>NC_134596.1:12102500-13360500 GCF_037038515.1 Microtus pennsylvanicus
GAGTGACCAAGAGAAAAATTTTCCCACAGAGATGTCCTCATCACAGACAACAGCTTAGTTTAAGGCATGACCAAGTCAAGACTCCGGAGAAGACTGGAAATACAAAACTCGTTTACATATCAGAATGAGGTTTGCAAATGGTGCTTGTATCACCCCTGACTACACAGCAAGTGGCTGTGCGTGAATGTAGACCAGTTGGTCAGCAGCATCGAGTTAAGAGCGTCATGAGAATCCCTAGGACCCAAGGAGGGAGATGGGGCTCTCACAAACTTGTCAGCATGGATGTGTCTATAATCTAAATCATTCATTTGCTCACTCACTTGTTCACTCTGTGATAACATCTCACTTTCACCGTAGAAACAGCCAGGGAAACTGCTGAAAAATCTCCAAGGGTGGCTATCCAGAGATGGAGAGCTTGTTCCCTGGCTTTCATCACAAAAAAATGCGTGTGTCTTAAAACACTAATTTGAAGACTCGAATAGGTCACTCTTTGTGTCGCTGTTTATCCTTTGAAGTTTAAATTTGAAGCAAAATTGTGATTAATTTTTTCAATATTAAGCACTGAACTTATGTAGTAAGAGGCCACTTGTTCCCGGCTGCTCAGCCCCGAAATAATCACGCAGAAACTATATTATTTGCAGTACTGTTTGGCCAATAGCTTAAGTGTATTTCTGGCTAACTCTTATATTGTAATTTAGCCCACCACTATTAATCTGTGTATTGAACATGGCCGTAGCTTATCGGTCTGTCTCTGGCGGGGCTACATGGCATCTTCTCCCTGACTCCACCTTCTTTTTCCCAGCATTCAGTTTAGTCTTTCCCACCTAACTCTACTCTACTCTATCAGTTTCTTTATTCATTAACCAATAAAAGCAACACATAGACAGAAGGACCTCCCACACCAAACTTCGATCCTCATATAAAAAAAAAACACATAAATTGTGATATTTTGTTTTCAAAGAAACAGTTCTACCATTATCTTAGGCAGTCAGTTTGGGGCTGTAAAATCTTTTTATTTTCACATAACCCAGCTGGACATATGCAATTAAACAAGGTTGGATTGAAATAACACCACACCATTCAACAGCAGAGAGTTAGGGAAGAGAAAATAAAAAAAAAAAACAGACCTCATGTTTGTCAGTTAGTCCTTTTTTAATAAATTTGAATTCATTCAACAAGTTTCATATTGTATCTGTCACTCAATTTTGCTGTTTTTTTTCACGTCAAATAATACGAAAAAATTACATCAATGTGCTTAAGCAAAATCGGGTTTAAGTTTATCTTTACAATGAAATGAAATCGACATGGATATCAATCAGGACAGCAACCGCCTATTCCTACCAGAACAATCCTGTACTTACCTTGAACACATCTACTGACTTGGGAAGTAGAAAAAGGAGTCACGAATGACATGTGTGGGCCATCCCTAGGAGAGGTACCACCAAGTGGGACATGTGTGTGAGCCACTCTGGGAGGTCACTGTCCCAAGGTGAGGGGTTTAGTCATTCAGGAAAACACGGCACCTTTCAACGCAGGAGAAGAGGTAATCAGGCCAAGGCACGCTCGCCAGAGTCCTGGGAAATCCACTCCACCAGGGCAGGTCTTCGCCCCCAGAGACGACGTTACTCTGCTGGAAAGTTCGCACTGACGGGAGAGCCAGTGCTCGTTCCAAGAGTAATCAAATATTTTACCAGTGGTTCAGTTGGCTTACAGAAAATGGCCAGAAATATGAACTCAGTTTCAGGTGGAGGGTTAAAATATAAATTATAGTAGGTTTATGCTTTTAAGCAAGGAGGTTCAAAATTGAACACATCTTTTCAGAATGTGTTCACAAGGGGCAAACACCTACAACTGCCACGTGCCGGTCTCCTTCGAGATCATCTCATTGATGACACTGTCAACTCCATGTTTCAAAACAAGAGAGGAGATTTTGGTGGGAACAGCTGAAGATGTCCCCATGTTGGCATCCAAACGCACAATACTGCAGATGGACATGTCGCTTAAAGCCTCGTGGGAATATTATTATGACATGCTTTCTAGTTCTTCTGAGATTCAGGGGCATTGAATGGATTACGGCATTGGCATCACAACCTCTCAACAGTTCTGGGGTTGGTAATCAGGAGTGACTTTTGTTTTAAAGATGATTCCACTCTGGTCAGCCTTTCTTGGCTGGGACTGATGGAGGAGGGCTCTTGGGTTGTCATAGACACATCTGAAAATGGCCAAATAAGGGGCTATCATCAAGGTGTCAACACCGCGAGCCCTTGGCGAAGCATCTCATCTTAGAAAGACAGTACTACTGAGAAAATTAGTGTTTGTTGAGTTGATGGGAAATGAAGTTTTCTATTCTTAAGAACTCTGGGCATGGGTAACAGCCACCTCCATCACAGGTCCTGGTGGAATCCTGGCATGTGCTCGCCCACTGGCTCAAACAGCTACTATAAAGTGAAGAGAGGCTACCTTACTGGAGCAGGGATCAGACCCCACTCTTCTGCTAGAACAGCCAGAGTTCTCACCTCAACGCTTCTCGCAGCTTTGAAAAATAGAGAAGCCATAAAATAACTTATTAGGACGAAAATGCTTTTCTTCTGAAATGGTGTAAAGCAAACACATACCCAAGAATCTTAAAAATGAGTTGTTTTTTTTTTTTTACAGAATACATGTATGTACTTGTGTGTGTGTGTGTGTGTGTGTGTGTGTGTGTGTATGTGTGTGTGTATAATTACAAACACTACTTAGAGTCTAGCTACTATGGTAACTTCATTGCAGTGTCTATAAATTTGTGGATCCCAGTCTTGGTGCCAAATGCATATAAAAAGCTCAAAAGCTGTTATGACTACACCATGCAAATTTATATCCAGAGATTCCCAGGGAGCGTGTTGCGGTTCTTCTGAGCCCCGTGGAGTTTCTGTCTCTGATAATGTGGGTATCTCAACTATGCATCAAAAAATTTTGAGTCACTTTTCTCCCAGAAAAAAAAAGTCACAGTTCTTAGTATGATAAACTCTCAGTGGCTGACCCCTTCTGCCACATGGCTGGCCTTTGGGGGTCCCTCTTCGACATGTGGCTCACACCTTGAGTGACAGGGTACACAGAGAGATACCTGAAGTATTGAAAGGGATAAGGTCTCGCAAACATTTGCTTTTCTTTAATATGTTACAACGATAAGGCCACTTACAGAATTTTTTTTTCGAATCTGTTTAACTCTTTGTCTCCTCCTACTGTTACCCATGAAAAAGAAGATTTCCAGAGAAAAGCCCAAATTCACGGGCTCATCTCCAGGGAGAAAAGACAGCCAAGGAGCAGTGATTGAAAGAAGACTTAGTAGACAAGAATGGAGGCGGATAAGGGCATCAAATTCAGTCACTGTCCCTAACATAAGATTCTGTGGATTAGCTTTGACCTAAGCTTGGGTTTGGAAAAGTCAGACTCCCACATATTAAGGATTGCTATGGCCACCGAAAAATCAAGTGTGTCAGTTCATGGAGGCAGTCCACACGGCACACATCTTGGGGAGGGTGGTGGTGCTGCCTGTGTGGTAAACGATGGTGCTAGACGTGAGGGTGACGCATGCGTGGGGTGTGGGGGTTATTAATTTAGCAGTTCTTCACTGCAGGTTTTGCTTTTTTATCCTGTCTTCCCAATGCTTCGCTGTGACACCTGCTCACACGACTGCAGTCAGTTTATGGATGCCCGTGATAGAAAGAGTTTACAAAAAATATATCATCTTTGTTTGTCTTTAGAAAGAGCTCATCTAAATAGTAAGTTAAGGTTGCGTCTATGAAACCGGTGCACCTTGTCTTGTTTCTACGAGCTTTAAAAAGTCCAAATACTGATGAGGCTGTGGGTCAGAAGGAACCAAAAGAGACTGTGTTTGTGTCAGGTTGCCCTCCTTGCCTCGGGAACGGTCATGGGTCGTTGTGTGATCGCGGTGTGTACTGGTCGTGTTCCTGCAGAATCCTAGTCAGTCTAGGAGGAGCTGGATGTGCTTATGAGACAATGTCAGTACAGAAATAAAGGCTGTGAGGATGTTTCTTGAGTTTCCAAAAGTGAACAATAGAAACATTTTTAGGTTCAATCTTAATCTCTAGATAACAGAAAGTAGTTCTATCACAGAATGAAAAGTATGACGTCGCATGCTGCCATGGTAGCAAGCAGAGGAAACAAAATCCTGGTAATATACATATGTATGCATATTATGCAAATATATTCATATTAACATACGATGTTATAAGAACGGTAACGTAACTGCAAGGGGGAATCACTCTAGATGGTTTTACCTCAGAGTAACAAAGAACCTGAGACGCCTATGCTTCCAGTTCTACAGAGGACCTAGAGATCTGGACAAAATGGAGAGCACACGTTCGTGACTGGATCTCATTATCCAAACGTGCCATTGTGTTCCCACAAAGACAGTTAAGCTGGACCCACTTCGCGTTAACAGAAATCCCCCTCATGTACGGGGACGGTGGAGTACTCACAATGGGACACCGCTTACTCCCGGTGAGGTTGCAAGAGATGGACTCTCAGACACGAGCGTGGGAGCTACCTACCGGTGAGGATCAGGTAAGAGAGCTGCCAGAGACTCGCCTCGTCTGCTAACCCCGACACAGAGAAGCAAACCTGATGAAACAAGCCCGTCACACAGAAGCCAACAAGCCTTGGCTGCAAACCGAAAGAGAGGATATGAGGCGTACAACTTGCGCTGTGGGAGTTCCCAAAGATTAGCTAAGAAATTCCTTCCTGGTTTTTCAGAGAAAATATCGAACTTAGGATAATAAAAGACACACTTTGGGATGACTGTGTTTCGCACCCTCAGTCTTGAGGCATAATATTTAGATACTTGTCCCTTTCAATTAGAAAAAGAAAGAAAAAAAAAGCTATGACTTTCTTTAATATGCATCCTGTGTTAAATTGTCCATAGTTGCAAAATGTACGGCATGTGTGTGTATTTGCCTTATGTACGCAGATAGTCACACCTGCGTATATAAACATATACACATACATCCTCACATACACGTGTCTTTTATATATATGCTGAGAAAGTTCACATATATATACAATTGTGTGTGTGTGTGTGTGTGTGTAGGTGTGTGTGTGTACTGGTATAAAAACTTGACAGGCAGGGTAATATTTCACTCAGTGTTAAATGGAGTCTTTGAAAAATCAAGTACAGTCACTCAGTTAACATAGTACAGCCAGTAAACTAAGTTGAAAAGGGAAAAGGTGAAGGGAAACACGATCCGGGACCATCTGTCTATGGCATTCACATCGGTGAGATCGGGGATTTTGATCTTGAGCTGTGAAGACCTCCTCCGTAGGTGGGTCTTCTTGTGCGGGATGCTTCTGTCTCCCATGTACCGCCCGTGCCCTTCCCTGGGCATGCTCTGTTTCCTATACTGGATTCCTGAGTTGTCAAAGGATATTGCTGAATTCCTGGTGTCTCCGACGCC
Source organism: Microtus pennsylvanicus (assembly GCF_037038515.1). Taxonomy (NCBI): domain Eukaryota; kingdom Metazoa; phylum Chordata; class Mammalia; order Rodentia; family Cricetidae; genus Microtus; species Microtus pennsylvanicus. Next base: position 12,107,954 of record NC_134596.1, read on the forward strand.
GCCTGCGACCTCATTCATTTCGTTGTGAACCTCCAGCGATGTTAATAGGATGTTCCCATGAGCATCCACCTAAGTGGAGAAAAGAGACACCTTTAGGAGCTGGCATGCCCATTCGTTTACTTTTATATACAAGCCCAGGACAGAGTGATGTTACAGAATCATCCAATGTCATTTATGAGAAGGCGTCCATCTGTCAACCCTTTGCCGCATTTTATAGGAAAATACCATTTTGGAACTTTAACTGCAGCTGACAGACGGCATTTCCTTTACTTGAAGGTTCATACAGAGGCCACCAAAGAAGAGAAATGGCGCTTTAGCAAACTGATATTTCATGTTATACATCAGAATCCCTACTGAGGAGAACACCAAAGCACCAACCCCTACTAGGATTTTACCTCTGTGCTAGTAACCCTTTGGAATTGGGCAGGGTGGAAATGGTGGAGCCCTTCCTTCCTCGGCCGCTCTTCAGCAGGTACCATCCGATCTAATGGCAATGCCACAATACCTGTGCCCACTCAACCTCTCTTCCCAATGGTTGGCTCATGAGACCTCACAGTCCCGGATGGAGGTGAGCATGGCACAGGAGAGGCGACAACAGAGCCCTCACGCACATAGCTTTCCTAGGCGTGCCTTGGTAGGATTACTCCCTTTTATTCCTATGCTCTGTGGTTAACCTCTTACTGCCCTACTGGTAACTTAAGCTCCTTTTAGAGATGGCCGAGGACATGTGACATTTGGTACCCGCTGTGGCTTCCAGTAGACACGGGGTCATTCTTAGGACGTTAGCTTGCTCTCTTTGGAAGGCTGTCCTTGGAACCGGGTCCAGCATCTGCTAAGGATGCTGACTTTCCCCCAGCACTTGCTAGCCTGCTAGCCCAGTCGTTGAAGATTTAAATTGCCAGATTACCATGGAGAAGCCCAGGGACGGTCCCGATGGTGCTTCTGGTGACTGCTGGGGTAGATACAGGTGTAGGCCCCTGCCTCTTTGTGGCCTTGGCAGATGTCTTCTTTTGCCAGGGCCACATTTAAAGTAGCAAATTTCTTTCCACAGTAAAGTCTGACTTTGAAATAATCAAGTTTCATCCTTGTTAATACAGCTTTAGACCTTTGGTGACAGTGCCAGGAGAATGCTTGCTTTTTTAGGCTGCTAAAAAATTTTCAGCAGCCTTTCTGTGGCTTGGGGCGGGGTGGGGTTCCCTGGTGGAATTCCTCCTGGGATCAGACTGTAACTGGCCTGGCCTGCTTCCCTGAGCACTCAGTTCCTGTATGTTCTCCCATCCCCGGCCTTCCTTTTCCCTGGAGGACTGTGTGATACAGCTGTGTCCCCTTTTCTTCCCTTGTCACTGGCTAGCCTACCCTTTGTTTTAGGGCTAGATTCATGGGTGGTGGATTTTCCCATGAGCCACTAGTGGTCCTGCAGAATCTTACAGATGTGTTAATTTTTGTCTTCCTGGTTTTATAGAAGGCATCCCTTACTCTCATTAGAAGTGTTAAGCTGAATGAGGTGGGCAGAGAGTGTCCCGACGCCTACCCAGGGAGAGATGGGCAGCCACGTGAAGCACTGAGTGGGGGAAAGAGCATAGAGTCACAGCTATCAAGGGCACAGCGGCCAAGGCTCGTGAAGGAAAAGCTGCAGCTGGAAAGGCCACTCAGGCTCTTGGCATGGAGTTGCTCACAATCCTGTTTGAGAATACCTCTCGGTATTAACAGTATTAGCTGTGCCCTCGCTAGATCAATTCTCATTTGCCAGAGCTTGTGAGCGTGTTCCGAGGGGACTCTGGAGATGAGCTCAGAGGTACAACCCTCAAGGCAGACCATCTTGAATTGCTGGTTGCACCCGATATCCTTACGTATTCTTTCCTAAGCATAGTAGAGAACGTTTCCTGCTAGAAGCAGAAGGCAGGAGATGAATGCGCAGCCTAAGGAGGACTCACTTTACGTTTGGTGGGAGGACTGCGCACTCTTAACTCGGTCACTTTGGTTTTAGCCTCGAGAGGGGGGCTACCCCCTCCTTAGTCCTACCCTCTTAGTGCTTTTTACCTAAAAGGTGCCTGATAGAAACGAGTACTGCTTTACCCTGGTTAAATTTATGGGAATCTGCCATAGCAACTCTCAATAGTACTATAGGATGAGGGGAAACCTGATGTACGCATTTGTCTAATATGCAAAATAACACAGGAGAAAAAAAACAAAAGGAGAGAGGCCATTTTTAGGCCAAAGTATGAAACACATCACAAGCAAAGCCCCAAAGTAAAGAGTTCTGTGTAAGGTAAACCAGCTGAATTAACTCAGGTTCTCAAGATGATGAAGCCACGCGCAGTACGCCTATCGGTGGGTGGAGTTCTTGGTGCTTTTGCTCTGCCATTATCATCTTTCCACTGTCTAATTAATCATAACAATAGAGGATACTTGGTGATAAATGGGAGGTAAATAAGAGACTGGGCCTGTAAGGGTTTCGGTAGGTCTTGCTAAGAAACTCCAACCCTATGCTTGAAAAATGCAATGTGAAAAGTAGTCTCTAAATGCCCACGACGAAAACTGAGGATTCTGAAGTACATGCTTGCAGGGTCAGGAATAGAAGCTGAAATTGAGATGTGACAAGGGAGTCCATGACCAATAGCAGTCTGGAAAAAAACACTAGCAGTGTAGACGGATGCTCTCTTTCTGCTCCTGGACAGAGCCCGGAGTCTCTTTTTGGTCTCTGAGTGGCTCGGGTGCCTGCAGCAGAACCAGCAGCTTGGTTCTGTATCTTGGCAGTTCTGATTTGTGTTGGCATTTTGTCTGTTTTTTCAAAGCAGGGTCTCAGTCTAGCCTAGGCTAACTAAGAACTCACTCTGGAGCACAGGATAGCCTTAATCTTATGGCAATCCTTTGACCTTAGTCTCCTACATGCTCAAATTACAGGTGTAGGCCATGACACTGGCCTTTCTTCTTGGACGTTTGAATGGAGGAGGAGGAGAGAGACAGTTCCTCTCTCTGACTCCATCCAGACTTGAAGACTCAGATGCACGCAGAGTTAATGATACTCGTGTGTTGATCTCACCGAACTGAGAAAGTTGGTTCTGTTCGGGCTTTGCATTGTCCCTCATTTTTTTGTCTCCCAATCTTCTCTTGGAATGATAGATAATAACACCTTCTCACGGACAAAGGCTGTTTGCTGCCTTCAAAGCCAGAGAGACTGTTGTGGGATTTTTCCAGACTGAGCTGATGGTGGTTCCAGCAGGAGGAGGCAGCTGAAGTCACAGAGGAATTATGGAGTGGCTGAAATGAAGAGGACAGTGAAGGGCTCTGCCCCTCACGCCCTCTGGCAGCATGGCAGGGGCAAGGCTCAGCTGTGAGAGAACCTTGGCCACACCCACTCGCTCTACCTAGAAGGGGCAGCTTGAACTCCCTCTCCTGGGGCAGGAAGGAGCCTGTGGCTGAACAGGTCTCAGCACACAGGATAGTCAAAAGCAAGCGTGCAGGTCGGGTCCTGGCTCACTAGTGCTGCCTCTCTCTGGTGTAGCCCAGAGTGTTCTACGGCATAAAGGATTTGTGCGGGTCAGGAAAGGAGGGAGGCTCACAAGGCGTCTTGACTTAGAGGGGGACTGAGAAGGGACTCGGCCAGGTAAGAGCTGTCATTTAGTTTATTCCATCACTTCATTTGACTCCAGTGAAGATGGCCATCGTTCTACCCAGTACCTGGCTTTAAATCACAAAGACAGTACACTCACCATGTACTTATATTAAGTGAGATCCACATGAAATTGGTTTACTTCTTTTTCTATGTTCAACATTTTAGAGATGCACGTACATGGTAAACTACTTTGTCCCCGAAGTTGAGGCACAGGATATCCCAAAGGGGAGGCACTGACTTTTTAAAGTACTCAGAAAACTTACTCTTCTCCATAGTAACAAATCACTTGCTACATTACTGAGCATTTCAGAAAGCTTAGCAATTTTCCTCCAAGGTAGAAAGTACACTGAAAATGTTAGTAGCTATGGAAACATATTCCTCTTCCCTGGCTATTTTTAGAGAAGAAAACAGAGATAAAGGGTCGTGAGCCACCTCTGTGCCTCACTAGAGACGTACACCAGGGGCCTGCATTATTTGGGGTCATTCACGAAAATACAAGTACACACTTGCTTACATCCGGGTTGTGCAGGCCAGGCTATGGACCATGAAGAGGAAAACAGGGATGCCTCCTCCCAAGCAGTCTCCTAGGCGGGAACTTCCAACAATCAACAAATACATTTCACGAAAGAATTTCAAACTCATTTCTAGTTATCAAAACACAATACGGAAAAGTTCCTGTTTATTTTTTATTTTTTTTTTATCCGAATCGAAGGAATCCAAGTGAACAGGTATGTGGCGGAGCTGATCCTCCCAGGCCAGTAGGAGCAGATAAATGCCACCTGACATGAGCATCTGCCAGAGTGGAATCAGGTGTGTGCATTCTAGCAGAAGCAAGAAACTGTTAGAGGAAATCATTTAAGCGATCTGCCATTGCACACGGACAGAGAATGTGCCGGACGGTGAGCAAACAACAGTGTTTGTGGCATGGAATGACGGAAGCATTTTTCACTGATAGGGGAAAATAAGGATGATTCTATGGGGAGGGACATTTGACTTGCGGGTTGAAGAAAGAGAAGACGTCAATCAAGAGCTGAGGCAAAGCAGAGGTGGCATTTGTGACAGGTCAGAATCCACACAGGGGACAGAAGATATGAGAGAGAAGGTTGATGTCTTGCTATCTAGGGACACATCTGTGAGTCAGTGTCCTGTCTTCTCTAGATCCCTGTGGCCACCGTCATGTGTTTGGGAAGTGATTGGATGAAGGTGGGGGGCTGTTTCTCTGAACTTCAGTGAAGAAAACCTAGCCTGAGAGAGACCACGTTTCCTTAGGAACCTGTTAGTCGTTTGCAAATTAAAGAATAAAACTTGACCAGTTGGTAAAGTTCTCTTGGGCCCTCTGAATGTTGAAGACAAGCCTGTAGCTGCCTGAGGAGTCTCCTGAGATGGGACTCAAGAAACAGTCTTAATTTTTCACAACTCTATTCCAGAGAGGTTGAAACCCTACAATGGCAGCATTATCAAAAATAATACTAATTATAGTATGCAAAAGAATGCAATCATATATTAAATTATATCTCAGCTGAAAACAGCTTGGCTGCTTTACTTACTGAGTTACTGTTACATGGGTTTGGTTTAAACGTAAACCAACACGCAGAAAATTGCCGACATTTTTGTCTGATATGTTTCAAGAGTATTAAAATTTCTTAACCTTTAGACATCTCATTTTTAAAATCAACGTTCCTAAAAGAGAAGGTGACCACTTCCTCTTGTCCTTACCTCTAGAATGTAAGTCTCATTTCTAGAGAAAGGAGTGGCTGTGGGGCTCTAAGGCTGACGTGCTGTTTTCAGAAAGACAGGTGGCTTGTAATTTTTAAAGTGCTGCATGAATTCTTGTTATTTTGAAGGGTCCAGCTCACACTGACTATAATTACATCCACTAATTTCAAGGTGGCTTTTTTTTTCTGCTGTGAACCTGGACAGGTGCAGCTTTCCAAAATTAAAAACACTGAAAACATCTCATCCAGAAAATATCACATAAGAGTTTCTCTTTCCTGGGCTATGTCACTAGGCTGACACTCAGTCAATTCTTCACTTGCCTTCCAGATTGCAGTCAAGTGAAAATTTCTGGTTTTAGAAGAACAAGACAAGATTTGCCATTTGAGGGTGGCACCAGCTCTCCCTGCTCACTAAGAATAATGTTGAGTCTGTGAATCTGATTCTTGACATGAATTATTGCTTTGCCTGGCAAATGGGGCATAGGGCCAATTGCTGGTACCCCTCCCCCCCATACACTTGTGGCTGTGTCGTGTCATGACTTTAAAAGACCATGCCAATGAGTCAATCCTCAGATACCACAGGATTTACAAATGCAATGTGTGCGTTATGACCAAAGGCTTGCTCTCGGGTGTAGTAGCAGGCCTGGAACAAACAGGCAGTATGCGTAGACAAATTCAAGTGAAATGGCTTACACTGTACCAAACGGAGAAACCAGAAGAAGAAAGAAACATTTGGAACATGTATGTATTACGTGTGAAGTTACGATATTGTGTGACCACTAAGTCTACGGAAAGCTTGCTTACGGTTTGGCAGCCGGGTCAGTAAGAGTTTGCCAGCAGTTGTTGGCAGCTGGTGGCCTGAAATGCCTCCAGGGCACTCTGCCCATGACAGAGCCATGGGGAAGGCCCTTTGCTTAGGAAAGACAGTAAGAAGCAGGGTCCCTGTTAGGGAAAACGACTGGCTGTGGCTGGTCACACTGATAAGCAGAGTCAAGCCTTGTCACTGAAAACTTAAAAGAGACTGTTTGGATGGACCCCTCAGGCCCAGCCTTTTCTGTCTGGAATCAAGTCTATGGCTCTGGTGTTTCTCATACTCTGCAACCTGCAAACTGGGGGGGGGGGAGGGGGGGTGTCCTATGCCTACTTAGAAATATCAGCAAACTCTTAAGAGAGGGAGGAATATGTTTAACGCGGAACTGTGAAAGCATCAAATAGATGTCCAAAATGAGAATCCCTGGTGTTTATGTGCTGGCTTCCAAAGCTAAGAATGGAATGAGAGCTGTGTATTCAGAAAACTATGAATATATAGAGGCCTCCCTGAAACAGCTCAGAAAAAAAAAAACATTTATGGGGGAAAAAAACCTGAAAATGGATTCCTAAGTCAATTAGAATTTCCTCTGCTTCTAATTCATATTCTTTATACATTCTGATCATTTTACCCACAAATGCTACTGGCTTGAGTGTTTCCTTTAAATTTTGTACTTTATACTCCCAAGAAGGTTTCCGAACAATGATGCTTTGAAGGCTTTAAACAGTCCCGTTTAGCGAAAAGGAAAGAAAGTGGCGATTGTCAAACACAGAAGAAAGTGGAAAGAACACTGATCATGTGTGCAGTTGTCCATGCGCTCGGCCACGGAGATAACATGGCATGATTAATTCCCGTTTCCTTGGAAACACCAAGGCCAAGACATCTTGTGTATTCATAGTACAGCATGATCTCCATAGAAACCTAACAGTCTGGAACAGAGTAGATTCTCAAGGAAGATATTGAAGATAATTTTGTCTGTGGAAAACCTAGTTCTATTCAGAGACCAATTTCATCTGTTTTTACAGACAGGAAGGGGCCGTTTCCACACGCTTGCAGGACTCCATCCGGTCCTGCACCTTTGCCATCCCATGTCAGGCAGCATTGGGGATCCATGCTGGCACAGGTGCACAGAAGAAGGAAAGGAAACCTCCAAGGGCTTGAAAAACACGTAGATTTTAAAACCCGAATTAAACAGCACAGCAAAAAGAAAGGAACGAAGGAGTAAGTCCATATTTAACCTGGTAGGTGTGGGGGCCAGCCATGATAAGCTAAGTAAAGGAAGTTCTTTATTTCCAAACATTATCACCTGCCAGAGTAGGACTCAGCCACTAATAAGTTTAACAAGAGGCCTGAGTCTCAATAGTTTACCCTGAAGCAAAACCTGGTTGCAGGAAGAACCACAAGCTGAGATCACCTGACCACCACCCAAGAACAGACCATCCAAAGGAAATGCCTACGGTGCCAACTACTGTAGATAGGATCACCTGCCAGCACACACTCACCTGGACACCCCTAGACAAATGTCAGCCAATCAGGGGTCCTGAACCTCAGAAAGCCCTCAACCCCACCTTTACCACCATAAAAATCCAACTCTAACTGAGCTCGGGGTTCTCCATTTATTCCAATACGTTGTATGTGCAGATTGATTGAGTTTGCAAACTTGCATAAAATAAAGGCTCTTTGCTTTTACATACAGGACTTGGTCTCCTTGTTGGATTTTGCGGGAACTTTGCAGATTTGGGCATAACAGTAGAAATGTATTATTGAGGATTTGAGGAGATGAAGACATAAAAGGGTACATTTTAAGAAACTGTAACATTTCACTGTAATCTCATTATACTAACATAACGCTTTTATGAGTACATGTATTCAAGGCCTGGTCCCTTTGGGACCGGCAGGGGAGCACTCCTGCGCTGGGTGGGAATCTGTGCTGTGCAGAGACCACAGCCAGCAGCTCTGCTAACCTCCTGAGCCTTCGCTGCCTGGGGCATTCATGTTTAATGTTCTCCTCGTGGGACTGGGACCAGCAGAAAGGATGGACCAGGGAGGTGACTCCCTGCTACACTGCTTACCATGGGGGCAAGCTGCATGAGTGAACTGGTAATCTTATAATTGGAGGAATATTGAGATCTTTTGAAAAAAAAAAGGTATTTTCCATGTCAGACAAGAGCCCTGCATTCTAGAGTACTGGTCATTTCTGATTCTGTTCTTTTTAAGGAAGGTGGGAAGGGAAGCTGGCCTCCTCGACGCCTGTTCCAATGTTGGATCGATAGGAACCCTGAAGGCTTGCCCTAGGAGCCTTTCACAGTATGCTGGGTAGGGCTCCCTGCCCAGCTCCGAGGGGATGAGCTGGAAGGTTAGAAACTGTGGGGCTGGAATGCCCAAGCTGTAGAGAGCCTACCCGGTTGCTTTCACTCTTGGAACGGTCATTCTTGGCCTTGGCAGTCTTCTCTGCGAGCTTCTTCTGCCTTTGGGGACCTCTTCCAAAGAAAATGTAGTTGACGAAGGCGTACTCCAGAAGGGCCAGGAATACAAAGACGAAACAGCCCATCAGGTACATGTCGATGGCTTTGACGTAGGGGATTTTGGGCAGAGTCTCCCGAAGGTGAGTGTTGATGGTTGTCATGGTGAGCACAGTGGTGATCCCTAGGGGACAAACACAGTATGAGTATGTCATCCCAGATCCCAGCCTCCCTTCTGCTGCAATGCCTTCTAAGAATGTCACCGGAACAAGCCATGTGTCTTGTGGCAACCACATCACACCTTGGAGCAGCAAGCAGACATTTCCACTTGGGAAGCAAGCCTGCAGTGGCCTCACCCAGCCACTCCTCAAACACAGTGAAGGGTGTCTGGCGAGAGCAGGAGGCAAGATGTCTGGGTCATCTCGAAAGAATGTTCTCCCTCGAGGTTTAGAACAAATGTAGGCAGTCCCAGAATGTAGCGTAAGAACTGAGTGCCTGGCTACAATACACTGGGAGACTAACAGTGGCTTGTGGCCACAGGGACCTGGTCACCAGGAAAGCTAAGAGTGACTGCCTCTCCTATTCCAGGCCTTTCTGGAAAGCAGAGGCTGAGAGGTCATTTTTGATTAGGGGAAGAACCAATTCTAAGTTCAAAGACGAAGGGCCAATAGAGCCAAGTGCACAGAACAGGTTCACTCTGGATCCCTTTCTCTGAAGTGGAAAAGAGTACCCACAGGCTGGGTGGAAAGGCTATCTCAGAGGGACGAGGGAGAATTCTGCTCCTGTCTGGAGTCTCTCAGCTATTTACAAAGCTCAGTGTTGAGGATTCCTGTCTGTATGCGGGAGCCGGCTGTAGTCCTTAAGGCCAAATAAGCATCACATTGTGTATCCTCCCAGAGCAGGAGACATAGCTCCTTCTAGACAGAGAATACAAATGAAGAGAGTGGAGGCCACAGTGACCAGAGGACATGTTGAGTAGAGACATGACTAGGTCTCGTGGAGCACAGGGAAGCTGTGTGTGAGTGTGTCACTAACCTCTGAATATGCCACAGCAAGAACAAGCTTGGAACCTGTTATTTTACAAAAGGAAGATGCTTGGAGGCCCAGCTCAAAGGGCCAGCCTTTTCCACTAGTGCAAGCCACATTCCTGCGTGTGGGCTGAACACTTGCCTTCCCTTCTCATGTAAGGATTACTTCCCTAAGAAGGCGCTCAGAGGGAAGAGACTGGCAGTAATTTTTTTTGTTCTCTCTCTCTGTCTCTCTCTCTCTCTCTCACACACACACACACACGTGCATGTTAAAGTACACACACGCACACACACACAATACCACTTGTGTGGCTGAAGCCATGAGGTAGCACTGGCGTGGTGTCTGCGGTAGAACCAGGACTGTGGGGAGGGTTGATGTTTACTCTCTCAGCTTGCAGCCCTCTGGGTGCCCATTGGCACTCAGAGGCATGCCTGATCACCTTGTGGTTCCTAGAGCCGGCCTGGGGCTATAGAACGCAGCCTCTCATAAGGGGAAAGCAGCAGAGAAATAAGGTAAGGGCTTCTTCGGCACCCTCTTCTGACCCTAGGAGACTGCTAACAGCACAGAACAATGGAGAAACGAGAGACTATTTTTACGCATAATTGCAAACCACGGTTGCTTGTGAGATGTTTGGAAATCTCAGATGTCAGAATATTTTAAGACTTCCTTGAACGTTGCATTCATGTGCACCTGGGGACTTTTAAAAATTTGAATGTGGCAATGGGATAATTACAGTTTATGGATAAATGTGAAAAATGCCACGCAAGAGCTACAAAATTAGACTTTCTCACCATTCTTCCAAAACGTTGCCACGTTCGCCACTACTGTTTTCCCACGCCCAGGAGGCGATCGCCAGCAGCTGTCTGCTCAGCAATGGTAGAAGGGTGTCCCCTTGGTGGCCTCCCATGGTGAATGGCAGCACATTGGTTGTGTGAACGAGTGGAGAAGATGGCAACCACTCAAGAAATCAAACGGTAGGGCAAGTGTCATAGTAACTGTCTTTTGAAAGCTAGCAGCCCCCCCCCCAAAAAAAAAGAAAATACAGAATCCCCTCTGAGGGTGGCCAATGACCTGTTCGGTTCTTTCTTGGAAAGCCCCCACTGACTCTAGGATCGCAGCCATCTGTGGTCCTCTGGGAATGAGGTTCACTAGGTGTCTGGAAATACCCTTTCTGGTATAGCCCTGGTACCTGCCGCTTAAGACTCCAATGATTGCCTGACTCCGTAGCCCTCCAGAGGCAAAGCCTGCATAGCACACCATGCTAGCAGAGTCCCTAAGACATGATTTGAGCTTGGATCAGCAAGACACCCAGAAGATGTGGAAGCGAGTTCCTTCACCATGATGAAACTGGATCGCTGCCGTCCACTTCTGATAGATGACTTGTTTCTCATCGTGGTGATATTTTTATAAGCAAGCAGGTACTTAGTCTGTGGGAGCAGGCAGCGCGCAGAGGGTCACATCTGCTGGATGCTTCATCCTTGCCACGCCTGATGATTGTATCTCTGTGGCTCTTTCTCGTTGCTGTAACAACTGTCCAGCAGCAGAGTCGCTATGAAGCTCATGACATTTCAGGGTAGATGAGCCTTTCCCAGGCTTGGGGGTGGGGGATTCCCAGAGATTTTTCATCTGTTTACATTTTTTTTCTCATAAAGAGAGAACTTCAAACTGTATAAACTAACAACAGCAGCACCTGGATCTGTCCCTACAAATTCAGTCTCTTCATTTAGCAGATGCAAAGAAAAAAAATCAACTGGTCTAGAAAAGAGGCATCTAACGATATTAAAAATACAAAGAAGTAAAATCTGCAGACAACCTCTGCACAGAAATGTACGATTTAAAAAGTCTTTCCCTTAAGAAATACTTAACAATTTAGTACGGAGTTCTTAGCCCTTGGGTACTTGATTCTTTCCAGCGTGTTCTTTTCTACACGGGATAACTGCAGGAAACTTCAGAAGATGTCTAGCCCAGGAGACACGTGTGCAAGTTACACGGTTTGCAGATCTAGCGCAGGCATGCACACATGCACGCTGTGTTAGAAAATAAGAAGGCTGAGGCTGGAAAAATACAGGAGGAGAGAGGGAGGCCTGGAGGCCTGGAGGCCTGGACTGCACCTCCGGGTTAACGGCTTTACCAGCAAATGTGCTGCTAGCTCTTTCCCTGCAGATTTCCCTGCGAGAGCTCCATTGTGAGTTTCCTCCTCAGAAACTGTTTGAACCCAGAGAAAGGCTGGTCTGGGCATGGTTCATCACCTCTACTACTGATGTGTTTATGCAATAACTTTGTTCATAAAGTTTCATAATAATCAGCTGAGCAGAGAATAGTGTTCCTGAAAATATAAGCTTTCCTTTAATAAGCAAATCCTGAAAAAACAATGTCAGAACCTGTATGTTGCATATCAATTCACAATCTTATTACTAAATAACCAATGGGCAGCAAACTTCACTAGGATTCTTGGGAAATTACTCATAATTAGTTGCTTATTTTAATGCTCATTACATTGTGTAATTTCAATTATGTGCTATAATATCTGACGATTTTCCCCATGACTTGAAAGAGAAGAAAGCTCAAATAAATGAAATTTTTCTGTCGGTGGCATCCTCTTGACCAGGAAATATTACTCCTTAATTTAAAATCAAGTGTCAAAAACAGTTCTACGATGCAAATATTCTGACAACATATTTTCCCTTTCATAGGCATGGAAATTCACATTTAAGCCTTATAATTAAATTAACACATCAAGGGACTCAAGCGTGAAATTACTGTTTGCAGACAAAATGTGGCTTGGTGGGGGGAGCTGGTGCCAGGATACGCACAGACTGTGGTTGCATTCTGTCCTTTCCCTTCCCTTCCCACCGTAACGAGGTGGTCACTTCACCCTTTAGAGAGGACTTAACAGCAGCACATACCAAGGGCAACTCGAGCAGCGGAGGCATCGTAATTGATCCAGAAGGACACCCACGAGAGGATGGTGATCAGGATGGAGGGCATATACGTCTGAAGAATGAAGTAACCAATGTTTCTCTTCAACCGAAAACTCAACGAAAGTCGAGGGTAGGCACCTACAGCAAACACAAGGGCACAGTGAGGAGCCACAGCAGGCGGTCCGGTCCCACTTCTGCTTCCAGAGGTCAATGGCATGCACCCAAACACTCTAGGAACTGGGAAGTGGCCCACACTACCTTGCAGTTTGCAGTGATATTTATAAAGGAGGGGAGAAGGAGTGTCTATCAGTTTGAAGATAAGAAACAGCGAGGACGCGGCTCTAAGGCAAAGGCTCAGCTGAGAGCCATTCCTGAGGAGGTTTTAAGATTGGAGTACAGAATAACAACGGATAGGCTGCTTGGGTTTTCACTGATGACTCTTTACTTTTTATCCTTTGAAGTGAAAGACACTTTGGTACAAAACTTTACCAGGCCAAACGGCTGTGTCAAGTCCTGCCATCTGCCCATCCAGAGGATTGGAGCCACGGGCTCCGGACTACAGGATCAAGGCTAGTTCAATCACACATAGAGCTGGGAGGTAGGAGAAGCAAATGGAGTCCCGGGGAGAACTGTGCTGCACACTACGGTGCCTGCTGGACCAGCAATAGCACGAAGGAGAGCCTTAGAGGAGCACCTTCTAGAATGCAAACTCCACTAATCACCTGGGATTTGTATCCTGGGCTCCAATCACCACAGTCACCAGCAGTGCAAAAGCAGAGCCTTGGGAGACCACATTAACATGGCATTGGTCCGCCCTTTTCTGCATTGTTTATCTCAGAATAGGCAAGTGTAACCTATTGCTCCCTCCTTCAACACCAAATCACCAGCTCTAACTGCTCCAGCCGTCCCGGCTCCATGTCTCCTGGGTTGGAAGGAGGCTGGCAAAGGAGAAGGCCAAAGGCACATTCTAACCACCTACTTCTTGATCCCTCCCCCAGTCTGTTGAGGGACGGGCGTCTCCACCCGAGAGAGCCTGACCAGAGCATCTTAGACTTTGCCACACCACCTCTCTTAACTGAGAAATGGTCTCAGGCTTTTGCATATACAAGTGCATAGTCAATGTTTACTTCTCAGGAATCACTAAGAAGTCCAGTTGAAAAGAAATCTTTGATGTGAGTAATTTTATTGTTTATTGAAGAAAAAGCATGCCCACCCACCAGTGAGATGAATGCACCTACTAATTAATTGTTATATAAAGAACAGAATTCTGGCTGACTATTGATGCTGCAAGGCAAAGGGCATCTTGAATGCTTTCAGAGTTCAGCAATGTCTTATCCTCCATGTTCTGAATGGCACTTCCATAAATATGTACAAAATATCAGGAGCATGTTTAAGGCCATATCCGAAAGTTAAGAATTCCACCCGAAACTCAATGACTTTTATGAAACTCAAGCAGGAATTTTAAAATCCAAACATTCAAGCAGAATACAACCCAAAGATGTATTAGTATATATTACTTACATCTGAGGAATAACGCTACAAGATGAAAATATCTTGTTTTGCATAATTAAACCATTGTTTCTAAAACACTGGAAAACTTGGTATGTGCAACTCAAACACTGCAGTTCCTAACATGCACGGTCCTGCGTGTGAGCCCGAGTGTTCTAGGCAGCATTCAGTTGGCACTGTGTGGTATTGACCGCACACACAGTGCGAAGTCATGTGTGTGTGCACAGAACCAAGGCCGCAATGAAGAGGGGGAATGCAGCCCATCCAAGCACTGAGAAAAACAAACAAAACAAAACAACCCCCCAACAACAACAACAAACCCACCACAGATTCATTCAACCGTTGACCTTGAGTTAATCTCGTTCACTGCACACTTAAGAAACTTTTCCTGTTGAAAACCTCAGTTTTAAAGGCTGTAGCTTACAACCTAAGTTTCAGGTGACCGTGACTTTCCTATATTTTCGCTTCAAGACTGGCAGGTTTCTATGTTCCCACAGCCTGTACCTGTCTTTTCCACACTTGGCCCCGGGCTCCTGTCTGTTTGTCGTTGCATGCATGTCTTCTGCAGCAGGATCACTCACTCATACGGCTATTATTTTATGTGAAGAAGTCTTGTTTTAGCCCATGACTGCCTCCTTTACTGCTACCCACACTTCCAGACTGAATTACACAAAAAGTAAGCAAACCATTTACTAAACTCGGCATTTAAAGACTAGCTGCATGGAACTTCCTCCGTTGTTTCTAGGGTATCTATCTGTGCAGTTTGCTTTGAGAGGCCTGATCAAATGCACATATCAAGTTGTCAACAGAACATCAACACTGTCATCGATGAGGCACAATATGTGCAAACACAATTCGGATTCTTCCCAGTTTCCCACCAAATACATATACATGAAAACTGGTTTATAAATAGCCATTCCCGACTGGTGCGGAGTTAGGTGATTTCCACTTCTGAAGAAGCTATAAATAATCTTCTCAAGGACGACTTCGTGCAGCGCTCTTGTGTTAGCCTGATTCCGTAGTGCTGCCGGGCTAGTGCATGGGGCTTCTTCTGACAGCTACTAGCTTACTTTGTAAAAGGGGCCCAGTGCGCATTGTCCCCACCAACACTTTCTTCAGCTCCTACCTCCTGTCGCGAGCATGGCCCTGATGGTGCTTCTTCACTTTTAACAACCCCCATAATCATTTTCTAGGGAAGAGGTCTACCACTGAGCTACATTCCCAACTGTAATTTCGTTAGCTGGGTATGTCTAATGTGTTGCCTTGCTCTCTATAGTTAATCTTTCTGTCTCATACTTGTCTTCTCAGCTCAGCTTTCTGCTTCACATCTTCATTTTCGAGCTGTCTGCACAAATCCTCGCTTGGATGGTAGGTGAGTATTTCCCCAGTAATATGTTTCAAAACCTCGAATGGATTTGAATGCGGACTTGGAGACACTTACCTTTTTTGTGTGTAATTATATGTTTATTTATTTTTCCCTCGTGACTGCTGTGGGATGGATGCAGGGGCTCAGGACTTCTGGGAAGTACCCCGTGCTGAGTTTTACTTCCGGCCCTGGTTCCAAAGATGTTTTTCTACATGGAGTCAGTGTCTCTGTAGGTTGGTAATGCTAGCTTTGAACTTGTGATTCTCACTTTCTCAGCCACCCCAGAAACTAGGATTACAAGGATATTCCACCACACCCGATTTCTTATAATTTCTCAACCTTGCTTGAGTCTTAGTTCATAACATAGTCACCGACTAACCTATTGGGAGAGGGTTGGCAATTATTTCAGAGGTTGACACAAGATGAAGTTCTACCCTGAATTTTGTTGCATTTTTCAAATGCCATCAGGGGACTGAAACTCGTACAAAAGAAGTCGGTATAGACGTACAGTCCGCGCCATGTAACTGGGGAGTGTTTCCACGCCGTGCCATTGAGGATTCCCATGAAGGCCAGACCCTCGGTCCCATCCCCATATTTCAGAAGCATAATCCTATACTCAAAATTCTCTTCTGTTACCAAATGGATTAAAATACATGGGAATGAAGGTTTCTTCACGTTTCCACAACTAACCTGCTTCAACTTCTACCATGCCTCTGCATAAGCATGCTAGTGTCCAGTCAAGGATATTTCATCGCCTAAATATTTCCCCATTACTTCCTGACTGTAGATTCAAATCCACTGCCTTTAGAAAATGCCTTTCTCTAGTCATATTGGAAGGTCTTGACCCACTCCATTTGCTTGAATCCTTACTGTGTGCACTCTACAAAGGTCAGTGGTCACCTTCTGACTTCTTGTCCTTCCTGTTAAAATCTAATGACTGATATTCACTGAAGCTAGATCTGTGTTGGCAGCTGTACGTTCCTCAAGATGCCTGTGAAGAACACTGAATAAAAGCCTGCTTCCCACACCACAGTCGGATGCATCCACACACCAATGTGTGAAGAGCAACATTTCGCGCATCCTCCAGACTCTGCATTGGAGTTGAATATGCAAAGTGTTCAACTGTCTCGGTGCATCTTATTTTGAGATCACATGGCAGCTTCAAGATCTTAGGGAAGCAATTTCCACACTGACTCTTGGTTTGTGATTAGACCTTGCTAGTTATAGTTTGGTTTTCTTGTTTCTTCACTGTGGGTGGAATAATCTTCCTGTCAGTCACTATAGGTTATGTTACGCCACAGGAACGAGCACTCCTAAGTCCCAGCGGGTAACAACAATGAATTGTCCCCTAGCTACACAGTCGCTCTGTTCTTTCTATCCAACAACTGTAGGATGTTGTGACTGAGGTGCCAGATATACCGACCACCCGTTTCACTGGACATACCTCATTGCCAGCCTTTATGTCACCAGAGTGAGAATGTTCAATTTAAATTTAAAATGCAATTAAATTTACCATACTTTTCAAACTTCCATTTCCCAAGTAAAATTTCTTAGTATTTTCTAGAGGCTAACTTTAGAAAAACTCATTCCAATACAGTCTAAGACCAATACATAGGAAGTGAAGAACCACCAAAATTGTGTGGGAAATTTGTCCTCGGGCAGTGCTGGAGATATAGAGAGAATGACAAAAGCAAATTCTACAAGATCATCGGAAACGCCTGTGAAGACATCAATCCAGTTTCAGAAATACATGGATCTCTGTAAACTTGCCAAGACAAAGAGTTTAAAATTAAGAAAATATACAATTTTTCTAATATATCTGTTTAGTATGTACATTCTGTTTTGAAAAAGTGAAACACTATGTGAGTATTTATCACCTGCTCTAGACCCTACCCTGAGGTGTAAGAAATGAGCACAGCACAAGCCGGAAGAGAGAGCAATCTCCAAGAACCCCTGACCCATACCAGAGGATGCCCACAGAGGCAGCCTGGGCTAGTCCAAAGCACCTGGAGCAACACAGAGGAACATGTTATACCAGGCACACACATACATAGGATTTAGTGATTTTTGGGTTTCCCACACAATGACATCAAATACTCATAGATGAGTAAATTTATTTGGATGAAACGTTTATAAGATAAAGAGTACTCAAGAAGCCAGAGAGGCCAGGAATAAGTTTCTTGAATGCCAGTAAACTTAAAAAAAAAGTCAGAGACAAGAGCTATTTTCCTAAGTAGGCTTTCTGTCAATCCACATGCATGTTACAGAGTGTGTAAGTCCCCATGTGACTCTGCCAGACCATGTCTGGATGTTGGCAACATTGAACGTCACAACACCTGCTATTGGAAATATATGGGAAATTTCCCCTGAAATCATAGCCAACGGCTAATAAAAGTGAAAAGATGTGAGTATCCTTCATGACGGCACTGGAAGTTCCAAAGCGACAATAGAAACGCAGAGCCGGGTTTGGTGCATTTGTGCCAATGCAGATAGAGACAAGTCCCCAGAAGATGCTGAGTCAACAGGCAGAGGTGCAGTCCCTGAACAGCTTACTGTTCCAAGCCAGGGCTTGCTTGGCAAAAGTATCCAGCAAAGATGCTGATCTCAACCCTTTCTCCCTAGATACGTTGAGCGCTGTGCCAACACCAGGCTCTGGACCTCCAGTCCTCCGAGGTTTACATCCCTCTCTAGGCATCAACAGTTTGGAAGATGTGCATACAGACTGTCAAGCTAGCTTTGTAGACTGATCACAGCCATTCCAATGTATCTGGGAAGTAACAAGGTGCTATTTCTGGAGCTGATGCGGAGTGGATCGACACATATGTGCCCTTTCCTTTTCCAGGCAGCATCCGAAGCGCTCTCCTCACTATCTTCCTGAAAAGGCACCAGTGTTACTCTTGGGTCCCTTATCACGCTGTCTTAGCCACTTCTAATTCACCGTTGACTTTGCAAGATAGACCCGTATTAAAAATAGTACACTTCGGGTACCATGCACATGTCTGCAATCCCAGCACCAAGCTGGAAGCTCAAGGCCAACCTCAGGCATACAGCAATGATGTAATAAAAGGGGGATTCTGTGATGATTGTGCTTCTCTCATGACTAGTCATTTCAATATATGCTGAAAAAAAGTCTAGAAAAGAGAGGAAAGGAAGCATGGAGTAAAAAAGAGAGAAAGGGAAAAGAGAATTCAAGCTGAAAAGACACCCCGGGTAGGCTGAGGGCCCTTGCAGTGGCCTTTGGTTCATGCAATGCTGCCCCAGAGAACAGTGCTCAGATGATGCAGCTTTGTAGTTGATCTAGATTGTTCCCATCTGTAAGGATTGCCCAATCTCACAGGTCCTCTATCTCCTACTGTATACAATCAGGACAATAATACAGCTAGCAAAAGAAGAAAATGTGATCCATTACCATCCATTGAAAGGAAAGACCGTTATGCTGAAAATGATTACACAGTCAAGAAACTTAAAAGATAAGCCAAAGGGTAGAAATAAATATTCCCAAGGCATATATCTGATTTAAAAAAAAAACAACCTTGTATCTAGAGCATATGAAGAATGCTTACTCCTCATCAAAAATATCCCAGAAAAATAACCAAACTAAGAGATAGGGGAAAGCTTAGAATAGATATTTCTCTAAAGAAAACAGACACATGGCCACCTGTTATGTGAAGAGATTCTTTGCTAGATTTCTCACTAGAAGAATGCAAGTCAAACACACAGTGAGACATCACCTCATTCCTACTAGGAAGATTCCAGTCAAAACAACAGAGTGGCCAGGGATGGTGTGAAATTAGACTCCATACGTTCTGCTGGTAGCCAAGTAAAATGGCTGCATCACTTTAGTGAGCACTCTGAACGCTCCTCCCAAGGTTAGAATGTCACACAAGCTAGCGATTCCCCTTCAAAATACACAGGTGCAGTCCCTGGGATAATAGAAAGAAAGCATGTCTATGCATTATTAAATTAAAATCACAGCAAGGTATGGGATATCCCTTTACAAGTTATTGGTCAGGGAGACCCAAGAGGTCTTCCAAACAACTCATTGCCCTTCGTTCCCCACCATAACTACATGGTGACTCCTATGACTGAGGGCAGGAAACACTGAGAAATCAATCTCAAGCCCATTGCACATCTTCCGGGATAGCTAGTGTTCATAGCGTCAGAGGGAGCTGGGTTGGCTGGAAAACACACGCTCATTGATCTCAGCCAGCACTGGACCCTGTGTGTTACAGTACTGGCCTGCCGGGAAAGGTCAACCCACTAGTGGAATAGCAGCACACTCAGAACTGGGTAAATCCTGCCTGCTCATTTTCTTAGGGTTGTACCCCTAGACTTGGCCTCTTCTCAACCGTGGTCAGAGAAACTTCTATTTAAAATGAGGAACAATCAACGCTGGTCTAAGTGTTGAAATAAGAGACTAAGGGTTCATCCCTAAATGAAACACCTGTATTAATCCTACCACCAACAGAGCTCAGGAGCTTCAAAGAAGAGGAGGGAGAGAAAACGTCAGAGCCGGAGGGTGGGAGGAGTGCTGGGAAGGGATGTGTTTTGGCATGATATGCACGGCTCTCATCTTAATCAACTCACAGACTGTGATCCTACAAAAGACCTATACAAGGCAATGGCGGTTGAAATGCCAGGAAAAGGGGGCGGGTCATCTCTGGGTCATAGTCTTTATTAAGGAGCTATTGACAGGTTATAGCAGTTGAATAGAATCATTCTTTCTTGAGGATGTGGCCATTGGTAAGTTTCCCATGCTCCAGTGGGTGGCTTCATGCCTGCGAACATACTGACAGCACTCATTGGACTTAGTAGGGGATGAAAAATAATAGAGACATTAAGTTGGGAAGGAGACATGTTAGAGAAAGCGTTAGGGGTACCACAGGGGGAAAAGGGGTCATGTTATCATATGCACATGAGCACACACACACACACACACACACACACCATACCATGAGTGAACCTTAAAAAACGTTAAACTACCACAATCAACAAAGGACTCTATTCACTCATAATCCATGGAATAGGCCCACACAGAGAAATGGGAAGTGGGCTAGTGACTGCTGTCTGGGCTTACAGAAGGAAGAAAATAAGTGGTAAGCGCTACATGGTTTCTTTTCAGGGGCCTTAAAAGTTTAAAGTTGGTTGTGCTTAAGGCTGCAGAGGCCTACCACTGCATAAAACATCACTATATTTTAGACTTTAAATGGGTGAATTATATAGTCCATGAATATCGCAATAGACCAATCAATAAGAAAGAGAACTCTGTGTTTACTCCTGGGAATTACATGGTTTAACTGATATCAAGTAACAGGTGTATTATATTGCCAATCAATACAGATTTTTCTTTCTTTCCCTTTCTTTGTCTTTTTTAAATTAAGTATTCTCAACATTAAGCATATTTAAACATGTTTGCTAGAGTCTTCAGAGTAACTCCCAAGGATTCAGACAGATAAATATTTTTCCAGGGACGTAAGGTAAAGAACTTTTGAAAGCCCCTGGCTTCTGTGGTGGGATGTAGGTCAGGAGCTCTAAAGGGGGAGCGTTTCCACATCAGCACACTCAAACTCAAGCTGTCCTTTGGCACAGGCTCTATGCATGCTCTGAGCTGGCTGTTTAGGACTCAGGAACCAGGTGGGTGTGAGGTCCAGCCTAGAAACGCAGGTGAAGGGTCTGCAAGGATTCCTAAAGAGAGAAAACAGCAAAGGGAGGGAGGAAGGGTGATTTCTTCTTGAGTTCAAGGTGAGATTAAGTCGTAAAGAAGACATGGATTGCAATCCCATCAGTACCGCTTTGCTTCTCTGCACCTACAATGTCTTTACAGATGAAGGACTAATGGCAACAGTTTGTCAATATGAATTAAGTAAAACCTAAAGGTTTGAGGTCCTTGAGCAGACTTGTAAAAGACGCTGAGGGGCATGTATTAACAGCGGGCACACCGTCTCTAAGGGAAGCTCAGTTGACTGTAATCTCTAGTCAAGAAACAAGACAGCATTTTTGAAAACTGTTGTTTAAGGAACTTCTCTTTCTCAGCTTAGCCATGGGCTATCCCAGTCTTTGTTCATATTTTAAAATCTTCTGAAATAAAGTCAGAATACCCTTATCCAACTGTGCCACCAGCAAAAAAAAAAAAAAAAAAAAAAAAAAAAAAAAAAAAAAACCAAGAGAAATCAGAACATCAAAAGCTAAAGAATCATTAAATAATCTACTCTCCATGGATCTTGTAAAAATTTTAACCTTTCAATGCAAATAACATTAAAAAATAAAAATGAAAACAAAACTCCCAATAAACAAACAACTACAACAAGAAAAAATGTAGGAATAAATTTCAGATTTGGCAAAAACTGGAAATTACAAATTTGGTCATCTATGGGACAGGCATCAGAACCAGTGTGAACATTCAGCCCTGATTTGGTGGTTTGATGATGTGTAAGCCTAGCATTCTGAGTAGGTGATCCTCTAACACGACCTCAGCACATTTGCTAAGATTTTCTTAACTCAGTACTTTCCCAATAGTGGTTCTGTAACGTGTCTGAAAAGGCACATTGTGCTGGCTGAAACTTCCTCTAACTGTTAGTAGAATGAAAAAAAAACCAAACAAACAAAAACAAAAGCAGATGCATCTGATCCATATTTTCTGCAATGTGAATATAATACATCCCTCCAATTTTCTATTCTCAGATTAAAAGTCCAAACAAAAAAAAGCAGAAATTGAAATTGTTCTAAAAATTGAAGGAAATGGGTATTTAAAGTACTCTTTTGGTGCTATAAACAGATAACTTGCAATAGTTTGCCTGGAAGGGATAGGTTTCTGAGTGTTAACAAAAACCAAAATCCAGTGTCTTCTGTATAGTGGAGCCATGTATTCATGGACCCTAAAAACACACTTTTGCACTCTTTAGTACTGATTCCAATAGCTAATACTATGTAAATCAGCTGACTAACTTTTTAAGGCAGGATCTTCATATATAGTCCAGACTGGCCTTAAACTTGTGATTCTCTTGTCTCTCTTCTCTCAAATGTGGGCATTGAAGCATCTGCTGCCATATCAACCAATTTTAATAAAAATATAATTATCTGATAGTGAGTTACAAATTATAAATAAATTAAAAGCTAGAATAACTAAGGCAAAGAGAAACAGTATATAAGAACCAAGAGTGGGAAGGATGTTAGTGATTTAGGGCAAAGAGTGCAGTGAGTTCTGGGACTTTCCAAAGAAGAATAAATAAGCATTTTCCAAAGAATAAATAAGCTAACATACATACTAGAAATCAGAGCAGACCCACACGCACATGCAATTTTTAAGCAGGGTGTTGGAATACATACAACCAATAACAAACAATGTCTGAAACTTATTTTTTAAAGATAGACAATTCAAGACAGCCTACAGAATGGGAAAAGATCTTCACCAACCCCACATCTGGCAAAGAGCTGATCTCCAAAATATATATAAAGAACTCAAGAAACTAGACATCAACAAACCACATAATCCAGTTTAGAAATAGGATACAGCTATAAACAGAGAATTCTCAACAGGAAGAATCTCAACTGGCTAAGAAACACAAAGAAATGCCCAACATCCTTAGCCATCAGAGAAATGTAAATCAAAACAACTCTGAGATTTCATCTTACAACTGTCAGAATGGCTACAATCAAAAACACTCATGACAGCTCATGCTGAAGAGGATGTGGAGTAAGGGGAACACTCCTCCATTGCTGGTGGGAGTGAAAACTTGTACAGTCACTTTTGAAGTCAGTATAATGTTTTCTCAGAAAATTGGGAATCACTCTACCTCAGGACCCAGCTAAGCCACTCACTCAGGCATGTACCTAAAAGATGCTTTATCCTGCCACAAAGACACTTGCTCAACTATTTTCATAGCAGCTTGATTTGTAATAGCCAGGACCTGGAAACAACCTTGATGTCTCTCAACTGAAGAATGAAAATGTGGTACATTTACACAATAGAGTACTACTCAGATGTAAAAAACAATGACATCAGGAAATTTGAAAGAAAATGGATGGAACTACAAAAAAAACATCCTGGTCTGCGAGATCCTTAGAACCTGGCAAGAAACCCTGCTCCTGTGCTGAGGGGACCTAAGAGAGGGCAGACCAAGAAAAACTCCCAAGTACACAGTCAGCCAGAGCAAAGATTAGACCAAGACACAAAGGAAGAGATGGGCAGGCGCCAATGCAAGAATTCCTCCAACATTCTGAAAAGCAACATGGTAACACAAGAATCCGGCTATGTACTGGCTTTGTGGGAGCCTAAGCTGTTTGGATGCTCACCTTACTAGACCTGGAAGGAGATGGAGGTCCTTGGACTTCCCACAGGGCAGGGAACCCTGACTGCTCTTCGGGCTGATGAGGGAGGGGAAGTTGATTGCGGGAGGGGGAGGGAAATGGGAGGCGGTGACGGGAAGGAGGCAGAAATCTTTAATAAATAAATAAATAAATAAATAAATAAATAAATAAATAAAAGAATCTGGCAAACATGCAACAGGAAGACTTGAACATCCTAACTCAGAAGAAGTAGAAGAAATCAACTTTAAATGTAACCTTATGAAAATGATGGAGACCATTAAGTAGGAAGTTAAAAACTCCCTTAAAGAAATGGGAGAGAAGACAAACAAAAAGTTAAAAGAAATTAATAAATCCTTCAAAGATACCCAAGAAAACCAATCGAACAGGTAAAATAAACAGTTCAAGACTTGAAGACCAAAATCCCAACAAAATCTTGAGATTATCTCCTTGGTGGACTGGGGGCTGGTGGAACTAGGAACTTCAGGGAACAAGTTGCGGGGTGGCCAGAGGGGGAGAAAGCTGACAGAAATGACTTTAGAGGGGGCTTTGCTGGGTCACAGCTGGGGTCAGGTAGAAGCCTGGTGCAAAGGAAACTCTCACGAGTCCACAAGGATGGCCCAGCTGAGACTCTCGACTGCAGTGGATTCATAGCCTGGACTGGTCATCCCCTGTGACCAGATTGTGACTACCCTGGATGTCTCCAGAGAGCCTTCTTCTAGTGACTGATGGAGGGAGATTCAGAAATACGACCAAACATTAAGCAGAACTTGGGGAGTCCTATTGAGGACAGGGAGGAGGGATTGTAGGAGCTGGGGGTTGGGGCTCAGGGGCACTGCAAGAAAACCCACAGAAACGGCTAGCTTGACTCATGGGAACTCAGAATCTGAACCAACAAGCAAGGAGCCTGCCTGGGACTGACGTGGGCCCTCTGCATATACAAGACAATTGTGTAGCTGAGCCTATATGTGGCACCCCTGGCAATGGGAGAATGCCTGTCCCTGGAGCTTTGGATGGCTCTTGGGAACCTTTTCCTCATGCTGGTTTGCCTTGTCTAGCCTGAATATGGGGGGAGGTACTTGGTTTTATGGTGGTTGATAAGCCAGATTTTGCTGATGCCCAGGGGTGGTTTATCCCTTTCTGAGCAAAGGGTGGGTTGAGGGGGGCAGGGAAAAAGTGGGAAGAGATAGTGGGAGAAGAGAAGTGAGAGGAGACTGTGGTCAGAATGTAAAATATATAAACAAATAAATAAAATTTTTAAAAAGACAATTCACACAAAATCTTGCACAGGCAGCTCATCAAAGACGCTTACCAAGTAGGTACCAGAGAATGCACTTAAACTAATTAGAAGCTACACAAATGGAAGACACAAGGCATAACTTACAACCAGTAGGTGATGCCTGTGTAAAGCAGGTATGTGTGTGTATGTATGTATGTATGTGTGCATACATGTGTGTATCTTGGTAGGATATCAATCAGGGAACTTCAGGCTGGCTGGTCTGTCCACGTGTGTGTGTGTACACCTTGGTAAGATATCAATCAGGGAATTTCAGGCTGCCTGGTTTGTCCGTGTGAGTGTGTGTGTGTATGTGCATATGTGCATGCGTGTGTGTGCGTGTATGTGTATGTGTGTGTGTACGTGTGTTTCATGCGTGCGTGTGTGTGTGTGTGTGTGTGTGTGTGTGTGTGTGCCTTGGAAGGCTATCAATTAGGCAACTTCAGGCTGCCTGGTCTGTCTGTGTGAGTGTGTGCATGTGTGTATGTGTGCATATTTGCATGTGTGTGTGTATGTGTTTGTGCATGTGTGCATATGTATGTGTGTATGCATTCGTGTATGTGTATGTGTACCTTGGTAGGATATCAATCAGGGAACTTCAGGCTGTCTGGTCTGTCTGTGTGATTGTGTATGTGCGTGTGTGAGTGTGTGTGTGTGTGTACCTTGGTAGGATATCAATCAGAGAACTTCAGGCCGGCTAGTGTTTTCTTTGATAGGCTATGACGCAAGGATCCTGAAGCTGACTAGTGTGTGAACCTTGGCATGGACATTTTGGAAAGCAGTTTGACCTTCCAAGTTAAGCTTGAATATTTCCAATTCTCCTTTCAGACATATTTACCGTTCATCTGCATGTATATTTATAGCTATTCAAGCCACGCAACTCCTACCTGTGCAGAAGAAGGGGAGGATTTCCATAGATTATGACTTATTTACAGACAGTATAGTAAGGAGAGTGAATGCTGGTGTGGAGATGCATCGAGACTCCAGTGTGAGGCTGAGGCAAACAGCTGCTCCGCAGTCCAGACTCTATGACTCCCTTAAGCAATGCTGCGAGCCAGGCAACAGCAGCTATGGTGTCATAGGACAGTGGCTGCCTTCAAGGATAGAGGATTCCTACCCACAAAAGGACGTGGGGGAGGTTACTTCAGCACTCACTTCATGCAGAGTCGTGGAGACTCACTCCTGCCTTCCTAACGTATTTCGATGCATGTGATCAAACAGAAACATTATGAATATTAAAGTTACAAGTATCTCTTTATGGAAATTTCTCGATCAAATCTTTCCTCGTCATGTTGTCTTAGCCTGGGGCCCATGGGGATATCTACCACCTAAGGTCGGACATCCCTCCACCCACCTTGTATTCTCTTTCCTTCTCTCTACCATCAGGAGTGGATTCTAGGGACCTTCTGCAATCAAACAACTTCTCTACCCCTGGACTGTACCATTGCTCCATTATTGCTACTTTTCTTTTTAACTTGAAATTTTAAAAAGTCAGTTATTCATTAAATATTTTTGGTACATCCAAAATATTTCAGTAACATTTAAACTTACTATATTTAACTAAACAGAAACTAGGTACAATAATGAATTTTTTTTATTGCTACTCCTGCAGAGATCAACGGTCTTATCTGAGTTTATCCAGCGGTTATAATATTTACCTTATAAAATACTTTTTTCCGAGGGACGTGACCAGATTCACTTGCTAAGTGAGAGGGTTCAAAAGTGAAGTTCAGGAGATGAAGAACTTACCACACTCCCGAGGTTTGTTTAGAGGCCCAGAACAGATCTTGATCGAAGGAGTCAAAAAACTCTAGACATGTTTGTTTTGTACCTGTTTCCTGGAACTTCATCAAAACGTTCACGAGTCTCACAGTGGTGGACAGAGGTCTGCTGGCCACACGGATGTGCTCACGTGGAGTAGCTGCTGGAGACAATCTGAAGCCTAGCCCAGGTACAGATGTGAGATAAGCCACTCCCGTCTCAGCTTGTCCTACACTGTTCTTATGGGTCTATCTCTCCTTCCCATGCTTTTGTGCTTTCTTAGAAAAAAAACACAAATTCAGATTTCCAGATCTGAGTTAACATTACTGCTTCTAAGCACAAAGAATCACCTGAATATGATCATAAGTGCATTCACCAGAATTAGAATTCAGAACAAGGAAGGAGCACAGCTAACAGGCTAGAATTTCCTCAAGAAACCAGTTCCTTAACCAAGTCCTTAATGCACAAATTCCCCTTCTCTTTTCTTATTCCTGGGAGGACCCATGCTGGGCGCTTGGTTAAATTGTTGAAATCCTGAGTACATGGTTAAGAGCAAACATGTTTACTCAGTAGACTTTTCTAGAGCATTGGACGGAGTGTGGGATTAACACTGGACAGATGACAAGAAATGATACCAGATGCGACTCAAAGGCTTCCAAAGAAAAAAGAAGGAAGAAACCGGAGGAGGCGCTCAAGGAAGAGGAGCAGCGGCATTGGCAGGAGAATCACTCCCTGTAGAGTTGGCATGGTTCAGGACAGAAAAGGAAACTATATCAAAGGGAGGCTAGAATCTGAGCAGAAGTTTGAAGGGCAGCAAAGAACGAATGGTAGGAGGCAAGAGGATTAAATTCAGTAAGAGAAAAGCTCCAAGTGCTAAGCTGAAGAGCTCACTGTGAGTCAGGGACTGAACGGGGAGGGGAGTTTCAGAGTTGGTCAACGGCTTAAGGGATATGGCGGCCACTGGCTAACACAGCAGCTGAGCAGAAGAGGGCTCAGTGGTAGGATGTCCACTTTTTTCTTGTCTTAGATGTCTTCTGAGTATTGGATTAAGACATTCCAGGTTCCCAGGTTAGGATGCAGGGACCTCCAACCCCAGGACCAGTTCCTAAAAGCCTGCCTAGTAGCCCAGCTCATCTAGAATGCATGGTCTTTGGTACAAGACAGGTGGCAAAGGACTCTGATAGGCAAGGTGCACAATGGTCCTATAGCTATCGGTTCTCTCAACTTCACACCCGGTACAGCACTTTTTGTAAAGCAAACTATCTGTTGGTGGAAGAACTCCACAACATAAAAATTTGGGAACTAACCAAGTAGAGAGTGTAGAAACACTGCTGATGGAAAAGTGCCCAAGGTACATCGTGATTGGCAAGTATGAAGAGTCTTGAGCATCACCATAGCTGTGCTTTGAGTATCCCTCTGTCCATTTGCCTATACCATCACCACATCAGCTCTCTAATGTATTTGCTTGTCTGCTTTGCAGTGCGAGGGATTGAACACGGACCCCATACCAATTTGCCCTGGGAAGCCTGAATCCCCTGTCTAAATGCCTTTCTAAACACCCTTCAGAACGCGGGGATCACGCGTGGAACTGAAGCCTGTTTGTTTGTTGTTTTGTCACTAATGAAACCAGTTCTTCCAGAACTCTCCAGCGACTCTAGAGCACAGCTCGCCTAAGAAGCAGTACAGTCCTCATGCCGTTCAGGCACAGCAAGGCTTTGTGTGGATGATACTTTCTTTGACGTGACATTTCAATCCTTGAGCATAGAATGTCTCTGAGTTTTGTGTTATCTCTTTAATGCAAACTATTTATTTAATTATCTCTTCTGCAGAAATGATTCGTGTTAACGTGTCCTGCCAACCAGTGTGTTCTCTCAGTTCAACAACTGTGCGTGACTGAAGCTGCTTCTCAAGTGGACAGAGACCTTGCCTTTTCCTAACCCTTGCTGATGTGAGAGGTCCTTCTGTCTGTGTGTTGCGTTTCTTGTTCAATGAATAAAGAAATTGCCTTGGCCTGTTGATAGGACAGAACTTAGGTAGGCGGCAAAGACAGAACTGAATGCTGGAAAAAGGAAGGCAGAGAGGGAGACACCATGGATCCACCACCAGAGATAGACATGCTGGAACTTTGCTGGTAGGCCATGACCTCGTGGTGATACACAGATTAATAGAAAAGGGCTAAATTAATATGTAAGTGTTAGCCAATAAGAAGTTAGAGCTAATGGGTCAAGCAGTGGTTTAATTAATATAATTTCTGTGTGATTATTTCGGTTCTGAGTGGCCAACAAACAAGCAGGCCCTCCTCCTACACCTTGTGAGACAGTTGTTTTTAGGTGATAAAGTCCTTTTGAACCAGATTACTGATTGGAATTGCATTAATTCATGACACCAGTGGACAGGGAAACATTGGGATCATATTTAGCTTTTAAAATATCTTTAAGACAATGAGGGTTATGCAATTTCTCCATGTATGGTTCAATCAGTATCATTCAAAAGTACAAGTTCTTTAGGAGAGGCTTTAGAGCTGATATCAAGCCCAATGTAGGACCGAATGGATGCAGAACTCAAGTCAGGCCGTAAGGAAGACAGCGCCACATTGTGATGTCCTCACTAGTCAATGCACAGCTTGAAGACTGTGACATGCATGCTTCCTTTTCTCAACAAATAAAAACACAGGTGATGGGGGAGAGTCTTCTGTTTTGTGTTGATTTCATTGGTTAAATAAGGAGACTGCCTTGGCCCTTTAATAGGACAGAAAATTAGGTAGGCAGAGTAGACAGACAGAATGCTGGGAGAAAGAAGCCGAGTCAGGCAGTTGCCATGATTCTTCTACCTGACACAGACGCAGGTTAAGATCTTCCTGGTAAGCCACACCTCATGGGGCTAGATTATTAGAAATGGGTTAAGAGGCTGAAACTAATGGGCCAAGCAGTTTTCCGTGTAATTATTTCGGGTAAAGCTAGCTGGGTGGCGGGACGCAGCCACGCCGCTCATCACTATACACAGGTGCTCAAAAGATCAGTGCCAGTCCAGAGCCAGGCTAAGGGCTGCTCAGTGCATACCTTTCCCTGGGCTTCTGAGAGAAAATTGCAAGAGGTTCTTATATAAGCATGGTCCAGTCACAAAGGGAACTTTGTAGACAAAGGCAGGCATGGGCAGGATCTCTTTGCTGTGGGAATACTATTGGCAAACCAGTGTACTTTGAGCAGACTTTTTGCACATACAGCTTGAAGCACAGGATAGGTAAGTTTCAATTTTATAATAACAAATTACCAACTTTCTTCAATGCATCATAGCAATTTTCTTGATTGTGCACTGCACACAATCCCTTAACGCTACCAGAGATCCTGATCTTGCTCACTCTCCACCCAAAGCGAGCACATAAGTGTGTCTTACACATCTGCCGGCTATGGATAAGCAACACCGTATGCAGGCGGACCTGATTTCTTAAGAATTCAAGCTTCTGTCTGCTAACACATTGACTCGTGGAAACCAGGCTGGAGAGAGAAGATACAGGTCAAAATGTTGAGCCATTGTACAGGTGCTCAATGACAAATGCTCCCGTCTCAGGCAGGGAGCAAGCCCAGGAGGGGAGGGCTGGGGATGCTGTGAGTAGAATTGGTCCCACTGGGGGCACACATTCTTGTCAAGGGAAGAATAAACCATGAGTAGGAATGGAAGGGAACATGGGAGTTGTGCAGCAATTACCTAACCCAGCCAGGGTAGCTGCGGCAGTAGAACGGGGCAGAGGGCATCCCAGAGAAAAGCAGCAGGAAGGTGAGATGAACCACACCCAGTTAGTTAGCGGAGGAGAAGCAGATGCCTGTGGTTCGGGAGCAATCACCCACGGGCACCAGGCAGACAGCAAGTGGCCCGCTTCTTTAAGGCCATCACACCCTGAGATGGATTCATAGCTGTTGATTTTTGTTCAAATAGGAGAACAGTTCTCTTTCTCTTGGCGTTTTCAACCTTGTTTGTGGACATGGCTATTCTTTATAGTTTACAAAATACCGCCATTTATCATCTCTATTGTGCAGAGCAAGCAACCAAGATGCAACGGAGATGCCACCAAAGCCATAAAACACAGGGGACAAAAACTTCATTAAACTTCAGCAAGCCAAGACAGAAGAAGAGAGAAGTCACCTTCTCTGGCTATGGATAGCTGGAGGAAAATGTCAGTGAATCATGTCAGGCCATAGTAAACTTAACCAACAGGCATTTGGAGAAGACCACATATAAAGGGTGGAGTTGGCAGCAGGGACCTCTGTTGTCCTGGATCACCAAAACTGAACTGCGCCCAGGATGAGGAGAAGGTGACAGGCTCCTGGGAGAACATCTCCTATCACCCCCGTTCTTTTCTCCGAGGACATCAACAGCTTCTTCTCTAACTTCCGACGTCACACAGGGACCAGGGCCTTACTCACCCACCGTCATATGTTCTGCGGCACACCCTGGGGAGCGCCCCGCTCTCGGGTGGTCCTTTCTTCTTTTCACACATACCAGTACTTTTTATATTCAAGCTAAAGGAGTTCGTCGGAGGGTTAATTCCTGACCATACACGCAAGCCAGCGAGCAGACCACATTGTCAGTGCAGCCAGCACCCTAAAGGGACCAAGAGGGGACACAGGAGTCACCTGTGGCGAAGACAACATTCCTGGAGACCAGACGGTGCTCCACGATAGAGAACTGGGGGAGCTCGATCCTTTCCACGCCGGTGACAGCCTTGTCCCCGCCGCGCCAATAAAACTCAATGTCATCCGTCGTGTATCCATCTACCAAAAGAGAGAAGCAGGGACACGGTGGATAGGAGACACTGTCACGTGACAGCAACGAATAGCCTAAGAAATTATCTCTGCTAAAAGGAAATAATGACTCTGTTAGATTTAAAAAATACTTAACGTGAACCTCCGTGAGAAACGTGAATAAATTAGCTTCAGGGTATTCGTGTGCTACCTCGGCAGCCTACTTTGTACCAGGATGGGTCCTAAAAGGCAGATAACTGGGGTTCTGGGAGATGAGAGCTTGGGACCAGAGTTCTGAGTGCAAAGCATGAAGTCATAGACACCCGGACAAAATCCAGTTGAGGATTTAAGCACATCTTTACAGTGAAGAACAAGATGGTGGGGGAAGGCAGGTACCAAGATTCAGGGGTGGTTACAGAGACTAAGGGCCCGCTCTCCCAATCATGGCCTGGTGACAAGAGCTCTCTCACGGTGCCTGCCCACTTCAGAAATTCGGTTTGCTGGGAGACTCCTGGTCGAGTTACGCTGGCACAGGTACCCTCGTGATGACAATGAGGACTGTATCTCTCACCCGACTCTGGGGACGCTGCTCACGTTCACGTGAAATGCAGGCGGCATTCCCCAAAATAAGCAAGTCAATGGGAAACAAAGCATAGTCTTAGCTAATCTCCCGGGAGTCTCCCAGGAGATCACAGCCAATTATGCATTTATTTATTTCCATCTCTCTCTGTGTATTCTTTATTTTTGTTGTTTCTTTTATTTTCCCCTCTCTTTCTTCATCTTGCTCCTCCCCACTCCTTCCCTTCTTATTCCCTCCATCCTCCCCTTTCTATGCTCTGTTACAGCTTTTCCCCCTTCCCTTATTTCCATCCTCCCTGTTTTCCCCTGGAGTCAGGTCTCATGACCCAGTGTTAGACTGTCCTATGCCATCCGCTTCGAGCTGGAATTACAGACCATCACATTCACTTCGGCTTTTCAATTAGACCAATAAAACACAGGTCTGACGGAAGATGTTGCAATGTAACAAAAGTGGGAATATGGAACATATATGTGAGTTCCTGGGGTCCTTGTGAGAAGTTTGGCTTCTTTTGCCCATTGCATAGAAAACAGCTGAGCGCTTTAGGGAGAGGAGTGGTGTAATCAGGTGTTTTATTAGCGAAGGGATTGTTAGGTCTTAAAGCCAGGAGGAAGGTACTTAGCAGTAGGTGTCACACTGTGGTCTACGCAGAGGGAAAACAGAGTGTTCTCTGTTGTGAGGACCACTGCAGGAGCTGTCAATGCTGAGGTACTAGACTATGAGAGCATCAGATAGATTAGTTTTATATATGTTCCTCCTGTGTTTCTTTTCTATCTCTGTTGCTCCAACCTAATTTTTAACCCTTCTGTCCCTACTCTGGAACGTATGAACCTGCTGCACCTAAGATGGCAGCAGAAGTCACTCCAAGAAGGTGGCTCCCGGCAGGAGCTAAAGCCGCTTCCTACATCCTACACAAAAGCTCACGGTCACTTTCTAAAATCCCCACCTTCTCAGCTGAGACTCTGGCCTCTCATGGCACAGAAGCTATCTGACTAGGATAATCCTAGGAGCTGTAGGGATTTACCATCTCTCCTCTGAGGCTCCTAAGCTCCATGGCCAATGTCCTTGGGGCTTCCACTCTGCATTACTGGATGTGATTTTATATTCCTAATCCTCAAATCCACAGCTGTCAGGAAGCATGGACCCTGGTGCCCTCTAGCAGTAAAGGGAACAAGATGGCCAACTTCAGCCTCCCACTGTGCACTCCCTCAACATGCTGAAGCATCACATACCCTCCCCCACCACAAATACTCTTCTATGACACCACCAGGGCAACTTCACTTAAGCAACCAAACCTCTGCAGAACACCTGTTGAGACTCCTAATAAACCAATCGGTGAAAGACTTCAACACAAACGCTTGTTGAGAC
This sequence comes from Microtus pennsylvanicus, assembly GCF_037038515.1. Taxonomy (NCBI): domain Eukaryota; kingdom Metazoa; phylum Chordata; class Mammalia; order Rodentia; family Cricetidae; genus Microtus; species Microtus pennsylvanicus. Next base: position 12,141,405 of record NC_134596.1, read on the forward strand.
TAGTAATAAGTTCGTGTGTGACAGGTCAGGATCCATAGGTGGTACCCTTCAGGTGGCATGAGGCACACCTCATTTGATGTCAGTAATCCAGCTTCCACTCGCCCATAGAGGCACACAGCACCGAATTATCAGTAAGGCATCCGCACATCCCTCAAATTGAAGAAAATTGCCAAGGTGCAGAAATGGCCAGCTTGTAAGACTGTGATTCTGGCGGGAAATGAGTTTCCCTCCGACTGCCCAGGGTCCCAGCAGCCCAGCCACTCAAGCGTGATGAAGCAGATTGTAGGAAAATTACATCTCGGTGTTTGCTCTCTTCCCGCTGAACGGATTGAGACGGGGAACATTTGTTTTCTCCCATTTCAGCACAGAAAACAGACTACTTAATCAGATTAGATTGAAGGACAATTTTATACTGAGTCTCTCTCTCTCTCTCTCTCTCTCTCTCTCTCTCTCTCTCTCTCTCTCTCTCACACACACACACACACACACACACACACACACACGTATGTGCACACCCCGTCTTTCAATTCTTCTGCTTGTCTCTTTCTCTCTTTGTGTTGACAATAAAATGGCAAGAGTTAATTCTCTAATACATTGTTTTTTTGTGTGTATGTGTTGGGAATGATACCCAGGGTCCTATGTGTGGTACGGAAGCATTCTACCATTGAGGTGCCCCCTCCCCAAGCCTAATCTTAAGACAGTGATGAGCTGAACACCGGGGATGCTTTAGCAGAGATGCTAACTTACAACAGCAAAAATGACCAAACGCAAAAGGCAAGAAAAAGGAAGGCATAGTCTGATACGCACAGCTTTCGATTTCCAGGGTGCAGTTCTGCTCATCCAGGGGGTATCTCCTGAGGTCCATCATGCATGCCGCTGTGGTGGTGATCCTGAAACACATAGTGAGGGCTGGAGTGAGAGGCTTGCTGAGGAACGGGAGGGAAACTGCTTCTAGACAGACACAGGTCACATCCGCAGAAGCCCCCCCTTCCAAGGTCCACTGGCCAAAGCCCCCCTCAAGGCACGCTGAGAATTCTGAATGAATAGGGAACTCACGGAGTACACTACATGAAGATGCTTTATCACCCTTAGCAAGCTTTATCAAGAAAGTGATGCTATGCTTAGCTTCACTTCCTTTAACTGGGTTAAATCGACAGATAAGATGTGTGCATATTAACGGTGTGGGGGACAATATTCAGAAACATGCATACATGACAGAATGAAAGTGAGAAGAACTACATCTTATTTTTTTTTTTGGTTTTTTTTTTTTTCGAGACAGGGTTTCTCTGTGGCTTTGGAGCCTGTCCTGGAACTAGCTCTGTAGACCAGGCTGGTCTCGAACTCACAGAGATCCGCCTGCCTCTGCCTCCCGAGTGCTGGGATTAAAGGCGTGCGCCACCACCGCCCGGCGAGAAGAACTACATCTATAATTCAAAACTAAGTACGTTTTTCTGAATCAGGTATTTATCGAGCCCACAGTTCCATCCCATTCCCTAAAACAGAGCCTATAATGAGAGGTTTACATTTTACTACATGCTCTCTTATTCATCTCCCACATACAACCTGAGGGCAATGCACATGCATGCACACACATGTACACATGCCTACAAGGCTGGGGGCATTGGGCATAGCAGCCTCCCACTCATGGAGACACCATGGAGAGTCCAAGTGACAATTATGGGAACTGGACGGTAGGCCCTTCTCTCCGACAGCCATCTCTGCCATCTAGGGTCTATTCAGACCTTCCCATTTGGGTGTAATAAGGATCCGTTTTATCTGTCCACTTGAGACATGATGTAAATAAGTGTTCACAGTTTTGCTTTCTTTGGAAGCAATACCGAGGAAGCCCCATGAACGCAGAGAATAAGACCCAAGAGCCTGCGTGCTGTAACAGGAAAGCCTCCAAGTGAGGGATCAGTGGAAGCACAGGCTGTGTTGAGCTGCAGGGGGAAGAAGAGTGGGAGCAAAGGACCGTGCCAGGGCAGGAAGAGAGGAGACGAGACTGTGCAGCATGCCAGAGCCTCTAGCTCAGCTCCCAGCCTCAGCAAGGAACCAGAGTGACCGAGGGAGACCGGCACCATTGATCCCTAGCCGAAGGGAGAAGTGCAGGGTGGCTCAGGCCACAGGGCTGAGAGCTTAAGCCTCTTGAATGGTGCTCGCCCAGTTTGACAAACCCTCGTGGTGCTATCAACCCCAGCCTTCCCACCCTGTTAGGTAGCTTCTGTCTTTCTTTTATTCTTTCCCTCTCTCCTTCCCTCTCTATTTCTTTTCTCTCCCCTCTTCTCTTTCTTTTCCTTGTCCTGAGAGGAGAATGACTAACTTTCAACTCCCCTTCCACAGTTGACCGCAGTCTGAGAACTACGCTTTTTTCCTGAGGAAGATATTTTAATTTAAATTTTAAGTTTATTTTTTTAATTGTTTCAGTAATTCAACCAACTGAAATTGAGTATCACTGGGTGAGCGTGAGGGTTGGTGTGAACTGTCAACTCTACCAAAGTTAGGATCAGCAGAGAGATGGGCCTCTGAACATGCCTGCCAGGGATGCTCTTACCTGGGTTGCTTGAGGTATGAAGCCCCACCCTGAAAGTGGGCTTAACTATTTCCTAGCTTGCACCTCGGATTGAACCAAATGTGTCTGTGTGTGTGTGTGTGTGTGTGTGTGAGAGAGAGAGAGAGAGAGAGAGAGAGAGAGAGAGAGAGAGAGAGAGAGAGAGAGAGAGAGAGAGAGAGAGAAGCCCTGGCATGCACATTCTTCAGACTGCAGATGCCATGAGACACTAGACACTGTGATGTCCCCTCCCTGCTGGAATGGCAACTGGAAATCTGAGCTAAGAGAAACCCCTCCCAGGAACCTGCTTTTCTTCCTGTGTTTGTCATGGCATCAGGAATACACCAAGACAGTGACGGTCTCTGCAGTTGATTTTTAAAAGGTTTTTCTTTTGCTTTTTGCCTGAGACACAGAACTGACTGGAATCTTCCTGACTTCTGGACGTCCTTCACCCACCGACAGAAAAGCAGGGGACCATGAACAAATAGTGATAAAGGTAATGGCTGGTGTCCTGGACAGACAGATACTAAACCCATCCCCATGCAGTTGGCAGTCTGCTGCTCCTGTTCTCTGTCTCTCTCTGTATAAATAATGATACATAATATTAAAGTAAACAGTACTTATAACCTATTTCTTCTTTTCTTCCCTTCGTTTCTCCCTTTCCTTCTTTCATTACCTTTATTTCCCCTTTCTTCCTTATCAGTGTTCTTTGGATTGTCTTCTTGCCCTAGAACATCAGTGTGCCCTAGCTGTGTTTAGGTCTGTGCCATATACTTCAACATTCACCGTTTCACCAGCTGCTTAGTTAAGTCTGTTATTATTCTTCTTTGTTATTATCATTCCCATTTGCAGATGCGCAAACAAGGGTTACAAAGAGCAAGTTGCTCAACATGTTCCTCGAAGGCAGAGCGATCTTGGATGCGGGCAGTCTGTTCTGCGCACCCTAGTGAATCTCTGATGCCTCTTTGCCTTGTATTAATTTCTCAGATTCCCCCCAAATACTGAAGAAGACAGATGTGAGCATTAATTGGGATGTTTCTGGCTGACTACTTTCTGATCTTGCCAACCTTCTCAAATACAACCAGAATTACAGAACTCTGGTCCCCTTGTGTCTCCTTACCTTGCCCTACATCAATGCAGTCATTGCATTAAGCTCCATTTGCACAAGGGCAGGTTTGACTACTGGCTGCCTGGCTCCTTGTCTACTTTGATTTGAGTCTATTAAGTCAGACCTTAGCCTGTACTGCCCACAGCTATCTTTTGGTATCAGAGCAGTACCTCCCACACCAAGCGACCCACAAAAACTCAGAGAACAAAAAAATAAATAAATAAAGATTAAGGATGGAATTGTTGGCAAAGAAAGACATCCTGGCTCTTCTTGGTGTCAAAGTGATGGATACAAGTCAGCCGGGGATGGGTACCCACCGTCAGGCACTCTCGGGAAGAGCCCTGCACCCTTTTAGTTGCCAGGAGCTCAGTTTTCAAGAGTGGTTCATTGTTGAAGAGTCTCATGTGAGGCCCTGCTTCCAAGACCAGGCAGCCACTGTGAATCTTGATGTCGCACAGCGAAACCGTGTGGAATCCAGTCTACTGCCAGCCATGAGCTGGACAGACTCCCCTCAACTAAAGACAACAGTGAAACACGCCTTTGGCTCGGAGTTGACTTTGTCACAGTGACAGAACAAGCCGTGAATCAGCACAAGAGGTCTAGAACTCTACTGAGTGTCTCTCTCTGTGGCAGAGGCGGCACCACTGGCTAGTTGTTGATCTTCAGGTAGCCACGGCTCCCAATCCCTTGAAGCTGCCTGCGTCATTGCTTACTCATCTGCAATCCAGACTGCCTGGAAGCCGAGTGCTTTGGCTAACGGAGTGAGTCGCCATTGTCTGTGGCCTAGGAGCTCAGGGGCTTAGACTGAGCACCTAGCCATTCTTCTTACATTCTTCTTGGAGAGGTCACAGGGCATAAGCCGGTGATTCCGTTAGGCAACCGTTTGTGGTGTTTTATGGAGTATCTAGGGAAATACATTTGCAGGAATGTCTACAGCTTCTTGCTATGGAGACTCCTTGAGGACATTGCTAGGAAAATCACCAAGGCAAACTGAATCTATTGCAGCCCCGGCCTCATCCCCTAGAAGAACCTCACTATGTAGGCTATTCTTTGTCTACCTCTCAACTATGGATCAACCCTGGAACTTGCTTTGTCTGGAGAGAAGTAGATGGAATAGCTTGGTAGTCACCAGAGGAACTGGTTTCTTTTCTATCTTCCTCTAACACAAAAGAGCTCTGACAGAGGAGTCTACTGGTCCAGGAGAATTGACAAGGGGGCAGGATTGAGGGGCACTGTCTTCTCAGAGACCACCTCAGCGGGGTAGCTGGTGAGCACCCACACCCAGACTGTGGAAGGGCCAGCCAGGCCAGCAGACATACCTGTTGATCCCCCAGAAAAATGAGCGTTGTACCCCTACCACCCGCATTCAGGTCTCCAGTTGCTTGTTATTCCTCAGTGATGCGGCAGATGGTAACTGAGCACTTCCCAAAGCAGAGGTGTCTGCGTCTGCACTGACTGAAGCGACAGAGGCAGCGCCTTTCGGCCCTGAGTCACTTCTGGAGCAGGGGCTATCTCAGCTTCTCTCCTATCCATTTGTAAACCCTCTGAGGGCAGAGCTACAGAAAGGATCAAAGCAGCATTGTGATGAAGATCAAAACGGAGAGCAGAGTGCCCGCAGTGCCCTGCCAGGAAAGTAGTTACCCAGAAATTCTTAAAGAAAATACCCCAAGACTCAGCTCTCTCGAGAAAGGGCAGAAGAGCTTCCGAGCATCTGAAATGCAGCTTGCATCCCCCTCCTACTACCTCGATCTGATGAGGATGCCTGGAGCTGAGTCGAAAGCACACTCCCTCCACTATGCTGCCCTGACTATGGTGCTCGGGGGACTGCTGGCTCGTGTCTCCTGGGTCCTTGGATGCTTAGAAGCTCCTTGACATTTCAGCTGTCCAGCTTCTCTGTTTCATTTTTCCCTCTTGTGCTCTTGGTGTCATAACCAAACTTCTGTGCCGTCTCCAATGTCACGCAGCCATTCCTCTCTCCTCCTAAGAGCTGTCTAATTTTAACTCTGAAGATTTGGGTCTATCAAGCTGGCTTCTGCGGTTCTAGAGTCCTTCGCTTCCTGAGTTCCAGGATTTCCCATCTTCATCTGTTGAGACTTCCCTCTATCCCGTGAAAATGTTGGGCTCCTCGTCAAAATTCATCTCACGGAGTTGGAGAAACGTCTTGGCACTCAAGGGCACTCACTGGTTCTTGCAGAGGACCAAGTGTCCAATCCCCAGCACCTACAGCGTGGCTCACAGCTGTCTGTAACTCCAATTCCAGAGCATCCAACATCCACCACGGCCCTCTGAAAACAGCGCGCACAAATGAGGAATAGAGAAACATGTAGGAAAAATGCCGCCTCGGATAACATAATAAAAAATAAATTTAAAATAGTTTCACATATGTCAAGATTTATTTCTGGGCTATCCATTCTATTTTACTGGACAGTGGGTCCACCCGTATGACAAGTGGTTTGTTTTGACTAACATAGATTTTTAGGAAATTCTAAAATTACAGATTGTGAGGCCTCCATCCATGTTCTTTTTAAAGGTCATTCAGACCTTTGCAATCACTTGAGATTCCGTAGGGAATTAGGAGCTTCCATTCCTATAAATCAGTTGTCCTCATCAACTTAGACCATGAAAGCCAACATGGACAAATTCAACAGATCCAACATATAAGGGCTGCTCGTGTATGCTTCAGCATTGCCAGGGCATAAATTAAAAAAAAAATAATGACATTCCTCTAAATATAATGCTATTGTATTTTGAAAGGACTTATGCTAAATGTAGAGGAGGCTGGGGCAGTATTATCATCTTAACAGTACACATTTCTATCCCAGGCACAACCTGTCCTTCTCAGTCACATCTTCTTTAAAATCTTTTAACAACATTTCATAGTGTTTAGTGTCTAAGTCTTTCTCTCTATGACTGAAATGTCGCTGTGTTGTGACAAGATGTCTATAACCCTGGCCATCAGGAACCTGAGGTAGGAAGACTGGAAGTTTGAGGTCATTCTGGGCCACCTAGAGCGAACACGCTCAGTCATGTGTGAAGGTTGTGGTAGATCACACCTGTAGGATATGAAGGGGAGGCAGAGGTAGAAGGATCAGGCAAGAGGTGAGAGCAGCTGGGACATAGCTTTGGCGTTGGAGAGATGGCTCACCAGCTAAGAAAGAGTGCATACTGCTTTTACAGAGGACCAGAGTTCAGTTCCTAGCACCTACATCAGGTAGCCCACAACCACCTAGAACTCCGTGTCCAGGGAATCTAATACCTCTGAGCTTTCCAGGTACCTGAATTCATGTGCCAGTATACTCCCATACTCCTACCACACACACACACACACACACACACACACACACACACACACACTCAAACACACAATTCATAATCAACTAAACATAATTTTTAAACCTCATTTAAAAAACCTAAGTTTTTATCTTATTAGGCAATTGACCGGATCTCTTTCTTATCTTCCCTTTAAGATGACTCATGGTTACACAGAAATGCTGCTGGCTTCTACCTGCTCATTTTGCCTTCCACAATCTTGGGGAATTTATTTTTAGCTGTAATAGATGGGAACATTTATACAGTCCTTTGGATTTTACACACGGTCATACTGTCTGTGAGAAAGTCAGCTTATGCCGTTCTTTCCTACTTCGATAGCAGTGGCAAATATAAGATTCTTGATCTGAGGGAGAAATTTTCAGACTTTCACTGTTATGATTTTATTTCATACACAATTAAGTCACCTAATCAAGCTTACTCCTTGTGCACCACATGTTTGCATCATGAAAATGTCTTAAATTTTGTCACGTTTGGTCTGCGTGAATTGAAATGATCGTGTGCTGGTTCCTTCATTTTATCTGTGCAGTAGATTACACTGATTTTTCATGGGAAATGATTTTGCAATATTTTCCCACTAATGAAGGCTTATGTTGATAGTCTTGGTTGATTAATACTTAGCTGGTTTTTGTGCAAATATCCATAGGGATGCTGTCTGCCGACTCTCCCTGTAGCCTTTTGTGTTGGTTTTCATACAGCTGTCTTGCTGGCCTCCCAGAACAAGTAAGGAATGCCCCCCTCCTCTTCAGTATTATAAAAATACTTTAATTATCTGACGTTAATTTTAGTTTTTCAGTGTTTGGTAAAATGGATCCCTGAAGCCGTCCAGTGTGGGACTTTCACTTTGAGAAATGTATATTTCCTATTATCTGCGTGATTCCTTTTTGGTAGGTTTGGTGTTCTCTCAGAAACATATTAATTTTATCCAATTTTTATAATTTTATAGCACACAAACTTATGCTTCTCTTATTTGGCCCCACGTTTAAAAAAATATGATTTAAGTTATTTGAGCCTTTTGTCTTTTTCCTCGGCAATCTAGATAAAAGTTTGTCGATACTTTTGTCTTTACAAATACACAGTTTTGGTTCTGCCCCACGATCAAAAGGGGGATTGACAATTTTATTGAAATTGTAACACACTGAATAACACATCCGCGTTAGTGGAAACATGCTTCTATCCGCGAGCGGTTCTCCCCTCATGGGCACTGCAGCTTGCACTTGCCTTCCTGTCTGACATGTTGCAAGTGTGCCATCATTTTCTGAAAAGCTCACAACAGGGAGGTTCGTCATGCGAACATAGAACCTTTCACCTCCCTACCCTCTACCCTAACGCAAATATTTCCATAAGCCCCACAGTAAGAAATCTCAAATCTCTAGGCCCACAGGAAAGCAAAGAAAATCTGCAGCACCCCAGTACAGGTCAAAGAAAACACAAAACTTTCAATGTGACTCCGGGGCCATGAGGAGCGCGCCCTCGGGAAAGGTGCCAGCCTCTTCTGGGCAGCATCACTGCACTGTCCCCCCCGACCCCATCCTTACCTGCCTCACGCTATAATCTGTACTTTTAGCTGTCACTTTTGGGGGCTGCCTCCCCTGTCTAAGTTTCTTAAGGTTACTGACGTGAGAAGATTGGCCTTTTTCATGCATGGTCTGAGTAGATAGATAAACGACTCTCAGAACGCGGCACCAAGAATCCATTTGGCTGCTACCTCTGCTTTCCATGTTGTGGCGCTTTGCTTCCTATGTTCTGCCAGTCTGAGGTTTAATATGTCCATGGTTGTTCTGTCTTCTTGGTGGCTCTTTAGTCAATATCTAGTGTTGCGTCTTTTCTTATGGTTTTTGACTTAGAGTTGGTTTTCTCTCAGACCGACACCATCACCTCACGTCTTCCTTGGCTGCCATTTGTACAGAACACACAGCTTCAGCTTTTCCCTTTCAACTTAGATCTTGATGGCAATCTGTATTCAGATGGCTGGTTAGGTCTGGGCTTGTGGATTACCTTTTGCAGACAGTGTATAATTAGATCCTGATTCATTTTTAAGCGCTCTGCTCTGTCGGTCTCTAGCTTTTGATCAGTCCGTCTCGTTTATATTTGAAGTAATTACCAATGAGAAACTGCAGACTTCTACAGCAACGCTACTTGCTGTCTTTGTGTTCGGAGTCCTTCCTCCCCTTGTATATTCCAACTGCTTTATGTGTTGTCTAGCGGATTCATTGGCACAATTTGATTTCCTGCTCTTTTCCTTTGTGCCTCCTTCACAGATATATTCTTTTTGGTTACCGTGCATATTAAATTTAACATCCAAATTTATAACAATATACTTTGTTCTAATACATAATCTTCAATTGGCTCAGCACCGCTCCTACCACAGGCATTTCAGACTGTGTCTCTGATCCTATATGCTAATAACATGGAATATAAAGACCTATATGTATTTTGGGGAGGTGGCGGACAGTGAGACAGAGCTTTGCTATGTAGCCAAGGCTAGCCTAGACTATGCTGTAACACAGCCAAGGCTTGTGATTTGCCTACCTCAGCCTGCAAAGTGCTGTAGAGAACAGAAGTTCAAAGGTGGAGTTAGTAATTGTCAGGAACACTGGTTTGCGGTCCTCATCCCTGGCCATTGCCACAGCTTCCTAAGCCTCAGCACTAACGTCCAGTGTCTTTTTCTTTGAGCTTGAGGATTTGAACACTCACTTGAACACTGCATTTAAAGCAGGTCTATTAAACAGAAACAAAGTGTCTCAGGGTTTATTTATCAGGGAGAATCTTCATTCCTTCTCATTTTTAACAGCAGTTTCACACCTCCCATTGTAGGCTGGCGGTTTTCTTTCCTAGCATATATAGTTATTATCCCACTGGCTCTTGACAGCCAATGTTTCTGGTGACAAATGAGCATATGATCATTTTAAGAATCCTGTCTCTGGGATGGGTCCCTTTCTCTTGATGCTGTCGAGATTATTTCTGTATTTACTGTTTGAAATTTTTGGTTACAATGTGTCTCATTAAAGATCTTTCTGGATCTATCTTTATAGGATCCTATCTTTATGTGAGTTCACTGAGATTCTTGGATTTGTACATTTATATCATCCATCAGACTGGTGATGCTTTTAGTCACTATTTCTTCAGAAGTGACTCTCTCTCTCTCTCTCTCTCTCTCTCTCTCTTTCACTCTCACTCTCATTGCCTAGGATTCCTATACATTTTGATTTACTATTGCTTTCTCAGAAGTTTATTGGGCTCTGTTAGCTTTTCTTCTTTCTTCCTATTTCCCGTCCCTCAGATTCAACAGCTTTAATAGTCCCTTTTCCAAGTCTACGTAGTCTTTCTTCTCTGTGTTCAAATCTACAGTTGAACCCTGTTAGTCAACCAATCACTTTACCGGTGGCGCTTAGAATTTCTGTTTGCTCTCTTTTTATAATTTCTATTTCCTAGTCAGTTGTGTGCATGTCCTTCAGTGACAGCCGTCACTTCCTCAGTTCTGTGCTCATCTTTCCGCTTATCTCCCATAGGGCACGCTAAGATGGATGGTTTAAAGTTGTATCTAGCAGACTCCATGTCTAAGTAGCTGCCAACTCATTGTGTTCCTTTGGGGGAAAAATGTTTTTTCTCCATTGTTGGCCTTCTGCTGGGAGTTCTGAATTTGATTATAGGGTGTGGTGCGTGAGAATCGCGTCCTTTCTTGTCACCACACCTCTCAGACTGGCTGTGCAAGGGTACATGCCGTAGCCATGCCGTCAAGCTTGCTTTGTGCCAAGGCATCAGTCCTAAACCATATTGAGGGTTTCTGGGACTTGTAGGAACATATTTTGGCACCTCAAAAAAAAAATAACCAAGAATACAAAAAGCGATATGGTCTTCATGATAATAATTGATTAGAAAATCCAAACTAAAACATTTTTCTGAAAAACATGAATTTTCAAGACAGATAGGAAAACAGGAAGAGACCCTAAACACGGTAGGGAAATTCAAGGTAGTATCCTCACCAACTCTACAGCAGATGTGTGAAAATGCAGATGAAACAGGCAGAAAGCTTCACCTACAATCTATGCAGTATGACCCGCGTAGTGTGGCTGTTCCCAGACTTTGGGGGAAAATAGTGTCAACATTTTAACATGTTGGAGCAGATTTCTTGAGCCAGAGACTTTCACAAGAAAACCTGATAAGCCTTTAGGAATGAAATTAAATCTAATTTTGGTACACACACACTAAAACAAAAAACCACCCAATATTTCAAGTTATACTATGGAGCGATAGTAATGAAACAGCAAGGTACTGACCCAAAACAGACTCACTCAACAGTGGAATAGGACTGAGGACTGCCACACCAGCCCACAGTCCTAAAGATATATGTTTTAAAATAGAAAAAAACCACAAATACACATGAGAGGAAAAAAACACCCTCCTCAAATAAATATGGTACCCGTCAAACTGAGTAAGTTCCATGCTGAAGAAGAAAAGTGGACACTTCTTTATTTCTCAGACTTCGCAAAACCCAACTCCAACTGATCAAGAACTCAACAGAAGATCTGATCCCTGAGTCTGACAGAGGACGCAGTAGGAAACTCAGGTAGACTTCTTAGCACAGGAATAACCTTTCTGAACAGGACCCTGACAATGCAAGCATCAACACCAAAAATTAGAAATGGGACCTTGTCAAGCTAAAAAGGGTCTGTACAGCAAAGGACACGGTCACTCAAGCAAATCAGTTGCCTATAGAATGGAGATAAAAAAATATCCTCTATGCATCCCAGAGAGAGTTAGTATCTATATTACATAAAGAACTCAAGAATCTAAACATCAAAAAACAAACAAAACAAAATAAAAACGACAACAACCCAGCCTAACTAAAAAGGAGCACGGGACTAAATACAGAGTTCTCAAAAGATGAAATATAAACAGCTGAGAAACATTTTGGGAAAATGTTCAACATCCTTATTCATCAAGGACATCCAAATTAAAACTGCTTTGAGACTTCATCTTATCCCAGCCGGAACGTCTAAGATCTAATGACGAATGACAACCAATGCTGTCATGTGGGGATGGGGACACTTGGTCACTGATGGCGGGAGTACAACTCGGGATGGCCACAAAGGAAATAAAAGATCCCTCAGAAAGAGAAAAAAAGACCTACCACACAGTTATGCCACTCTTGGGCATATACCCAAAAGACTCTCTGACCCATTGTAGAGATACCTGCTCATTCATGTTCATTGCTGTTCTCATAACACCCATGAAAGAAAAACAGCCTTGAATTCCATCAGCTGATAAATGGATAATGAAAATAGGGTGTATTGTCACTATTGAATGCTATCTGCTTGCTAAGAAAAACAAAATTATGAAATTCTCAAATAAATAGATAAAGCATCAGTCTGATGTGGGAGAGTCTTCTGTTTTGTGTTGATTTCATTGGTTAATAAAGAAACTGCCTTGGCCCTTTAATAGGACAGAAAATTAGGTAGGCAGAGTAGACAGACAGAATGCTGGGAGAAAGAAGCCGAGTCAGGCAGTCGCCATGATTCTCCCACTCCAGACAGACGCAGGTTAAGATCTTTCCTGGTAAGCCAGCTCGTGGTGCTACACAGAATATTAGAAATGGGTTAGATCAATATGTAAGAGCTAGCCAATAAGAGGTTAAAACTAATGGGCCAAGCAGTGTTTAAAAGAATACAGTTTCCGTGTAATTATTTCGGGGCATAAGCTAGCCATTCGGAGCTGGGCGGGAAAGCAGCCCACCGCAGCTGCTTACAACATCAGTCTGTATGAGGTAAGTTAGGGCCAGAAAGACTAACATCCCATGTTTTCTCTTATCTATGGGTGTCAGCTTTGATTTTTCAGATACGTGTGTTTCTTTTGGAATATCCACAATGCCCAGCTAATTGGTAAAGGAGCCATACAATGTGCTTTCAAAGAAGATAGAACACAGTGACATAATGAAGTAAAGGGGGTGATGGAACAGCAAGGCTTCAACTAGGCCTGGGCTGGCAGTCAGAATAAAGGAGAGACTCTGGGAGGGCTAAAGGACACTAAAGGCTTTTTGAAAAATATAAAAACCTACAATGGTAGAAGTTTCCTAATCATGCAGACACACACACACATCACACAAGTTAAACTGGTGTTACATTATAATAGGGTAGCAATGTCCTTAACTAGAACCCACAGGCTAACAAAGACCCTAGTATGAGAAATGGGCTACTCTTGGAGTTTGTGGAGTAGCCTCATAGACCCCAACTTTACAGGCTAGTCAATGCTATCGATTACCCTCTAGAATTTATCCATAGCTTTGAATATACCACATACTTGAGTCCTAGAACATGAAGAAATCAAGCTGGCATTCACCTGGCAGCTTCTCCTCCATTGGCTAACTTTCACAGTGCTGAAAGGTGCTGCATATAGTACCAGGGCATAAAGGAACTGTGAATCTTCCAATTGTCAACACTGCCAGCTACAGCGATGACCTCCCTGGCAAAATATGCCCACTGGTGTATCATGGCAAGAACATCGTGGGGTGAGATGACAATAGTGTGATTCAATTTTAAGGCCAGCTCCACAAGAAGAAATCCATGCCTGGTACAACTATCAGAATAAGAACCTGGGACCCATCAGGCCATAGGCCACAGAGTTTTATTCTAGTAACTGGGCACAGTGGGCACAGTATTACCTGAGTCCTATACCTATGCCTATAGATTAAGGCAACACTCCACCCTCATGAGAGAAGCTCCATTTTGCAGCAGATGGAGATTAACACACATATCCACAACTGATCAAGGTCCAGGAAATAAAAGACAGCAGGATTCTCAGCCCTGAATGGGGCATCCATATCATAACTCTCCTCCAAAGGCTCAGGAATCACTGTGGAATATGAAGTGGAACAGTTGTAAAAGGCAGAGAACGTGGATAGCCGCCCTCAAACGGTGCTTTCTGGACACCAGACCAAAGTTCATCATCGAGAGGAGAGGTAGCAATGAAGTCTCACCCCTATCGGAGGAGCTGTTGGATATTTTTTGCTGCTCGGAGAGGGACAATCAATTTTCCTTAAGAATATAGCCCCTGGTGGTTTGACCACGCTCCAATGGAAGGCCACACACTAAGAATATATGGGGGGCGTGAATTGGACTAGATTGGTTTTTTAAAGGACACAAAGTTGAGTGATTATATAGAAGGAGGACACACTTGGAAGAATCAAATAGGAAGCTGCACGAATAAGTAAATTTCAAAATACATTGTACAAAATTCTCAAAGAACTAATAGAAAAGAGAAAAATCTGCTCAAAGTATTTCCACATGAAGGATATATTTGCATGCCAATATTTAAAATAATATTGACCTTCTTATGAATAAGTAACCCTACATCATATACTCTATTACAGAGCATGCAGAAAGAAAAATCTTGGTTAATAATATTGAAACACAAAGGAAATCAGAAAGCATCGATGTGCACACTGGAACATTTGATAGACTGTACGTGACACACAACACACACAGACGTGCAGACTCTACACTACCAAGTCTCTCAAGTAATTCTTTCAGAAATTTCAATAACATGGTTCATGTGTTCTGGAAATTTCTACACATCATGAATTTGAACAGAAGTCAGATTATTGAAAGCCAGAAAACTTAGGGGAAGGAACTTTTTAGGGGTGTTTACATTCATATTTAAAGGAGACATTTCTTGAAATAAGGCAGGGACATGGCCAACAGACATATGAAAAACTCTCAGAATCACCTCTAATAAGAAGTTCACAGCATAGTAAGACATCATTGCACATATGTAAGGATATCTACCAAGAAAATCAGGAAGAAGTATATCGGCCAGGAGAGGGAGAAAAGAGTACCCTGTACCCTGTTGGTGACAATGTAAATTAGCATAGCCATTATAAAAAGTGGTATACAGGGTTTTCAAATCACTGAAGAACAAAATAAAAATATGAGCTATTACCCCACAGATTTTAAGTCAGTTTGTCTAAGAAATATCTACACTCCCATGCTGAGTGCAACATTGTCTACATTGTGGAATTAGGGAATCACCCAAACTACCCACCAACACTTTAGCAGAGAAAAAAGTGTAGTATAAACAATGTCATACTGTCTAGGTACCACAGCAATGGAGGCTCTGTCCTTTGTGACAGCGTGGACGTAAATGGAGAACATTACACTGTTCCAAACACACCAGGCATAGGAAACTGACTCTTGTGATGTGCATGCAGTATCTAAAGCAGTCAAAGCCAGAAGCAGACGGCAGAATGGGGCTGGCAAAGACTGGGAGAAGAAGGAAGAAGATGATAACAATAAAAGGCTATAAAAACTCAGAGAGGAAGATTGTTTCTCAAACCTGCTGCTCAGCATGGAGAACAAGCGTGTACTGTATAGTTCATAATTGCTAACTATAAATTCCTAAAAGGAAAAGTCAAGTTTACTCACCACAAGAGAGATTAAATATTTAAGGAGGAATGTGATACCTAGTTTGATTCAATTATTCCACACGGTATGCATAAATCATAACATCAATTTTTACTCCTTAAGTAGATGTGATTATAAATTGTTAATATATAATAAAAAATAAACATTTAAAAATGAATAAAGATGGAAAATTAATTTATAACAGTCACAGAAAAGAGTCATAGGAACACAGCATGAAGGAATAATATCTACTTCTGACATTTAAAAATTTATCTTGCAATGGGCGTCATTTTAATAGTGGTTAAATATACATGTAAACGACTGCGTTTTTACTTGCCATATTTCAGTGTTTAATACAATTTCTGGAAACTACTTAATACATTCTCTCTCTACATACACACACACATACACAGACACATACACCACAGCACACCACAGCACACCCTTCCCTACCTGGGAATCAAAAGAATACGTATTAGTTACCCTAACTGGAAGGCCCCGCCACCCTAGATGGTGAGCACAGACAGCACCCACGCCGTAGGAGAATGAGCAGGAACCATACTCTGTCAGCTCATTGCTCCTTTGGAGCAGGGAGGAAAAAGAGAAAAAAAACTATTTTAAATGAAAAAAAAACCTCACTACAATAAACAATGTAAGTATTAAACTAAAATGGTTAAGAGTGTTCACTAAGCCGGGCGGTGGTGGCGTATGCCTTTAATCCCAGCACTCGGGAGGCAGAGGCAGGAGGATCTCTGTGAGTTCGAGGCCAGCCTGGTCTAGAAGAGCTAGTTCCAGAACAGGAACCAAAAGCCATGGAGAAACCCTGTCTCGAAAAAAAAATCCTCCCCCCCAAAAAAAAGAGTGTTCACTAAATTATTAGCAATACGAGATTAGTGGGGCTAGATGATTTTCTATACTGTGGTGTTTTGAATGACAAAAGTCTCATGTAGTTGAATACTTGGTGACCCGTTGGTGGCATTGTTTGGGGGAGGTTATGGAACCTTTTGGAGGTGTGGCTTTTTTTTGGAAGAACTATGTTTTGGGGGGCAAGCTTTGAATGTTTATAGCCTTACCCCCACTTCTAATTTCCTCTCTACACTTTGTTTTTTTTAAAATATTTATTTATTTATTTATTTATTATGTATACAATATTCTGTTTGCGTATATGTCTCCAGGCCAGAAGAGGGCACCAGACCTCATTACAGATGGTTGTGAGCCACCATGTGGTTGCTGGGAATTGAACTCAGGACCTTTGGAAGAGCAGGTGATGCTCTTAACCACTGAGCCATCTCTCCAGCCCCCCTCTCTACACTTTGTATTTATGACTAATGATGTAATCTCTTAGCTTCCTGCTCTTGGCTGCCTGTCTCCAGGCTTCCCTTGCCATTCTGGACTTTCCCTTTGGATCTAAAGCAAAATAAACTCATGATGTCTTATTACAGCAATTCAAGAGTAACTAATAGAGAAATAGGTACTAGAGACTCGCTGTTGTGAAGAACCTGACCGTTTGGATTCGGGGAGCAGATGTGAAGGACTTTGAAATCTTGAACTAAAAAGCCTATTTTTGCCATGAACACAGCTAAACAGCTCAGTCTCTTTGGAGCCTGGAAGACGGTTATGCTGAGAGCAATGTAGAAGATAGAGGATTCAGATTTAAATATCGGTAACTGGGCTAGAGGTCAGTCATGGGACATTTTGGTAAGTGATGCCTTCTGTCCTTGTCCTGAGACCTTGCCCAAGGCTAGCTGCACTAAAAGCGATTGGACTCATTTCTTTGGCAGAGCAAGTATAATGCTGGGTCTATGGGTTGGTTGTGACTGATAACTATTAGGCAGATCTAAAATGAAAAAGAGAAAGTGGGACATAAAGAAATACAAAATGTACGGTTTGGAGGGAAGAAGAGCACTAGGGAGCTTCTGTTGCAGCCAATGCGCAGGCCGAAAGAGAGGCTGTGATGTTAAGGAGAGAGGAGCCACTAGGGAGTGACATCCTGACTTCCGAGGCTGCACGACAACAATGGGAATGGTGTGCAGAGGGCAAAACACCTCCTGGGTAAGCTTCCAGCGCGTGAAAGAGGAAAGCCTGAAGGGTTCCCTGTTCCTAGAAAAACTTAAAAATAAAATAACACTACACACAAAGATCATGGCTGACGTGGCTCACAGCGGGGAGTGTCCATCCTGAACTGGCCAACAAGCTTGGCGGTGCAATCCACAGAGCAGTGGCTTGGGAAGCCTGAGAGCTGCAAGGGTGAGGAGATCATAGATTCTTCCTCCACACTTCAGAGAGCTGCCGAGGACGGGCATGGCATAGCAGAGAAATCCTGAAAACCGGGTCACCAGAGGCCATGACATAAAGCTGTGAACATGAAGGCCGGGTTCAGTGGAGACCCCAACATGTTGACATTCCCAATACCTCATGAAGCTCAGATCTTCTCTGCAGTAAACAGAGTTGACTAAGGGACCATAAAAAAATAATAGCTTTAAAATAAAATTCTGAATCAATCATAAGTCTCAATTTGGATCTTTTCAAATCTACTTTAGGTTTGATTCAACGATGCATTCAAACTTTTAACCACAGGAATAGTTACATTAATAATTCTCAGCAGTAGCTTTTATCATCGGGTAGGAACATTATAGTGTATTGTCCAAAATATTTTTATATTTCCCATCAAAATATGCTACTGTGCTTTGATGACCACCATTCAACTTCAGTGTGTTATAGGGCAAGTGGCATTATATTTGTAATTTCCTTATTAACCTACAGCACAAAACAGCACAATGTTTAATGGGGCAAAGTAAGATATTTCAAGAGGATCCAGACATTGAAAAGAAGGCAGAGAAGATGGAGAGGGAAGACGTCTGAGGGCAGAGTAGAGAAGCTGGGCATACAGGGGTGGTTAACGGCCCCTGAGTCCAGGAGCCCTTGGCAGCTAAGACCTTTCTGATACCCTGAAAGGCAGGAGTGCCCAAAGCAAACTTTAAAGGTGCATTCCTGTCAGAACAGCATTATGCCTTATCCACAGATTCCCCTAGCATCACAGCACGTTACCTATGCTAGAGGCTCAGTCTGCCAAGGGGGTCCGCTGTGCCCAAGTCAGTGACCACTAAGGAACTCATGAAACAGTTCCCAGTACCACTGACCTTTCATTACTGTTCTCGGGAAGTTGTGGGTCAGACCATCAGCAGCGTGAAAAATCAATGCTTTCCCAGAACGAGACCGAGCTGAGGTATTAATGTATGCTGCCTCTGGTCTATAGCCAAAGAGTTTTCTCTTTCCTGGAAAATGCCGAAGCCCCCTTGATTCTGGTGCACCATGGCTCTATGTGAAGGAAAAGAAACTCAGAAACTCAAAAGTAGCGGCTTATCACCAGTGCAGGCACTAGCTGGGCTGAAGAAAGAGCTCAGGGTCCAACAGTGGGCTCAGGTGCAATCATTCTGACACCCACAACCAGGAGGGAAGCGCCCTCTTCTGGGTGGGACTCCAGCCGCGGTGCCTCCTGAGGATGGAGACAGCAGGCCAGGACTATGGGGCGTTTGACTGGCGCAGTCTCCCACACACAGTACAGACACCGCTGATGTCTGTAGGGTCAGTTTCAGCTTTCTGGTGTTCCTATGTAAAAGCAAAGGGTCTTCAGGAGAAAACTGACTTTGGATTTTGAATCTTGCTCTTTTTTTAGGAGCCCTTGTTACATGGCTGGGCATCAGTTAGAATCCACAGCTCCTAGTCAACCTCAAGCTCCAGACAAAGACATGAAATGTCCACTGTCCCATTGAGCACCCACATGCTGTAGGCTTGGAAGAGTCTATGGATTATAATTACATTGTGTTCAACTTCTGATGAGTTGATAAAGATGCCACAATACTGAAAACTGAGGAGCGTCTGATCCTATTTACCAAGAGATACAGTGTATCATCCAGGCTTGAGATGTTGACTTAGCTCTGGCTTGCTATGTGCCTACTGCCATTCAGCAAAAGTAGCAATCAGAGAAAGAAGGGCTGAGGACAGGTAAGGCTGACACCACCTTATTTTTATGGAGAAAAATTTACATTTTTCTCTATGAAAGGCTGGAATATACGTCACAGGGTAGCACAGGATACATATGTGTCTATGTGAACTTTAAACATTAATCAGCATCTTTAATTATTAACGTGATTTTTGTTCAAAAGCTCCTTAAACTCTGTGAAGACATCCTGTTTTGCATTAGAGAATGCATAGGCTAGCCAACTTCTAAGAAGCCAGCAGCCAACTGTGCAGTCATTATATGCATAGGATAGGCTGCTCAGTCTGGACTTACGGGGGCTTGTGGAGGTCCTCAGCAATGTGAAGAATTATTATAGAAATAGGAGAATCTCCATGAGGATGGAGAAGCATGAGACAATCGTTCCTGGGGGGAAAAGCTGCAAGGAAGCTGCTTCCTGACTTCAGGAAACTGATGGAAAGTTAACCAAACGGTGATGGTTAGATTGCTGTGCAAGGCTATCATGAAAGGTCCCCTGACTTATTACTGCAGCAGTTCTTACTTTGTAGGCCAAGTGTGACGCAAAGCTACAATTTTAGAAAACAGTTTCCTCATTGTTCGCTTGGTTTTCTATTTTGTACTCTTCCCTTTTGTTTGGCATGGAATTTGACACCTTGAAATGAAATTCCTAAACTTGTGTGCATGTTACGTAAGCTATTCCCCAAAGTTACAGTCCTTTGATTTTACCAAAGGCAAATTGATAGAGTTTACTTCCGTCAAAATAAATAAAGAAAGAATGCGGGGCCAGCAAAACAACTCATGGGGAAAGACGTTAGGCAGCAAGCCTGAAACCTGAGTTTAGTTCTGGATACCCATGGGGTGGAAGGAGAGAAGCAATTCCTCCAGGTAGCCTATCCTCCTTGAATGAATACACACCCAAAATAAGTACATGCAAAATAAAAAAAGAGGGACCATGAGGAAAATATTTTTAAATGAAGAATAAAAAAAAATAAAGGAAGAGAACCCAAAGAGCATGCTTTGTTTTAAAAAAGGCAAAATGTCAGCGATTTTCTTTGCTATTCCTACCCAGTTTGCCTGCTTTACGGACACATATGCACATATTCACATGCACACACAGACATGAACTCAGGTCCCTACACTCACATCCACACGTGTGGACAAACAGGGCATACACACACACAGCGGCCTCGACTTTGGTGAGGGGAATGGTCGTGTCAGGGTAGGTGCTCTTCCGGCGAGACCAACGCATTATCATGACTTCCTTATGCTGGAACCGAATGTCTCACTGTGGGGTAAAAGTATAAACTGCTCGACCTGGCCACAGAACATCAGACTGGACTCCGGTGAGACACCATCACAGTTCTATCCACATGCACTAATATTCCCTTCTACTTAGAAAGGTCTGAGTTGGCAGAAATCCCTACTTTGGCTACAATAGTGTGGTTGGCTAAAGAAGACATTCAATATTTTCTAGTTAAGGCTAAACTAAACAATCTCCTCTATTCAATCCAGAGACTCTACCCACCACGGGAGGTAGATTTCAACACATTCGAGTTGGTGTTTTACTTTTAAAACTATTGGAGTCTTCTGAAAAAGTCCTGCACTCACAGCAAGTTGAGATAGGACTTCCTCCAAGAGACCCACATAATGTTTCATTCAAAACTGCCGGCCATTTCCCAGAAGGCCTCAAGGCCACTTTTAACCCAGAACATCAAGGAAGTCAGACAGGTGCATCCACACATCCGTACCGAACAACAGCAGCCCTGCAGCAAAATCAGTGCAAAATCCATGCAGAAACAGGACTTGAGAATGTTGTTCAGCAAATTGATAACATACAATTATAAAACAGCAGGGTGGAGCATCATAGGAAGATTGGGTCATTTCCTAGGAAGCAGGGAAGTCCTGGACCACCTCTGTGCAACTCAGGGGGTAGCCTGGCTTTCAGATAGCTGACTCCATCGTAAGCCCTGGAGAAATCTCCGTCTCCTGTGTCGGGCTCTCGGCATTGCCTCCATAGAGTACAGCTGAGCCTATACCTTAAATCTGCACAATAGACGCCTTCTAATTAAGCAGTGCAGCTCGCTTTGGGAAAACAACTATTTAAGCCTTTCAAGTGTCAGGGGAATATTAATTACAGGTCTCTGTGCTTTCTGATATGGGAATCTGTGTTCTCAGAGATGGCAACCCAATTATATACAAACTATCCAAGAAGGCTGCTTTGTAACTTTTGGTGACTCTTGTAAGAACAGTAACGCACCATATATTCCAGGGATGAGGGTTTCCTTTCTGCAAAGCTTAGAATGTCTCGTGGATATTTATCAGCTAATCTAAGGAGAATCTCACTGCCAGCGTACCCCACAACTTCAAAATGGTCCCTGCAGAGCGGACAGACCTGAGCCCTTGCTTTGGCCCTGCAGAGCAGAGAGACCTGGGCCCTGCAGAACAGACCTGAGCCCTGCAGAGCAGATAGACCTGAGCCCATACAGAGGCCCTGCAGAGCAGACAGACCTGAGCCTGTACAGCGGCACTGCAGAGCAGACAGACCTGAGCCCGTACAGCGGCCCTGCAGAGCGGACAGACCTGAGCCCGTACAGCGGCCCTGCAGAGCGGACAGACCTGAGCCCGTACAGCACTGTCCCATCAGGGTGGAGGCGGATCATGCGGTTTTTCACTGTCACTCCGTGCACAAATGACTTTTTGTCATTTAAGAAATATGTGTCGGGCACCCAGAGCTGGTCAGCCACTCGATTGTCAAGCGTGAGGTTGAGAGGGATCCCAGAATAGGCGAGCCTTTTATCTCTCCAATATTGTTGAAAATACATAGTTAAGGTATAGTCCTGGGAGGAAGAGAAAGAAAAGAAAGAAAATTAGTTTGTGCTCAACACAGGTGTAACTCCTGCATGCAACGACAAGTCCAGGCTGAATCCCACTTCCTGGAAACGGGCAGAGCACCAGACACTTCCTTGGGAATGCAAACACTGAGTTCAGGAAGCACAACGTAAAAAGAGTATGGCATACATAGGAAATTTTGCTTTACTTCGTTAAGGGCACCAGGTTGGCGTTCTGAGACAACCATACAGAAAGAAAAGGTAAGAAAGCATTACTGTAAAATCAGATGGTTGGCAAGGAACTTGGTTGACTCCCTAGGTCCACGTTTCCCACCAACCAGACAGCGGTTTAACCAAGCTGTGTGGGTGGACTCTATCTCTAAAGCCATCTCTGCAGTTGAAGCTGCTTTCTTCTGCCCCTGCAAAGACCATAAACATGCATGCCTTCCAGCGACATCCCCTGGAGCTAAAGTGGCCTGTGGGAGAGCTCGGTGCCTGACTTCCACATGTTCTTTTCCTCTTAGCTCACCCTTGCTAGACATTAACTGGGCCACAGTCTCCCCTGGAGATAACACGGTGGCATGGGAACTAGGGAAGCCTAAGTCACAGTGGGACTTGGAAGGAGACTGCCGCACTGCCTCGGGCAACCAATGAAATCAGCCAGCACCCACCCAGGGAACTAGAAAGCCATTTTTGCTTTTGGTTGTTTTTGATGGCAAAACAGTTAATTCAGTTGGCAGAGATGAAGGCACCCCAAATGCCCCCACAGAAAAACAAGAACATACACATTGCATAAATACACATAGGTGTAGACATCAGAAATACGGCAAGAGTCACAGGACGTTCTGGACCCTGAAAACCTGGAGGCAAGTAGGTACATCCCACATGCTCCTTGGTCAGGTCTGTAAACACACTCATCTTGTGGGCAGTGAAAGGTGAGAAGCAAACCAGTTTTAGAGCCTATCCTGGATCACCGGGGATAACCTAAGCCTCACACGGCAGCTCTCTGAGGGGTATAGTCTGTTTCATGTGAACACATAAATGATATGCGTTATGCTTAAAGATGATAAAGTTCAGATATCAACCTGTCCTGTCCAGATGTGCCCAGCAAGTGGTTTCAAGAAAACTCACACATACTAACCAACCCTAAGCAAAATACAACTTCTGGAATGAAGGTACAGCGCAGGGTCAGAAAGCAGGCCTTGGATGCGTGACACTCCAGCGAAACAAATGGTCCTTGACCGGAAAAGCAGAGGGCAGAAGAAAAAGGGCAAGCCCATGTGTGCTAGAGTCCTGGATTTTATCTGGATTCTAAGGAAGAGGGAGTACATGAGAAGCAGGAATTTTTTTACAAGAACATCCAGGGGTAGATCTCTGAGCCTAGGACTTCCTAGATGGATGCTCACTCCCGTCCCCATCACAAATCAGAGATTTTCATGAAGAAGATGTCCCTAAACCTAGGCCCTGGGAAGCTGGCTGAGCAGGCAGGGAGCGTGGCAAAACTGGGAGCTGTCAGTTTCCAGCCCTTACATATTTGTAAGTATATGACGAGGGCAGCGGAACGGGACCCCACACAAGTGGCTGAGGAGCAGGGACCCGGATGCAAGCATCACACAGCGAAAGCCAGCCTAGTCTCATGTGCCCGGGGGCTACCAAGTTCATGAAACCATGGATCTTAGCTTCTGCATGTTTGAACATCTGGGGCCCCGCTGAGCTGGGGGAGCTGATCTCCCAGGGTTATTCAGTAATTACACAAAGTGGACAACTTCCAGGGCTAGCGTGAGAGTTAGGACATCTTTTATATCCAAGCCAATGGATCCAGAGCCCATCCCTTGCTCTTCCTCTATGGAGCTTGTTCATAGCAGCTAACAATTCACAATGGCTACTGACCTAGCTCTAGGTGCCAGATGACTGCGAAGAGCCTCTACCGTTAGGAGCCTTGCAATTAAACAATTCTAGGATGTTTGCCTTTATCTGTCCTTTTTATGAAACATTAAAGGGCTCTGCTTAGAGGTGACCTGTGCTTTCCACCATTGGACTTCCATTGGTGTTCTTATGTGGCCCCCATGGTGGGGTGTGTCCCTCCTTTGGTTACTCTTTCACTAGCAGCCATCTCCCAGTAGGTCGCCTTTCTTATACCTGAGCATCTTGTGATGGAAAACACTGTCAACCTGACAGGATCTAGACCACCGGGGGGAAAAAAAAACTCTGGGTATTACGTAAGGGAGCTTCCAGATTGGATAGGCGGAAGTGGAACAACCCACTCTAAATGTGGGTAGCACCGTTCCATGGGTTGGGTGGGATTCTGAGCTGAATGGAAATGAAAAGCTGAGCTGAGAAGAGCCATTCTAATTGCTTCCTCTACGCTTCCTAATTGTAAGTATGACAACTCTTGCCATCAAACTTTGGCTGTCATTCAGTACTGTATGCTCCAATGTGAACCCAAATAAGCCCTTTCTTCCTGAAGAGGGTTTCTGTCAGGTATGTCGATATAAGAAAAAAAAATACCTCTCTATCATATAAAATGAGGATTGAGAAGTGGGGCCACCTGTTAAGTTGGGGTCAGACCCACCCTCATTAGCCTCTGGGGAGGACAGAACAAACTCCTAGGGTTATCTTTTTAAAAGACACAAATTTCGGAAGAGGTTGGAGAGGATAAGGGAAGTGTATGGATAAGTCAAAATACATTGTATGCAGGTATGAAATGCTCAATGAATTAATAAAAAGAAATACATCCAAACCCATGAAAAATAGAAGTGGGGCCATTGCTCATATGAGTCTGATCATGTGGACTGTAGGTCTTTGGATCCCATCTATGGGAAGAATGTGGGAGTTTGGAACACTGAGCTAGAAAACCATTAGGACACTATAAACAGAGCTGACCAGACTGTTCTGGTGGGAATTCTGAGAGAGCAGAGGGTGAAGCCATGCAGATTCACAGGGGAATACAGACTCTACTGAGAACTGGGCTAGGGGCCATTCAGGTTATACTCACACTCCGGCTTGAGGGTAGTTGAACTCAAAATCAATGGCTTGGCAGAGTGACTTTCAAGACAGGCTAGTGTTCACTATTCTTTTCCAGGTAGGCAATGACAAACAGCAACAAGTAGAGGAAATGAGAAGAAAGATGTGCCCATTGTCAGGAAAGGAGGTTAAAGTTTTCAACAGGAAGAATGCAGTTGTTGAGAAGAATGGGCCCCAGTCAGAACCAGCCGCCTTCTCAGCACTGGGGTAGCTGGGAAGGTACTCTTGAAAGCAGAACCCCACCCACTGAAGAAAACCTCTTGCGGAACCCCAAATTCATCAAGAGAGACTAACCTGAGCAAGCTGGTGAAGGGCTACCCTGATCAAACACAGCCACCTGTGGTAATATGCCCCAAGGTCAGCAAGTAGTCCACATGCTACTTGTTAAACATACACGAAAAACGGAAGGATGAAAGCCAGACACAGAGGTGCTCACATAATCTCAGCACTGGAGATGCAGAGGCAGTCAACAAGAATTTAAGGCTAGTCTGATTTACATAAAGGGTGCAATGCCAGCGAAATAGGAAGGAGTACATAATGAGACCCTAATTAAAAAAACAAACCGAAACAAAAGAAGGAACGGAGGCTTAAGCCAAAGTCCCAGATGGCTACTGAAGTCACATCCATAGGTGAGGGCCTCAGGGTCCATGGCATGAAGGAAAAGCCCAAGTTTTGATGGAAGTGATAGGATGGTGGTAATGTCAGGACCCCGGGATGTCAGCAGAGGAGGGTTGCATGTCAGGACCCCGGGATGTCAGCAGAGGAGGGTTGCATGTCAGGACCCCGGGATGTCAGCAGAGGA
Source organism: Microtus pennsylvanicus (assembly GCF_037038515.1). NCBI lineage: Eukaryota > Metazoa > Chordata > Mammalia > Rodentia > Cricetidae > Microtus > Microtus pennsylvanicus. The sequence continues at coordinate 12,167,420 of NC_134596.1, forward strand.
GGGTTGCATGTCAGGACCCCGGGATGTCAGCAGAGGAGGGTTGCATGTCAGGACCCCGGGATGTCAGCAGAGGAGGGTTGCATGTCAGGACCCCGGGATGTCAGCAGAGGAGGGTTGCATGTCAGGACCCCGGGATGTCAGCAGAGGAGGGTTGCATGTCAGGACCCCGGGATGTCAGCAGAGGAGGGTTGCATGTCAGGACCCCGGGATGGCACCAGAGGAGGGTTGCATGTGAGGAGTAGAGCTGACCTGGGGAAGAGGTCACAAGTGCCACAGGATTGCGGAGCTGGAGGGTGAGGCAATGCAAACCTGTTGGACCTCAGATGGCTCCATCAGGAGCTCCAGAGACCAAACACTGAGCTGTGGGATTTCCCATTTGCCCTGCTTAATCTGGGTCCTGCTTTGGTCTGATATGTCTTTGCTATGTTCCCATCTCCACGTTTCAGAAAGGGAACATTTATTCTGTGCCCTTGACTGTTAGAAGCATGAAACTTGTTTTTATGGTATAGGAAACGCAGTGCTGAGACACTGCCCAGGCGCAGAGGGGGCTCTGCTCATCCGCTCTCGAAGGGGTTAGACCTCTTAAAGGCTGGAGGGACTTTAAAGGCGGATAAAATGCATTTTGACTATGAGATGTTTAACAAGGGGTCGGAAACTGTGACTTGAAAATGATCTACTTGAGTTTCCATTTGACATGGTGCCGAGTTGTGATGTTAATAATGCCAACTTGGCAGGATCTCTACTGATGGAGGAAGGTCATTGGTTAAGTAATAAAGAAACTGCTTGGCCTCATAGGTTAAAACATAGGTGGGAGGAGTAAACAGAACAGAATGCTGGGAGAAAGAAGCTGAGACAGGGAGTCGCCATGATTCTCCTACTGGACACAGACACAGGTTAAGATCTTCCCTGGTAAGACACCTCGTGGTGTTACAGGGATATTAGAAATGGGTTAGACCGATATGTAAGAGCTAGCCAATAAGAGGCCAGGCAGTGTTTAAAAGAATACAGTTTCCGTGTAATTATTTCAGGGCATAAGCTAGCCATGTGGGCAGCTGGGTGGCGGGGACACAGCCCCGCCGCTCCTATTACAACACTCTACTACCTAGGAGACAAGCCCGTGGGCATGTCTGGGCCAGAGCTTCTAGATTAGGGTGAGAGGAAAGGCACATCCTATATGTGGATGGCGCCCTTCTCTAGGCTGTCATACATGGAAGAAGAAAGCGAGCCACATGCAAGAACTCATCTCCCTCTTTGTTTCAGCAGAAGACACAAGGTGACCATTACCTCACGATCCTCTGCCATCATCAAATGTGCCCTCAAACCATCACCCAGAATACGCCATTCCTTCTCTGCCTTACTTTTATCAGGCGTTCTGTCATGGCCACAAGGAAAATAACTAAGGCACACGTGACTCATATTCTAAAGCACAGCATGTAAGTGAGAGAGCTTGGCTATACAACCAAAATCTCAATGGTGAGTGGGCAGAGGTCATGGCAAAAAGTACCTGCTGCTTGGAAGCAAGAGGACCAGGTGTAGAGCGCTGCCTTGGGAAGCCCCTAAATGTCAGATGCTGCCGATCCAGAGCTGCTGGGGAATGGACCACCACCCTGTCTATGCTGACTTTTGTTAAAGAGGTGACGTGCGATAACCCAAACACGAGCAGCCATGGAGGCATAGCAACGCGGAAACTGATGGCAGCTTCGACTGGGGTCTCTTCTGTGCACAAAACTCTCCAAACTAACAGAACAGGAAAGTTTCCCTTGATTCTTTCTTTAACCGCCACCTGCTTCCCTGCGCCTGAGTCATGAAGTCTAGCACTCCTCACAGAGGCTCTTCAGACTGGCTTCACATGGTTTGCCATGAGGAAGGAGAAAAAGCTCCGTTTTGCACCAGGAGCCGGTTGTCATTCACAGTCGGAAGGCTAGGGACCAGGTTTTATTTTGGGTGGTGTTGCTCTTGACACCATCCTCAGCACCTCCAAGTTTGGCCTTTGGTGTTTTCTAAAGTAATTTGAGTCGGGAGCTTAGGGAGCCAGAAGAAAAGCCTACTTAAATTCAAAATCACTGAGTCTGCTCGGCCTTATGAGGAAGAAACAAATCTATTAACAGGTGCACTAATCAATAGCTCCTTTCTCCTTTCAGACATTGGAGGACCAAGGGGAAGGGAAGGGGCCCAACATGAAGCCGATGGTAGAAGGGCCCAGGACCCCCTCCATTAGCTTGTGCCCTTGTGAGGTAGCAAAAACCGAATTCCTTTGCTTAGGAGTGATGCTGCTAGCTGTCCCATGCTGGGGTGAAGAGCTCAGTGAGCAAGCATCCCAGAACACGTTCTCACTCCCTTTTATATTGAAGGGTTTTTTTTTTTTGTTTGTTTGTTTGGTTTGGTTTTTCGAGACAGGGTTTCTCTGTGGTTTTGGAGCCTGTCCTGGAACTAGCTCTTGTAGACCAGGCTGGTCTCGAACTCACAGAGATCCGCCTGACTCTGCCTCCCAAGTACAGCACAGGTGCTGTCATTGTTATTCTCCTGTCTCAATCTAGACACAGTTCAAGGATGGATTTGGTCTAGCCACCCCAGGCTCCCTCCCAGCACCTCTCCCTGAAACAAGGGAAACTGATTTTGAAGTTAGGGCTGTCTCCTCTGGGCACGCAAGAGCATGATGGATAGGAAATGATAAAAGTCGGCATAGGAAAGCGTAGTGAACCTGGTAGGGGCTGTTGGCAAAGGCCACGGGGAGTGGAAAACCAGGTCCCCAGGCATTCTTTAGAGGAAGAGGAATGGTGGCAGCCCTGTTCCACTGCAATACAACTGTTTCAAAGTGTTGCTTCCAAGGGTTTCAGAGAAATATCCTATTTTTCACATGTGGAGCCATGAGTCAGACACAGAAGAAGCCATATCCGGGCTGGAGAATCCATCATGTGAATTTCAGGCCAGGCCACAACAACCAACAAAAACCATAAGGAAGGAACAAGAGAAAGATTGGCTTGGAGAACCGGGGGTGTGTGCCTTCACTAAAACAAGATGTAGCTGGAGCTGTGGAGCGAGACAGGGCCAGAGGGCAGAGTCTGTTGACCTTGGTTTTGGGCTAGGGCTCACCAATTCAACTAGCAAGCCCCAGAGATCCCCAGTCTCCTCAGCATGAAGATTTCAAGCTAGCTACAACACTCCTACTTTTTAAATTGGTTTAGAGGCTCACACTCAGGCCCTTGTGCATGCATCATGCTTGAACAAATGGACTATCTCCTCAGTCCTATTTATTTTATTTTATGTAAAGGTAGACTCAGGTGATTCTTAGGTTAGGCGTGACAGAGGAGGATGGAGCCTTTCAAAAAATAGCCAGGCAAGCACATCCGAGGGAGGGACAGGCCAAGGCCACTGGGAGAACTGTAGACAGCTAAGGAGGACTCAGCGGGTAGCATTACAAACCAAATATAAGAAAGGTCCAATATCATGGAATAAGCCTAATATGAAATATATAATGTATGTCCACTAGTGTGGTTGACATAGCTCTCATTTACCAGACTCTCAAATTCCTAGACAACCCAACTTATCGAACAAATATTTATTGAGCGACTACCATGTGTTAATCAATGTTGAGGGGAGGAGACGAGCTAGGTGCAATCCAGGCCCAAATGGGTTGGCCATTACCAGACTGACGAAATCTGATTTTAGGTGTCTGTAATTCAAGAGCAATTATGAAAAAGATGCCACACTGAATATGAGGAGACACAAAAGAAGCTACTTCCGGGGAAGACAAGCAAGGGCAAATTCCTGGAAAGGGGCTTATGTGCAATCAGCGTGGAGTAAGCCTTGAAGAAGAGGTAAACTGGTCAGGTCATCTTCCCATGGCTACGGGCTTCACTGCTGCATTTCCCAAGCCTGCTGCCAGGGGCCAGGAACAGGAGGATGCTTACCACCCACTCTTCTCCAGGGAAGGTCGCCACCGGCCGTCTTCAGATGACGGAGCTCACAGAACAGTGTTTCTCATGCGGTGGGTCATAACCAATTTGGGGGATTGCATATCAGACATCCTGCCTGTCAGATATTGACATTACTCTCCCTAACAGTCGCAAACCTGTAATTATGAAGCAGCAAACACCATCTCATGGTTGGGGTCACCACAAGATGCGGAACAGCACTTAAGGGTCACAGCATTAGGAAGGTTGAGAACCACGGCCCTGGAGGGAAGGAACTGAAGCAGCAGAGGTCTAGAAATTGCTGTCTGCAGAAGAAGACTCCAAGGATGCTGAAACTCAGAAGCAACTGTCATGCTGATCTGTTTAATGGTAATGATACCGCAGAGTCTCTATCTTTTGTTAATGCACAGAGGCCCATGTCCTGTCTCTCTAGGACTGTTTTTTTTTCCCGGTGACTGATCTCTATGAGGACATGGCCATGTTTTCAGGAACTCAGCACACCGATCTCTCTGAGACAGCAACGACATCTGAAAAAGAGCAGAGAACCATGGCTATGGCTTCCTGTTCCACTTCTGCCTTTCCTGGCTCACCCGGTAGAGCACCAGAGAAGACGAGGGTAGGAAACCACAGGGGTCAAGACGTGGCAGAGTGTGGGAGAGGTGGGTTCTGATGAAAGTGAGGGCGGGTATAGTTTGGGCATCTGGATCAGAAACAGGATCAGGGAGGTGAGACGCTCTGGAAGGAAGAGATCAGAGGAGTTGGGAATGAGGACCATCACTGTCCATTTTGATATGGCAGGCGCAGGGATAGCCAGCCTAATTAAATTAGCACACCGGGGAGAGCCAGGCTGTCTCCTGGCACAGGTTCTCAGCAATAGGCTGGTGGTATCAGCATATCTAGACTGGTATTGGCAGCAGGAGAAGGTCAGAGATCACAAAAGTGTTACTGGTTGGAGGGCTGGTCAGGTGTGCCTAGGAGAGCAAGCATTCTCCATGGCTGGGAGTGGAGTCAATACAAATGGAAGAGGATCTCTTCTATACAGGCTCCATTCTGCAGCCCTGGTTTATGCTCTAGGCTCACATTACTCCTGAGTGTAATGCGATGGGACTTGGTCTTCAACTGTGGTGTGAGTGAGTCAAACATTTGTAAAGTGTTCTTTCTATGACCCAATTGACACTGGCTGGTGTGCAGGAGTATCACCAGTTCACACCCATTTCATCATGTCCCTCGAACCTCAGGCATTGGGAAAACACTTGGCTTCTGGTGAGGCTGCAGATTCAATTTAGAAAGGTGACTGGCACCATACTGTCAGAAGACTCCTGTACGGAAAATCATTTTCTGGCAATGGCACCCTACAACTTTCTCCTCATACTAACTGAGCATTTCACCCCCCAGGGCCTCTTCAGGAAGAGTGCTGGAGGAAGCAACTGTCTTGAGCCTCTTGAATAGGCTCTATCAGGGACCAGTCCATCTTGAATCTAAGAGCTGATGAGAGCAGAGGATGAACCTCAACCAAGACTGAGGCACAAGAGGAAGAGGGAAAAAAGAGGAGACAGGAGGAAGAGGAAGAGGGAGAGGAGGAAGAAGATGGGGAAGAGGTGGAAGAAGAGGAGGCCTTCTTCACAGTCCCATTGGAGAGTCTACCAGCTAAGTCAAGAATACCAGCACAATTAAGACAAACTAAGACCATTGCCTATATGCAGACTATATTCTTTTTACACGAGGTTGTTTCAGAAAAGAATGCTAAAATACCAATAAGTCATGATTAAGGCCTAAGTGTGTGTAACATTCCAGTAGGGCCTTTCCACTTCCCAGATGTAAACCTGCAATTTCCTAGGAGCCTGACCAGAAAGAATTGTTTCTTGTCAACTTTGTGACTCGTGGTTTTGCCTTATAGGGTTGCAATCTTGCCAAAGGAAACTTGGGCACCACCCTATAGTCTCAATTTTTGGAAAAGGAGAAAAAGAAAAGAAAAACATTTATTAGCAGTTCTTTAAGTTATATCTTTAAGATATAACTGGAGCGTCACAACTACAATTATATATATGGCTAAGAACTAACATGAGTCTCTTGACAAGTGTCTGAGGAGGTGTCTCTTTGAACACCCTTTTTTTTTCTTATAATCCCCACGGTTAAGTCTATGTTAAACTACACTTGTAATAAACTCCAAATTCACTTCATACTAGTGCCTCAAATTCTTCTCACTGCCAAAGTTAAGAGATCCATCTTCACTTGAGTCACGTCTTTGAAAAGAACTTTCCAAGCATCAGGGATCGCTTGTCTCCAGCCTGCACCCTGCCACTGCCAGCAAGACCACCACGCTGAGACCCTCTGGGTTTCAGTGCCATCAAGTTTACGGATATCAGAGAATGCTCCATCTTAGGGAAACATCCTGCACATCTGGTTTACATCTTGAGGGTTTCCTATGGTCACTGTCTCCCTGGAGTTTAGAATAGATGGTGCATTCAGGCAGTAATGAGCCAACTCCGTATGTATCTTCATCCAACATTCCCCAGAGCATGCAGAACTAGCACTCTTGGGTATACCGTGTGGATGAAAGAGAGCTTAGTTAATTTTATCCGACTTGAAATATGACCATTTATACAAATCTTTAGATATCTTAAATCAACACCTCTCTGTGTACTATAAAGCTTTATGAAGGCTGCAGAGCTAGCATAAAGAAAGTTTAGGAATTGAATTGAAAATAAAATTGGAATAGGGCTCATTACTTTCAGGGATCACTAGGCTGCTTGATAATCTGATGAAATAACAACATCTCCATCCTTCCTCTCTCTCTCACGCCTTCTTCCTTTGTGCTCCTGTCTCTCCACTCAACCCTTCTCTTCCTTCTTTCTCCCCCTCCCTCTCGTCCATTTTTGTCTCCCCTTTCACTTTATTTCTTCTCTCCTTTTTCTCCCCCTTCACTCCTCTTCTCACCCCCTTCTCCTTTCTCCTTCTTATTCCCCTGTTTCTTACTTCAGTCAGCATGAAACATGCAAACACAGGTGATGGGCACTTCCACGCACTGAACGTTGCCTGCACGGACTAGCATCAATACGAATAAGTTCCACAGATTTGTAAGTCGTGTATTTAAGTTTTGTAACTTATTTTTTTCTTTCTCATTTGAATGTGTGTGTGTGTGTGTGTGTGTGTGTGTGTGTGTGTGTGTGTATGCTGAAGCAGTTGTCAGGACTCACTACGGGTTGTAATAATTCATAATCAGCAAACATCAGATTTAGGCCTCTGCCTTGCAGCCAGATGACTGCTTCTCAGTGCCTAAAGCAGGGCTAGGACTGGTGGGCATTCACCTGGGGGATGAAAGGCAGATGCTGCTTGCCTCTCCTAACCCATGCAGAAGGCCAGATGATTGAGCATGGGAGGCTGACTTTCTGGAAGCGAGCCACTCACTAACCAAGCACTTATACAGACATTACTGTGCTTTGACAATCCCCTGAGAATAAGGAGAAGTGATAAGACAAAGTAACACAACCCTGCCCAGCTATTTAAACAACAAAGTAACACAACCTTGCTCAGCTATTTAAACACAACAAAGTAACACAACCCTGCCCAGCTATTTAAACAACAATGTAACACAACCCTGCCCAGCTATTTAAACAAAAAAGTTTCCTCCTGCTGGTACCCACCTCTTGGCATCTACTTCCTTCAAATAACAAGGATGCTTATTTGAAAGTAGAAATATTGCTTGTTATTGTGCACTAAAGTAATGGGCTAGCATCCTCAACACAGGAAATGGATAAAACAGGTTCTGGGGCTGAGGGAAGAATACGATCTCCAAACCAAACTGAAACATGTGCTGGCAACTGTGAAAGCCACGGGATGTCTATATTTGCATCTGGTTTAGCAAGTTTATGTTACCAGACCTTACAAGTAAGGTGCTTCCAGGTCAGGAAAGATGAAAACTCTTCTGAGACAAAGTTACATAAGGCCTAGGTGACAGTGGCTTCTTCTGCAAGTATTTCTACACTATGGTTAGGCTAGGGAAATCATGGCATTCCTATTAACACAGTGGTTTTATTTTTAAATTCTGATCTATTTCTTATAATGACCAAAACTAGTGCCCAACATTTCGACCATCCCACTTCCCACAAAGGGCTTGAATGCTCTCTAGGTTTCTATTCCCTGAATCTGAATGGTGGTGATGATTGACAGAGTAGCACCTGCCTCTTTCCCTTCATGAGCATCTTCCTCCTTCCTTCTGGTTTCAAGCAGATACCAAATGACTACCTAGCATGGACCAAGTATTCTGGCAGGCACTCAGACCCAAAGGCGAAGGAAACATCATTGGTAGTTCAGAGCATATTGGGAGACATAAAACTCACACAAATAAATTAATTGAGAGAAGGAGTTTTAGAATCAGACTGTACAAGTCTAAAAGTCAACCTCCCGAAGGCCCGGTGAACCTGGGGATAAATCTGTTGCATCTCAAAAGTGGTGATTCATGATGACCTCAGGAAAAGACCTTAAATCCAACGTTCTCTTCAGCTTCTGACACTTCCTGCCTCACTCTGTAGACTCCCTCCAGGCAAACTAGAGAAAGTAGAGTTCATTCCCCCAAGGGAAAGTCATAGAATCCTAAACCACTTCCCTTTAAAATCAGGGACTTTGAAACCTAAAAACATTAATCTCTCTCACCCACTTTCTGTGTAAGAGTTGACCAGAAGGAAACTTCCTGACTGGTCATGATAGTTTCCTGCTGAAAGACCCTTCTCAGATCCCTATGCCCAGTACAGAAGTCAATTCTGCCCCTATAAGGGACCACCTCCCGTCTTCTGTAGGCATTTTGGCCATCCACACACATGGGTTACAAAATGTTCCTTTGCCATGGATAAATATGGTCCCGCCTAAGATCAGACCAGGCCTCTCTTTCTTGCTGCTTTCTGTATCTTTACAACTGCTTTGCAATAATCTAAACTCAGGGTCTGTTTCCCAGAAACACTCCTACATCACACTACGATGAAAGGACGGTGGCACAGGAGGCCTGGAAGACTCTCAACAGATGACTGTCACTGTCTCCCTCCCTCCACTCCCACCCCAATGTCCACTACCACTAGAAAACTGTCTCTTGGTTCCATTATATTTCTACAGAGCTGGCCACACTACATGTTTTTAAGCCCAGAGCACCCTGGGTTTCGAAGCCTTCAATAATTAAATTCTTATGTCACATAAATTATGCTTTACTCTTGTTTCTGCTATATGACGCAGTCATTCATTGTTCTTTAGAGGTGTGTCATATTTTCTGATCCTCACTCTCCAGAGTCTAATGATTGTCATCATGGTAGACTGTCTATCACTGATCTCAGTTGCATGAAGGAGGGTAAACTTGAATGAGTCAAAGAGAACACAGAGATAATATGCTGGAGGGCATCTGACTTCTCCAGGGACAGCAGGGAAAAAGAGGCTGGGATCTGGAGGGGTATAAAGTTTACTGAAGTTTCCTCATCTTCTTGGAACCTCTCTTCAAGGTGAGAGACTCCTTTCAAGGGCAGCCCACTCCTCAGTGACCTAACGTCTTCCCCCTAGGGCCACCTCTTAAAGCTTCGCCTCTTTTCAATAACCCCACAGGTTGGTGATCAAGTCTTAACTTATAGGCCTTTAGGGAACACATCCAAACCATAGGCAAGGCTGTGCCCTTCTGTCTCTGCATTGCTTCATTCTTCTTTCCTGTAAACACATCCAGATGCTCCTGAATTTCACCATCCAGAAGCCAGAACCTTACTAAGCTTGATACGTCCAACACTAACTCACCACTTTTCTGCTCTGGACCTCTTTCCACTGCATACCCCATCTCCCCACTTGCTCAAACAAAGTAAAATTAAATGCATGTGCCACTATGGCATCTTTCTTCTTTATCAGTCTAATTTTCAACAGGCATCTAGTAACTACATTGTTGATAGGAACAATTTCCTAAACTTCTTACATATTAAAAGCAGGTTTATAGATAAACAGCAGCAGCAACAGCAATACTCAGTGTTCCCATTGATGTTGTTGTGACAATTAATTAGAGGAAAACTCAGGAACTACCAAGTTTTGTCTTTGAGAAAGCTTAATCATGATGTCTAGTATACCCTGAGTCTAAATTAGACCTCAGACATATGATGTATGAAACAAGAAAAAAAATGCAGAACAGCCAGTGTGCAGCCCTCTACATGACCAGATCTTCCAACACCATAAAAACACAGCATAACTGAACCCTGTGGATGCACTAGTAATCTCGGGAGTCACTGCATATTGTCTCCTTTTTTTAAATGAATTCATTTGAACAGTAGTCACTGGAGATGTATTGCATAGAGTTAGAGACCTACAGAGATAGATACACACCTATGACATATATGAGTGTGCATTTTATCACAATTTTATGACCCAGTAATTATCAATGTGCTTTCAGAATGAAATGCAATGACTTCTGAATTATTTTACCCATCCAAAGACACCCTGAGAACCAGCTGTAGAAAATAGCCATAATGCTTAGACAATGTGCTTCTAATCTCATATAACCTAAATCACATCCTTCTCGGTCCTTCTAAAGGAACTTCACTAGTGGGGTAAAGCTGCTGGAGAGTGAGGAGAGGCTTATGTCGTTCAAACCAGCAGCTCTTATGAAGCTCTGTGACCTACACTTCTGTTCATCCAATTGAGCACCACACCCACAGATTCTGGTCATGCAGTTTTAAATAGGGAATGGTGTGACTTAGATTATATGAGCTTGCTTAACTGAGCATTGCTTACAATTAGGTCTCTTTGAGCTACAAGAGAGCAGACAGCATGCACTGATGCTAATGAAGAAGAAGCTCAAGTTTATCATAAACTAGAGATGAGTATTTCTGCTTTAAATCAAGGCACCATCCATGTAGCTATTCTCATGAGCACGAACTGCCCTTGGATTGTAGGTGGGCTTCCTCATCAGGGTTCTCAATGGCTTTCCTCCCTGGAAGACAAGCTCCATGCATCAGTGATGGCACACACTTGTGAAAGACTTGCTGTGTCCAAGACGACTGTGCTAATCTCAGACACCAAGCCTGCTCGTCTCTGATAGCACATCTATTTCTGGTTACTTTCCAGAACTTGCTGGAGTGATGTTATTAGAAAAGTTGCAATACTAACAATGTTGCACTACACTTAATGAGGAAAAAACAGCTAGTTTTCTGACTTTATAGTAATTTCAGCTGGAATATTTATATGATATCTTTGCATCGAATCATATGAAGTATTCCTTTCCTTTGAAACACTTTTTTTTTCAGTTGGGATTTTATGAAATATCTTAAACAAAAACAAATGAAGAGGGATTTACTTGGCTCATATTCGTCTTGTCTCAAGGCTGTGGGCCTGCAGTGAAGCAAAGAATCATGGCTGCAAGGGTACATAGTATAATCAATCCGTTCGAAGCATGTGTCCACAAATCAGAGACTATAAGAAAGGGTCCAGGAGCAAGGTCAACCTTTACAGCTTACATCTTCAGTGACATACTTCCAGGTGCTTGAAACCAGGTGCTACCTCTTAATAACGCCCTGGTATCATAAATCCATCAAGAGATTAAATCGTTGCTTCAACCAGAGCTCTCAGGATCCAACCACTTCTCAAGGTCTGGATCCATAAAGTGAAGACCAAACCTTTAAAACATGAGCTTTTTCCAAGCTTCACTTCCAAAGCAAAATGCTAACAAAAGACACACACTAAAACCTATAATACGTAATTTTAAATAATCAATCAAAATGCTGGAAGAGAGAGTAACTGTTACCTCTCAGAATAAAGAATAATGGCATTTTGTTTCATTTTTCTTTTGAAGAATATTCCCTGTGCTTTCTCTCTGTACTTGGCTTGTCAATTTATATTACCAGCTCTGGTTGTAAATAGTGAAGTACTCTTTCTCTCCAACCTAAACAATCTAGGTCTTCTTCTAGAAGTCAGGAAGTGGAAGAAAACTAGTTCATAGGCTTATAAATCTAGCACAATCTACGATCACTGACATGACCTCGCCATCCTTTTGCCCACTTAACGGGCACATCTTCCTCACTAACTTCTCTACTTCTCCCTTTTCTTCTTGATTCTGAGCATCTCAGACTCTTCCATCTCAAATGCCATCTAGCCCTTCTTTCCATGAAATGTTGGTTCTTCTCTATCTGTGCCCATCCTCTGGAGGATTGTTCATAACTTGATGGCTGTGGATCCCAGTTAAATTTCCAGAATTCTTAATCTAGATCTCCACACAAACTTCAGAATCAACTCACCATGTGTCAGAAACTTCTGGTTCTACCTCCCAGACAGATAATCTTCTAAATTCACCCAGTGGCATTCCATTCTCTTAGGATATAAAACTCACCCACCCATGGCTTTCTATAGCCAGCCCTCTAAAATTCTGCCCCCTTTGATTAGATATCTACCCCTGGATCCACAAGGGCTAAAGCGCATGCGAGGGTTAAAACAATGAGGTCTAGAATGCTGGGGAAAATGAATAGGAGGACTGGCGACTGAGCGGGAGACAGGGAAGCTGAATAGGTAAAAGGAAAGACAAGCTCTAGTAAAAAAAACAAAATGCCAGATCATCTTTCAGAAACCTTCCCACCAGGAACAAGAGTGAGGCCCTGCTGCCCTTTGCTCTCGCACACTGCTCAGCTTTGGGAGTAGCTATACTGTTACACACAGTCCTGTATCTAAAGCATCTAATTGTAACAGAGTGAAGTATGACTAGGAATGGCCTCTAAGAAAGCATCTAACCATTCCAGGAAAGGGAGCATCTCAGATTGATCCAGGGATGGATGAGAGGAAGAGAAATGGGGGACAAAGATTCTATGTCTAGATACTAGAGGCAGCCCTGTGAGGTCGATGCTCAGAATGGACCACCCTCCAACCCTGGATACTGTTCCTTGATTTGTATTACTTGCCCACTGAAATAAAGTTTGACTTGTTCCTGACCCATTTGGGTCTGGTGTGTCTTCTCCTTCAGGGGTAAAGGAGTCAAAACTGCTTCTACAATCGGGATGGTGCGGGGAATGAAAGGGAAGGCATCGCTCTTCCATGATAAAAAAGACCCACATCTTATCCTGACACCGCTAGGGCTCAAGCCTGCCTTTCCCACCCTCCCTACTCTAGCAGCCTACTAAACAGCAGCGTCTCCTGCTCTTCTCCCTTAGTCCCTTTCCCAGTAGAGCAGTCCGAGCAATTCATGGAGAATATGTCACACCATTTATTTTTCCATTCCAAACTGCACAGTGGTCCAAGTAGGCTCTGCCCTGCCTGCTTGCCACAGCTATGATCCTGACATTGTGAACTTTGTTAATTCTAGCAGCAACGCTGTTTGTGTCGTTCAGTGAATCATGCAAGCCTGCTCACCCGGTCTTTGCATTTTTTTTCCCTTCTGGCTGACTCCCTCAGCTCAGTGTTTGCTCAGATCTCCTTTTCAAACAGTTCTCTCAACTATGCAGCAGTCACCCCCTGCACCGACCCATCTGTCTTCTGCTTTTCCTCCTCCCTGGCTACTGCTTCTGCTGCATGTAGGCAGGAAGGCCCATTTCTCTGGTTCACAGACACAGATTCAGCACATTGGACAGTGCCCAGCGCAGATGGGGAATTGCATAAAGATCTGCTGAGCAAGTGCGAAGAAATTCCTTGTAACCTAAGTATCCCATGTGTCCCTTCCGAAGTCCCTGCACGCTTTCACGCGGCTTTCATGCGGAGATTCATATTGGTTGGCGGCTTTGGATCACTTCCAGCGACAATTTTTCTGTTGGCTAAAGTCAAACCTCAGATTCACATGAGTGCTGGCGTGGGGTATAAATTCTCAGGGCAGATGTCTGCTTGGCCACCTGCTGCCTGCAAAAGGCAGAAGCCTTTCCTTGTTAACACTGTCAACAGTTGGGGACGGATGCTTTGCAACTCCCCTTTCTGCAGAGCCATGGTGCAAAGCTTGGTGAAGACCCAGATCAAGCGTCTGCCTGGTAGGAGCCCCTAGTTCTCAAGCCTCCTGTATGTGCCTGCTCACCTACACCCACAGGGGCAAATGCCATTCCAGGGGCAACATGGAATGCCTTACCGCCCTACTTCCTGTCCAAATTCGTGTCTTTTCTCATGGCTCCTGGGATGTCTCTCGATACACTTAAATGCTACATACTATAGTTTCCCACTTCCAGGGTGTTTGCTTGTTTGGTTTTGCAGAGGATCTGTACTCAATCACACATGGTAAACATGAATTTTTTTTTCTTAACTCAATAAACCACCTGGGGGTTGCTTCTGCCTTCAGCCGGTACTAGTGAGACCAATGACCAGCAAGGATATTCTCTTGTCTTCAACTGAATCAGCTCTGCCAGGGACAGCAGAGAGAAAACCAGGTCCTTCTTGATTCTCTGCTCAGCTAGCAGACCATTCTCTTTGGCCCTGTGCTCCACTAGAAGTTGGAGGGCCTCGGGCCTGGAGCCCTTTCCACAGCTGCCTCCTCTCGCCTTCCCCTGGCTGGTGTCCGCCCCTTTCCCTCCTGCTTTCTTTCTACCATGGCGACCTCGTGAGCTCCTGCGACTTTTAAACTCACAGCAGCGACTCCTTTCTAACTGAAAACCAGCGAGCTTTGAATTTTTCTCCTTCCTTCCCTTCCCCATCTTCTCTACGGCCGCTCTATTTTGGAGTCTTTTTATCCCCTTCACCTTCTTTCCTAACTTCTCAATCCAATTCTGGCATCCATTCTAGTAGCACTGGGTCAGAAGCACATGCCAATCTTTATACCATTCATATGTATTTTTATTTTATTTGTTTATTTATTTTTTTATTATATTTATTTTTGGGTTTTTTTTTTGAGACAGGGTTTCTCTATAGCTTTGGAGCCTGTCCTGAAGCTAGCTCTTGTAGACCAGGCTGGCCTTGAACTCACAGAGATATGCCTGCTTCTACCTCCTGAGTGCTGGGATTAAAGGCGTGCGCCACCACCACCCGGCAACACACATATTTTTTTTATGTAAACCATTAGCTTCATCGAACCCAGGAAACTATTTCCTAAAGCCAACAATCTGTATTCAGGAAGCATGCAATTGTGTTCTGACGTGCAGGCATATGGACACTTCCTACCAAGCTCTGTCATGGTCTGAGGAGAGTTTGTTCTGGGGAGTGAGGCTCCTACTCACTTCCGGTACTCCACTGGTTGCCAGCACTTGCTGCAAATTGCTTCAAGTGGGTCACAACCAAAGCCATTAACTCTGCGTCACCCTTAGACGTGACAAGTAGGAAGACATGGGACATGGCTGCAGTATTGTAATTGTTCAGCTCCCTACAGCTGACTGGAAAACAGCCCAGAACAAGCACCTAACTTGTCCTAGGGTTCAAAGCCATAAGCAGCCATGATCAACCAAGCCAACACATGCTGTTAACAACAGAACAATCAGCCGTTGCAGCAGAATAAGGAGATTTTGTATCAGAGCATTTGGGTGGCAGCGTTTTCTGTTCATCTAAAAGTCATTCTCGGCATGCTCAGATACTTCTGCATTCGACTTCGTTAAGCTGATGAGTGATGGTTTGGCTTCTTTGAATTCCTCTTATACTTGCTCCTGGTGAGTGTAAACAGGGGTTTTCAGTTGCTCTGTTTCAGTACTGATGCTGATACCCGTCAGACCTGCAGCTGGAAGGCTAAGCGTACAGGAAGCAAAAGCCAACATCTGCAGGGCCAGCGGGAGTCAGGAATGGAGGGTCCTGACTGGAGGAATGCCCATATTTTGGGTTGGCTGCTGGCAAACAAGAAGAACTATTTGGTAAATAAATAAGAACTATTTGAAACTCATAAGGAAAAGCATTGTCTTAGGCCAGCTTGGGTATGTCTCAGCTGCGAGCCGGGGAGGGGGGCATTAAATGTAAATATAATATCTGGTGCTATTTCCATGGCAAGGAGTCCAAAGGAGTTCTGACATCCAGCTGTGGCCCAGCCAAGCTGACTCAAGGCCACTGAAAGCAGCCTACATGTAGCATCCAGATGGTGGCTTCAAGCAGCCAACGGGCTCTACTCACAAGGTGCTGGTTACAGCATCAACGGGCGAGTTAATTGCATATTTTCTTGATTTTGTGAGTAATGGTGGATATTAAAATACAGGCTTTCCATATGTGAGCCGCCTCGAGATGGGGAGCTCGACTATTTTTAGTGTGGGAACAACTGACTCCAAGTGTCCTCTGTGTTCCTCGTGCCTTTGTAGAGATCCCCACAATGAGGATCCAGCCACTGCAGGGGGGTTGCACAGCTTACGGGGACATTTTCCTCTCCGTGACCTGGAGATGCGCAGCCTGGATGAGACTGGACGGTAGCCAAACATGTCAATTAATTAGCTTCTGCCTTAATCAGAGTTAGACTTTATCATTTATCAGTAGCGTGTGTTCATCAAGCCCCTCCCCTGAGACTCGGGGGCTCTGTGGAAAAATGCTTGAAAGATCTTAAGAGGCAGAGGGGATGGAGGACCCCAAGGAGACAGAGTCTTTCAGACACCTTGGGACTGATGCTCATAGAAGCTCACAGAAGCCATGCAGCATGCAGAGGGTCTGTACAGGTTGAAGCCAGATGGTTCCCTGGGACAAAGTCCCCACCCTTAACCTGATTGAGAAGGAAAAGTCAGTTTCTCCCACTAGAGTCTCCCTGGGTATATAAACCACACTTAGGGGGTCCCCCGCAGTAAACAGGTGACACAAAATGAACGCAATGGTATATTCATAGACCTTTGGCTTTGTTTAGGCATTTTTTTATCTTACTAGATTTTTGTGTATATTATAGTTTCTGATTTTGTATTTTTATGGTGTGTGTGTGAATGTGTGTGTAAATGTGTGCGCGTGTGTGTGTAATTGCACTGGCATAATTTAAAGCTGAGAGGTAAATAAATTGTGATCCACCTGCTTTGCAATCATTTTTGTCGTGTAAAATGCATAAGGATTGTGAGTTCAGGAACCGCAACCTTTTTGTCTGTCTCCTGAGATGCTCTGACTCCAAAGCTGCATCCTAAGGCCAGGTGAGACAGGTTGAGCTCAGCAGCGCTGAGTGGTAGACATCCGCAAACATCTGGAGACCTTCTTCCAGTCTTCTGAGTTCATAACCAAGTGCAAAGCAAGAACCTAGAGAAACATCTAGAACTCGATCATGGCTAGCTACGCTTCACAAAGCAGTAGACAGACTCCACTGGGTGAGCTTGTTCCCCTTTCTCTGTTTTGTTTTGTTTTACTTTTAAGGATGTTTCTTATATGGAACCAGCCAGACGAGAGAGAGAGAGAGAGACAGAGAGAGAGAGAGAGAGGGAGGGAGGGAGGGAGGGAAGGAGGGAGGGAGGGAGGGAGGGCGCGCACAGGTAGTGGAATTGACTGATATAGCTGAGGTCCACGGCTGAGGATAATGGAATATAAGGATCAGTGTTGCTGGGAAAATACGAATCCCGAGGAAAATTAAAGCTTGAAGAATTGCATTTTGTCCTAAAGCTGTTCACCACTCCAGCTGCTAAACTCGACAAGAAAGTCATTGTCACCTCTGTTCAGCATCATCAGCACTGCCAAGAGCCAGAGTTAAGCTGCTAACATCAAGCTAACAGGTTATGGCTGACCCAGGGCACTTTGCAATTTGGTTTCCAGTCTATGAATGAGGACAGCTGGAAGCAGACCACACACCCAGCTGCAGAGCGTCCTGCAGTGATTAAGTGGCATCCAGGATAAAGAATAGAAGAAATAAATACATGAATAGGTATGTATATACACAAACACATGTCTCTTGGTATCTAGGGAGTGCTAAGTACACGACCCCTGCAGGTATCAAAATCTGCGAGCAAGTCTCTTCCGTTAACTAGTACTCATGTATAAACAGCGCCCATCCTCCTGTGCTAGAGATTTATATCTGGATTACTTATCATCTCCAATACGAGGCAAATGACCTGCAGAATAGTGATACTCTAATGTGCAGAGAGTAACGATCAGGAAAAGTTTTACACATACAATACAGCTGCAGCTGCCCCCAAACACATTCAGTCCATGATGAGTTGCATTCATGGGTGTAACACAGTGACTGCATGCGCAAACATGTGTTCTGTGCACATTAGACCACGTGGTAGGTACACACAACACATACACACCTCCAGCAAAACTCACACAGAGGCTGAATCCTCTGCGAAATAATGACAGTTAGGGAACTTTGTATTACAATTCTCACACCGAAAGAGTCTGATGTTCTATGATGCACATACATACATTGCATACACAGGCACATACGTGTGCTTATACACACCAGCATCATGGCAAGGACAAAGGAATGCAGTGGCACAGAAGTTTAGCCTTGTGAGTTATTCGCAAGCAAGGTCAGCAGTTAGTCAGTGGACAGCTATCTACTAAGGAAACCCACATCTTCATGAATGGATTAATTCAGTAGAGTTCATGCATTTGCCATTCATTTCACAAATACTGCGTCTGCAGGAGAAGGCAGCTCAGTCCTCGGGCATTTGGAATTTTGTGTAGATATACCTGTTGAACCCATGGCACAGCCTTTCTGGGATGTTTCTTCCACTCCCGCCTAGAAGATGTCCTCGCTGTCATGCAGCTGACTTGGCCATGGCTCAGTCTGCCTTGTTAGGGCTGTGCCCAGTCCTTGTGGATGAGCCTTGAAATATTGGAGGACACATTATAAAACACCCTGGGATCAGGTGAACAAAGCATAGCCATCCACATGCCCTTGATGTCCGGAAATTTCCAGGAACTTAACTAAGAGCTTCTCAGAGTATGGCAGGTAAAGTCCTACAATGACCCAAGGACTGTCCGACATCTGCAGATGACCGTGCACAGAACATAGCACAGCCGGACCTACTCCCCTCTGTTTCCCGTGCAGCTACAGGTACTTCCTGACCACGATGTCACCCCAAGCTCTGGCTGGTCCAACCTAGTTTTGAGCTGGTTTTTCTACTGAATCTAAGTACCTGAGTGTCTCTGGGCTTCTGTTCTCTTCTGCAGGATGGGCCATGCTTAGCTGGTCACAAATCACCAACCTTGCTATCTGCCTTGTCTCGCCACAGACAGCCCTCAAACGCCATCTCTACTATCAAGCGTCCTTTGGATGATCTGTCACGAACCTAGTCAGGTCCCCACCTAAACTAACAGGACTACTGGGAAGATTAGCAAGACTCGGCTGACTCATAAGACCTTGCTCCATGCAGCTATTCTGGCTTAGGGGAGTCAATGGGATGTACTCACTCATATTTGGTTTCTAGCCATAAATAAAGGACATTGAGCTTATAATTCATGTTCCTAGAGAAGCTAAATAAGAAGGTGAATCCAAAGACAAACACATAGGCATCCTCCTGAATATTAACCTTCATCAGGCGATGAAAGGAGACAGAGACCCACATTGGAGCACCGGACAGAAATCTCAAGGTCCAAATCAGGAGCAGAAGGAGACGGAGCACGAGCAAGGAACTCAGGACCACGAGGGGTCACACACTGAGACAATGGGGATGTTCTATCAGTTTCCACTTTGAAGCAGTCTGGGCACTATGCAGTGCTGGAAACGGAACAGCAAAGGATGCAGGATGAGAGCGAGCAAGCAGCGATGAGCACCAGTGCTGAGCATGTCTGTCAGGCAAGCCTGAGTCCTCTAGGACAGTCAAGTACTGTAGCACACGCTAAAGGAGCCATCATGGGCACCAGCCAAAGCCCAGTCTTAGGGACAAGAACAAACTTTTTATTTTGTACCATGGATTCTTCCAACTCTTCTAGCTCTTTTATAGTATACATGATTATGAGAGTGAGCCTGAACAAGAATGGTGTGACAGAAGCAATATACAACCCAACTGCTGGCATACTGTTGTGTGTGTGTGTGTGTGTGTGTGTGTGCGTGTGCGTGTGCGTGTGCGTGTGCGTGTGCGTGTGCGCGCGCACGCGCGCGCATGTGTATACAGGTGCCTGCAAGCTATGAGCATCCCTGCCATTGTTTCTCCCATGAGAACAGCAAAGTGGATTTCAAGGTAAAAACATTTATTCTTTTCTGTTACTCTTTCATTTACTCTTGTGATGGACATTACTAATGACCCATGTGAGCACAAAAGAACCTTCTGTTAGCAGCTCCTGGAGTTTTAATAATTTGAATCTATAAAACAATCAATAGACAGATTAACAAAGGAGAAAGCCCCTTAATCTATCAATGTACAGGTTCAAGGGAGTCGAGTCACATAATGTATGGAAATTCAAAGTACTGGCATTCTGAGTCATAAAATAAAGTTTGGACTTTAGACTTTTGGAGGACACTGTGGCAGGGGTTGATTAGGAACCCGGGACCTCTGGAGGAAGGTTCAGACCCTGGGAAGGTGTGAGGAAGGAAGGTGTCCCCAAAATTCTATTGTATTATATATAGATCAGTCTATTCCAGTAACATTCCAGATAAAATGGTGGCCATTGCAAATCTCCTCTGGATAATGCCTCAGATTTGGGGCTCCTTTCCCTACGAGTTACCTTTCTTGAGTTAGTAAGTGACCAAGCAGGGTGACTGCCGTCACTGCAATCCTTCCAGAAAGTTCCGGAGCAAGACCAAGGAAGTGCTTGACTTTACTTTGCAAGAAAAAGATCTAGACGATCAGGGAAATATTGAAGCTGTCTTTTTAGCCCGCTATTCTCAGCATATCGAGTATCACGGTTTGGGATATTATTTTCTGGATACCTACTGCACACTGTTGCTAATTGACAGGAGGGGAGTTGAGAGCGCAGGAGAAATAATAAATATGTCAGGGTCCTTCTCACGGTCTAACAAAAGGAAAGAAGACGTGAGAAGTCGTAAATTGCCAATCTTTATTTTTGCCTCTCCCAGCGCTGCAGATAAACAATGCAAGGCCGCTTCTTGTAGGCTAATGAGAAAAGGTAGATACCAACAGACACTCATAGGAACGTCATCCTGAGACAGGTGTTGAGGTCTTAGGCAGCTTCCAGACTTTACAATGATTGAGGGTACCCGGGGTCAGATGTAAGAGAAGTGAATGCCAGATCAATTAGAGGCTGAATGTCTGGAGGTGGGGGTGGGGGTAAGCCAGTGGGATTGTCACTCCATACAGGTTATAAGAAAGGCCTTTGTTTTTGTTTGGAAAGCATAAGGAAGCTACAGTGCATTTTGAAATTGAGCCAAAGGGGCTTTAGTCTCACTACTGTATGGAAAATAGGGAAAGTATCTATTGTTGGTTGCCCATGGATTCATTTGTTGAAACCCAATACCCCAGTAATGCAAAGAATATGATCTTCAGCAAGCAGGCTGTTCCAATACCCCCATCCCATCCAAGGGACCCTACAAGCTACAAGTCTAACTCCATCCCCCAAACCCTCTTACAACCTCTGTGGAACTCTGAAACACAGCCTACTATTATACAGAGAGGACCAAGAGGTGAGTGACCACTGACCCGGCAGGACACCTCACTCTCTAGACCCTCCATACCAGGGCAAAAACCCATGCCCCTCCCCCACCTGCCTCAGCTTCTCTAGCCAGTGAGCAGGCCAGTTTCCCTCAGGTAGGCTGCTCCAACACCCCTATTCTATCCACTGGACCCTGAAATCTACAAGTCCCACTCCACCCCCAAACCCTCGTATCCACCCCACCCCTGCAATTTCAGAGGAACGCTGAAACACAAGCTGCTATTACACAGAGAAGACCAAGAGAGAGGAAACTTTGAGGCATAAGATGTAACTGCACATAGCAGACCAAGAGAGCAAACCAAGAAAGCAAATCAAGAGAGCAGGCCAAAAAAGAGGGTCAAGAGAGACCTCAGTGGGCTCCCTGAGACACAGACAGTGACAAAAACAGTTCCTAGAGACACATACAGACACTGCAAGGATTGGACCAAGAGTCAAAGACACTGCCGGCATCAATTGAAGGAAGAGATGGGTAGACGCCAATGCAAGAATTCATCCAACAACCTAAAAAGCAACATGATAACACCAGAAGCCAGTGGTCATACATCAGGAAGACTTGAAGAAGCAGAAGAAATCAATTTTAAATGTAACTTTATGATGATGATGGAAGAAGCCTTTTAAGAGGAAATGAAAATTTTTCTTAAAGAAATGAAAGAAAAGACAAAAAATTGGAAGAAATCAATAAATCACTCAAAGAAAACCAAGAAAAAAAAACAATCAAACAGGTTAAGCAAACAGTTCAAACAGTTAAAGACTTGAAGGCTGAAATAGCAGTAATAAAGAAAACACAAACTGAGGGAATTCTCAATATGTAAAACCTAAGTAAATGAACAGGAACTATAGAGGCAAGCATAACCAATAGAAAACAAGAGGAAGAAGAGAGAATCTCAAGTGCTGAAGATACTTTAGAGGAAATATATTCATTGGTCAAAGAAAACATTAAATCCAACAAATTCCTAACATAAAACAACCAGGAAATCTGGGACACCATGAAAAGATGGAACCTAAGAATAATAGGGATAGAAGAAGGAGAAGAACTCCAGTTCGAAGGCAAAGAAAATATATTCAACAAAATCATAGAAGAAAACTTTCCCAACCTAAAGAAGGACCTACCTATGAAGATACAAGAAATTTACAGAACACCAAATAGACTGGATCAAAATAAAATGTCCTATCACCATATAATAATCAAAACACTAAACATACAGAGTACTGAAAGAATACTAAGAGCAGCAAGAAAAAGGTCTAGTAACATATAAAAACAGACCTATCAGAATTAGACATGGCTTCTCAATGGAAACCATGAAAGTCAGAAGGTCCTGGACAAATGTGCTATAGACACTAAGAGACCACAGATGGAAGCCCAAACTACTATACCCAGCAAAGCTTTCAATCACCATCAATAAAGAAAATAAGATATTCTATGACAAAACCAGATTTAAACAATACTTATCCACAAATCCAGCACTACAGAAAGTACTAATAGAAAACTCCATCCCAAGGAAGCTAACTGCACCCACAAAAACACAGGAAACAGATAACATCACACCAGCAAACACCAAAGTAGAGAAACACACAAACAGTACCACCAAAAAATAATAGGAATTAACAGTCACTTGTTATTAATATCTCCTAATAATATCAATAGACTCAATTCACCCATAAAAAGATATAGACTGAGAGAATGGATACAAAAGCAGGATCCATCCTTCTGCTGTATACAAGAAACATACCCCAACCTCAAAGACAGACATTACCTCAGAGTAAAGGGCTGGGAAAAGATTTTCCAATCAAACAGACCTAAGAAACAGGCAGATGTAGCTATCCTAATATCTAACAAAATAGGCTTCAAACTAAAATCAGTCAGAAGAGATGGAGAAGGACACTTTATACTCATAACAGAAACAATTCATCAAGATAGAAGTCTCAATCCTGATCATCTATGCCCAAATACAAAAAAGCACCCACATATGTAAAAGAAACATTACTAAAGCTTAAATAGCACATCAAACCCCACACACTAATAATAGGAGCCCTTACACCCCACTCTTTCTAATGAACAGGTAAACCAGACAGAAACCTAACAGAGAAATAAGATAACTAACAGTTGCCCTGAACATTCCACCCAAACACAAAAGAATATATCTTCTTCTTAGCACCTCATGGAACCTTCTCTAAAATGGATCTCATACTCAGTAACAAAGCAAAACTCAAAAGATAAAAAAAAAATTGGAGTAACCCCCCTGTATCTTATCAGATCATCATGGTTTAAAGTTAGAATTTAACAACAACACTAATCTCAGAAAGCCTACAAACTCATGGAAACTGAACAGTGAACTATTGAACCATCTCTGGGTCAAAGAAAATAAGAAAGAAATTAAAGACTTCCCAGAATTCAGTGAAAACAAAGGCACAACACACTCAAACCTATGGGACACTATGAAAGCAGTGCTAAGAGGAAAGTTCATAGCACTAAGTGCCCACATAAAGAAAGTGGAGAAAGCTCACACTAGTGATTCAACAGCACAGCTGAAAGCTCTAGAACTAAAAGAAGCAGATTCACCAGGTGGTACGAGAAGTCCTTCTGTCTATGTGCTGCTTTTATTGGTTAATGAATAAAGCTGCTTCAGCCAGTGGCTTAGCAGTATAGGGGAAGGCGGGAATTCCAAGCAGATAGAGGAGGAGAGAGTAGGCAGAATCTGGGAAAAGCCATGGAGCCACAGGAGGAGACAGACTCAGGAGACACACCTGAGCAGAACCTTAACCATTGGCCACAACCATGTGGTGATACACAGAATTATAGAAATTGGTTAATTTCAGATATAAGAGCTAGCTAGCAATATGCTTAAGCTATTGGCCAAACAGTATTGCAAATAATATAGTTTCTGTGTGATTATTTTGGGTCTGGAAGACCAGGAACAAATGAGCAGCTTCAGTCAACAACCAAAGAGGAGCAGATGGCAGGAAATAATCAGACTGAAGGCTGATACCAATAAAATAGAAACAGAGAAAACAATGCAAAGAATCAGTGAAACAAAGAACTGGTTCTTTGAGAAAATCAACAAGATAGACACACCCTTATCCAAACTAATCAAAAGGCAGAGAGAGAACATCCAAATGAACAAAATCAGAAATGAAAAGGGGGACATAACAACAGACACGGGGAAAATCCAGAGACTCATTAGGTCATACTACAAAAACCTGTACTCCACAAAATTGGAGAATATAAAAGAGATGAACAATTTTCTGGACAAGTACCACATACCAAAATTAAATCAAGACCAAGTGAACAATTTAAATAAACCTATAACCTGCAAGGAAATAGAAGCAGTCATCTGAAGTCTCCCAACTAAAAAAAAAAAAAAAGCCAGGCTTGGATGGTCTCAGTGCAGAATTCTACCCGAACTTCAAAGAAGAGCTAATACTTATACTCCTCAAAGTATTCCACAGAATAGAAACAGAAGGAACATTGTCTAACCTTTTTTATGAGGCAGCAGTTACCCTGATACTAAAACCACACAAAGACTCAACCAAGAAAGAGAATTACAGACCAGTCTCACTCATGAACATTGATGCAAAAATATTCAATAAAATACTGGCAAACCGAATCCAAGAACACATCAAAAAAAATCATCTATCATGATCAAGTTGGCTTCATCCCAGAGATGCAGGGATGACCTTGAAAGAATAGTAATCAACTTCACATGGAAAAATAAAAACCCAGGATAGACAAAACAATTTTGCATAATAAAGGAGCTTCTGGAGGCATCAGCATCCTTGATATCAAGCTCTATTATAGAGCTACAGTAACAAAAACAGCTTGGTATTGGCTTAAAAACAGCCAGGTTGACCAACAGAATCAAATCAAAGGCATAGATATTAAAAGACACACCTATGAACACCTGATTTTTGACAAAGAAGTTAAAATTATACAAAGGAAAAAAGAAAGCATCTTCAACAAATGGTGCTGGCATAACTGGATGTCAATATGCAGAAGAATGAAAATAGATCCATATCTATCCCATGCACAAAACTCAAGTACAAACAGATTAAAGACCTAGGAATAATTCTGACTACACTGAACCTGAGACATGAGAAAGTGGGAAGGAGCCTTCAATGCATGGGCACAGGAGACCACTTCCTAAATATAACATCACAAACACAGACACTGAGAACAACAATAAATAAATGGGACCTCCTGAAACTGAGAAGCTTTTATAAAGCAAAGGACATAGTAAATAAGACAAAAAGGCAGCCTACTAAATGAGAAAAGATCTTCACCAACCCCACATCAGACAGTGGACTGATCTCCAAAATATACAAAGAACTGAAGAAATTAGACATCAAAATTCCAAATAATCCAATTAAATATGGGGTACAGAACTAAATAGAAAATTCTCAACAGAAGACTCTCAAATGGCTTAAAGACATTAAGGAAATGTTCAACATCCTTAGTCATCAGGGAAATGCAAATGCAAATGACTCTGAGATTCCATCTTTCACCTAATGGCTAAGATCAAAAACACCAGTGATAGCTTATGCTGGAGAGGATGTGGAGTAAGAGGAACACTCCTCCATTGCTGGTAGGAATGCAAACTTGTACAACCACTTTGGAAATCAGTATGGCGGTTTCTCAGAAAATTGGGAATCAACCTACCTCAGGATCCAGCAATACCACTCTTGGCCATATATCCAAAGGATTCTCAATCATACTACAAAGACATCTATTCAACTATGTTCATAGCAGCATTATTTGTAAAATCCAGAAAATGGAAACAACCTAGATGTCCCTCAACCAAAGAATGGATTTAAAAAAAAAATGAAGTACTACACAGTGGTTAAAAAAATGACATCTTGAAATTTGTGTGCAAATGGATGGAATTTAAAAAAACCATCCTGAGTGAGGTAACCCAGACCCAGAAAGATGAACATGGTATGTACTCACTCATATGTGGATACTAGCTGTAAAGCAGAGGTTCATGATCCTAGAGAAGCTAAGTAACAATGTGAACCCTAAGAAAAACATACATAGATCCACCTGGAAAGCGAAAATAGACAAGAACATCTGACAAAATTGGGAGCATGGGGGTGGAGGATAAAGAAACGGGGAAAGGGAAGAAGAGGGTAGAAGGGGAGGGGGAAACAGAACTTGAGGGATCAATATAGTCAAGAAGGAGGAAGTGCAGAGATGAGAGCAAGGAAAAAGATATTTTGATTGAGGGAGCCATTATGGGACTAGCAAGAAACCTGGCACTAGAGAAATTCCCAGGAATCCACAAGGATGACCCCAGCTAAGACCCTAAGCAATAGACGAGAGGGTGCCTGAACTGGCCTTGCCCTGTAGTCAGACGGATGACTATCTTAAATATCACCATAGAACCTTCATCCAGCAACTGATATAAACAGAGGCAGAGACCCACGGTAGAGCACTGGTCTGAGCTCCCAAAGTCCAGTTGACAAGTGGGAGGAGTGAGAATATAAGCAAAGAGGTCAAGACCATGAAGGGTTCACCCACTGAAACAGTTTACCTGAGCTAATGGGAGCTCACCAACTCCAGCTGGACAAGGAAGGAATAAGCATAGGTCCAAACTAGTCGCTCTGAATGTGGGTGACAGTTGTGCGGCTGGGGCAGACAGAGGGGCCACTGGCAGTGGCACCAGGACTTATCCCAATGTCTCTTACTGGCTTTTAGAGAATCTATTCTTTTTGGATGGATACCTTGCTCAGCCTAGATATAGTAGGGAGGGCCTTGGACCTTCCCTAAAAGCAATGTGCCTTACCCTCTCTGAGGAATGAATGGGAAGTGGGGGGAGGGGCAGGTAGAGGGAATGAGAGGAGGGGAGGGAGAGGGAACTGGGATTAGTATGCAAAATAAAAAGATAGTTTTTATTTTTAAATATACAATAAATTTAAAAATAAAAATAAAAACAAAAAAATTAACTACTTTGTTTTTAGACAAAATGAAGACGTTCAAACTCATGGTACTATAAGAAACAGTTTTGCCAACACTCTGGTTTTGGGTGTTCCCAGACTTTCAGCCACTATGGCTCTGACATCAAGTACCACTGGTTTAGGCTTCCCTGGCAGGGCTCACTGCTAGAGAAGCCCTGGCATGTAAGTACGCTACCACAGGCCAAGAGAAGGGTGGTGGCAGCAGCCAGGTGTGAACAGGACCAGGAGAAAAGCCGGGCTCTCCATGGGACCTGTATGTGGACGTAAACCACTGTTAGACTCTACTCCCAGTGAGGGGAGCCATACTGCCTTTGGCACGGGGTACCTGCTCTCTTGCACTTATCATAATGGTTTTGACCTGTGTCTCCGGGTTGGCATGAGTCCCACTTTCATTCCTTTCGCTGGGAAAATGTATGGCACTGGTGCCAGGGGTGGTAGCATACACTACTCACCCTCCAGCTCAGATGCTGAGGGAAGAGGAAACCATGAGTTTGAAGTCTGTCTGGACTGCACAGCAAGATGCTGTCTGGGAAATAAAAGCACATGGGGGACGAGACTACTCATCCCGTGGCCTGGTCAAACCACTTTGGTCTTGCCTTTATGAGTTCGTAAGGATGACATAATTTTTCTCCATCATTCCTGTACATGTCTGGGGATAAATGTCCCTTTCCCTCAGCATGTCCCTTGGAAAAGAATTGTTAGTCAGACGAGAAGTCCTGCAAGCAGCCAACCTATGTCCAAAGCAGCTGCAGCCATTACCTTAGAGAAACAACATAGGAGATATGCACCCCACATCCTTCCCTCATGGTGGACATTCTTTGATTTTATTTTAGCGTGTGCCGAGTTGTTTGGTTGTTTGGGGGAACATCCTAGGGGTAATGAAATGTGCCTCACTGTCACTTAGAATTTCCATATCTAACGATGCTGTTTTGCTTAGCTACCCACAGCATCTCTATGGAGGAAAGTCTATTCGTGTCCACTGACAGTATTTTTTTTATAATCTGTTTCTGTGCTTATTATTGCATTGCAAGTGTTATTTATGGAGTCTGCATACAATTCACTTGTCAATTACGGGCTTTGCAATATTCTCTCCCTGCTTGTGGACTTTACGTCAGAGTGATTGAAGTTTTAAATTTTGATGAAGCCCAAATCATTGTCTTCTCACTTGGGCTTAGACCTCATGTAAGAGCTGGGTGTGGGGCTCAAGATCAGAGACGGTAGTTCTAGGTTGCTGGGGTGTTTCGCTTTTTCTGTTTCACAGTTTTAGCTTTGGTTCTTGTTTGCCGTCCATTCTGAGTGTTTCTTATATTCCAATCAAATTTCCACACATTTTCTACTCAAAGAAAGGGAAAGGCTACTCATCCATTTGTGACAAGAATAGTGGCTGTATGTGCAAAAGCTAGGTATTCTGCGCTTTGGCTTAGGAGTCGACAGTCCTAGGTGCAGCCTGCAGTGCAAACTCCCAAGAGATGAAAGCGCAGCCCAGTATGACAGAAACTGCAAGCTCTAAGGAAAGGCAGGGGCTGGGACCGTGCAAAGGAGACCAACTGTGCAGCCTCTGCCGGAAGCCAGATTGTAATGCATCTACTAGCCAAAGGCATACTCTAAATACAGACTTCTAGGCCATGCTGGACGGGTAGTGGACACAGCAGCAAGGAGAAGAAAATCATGCTAAATTCTATTTTCAACTGCAGTAAAATACAGACAATAACCATCCTTCATTCAACAAGTCAGCAGCAATAAGCAACTTGGCTTTACTGCTCGGCCATGACCAGCATTTACTGCAGAACCCCCCACCTTCCCCAACTGATATCATTCCCCATTGAATGGCTCCCTGGCCCCCAAATATCAGCATTATGTATTCTGTTTCTGTGACTTCAGAACGTTCCAGTGGCTGCCTGCCTGGCTTGTTGGTTCACTTAGCATCTATCCAGGCTGCAGAATGTGTTAGAACCGCCTTTTCCTTTGCACACTGCAAGAGTGTTCTGTTTTGGAAATGCATTTAAGGAGCCTGGGCATCGAGGCAGTGAGAAGCAGTTACGGTGCAGTTTGGAGAAAAAGGAAATCTGAAGTATAGAATTAAATAGGTAGAAGTTTTGAAGTAGACGAAATAATCAAGAAGAGTGTGTGGACAGCCCCTCCCAATCTACAAGGAGGGGAAGAGGATGACTCATCCGCTAGAACTACCGGGAAGGCGCAGAGAGAATCAGCAGAAGGTCCAGGCAGTGAGGCAGTGCGTGGGTGAGGATGGAAAATGGAGAGAATCCATAAGTTCGGGGTGCACGAGGTCATGGGGACCTGGTAAGTTGAGCATCCACAGCATTGCCACTCAGTCACCTGCAGGTGTCCGAAGACACACAGTCAATGGGGAAGGACTAAGAACTGTGGCTGAGAACGTTGGGTGGAAATCAGGGAAGCCCTCATTTGTAGCTAGCTGGTGGATGCCAGGCGGTCCTGGGCTAGCGCTGCAGAAGGGGAGGTACAGAGAGCCGAACAGCAGAAATGGAGACAGCAGAGGCGGGAAGGCGTGGAACGAGACTCCGCGAACTGGCAGGTGTTAGCCATTTCTGATTCTGTCTCTGGATGCCCCTTGGGGAACGGGACGCCGAGTAGTCTGGTAAGATGGAAGGCATTGATGCGCTTGAATGCAGGAGTCTTTCACTTCCCTCCTCTCAGGAACCAGATTACGAAGAGGGGCGTCAGGAACTGACCAGCTATTTTCTGCCTTTCTCTCTGTTGTCCTGTAAGAACATAGCACATAGCATCCCTGCCCCCTCCTCTCCCTCCACTACAGAAGGGTTCAATGTCAGTGTCACTTGCTTATTTGTGTAATTTGTTGTATATTTAAAATATAATCTCACTCTGCAGGCCAGGCTGCCCTGGAACTCATTATAAGTTCAGCTGGCCTCAAACTTCCAGTGATTCTCCCGCCTCAGCTTCCCAAGGAGTTCTGGGACTAAAGGCATGAAGCGAACAGAGACTGTACCGGCTTGTCTTTGCCTAGACCTTCCAAACTGTCAGACACATTATTTCTAGGTTACTCAGACAGCTGTAATCTTCTATGGCTCCATGACTAAACTATGCCAGACATAAACTGAAGAGGCTTACAGAGGCGTTGGGCTCTAGAATGGCAGCTATAGGGAAAGGGAGCCAATGAAAAGATGGGAATGTTGGCCGAGCTCACAGAAGAAAGCAGGATGCTTCTCAGTCTACCTACGAGCAGCAGCTGGTGGATATGAAGAAATGGGTATGGAAATATACTGAAGTTTGGAAGTGTAACTACCTCTCAGGTAGCGCCAGGATTTTTAAGTTTTAAGGCTTAATAACATTTTCTAATTTCTGAATTTTCTACCAAGGAGATTTCTCTTATAAAGACATAGTGACTGTGGGAACTGGGCAGGACTGCAGGAAGAGCTTCCTTCTTACCAGAATCCTCCTGTTCTCATGGCCCCGTCTCTACTTTCGGTTTGGTTGTCCCACCTGGCTACTGGCCAATCAGCATTTATTTAAAACATCATTGACAGGATGTAGGCAATTCTCCCGCACCAAAGACTAATTGAGTGAAAACCCAAAACAAAATGCTGGGTGGTGTTCAGAACCCAACACAGACTAGAGCTGTAGCGACACGTAGCCAGTCAGCCAGTCTAGGTGGCTGCTTCCACCCTGCTTCAGAGCCTAACAAGAAGCGAGTGATTGGCAGCACCTAAAGTGTCCCATCCATGTCCAGCTCACCCCTGGGACCCCCACACTTGGGACTGTCCCCAAAGGCTCACCCTGCCATCACACCACGGTGAGCCAATGTGCCTGGGATGGCCCAGCCTGTGCAAAGGAAGAGCGACCGTGGCCTCAGTCAGATGCGCTTAGCCCTACCTCAACAGTGAGAGGGCCTCTGGGACTTGGGAAACTAGAATGGATAGGGAGATATTGAGAGGGAACTGAACCAGAAAAGAAAGAGTCCTGCCTCCTAACCCAGCGGGATCAAAGGAGAGAGGGGAGTGAGCTGGAAAAGTCCCGGTCTGGAGCATGAAACCTCGGCCTCAGTCTCCAGCCACAAGCATATATGCATGCTTTCCTTTCTTCAGATACTATTCTTCTTACCCCATTGTTTATTATGGCCAAATATTTTTTACTGACTTAAGACACATTTGGGCTTGAGATGGGTTTCACATTACTTATTCATGAGTCAGAGTCAACACTTGCTGACCTCGCACTGATGGGCGATATATTTCAGCCTGGAGTGTCTGTATGATAATCAGATTTATGCATGGTTATTGCCCTCCCCGTGGGAACTGGATCCATGTACCTAGGTGTGAAGTACAGCAGAAGCATTGTAGAGCACACCTTTCTCATTTGGTGGCAGTGGGGGTTTGGGGTTACCACCGTGTCTTGGAGCCTGCGGAGGGGGTTAGGAAGCAATGGTTCACCCAGCATATCAAGAACGTATCTCAACCCATATATCTCAGCAATGGATATGGTGTCTTGATTTGCCTAGGTTCATCTAGAAAGGAGGTCTTACGCTGACCTCTTCGTGGAGCGGGAATATTGGTGGCTTTGCTCCTGTCTTCTCTTATGCCATTTTTTTGTGTGTTCCTTTTGTCCTCTCTGCATTTCCTCCCCTTAAAAATCTCCTTTCCATTCTTGCCCTGAGTGATATTTCATGTGTCAGTTCGGTGGGAAGATCTGCACAACTGTGCTTAATATATAGTCCTCGAAAACTTTTGGCTCATGTCCTAGAAATGATCATCTTGTTCTTCCTCAGCATCGCACAAAAGTGCAGACTGTGGAGTTAGACAGGGTGCATTGTGCAGCGTGCGGTCAGAGCGCTCCTTGACATGGATTTCCCTGGCGACAAGACACCATTGAACCCTTCTCCACTGAATGAAACAATGAAGAAAGAGATATTTTTGCAGATTGTGTTATTGTTCAGTTTTACCCCCAACTGAAGATCATGTGACTGTCGATTTCTGCGAGGGATTCTTACCTGGTAGGTGTTTGGATTACTTATTTGTTTTAGTGCCTGTCTCACTGTGTAGTTAAGGCTGGTCTCAAACTTTGGATGTTTCTCTATCAGTCTCCAACAGTGTTGGGATGACAGGTAGGTACTGCCATGCCCAATTTCTCATCTGTCAATTGATATAAGGCTTGGCCAGGGGTTCTTCCCATGTGAAATTAGGGAGCATGATATAGGCAAAGACTTGCAGTGTGCTCATATGGCCAGGCCCATCTCCTGTACTCATCTCTATGTGCCCCGTCAAGAGCCTTAGCCCAGAGGACTGAAGACACGTGGTGCAGATTTGCTCTTCCTTTTCAGTTGTGAGACAATCACTTGGGAATTCACCGCTCTAAGTCCAGGTGGAGTTACAGACACTGCGTTTTGCTCAGATGGCTATGCAGCAGGATTGCACCCGTAGCTGCCAGACCTTCTGTGTGAAGTCTTGAATGAAGACTGTCTCAGAGTCACTTGGTTTAAAAACTCAGTGAGGCCATTCAAGACATGGAATTAATGAGTAAGGATATGTATATATCTACATTATATGTGTCTGCTCTTCAGGCTATACTCCCATTGGCTGCAACAAAGCCCCGCAGAACAAACAACACACCCTAACACATACGATATACTTCATATTCCTGACTTCCTTGTGGCTCATGTTTGAAACAACAGGCAGATTTCCCAGACAACTCTTCGGACTGCTCATATCTCTGGTAAAAACTGCATAATATACACCACTCACTATTACTCAGTTATAGCAAATTATAAATGAAGACCTTGTTGACAGGGTGGCACTACTGGGGGGTAGGGACTGGTGGGGTTCCCAGGGCACTAGGGGCATGAAGTACCCTACATCCCTTCAGCTGTTCTCAAGACATAATGGGAGGATAAGATGTCTGTCCGCCTCACCCATCCCTCTTCATTGGGTTCCCATTTGAGATAGGATCACTTGCTTCTACATATTTTCTGACCACGATTCTATCCCTCATTCCACCAAAGCGATGGGATTTCCTGAACTTTGACCCTGATCCTAGAACTAGACTGACCCATTCCAGGTATTTCATGGGATGAGAAGAGACTCAAGTGCCATCAGACTGTCATTGCTCCGGGGGACAGTAACAAGGGTAAAGGGGAGGTTCCAAATGAGATTCAACATTCAAAATCTACAAGGCAGGTCTGATAATGGCTAAGATTAACACCAATAGTGACTCTCCAGACTGATGTTAAGTAGACCAAACAACAACTATTTATGTCACACCCAAACCATTTCTTGGCCCATCTGTTAATTCTAATAAAAATGAGACAGATAATAAAAGGAACCATAACAAGCAAAAAAAAAACTTATGTGATCTTTAAGTCACACTGCCTGCCTCAGTCAGCTGCTGCACAGACGTCCAACGGAGAGTCACCAAATGGCATGGGTATGGGAACTGAAGAGCTATCTTGACGTTTGGGTGAGGTCCTGTTTAACTGAACCCACAGCGGAGCTGGCAGCTGCATGCTCAATTTTCAAAGTCTGGTCTAGGTTCTCTGGAAAGATATTCAAGCCTGCTGACTTAGCCAGTCAGCCAGCACTACCTTGGAAGGATGTTCAGATTCCTTCAGTTACGAG
Organism: Microtus pennsylvanicus; assembly: GCF_037038515.1. Taxonomy (NCBI): domain Eukaryota; kingdom Metazoa; phylum Chordata; class Mammalia; order Rodentia; family Cricetidae; genus Microtus; species Microtus pennsylvanicus. The sequence continues at coordinate 12,201,279 of NC_134596.1, forward strand.
TTACAATTCAGATAATACATAACTGAGGAGGTCAACTGAAGTTTTATTCTGCCAACACCTGCTGATCCTCTAAGACCTCCCCAGGGGTCAACATCATTGACAAGGTCATTTGTCAGAGCAGTGAAGGGCTGAGCCCCAGGCAAAGAGAGGTTCTTCTCTGAGCAGCTGATCTCATGATAATCTTAATTCCACAATTGGGTAGGAATGTTCCTCTCATCGGCTATTTCTCTTGTCAGCAGTAGAGACAAATTCCCTTCATCCCGAGTCAGTGAGTGAACAAGCTCCGGGGCAGGGTGCATCAGCAAGCAAGGTGCTAAGCAGGATCCAATTAGGTGACCCCAGCTTAATTAATCTGAGCATGTCTAGCTTCCTCTAGGTCAGGGTGTCTCCCAGCTAATGCTGTAGTCATGCAGGGAGAAAGCATACCCTCCCGCATCCTCACATCCCCTCAGCCCCATAGTCCCACAGTCCCACAGTTTCATGTTCCCACAGCCCCACAGTTCCCACAGTCCCAAATCCCCCAGTCTCACGGTTCCACAGCCCCAAGTCCCACAACCCCAAATCCCCACAATCCCACGTTCCTACTGTCTGACAGTCCCAAAGCCCCAAGTCCCCACATCCTCACATCCCCTCAGCACTACAGCCCACAACCCACAGCCCCTCAATCCTACAGTCTCACGGTCCCACAGTCCACAGCCCCGCAGAGAGCAAACACAGGGCTTGGAGGAATTTCCTCAGCAAAGGATTCGTGCCTAGAGGTGGGAGGGCTTAGAGCTGGAAAGGCTCGCAGAGAAGCAGATGAAGGAGGCCAAAAGAGCAACTGAGCCAGAAGTACACAGCCCAGGAAGGTATGCATGGAAAGACCGGCTGGAAAGTCATGGAGGAGAATGCAGGAACTGCACACGGAAAGGAGGATTAGAACCCTCCAGCGCATACCTGCAGCAAGCCTGCGGAAAGCAGCCAACCTGAGCTGGAAAACCCCGACAGTGTATGACCCCTGCAGTCCACATCTGGTACACAAAGAGAACAGGAAACAGGCAGAAAGAAGCAGCTGAGCAGCCATGACTAAGGACGGAACTGGTGGTCTGGGGTCACCCTCAAAGGCATCCCCGAGGAGCTTTCTCTTTGTACCTTTGTACCTACTGCTCGCTCTCTCTCTCTCTCTCTCTCTCTCTCTCTCTCCTCTCTCTCTCCACACACACACACAGTCACACACAAGTTATAATTTTATTAATTATATATCAATATATAATATGATATATTGATTATATATTAATATAATCATTATATTAATTATGTATGTCATACAATGCAGCCTGATTATATTTGCTTCCCAGCTTCCCATTCCACTCTTGCACCAACCCACTCAAAACAAAAAAGAAAGGAAGGAAGGAAGGAAGGAAGGAAGGAAGGAAGGAAGGAAGGAAGAAAGGAAGGAAGGAAGGAAGAATACATCAATTTCAATTTGTGTTGCCTATATACTCCAATGGGAATGTGGTAAAACTCCCAGTAGCTAGCCCCTTAAAGAAAACTGAGTCCTTCCCCTTCGCCCCTAAGAAAATTTCAACTGTAAAGAGGTATACCTGGGCAACTCTTTCAATCCCCAGGGACTCTCTTCAACAGCTTTTTGTCTGGACACTTTCTCTTTTTTTCTTTTTTCAATGTCTCTCACGCTCAGTCATGAGTCTACACTCATTGACATCAGTGCAAAAAAAAAAAAAAAAAGGTTCCTTGCCCATAGATGGTGTCATCAGAAACCATGTGGAGGTCCATGACCTGCGGTTCTCTTAATAAAGGAGAGAAAAGTGCCGTCTTTCACAGTGAGTGGCGTAGATGAGAGTCTGTGTCTGTCAGCCTCATGTGATGGACAGCTAGCATTTGCACTTCCTTCGCTTCTCTTCTCAAGTGTGCCTCTTGCTTTGCTCTGCAGATACCGGACGGAGCTCTAGGCCAAAGCCAGACAGCTATGTTTCTCCTCGTTCCTCTGCTCCTCCAACACATTTTGTTGGTGTAATTCCTGTAGCCACCCGTAAGGCTGCACTTCCGGGTTCTGAGGCCAGTACCAGTATCTCAGGTGCATATGCGTGAGTAGCCCGCCATCTGCGTCACCAGCATGTGACGTAAGACCTCCCATACGCAGGCGCAGGGCGTAGCGTCAGTCACTCCATCATCAGCGTCTGTTGTAGATAAGTCTTTCCCCTGGCAAACCTTTAAAAGCTAAAGGCAGCATTCCCACGGCCTCTTCCATCCCTTCTGTTCACTGTTTCCCCCGAGCTCGTCTGCACAGATCTTCTTAATAAACTTATACACGTGGGTTGTTTGTGTCTCGTGCTCTCTCCTCATCTCTGCAGAACATTTTAGTTGGTGGCATACGGGCTGTGCTAATGGATCTGCTTTGGGCTTTTGGCTTCATTTTTTTTTTTTTTTTTTGGTTTTTCGAGACAGGGTTTCTCTGTGGCTTTGGAGCCTGTCCTGGAACTAGCTCTGTAGACCAGACTGGTCTCGAACTCACAGAGATCAGCCTGCCTCTGCCTCCCGAGTGTTGGGATTAAAGGTGTGCGCCACCATCGCCCTTGATACCATCTTGTCCCCTGTTTTGGGCCCCCATTCTGCTTTCTCTTGTCTTACTACTCAGTGGCCTTCTCCTGCCTAGCAGCTCTGTCTAAACAGATGCCTGCAGTGACTTCACATCAGAACTCAGCCTTCTGTTAGCAAAAGGCCCGAAGTACATTGGATGCCAGAGTTATACTTAAAACAGAGCTAACAGCAAGCGAAGGGCAGCTTGCCCTCTGGATTTCATTAACAAGTGAAATCTTCTGTATTAAGCAAACTTCTGGGAACGATCATTCGTCACCTCCTGTCCTGACAATTTCAAATAGCTACTTACTCTCTGAAATGTCCATATCCTTCTTTTTTCCATCAATCCCTTCCTCCCTATTATTCTAAAGTATATGGTATTTGTATTAGCCAACCCTGACTTTGTTCACTTGTATGGTATCTTTTCCTGGATTGAGAATTTGAACTGTCAGCTGCCTGGCAATGGCCTGTGGGCATAGCTTTGGCAGATTCTCTCGATAGTTAATTGGCCCGGTCACGTGACGGCCTTGACTTGCAACAGCGTGAAAAAGCTAGATGAGCATCATCAACAAGCAGGTAGTGTGGGTGCATCTGTTCCTCTTTGCTCTTAACTGTAGCTGTGACAACGCCTTGGAGTTCCTGCCTTGACTCAGTCTCAGTAGAAACTGTAAACTAATAAATCTTTCTCTCCCCAGGTTGCTTTGGTCAGAGTGTTTGCTTAGGGCAGCAGAAATAAAACTAGAATGCTATACAACTATATCTGAAGTGAGCTTCCTTTGTAAAATGTATTATTTAATCCCTCCCGTATCCAGCCCCGCTGCCGCCCAACCACCCATTCAGCTACTTTTTCTTTTCATAGCAAAAGCAAACTTTTTATTTAACAAATGTCTCAGGCAGAAGTCCGATAGGCACTTAACGTTAAGAGAAAGAATTGACTAGAAAAAATTTCGACTTCTGGTGCTTTACAGTAAGCTCATTGATAGGCAGGCAGGGCTCTGTCGCTGTGGTGACTGCATGACAAAGACAGAGATCCAGCTTGTTTGTCAGGTTTTCAACTGCTCACCTAATGCAGCTTCCCAGGCATTCACAAAAGTCTTCCAAAGTCACCCTGCAGCAAGTTTACAAAAGTCCCCAGAAACATTTAATTCTATTTCATAAGGGAAGTCATTGGCAAGGAAGGGTGTAGCTCAGAATCACCTAATCAAACCAGCCTAGAGGCCATTAAGAAAGTCTCCTTCTCTCCACTTCAGATAGCAGGGGGATTGAGGTCACTTGTTTGTAAAGTTCTCTGGGTTTGCTGGCATGCCAGTGTTTGTGGAAATACTGGCCCGGGTAGATCTCCTTCCCAGGTACTGGGTGGAAAGAGCCTGGAGGTGCCTGAAGAGAGGCTACAACAGGCTGTCTTTCCATGTCCACACAAGGCAGTAGTTTTATTGACAACCCTTATACAAATGACTGATATCTAACTGGTTGACTCGAACACTTGGGGATAAAAGAATTAGCGCTACCTTAAGATTTAAGTTTATATTTCAATATTTGTTTTTTGAGTCAAGTCTCTTTATCCTTACTTGCCTGGAAGTTGACCTTTTAAAAAGAATTCTATACCAATTAATTTCTAGTGTCGTTGTGTATCATAATGTATATATAGTTTGGTAATAATTACTGTAGCTATATTACTACATAAGAGCAACTTATACACATGGCATCCGCATATGGTTGAGGTCAGAAGAGTGGAGAAGCCTTACTTTCACTTGAGAGCCTTTATCATCTCGGTCTGAGTGTGCAATTTCTTAACTACTTACCATACAGACATTGAACCTGATACCCAGTGTTATAATTTTTGCTTCAACCATCTAGCATGGTTCAAGACAGCAGTAACAAACAATGTAGTCTATTTTATTTTCTCCGTTTTGTTCTAGTCTAATGTCTTGACCTAGAGATTATTTTACCGTCTCCTCCTCTTTGTTTGGAGAATTTCTTTTAATGGTACAGGAAAGATGACTCTACCAGCAGCAAGTTCTTGGTCTCTCTCCTTGGGGGAAAACAGCTCTCTATTTCTGAGGGGTCATTTCTCTGGGTAGAGACCTCCCTGGGCACTGGCAGCGCTTTCCACGCCCACAGATGACTGGGCCACTTTCTACTCTCTGGCACAGCTTCCCAGGGAAATTTACTCTCTCAGGAGTTACTATTTTCCCATACATAACATGTCGTACCTCTGTGGTAATTATCAGGGTGTGCTATTTATTTATAGGTTTCAAAAGTTTAATTATGATGTGGCTTGGCATAGGTATTCTTATCTTGCTATGGTTTTTACCTTCAAATAAATTTAGGGAGTTTTGTCCATTACATCTCCTAATATATTTTTGTTTCTTCCCCTTTCTAGAACAATCGCATCATATGAATGCCAACTCCTGTTACTAAGCCCAGGACAGTAAGACCCTTGGTTTTCCTGTCTCTTTGATGCCAGGCTGCCTACCTATGGTAAACTGTGCCCAAGTTCATTGATATGCTTGATTTTTTATTCCTATTAATACTGAATCCACCTAGCAACAACGTCTTTTAATGTCAGTCACTACACTTTCAGCTCTGGAATTTCCTTTCTTAAAAAAAACCAATGTTTCTTTACTTGAATTTATTTTCTGTTTTCTGATTTGAGCGTGAGCACCTCACACCAGCTCCTGTGGGCTCCTCGTCAGACCCTCTCTTGTGTCTCAGGATCATGTGTGTTAACTTTGCTTCTTCAAGTCACGACACCCTGGTTCCTGGGGAGGTGAGAGATACTTCTATTACATACTTCATCACTGAGGCGTTTAATTATGAGATTGCAGGTCACATTTATCCTTCTTTCCTAGCACACAGTCTCTGGGCTGAGAAGTATAGCTGAGCCGGTGGCCTTGAAGCAGGTTTACTGTAGGAAATTTTACAGCTTGTGGTTACCCTCCTACTGGGGCATGGCTTCTTACATTATAAATGCAGATGCAGAGCCTGTCTCCGCCCCTTTTTTCTTTCTTCCCTGGCTGCTCTTTTGGATTGCTGGATTGCTGGATTGGATCTCTGTTCTCCATTTAAGCAGAGAATTCTGATTTGTGAGTTTACCCCTAAATAAATAACCATCTATTTCTTAATTCTGAGCTAGTGTGGGATTTATTTTAAGCATCTGTTCCACACAGCTTTGACTGTTAGATTTCCCACCGAGTCTCACACAAGCCACCTCGGCATTTTGTCTTCCAGAGGTTGAACAGAGGTGGAAGTTCAGAGGTCCTCTTAGCTCCAGTGAGGCTTTCTTGGGGAAAAGGAGTCTGAATGTTCTTGATAGCTGTAAAGTGGGATGTAACCTGGAACTCCTGCTAGTCTCCCTGAGGCCAGGAGAAAAGAGCTGCTGCCTAGATTTGCTTTGTTCTACTATAACAGAAAACTACAGACCATGTCAGCTTTAAAGGAAAACAAAATCTTGTGATGCTCTGCAGGCTTAGAAATCCAATGTAGAGTTATCAGCACCTGGCAGAGCCTTCCTGCCATTTCCATCCAGGATAGGAGGGTAAGAAAGCCTTGACGGAAGAGATGAAGAGAGAAAATTCTGATCTAATAACAAACCTGCCCTTGTGGTCACTAAGCCAGTCTGCGCAGTGTACCCCAGCCCAGCTACGCGGTGTCGTGACCTTAGTCTGCAAAGTCTAACTCTCAGTACTGTGCCACAAGGAATGGGATGTCCAACACCTAGACGTGGGAGACACACTCAGTCACAGCGGCTCTGCACACTGATTCCATGAAGGAGGTTGAAAGTGAGGTCCCAGCCCCAGGGAGCCTGCTGACTAGAGAGGAAGTGGAGAAACAGCGGTGGTCAGCCTGATTGCCTGACGCTGTGTTCAAACTCACTGCTGATCAGGAAATTCTAGTTGGAAAGGCTAGGAGGCAGAAGGCTGTTGCATCTTGCCCAGAACCAGGAGTTGTATGTAATGGCTTTAAGCACATGAATGCTACCAACCGGTATCAACCCTGAGTCAGTCTGATTTCTTGATTTCTTTATTATAGCTCACATGTTTGGTTCCTGCTAGTATACCTAAAAGTTTTCAACTCAGTTCTGGCTGTCACGAATTTTACCTTACTGAGTATTTAGTTTTTCTATGAATGCTCTGTACTTACTACAGTTCAGCCTAGTTATATACAAATGGCACGATCCTTCTGGATGTAGTGCAGGCTGTCAATTAAAACTAAAACAAAACAAAACAAAACTTAAGAGCCTGGGGACACAGTTTAGTCTTAAAGTGATTGCCTACTATGCATAAAGCCTGGGATTGGATCCAACTCACTGCAATGAAGTAAATAAAAATAGCAATATTTCAGAAAGCTGAGAAGGGAGAATCACTTGAGAGCACAGGTTTGGGACAAGCCTAAAAAACAGAGTAAGATGTCATCACAAAGATAAAATTAAGCCTTTAATCTCAGCACTCAGGAAGCAGAGGCAGGCAGATCTCTGTGACTCCAAGGCCAGCCTGGTCTACAAGGAAGTTTTAGGACAGCTAGGACAGAGAAACCTTGTCTCAGGAGGGGAAAAAAAGGTAAGATTAAAATAAATAAAAGTTTAAACTTAAAATAATTTATAAAGCGAGACCAAAGCAAGCAATGACCAAATGACTGCCTCTCTTCCCAATGTCATGGTTTCCTGATTCCTATTCTACTAGAGGGAACAGGTAGACCCAGCTGTGGGAGCTGCTAGACTCTTAGGGTCTCTTTATAAAGAGTCACTCTGTCCCACTTTCTGTAGGCACCAAGAGAGTTTTGTTTAAGATTTGAGAAGGGCCTTCCACGGACCTCTGGATTCCTTGAACAAACTCTCTACTCAGCCTGGCCAGAGCTATCCAGCTGTCTCTCTCCAGAATTTCAACTCTGCCATCTCTGCCTGGCCCCTTTGCACCTCATCCTAAAGAGGCTCTCAGGGAGGGTGCCCTAACACAGGGCTGGCTCTTGCTTTTCACCTCTTAAAAAGTCACAGAACCTGGTGACTTGTTGATATCAGGACTTCCAGCACGATACAATTTATATACTGAGAGGAAGTGAATAGGGTAGGCAAGAAGGCGGTTTCAAGGGACCAGGCAAGCGCCATCCTCACCATTCCAGAGTTGGCATCTACTGCCAGAACTGCTGGACGTTAAGAATGTTCTTCTTGCTTTAGCAGCTTCCTTGTCTTTCCAGATACTTCAACATTTCTACCTGCTTCCTTTCTGATTGGCAAATGTTTCACAAAAGATGGGCATGCTCAGTTTGTGACACAGCTGTGCCTTGAATCCCTTCCCAGCGGTGGCTGCAATCAGTGCCGTGATCTGTGTTGCCTGGTCCCAAGACAGGCAGTGCAAGGGTCACTTCTGGAGAGTCCCAGGTTTCTCAGGACAGGGCCCAGGCCTTCACCTCTCCTGTTAATCACATCTGGCCATCTTCAGACAGTACTGCGCTTTTCCTGGCACCTTGGCAGTAGGAAAACCAGGCCATATTAGCATCATGATGGGCTGCTCCCTGGCCAGAGCGGCTACTTCCTGTGGTGGCATTCCAGGCTATGTATGAGATAGTCAAACTGCCTTACAGTTCTACTGATGCTCTGTACACCAGCAAAGAAATATTTGCGGAGAGAGAAGATAAATTATGAAAAAATACAATACAAAATTAATTTCAATGTTGTGTCTTAAGAGAAAGGAGTAGTTCCCCTCTGTTAGTATAAAAGAAAGAAAGAGAGAAAGAAAGAAAGAAAGAAAGAAAGAAAGAAAGAAAGAAAGAAAGAAAGAAAGAAAGAAAGAGAAATAATTGGGTCACAAAACACATAATAATTGAAGGGACTTGTACACAAATTCACTCATCCATTTTCTGCAAATCAAACCCTAAGTCCTATCCAAACGCTGTGTCCAGGGCAATGGAGTCTCCACACCACATCATGACCTGTTTCAAAGTCCCTCTGAAAATATTCTGTATCCATCCTCTTGAGGACTTGCTGAGCTCCCCGGCTTCCAGGAACAACTAGGACCCGTGTTAGCTCAGATCATATCCAGCTCAGAGCATCATCAGTCAGGATCCCCTCCTCCTGGGATCTCCTTTGAGGGACAGTGACCATCAACCAAGATGCCCATGACTCCTTAGCTTCCAGTCCAGAACAGTCCTCTGCTTCTTGGTGAACGAATACCAGAATCAGTACCACAAAGGGATTACCACGGAGACACAGTACAATTCTGCAAGACTGCAAGAATCGAGGGAGAGGCCTTTGCAGACACAGTTCTGCTCTCCAGAGAGGAGCCAGTGCTGTATAAGAAAGTAGATATCTAGGAGCCAGTCTGAAATCAGGGAAAGCAACACAGCAAAGTGCTCTGAAACATGGAGAACCAGAGGCACACATAGAGTCCCCACAGCAGGAGAGAGTGATTGCTTGGTGACATTGAGGCCAGTGACTCTGGCAGACGCCCATAAGCCACCTGGGCAGTCCTGTGCAAAAGCCATAAAGCCTGCAAATCAAAGAAAAGAGATGAAAACTGCAGACAGGGAAGCAGAGAAAATGTCTCAGCAAAGCTGGTCAAAACAGGGAAGGGGGCGGAAAGGAGTAAGGTGATGACGCATGATGTAGGGGACCTCACATGCTTCATTTAACTAGTGGCTTTCTGAGATGCCCCATTGGGCAGGCACTGCTGCAAGAGCCGCTCAGATAGACGGGGCACAAACAAGACCCTCTTCCAGGATGTCAAACAAACGGAAAGCAAACGGCTATATTTAGAAGTCAGTTGCTTTAATGAAAAATGAAGCAGATTGAGAGAACGGCGAGGAATGGGGCTGAAAAACACTATTTCTGATGCACTGGGCAGAGATAGCCTCCTCAAGAGGACAAGTCAAGCATAGCCAGGAACAAGGTGAGAATGGGCCCTCTGATGGAGACTGGGGAAGAGGGTGGGCAAGGTGAGGAGGAGAGCACAGGTTTATGTGCAGGAAAGAAGAAATTCCACAGAACAGCCAGATCCAGAAGGGAGTTTAGATTTCCTGCTGAGAGGAAGAAGAGTGTAGAGTAAGCAAGAGCCAGGAGAGAGCTAAGGAGGGTGAACCCCGGGAGGGGAGAGTATTGGTCTCCAGGTGAGGCTCTGGTGAAGTAGGATAGCCTCGATGTAGAATTTCTGGGGAAGCAACTGTGCAACTGCTCAGAAATAAAGAAGCCTGCAGCATCCGCAGGGATGTGAGACCCGTAGACACTTTGCCCTCCATACAGCTGGTCTCATGCACTCGTGAGCTTTGCACGGGGATTTCCCCACCTCTTCTGAGATGGGGAAGCAGCTGGGAGTGCCCACAGGACATCTGTGGGCACCATTAGTATTCAGGGTAATATTTGGCTTTAATGCCAGTGTCCCCCCCCCAAAAAGCTCATACTGAAATTTAATGCCATCGTGACTCTATGAAGAGATGGCTGGGCTGGGAGGCCTCAGCTCTCCTAACGCAGTAATGCCAGGATAGAAATGCATATATCATAGAGATGAAAGTCCTCTCTCTGCCTCCAGCTCTCATGTCCTGCCTGGAATGGCTATGACATAGGGAACACAAAGAGCCTTTGCCTGGTGCTAGATCATAGGCTCAGACTTGAAATTTGAGGTCTACTGAACCAGGAGTCAATAAATGTCCACTTCCCCTAGGCTCCTCTCTCCCTGACGTCCTGATGCAATGCAGAACAAACTTCTACCCTTCTGATAGAAAACCAAGGCTCATGAAGGGACCACTGGCTGAGGTCAAAGCTTTAGTCTCTTCATTCGCTCCTGCCCTGCCTGTGCCCCCCTGCTCTGCTGCAGCTTGGCCTGATCTATGGGCAGTCCCAGAGTCTAGTGCAGCCAAGCCCAGCCTGTCCAGCTCATGATAAGAATGGCTGAAGTACCTACCTTGTTCTGAGTCCCTCGAGAATTAGAAGAGCAAGGACCAATGCTCCTAGTCCAGGAGCATCCCGTGTCCAGCCCCTAGCCTGATCCATGTATCTTCCTCTAGCAGTCCAACTGCAATGACTTCACTCTGCCTAGACCAGCACCTGACCACATCACTTGCGCTGCCAGATGGAAAAAGTCCACGCAGAGGGCATCAAATATTTTGAGATCCCCTGATCCAGAACCTGGTGCTATTGTCGTGCTGACAATATGTCATCATGTACTCTTATAACAGATAATATTGAATAAATTCTGTCTCTTAGGTCTTATCCCCGAAGGATAATAATTTTATTGACTTCAGCAGCGGGAGGCAGCACTCCACATTCTCCATGCGTTATTCAACAGATCAACTGTTGAACTAGGTGTCTTACATTTGACAAGGAGAAGACCTTCAGAACAAAAAGAAGCTTTGGTCAGCGAGTTACAGAATGACTGGGTGCCTCAGAATCCCTTGGGGATGGGAGTTAGGAGGCTACCTTGATGACCTGTTGAAATACTGGGCAGACATAGGAGTCTCTGATTCTAGTTCGAAAGCCACATTCTTGCCAGCACAATTTGTTGAAGATGCTCTCTTTTTTCCATTGTATACTTTTAGCTCCTTTATCGAAAATCAGGTGTTCATAGGTTTGTGGGTTAAAGTCAGGGTCTTCTATTCAATTCCATTGGTCGACTTCTCTGTTTTTATGCCAATACCAAGCTGTTTTCAATACTGTAGCTCTGTAATAGAGTTTGAAGTCAGGGATGGTAATGCCTCCAGACGATCCTTTATTGTATAAGATTGTTTTGGCTATCCTGGGTTTTTTGTTTTTCCATATAAAGTTAATTATTGTCTTCTCCAGATCTGTGAAGAATTTTAATGGGATTTTGATGGGGATTGCATTGAATCTATAGATTGCTTTTGGTAGAATTATTCAGGCATGCTGAACACAGCTGCGTGTGTGCTCCTAAGACAAGTCCTCACTGTGTATCCCTGACTGGCCTCAACCTGAGACGACCCGCCTGCCTCTTCCTCCCCAGTGTAGGATCACAGCCATACGCCAGCTGATCCGGCTCAGAACTGCACCTAAACCTATGGACCAGCCTCTCCCCAACACTAGCTCCTATAGGAGAAGCCCGCATAAGAAGACAAGAAACGTTTCCCATTGCTCCACATGATGAACACTGGTGTTTTCCATGTGATTCCCTGTGGCCTAATAATCAGGGTGTCTAAAATGATTCTAATTCTCAGGAACAGACCTTATACCCATGAAGATGGATTCTATTAACCTCTTGTTCCATATTCTCATTCAGCAGGTTTTGAAAACTGAGACCCAAGAACCGACTTCTGTGTGGGGTCAGGGTTCTACTCCAGCTCCAGGGCCTTCTCAAAGCCAGCTTGTCTTTACTGAGGCCCCACAAGGGCAGAGGGAGCCTCCTCAGCAATCAGTAGCAGCTCACAGGAATCTGTCAGGAAAGCCTTGTAAGTCTGTTTATGACTTCATACCCAGCGAAAGGCTTCAGAATCCCAGTGGAGAGCTGGAGGGCTTAAGCCATGTCAAAGTCACACAAAGCAATCAGATCTGGGGTGAAATGCAACGTGAGCCTCACACGAGCTCTTCCCCCATCCTGCAGGACCTGTTTCCAGTGTAGAACTGGCACCCACTCTACTGATAGCCTTTCCAAAGCTGCAGGCTTGGGTTTGAGCTCTCTCTTTCAGAGGTCTCATCCCGTATCCCTTATCCACACTTCCTCTGTCTTCCTGTCCATATAGGTCATTATGACATCAAGTAAGGCTCCCTCCCTCAGAAGCTGATGGCTCCTCTTCTCCCCTAATGCATTCCCCTCCCAGCTGCCAGCCCTTAAGGATCTCTCCAAGTTCTGTCTAGAGTATGAGCATCATTGTTTTTTCTATATTTGTTTTCTGGGCTCTCCTTTTTAACTTTTATCTTAAAAGATTTAGCAGGGGGCATCTCCTATCTCAAAAAAAAATGTATTTCAAAGTAGAACAACATCAAAGAATTAACCTTCAACTCAAATGGAAGACTTAGTTCCATGTCAAAGTGAGTGTCAAATTTTAGGGCTCAAAATATATAGCAAAACATACAAATATACAAAATATACAAAAATTATACAAAATAGACAGCACCTGTATATTCAGGTTTGGGACCACTCTCCTAAGGTCTGTTCCCCCATCACCCTCCAAGTCAAAAGAGTCACTGACTCCCATCCATGAATTTTATTTAAAATGCTATTTAGAAATATGTACAATACTTAAGGTTTGTTGGTTATGTAAAACTATCCACCCACAAAATAATTTCCTAGAAAAAAAATGTTCTGGTTTGATCACTCAGTTTGCCTTGAGTGTATGGAAGGCGGGTCCTGACTGAGCCAGCATTGCACTGAGGATACAATCTGTGTTTATCTGCTGCTGGGTAAAACTCTATGAATGGAGATGTGGCACTGAAGAGATATTTTCCAAACATGTATATTTCTGTATGTGAACAAATGTATGGCAAAGTTCATGTTACAATGCTTCAGTCATGAAAGAAGAAAGGAAGGAAGGGAGGGAGGAAGGGAGGGAGAGAGGAAAAGAGAGAGGGAAGGAGGGAGGGAGGGAGGGAGGGAGGAAAGAAAGGAGGGGGAGGGAAAAAGGAGGGAGGGAGGGAGAGAGGGAGGGAGAGAGGGAGGGAGGGAGGGAGGAAAGAAAGGAGGGGGAGGGAAAAAGGGAGGGAGGGAGAGAGGGAGGGAGGGAGGGAGGAAGGGAGGAAGGGAGGAAGGGAGGAAGGGAGGAAGGGAGGAAGGGAGGAAGGGAGGAAGGAAAAGGAAAAAGAAAGGCCAGATGTGGCATATGTCACCTGCATTGCCATCACTTAAGAGGTTGAGGTAGGAGGACTAACACAAGTTTTAGGGCAACTTGAACTAGGAAGTCAGTTCCGGGTCAGCTGTTGGCCACCACATAAAAACTTTTCTAAAAAAAAAAAAAAAGATATGTACATAGCAAGTCAAACTATGCAGGGCAACAAAACAAATTTGGCCAACATTTATTTATATAATACTATTGCCAGCCTGGATGTTATAAAAAGAAAATATCTTTTTCAGAGAACTCCGGTCTTCAGAAGCAAATGGAAACAATTCCTTTTGCGTCCGTTTTAGTATCATCCTCTGTACACAACTCAAGGAACACAAGAGTGCGCAAGAGTGCGCAGTGACCTGTGGGGAAATCCCAGCACACCCAAAACCGTGAACAGCCTTGTGAACTACCTTATAGTGGGCTTTCCACGGCAGAACATCTGTACTGCAGAGAGACAGAGGGGAAGAGGCTCACATGGGGAAGCCAGGCTTCCATATGCTTTCTCAGCTTCATCCATGACAAAATGGAGAAAGACTTAGGAAGCTGCCAGAACTGTCCTTTGGCTGTGGTGCAAACGGATGGATCTATTACCCCTCCAAAACTTTACTTTATGTTTAATACAAATATAATAGAAGCCAGAGAGGTATGGTAAGCATCTCCTGGAAACAGTCAAGCAGACCTGGGCATGAGCCTACATAAATACTCACTTTGTGTTTGGAAGCCAAGACCTGAAGGTTTGGTATTCACAGAGTGGGTTGGTACTAAATAAAACGATGCACATGCTATAGATGGGAAAATGTTTGGGTATGTCCCCTCAAGCTACCTCAGCTGAAACTTTATCCATATTTTCAGATACTGAAAAAGTAGAAAATAATGACACTATAGATTCAAGAGCTCCAGCTTTTAGGAAATTACTAGGCTGTCATAAAGGTACAACCTCCACGACCGAACCCTGGCAGCCTTTCCCAAAGAAAAAGGACACTAGAAAAAAATAGGCAATTCCTGTTTATCACTAGGTGGGTGACGCTGTGTGCTAAGTCTGAATTCTACCAGCAAGAAGGCCATCAACAGATTATGGGCCTGAACAGTGAACCTTTAGATACTGAAGCTCAAATAAACATCTTTCCTATGTAAAGAATCCTGCCTCATGTACATTGCTATAGTAAAAGAAATGAATTTCTCTGGAATTCAATATTGGTTGTATATGGGATTTATTAAGATGGTTTGCCTACTGGTTATGGTCCAACGATTCCAACAATGACTTTCTACAGATGAAAATTCAAGAATCCAGTCATTATTCAGTCCATGAAACTTGATGTCTCCACTGGTCTTCAATATACACCAGAATCCCAAAGAAGTAGGCTGCAATACCAGCGAGGGCATGAACTTACCCGTGAGAGTGAGTGCAAGCAGGCAAGGAGCCTAAGCATCCTTTTCCCGTGTCCTTTACATAGGCTGACCCCAGAAGACGCGACCCAGAATAAAGGTGGATTTCCTTAACTCCAAAGAGCCAGATAGAAGGTGGGTCTACCCACCTCCAATGATCCAACCAAGAAAAATTTCTCACAGCTGTAACCAGCAGCTTGAGTTTTAGTTAACTCCAGATGTTCTAAATTGACAGCCAGGAATAACCAGCACGTTGGTTATTCGCCTTTGTTGAAAAGCAGAAGGCTAAGAAGCAAGCAATTGCAGGGTTTGGATATTTAGTTGGGTTCCTTGCCTCAAGCTTTTGGACATGTTAGAATGCATTTTAGGGAGGTGCTTAATCAGATCACGAACTATAGTCTTACTAAGTCTGAGCAACTTCAAACAAATATCAAATACAGCAACGCTAGCAAATTTCACCCGTGTGAAGCTCAAGCCTGCCACGCTCCTGCTTCCTGTAAAAGTTGTGTCATTAATGTACAGTGTGAGATTAAGTCAAAGTCATTAGCTCTACAGCAAGGAGTACCCTAAGATGGGCTTATTCGTTATTTAACTTTGAGAAATACATTTAAATGATTGTATTCCCTTTTGACATTAAAAAAGAACTGTTGCTTATGACAGAAAACAACAAAACTTGCAGTGTCTGAGACAACTCCCTCTGAATACAATACTCTATTGAGTTGTTCCCTGCTTTTAAATATATTTAATATTAAGGATTACTGGTCTCTTCTCCCGTGTGCTTTGTTTCGTGCAAAAATTGAATTTTGAATATTCTTCCACACTTACAATAATTTAAAAATCCTATTAGATGTCTAGTCTATTATATTGATCTGATATAACCTGTTTAAACCTATCCCTCGTGAGCAGACCCCAAAGAGTGGGGCTGTCGTGGCAGGTACAGAGACAACACTAGCTGGTTTCGTGGCAGAAGCTGGAGAAGCAGGCATGAACCTGGGAACAGGGAACACGTAGTCAATCCCCGCCTCTGCCTGGCTTCACTACTAAAAATATGGAACTTCTAGCCTGCTCATGAAGCCCACAGGCTCAACCTTGCCTTCATTTGCATTCGGAGGCATCAGTGGAAAAAGTACTTATAATGGGCTGTCTGGATCAAGGGGGTTCTGATCTGGTGAACAGATCAATCCACGGTGGATTTCTAATGTGACGGCATTAGTAACAAGGACGTCGGCCTGGTTGGAAGTGCTGACCAGTTTGCCTGTGTCTAGTCTACCCCTGGTCTTTCCTTTCCCCTTCCACCTCAGCTTTCCGGCCTTGGTGGCTCAGGCTGACTTCTCTCCCACACACCACTGCCACCCTGATGCTCTGGCTCACCTCAGGCCCAAAGGAAGAAGCTGGTTGACCGCAAAACCACCGAGCATGTGCCGAAACAAACCCTCACTGCCACAGGCTGCTTTTCATCAGTGTTTGGGACAAGGGGGAAACAAACTGATGGATGTGGTGATTCAACTGTTTGAACCCGACTTTCTGTGAAATGTGGAAGCCAGTGGTCGCTCTCTCACACTCCCTCACCCCTCAGTCCCGAAAGAACTTTAGTGCAGAGAGGGAAACTCAGTTCCTTTCCGGGCTTCTGAATGAGACTCATGAAAACCTGATCCCTTCACGAACCTCAGAAGCATGGCTTGTTTGGCAGAAAATTACCGTTTATTGATATATTTGTGTGTTTATGTATTTGTTTGTTGATTGTGTGTCTGTGCCTGCATCATGGGGCACATGTGGAGGTCAGGGAACAAGGTCCAAAAGTTGTCCCTCTCCTCCCACGATATAAGTCTCAGGGGTCAAACTTAGGCTGGTAGGCTTCACTGCAGGTGTCTTAATCTTCTTGCCCCAAAGTTAAAAGTTTGTATTAACTACCTTAGTATAATTAGCTGTGGTTAATTTTCCTCTGAATATTGTAGAAGATAACACATTTAGAAAGAATTCTTGATTTGAGTTAAGAGGCCCTGGCTGAACTAAACCCCAGCAAATGCCTTTTAAAATGAGGTACCCACAGCAAAAATGACCTGTGTCGGAGGAGAAAGAATCGCCATGCCCTGACGTCAGGAAACATGAGGCACAGGAACCACATGGGATCCACTCGTGGCCTTTGTGGTACTCCTCAGCTTTTCAGTGTGGGCTCAGCAGTTAGGTCTCCTCTGATCTCACACCGCACGTGTGCATAGGGACCGAACTTCAAAACTAAAACCAAAATTCCCCCACCTTAGCAACCTGGCCATGGGTACAAGCAGTTTAATCCTTCATGGCTGATGATGTCTAAAATAGATAGGAGCTAACTCCTGACCTAGACACCTGCACAGTCTACATGGTAGATATATAGTTAACACCACAGGAAGAAGCCCGCCTAGCTATGCAGAATCCGGTGCCTTATGAATGACTCCGGTTATGTTATCTCCCCTTCAATCACCTCCTTCCACAACTCACTCTGCCTTTTGCCCGCCTCTCGGGGCCTCACTGCTGCTCTCCTTAAGCCTTAAATACCTTCTCCCTTTGTCTCTTACGTCCCAGAAACTTCTTTCGCCAACTGTACTCCCGGCCTTGATCGTGTCATTTTGCACAGCATAAAGAATTTGGAATGCAAAATCGGCTGTGGACTGGGCATGGGCAGCATTTGTGGTTGACTTTTATTTTCCGGCAATCCATATCCCACTCAGTGCTCTGTTTGACCAACTCCTCTTTCCTCTGGGTTGTTAGCATCTAATGAGAGCCCAGCTCCATCTCATTCACATTCAGAAGATGGCAGGGAAAACTGGCCATCCATGGTATAGTTTTCTTGGACTGGAATCTCAACTGCCTAGTGAAACCCTGAGAGAATTTAACAAGGGAATGTTAACTCTTCATGCACTAGCGCTTAGGGAGCAGAGCTTTGTAGACTAAAATCTAGGGATGGTCAGTGAGCTACCCAGTCTATCTACGTGTGGATGGAGCTTCAGAGAATAGTCACAGGGAGCTGAAGATCAGAAGGGGATGTGGCTAAGGATGCATTTTCAGACCCTGTTAGGGGCTTAAATGCATAAGCACGCCAGATTCTCACGGCACATAGAGTTTGTAGATTTCTGAAATTTCGAGTTTTCTTAAACCACGTAGCTGACATCCTCACACTTGCATTGGCGCACAGATGTGTGGCTTAAAAATTCATGCTATGCACAGCACAGGGAGGCTTGGCATGGGTGCTGTCACAGCGTAGCTCAATGACAAGCTTTACTACCCGCATCCGTTGGCCTCTGAATGGAAAACTAACATTTTCATCCCAAGCTTCCTAGAGATGCTATACCATCAACCAATGTGAAACATCCAGAACTAAAATTTAAAAGCACAGGCAGCCATGAGGTACCTGATGGGAACACAGTCATGGGTGAGAGGGACTACAGGAAGTCAATTGATTAAACTGCTCCTACAAACAAGTGGATTCCCATGCCTGGGGTGTATGTACACCGTTCTATTTCACCACCGCGGAATGGAGCCTGTGTCTCTATTCGCACGAGACCCACAAGCACAGAGACACACATGCAATGCACAAACACTCCTGTGAGGGCCGATGGACAGACGGACTGGGAAGCTGCCGGAAAAAAGTGAGGAATCCACAATACAGATTTCAGGATGTTCGTTGTTCTCTAGGTCAAGGTTCGCTTTGGGTTTGAAAGTGAAACGAACATGGGATTTTAAAACAATGTACTCAAGGGAATGGCAGAGGAAAAATCAGCAACATTGTATGTTCAGCCAAGGTGATGCCAGTATCCCTTCTTCACAAGTTCAGTTTTTAGTTTAAATAGATAGTAAGGAAAGAGTTGGCAATGAGGAGGAAGCATTTACTTGCTCAAGAATTTCCCATCAGTGTAACCAAGCACGCCCTGAAAGAGGGCACCCTCGATGGCGGGCACCAGCTTACACTAGAGCAGTCTAGGAAACTGGAGCACAAGGCAAGCCCTGAGAACACATTGTAGTTCAGAATTCTGGTTGCCTGCTGCGGCGGGGAAGGTGGAAGAAGCCTTTTTAAATGGGCGCTCCAGGATGCTGATGCCTCTGAGGGGAGAGTGTGCATTGAATAAGCAAGTGGCAGTAAGACCCTCCAAATATGGAGCTGAGCATGAGAGCAGTGACTGTTCCCATAGCAACCGAACGTGTGTAATAAAAAAGGGCTGCTGTACTGCATTTTAAGCCACCCAATATCAGATGGTCAGGGAGTTGTAAAATCCCAAGTCAATTTCCTCCATTGCCATGAACTTCTACACTGAGTAAACATATCTGAGTAAGAGTGGCCAAATTTAGAACAGAAATCAGCTGCCAACTGCCTAAAATGCTTCCACAGCAAAACTTATTCCCCAAATCTGGCCAACGTCCAAGCCTGCTTATCATGCAAAGAACGGCCCCGGCACATCAGCCAACATCTGTGGGCCACCGGGGTGTGGGTGGCTGGAGTTCAATGCCTTTTGAAAGTCTCCATTTCTTCAGGTACAAAGTGAGATAGGAATTCCGTGACCCTTTGCACACACCTGGAGTAGTGGTGTACAGAGCAAATACAGCCATGTGTGACAGAACACATTTATAATCCCAAAACACAAGAAAATGAGGCAGGAGTGTCACGTCTGCCGGGTATGGCATGTACATCCTAAAGGTGACAAGTGGCTTGCATGGGTGTTTCCTCACAGGCAGCAGAGCGGGTCCAACGGGAGAGTGGGACAGTCTGAGATGACCACAGAGAGACTCATGTTCCCAGGCTCCATCAGGAGCCATAAGATGATGTGCACACACACACACATGCACACACACATGCACACAAAAATGTGCGCATGCATGCATGCATGCACACAATATCTGAATGAGCAGACACTTCTGAAAAGCATACAAAAACCAGACTATATTTTCCATAAATATTTCACTCTGATTGATTTTCTTGTGCTTTTTGGTCATTATTGACAGTTCCACAAAGAATATGGGCGTTTCTATTACCATAGAAAAAGAGTCATGTGAATTCTTTGCTTTCAAAGATAGTTCTAGAGGAGACCTAGCTGAATACAAATGGTTAATGTTCCATGTATGGGTAACAGAATAAAGTGGATGCAGATAAGAATGACTAGTCATAGCTCCATCCACCAATGAGAGCCTTGCATCTCTGTTGCTGGGTTTCCCAGCTGTTACACCTGCACCAGAACACAAATGGATCTATTTTTAGCATCCTATGCCTTGAGTAAAATCTCAGAACAATTAGGCATGATTACTATTACTGTCTCTTACTGGCGTAGTGATTCTCTGCAGACAAACTCACACAGCCTTGACCGGGAATGCGCAGGAGACCCCCGGGTCTACATCCCACATCAAGACCTTGGCTTCTGTACTCACAAGAGACAAGCAGGCCTCATTTCTAAGTCACAGAAGAGGAGTGTATTGCAGACTGTTGTTATAACGGAATCTCATCCCAAACTGTATCCAGCAAGAAGGATGCATTTATGCATTTGTGTGGTGATGAGAAGGTACCACCAGGCGCAGGTGTGAATCTAGTATTGTACTGAGCTCCACAGTGCAAACATGGCTCTTTTGTTTTAAGGTTATTATGAAATCATTACAAAGCTTGCAAAAAATAAAGAACAAAAAATTAATTAAGAAAAAAAAGATAAAAGAGAAAGAAAGAAAGAAAGAAAGAAAGAGAGAGAGAGAGAGAGAGAGAGAGGAGGGAGGGAGGGAGAGAGGGAGGGAGGGAGAGAGGGAGGGAGGGAGAAAGAGAGAGTGAGAGAGAAAGAGAGAGAGAAAGAAAGAATGAAAGAGAGAAAGAAAAAGAGGAAGGAAGGAAAGAAGGAAGGGAGGGAGGGCGAAAGAGAGAGAGTGTGAGAGAGAGAAAGAGAGAGAAAGAAAGAATGAAAGAGAGAAAGAAAGGAAGAAAGAAGGAAGGAAGGAAGGAAGGAAGGAAGGAAGGAGGAAGGGAAGGTAGGTCCCATATACCTAGACCCATTTTCTTGAAACTACCACTGTGAGTAACAAAGCACAATATCAAAGCAGAGAACTGGCCTTGAACCAGTCGCAGATCCCCGTGAGATTTCATCGACTTTACAGACATGTGCACGTGTGTGCAGGTCCACACAGCCTCGCTTGCAGAGATGCGTGTAGCCACCCCTGCGGTCAGAACACAGGACTGTTCTGTGGCCACGGGCCTCCTTCACAGATAGAACAGCCAGCCTGCCTTCCCCTTGTTCCTAACGTCTAGCAATGATTGACGGCTTCTGCACCTTTTAAATTTCCTTACTTTCAGAAACATCATGTGGCTTCTTGTCTGGGGTTCTACAAATTGCCAAGTCGAGAGGAAGGTACCCACATCTCCTACTGCAAAGTGGATCTGGCTATTTTTACTCTCATCTCTAAGGGCTTTAGCTGCATAAACCATGCTTTCTGGTCAATACGCATCTCTGTTGAGCCTGCTCATCAAGCTGCCAGAGTCCTGGAAGCGTTATGGTCCATAGCCGGGGACACAGGTGGAAGAGGTGCTTTCAGATCAGCTTATAGACACACATTGTGCTGTGGAACAATGGTTTTACCCTGTAAAGATTCGTTTCTTATACTCGTGTGATAAAATGCTGATTGACCAGCAGCCAGGCAGGAAGTATAGTTAGGGTGACCAGGCAGGAAGTAGAGGGGGGGCAAGAAGAATAGGAGAATTCTGGGAAGAGGGAAGTGCAGTCTGCAGTCATGACCAAGCCACAGAAGATATGACTGCCTCCCCCAAAAAGGTACCAAGCCACGTGGCTAACATAGACAAGAAATACGAGCTAATATAAGTTATAAGAATTAGTTAATAAGAAGAACCTGAGATATTGGGCCAATCAGTTTATGATTAACGTAGATCCCGGCGTATTTATTTGGGACTAAATGGCTGCAGGACTGGGCAGAACAGAACCCTCGGTCGACAGCACTGAGCTACTGCCGGGCATGTTGCGCTGCTGCAGGTACATGACTGGTTCTTTGCACTCTCATGTGAGCACAGAAACTGGAGGTCAGCTGGACTGAACAAGAACATTCTCTGCTCCATCTCTGAGGTCATCCCTTGCCTGACCTGTGCTTGAGAGTGAGTGCTGCCAGTCTGGAGCTCCTTGCTTCTGGGTTGCACTCTTTGAAGCACACCTCTGGGATATAGAAGAGAGAAGGACCAGGGAAGTCACAGATGCTCCTTGAGCATCAGGCCCAGAACAAACTGCCTTCCATGCCCACAGGACCAACCGGCCTCCTGCTTCCTGTTATGATGTCCAATGGGCTTTACTTACTAAAAGCAGGGCCTGGGAGAAACAGGCTCCTCCTTCTGGCAAGAGCTCAGGGTCACTTGCTGTGCCTGTAAATTCATGGACCTCAGCAGCATCTCTTTTTCGGGAGCAGTTGTTAAAGGCCATAGAATTGAAACCTCTCACCCTATTAAAAGTAAAATGGAGTCATAGTGAGCATCTTCAAAGGGAGAAAGGGTTGTCAAAGTGCAGGAAAAGCTTAAGTGTAAACAGCGGCTAAGCACCCAGATAAAAACACAAAAGGAAACCTTGGAAGAATAGAAACAGTCCCAACGGAAATTAATAGTGAGTTAATGGTGCTCGTAGCCATGGTAATAGCCAGTGATTGCTCTCATCTTCATATAAATCTTCTGTTCTCCATAAAGTGAGGTGGAGGGAAATAGAGCGTAGTCAGGTAAGGACCTAAATGCTCACACCAACACCCATGTGAAGCTTCGGAGAGTCCTTTCATCTTTCTGGTCCATAATCTCTTACAGTAGAGATGGTAAAACCATGTCAGTCGGCCACACAGGACAGGTAGGGGAGGTTTTATTTCTGAGACGTTACAGAGCTGCTTCCTGTGACAGCACCAGGTCAAGTGCATTATCAGAGATCAGACTGTTTTCAGACGGTAGTTCCCAAAGAAAGGTTTGCATCTCACCCTTGGCAGAATGGCCCAGACCAACCGAACAGCGGCCAGCAAATGCTGGAGAGGTTGCAAGGAAGGAGAACCCTTCATTCACTGTTGGGAAGAAGGCAAACTGGCACAGGTATTCTGTGCGTTCTATGACCCAATTCTACCACCGCTCGGCCTATGCCCAAGGAGCTCCACAGACTGCTCCACAGAGACTTGCTCAGCCATGTTCCTCGCTGCTCTGTCACCAATAGCTAGGAGATAGAAACCATCTAAACATCCTGACACTGGCTAAAGGGCCATGGGAATGTGGTACATGTTCAGTATGGAATATGAGTTGGCTGGAATAAAAAGTGAGATCAGGAAATTTTCAGGCAAAGAGATAGACCTAGAAAAATTGGTATTGAGTGAGGATAACTTCAACCCGGAAAGACAAACCCACATGGTCTCTCTCATCCGCCGCTCCTGGCTCCGAGTCTTTAGCTGAGAGTATCTAAGAAGGAGCAACCCAGAAACCAGGAGAGCATAATGGGAAAGTAGAAAGGAGGCATGGGAGGGGAATAGCAAGATATGGGTGATATGAAGCAGAAGAGGGGAAAATGGGGAAAGAGTTACGGGGTGGTGAGATGGAGGTCAGTTTAGAAGGAAAGGAGAAAAGATGGGCAAATAACACCAAGGATTCAAGGAATCATTTTATAGTTACCTAAAGTCAAATACAAGCCACACATGTGTATGTGTGTGTGTGTGCGTGCACACACACACACACAGAGAGCGAGAAAAAGAGAGAGAGAGATCATTAATGACATTATGTCACTTGGGCTAACAATGCTTCCACCAAAACCATACACTAGCAAAAAACTCAGTTCCAGGTATGAAAAATCTCTTTTGAGTGGTTGGTCAGGGAAGGCCAAGTGATTCCCAGACCCTTAAAACAGCACAGGGTACCACTCTTACCCTTAGTTGAAACTGAGTCCCTGTTGTTGAAGATACTACACATTGTAACACAGGACTAAGATGATTAATGAGAGTCAAGCTGGATCTAGGCTGAAACCCTCTTTCCTGTGGTCTAGCTTTGGGACCACCAGAAAGTACAGCGTAAGCTTCCAAGAGAGAAAAACAATACGACTCTTAGCCAGCTGTGACACCCATGAACCAGAATGACCAGCAAGGCGAGACATCTGTAAACGTGGCAATCACACATTGGTGGTAACCAACAGCTGTCTAATCGGATGTAACAGCCAATCAACAAGAGGGAAATCATACCTGGTATTAGAACCCTAGCCAACTTCCTCTGGCTAATGAGGCCATGGATCTTAGAAGAAAACCTACTGCAATTATTTTGCTGAAGGAAATTGAGATGAAATGTATGCCCTGGCAATGCTGAAGCATGCATGGGCAGCCTGTATATGGCGGTTCTGTTGAACTTGTCCATATTGGGTTTTATGGTGTAAGCTGAGGATGACTGACTAGGTCTCTTTCTCATGAGGACACCAGACCTCATTCCAGATGGTTCCTGGGAATTGACCTCAAGGCCTTTGGAAGAGCAGGCAGTGCTTTTCACCTCGGAGCCATCTCTCCAGTCCCAGGTATCTTTATACCTACAGATAAGTAAATCGACACCTCTCATAAATCAGAAAAATTTCTCTTTATGACAAATGGAGACCGTCACAGACAACCCTCCTAAATACAGCGCAGAGATCGAGGATCGTGGGGAGTCTAGTCCCGAGGGACACATCAGCAGCACAACTGTACCCACGCCTCAGGGAGCGAGGCAGGTGAGGGAGGAGAAAAAAACGTAAAGTCCAGAGTACCAGGAAGTCTGCTGTGAGCCAGAGTCTCCTAGAAACAGCAGCCTAAAACAGACCTGCACAATGACAGTGTGACGAGGAAGCAGCGAAACATCACATCGTCCCACCCTTAGAGAACCAGCGACAGTCAATTAAGGATTGCTGAGAGGAGCCCAGTTAGCCTTGCCCAGATAGGAGCTCCCTAATTGGTTAGCTGGTGAAAGGTGGTAAGCCCTGAAACCGTAGGCACAAAAGTAACAAAAACAGATAAAACAGATGCACAGGTTGTATGGTTGTCTGTATATACATGTGCAGCAGTGTGTGTGTGTGTGTGTGTGTGTGTGTGTGTGTGTGTTTAACAATACTAAAAAAGACAGGCTATTAATTTGAGGGGGTTGAACAGAGGGGGCATGAGAGGGACTGGAGGAAGGAAAGGAAAGGAGGAAGAAATGTGATTTTATTTATTTAAATGTATGTATGCTTTTAAAATATCATAGGTGGACAACCCTAAGACAAAAACGGCTTCGGGTATGATCCTGTAGCTCAGCTACTTCAAAGTTAAGCCTCCTGCCTTAGAAACACACACACACACACACACCATTCACGCACATATGACTTGTACAGAGTCCATTCCTGTAGCTCAGCTACTTCAAAGTTAAGCCTCCTGCCTTAGAAACACACACACACACACACACACACCACGCATGCACATACACACTTGTACAGAGTCCATTCCTGTAGCTCAGCTAATTCAAAGTTAAGCCTCCTGCCTTAGAATCACACATGCACAAACACGCACACACACACACACGCTCACCACATGCAAACACTCACACACACACATGCACACACACACTCACACACACACCACATGCACACACACACTCACACACACACCACATGCACACACACACTCACACACACACCACATGCACACACACACACCACATGCACACAAACACGCACACAGACATGCACACACACCACATGCACACAAACACACACACAGACATGCACACACACCACGTACACATGTACACAGAGCCCCTTTCAGCTGGAGCCACTGTTCAGAAGGAGCACGCTTACGTAAGGACAATAGCATTGGAAAGTGGCCTCTCCGAAGCACTCCCAGGCTTCCCACGTGTCACGCTATTTTTAGGTTTCGGGGAAAATGAATTGCTCAGATGAAAGCGCCGCTCCTCCATTCTTCCCAAGGACCATATTACTCATGGCAAACCAATTTCCATGGCCCCAACGGAGAGAAAAGCATTTCTATTACCCGGCAGACGGGAAGCAAGGAGAGCAAGCCCCTCTTTCTGGAGAAGTTCCTTGGAGGTCATACATTTCTATATACCTGCAACACACTGGGCTTCTCGTGCAAGCAGAGCAAGAGTTACTTAGGGCTTTGAAGTAGGCAGGAGGGACAAGCTATGGTAACTCTGCTGGGAGCCGTGGACTGACTACTGCTACTTCACCCGCAATGGTGCAGAAAAACAAGCGGAGGAAAACATGTGGACCCGTGTTTCCCAGGTGCTACCTTCAGCATGAATTCCCTGTGCAGGTAAAAGGTGGAGCTTGGCAGCAGGAAGCCAGGATGTATGCTGGTGTCTCCTTGAAATTTTTAAGATACCAACAGGACAGGGTTCCTTGCAGGACCAGGAATAGCTATAGACCCAAAGCCTCATGAGATAGGACGGTGTGTGTACAACAGGAATTTATAGCTTAGGAAAGTTTTCTCTGGGCTGAGATGTAGCTCAGGGGAGAATGCTTGCCTGGCATATATTAAGTTCTGGCTTCCATGCCCAGATTTGCACTTTCAACAGCCAAAGTGACCCTCAAAATAGGAGGACCAGGGTTCACCATTCTCATTACGACCTGTTCCACACACTGCACATCTCAGCCCTCCAAGGATGCAAGAGGGTCATCCATCTCATTTAAAACTACGGAATACTAGCCCATACTCCTTCCTAGTGCACAGCTCCTGGGCAGAGATACTCTGTGGAGGAGGGGCTGAGCTATGGGCTGCAGGCACACTGCGCTGTGATCCAAAGTGTTCCTTCCCTCTACTCCCCTGAAGTAGCATCCAGGAAGGTTCTTAGTTTATGTTGGAGGAAAACGAACATAAGTTTCACAGCTGTGTTAGAACAGCAACTTCAGCCAGTGTCCCCGAAGCTAAACTAGAGAGGTGGTCCCTGAAGGAGTTGTAACCCTCCCAGACATCCCCAACCAGGGACTTGACGTTAGAGCTCCCCGTCTCTAATAGGATCCGGACAGAAAATACTCCAGAATAGTTGCACCAGACCCTTTGTCAGTAACACTGCTAAAAATTTGGGGAGTGCAGTGCAGAGAGGATCTGTTCAGGGAGTATGACATCGTACACAGAGTGTAGACTTCGAATACAGTCGCAGCCGTGGCTGCTTTGAGCTGCACTGAGTCCTCTACAAAAGGTGTGATTCCACCTGGTTTGTTTTCAATTTTTAAATTCACAATATAGTGTTTGGTACCATATTCTGCTTCTCAGCACTCTGACAGAGTAACTTAAGAGAAAGGGTTACCTTTGGCTCCCAGACCCAGAGTACAGTCAGTCATGGCAAGGAAAGGGTTACCTTTGACTCCCAGACCATGGCAGGAAGAGGCTGAAGCAGAGCGCCCAGAGATGAGTGATAGCACTCTACTTCACTATTTGGTTTGACTATGTCTTTTCGACAGCATCCCAGCCTACTGTGTGGTACCATCCACATTCACAGTGGCTCTTCCTGCCCCACAGAACGTTTTCTTGATACTCTATCAAAGACATACTCAGCGGAGCCTCCTAGTGATCCAAATCCGGTCACAGTCATCATTAGACATTCTTTAGACATCACAGATTTGGAAAAAGGGTCACCCATAACTACCATGTTGGTACAATCTGACTCTAGTCAGGGGCCATGGACCGAGATGTGATGCTCAAACAGCAGCAGTAATGCCTCCCACCCCCCATTTTAAATGTAAACTCTCAAGATGGATCCAGACAGCTGTGTCTGAACAATTCTCCTGGGCACTCAGGTGTATACTGAAGTTTACTGCCAGGCTTTCCAAAGAACCTAGTACACAGTAGGCCAGGAAGGGGCTTCGGGATGTCAAGCCTTGACCAGTGACACAGTGGGAACCCAGCAGAATACAAAGGCGAGCCATCTGTGTCGGGAAGAGCAATGAAAGAGCTGTAGACCCAAGTACTGCCTCTAATGCTCCTGTCTTTACAGAGACACAGCCTAGGAAGCGACACTTGAGGAAGACAATTCTATACAAAGCAGACAAACATCCTGTCCAACAGCGATCCTAAACCACAACGTCTGGGATCACCCAGACACCCAGATGACTTCCCTGAACTTCAGAGGTCATCCAGAAAAGAGAAATCATACCTCCCCAAATCCATTAAACCTACTTAACTTACCAAAGTAAATTGAGATTAATATGTGCAAGACGGGGCTTATTGCCCTATAGAAAAATATGAAAATAGCAGTCAGGAGTATGATTGTTACTAAGTATAATTCGTAGCTGCAATGCATATAAGCCATAACATGTGCTTGTTGATTTTTATTTCTGCAAGATAAGTTTCTTTGTTTTTTGTTTGTTTTTTTTGTTTTTGCTTTATTTTCTGAAGCCAAACAATCAAACAATACTGAGAGCATTGGCAAGATATTTTTGGTTGCCACCAGTTTTTTGAAGTAAAGAAACCTGAATTCTCTTCCATTGGGGGCATTTATTTCATCTAGCTGGTGCTAGAGGATTTTAGGAAGAAATCCTTTCCAAACCATGGCAGCTAAAGACGTATCTGAACTCTAGTCTTTGAACGAAAGCAGCACACATTAAAGACATGGAAAGATGCAAGTCAGAGAAAGATATCTGGGTATCACAAAATTCATATCCACACAAACCCTCAAAAGGTGACTTCAGAAGGCAGCCCCCTCCCACCACGCGCTATCTGGATTGTCGCACCAAGGCTCGCACACCAGCTTCTGTTGGCACTTAGCTTGAGAACTCTCATCCACAGACTTTTCTTCCAGGATGGACTTGTCTCTGTGGGTTTCATCTATCAATCTGAATAGCAGCTCTTGCTAAGAGCATACAACCGCTAAGTACTTGGGTTCCCTACTAATCCTCTTGCCAAGAGAGTTCTTTGATTCATCTGTTGAGAAACTCGTTTAATCCCTCCCATCCATGAAACGGTGAGTTCTGCAGGTTTGTAGAAGGGACAATCCAGAATTTTCCCATCAGTCGTGTTCTTCGTGGATGCATCACGGCACAGACTGGTGGGGTCCCCAATGTGTAGATGTTAAAGGTAGAGGAAACACAAGCAAGCCCTTCCCATTGCGGGGTACAGCCCCGATGTCTCACTCTTCAGAGAGAAGAAAACCCTTATCTTAGACATTTCCCTTTTCAAACCTGAGTTCTGATTCCCTCTTGTTTCACGCCTTCCTTTCTATCCTTCCTACGCCACCCATCAGGCCGTTCCAGAGACCTTCCAAACTGTCTCAAGATCCTTACTCCTTGATTCCATCCCTTCTCTCTCTGAGTAATTACCTCGTCTGTGACCTGCAACACTTGGGGAGGAGCATCAGCGAGAGACAGGAAGAGAGAGAGTAGATGCCACTCTGGTGTGTGTCTGAACCTTCAGGTATGTGTATGAATCAGAAACTCACATATGTGCCTGAAGACATTATGTCACGCATGTGTTAGAGTCCCTGGTGTCACTCAGATGTATGTATTTGAATATACTGCTTCACTCAGTTGTGTATATGAACCCACGGTGTCCCTCAGGTATGTGAATGCATAGTCTTGTGTTTTAACTCACAGTATTTCACTTAAGTGTGTGTGTGTGTGTCTGTGAGTTTGTGTGTCTTTATGTGTTGTATGTATCTCTGTGTGTCTGTGCCTTTGTGTGTGTGTGTCTGTGTATGTTTGTCTCTGCACATGTGTGTGTCTTTGTCTTTGTGTGTATGCATGACGTCACTCAGATGTGTTTCTGCCTCCACTGTACTGTACTATACTCTACCTCCCCCTTCATCTTTATAGAAGCATGCACCTAAGACATAGAAGGGATAAGCCAGGATCACACACACTATCAAGTAACCTCCAGGAGCAGAAAAGAATATAGCTCTTTTATTCAAAGAGCTGTCACGACGGATAATGCAAGCATCGACTGGACGGATGAAGGATTACCTAGAGAGCTCATGAATTATATGAGGGTAATTCCTGACAAGATGGCGTGTGAGCTGGAGGGTGGAGGACATGCATTCGCTATTTTTCTTCTTCATTTGGAAAAAAAAATGCTTGAGAGAAACAACTTCGGGAAGAAGGAGTTTACTTTGACTCCCAGTTTGAAGATGATCTGTCTGGTCTGCGCAGGTACAGCAGCTGGAGTAGATCACGTGGCATGCACAGTGGGGAAGCAGAGAGAGCCGGCTGCCCGTGCTCAGCTTGCTATCTTTCTATTCAGCTAGAAACCCCAGCCCATGGAGTGAAACTTCCCATGTTTATGATGTGTCTACCCACCTCCCTCGCAGACATGAACAGGTTTGTCTCCAGTACCTTGACAATGTTAGCACCCCAGGTGTTCAGGCATGTTTTCAGAAGCCCCCCTCTCCCTCTCCCGCCTCCCTACTCTCTTTCTCTTTTCTGTTTTCTCCAAACTGAAACACTCCTTCGAGGAGGGAGAGGATCAGTAGAATTGGATCTGGGCATGCTCTGGAAATAGGGCTTTTATTTCTCTTGTCAAGGGTTGCAACTTTTTTTTTTTAAAAAAAAATCTTTTCTTTATATATCATGGTGGTCTTTGTCATGTGACCTTAGCCTTATCCCACAGCAGACTTGTATATTACATGTAACTACCTGGCAAAGGTTCCCAGATGAATATTAACGGATTGTATCACACTGTCTCCCCAAAACTTGCATAATTACCATCCACCAATCAGAGAGTGAGAGTCCAGAACCTTGTTCAGGGGACCTGACCACAGCAGAGATACTGTGTTGTGGAAATCAGGAGATTGTTCCCAGAGACACCAGGATGGCAGGTCAGGAAGGGCTCCCAAAGAGGACACATGAGAAGAAGGTAGACAGGCAGAGATGGAGCAACGCTACAAGAGGCAGGGCAGAAGCGGGGCTGGCAGGAGGGGACACGCGACCCCAGGAGGGCCTGGGGTGGCATAGGTCACTGTGTTTGAAGACACGTTCATCTGAGTCATGGCAACCCCTTGACCTCTGTCAAAAATGCTGTGCAGAGAGCAGGTGTAATGTCAGAGCCTGTCTGGCCCTGGACAGATGTAAGGGGCTGTGGGTAAAGTGATCGGAGAAGTCAGGGGAGTATGGATCGTATCCCAGGAGCTCAAGACAGACCTGTTCCCTATACTACAGACAGGGCCCTGGTCTGGCAGCAGGAAGTGCACACCCAGGCCCAGCTATTCCAATGAATATGGTCATATGGAAATTAAAAGACAGGGACATAAAAGCGGATGCACCTGAGACATACATCTTACAGAAACTGCTGAGAACACCCGTTGAGGGGCCTGGTGGAGCGGGCACAGGCACACTGAAGACACAGCCATGGCCTTGGATGCTGAGCTCTGCCTTTTCTTTTCCTGTGTCACCTGGCTTTCTTTCTCTTAAGCCCTTGACTTCTCTCCCCAAAGGCTTTTCATGAACATTGGGAGGACTACCGGCCATAGCTTCTCCCTCCCGCTCCTGACTCTCACTTCCCCTCCCCCACCATAATCACTTTTCTTTAAAGGTGGAAAGCAGCTATAGAGTGGAGAAATATCGTCCAAACTCACTTTCATCCTTTGGTGTCATGGAGAAGTCAAGGCCTTCGTTAGGTCCAGAGAGGTGACCTCTGCCTCATACGAACCAGACAGACAACTGAGAAGCCAAGAATTAGGAAAGGGGAGAAAGAGGGAGGGGGATAGAGAGGGAGAGAAGGAGGGAGAAAGAGAGAGAGCATTCCTGAGAGCTTGCTTGAGTTTCCTGGGTCTCCTCTCTTCTTCTCCATTGGTTCATATGTTCTTTTGGTTCAAACACATTTCTATACATGTGGCTTTGCTACGTTGAACCTGACCATGAAATCAGCTAAGTTCTTTGTGTCCTAGGGGAGGGGCAGGGTGAATCTCAGGGTTGTACTATCACAACCAACTTTTATTAATAAAATTTTCATGCTTTCTTGTGCCCGTTGTTCACGATAGGGGTGACTGCCTGCCTTTCACGATTGGTCTAACTCCCTTCTATCGTACATTAATTTAAGAGTCATTACTAGACAGTTACATGGTGATATAGGCATGCTAATATAGGGATAAAGCTAAGATCACTTGACAAAGTAAGGCCTCCTGTGACATATAAAGAAAGCCCAAGAAAAATGCTTCATTCCACAAGCCCCAGTTCCAGAATATGCCCAGTCCTAAAGCCACACAACTGGCTAGGCCCTTTGTGGTTTGTGGTATCTATTGCATGTTATTCCCATAAGAATAAATTTTGTAGAATAAATTTCTATTCCTGAGCAGATGGAAATAAACAGAATTCATTTTGCTGTTGGGGTTTTCTCATCATAGAATCCAAAAGCCCATTTTTCAAATCGGTCTAAAAAAAGTACTTAGTGGAGATGCTTCAGAGAGTAGCTCTCTATGCCTGGAACCAGGAAGGGCAGAAAGGCCTTTCAATTGTGTCGTGGACATGCTGCTCCAACTCCGAGAAGAAACCAGAGCTGCTGGTGGAGACTTCTGTGCAATGGGTGCACTTTCTCACTATCATAGGGCGCTAAATGACACAGTGACAAGCTTTCGTGGGCACATTACATCCCGTGAGTGGGGAGGGGCTCTAGGATAAGTCAAGCAAAGACCTGATCATTCCTTATTGATGTATTTGAGCTGGTTTGACTGCTGGAATCTCAGGATGACTTTCGTGTGCTTCATTGGTTTTAGGGCTGACATGTTTTCGATTTACTTTTCACAATTAAAATCTTAGATGGGTATTTGGATGTAGGCACTCTCTTCCCTCCCTACACAAAGCCACAGCTCAATGAAGTTCAGAGCTTTATCACTTCAAACAGATAGTCAGCAGCATGTTTATGTCCATGCCCTGCTGCATCTTCAACAGTTGGATTTCACCCAACCCGGATGGAGCGGTACCTTTCATTTTCGCATCTAAATTTACTGATTCGGATGCCCAGCAATTGATGATACACATCAGTATCAATACGGTTTCGAGGTCAGAAAAGGAGGAACCTTACCAACCAGGGAAAATTGACCCTGCGTTCCACAACTTGTTAATGTCCCTCTTTCTCTTGGCATCCACAGAACATGCAACCCTGGCATAGGGTCACTTGGGTCTGGAGACATTGAGAATCCACAACTGCAAAGGGAATGTTTATCTAACCTTTTCTGCCTTAAGATTTCCCTGAAGTGAATTGCAGCTCTGTTCTATCAACCCTGAAAGATGGGCTCTGATTTCAGAGAAAAAAATAAGTGCGCTCCATAGCTCAGCAGACACCACCTGTCTCCTCTTCCGAGGGAGCTGGAGCAGAGCTGTGGTCCCGGTAGTCATTGAGGGTGGACCTTTCTTCTGAAGATAGCCTTGGTCCTTGCTTCCTTCCTTTTGGTAACTCTAGGTTGAAGCATCATAATTGCCCCCTCTCAAGAATTACATTACCATGTAAAAAGGTCGGTTTCCTGGTTTTATTAAAATTCCATTAAAGGAAAGCTATTTCCTCTTGGTAAAAAAAAAAAATCTAAATTATACCGCTGGCCCTGGGTGAAAAGTTGCTATTCTGATCTTTTCCAAAGGTTCAACTTTACATACAACTGTTTCCTGCCTCAAGAGTTGACCTATATGAGCCTGTCAATCACCCAGTCAGGAGTCCACCCTATAAGAAATCTACCTGAAGACATGCTAGTTAGATGGGAGGGATAATTATCACTTAAAGAAATAGTATACTTATCAATCGTAGAAGGCTCTCTCTCGGAATGACGGGCACAGAGCTTCTCAGGGCATCTGTGCTAAGTCTGCCCACTCTTGAGTTCTAACACAAGACAGACTACCTTCCTTTCTTCATGCTTCAATTTTCCCGATACTGACTCAAAGATTCAGCGTGCTCAGTGTGCCCCAAAGACCCTCTAGGCCTTCTTCACTCTTTTGCCAAGCAGCTGTTTACAGACCGCCATGGCTGAACGTCCCAGCTTTCGCAGACCCCCGAAAGCATGGTGTTCCCTCTTCTGTGTTCCCTCCCCCACGCAGCTATGAAGGTCTGCAGATTGGGAGCCTTGCTCCTTTTCTCCCAGATGCTAATAAAAATACCCTCAAGCTTCCTCCCCAGTCTATTTTATTAATGAAAATAAGAACCCGAAAGAGAACCACAGATTTCTCATTGGCATTCTCTCCCGAGAGTCATTTGCTCTCCCACAGGTGTCCTTTCTGCACAAATGTGAGTCGGTTAGAAAAAGGGAACCTCAATTGAGAAAGCGCCCCTACGAGAATGGCCTGTGGGCAAGGCTGTTTGGCATTTTCTTGATTGAAGATTGCCCTGGGAAGCCCTAGCTCACTGTGGGGGATGCCGCCCCTGGACCGAGGGTCCTGGGTGCTGTAAGAAAGCAGGTTATGAAAGCCCCGAGGATCAAACAGCAAGCAGCTCTCCCCATGATTTCTGTGTATCGGTTCCTACCTCCAGGGTGATGACCTGAGTTTCTGTCCTCATTTCTCTGGATGGTGGACCACTGCTATCATGCAAAATAAACCCTTTCCTCCCCAAGTTGCTTTAGGTCACAGTGATCATCACAGAAACCGAAACCTTAATTAAGACATTCTTCCTATCTTCTTTTATTCAGGTATGATGGAAGATCTCAAATCTCACCCCTCCTATATGTGAGGGGTGCACATAAACCTTCTGCACACAGAAGCTTTTATGTACATAAAATTCTTTAATCAATAAATTGGTATGTCTTTTCTTCAGGTTTGAATTCAAAGTACATCAAGCACCAGGCTTAAAGCCAAAAGTCCAGGCACCCTACACTTGTCAATCAAATGTTTCCTTAGCATCCCTCTCCACTTAACATGCACACTGGTGATGTTTTCAGAATGGAATGCATTTCTGGGTTTCAAACAAGTGCAGGAAGGACTCGATGTTTATTAAGATGCACAAAAACTACATCCTGGTGTCAGTGGCAGTGGGGACAGGAGCTGGGGACAGCTCTGCATCCTGGTGGCAGTAGCAGGGGGAGAGGAGCTGGGGACAGCTCTGCAGGGCCACCTGAGGCAGAGACTTCTCAGAGGTCTCAGGGAACACCTAGACTCTAGACTTGGCCACAGTTAAGACTTTTAGGAGTAGTCAGTAAGCATTGCTGTAGCTTATTAAGAGAAGGTTTAAGATTGATGGAGTCAATAAGAAGAGAGCTGGTCAGAAAAAGCTAAAAGATGCTCCAGCATGATTACAGGCAAAGACTCTTCACAGTTGAATACTTGGGAAGTCTCTCAAGGTACCTTCCTGAGGGTTGCTAAGGAATGTTTTCTTGGATGATTATATGGGATAAAGTGAGGCCTTACGTTACAGGGTAGCAAGGTTTGTGAAAATGGTCTCACTCTGAAGGAAAGTAGAGAATCTTATTCGTGAAATTCCCAGAAAATACCAGGAAAAGGAGTAAGATCTTCATATTCAAGGTCATATATGTTCAAGCTGTAAGCATGTTTTATTGCCATTTTCACATTTGTATGTAAAATATCTCTACATAAAAGGGGCATCGTCTCTCTGTCAGCGACCATAGCAGCAAATACTCCTTCATGGTGTTGGGTCTCTTGGTTCTCTGCTGAGGAGAGACTGCATGCAGACTCCAGGGTGAGGGGCTCCTTTCCCTCTACACATCCCCACCATCTTCCCCGTCTTCCTTCCTTGCCACAGCAGGTCAAAGAATGAAAAAATGTGGGTTGAATGAAAGAGAAAAAGACTGCTAGTTATTTAACAAGGCCACTGTGAGTCTTACAGGCAAGAGAGGACATACTCCAGGCTTGCCCATGACTCCTGTCCAGCGCACAGGAATATGTCCAGAAACACATGAAGGTATACAATGCTCTGTCCAAAGTCACAGGTTTATAAATGACTATCACAGGGAATTTGATACACTAAAGTGGATCTATTTAGTACTGTGCTTCATCTTAATAGCAGTTTTATAGAAAGTCCTCTCTTAAAAGGCATAGATAACATTAAAAAAAAACCCGCTAATCTATAAAACGTGCTACCTGGCAGTGATAATCAAATCAGTGGCAGAAGAGGATACATTAGCATATTAATGAATCTAACCATGCATTCGTCCATCCTTTCATTGGCTGATAATTTCCTAATAACAAACACCAGACACTGGGCATGTTGTAGAAAACAAGACTGTTCTGTAGAACTGGATTCTAAGGCAGGGGCAGGATGGGGGGGGGGGGCGCAGAGAAAGACAACCATAACACAAGGAACACAAGAAAAGCAGGTACTGACACAGGTACTTAGAAGCTGCTTTTCTAAGCAGCTCATTTGGGTCCACAAGGTGACCAAGACTGAGATGAAACCCTGGCAGCTGTCTTTATATTGTGTCGCTGGTCTCTTTTCTGTGGCTGAAGGGACTGAGATCTGCCGTGGCGCTAACCCTGCACTTTGCCCTCTGTTTCAGGAACAGCAGGATTTTGGGGAAACAACCCCACCCACCTTCTACCCTGCCTAAGGGCATTCAGTCCTGGGGCAGAGCTGGGTCCTGGAGACTGTGAACTGCTCCCACAATGCCCGGAGGACCACACTGTAAGACCTGAGCTGAGACAAGGACCACAAGGAGCACACCTGGACTAATATTACCTAATTATGTGCACTTGACATTTGCTCCTGTTCTCCCTCTGTCTCCTTAGACCTCACATCATTATCCTCAAGATGGGCTTGGGTTCCCGAACCTTGCCGCTTCCCTTCTTACTCAAGAGGAAACATTGCACAAATCCCAATGTTTCTCTCTATTTCTTATCCTCTTACTGGGGATGGGTCGGAAAGCCTAGCTTGTTGTTCCAAAGCCCATACTTCTAACCAAAACTCCAGTTACAATCCAGATAGGGACAGGAGTGAAGTAGAAAGGCGTCCCTAGGTCGCTTCCTTAGAGCAGAGATCTGGTGTCACGCGCTCGACCACAGAGCTAAAATGAAGAGGAGAGCTGTAAACTCTATAATACCATGAGCAAGGACTTCAACAGAAGCACCCGCTTGGAGACAGGCAAGGCTTAAAAGACCAAAACTTCATTTCCGCAGAGTGCTCTTCACAGGATACAAGGGCAGAACTGGGGGATTGCCTTGGCTGCAGTTACCATCCTAGTCAGTCCTGGAGTTCACAGCATATATACAGAACTGAGGTGCCACAGAAGCTCAGCCTGGTTAACCCAAGTATCCGCCTTCTTTCTTTCTGAGAAGCAGCATCAAACTGAAGGAGCTGGCGGGCCTTTCTGTGAAATAATTACTTGTTTCAACTCTCGGGAGTCCCTGGGTCTCTTAACGAGGCGCTGAATATTAAATTACACTCGAGAGTGCTGCCTCTGGTTGAGATCCTCGAGCTGATTTCTCATGGCACAGCTATTTCTTTCCCCCAATTTTCTGAACAACAACATCAAGTTAGAGGTCCTCTGCAGCATATAAAATAAGGTTTCGGTTCAGTGCCCGGCTCTGCTCCAGTGGACTGTTTCTCACAAGTCTGAGATGCAGCCCGCCCCAGCATTCCTTCTAAGAACAACTAAACTAGCCATGCCTCCTCCCAACAATGATCGGGGTGTGGGTATCGCAAAAGAAAAAAAGGAAGACTAGAGGTTGGAAGAGCCACCAAGGAGGAAAGAACAAGGGACTTCCTTCTAGCTGAGTGGGCCAGAGCCATCAGAAGACAGAGAGAGGGACGGGCAGTCCGATTGGTTATCCGGGGTGACCCGTGTTCAGAGTGGGATGCTAGGCCACAGAGACCTTGTAAATCAGGGATTAAAGCCGTTTCTGAAGAAAACAATGACTTTTCATGTGGGCCAGCATCTCTGCTTTGCTTTATATATGTTTGTCTCCCTTCGGTTTAGCTGAAGGTATGGAAATAAATTCTTGTTCTGCACCTGCAGCCACCTTGAATTTCAGAAAGAACAGCGCCCTTC
This sequence comes from Microtus pennsylvanicus, assembly GCF_037038515.1. NCBI lineage: Eukaryota > Metazoa > Chordata > Mammalia > Rodentia > Cricetidae > Microtus > Microtus pennsylvanicus. Next base: position 12,238,876 of record NC_134596.1, read on the forward strand.
AGGTCAGGTCAGGCTCCCACTCCCTTGTGAGAACGAACATGTTACACTCTGGAACAGAAGCTATCTTAGGGAAATCAGACTGACACCCTCAAGAGAGAAGAGCTTGGACTACCTCGCAGAGCTGGAACTGTGATGGAGACCAACCGGACCCCACCTTGACCAGGATTGTTTGGCTAGGCCTAGGGCTGACAGTCATGGCTCCCCTTTCTTCTCCCCTGGACCTCTTTGTCTCTTCTTCCTGATTTGGCCACGGTGAACACATCTCCTTCCGCGCGATACTGTTCCTTATAGCTAAACTGGCGTACTGGGGACAGACGCCCAAGCCTAAGTTCTGGATGCTGCCACAATGGCCCAGGCTTTTGCCTTGAAAACTCCAGTTACAGCTAGAGAACACAGAAATGTACACCGATGTCCCAGTTCCAGGACCTGTAGATGACAGTTGGAAGGAGCCCAGTAAGAGCTCCAACAAGAAGGGAACCTTCAGCAGTGATAAAACAGCAGACATTGGTAGGAAAAGTTCATACAGGAGCAGAAAGGCCTGCCACCAATCTGGTGACCAGAGCTTGAGCTGCAGAGAGAAATCCTGTCTCAAAGAGCAAATAAGTCTCCATGAAGCCCTCTACTTTCGTTCAACTGAATGCAGATGATATCACTCAAAGCGTGTAAGCTGTTAAGCTACAAACTCCCTAGGCCTTGGCTGTAACTGTGCTGTTTAAATTAACCTTTAATTCCCCTTTGGGACTGCCACTAGATCTGAAACAAGGGACCTCAAGCAATGGACCCCGAAGAGCTAAAAATCCCTTAAAACCCTCATTCCAGAGCAGGGAAAGGCAAAATTCTGGTGCTAGACAGAAGAGGAAGTTGTCTACCAGGGGAGGTTTCAAACAGTGTTGCCAAGCTATCACCCAGCTAAATCAGCATATGTGTATTTTCCTGCCTTTCGTTTCATCTTTTATACAGAACCTGATTTCTAAAGACATCCTCAGCAAAACTTCACAGTTCTCTGTTCCTTTCTCATCCAGGTCCTGGCTAGCCTGCTTCGATGGACAGCTATGGCACGCGCCATTGCCTGTGTATCTGATTAGGTGACACTAGACACACAGAGAACGGATGGTTGCCGCCTAGAAGATGCAAAGAACGCCCTTCCACCAAGCCGAAGCTATGAAGTGTAAACTGCTCTCTGAGCACAGTGATGTTCGACAGGGAACAGGAAGGTCAGAGAAGCGCACGTTGTATCCTGTGTCATAAAAGTGCATCTGGCCCTCTTACTGTAGAAAGGAGTTTGTATGCACACAGTAGAAATAGCCCAGCAAACACACAAGTCTCATGGTCTGCTCTGAATTACCCTTTAAAGGGATTGGAACCCAGGCAGTGGCTTGGGGGAAATGTACAGCCCAGCAACCTTGTACATGTAAACATCCCATAACACAGACAGAGATCAACTCGACGGGTAAAATGTGGAAGAATCAAAAGGTACAGAACAACGCTATGGACCTCAGAGACAAGGTTGACTGCCTGACTGAAGAGTCAGAACTAAATTTTGGGATGATTAACACCTTTGTTTTGGTTTCCCATAATATATTTAATGGCTTGAACCTGTTCCATCTTCCCAGAACTCTCCTTGGTGTCTCTAGGGGCAGGTAGCAAGAGCTGCTATATTCTAGATGATGCGATCCTTTATAAACACGTATCCCATGTGTTTGCACATGCACATGAACATATGACTATCATTTCTTATGAGTGGTACATTCCTTCCTAGTCAAGGACCTTAAGCAGCTTAAACAAAAATAAAATAAGCCCATTATATTGGTGTGTGCCTATAATACAAGAACTTAGGAAGCTGAAATGGGAGAAGTATAGTAGTTAGTTCTTACAGTAAACTTGACAAAAACTGAAGACATCAGCGAAGAAGAAACCTCAATTGAAGGGCTGGCTCTACACACAGACCTATAGGCATGTCCGTGGATTGACATAGGAGAGTCTATCCCACTGTGAGCAGAACATCTCTAGACAGATGGACTTGACCAGGCTACATACAAAATGTGATGACGGGAATGAGAATGGCCCCCATAGGCTCATAAGTCTGAAGAATGGGTCCCTAGTAGGTAGAACTGTCTGTCTGAGGAAGATTAGGAAGTACGGCCTTGTTGGAGGATAGGTATCACTGGGGGCATATGTTGAGGTTTCAAAGGACTCATACCATGCCTGTGTCCCCTCTGCCTCCTGCTGAGATTGGGGAATGTAAGCTTTTATTTTATACAATCACTATTGCTTCTAATCCTAACCTTATGGAAGAATGGATTTCAACTGTAGGTGTTTTAACTAGAATCTCTATATTTCTAGAGATATAGAAGAGGGGGAAAACCATGTGCTTCCTACCTTCCAGAGAAGTAGAAGGCGTTTTGAAGCAAAGTGAGCTAAAATCTCCATTGAACATAAACATGAACACCACGGTTTTGAGCTGTGCCTTTCCTCCAGACTCTTATTTACTTTGAAGTTGGCTTATGAAGCTACTTTAATAATTCATAGCTGTGTTCCAGTTTTTTTGTCAGTCTTTGAGGGCTAAAATTAAGTTCCCATAAGAATTTGTAAATCATGGGGGTGGGGCATGTTCTAATTTCACCCTGATAACAAAATACACAGGCGTGATGGGGGCAGTCATGGAAGAATCTATCTAGCAGTCCAAGGGGCTTTCTTCAAATGAGTAGACGACAAGGTGGAGAAGTGATTACCCTGGGAGGTTCTATAGGAGCGCATAAAGCAATACCCGGCAGGGTAAGCATAGCAACAAATTGATTAGTACCTGAAACATGTTCAGACAGCCAGTGAAAGCGGGTAGGGGCTTCCCAGACAGAGACGCGGTCCATCTGTAGGGAAGGGAAGGTCAAGAGCCAGATCCGCCTTCAGACCCCAGGCCTCATCTGTGATCAGAACCAACATCACGAGGAAGCCAACACTTCAAGTTCACACAACATGAGGTGGCCCTGTAGATGACTGGATCTGTCAAGAGTTTTAACTAAGAGAAATGAAAACAGCAACATTTTCCTGTGAAAGGCCTCCTCTGAATCCCACCTAAGCCCCTCACTCCTCAGACAGCGTGGCCGCACTGTCTGCAGAACTGCTGATTTCTAACCCCATTAAGAATAGTACTGGCTGACATCTGCGCTTCTAAAATATTCCGTCAAGCTCTCAGAATAAAACGGTGAGACTCACACCCACCTGCTCTCGGCAATCACACATACTCACGAGAATCTCATGGGGATCTGCCGAGGGGCACTGCCCTGGAATGAGTGTCGGTGGTGCCTCGGCCCCGACTGTCCCCCACTCACACCTTCCAACCTTGAAATTCAGATCTGACCCACTTACGTTACTGCTTTTCGGGAACGCTTTCGTCGGCCTTGTTTCGGGAAGAGACAGCGGGGTGGTGGATAATCACAAACTCTTCAGGCAAACATGGAGTGTCAGAACCAGCTTGGGCATGCGCTCCCCAGGCCACAGGGGATTCCCTGCCTCTGGGAAGAGAGGGACTAGAATGGCAGGGAAGCATCCCGCCCCAGGGCTGAGCCAGCTTGCTCTTCCCCACAGCAGACACGACACAGCTCCAGAGCTGGCACCATCGGGCTTATTTCCTTCCTGTTCCACAGCTTTGGTCCTCAGTCCTAAAACGTCCTTCCAATGCACTGGGCAAAAACTAGCCCCACCTAAGATCAGGCTGATTTTAGTCTGCAAACTACCCTGCTCAGTCTTGCCCACTATCCCTTCTGTCCCCGAGGCCACTTCATCTGCCAACGGGTGGCGATTGTAGCCTAGAGACCACGGTAAAGATAGCTTTCAAATAGACCTAGTAGTTGGTCCAGTGGGCTTGGAGGGAAACAAGTTTGTGTTCTGCAATGTGGTGGGCCTCTTCCCAGCAGGAGCAGGAACAGTGGAGCAAAAGACTGAAGTCTGTATTACAAAGACGAAGGATTCTGTCTACAGGCTGAGCTCAGGCTTGAACGGAAGCATCAGCTCCTCCTTGGGGCTCCAGTGTGATGGGCTTCCCTTCAGACATCATCTTGCCAACCTTCTCCATGTTCCAGCTTCTTCCTTATCCCCAGCTACGAGCAAGTGTGTCCGGCCCCTCAGGTCTGTTTCTGAGGACAATGCTGGCAGATGGTACCATGGAACCTCACTCTTCTTCCCTTTGTAACTACCATAGGACTGAATCCTCCCCACATATGCTCCATTTGCCTTATACACTGACCGAGTGGGACTCTTGTAGATCTAAGTCTCTAGCGAGTACCTATCACCTTGCCGAGTGATGTCTCTTATGATACAAAGGCCACATGAAGTTTATCTAAAACCAACCCTTCATTGGATCTGATGACGGCAGTGAGGGCTCAGAATACAAGCTGCAGTCATCTTTCTGGGAACCCGCAGGAGATTCCCTACGCCTGTATCTGGAGCCCCACATCCCTCCCTGGCTTGTGTTCCTCTGCACCAAGCACTAGAAAGATCAGAGCTAAGTGTGTGTCCCTCTTCCTGCAGTGGTAGCAGCCCACGGGCCACCCTGGCTAAGATTAACCTTCTCTCTGGTTTGCCATTGCTTTCTTACCCTTGTTCCTCTTTTAGCTTGATTTCAAACCCTTATCTTACAAAAAAGATCTTGCTTGCTCATTTCCTGTTCTTAAATCACCGTAAATCTTTAGGATGTGATGCAAAAGGAACAAAGCCACCACCAGCGTGTCTAAGCCATCCAGTTCACACAGATGTCCTGTTCCTCTGGCTCAGATCGAAGACTCCATGAATTCCCATGAAAGGCTGACATATCTGCCTTCTGTTCCCATCCTCATGGAGAAAAAAAAAATCAATGGAAATCTCTAAGTAGCTATCATTTGCCTCAAAATCAGATTATGATCCTAAGCAATATCCACACTGATATGGGAAAACAGTGCGCCATCAGATACAGACAGCTCAGAGCCTGAAAATGTGACTTCCATAAAGTCCTGTCCACGCTGAGCTTGGGCGAAGCCAGACCATCTGAAAGTCCCAGGGCTCAGGAAGTCGATTACTGTCCTTATTTGTTTCCGGAGTCTGGGTTATGTAACATTCCACATTATGAAACAGACATCGTAAACTTCTGTTGGTTCTAATTAGTGTCAGACACCCCCAGGACTTGGAAACATTATTTATGATGACGTAAGCAATCTCTTAAAAACATATCCTGGCATTTGGGGAAATAACTCACAAGGGCTCCTACCTTGGTGTTTCGCATTTCCTGAACCCTGTCCAAGAGTGACATTTTTCTTGGGTGAACTGTTAATTGAAATCCCTTCCCTTTGTCCTTTCCAAGTCCAAATGTTAATACCCAGGCTTCCCTTTCTTCATTCTTGCCTCTCCCCAGGGCGGTGGTGATTCATCGGTAGGATGTAGAAGTGACTTTGACCTCTACCTTCACCTTTGCAAATGGTCAAGAAAGTTTACGGTGGCAGCCCTGGGCTGTGTCAGCACCTCCCACACTTATCCAGAAGAGTGTGGTTAGCCCCTCCCACAGCTGTAGCCCTCAGCATCCCTGCTAGCTCATAGCAGAGAACACCAGGCTGACTACAAAGCAGTGTGAGACATAGGCACCACGAGTGGAAGACCTCCCAATACGTTAGCATCCTTGGGCTGCCCAGAGGAAACCCAAACCTACACAAAGCTCACTCTTCTGCAGGAACTCCAGGCTGGCAGGGAGTGGTGAATTCTGTCCCCTCCCCCTTATTCTTAGGTAGTAGCATAATTTGGGGCAGGTCACATCTCTTGCTCCTTAATATTCAGGCCATTGAGAGAGACTTTTTACATTTTCTGCCTGGTGGGGCAGTATTGATGCCTAGAGGTGGGGGTGGGAGTCATGAAGTTCCTAGAGCTTGTGTCCCTTCCCCCTGTAAGCAAAGTGACAGTTCTCCAGTTAGGCCCATCCCACCCTGCAGGAAGACCTGCGAACCTGGCATGGGATCCTTGGGAGGACACGGACAAAGATGACAAGCAGCAACGCTTGCCCATTCAGCCTTTGAAGAGATGGGTCCAGCAGCAATGCTCCGCCTTCACTGAGGGCCTCCAAATAGCAAAGCTGAGTGTTTTGTCTCTGGTACCAAAGGGGTTCCCAGGAGAGTAAGTGCTTCTCAAAATGTCACCGCAGCCCGCACTGGAGACAAGGGCTTGCACGGCTTCTAACCATCTGTGGAGAGGAGATGCCCTCTGTGACAAAGGACTAGTGGCACTCACAACATGTGAACTAGAGTGTTGTTAAGATACCAAAGTTGCCTTTAATTCAGGAAGTTCCCACTCATAGGGGTTCGGAGCTCTTCCTATCACCTGGCTTCCTAGCAGGAAGATGCCCATGGCTGGGTTGGGAACAAAGATGCTGTGGAGTATATTTGAGAGTGATCTGTCTCTTATATACAAGGCCAGCCCCTAGCCCAGTTTCTGGAACTACTGTCAGGGCATGAATGCATGGCACTGGTTACCAACTTTCACTTCTAGGAGCAAACCCATTGCCGGAGGGAAAGGTGTAGGTAAGTCTGATCCATGTGGAAAGAGAAGCTACCCCTTTTTCTGCTGGACGCTAAGGTAAGGAGTGGCTAAGGGTGCATCCCCACCTGGTGGTTAGCCTCGGCAGAAAATATGACTTACAGCTTTCATAAGCAAACATCCTACATTTAGGACAAGGTAGAAGCCATAATGAAATCATGACAGCTGTGAACAGAAGTCCTGGGTCCACTTTCCACAGAGGAGAAACGAACTGCCAGGGAGTGTAGAAACGCATAACAGAGAGCCAGGAAGAGGAGAGTCCCGTCGGTAGGGGTGGAGAGAGTGGGCACAGGCAGGTGTGACATTAGAAAGCTGGGCCCAAGCCCCTCTCCAGGTTTCCACCTGTCTTGGAGTTACTTTGGGGATGAAGGCACAGTGGGAAACCCCAGAGCAGAGCCAGAGTGAGATTTAGGAAAAAAGATATGGGAAGCTGGTAACGCTTCAGGGTACGCATTTTTAAGTTAATATAGTCATTTACTAAACGAGTGGCTTCAAGGCCTCATTTGGAAACCCAGGAAATAGAGAGACATAATCGCATGAAGTTGCGGATGCAGCTGAGAGGTAGAGCGTGTGAGCCATAGGGTGGGTGACGCAATGTTTGGGCTCCTTCCCTAGTTAGCACATCCCTTCCTAAATCTCAGTGGGTGACCCAATGTTTGGGCTCCTTCTCTAACTAGCACACCTCTTCCTAAATCTCAGTGGGTAACCCAGTGTTTGGGCTCCTTCCCTAGCTAGCGCGCATCCTCCTAAATCTCAGAATGTCTGGTACCGACCCCACACAGAAGGCAGGCCCAGCAGTTTAGATGAGAATAGGCAAGAAAGCAGCAAGGAAATCTTTGTGTCATTACTTCAGTTCCCCCTTTCTCTGCCCACTTAGCCATCTTCCTACACACGCCTGAGATCACCCAGTCCCTTTAGGTCTCTACCACCAGGGGACTTGGGTGTTGGTTCGCGTCAACTCTTCTTTGGAAAGGAGCACAGGCTCCTAGCTTGATCAGCCTCCCAGATGCTCTAGGTTTCCATCTAGGGCATAGATCACCATCCTACGAAAGACAAACTTACTCGGAATCATTCCCTAGAAAACACAAACACACAGGAAGATGTTAGGCATTATTCGGTGCCCTCCAGAAAAACAATGCTGACAGGAGGGATGGATATAAGGATGGGTAAAGGGTCAGAAACACCAGGATCTTCAGTTGACAGGCGGGGCAGAGGGTGGGGGCTCTTTGTGAGTCAGACAACAAGGACAGTCAACAGTATGAGCTCCGCTGCAAAGGAGAGGCTCTCAAGCCTGTGTTCACGTTCTCGGAAGAGTGACCTGTTGGGAGCTCACTGTGAATGAGCCACAGAATGTACGGCTTCTGGTCAAATCGTTAGACTGTCTCTGGAATGTTCTCTGAGGCATGGTGCCCTATAGCAGTCGGAATGACCTGAACAAAAGGAGGAAAATAGCAGCCACCAGAAGAAAGACCAGAGCACAGCTTTCCCTACCCGAGCCGCCTGAGCTGTCACAGGACTTCTCAGGACATTCTCTATCTTAGCTGCTATTGAGAATGTCCTAAAACCTTAGCAAAACACAAATCAATGAATAGCAGAGAATAAAATTCGTTCCTATAACAGAAGCTCTCAAAAGCCATACAGCTTCTCTCAGAAAGGAAGAATGGATGTTGACGGCTCAAAAAGATGTTGAGAAAGTCATGCTTGAACTTAAATATCATGTGTGAGCACTGGAGATGGAGCCGAGGGCCCCCGCAGCATGCGCTCTACCACTGAGCTGCTCCATTCCCCAACAGCTGATGAGCTAACAGTTTAGCAGCTTGAGAAAGCTTCTTCTGAAGGAAAAGGATTTCAGCCAGGGAGGATAGCATATTGGTGGAGTGCTTCCGAACACAGGAGCCACGCTTCAGGAGAAGCAGAAGGGCAAACGCAATAGCAGCAGCGAGCTGGAACCTGGGGCCACTGGGCAGCAGAGCGACTGTGTCCTGGATCGCTGAGGAACTGACGGAAATCACCAGACCTACTTGGGAGGAGACGTCTGATCCAGTTTGATCTGGAATATTCTATTTCCTCTATTAATAACAGCCAAATCCAGGAAAGTACTGAGATGGATCCACCATCTCCGTGGAAGAGGGACAAAGTCGATGGCCACCAAACTGTCCTGCAGCCCCGAGCACCACATAACTCTGTCCACTGAGGGCAAGAGCGCCATGACTTGATTCTCGGGAGCTGAAAACTAAGAAAGAAAATGACTTTTTCTATTTGTATAGTGATCTATGTTGTATAGTGATTGTATAGTTGATCTGGATAGAAAACCCAAACCCAGTCACTGTTGCAAACTCAAACAAAACCTGGCATCATTTAAAGACACCAATATCTAGTCCACTTTTGAGTACTGCAAAGCCCGCATGTTAGCAAGACTGCTCCGTGGGCAGCTGGAGCATCAGACAGAGTAATGCGGTGGAGTGGAGACCAGCGTGCTCACAGGGTGAGGAGAGCTGGTTGCACACCTGTCTCGCTAGCACGGGCTCTTGGGAGTGGAGCTCTCCCTTTTGAGAAGCTCAGATGGCACTGGTGTGCTGTAGGATCCTTCAGTGGGGCCGCTATGGTGGGCTGAGGCTTGTGCCCGTGCGAGCTGGTAGTCTGCATTTCTGCACCATTGGTTGAAGGTTGTGAGGACAAGTGGGAGGCTGGAGGGATTCCTTAAGGAATTAAGTTGGGAAGGCCAAAAGGGTTGCTCCCAATGTCATTATGTTCATGAGGGTGTAGACTCCGGTGAATGAGCAACCCCATCCACTGAATTAGCTCAGTTCTAAGACTGTGAAGCCTAGCTGAGAAAGTGGACACCATGCCGCTGACAAAGGCTGCTCGGGTGCTTGAATGGTACATTCTCACGCTCAAAGAACCCCAAACTGGTTCCTACACACTACTAGGCTGCACTACCCACTCACCATAGGATACGGCCAAGCTCTCGATAAGAGCTTAAATCAGAAAAGCCTGACTCAAAAGCTCAGGTTCTTTAATATCAGATTTGTTCTAAACAACCTCGCTTTCCAAACGGAAGAAAGGATCTCCAAAAGTCCAAACAGAAGGCTGATTTTCTTGCATGTGTTAGGAAGCAGGGGTGGTTCTCTATAAGTCACGGGCACTTTCCCCCCACATCTCTCCCCTCAAGAAGTCTGGCTAGTGAGGGCCAGGTGGATCAAAGGCTTGGGTTTGTGGCAGAACTCAGCGTCCCTCGGCAAGCACAGAAAGGCCCGGGTCTCCTCATCCCTGGCTTCCTGTGAGAGCCACTCCAGGCTCTCTGGGCTGCTTCAAGTGCCTCTCCACCGCTCGCTGTCACCACGTCACCACCCTGCACCGTCAGCCTCGCTAGCAGCTCTGATGGTGCATGAAATAGAGCATCCGTTGCATGACATGGAGCATCCGTCACACCCCATTACCTGGTGCTTCCATTTCTACCAGTCCGGGGAAGGAGAGTAAACTCAAAGCCGTGTGCAAAGAAAACAAAAAAATAGCTACAAACATTTGGGGAGAAATAAATCGGAAGAAAGACTAAATATTTCACTCTAGGCGAATACGAAGGAATTTTCCTTTAAGAGAACATCCAAATTGGTTGATGTCCCAGGATTGTCTATCTATGCAGTTAAGTCACCTCTGATTTGATTTTATCCTTTTACAGTCTACTGATTTATTTGTGGGGAGGGGGCACATGCACCATGGGATGGACATTTACCTGAGTCCTGCCATTCACCTGTTTGCCTGCTTTTTGCAACAGGGTCTTTCTATAAAGTCCATGTTTGTCTTAAATACCTGATGCTCCCGCCTATGACCTTCAGATGCTCAGAAGTTCGTTTTTATTTATATGTTATGATTATTTATTTTGTGTCTGGCATGTATGGAGGTCAGAGGACAACTTGGGGCACTTAACTGTCCGTCTACCATCTGGATATCCCAGGAATGGAACTCAGGTATTCAGTTTTGGGGGGCAAGCTTCTTTACCGACGAAGCTATATCAACAACCTGTTAGTGAATTCTTCCATACTGGGAAGGTTTGTCCTGGGTCCAGTGTGTAAATCAACCCCCAGCCCCGGCATACACACATCAGCATAAACATTTGTGTAATTGTTGACCCAGAGGCAAGCTTCCACAAAAAGACAAGGGAAAGGACAGATGGAAGGAATAAGAGTTTTGACACTTTGTATATGCGTCCTAAGATCACCACATTTTCAAATGATGCAGGATCCCTTGAGCGGAGTGTTCCTCCTCATGGCTTCCTTCACCTGCTTTTCTATACAATCCAGAATCAACAGCCCAGGGTGGGCACCACCTACAGTGAGCTGGGTCCCCCTGACACTAATCAGCAATCAAGAAAATAACCCACAGCGTGCCCAAAATTGAGGTTCCCTCTTCCCAGATGAACCTAGCTTGTGTCAAGTTGACATAAAATCCGGCCAGCACAGACTGTAACTTCTTTCCTGCCATTGTAACAAATACTCAAGGGGGTGGGGAGATCTCTATTGCAAAGAGACTACAGCAGCTCACAACTGTGGCTATTTCAGTGTGTAGCTGAGAGATATGTCTGCTGTGACTTGTGCTTAGGAAATACATGAGGAGCAAAAATGAAGAAGAGATGGCAACCTCGTGATCCCCTCAAGGATGCACCAAATTACTTAAAGATTCACCAGAGCGCACTCTTGATGCTTCCACCAGCTCCTCTTAGCACCAAGCCAGGAAACAGAGCTTTAAATGTGGGTTTGGTAGCACATTTGTGACCTAACAGACAGCAAGGACATTGCAGTTAATCCCTCTATATGCTGCTTCCTTTATCCAACATCTTTCTATCCCCATCCTTTGCCAACATAGCCCCACTGACCTTTCTCAACTCTCCACCTTGATGGATGATTTCTTTTATGTAAGTGTTGTAAGAACACACAACTCTACGTAGTTATACATGTTTCTCGGAGAGAAACAAAGAGCAATGGAGAAGGCAAAACAGGGGAAGAAAGACGGGGCTGCACAATGGAATCGAAAGGGACCTCCAAAACAAGCCCGCAGGGAGCCTGTGGTCCTATCAGGCATGACCGCCGTTCACACAGAAGGGAAGTCTAACCCAGGCAGCAGCCTCACTGGCCAGACCACAGAGCAGACGTAAATGAACCTGACCCCTGCCTAAGGAAATCTGCAAGTGAGCATTTAGGGAAGGCCATGAAGAAAGGGGAATCTAATCACGGCTTCTGTAATGACCTAATCACTCAGGAAAGGGAAAGAGAAGGAGTCAAGTTACTATTTGTTCTTCCCCGGAGCTTCTATTCTCACACTTAATTAATTTCTCGGAGTAAGTCATTCCAAAGTTCCTCACCAGTTAGCAAAAGGAACAAATACGCATCGGCCTTGTTAATGAGCCAACAGTCTGTCTCCCTGACCCTCATTCTTACTCCTATATCGTGGTCCGCTGGTGAGGTCTCTGGGTCCCACAATGCACGGGTACGTCTGTCTGTGTTAGCATCCTGTCCGTTCAGTGGAGGCAAAAACCCAAGGCTTTAAGTGGGCGTGGTTAGAGCACTCTATTGGTTTACTTTCTTACTAATGGGACAAAAATAGCTAACAAAAGTAACAACAAAAACTTAAGAAAGTGCTCATTTGGGCTCCATTTACGCAGCAGCAGAGGCATGAGGCAGCTGGTCATACTGTGTCCCCAATCGGGAAACAAAGAGAGGTGAATTTTGATATTTATTCAACCCCCAAACCCAAGCCTGTGGAATGGGATGCCCATATTTAGGATGGCTCTTCCCTTTCAGTTAGATCTGCCCAGAAACACTCTCACAGACACACTCAAGTGGATTTATCATGGCTGCTGTGAATCCTGTCCAGCCAGCAATCAACATTAACGAACAAAATCCACACTGGGGTACTGGGTACCCTATCTACCTCGCAAGTCCCGTCTACTGTCCCAAAGTCTCCTCTCTGCCTTCTGAACAGGAAAGACCTATGGAGGCCATATTTCTCCTGTCACAGACACCTTGCTCCGCCTTACTCTAGTCTGGAGGAGACACTTCCCACCTGAAATCTATATCAACAATAAACACACAGGAGAGGTGGGAAGGAGGGTACAGTTAACGGCAACTAAGTTACCGTCTCTTGGTGCGGCAAACCCCTTTTGGACACAGGAGCACCAGTGTTCAAGAATGACAAAGTCTGGGGGCTGAAGAGATGGCTCAGCAGTTAAGAGCACTGACTGTTCTTCCAGAGGACCTGGGTGCGATTTCCAGGACCCACGTGGCAGCTTCCAGCTCTCTATAACTCCAGTTCCAGGGGACCTGACACCCATGGTAAAAACACAATACACATAAAATTATGTATATATGTGTGTGTGTGTGTATTTATATGAATGACAAAGTTGTCTTACGGTCTTATTTTTCTTCTTACATTAAAAGTTAGCATCCAACATAATGGGTTTTATAGTGGTATTCTTAACAGCCTATAAGTTTCTGTGAAAGTATAGATCCAACTGCAGCTCCTCATATTTCAGAGTCACCTCCTGTCCCTTCAGGACTCAAGTCTCCGCTGAACAGGACTGGGCTCTACCTGGAAGCAAGAGCCGGCACTAACCTGTGATCTCTTCACAGCTGTCAGTCAACTTTTCCTGCTAGGGAAATGGAAGGGCTATGCTTTCTCCTACGTGGCTAACTGCTCTTTTGGGGGGGGGCGCTCTCTGATGCAGTCATGGGGGTACCTACTTCAGCCATGAGCTTTACTTGTCATGAGGCTAGTGGTATCCTCCAATGAAGGTAGGAAAAGCGATCTTGAAGGCCTTTCTGTATCATCCGTGCAACTGCTATGCTGCTGTGTGTAAGGAAGCTAGATGATTTGAGGGGCTTCGTGAGCCACAACTGGGTGCCATCAGGTAAGAAATCTCACTCCAGCCAACCTGTGCCGAACAATTCTAATTCTTTGTAAAGTTCACCTTTTTTAAAAAATTATGTGAATGTGTATCTAGTGATTATGAGAGGGGGATACATCCATACTAGTGTGGGTGTGAGTACCTAAGCAGGGTAAAGGGTTTAGAATCTCCTAGAACTACTACTACAGGCATATGAACTGCTCGGAGTAGTGTGGTACCCAAACTAGGGTCCTCGCCAAGAGCAGTGTGTACCCTTAACCACTGAGTCTTCTCTCTAGCCCCCATTCATTCATTCATTTATTTGTTTATTGTTTTGTTTTTTCAAGACAGGGTTTCCCTGTGTAACAGTCCTAGTTGTCCTGGAACTAGCTCTTGTAGACCAGGCTGGCCTCGAACCCACAGAGATCCACCTGCCTCTGCCTCCCAAGTGCTGGGATTAAAAGCATGCGCCACCACTGTACAGCATCCCCGTTTATTTTTATTCATTAAAATTTGAAATTTTTATTGGAAAAAATTCTCTATGGATCAACACGCTTAAATCCAAATTTTATAAGGCATCTGTAAGAGCAGGTTCTAACTCCATGGTAGAATACCTGCCTAGCAAGTGGCACAACCTGGATTTCAGTCCTACCACCACACACACAAACAAACAAACAAACAAACCATCAGTCACACAATAAAGTGAGAGAGACTCAAACTAGCTTCTGCATCTGTGAGATAATTCTTAGATTATATCAATTTTCAACTGAAAACCCTTAAGAAAACATTTCTTCTGGGAGCCCTTGCCAAAGTGCTCAACACACACACAAATGTGTGTGAGTCTTTATGACTGTGCTGAACATAGACACACCGTTCTACTCTTCACACAGCCACTAAAGTCTAACCAATACTATATGATAATAATCCGCACAGTGCTACTTGATCATTGTAGATAAGGAACTTGAGTATTCCTGGATTTGGTCATCTTTGGGAGGATCAAATTCTTATAGAAAGGTTGTTCATGCTGAAAGGAGTGGATATCCAGACCAGGGCTCTACAGGAAGATATCATGCCTTAAGCCTCAGACAATTTTTAAACATTGAACAGTTAATATTACCATGGTTCCACTGGCCAAAATGAGTCCCTATGGAGAAAGCACTCCTTTCTCATGGCAGACAGCATGGTTGCATGATTTCTCTCCACAACAGTCAGAATGCAAGTATCAGTACCTACTAGCCCAAGTATGCACACAGCATGGCAATTACTGCACGCCTTCAGCTGCATCCAGTCAGAATCACAGTGGCCTCAGACTGGGAGCACAGGTTCCAGATGTTTCCCCAAACCAGAAATAGGAACAAGAAACACAGAAAATAGAAACCAATGACCCTGTCCAGTGAGACCATGCTGAGCTCTCCAGGAGCAAGGTTCTGCCATTCAAGACCTTTGCCTTTCTCTCCCAGAGGAAGAGCTCAAATCTCTTTCCATACAAACATGCCAAAAGCTATACAGCCAGGCGCTCTTCTCCAGGGAAGCAGATGAACTACAGACTACCACACCAACTAAGGACCTAAGCAAACGACTACCTGGAAAACTGCAGAGAAAAGCAGATGGATGCGGAGAACCACAACTCACTGGGAGCAAAAGCTGACCTCCAGGACAGCAGATGCTGGGGCAGCTAGTTAGTGCCAACTACTGAAGTTTGAGCACAGTCTACCTAAAGAGTTAAAAAGTACTGGGTCCCAGTCCTAAAGACCGTCAAGTTCCCATGGAGAAGCATATAGAAAAATCCCATGTGTTTCCAGAGGGGAGAGTAAGGACATCATTTTTAAATCTACCTTGGATAATCCTTATCCGTTTAACAAAGGCAATAATATAATCCTGTGTCAGATATGATATAATGATAATCACTGTATCAGAGTCTAACTAAAGAGCACAGAGATGTAACTCCAGGCCTTCTCACCTAAAGGAGGGCTCCTTCCGAGGAGGAGCACCAGTGAAGGTCACAGTTCAAAGCCACAGGCTCGCTGAAATGAAAACCTGATCACAGGATGATAGCACACTTTACTGGGATAACACCCTTCACTGTTCCAGCAGGATTCCCTGTGAGAACAGGGAATGTCCAGGCCCTGCACTGAAGAACAGATGAGCTGGGCACCACCTTGACATAAACCTGTGGTTCCAGCTACTCCAGTGCTGGGGACGGGAGAACTGGTTGAACTCAAATTTGAGTTGACCTTGGGCAACATCTGTCTGGGCAGTGTTGAGGGGAGTCCAGTGATCCTGGCCGCAATCTGGGCCTCGAATATTTACACACACAGTGTAAATTCTAGAAACCCAAAATCGCCATGAAAGAAATGAAAAAAAATATGATCCATTTCCAGGAACTGTGCTTCTTAGCACAGACCCAGGGTCCCTTAGCTTTTTGCTGCCACCCCTTACAGCCTTTCACTGTAGGGCATCTCCATGTCTTTGTGTTACCCACGGACAACACCAACACCACGCTCTGCCACGTACCCTCAGCCACCACACTAGGCCAAGACCCTTTTGAAAATGTACCGTTATTATCTTGCTTGTCCTCCAGTCTTGTTTTTTTCAGACTGACTCTTCGTCATGCTCCAGCCTGCTTGGAGCTTCTCCTCATGCCCCACTTCAATTCTTGGGGACTCTGCTTTCTTTATCCTTTTCTTTTCTCAACATGGTATTTTTATGGACTGTTTGGGAATTTCACACACTGCACGCTGATCACTTTTATGTCCAGGTCCTCCCAGGCCTGTCACCCAACTCTTGTGCTTCCCCCACAAAAAAAAAAGACTTTAAAAACAAGTTCAATTTGTGTTGTCACAAGAGCACATAGTCAAAGTCCTGGTGTTCAATCCCTTAAAGAAAACTGAGTCTTTCCTGCAGACCCAGGACCCCACTAGTCCTTTCTCTTTGAGCTCATCTCCATTCCCATGAAACAAGTACCCACCCACAGAAACCTTCTCTCCCAAGGACACCCCAACAACAGCATTTACTTAGGATCCACAGTGGGCAACAGGAGCCACAGAACGGAACGCCTGCGCCATAAAGACAAGATCAGGCGTCTCCCAGGAACATCATAACGCAAACTTCAAACCATAACTCATAACTTCAAACATTTTAACTCCGAAAGGCCTGATCGCAGTACAAAAGACAAACATGAACGGCCGAGACAATATAACTCCTCTAAAAGCCAGAAATCCTATCATGGTAGGCACTAAGAAAAGCAATCTCACTGAAACACAAGACAGGGAAATCAAAATAGCAGTTATGAATATGTTCAAAGACCTTAAAGAGGACATGAATCAAGGCCTCTTTGAAGACCAGGAAATACAGAGGAAACAATTAAATAAAATAATGAAAACAATTCAAGATATAAAAATAGAATTCAACAATAAGATAGAATCACTAAAGTAAAACCAAACTGAAATAAAATTCAAAATGAAAAACCCAAGAAGTCAAACAAAATGCTTATAGAAAAGGCTTGCCAAGAGATTGAATGAAATTTCAGATCTTAAAGACCAGGTATAAGAAGTGGGTACCTCAGCCAAAGAAAATGTTAAACCAAAAACAACCCAAGCACAAAGCATTCAGGAAATTGGGGACACTATGAAAAGGCCAAGCCTATGAATAATAAGGATAAAGGAAGGAGAGGAAAGCCAGGTCAAAGACACAGAAAGCATTTTTTAGAAAATTGCAGAAGGAAATTTTCCCAATCTAAAGAAAGAAATGTTTATCAAAGCAAAAACAGAAAAAAAAAAACCATATGGGACACCAAAGAGCCAGGCTTAGAAAAGAAACCCCCCATGTCACGTATTAATCAAAGCATTAAGTGTACGGAACAAAGAAAGGACTATAAAATCTGATCTGCAAGGGGAAAAGACATATAAAGGCAAGCCCATTAACACTGGACTTTTCTATGGAAACTTTGGAAGCCAGAAGGGCCTGGACAGATAGATGGTCTGCAGACTCTTAGAGACCACAAAGACTATGATACCCTGCAAAATTATCAATCACAACCAATACAGAAAAAAATAATTCTACAACAAAACCAAATTTAAGCACTTTCTATACCAAAATGAAGTTTTACAGAAAGCACTAGAAGAAAAACTACAGTCTGAAGGGGTCAACTACACATGATAAAAAATACACAAAATTAACAATCCCGGAACAGGAAATTAAAACATAGTGTATGAAAAATTTAAATAGATTTTTTTTCAATTATAAAATGTAAAATGTGATTTAAAAAAATGAAGAGGAGAATGCCTTGACTGAGCTGGTGAGCAGAGGAGACAGGATGGAGGGAAACCACAAGCTTACGGATAAACAGATGCTTCATGACTGCACTGAAAAGTGGGGGTGAAGGGGGTGCCCACAAAATATGCAATAGTCATGCGATGGTCACACTAGCTGGAGAAAGAAAGGAACTTAGAAATCCTGACACAATAATGCTGAGAAAAAAATCAGTCAGACACTGGGAGCACAAGAGATGGGGAGCAGCAGAAATGGCAAATCTCTAGTTAGGCTTGCAATATTTAAACTAGAGAAAGCACAGACCAAGGGACCATCTTCAGGAAAAACAAGGAGCAAGAACAAGAGTTACATCGCACTTCTCTTTAGAAGTCAAAAGAAGCAGGGTGAATGACATCTCTGAATGATTGAAAGAAGACAAGTGATGGCTAGCAGCCCCTACATCCCCTCACCCATGAAAGGAAACACCCTGTCAGATAGACTGTTGGGGAACGCGGTATTGCAAAGCCCAGAGAGTCCCGCACAGGAATGGGGGAAGGTTGAGAACTGGGCTTCTCAGAAAGGAGAGCATTGGAGAAAGAGAAGCAGCAGTGGAAACATTATGTTCTTATCATCCATTGACCTAAAAGCTCAAAATCATAAAGGGTCGCTATCTATAGTAAGCGAAGAGATACACAGAAGCCCTTAAGCACGCTTCCTGAAGCCTGGAGCCTGGTGGACAGAAGAGGCTTCTTCTCTGGATCAGGAGACGATAAAGCAAGGGAACGTTCCCAGGCTTGGTTTAGTTTCTTTAGTGTTTAAGAAAACTCCTAAGAAAATAGCAAGTGAATTCTACTCGAGAAACCACAAGCTAAGCAAAACCTGAAGGAAAAAGCAATGGCATCACAGAGCTGAAATGATTTCCCCATGAGGTGGAAATGTGATAGCAGTTGAGGTCTCACTGAAGATTGAACTTCTAGAACTCTGAAGGTATAGACAACCCCTCCGGCCATTCTTCTTCCCCCATTCACCTCTTCTCATACCTACAGCTGGGAAAGTAAACGCTGCCTTTTCCTGCTCACCCTGTAGCCTTGATTCCCTCACGCCAATTCGCATTTGTCTTTTTCTATTCTATGTCATGTCCCCTGCGCTAGGCATTGTGTCGAGAATTTCATATCCATTTTCCCACGGAAATGTCACCAGCTTCTGCAATCATTAATAGTACTGTTTTCAATACTTCAATGAATAAATGAAGACCCAGAATATGGTAGTCAAAAGATACACAGTTCCTGACCCTCTCTGTAATCCCATGGGAGTGTATCTTTTCCTGACAGGAGAGGTGTTCCCCTAACCTAACCCTAACCTGGTGTAACCCTACAGGCACAAAATGGCCCTACGATGCTGCATACCCCCATAACTTTGCCTTTAACCCTGATAAGCAAGGCCCTGAATTCCCAAGGTTGCTAACCTTGGTTCCACTCCAAGCGCTCCAGTTCTTGTTTTGTGGAGTTAGCCCACGCTCCGCACTGATAGTGAGTCCTGCAGAAGGTCTTGGAAACACCCAGCTCCATCCAAAGGACTAATGCTTAGCAAAGGTGGGAGACTTCTGCGTCCAAGTGACTCCAAGAAAAGCGTGCACAGGGTATATCTTAGCCAGAGTTCGTTAGACTATTCAACCGTGTAGGACTGGATCCAGAAAATACACAACACACGAGAATGTATGGAAACATTGACTGAAGCAATAAAGTCAAATCTGGGGACTAGAGAAAAGAAAGAGAGTCAGAAATGGCAGTGCACACATGGAAGCCCAGGATCTGGGATGCCAAGTAAAGAGAATCGTGAACTAGAAGCCAGCTTAGTGAGACTGCCTTTGAGGAGAAAGAAAGGAGGCGAGAGGGGGTGGGGAGGGAGACAGAATGAGAAACTATGCTCAAAGCACACGCAGACACGTATCTCCCTGTGTTGTTAAGAATCCTGGTAGCGTAAAAGGCTCTCCTGGAAGATTCTACCTCCTGATGGTTGAATCCCCACAGAATTTTAGCAAGCCAAATGCAAATAAAGTGTAGTTCTAACGTTTCAGTTTCTTTTTAAGCACAAAGATTAAGAAGAGAGTGCTGGAGAATACATTATCCTGATTAAGTAACGACCTGCTTCCAGGCACGGGGCCCTTTTCCTCACTATGTAAATAATGTGGTTTTCCTCTGAATGCCTTGGAACCGAACATGACTTGTTTTCCAAGTGGCACAACTAGGTTTCTACTTGAGGCGAAACACTCATGCACGGTGCATGGTGCAGCCTGCATGGTGCAGCCTGCATGGCGCAGCCTGCACAGAGCAGTCTGTCTGCTCCATGGGCAGAAGCCTCTTACCTGTGGAGCGGGCCCACTCTCTCCCTCTATGGGGGACCTCCACAGGCACTTTGAAAATGCACAGGCCGGAGCTCCCAAGTTGAAGAGTGGAAGGAATGAGAATATGAGCAAAGAGGTCAAGACCATGAAGGATTCATTCACTGAAACAGCTTACCTGAGCTAAGGGGAGCTCACCAACTCCATCTGGACTGGGAAAGAACAAGCATAGGACCAAACTAGTCCCTCTGAATTGTAGGGCCCATGAGTCTACTCCTGCTCCCAGGGTTCATTTTCAGGACAGTTTGTGGCCAGCCAGTGTTTGTTCCTGTGATCCCTCTGCCCCACCTGGTGATTAGCTAGCTGTAGGGCATTGTTGATTCCACCTTGGGCATGGTAATTTCCCACCTGCCTGTGGGGGAATCCCATTGTGCAGCAGCTAGGTATATAAGGTTTTTCCTAAACTTAAATAAAGGGGATTTGGCTAATCTCCTTTCCAATGACCCAGGTCTCTTGTGTGTTCTTTCAATCTCTAGGCCCTTGCCCGGCTTGCATACAGTACAGTCATGTGCGAGCTGTACCAAGAGGGTAACACAGACACACACAGGTGTTACACTGAATGTTTTTTTTTTGTTTGTTTGTTTTGTTTTGTCTTTCGAGACAGGGTTTCTCTGTGGCTTTGGAGCCTGTCCTGGAACTAGCTCTGTAGACCAGGCTGGTCTCGAACTCACAGAGATCCGCCTGCCTCTGCCTTCCGAGTGCTGGAATTAAAGGCGTGCGCCACCATCGCCCGGCTACACTGAATGTTGTTGACAGTTATATGGCTGGGGCAGACTGAGGGGCCACAGTGCTGGCACTAGGATTTATCCCTTCTGCATGTAATGGCTTTTTGGCATCCTAATCTCTTTGGATGTACACCTTGCTCAGCCTAGATGTAGTAGGGAGGGCCTTGGACCTTCCACAAAGCAAAGTGCCTTACCTTCTCTTAGGATTAGATAGGGGTGGGGTGGGAGGGAGTATGGAGGGATTGGAGGAGGGGGAGGGAGTGGTAATTTGGATTGATAATTTTTTTTTTTAAATCTAGTAAATTAAAAAAAAAAGGAAAATGCTGAGGCAGGAAGGCCCTTTAGGGCAGAGGCTGAAGTGACAGTCATGGAGCCTGAATGGTTCTGCACTAGGTCCTGTGCATATGTGTTATGGTTATGTTGCTTGCTGTTCTATTGGAAGGAACTCCTAACAGTGGGATGGTCTCTGATTCTTTGCTTGTTCTTGGGACCCTTCTCCTCCTACGGGGTTGCCTCATTCGGCCTTGATAGGAGGGTTTGTGCCTAGTTTTACCGTATCTTCTTATGCCATGCTCAGTTGATACACCTGAGAGGCCTACTTTTTTCTTGAAGGGAAATGCAGGAGGAGTGGATTTGGGGCAGAGGGGAGGAGGAAGGTCTAGGAGGCGTGGAGTGGAAACAGCAGTCAGGATGTATTGTGTGATAGAAGAATAAATTTACGAACAAAAGGTCCTTTGATGGCCAACTGGACCATCTTCCACCTCATCTGGCCTTCCTTCCCCAGCCTAGCGCGAGAGGGCGTGTACAGTCTGTTCCCTTGGTTACAAAAAGAAATGGAAGTATCTCTCCTCATCCCTTTCCTAAGTTCCTGACCTGAGACTCAAACAAGCCCTAGCTGGAGAAAACCTCAGTAATGGGCATCAAACCTAAAGTCTTGCACATACAGGACAAGCGCTGCATAGCTGAGTCATACCCTCAGAATTTGTGCCTTGTTTGGTTGTTTTGTGTTCGTTTGTTTGGGTTTTTTGTTTGTTTGGTATTTGCAGGTTACCATCACTGGCCAGAACTCAGGATTTTCCTGCCTCTTCTTTCTGAGTGTTTTGATGAAAGTCACCGTGACCACGATAAGAGCTCTATCGGCCTTGAATGCGCATTTCTTGGTGACTGTGTTAGTTCTGGTTCTTGTTGTGCTTACTAAGCACCTGACCAAAGCAATCAGAAGAACAACGGAGTCTATTTGAATTGGAAGATGAGAGTAGCATCATGCTGGGGCCGGCAGGGCAGCAGCAGGAGCAGCAGGAAGCTGTTGCTCACCTTATGTCTCCAGTCAGGAAGCAGAGAGCAATCCAAACTGCTGCTTCCTTTCGATTCAGTCCAAACCCCAGCCTACTGACCAGTGCTGCTCATATCCAGTGCAGGACTTGCCTCCTCAGTTAAATCGTTCCAGAAACAAGCTCTTGAACACACTTAGAGATGTGTTTCCTTGTCGGTTACTAATTCCAATCAATTGATCATCAAGACCAATTGTTAGCAGGCAGCTGTGTGGTAGAATATTATTTTAAGGTGGGTTGCATTTGTTTGTGCGGTAGAACATTTGTTTGAATGATGTAAAGATGTGACGCTTTTGTTGATGCTACATTTGTTTAACACAGTGAAGCTGTGATTCTCTGCCTGTCTAAAATGCCTGATGGTCTACTAAAGAGAGCTAAATGGCCAATAGCAAGGCAGGAGCAAGGACAGGCAGGGCTGGCAGGCAGAGAGGGTAAGCAGAAGGAGAAATGAGGAAGAAGAAGAACTAGAGAGAACAAGGAGGGTAGGTGGTCAGGGGCCAGGCCATCCAGCTACACAGCAAGCCACAGAGAAAAAAGTAAAGAAAGGTATACAGAAATAGAGAAAGATAAAAGCTCAGAGGCAAAAGATAGATGGGATAATTTAAGACTAGGAAAGTTGGCTAGAAACAAGCCAAGCTAAAGGCAGGTGTTTATAAGTAATAATAAGCCTCTGTGTGCGATTTATTTGGGCGCTGGGTGGCAGGCCCCCGGAAAGAGTCAGAAGTAAAAAGTAAAAGCCCATCCACCGCCCCATTGTGCTCAGCTAGTGCTCCAGTCTCAGCTTCTCCCGGCACGACTCATGTCTTTCTTGGAGCTGTCCACACATGTTTATATTTTCCTGCTAAACTACAGGTCTAAGAAGAAATTTAGAAATCACCTAGCAGAGTAATTCAGCCCACTTCCTTTACCAAGTCAGGGTGGGTAAAAGTTCCCAGGCTCCCTGAGGAAGCCTCCATAAGCCCCACCCACCAGAGCAGAACAGCCCTGTGCACACTGGAGAAAGTGTACATAAGAAGCTGCCAAAGAAATGTCAACTAATTACGCCTTGGGAAGAAAAAGGAACAGATGCATTGGCATGACTAATGCCGTGGCTCTATGTTCCTCCAGAAATAAAACATGTTGACCTATAGATTCCACGGGAGGTAAGGCCTGGGTAATAGTGGGGCTTGTTGCTTGCTCGAAGATGTGCTTGCTCTTTATTGCATATTCTTCCATTTCTATTAGGGACTCGCTGTGACTGCTGGCGGACTGTATTAGGATTCAGTGGATGGCTGTGTGCCCACACGCTGGGAATCACAATGACAAGGCATGGATGGAGAACTGCTCCCCGGATGTAAACGGCTCAGTGGCATGAGACCCACAACAGAGAAAGGGAAAGAGTCCAAAATGTCCACAAGGATGAAAATAGAAAAAAAAAAACAGAAGAAAACACATCCAAGAAAGAAAGATGCAATAGAAAGAAGAGAGATGTTAGAATAGTATCCAAGGAGATGGAAAGTGTCTGTGGGACCAATCCTTGCCTTCACAGCTTCCAGCATCACCTGGCTTGAGTTAACAGATCCCTGGTCATTCTCCCCACACTCAGCTGTTACAAACTTCATTGACGAAAAGCTAGTTTTGAACACTGAGGAAGGGCAAGTTGATGTGGATAGGGCTTCCTTCAAAGCCACGACAGCAGAAGCATAACAGATACTTTGGTGACCTCTGTGGAACCCCTGGTAATAGAGACATCACTGCCAAATTTATAATAAATAATCAAAACTCAAGGAGATTAAAAAATGGTTGCACTTCGTAGAGTGTGATGAGTTTCTGAGTTAATATTCAGCTCATATACTAAAATGGAAAGAGAGAAGAAGAACAGACATAAAAGCCAACTTCAAGTGACAAAACGACCATTAAGAGAACAACCATCACCAAGGAAACTTTCCGGATGGGGACTGGAGGCTGTTTCCATCAGAGCAGGGCTCACGGGAATGAAGCCAAGTTCACGGAAAGGCTGTGTCCATGATGGGGAGGTTTAGGCATGATAGAACAATGCCCTGAGGTGAGGGGCAAGACCCAAGGGGATCACAGTGCTGCAGGAGGCACAGGGAATTTATAAGAAGGTACATGCAGCACTCTAGGAGTTAAAATCCCCCACGTCTGGACCACAAACTAGTTACCACTCCCAGGCCTACAAAGAGACCAGAAAATGCGACCAACAAAGAGGAAAGCCTTCTATGAATCGAGATTTATCAAACCTGGAGATTTAAAAGTGCTAGGTCAACACAGGCGTCGAAAACGGCACAATAACTTTCACCTATAAATTCAAAAGTTAAGGAGTGATGTGAAGCCCCCCTCCACACACAGACACACACACAAACCCATTAGTAAGCCTTTCAAAAGAAACATTGGACTAGGGAGTGACTGACTAGCAGGGTACTTGCAGAATACACGCAAGAACGTGGGTCTGAAAGAGAAAGGAGAGGCAGAGGGAGGGAAGGAACCAAGAATAACTAGAGACTACTGGGAGATTGCTAATGCATTTGAGAACATGGAAACAGGAGTCACACAAACTAATATACAAATAGGGATAGAGGTTTAAATCAGAGCAAATAGACTGTTTGGTGTCTTGAGAATTTCATTGCTGAATATAACATGGTATAAATTCACACTCCACTAAGCCCTCCAACTCCTCCTCTGGGTTTCTAACACTACACCCTCCCAATCTCATGTGCCCTTATTGTTAGCCCACCACACACAGTCAGGGAAGCCCGTGTGTTCATGGGTGTAAGGCCATCAGGACATCATGGACGTGAGTAGCCTGTTAGGACCTGAACTATTGAAGACATTCTCTCTCCTGGCAACAGTCAATTGTCAATAGCTCCATGGTTAAGGATAAAAATTTATGCATGCCTCCCCATTCCATGCTGGGATTGGGGGGGAGGGTCATGCCCTTGTACATGCAGTCACAGTCACTATGAGTTCATGTGTACAGTCGCCATGTTGTGACCAGAAAACACTGACCCATTGTGGTTGTTAGCCATATCTGGCTCTTGTAATCTTCCTACTCCTTTCTAGATAGTCCCTAAGCCTTGGGAAGAGGGCTATGACACAGACGTACCCCTAAGGGCTGAGCACCATGACTTCTTATGCTCTGTACACTGATTGGTTGCGGGTCTGTGCTAAGCATCATCTAATACAAAAAGAGGTTTCTCAGACAACGGTTGACAGATACAATCTGTGGGTACAAAGGGAAGTCATTGGAAGTGGGGGTTTATATGTGACCCTAGATGCTATCCCACTGATCAACTTTTCTACTTTATGGTAGTCTATGCTGAGACTTTTACTATTATATACCTATGGTATAACTTGAAATCCAGGGTTTCAAAGATCTCCAGCACAGTTTTAATTACTGAGGATTGTTTGGTTATCTCAGGTGTTTTGTGTTTCCATATGAAGTTTACATTGTTTAATATTCTATGACAGATTAATTGTGCTGAAATTTTGATGAGAGTGTGTGGACTCTGTAGATGTATATGGTATTATGGTTCACAAAACTAATGCTAACAATCCCTGAGCATGGGAGATCTTACCAACTTCTGATGTCTTCCTCAATTTCTTTCCTCGGCACCTTGAAATTTTCATCATCCATTTTTCCACTTACTTGGTATAATTTATTCAAACACATTTTGAAAACTGTTGTGACTGTTACTGTTTCCCAGATTTCTTTCTCTGTATTTTAATCATTTATGTATGGGAGACTATAGACTTTGTGTTTTAATTTTATAGCCTACTGCTTTGCTGAATGAGTTTATCAGACAGAGGAAGGTGTTTTTTGCGGTGATTGGTTGGATTTGATTTATTTTGGGTTTTGTTGTTGGTTTTAGTTTTATTGTTTTGTTGTTGTTGTTGTTGTTGTTGTTTTGAGGTAGGGTTTCTCCATGTAGCCCTGGCAGTCCTGGAATTCACTCTGTAGACCAGGATGACCTCAGACTCAGAGAACTACCTGTCTCTTCCTACCAAATTCTGAGATTAAAGGCATGTGCCACCACCACAGGCTTCAGATGTAGGAGGTTTCTAATGGAGACTTTAGGGTCTCTGATGTGTAGAATCATGTCATTTGCCAATAAGGATATTTTAACATCTTCTTTTCCTGTCCGTATCCCCATTATCTCCTTCTGTTGTCTCACTGTTCTAGCTAAGACTTCAAGAATTATATTGAACAGGAGTGGACATCCTTGTCTTGTCCCAGATATTAGCAGAAATGTTTCAAGTCTCTCTCAATTTAGTAAGACACTGACAGGGGTTTGGTTGTATTTTACCTTTACTATGTTTACTATGTCCCCTGTACCCCTAGATTTCCATGGCTTCTATCATGAAGAAATATTGGATTTTCTCAAAGACTTTTTTACCCCTGCATCTAATGAAATGTTCATGTGGTTTCTCTTCTTGAGTCTCTGTATGTGTTAGATTTCAGTTATTGATTAATACATGTTGAACCTCCCTTTATCCCTGGGATAAAGCTGGCTTGATAGAGGCAGATGATATACGTTGTACACTCTTGGATTTGTATTGTAAGGAATTTACTGAGAAAATGTTCATCTGTGTTCATCAGGAGATTAGCCTGCAATTTTTTTTTATTGTTGGTCATTATCTGGTCTGGGTGTCAGAAGGATACTGAATTCATAAATTGAATTTGGAGGAGTTCCTTCCTATTTTACTAAATAATTTCTGGAGTTTCAGTGTTGGTTCTACATTGAATGTGTAGTAAATCTTCAGGTTAAATCCACATAGCTGTGTTTTTTTTAAATTGTGAGATATTTAATAACTGCTGTGTCTCATTGGTTCCTTTATGTCTGATTAAAGTATTTACTTCATCTTTATTTAGCTTTGTTGGAAATCTATTCATTTCTTTCAGCTTTTCCAGTTTAGTGAAATATATTTTGATAGTGTATCCTTGCAAATCTCAACTTCTTTAGAATGTATATTAGTGTCTCCATTTTAGCCTCTTATATTATTAATTTGGGTATTATTCCCCCCCCCCTCTTTTGGTGAACTTGACTAAAAGTTTACAATCTTGTTAATTTCCCCAAGAATTGACTATTTCACTAATGACTTGGATTGTTTTTGTCCATTTTTATCATTTCAGCCGCGATTTTGATGATCTCTTCCACGGTACTGTTGGGTCAGGTGTGGGTGAGCATTGTTATTGTTTTCCTAAGGAATTTAAGTATAGCGATGGTTACATTATAAGCTCTCAAGTTTGGCGCTGGCTCTTGTTGGATAACCTTTCCTCTTAGGACTGCCTTCTTTGTGTCTCGGATTTTGCCGTGTTGTGCTTTCACTTTTATTTAATCGTAGTAAACAATTAACTCCTCTCTTGATTTCTTCCCTGACTTGATCACCATTCAGCAGGGTGGTGTTTATTTCCATGAGTTTGCGTTTTGTGTAGTTTCTGTTGCCATCAGTCCCCTGCTTCATTCCTTTCTGATAGGATGCAGGATGCTGTTTCAGTCTTCCTGTTTCTACCGAAACTTGCTTTATGATCAATTTTAGATAAAATCTCATGGGCTAAAGAGAATAGAATGTTCTAGAGATGTCTGTTAGGTCCATTTGATTTATGATGGCATTATCTCTGTTATGTTTCTATCCAGCTGACTTGTAGTTGGTACAACTATCACTACCCTGTATTTTTTACTTATTAATACTTCTTTTATAAAATCACGTGTATCTATATTTAGTGCTTATACAGTTGAAGTTTGAATATCCTAATAGTAAGTTTTTACTTTATTTACTATCTTTGTCTTAAAGTATGTGGTCAGACATTAGAATAGCTTTATCTGCCTGTTTCTTAGTTCTATTTGCATAAAATAATTTCCATCCATTTCCCCTGAGGTGGTGTCCACATCCAATGGTGAGTTGTATTTCTTGCAGGTAACAAAAAAGATGTATCCTGTTTTCTCATCCAGTCTGTCACCCGTTGTCTCTTTATTGGGTAATTGAGATTATTACTATTAAGAGTTATGGCTGCGTAATGTGCACTGATGCCCATTATTCTCTTGAACCTCTTTTAATTGTCTGTTTGTTACTGTCTATTTGTTCCCTGCGCCCTCCTGGGTGTATTTATCCTTCTCTTCAAATCTAAGTATTCTTTTAGGTATCCTCTGTATATGCAAGTATATGCCATAAAATTTTTCCTCTGTTTTTGAGATTACAAAATAATTACAGCATTTCCCCCTTTCCTTTTCCTTTCCTCCCACCAAGTCCTCCCATAAACCCCTCCTTGTCTTTCAAAATCACATATTCTTTGGCCATTGTGGTAACATGCATATATGTATATAGATAAATAGTCTTAAATAAAACATGGTTGGTCAGTATGCTGTTAATTGTATAAATATTTTTATGGTTGACCATTTAGTATTGGATGATCAATTGGTGGGCTCTTCCCTGGGTAAAACTATTTCTTTTGCTGTCAGCCTTCCTTCGTTGCCTGTGGTTTTTCGTGGGGATGAGGTCTCATGAGTTTTTCCCTCTCCTCTTTGATATGCCTATTATTGTTGTCCTTGATAGGTTCATGGTCAGGCAGTAATGTTGGTTAGGCTTTCTGTGTGTAGCTCCAGATATTACTAGGAGACAGAGGCTCACAGCAAGCTCCCTGATTGTCTAGATTGTACAATATTTCCACCTTTCTTCCACAATAGTTCATGAGCTTTAGTTGTGGGAGCTGTGTTGTTGATATGTTCACCAGGGCTCTGCGTTTGCTTATGTTTTCTATAATGGTGTCCACCTGTTGCAAAGAGACCTTTATCTGCTGAAGAGTGGGGGCTACACAAATCTGTGGAAATCAGGGGAAATGTTCAGAATGCAGTTAGACATTATGCTGGCTTGTTAAAGTTTTAGTTGTACATTCAGCCGCAGTGGGTAGTTGGCTAGGATTCCATTACCAGGCACGATTTCTCTCTTGCTGAGTGGGCCCTAAGACCAATTAGAGTATTGTCAGTTACTGCCAAGTACGCTTGCCACTCCTGGGGTATTGTACCATCTTGTCATTGATGCTGGGTAGGGTTGCTGGTTGCTTCCTTCCTTCGGAAGCTTGAATAGCACCTTCTTCTACTAAGAAAACTTGTCCTCAAACATTCACGTCAGCTCCAGGTCTGGGGCCTCTTGGCTCTGTTTCTGATATACATGGTATCTTCAGCAACAGGGACAATGATGTCTCAAACAAACTTTTCAAAACACAGTATAAAACAAAGTGAGAAATCAACAAGATTTCATACGAGGAAGATGTTAACCAAAGCAAAGCAGAACATATCTCGCTCTACTCAATCCTAATGAGCTTCGATCCAAAGAGGCTTCTGCCAGGAACAAAGTCCTCCTGTAGCACAGAAGCCACCCAGGAGCTCAAGGCTCTGGACTTAGGCTTCACAAGGAACAAAAGTGATAGCATGTTCATCCCTATATGTTCTGTATTCATAGAGCCTTGCATGGAAAGAAGAAGGAACATGAGGAGGAGGAGGAAGAAGAAGGAAAGAAAATATGCTTAGAAAAAAAGCAGCCGGGCATGATCTCTGCATGACTGCAAGAAGCCCAGAGAAACAGATACAGTGATGTGAGGATTAGCCACAGTCATCAAATCTTCATTTGGAAGTTCTTCATACAAAATGTAATATGGAGTGGGAGGTCCTTCTGTCTGTGTATTGCTTTTATTGGTTAATGAATAAAGAACTGCTTTGAGCCTACGGTAGGGAAGAACAGAACTAGGTGGGGAAAGCTAGGCTATAAGCTGGGAGGAAAGAAGGGCGGAGTGAGAGAGATGCCATGGAGCTGCCACCAGAGTCAGAAATGCCAAAAATTTGCAGGTAAGCCCCTGTCACATGGCAATACACAGATTCACAGAAATGGATTAAATTAATATGTAAGAGTTAGCCAATAAGAAGCTAGAGCTAATGGGCCAAGAAATGATTTAAATAATACAGTTTCTGTGTGATTATTTCTGGTCTAAGCTAGCTGGGCAGCTGGGAACCAACAAGCGGCCTCCCTCTTCCAACAGTAGTTGAGTATAGAAAGTTTTCCCTGGAAATCCATATTTGGTTGTCTTGTAAATGTCAAGAAATATTCATTTAGACTAGAATGTGAAGAAACTACTTGCTGGTTTGAGTTTGGGTCTGTTTCTTTCTCCTGTCCCTTTTTATTTTATGGCACGGTCTCCCTTGTTAATGTGCTTGTCCTTAACCAACGTTCCATTAACAGTAAATGTGTACAGAGAAATGTACTGACGCAGTTAGGAAGACAAAAGTTAGCTCGTTTTTCTGGTAACATCTGCACCAATGTTTTCAAAGCAGTGTAACTTAAAATAACTGGAAAACAAGAGTAAGTGCATAGGTAAACTAAAATAAACATCACCCACAGAAGACTCCAATGCACAAGAAAAAAACAAACGAGGCGGGTCCTCCCCAGAATTCCCTGGGAAAGAGAGAATGTTATGTTAATGCTAGGTCGTGTATTTATTTATTCAAACGTGCATTCATTCATTCATTTCATCTACAATCCTCATTATCCTGAAGAATAGCTATATAGACTATGTGTTAGGCATGCATTGAGATCACCAGCCCTTCACCAAAGCCCACATTTGTGCCGCTGGTTACACCTAAGCATCTCCACAAATCACACACACTAAAAGTTCGCAACCCCACTCTCCCTCTCCCCCGACTTCCCACTTAGACCCTGGGAAAGCGCACTCTGCTCCACCCATCCGCACGCTCCTCTGGGAGCATCTGCTCTGCTCCCTGAGTGTATTGCCTCACTCACGGGTGTTTCTCTCTTGGTTGTAGGTGATAGCACCTTTGGAATTCTCATGTAAAGATACCCTCCCCATCATTACACTCAAGGCCATTTTCGTGACAGTCTCAAGGCCACCTCTCTCAGGAACAGTTGTTCAGCCTAGGTACACAGGACACACCTGCCCTTACCAGGCAAAGACTAGGTCCACAATATTGTCAATTTATTATTATTTTTAATTTCATATATAATGCTAAATCCCCCTTTTAGCCTCACTAGTCTGCCTCTATCACTGACTGGATTATTTCTCCTTCCTGACAGGTGTTCTCCTTCTACTTTCACAGTGTGTGTGTGTGTGTGTGTGTGTGTGTGTGTGTGTGTGTGTGTGTGAATGCATCTAACTAGGGTTCCTCGCATGGCATAAGTGTGGGTAATTATTTACTTGAGCAAAGGTAACTTACCAATTGCTAAACCACAAAAGGATAAGGATATAATTCTTCTTCCTATAGCAACCATTAGCTGCCATAGCTCCAGAGAGAGGAATAGAGCAATATTCAGCCTCTCTCTGATCTGTGCTGCACTGCTCATGGGCTCAGTCTTGTACAGGTCCTATGTAGGCAGCCATAACTGCTGAGTTCATGGGTACAGCAGTTACGCCATATCCAGAAAATAGTTTTTCACAACATTCCATCTCATCCTTTAGCTCTTAAGTCATTTCTGACTCCTTTTCCAGTATATTCCCTAAACCTTGATCTAGGGGTGATACAGATGTACCATTTATGGCTGAGCACAAAACAATCACTTAGTCTAAGTAGTTCAATAAGTTATAAATCTACATTATCTACTGCCCACTGAAAATTAGAAGATTCTCTGACCAAAGCTAAGAGCAGTACTCATCTCTGAGTATAAATATATATCTTTAAAAGTCAGTTTAATCCTTACTGTTCCCATTCCCACCCACCCCAAGTCCACCCATAAAATCTATTCTAATTTCCCTTCCAAGGAGATATGTTGCCCCCACCCCAAGCACTCCTTGTTCCTTGGCCTTTCTTGGTCTGTGGGCTATAGCATGATTATCCTGTACTTAACAGCTAATGTCCACTTATAAGTGAGTACATACCATGTTTGTTTTTCTGGGTCTGGGTTACCTTACTCAGGATGATTCTTTTCTAGTTCCATCCACTTGCTTTCAAATTTCATGATGTCATTGTTTTTAATAGCTGAGTAATACTCCATGGTGTAAATGTACCACATTTTCTTTATCCATCCTTCTATTGATGGAAATCTATGGGTTTTTCCAGTTTCTACCCATTAGGAATGAAGCTACAGTGGACATGGTTGAACAAGTGTCCTTGGGATAAGATGGAGCATCCTTTGAGCAGATGCCCAAGAGTGGTGTAGCCTGGTCATGAGGTAGACTGAGTCTCAGTTTTCTGAGAAACTTCCATATTGATTTCAACAGCAGTTGTACAAGTTTGCACGCCCACCAGCAACAGAGGAGTGTTCCTCTTGCTCTACGTCCTCAGAAGCAGGAATTGTTTTTGATTTTTTATCTTAGAGCCTGCACTATTGCTGTTCTGTTCAGGAAGTTGTCTCTGGTGTCAATGAGTTCAAGGCTATTCTCCACTTTCTCTTATATTAGCGTCAGTGTGTCTGGTTTTATGCTGAATTTGTTGATGCACTTGGGCATGAGTTCTGTGCATGGGGATAGATATGAATCAACTTGCATTCCTATCCATGCAGACATTCAGATAGACCAGCACCATTTGTGGAAGATGTTTTCTTTTTCCATTGTGTTTTTATGGGTTCTTTATTTAAAAAAAAAAAATCAGGAAAGAGTACTGGCAGAGATGACTGGAATTGTGGGATATGGGGAGGGCAATGTAGAAACCTATTGCAGTGGAAACTCGCTGGACTCTACAAGAGTGACCCTAGCTAAGTCTCCTAGTAATGGGGGATATGGTGCCCAAAGTGGCCATCTTCTATAACCAGGCAAGACTCCTAGCAATGGTACTGGAATTTCATGATAGTCACAAACCTTCTACCTACAATCTGTCCTATCTACAATATGTGCTGGGGTAATGAAAGTGGGGCAGAACTTGAGAGAGTGGTCAACCAATGACTGGTCCAATTTGAGGCCCAGTTCTAACACAGCCTGGGTGTCCAGGAACCAGAGATAGAACAGCTCAGAGACCCAGGATAGAACCAAACCTGACTGACAAAAAAAGTCAATGAAATGATTCCTAATGATATTCTGCTATACTCATAAATCAGTGCTTAGCCCAATTGTCATCAGAGGGGTGTTATCCAGAAACTGATGGAAGCAGATGCAGATACTCATAGGAAAACAGTAAAAGAAGCCAGTGAGCCAGAGGAACCCCTTAGAGGTGGGGGGGGGGGTTAAGTGTTGTAGGAGACAAAGGGGTCAAGGAAACCAAGAGGACAAAGGCAACAGAATCAACTAAGCAGAACTCATAAGGACTTACAGAGACCAAAGGGACAAACATGGACCCTGTATGAGTCTGAGCTAGGTCCTCTGCATATATCTTATGGGTGCATAGCTTGGTATTCTTGTGGGGCTCCAAAAAACAGGTGTGGAGGGTGTCTCTGAGTTTTGCCTGAATTTGGGACCCCTTTCCTTCTACTGGGTTGCCTCAATCAGCCTTGCTATGAGAGTTTGCATCAGTCTTATTGAATCTGTTAGGATATGTTCAATGGCTTATCCCTGGAGGGGTGGTGGTGGTGGTGGTGGTGGCTGCTCTTTTTTGATAGGAAATGGAGAAGTGGATCTGGCTGGGGAAAAGGGAAGGGAGGACGGAATGACTTGGATGAGTGAAGAGGGGGGCATCTGTGGTTGGCGTGTAATATATGAGAGAAGAATAAAGATTTTTTTAAAAAGAAAATAAAGTTTCAAGGACATGTATCAAAATTCACAGAAAAATTTAACACTTAGTGACATTTCATATGATACCAACTGAACATGAAGGGAAATAATCAGAATGTCATAAAGGAGGGAGTGTTTAGTGACACTTGGGCTATCTATAATGCATAAGTAAGCACAGTAAATTTTCTGTTGGGTTTTCATTCTGTTATGTAAAGGTATTCAATAATAAAACAAATGAAAAAGGTAAAAAGTACAAAGCAAATGACCAGGTTTACTTAGTAAAACTATGGTAGTAGATGAGAGCCTAGAGCCTCCCAAACTCCTACAATATCGCTTTTGACCACAGGGACAATGATTAGAAACAATTCCCTCCTGCTTGTGGAGCAGGCCTGAAATCTGATCAGAAAGCAGTTGGTTACCCCACTAACAATCATGCCGCTATTGGACCAGTGGGTGTTGAAGGAGCCGCGGGTTGCATTCCTGCTGCCCGGCTCCCAGCTGCCTGGCTAGCTTATGCCCCAAAATAACAACACACAAACTGTATTCATTTAAACACTGCCTGGCCCATTTCTATTAATGTGTGTAGCACCGAGTTGCGCTTACCGGGAAGATTCTAGCCTATGTCCATCCTGAGTGGGAGCTTCATCGCGTCTGCCCCAGAGAGCAGAGCTAAAGCTTAGCTCACTTCCTCTTCCTCCCAGCATTCTTTTTCTGTTTACTCCACCCACCTAAAGACTGGCTTCCTCCATCAAGTGGGCATGCATTTCTTGACAGAGCAACAAAGTTTTGTTCAGCCAGTACATAGTACACATATGTCTACATGATTTCACGTCAGCATGAAAACAGAAGGGATCCTCAGACTGCCACCACCATCCTTTATCTTCAGTGAGTTCCAGAAACCAGGGTACAAATTTGGAAGGTACTGTCATCACTTTTTCCGTGCTGGACATATTTCAAATAACTTATAAGAGAATGGGTTTATTGTGGCTCACATTTTAGAGGTTCCAGTCCATGGGCAATTGTCTTCACTGCTTTTGTGCCTGTGGGAAGGCAGGACACACTGTGACTGAAGCATACACATAGCAGGGCAAAGCTACTCATCACAAGCCAGTGAACAATAGAAGAGAGGAAGAAGAGGGGGTCTTATAATTCTTGATATGGTTTGGTAATTGAAGAGTTCCCATCAGGCTCTGCTTTTAATCACCACTTTTCATTAGTATCTGGCTGGAGACCAAGTCCAGTACCTGTAACTTTAATGATAATTTTATGCCCAAACTAGAGCAGCCTCCTACCCATCCTCCTTTACACTGAATGAGTCATGGTAAGTGGAGGTTGGAGTGGAAGTTTAGAAGGGAATGGAGGTGGGTATTTGAGAAGCAGGACTCAAGCTACAACTATGAGATAATGAAGGTGCCAAATGTCAGAAATACAAAGAAAGATGCAGATGCAGTTTCTACCTTAGAGACACTCTCAACAGTTCCAAAACGGAGAAGAAAAATGCACAAATATACAGAGATGAGGGTTTAACAAATGTGTGTCAGGTGCTATAGTACTATAGAGAAGAAAGTCTCTCTCTCTCAGACAGGCTGCCCAGAGAACAGAGCATTGAAAACCATAGGCGAGGTCCCTACTTAGAGACAGATGTGATCTCACTACTTTCTATATATCTGTGTCTTCATTCTTTTTCTATTACTATAATAAAATACTTGAGGTTAAGTACTTAATAAACAATCGTGGTTGATTAAGTTCAGAGATGTTGCCAATATCAAGAAACAGGGGTGTGTCTCTGTTGTTTGTGCTTTCTGCATCACAACCTGATAGAGGCGATTGCATGCCAAGACAAAACAAATATGTGGATGGCACAGGTGGCTATGTTCTGTTTTTATATTGGTGCAAAGGACTTGAACTCAGGGCCTCTTTCACTGCCAGTGTTCTCACTTGGCCATCTCTCCAACCCTTTACCTCTTCCTCTAAAGTCACAAAAGCCACTATGTGAGTTGTCATCTTAACTAATTACACCAGCAGCCCTACCTTCAAGTTCATTAACACTTGACTCTGGAGACTCTGTTTCGCCATATGTATTTCCAGAGGACACAGACATACCACAACAAGAAGCCATGCGGTAAGACTAGTGGAGAGGGTATTTTCAGCATGGATGGTGTACTGAAAAATTGGAGATAGGGAAAATAATTGAGGCATGATCACAAAGTATATACAAGAAATTGAAGATGTTGGATGAAAATGGTAGGGTTTCCCATAATGAAACCTCAGGTTTAGAATAATTGTTTAATATGCACAGTGCCCTAGCTTCACTCTCCAGTAGCACAGAAAAGAAGGGGCAGTGAGGACACAGAATAAAGACTTCAGAAGTCACTAAGATAGAGTCACTCTAATTATAGCCTTGACTGGAGAGAGGGCAAGAGACAGAGGCTGGACCAAGTTTCCATCTGAGACAGTGGTTCCGGAGAGAACGAAGAGTGATGATGGGAAATGGTGCCATTGAGATGTGGAGCGGCGGCTCCATGGAGTGTCTACAGACACAGTCTGAGCTTGCTGACATGATCCAAGGAGTCAGCTGCTGCGAGGATTCCAAAATGCCCCTGGGATTTGCAAGTAGGTAGTTTGTGGGGGCAACCCAAACAGAAAATGTTTCAATGGTGAGTTAGTTGTACTACATGGAAGAACTGCAGAGAGGGGAGAAAATAATGTCCCAGGAAATGACCCAATTTGTGACTCTATTAGGATCCAAAGAATATTCTTGGAACATTTTTTTCCCCTAAAAGATGCTCTATGAAAAAGAAGCTGTTTGTGTTTCTCCAAAGCTCTTATCCATAGGAAGAGGATGCCAGATTGTTTTACATGTTGGCTACCTTCTAGAAGCATGAGCAGAGAGACAGGGAGGAGCTGGGCAGCAACAATGGAGTGAAGATTTGGCTACTGGTAATGGATGATTGGCAAGGGCGAGTCCGGGCACTGGGGCAGCGTGGCAGCAAGGAAACCATTTAGAGACGATAGACACGAGACTCCTCTGTTGTGAGAGCCTCTCCTCTAAGCCACACTGCTGTCGACCTCAGGGGTTCAGCTGGGCCTCTCACAAATAACCATAGCTGGATTCAGTGGCTGCTGATGTTTCCTGAGAGAAGTAGGGGGTACGGGGGGCATGGAACCCCGAGGACACAGCCACTCCTCTAAGTCGCTTCTTTGCAATTCTGCCTGTGGCTTTAGGATTCCGGGGAAGAGCTAGAGTATGCATGTGGGAAAGGTCTTGGGAAGGGGGAGCTCATCTACACAGCCCTGGGGAATCATCGTCGACATCAGGTGCAGACCTTCCAGTGTGGATCTTTTAAGGTCAACCATGCTCCTCCCCATAACCCATCATCCACTCCTCGTAAGTTAACCTACTGAAGTCATCAGTTCCCCAAAGTGGCATTTGTTGAAATCATACCTTGGTTTGTCACGGGGACTCGAGACATAGTCTCTGTCTCCTTAGGAAAGAATTTAAGCGAGGCGTGGAAGTGCTAGGATGATACTCAGAAAGAGACAGACAACTGAAACAAAGGTGTAGAAAAGGGACGCTTGCAAACAGAATTTTGGCAGGGTGGTTTATCCCTTTAGAGCTTGCAGGAGTGGTGTCAAGGACATGGAATGTATATAGAGTAGTGAGACGTGTCACTAAAGTGAAACCAGCTGGGCAGTGGATCCTGGGGGAGAAATCGGATGGCATTCTTTTTCTGTGTCGTATAACATGGCATGTCTGCCCAAGGAGTAGGGTCAACCCAGGATGTATGGAGATGCTTTGAGAATAGCCGAAAACCTAAAGAAGATACTTATTGCAAGCCTCGAGAGTAGTGAGTGCATCCGGGGCACAGGGATAAATAAGGAGCTGTAGAGGCATCCTGATCACTGCTGTACTTAATGAGAGAGCTAGCTGAGGACCAGGTCGCAGCCTGAAGGGAGACTGCAGGTGTAAGGGAGAAGCTACCACAAGAAAGAGCTAGGGATCCTCTGTGTTAGCCTCCCATGCCAGCGTTCCAACCAGATAATAGAGAGAGCTGCTGCTTCCCTCAGCTCTCTCTATTAGGTTAAAGATCCCAGAGCAGATCTGTGTTAAAGATCCCATCCTGGAACTCCTAAAAACTAGAATCTGTTGGGAATGCAGGTGACAAAGAGGAAAAGGGAGAAAGAGAGGCAACAGAGCACCCCTTGAGTCTGACTTTTGAGAGGAGGAGAAAACTCATAATGCATCCTGTAGACACTGTTAAGGAGTCTTAAGAATGGTCTGATTACCGAAGTCTCCCACACCAGATCGTTGTTAAGGCCCCTTGCTGTTGGGGACTACCGAACCTCAGACCATGAATTTTCTATGACCCCTTGCCTCCTGGAGCCAACAGTTTGTTTTCCTGTGCTTGCAGCCGCCCTGGGCTCGGGGCACGAGAGCCTCATGAGTTCCTGAGGGCAGGGGAGTGGTTTCTGGTGGGCTTGCAGCTGAAAATTCCTGAAAGCTAGGGCATGACCACTAGCCAAGGAGAGCCCTATATAAACTGCTCTGGAATAAAATTGGCATTCTTGCTTGAAGAGTGACCATGTCTCTGTGAGTTTTTTAATCCCCAGACCCGTGCCCGATCGTGGTTCCAGGTGGTACAGGCACCACACCTTACCAATGATATGAAGTAAAAAACCATGATGGTCAGAAGATTCAGTGCTAGAATGATAGCAAAGTCCCAGATGGACTGGTTCGTATGCGCCATTACAAAGGCTTGGCCATCCTTAGAGAAGGCCATCGCGTGTATCAGGATCGAGAGGATGATAGAGAACAGGGATAGGCAGTCCTGAGGGAACTAGATCTGAGGGACAGGCCCTGAGAGGAGAATGTTCTCCAGGGACTTAAGGAAGAACTGGACTCAGGACCCTGAGACAGTCTTGGAGATTTAGCAGCTTTGCTGAGCCTTGTGGTGGAGCAGAATCTGGATGAAGTAGGAGGCTTTGGAGACTCTGAGTAACATAGAGCACAGGAAGAGTGTCCCCGTCGTCCGAGAGCAGCCTAAAGAGAAGAGAGATGTAAAGCAGAGGAGGAGGTCTCTCTGGGTTCCTTGAGGATAAATATGACAAGATTTAAACTGA
This sequence comes from Microtus pennsylvanicus, assembly GCF_037038515.1. Classification (NCBI taxonomy): domain Eukaryota; kingdom Metazoa; phylum Chordata; class Mammalia; order Rodentia; family Cricetidae; genus Microtus; species Microtus pennsylvanicus. The sequence goes on from NC_134596.1 coordinate 12,277,781, forward strand.
GCCTGAGTTTCTAAGAAAAAAAAATGACAGAAAGTCCAATCCTGTGCCCTAGGTGTTCTGGAGGGGTTTAGAGCTCAGGTGGTGATCCTCAGAAGGCCTCTGTGATGAAACAGAAGCAATTTCAGTACCAGGGATGGGTCATTATCTCACCACCACCACCAAGCATGGTACTTTTCTCTCCTGCAAGAGGGTAGAGATGGGCCGGGCGGTGGTGGCACACGCCTTTAATCCCAGCACTCGGGAGGCAGAGGCAGGTGGATCTCTGTGAGTTCGAGGCCAGCCTGGTCTACAAGAGCTAGTGCCAGGACAGGCTCCAAAGCTACAGAGAAACCCTGTCTCGGAAAAACTAAAAAAAAAAAAAAAAAAAAAAAAAAAAAAAAAAAGAGGGTAGAGATGATTTTCTAAACTTAGATCCCCTCCAGCGGCAGGTTTGGTGGATGGCTTTGCAACAGGTGGGCCACTGTGTCAACCCAGGTCTTCTTGGACATTCCCCCTGCCATGCCTGTATTTATAATCACAGGTCATCACTGCAGTAATTGCTCTTTTGTATAATCTTCTGTTTCCCCTCTCCTCATCTGTGGTCTGTAGGAAGAGAAATTCCACACACGCTGCCCCCAGCCGCTGTGCTCCAGAGCCAGAGGGGCTCAGGAGATGGCATGAGGGTTCAGTGTCTCACTGCAGTTGGGGGAAACAAGTTCAGAGTGAGAAGTTACCCACCCAGTGCTCAGGGACTCATTAGAACCAGAAGAAGAGCTTGAGGGAACATTGTACAGGGCTATCCACAGAGACTACCATCTTCAAGTGTCTAGCTAAGGCTTTTCACAAAAGATCATTATAACAAAGATCATCATCGCTGAGTTTGTTGACTCCTGGTCCGTTCTCTTAGAGGAAGGGGTAGAGAGAGTCAGGAGACCCTCATTGAGTATCCAACCCTACCTTTCCAACTGGTGGTAGGCAATTCTGCCTTTATTACACTTGGCCTCAATGTCTTTTAGGAAGGTCTATAGTATAGGTGAGGCATTTGGAGCATAGGTGGGAAAAGACAAGGTCAGGGGCGCCATCTACCCAGCCATGAGGGAATCACCATGCACGTTGCCTGTATATATCCCAGTGTGGCTGCTTTATTAAAGTCACTCATCTTTCTGCCCATAAGCCTACACCTGTCGTTTTATAAGTAAGCCTAACAAACTCATTGGTTCCTCAGAATGAGTTTTGGTGGAATGTAACTTGGTTTATCATTGGAATTGTAGGCAGGAGTAAATGCTGCTTCTGTCTTTCCCGGAAGGAATTTTAGCTACAACTAAGCCTACACCTGTCGTTTTATAAGTAAGCTTAACAAACTCATTGGTTCCTCAGAATGAGTTTTGGTGGAATGTAACTTGGTTTATCATTGGAATTGTAGGCGGGAGTAAATGCTGCTTCTGTCTTTCCCGGAAGGAATTTTAGCTACAACTCCAAAGTAAGGAGCTATTTTCTCCAGAGAACACCATTACAAGAACGTTTGATTATTAAAGAGACAACAGTTCGTGTGAATGCCCTGCAGAGGGCAAGATCATCCTGTTGCTGCTGGTGTCTCCGTTCTGACTCTACCAACCTGAGCACTTACGTTCTCCTATACCTCATCTCCCTTCTTTAGGGGTGAGGTGATAGTACCCATTGCATAGGCAAGCTGGTAGGATGGAGAAGGGAGGGTCAGCTTTCTTCCATCGTGAGTCAACACCTGGGACAAGCAACTTCAAAGAAGGAAATGAAATAGGAAAAGGAGAAGACTGCCCAGGAGATCTAGCTTCTTGTCACTGTGCCCCGCCCTCCTCAGGATCCCACTGCCTCCCAACAGTAGCAACAGCTTGTCACCACACTTGATACACACAGGCCCCTGGGGCCATACTGAAATCCAAAGGCTAGCATCAGTTAAAGAGACAACACGTGCATAAGATTAGTACGTATTAAATGTTGCTATCATTGATCTTACACATTCTGATATTTTCTTCTTTGTTCCTAACTAAGATTAAAACACTGTTGATTCTCATTCCTGCTGAAAGATGGAAAGACGTGGATTTTTCACCTTTATAAAATAAACTGCAGAATAATTTATGCACATCACAACTATCAACCCTAAGAATAAAGTTTAATGATTTTTTTTTTAGTATGTGTATGCAGTCAGACATAACAAAAAAGGTTCTTTAAGCAAATGTTTAGTGTTTCCACTTTGTGGACTTAGGCAAGTTTTGATCACTCATCTCTCTATACAGATTACTGCCTCTGTGTGAAGGGAATTACACTCTACATTGTGCTGATATCTTGTTTGGACCCAAACAAATAAAGCTCGGCTGAAGATCAGAGGGCAGATCTAGCCACTCATTAACCATAGAGATCTGGATGACTGTACGGACAGACTGGAAGTGATATGGCTGGGTGGAGAGAGGAATATAAGGCAGAAAGAGACAGTAGTTCAGCCCTTACTTGGCTGAGGAGTTCACAAGGCAAGAGTTGGCTGTGGTTTGCTCCTTTCTCTCAATGATCTTTCAGCATTTGCCCAAATGTTTGGTTCCTGGATTTTATGATTAAGACCAAGTAGAACCCGTGCAATACTGCGTCATCTCTGATGCCTAGCTCTTTCCCTTAGCAAAGTTTCCAAGGACTCATGAGCAATGTTTTCGCAAGGCTCTCCCTTCACTGCCAAGCAGCATTACAGAACACAAGTCAGTCCCATTGGCTTGCTCTTCCACCCGCTGATAGACACTTGGGTTGTTTCCACCATGCCGCTGATGAATAATGCTGGCAACATTTGCAGAGAGGTGCTTGTGTGGGCATGCCTCTGCCTTTCTCCTGGGAAGATATTTGAAAGTTGGAATTGCTGGATCAGATGGTAAATCTATGTTTAAGTTATTAAGAAGTTGTCAAACTAAACTCCAAAATGTCTACCAGTTTCTATTCCCACTAGCAATAACTGTTGCTAAACTTTCAGAAAACTATTGATCTAATATGTTGCCCAAGTTTCAACTAGGTTATTTATGTAATTGAGTTAAAAGCTATAAATTTCTTTATGCTGGCCAAAAATTTTTAAATGTTTCAAATTGAAATAAAATTACAGTACTTACCGGTCCCCTGTCCTCCCTTTAGCCCCTTTCAGTTACCCTTCCTAGAAAAACCTTCCCATACCCTCTGCTCTCAAGTTTATAGTCTCTTTTTCTGTGATTATATTTGTTACACATGTATGCACACATTTATGCAAATATATAAATGGAACTTCTGTGTCTGTTTTTGTTGTTGTGTATATGGTTTCAAGGATAGCCACTCTGCATAGGGCAACCAATAAGGGGACTCATGTCTGGGAGGGGCTAATTCTTTTCCTTTCAGGTTGTAAGAGTCACTTAAAGTTCTTCCTTTAGAAGTGGGATCCCTCAAATCTTCCCCCTTCCATATTAGCATGGCCGTTGATCTTTGCTATTGATCCAGGCTTATCTTCACAGCCATTTCTTGGAGAGCATGTTCCACAGCAGACTTCCTGGCATTTTGGCTCTCAGCATCTTTCTGCAGCCTCTTCCTCAGTGTTCTCTAGCCATGGGGTCAGAGGGTTCGATGCACATGTATCCACTAGGGTTAGGCGCCCCGTGATCTGTTGATCTCTATAATGTTGTCATTTTCTGTGATTCTGGACACATATTTTTCTAATTAGCGATATCTTTTGAAATTTTCTTCTTCAGTTAACTGTCCTCTCTCTCTCTTCTAATTTTAAAACATTTTTACACAATATATTTATATCATAATCTTTTCTCTCCCCCAATTTCTCTCAGGACCTACCTCTTTCCTACCCATCTAATTTTATGTTCTTTCTCTTTCTTACAGAGAAAATATGTGTCCTCCGGCGGAATGTCACTGGGTATATCAATCACACTCCAGGGCAGACAAACCACGGGCATGAGAGTAATTCATTAGCACGAAACAAAGTCTATGGGTTTTTGTTTTATGCAATTTTCACTTCATTTTTGCATTTTATCTTATTTTTTGCATCTTTGTTTTGATTTTTGTGTTTTTTTTAAATAAAGAATACAGTGTTGGGTTGGTAAGGAGATAATAAAGATCTGAGAGGAGTTAGGAGAGGAGAAAAAATGATTTAAAAAATTTTTTTTAATAAAAATATAATCTAGAAATTCTAATTATGCGAATAAAATAAACAAAAAAGTGCATGCATCCATGCACACACACACGCTCACACACACAACATGTAGTCTCTTTTGTGTTGGCCTTCTACTCCTAAGCATGAGACCTGCTTTTCTTTTTCTTTTTTTTAAGTTTTTTTAACCAATCTTTATTTTACATACAAAGCCCAGTTTCCTTTATTTCTCCTCCTTCTCAGGCCATTTTCCCTCCCACTCCATCCCCCCCCTAATCCACTCCTCAGAAAGGATGGAGCCTCTCAGGGGAGTCAACAAAGTCTGTCACACCATTTGAGGCAGGACCAATGCTCTCCCCCTTGTATCTAGGCTGGGCAAGGTATCCCTCCAAACGGAATGAGCTCCAAAAAGCCAGGTCATGTGCTAGGGATAAATACCGGTTCCACTGCTAGTGGCCCCTGATACTGTCTAAGCTACATAACTGTCACCCACATTCATAGGGCCTAGTTTGGTCCTATGCAGGTTCCCCAGCTATCAGTCAGGGGTCAGTGACCTGCTAGCCCAGGTCAACTGTTTCTGTAGGTTTCCCCATTGTGGTCTTGATCCCTTTGCTCATATGATCCCTCCTCCCTCTCTACAACTGGACTCCAGGAGCTTGATCCAGTGTTTAGCCGTGGATATCTACATCTGCTTTCATTAGTTCCTACAAGAAGGTTCTATAATGAAAATTAATAAATCTGATTATGAGGCAAGGCCAGTTCAGGCACCCTCTCTACTATTGCTTGGGGTCTTAGCTGGGGTCATCCTTGTGGATTCCGGGGAATTTCTCTAGAGCCAGGTTTCTCGCTACACCCATAATGGTTCCCTCAATCAAGACATCTCTTTCCTTGTTCTCCCTCTCTGTCCTTCCCCAACTCGACCATCCTTTTCCCTCACGTTCTCCTCCACCCTCCCCTTCGCTCCTCCCCACTCCCCTTCCATCCTCGCTCCTCCCCTCCCAGTTTGCTCAGGAGATCTCTAGAGACCTGCTTCACTTAAAGGATGTGTTAGATTCTGTCACTGTGATGACGTATCTGAGATGATCAATGTAAAGGAGGAAAGATGATTTGACTCACAGTCTTAGAGCGTTCAGTCCACATTGACCTGGCCCACCACAGAGACAGGCATGCTTTGGCAAAACTGCACACATGCCTCATGCAGTTGGGAAACAAGGAGCCGGGAGAGGGGCTGAGGGATCACTGCCATTTCCACAATGCCCACACTGACTGTCCTTCCACTTAGCCGGCCTCACTTCTATAGGTTTCGCTATTGGCTGACAGCCCATTCTTTTGCGCATGTCTTTGGAAGTTATTTAAGATCCAAACCATTGCAATGGTGTACTTTTTTTCCCATCCCCCAGTCAACCCGGGAGACTTCTTTTATCGCTGACTTGACTCATATCTCATGAGCTCTTGATTGTGGTGGGGTGATACCTCATACTCCTGTTGGTATACTCTAAGCTCCCAAAAATCTATTTCAGAAAAAAAATCCACACTATCATGGAGCCAGTTTCGAAGCCAAATGGATTCTCCCATAAATCCTTCAGGAATCGTGTTCTTTGTCTGTGCTGATGAAGAAACATCTTAAAGATGTTTTGAGAACATCTTGAAGGTGGCCAAGAACTCCATTTTTATGAGGATGCTCACTGACTTGAGATTTTCTGGTGGCGTTCCCTTTCTCTGCAGATATCCCCATATGATGATGACTTCTCTGCCAGCTCCCTGATACCTAGACACGTGTGTGGGTCACAGATCCCACAGCTTCACGACAGATGCAACGGCAGGTCGTTTTCCATTTGCTTCATACTTTTCAGAAGAGACGCGCTCGGCCGTGTTTCGTGACAGCAGTTGTGACAGGCGCTAGCCTAGACTTGCCAACAGTAACTCCTACATCCAGTGCCTAGTACCACTCCACATTGTTCTGGGCCCTAGAATGCGAAGCCCAGGACAACAGCAGGGCTGTGGCTGCGAGCTGTCGGGTGTGGGGAGGAAAGAAATGGTTTCCTCTGTCATGGCAACAGTAAGCACCAAAAGCCACCTGCCTCCGTGAATCATGTTCAGATGGGGGAGAGGACAGAAGGCAATCAACAAAAAAATCCCATAATCTTGATGCTCTTAAACTGTAGGATATTGCAGCCAAGGAAGAAAGAGGTAACTGGATACACTATTTGAATATTGAGGAGAATCCTGAGTGCAGATTAGAAACAGAGCATGCTGGGAAGCAACGCAAACTCAGAAACACAGAGGTTCTTGGGTAGACACACACACAGTGTGTGTGTGTGTGTGTGTGTGTGTGTGTGGTGTGTGTGTGTGTGTGTGTGTGTGTGTGTGTGTGTGTGTGTGTGTGTGATATCAGAAAGCCCACCAGGATAGAGTACAGGATTAAGGAAAGGCTGACACTGGATGAGGTCCGGGAGTTGGACGAGGAGTTGGCAAAGGATGGAAGGATGAGGCTTGTGAAAGACAAGGGGAAAATAGATTTGCAGAGCTCCCTCTGCCTGCTGGGTGAGGAGCAGGGGAAGTGAAGAAAAACATCCAATCCAGATGGAGACCACGAAGCTGCTGGTGGGCATGGGATTGACAGGCACCATGAGAGGAGTCAGAAGCTGTGCAGATGGAGCTGGCAGCCTCGCTCCGATTCGGACCAGGACTATGGAGAGAAGTGAGCTGGGCGCCAATGGCATGTTGTTGTAGGCACTGTCCAATTCACAATGTTCCAATGCCCTGGTGTTCATTTGGTTCAAGTCTGTTACTCAGAAATGGCAGTAGCTGGTCTTCCGTGGGAGCACAGTCCACTGTGTGCTGGTGACATTGGAGATAAGACGCTGAGGAGAAGCAGAGAGCCAGGGCACTGTGCCTTGGGAAGGCAGGGAAGAGGGTCTTTCCTTTCCCATCATGGCAGATTGCTTAACCGGAGAGAGTGGACACATGAGCAGGAGCAAAGCTGAGCGAGTGGGCAGGGAAACAGTACCAGGTAAGATGAAGCGAAGGCTGGCCCCAGGACACGGGGCTCAGAACCACCGCACCACACCAACCAGGACACAGGACGCGAAGAAGACCATGACCAGAGCCAGGATGTGGTGAAAGGACTCCTGCTTCTAAACTGGGTGAGAGTATGTTCAGTTTCTGAGAGTGGCCAGGGTGGTACAGCCGTGATAAGAACTAGGGTTGAACCACATTTTTAGAAGCCAGGAAGTGGCCAGAACGCAGCCCGGGGGAGGACAAGTGGAAACCTCTTTGATGTTTTCACAGTATAGATTGTGCCGCTGCGCAGAGGACAGCCATGGAGAGAGGACAATGCCACCATGAAGAGCACAGGTTGGGCAAGGGAAGGAGCAGACCTATAGGAGGGAAGGTACAGAGGCCTGAGCCCTGATGCTGGTGGTCAAGTCACCCTGTGGAAGTGAGCGACTCTGCTCGCCTGGGTGCAGCATTGTTCAGCCTTGTGGCAGGAGAGATGATCCGAAAGTGACCATGAAGGAGTGGTCTGGAAGGTAGGGGAAGAGGCCCCAATGACAAAGGAGGGTTCAGAAAGATGATCGCTGTCAGGGACGATGAGGAACTCTTAGCCATCACAGAGATCAGGCAGTGCTGGTTAGCAAGGGACAGCATGACTCCAGGGAGTATGATGTCACTGCTTCCATCGTGAAGTGAGAAGGAAGAAGAGGATGCTCTGCCCCAACCTCAGCACCGACTGTGTTGGCTCTGGTACAGCAGGAAGCTATCCTGCATCCACCCGAGGGCTCTTCATAGCAGAGATGCTGCAACTGCAGCAGAGTCTGAAACCGACAAGGAGGCACGGGCGTCTGGATCCGAGATGGCCAGTATGAGTGGTGTAACGGTGAGCTGGAAAGAGCCTTCTAGAGGTCAGCTTGTCGCGGAAGGGCCGAGATGACTGATATATGGACTGTGGCCCAGAAGAAACTTCTAACACATCCAAGCAGCAGGGACAAAGGTAATGACCATGGACTTGTTTTTCTGTTCCAACAGCCAGGAAGCTCAGCCAAGGAGGACGTGTGGGATATCTTTGGCAATTTCGGTAACCACTGCAGCCCACTGTTTCCCTTCCGCAGAGAGCTCTAAAGGAAGCCCAACCTTTAGAGCGCTGTTTGAGGGTGAATAGGTAAAACCTGCAGAAGTCTCAGTCTGATGGCTGAAGCTCAACGCCCAGCACCTGGCACTGCTCGCATTGTCACAGGCTTTGGGAATAACCTTGGCTCACAGAAGCTTAGTAAACAGGACTCAGAGTCAAATAAGAAGCCCACATAAATTTTAGAAAATTTCAAGAGCAAAGAAAAACACCCATTTCCTACCTCAAGAAGCTAAAACACATAGCAAAAAAGGGAGCCAGAGAAAAAACACAGTTAGCTACACGGTGGTCTAAACGTATAAAAGCAAAGTGTCTAATATGTGCAACGAACATGAAAAGATCATGAGTGGGTGAAGGCCGCATGGGAAGGACCCTGAGGACCCAGGCGAAGTGACTCAGAAGTGGCACCCAGGTGAGCTGGAGAAAGAATGCCATTGCTCTCCCGGATCAGCAAGCTTCCATCGTCTTCCATTAAGAGAATACAGGAAGTAGAAACAGTGGAAGGCAGGAGCTGGTACTAAAGAAGCCAGAAAAGCCCAGAGAAGGCATCAAAGGGCAGGGCTTAAAGGCACTGCTTCTGCAGCAAAGCCTACTATGAGCCTGGAAGGTTCTCAGAGGCATCCGTACAGTTTGCACAGGGGACAGCCTGGTGGGGTGTCTAGCAAGAAATGTTTCTTCCTGGAGCTGTCTGGGGGGTGCACTACGTTCCAGGAGATCTCAGCTATGCATGTGAGTTGCACAGAGATGCACAGTTGTAACAATAAGTCCTCAAGTGCCAAGTCAGGACCTGGATGGCTCTGACAGCGGTTGGTGTTTTATGCTGAACGCTATAAAATAAGGGCCCTTTACCAACCTTAGCCTCTTACCAATACTGACCTCACAGAATACTCTCTAGAGATAAGAACAGAAGTTGCAGTGAATTATAGCTGTCAGTACACACACTGTGGCTAAGATTAGTCCTATGGTGATGTGATACCCGTGTGGTAAGCAGATGTTTTGAATGTGCTCATGTCTAGACTTGTGTTATCATATGTGGGAATGGTCCCTCTGCTAATAACTATTAAAATCTCCTCTGCCCAGTACAGGCTACTCCACGAACAACTTCAGCATTCTGCAGAGTGCTCTGAAAGTCATAATCTTGCGACATTTTCCAGACACAAAAACCCAAATTCACTAGGAACAGGCCACGGTAAGAACACAAGTCAGTGTGGAGGCGAGTTTTCAGTTGAATTCCCATACCTCCTAATCAAAACCATGCAGCTCCGGCTACACATCCACAGATCAATATCCTAACTCATGGGAAAGAAACAGGAAATACTCATCTTTACAAGGCTAAGACTATGATTGGTTTGTTCCTAAATGCTCAGAGGGTACAAACTGCAATGCAGCTTTCAGCAACTGAATGCAACTTGCTCATCTTCTCAGGCTAAGTTTTGTGCGTGTGAAGGCTGTGCTAGACTAGAGGGGGCATCCTCCCTGAGGGGTAATGAAAGGGTGTTTGTCAAAGCAGGGATAATCAGAATCTGCACATTGCTGATGAGGATGCATTCAAGTTCACCATCAAGGAGAGAACAAAAACATAACCGTCTCCCAGCCCTTCCTACTGCACTTTGGCAAGACCATATCGGAGACACTCAGTCCTTTCCCCATGTCCCACCACCCAAGAACTGACCATAGCCATGTTGCACACTCCAACATTTTAGTACCATAGTGGCTTTTCAAATAGCACACATTACAGAATTATAGTCATGTATTTAGCAAAGAACAATAATCATCTAACTGCAAATTCTCAAAACTTATCCCATCAGTCAATGGCACACCGTCAGCCAATGGCACACCGTCATCAGTCAATGGTACACCGTCATCAGTCAATGGTACACTGTCAGTCAATGGCACACCATCATCAGTCAATGGCACATCATCATCAGTCAATAGCACACCATCATCAGTCAATGGCACACTGTCAATCAATGGCACACTATCGTCAGTCAATGGCACACCGTCATCAGTCAATGGCACACCATCATCAGTCAATGACATACCATCAGTCAATGGCACACCGTCATCAGTCAATGGTACACCGTCATCAGTCAATGGCACACCATCATCAGTCAATGGCACACCATCATAACTTATGATCATCACTGTCTTGGGAAGCAAATGCCTAGAGAGCTTGGACAATGCACAAGATCTCCAAATAAGTAAGATCAAATCCTCCCTCTGCTTTTCCAGCCTCGAAACCTACCAGCAGATCTTGCTTGACTTCTTGTCACAGCTTGATCACATCAACTTACAAATGCCATCTTCCCCATGACCCTCCATGGTTACCCTCTTCTGCTCCTAAAACATGCACTCTGAAGGTCACCAGGCACACCGCATGAATCTTTCAGTTCTGATGTCTCCACTTCTGAGATTCTTTTTGTTTGTTTGCTTGTTTGTTTGTTTGCTTGCTTTTTTAAGACAGGGTTTCTCTGTGTAGCACTGGCTGTCCTAGAACTTGCTTTGTAAGCCAGACTATCCTCAGGTGCAAAGATCTGCCTGTCTCTGCCCCCTGAGAGCGTGCACCACCACTAGCCAGCCACTGTGAACTTCTAATCCTGGAAGATCTCAAAGGCTGTGTGGGTGATTATGGAGCTAGCCACATATGCAGGTACTTCAGCCAGTTACCCTGACAGGCACGCTGTAGACTCCAGGAGATACTCTTATACCTGGCTTTCTGTTTGTATAACCTAGCACAATAGACCAGGCAGCTGAAAAAATAGAAAAGTTTTTTCAACTCATGGTTTTATAGTCTAGAAGTTCCAAATCATGGCACTTTGATTTGCTCAGTGACTACTATGGCCTTCATGACATGACAAAATATAAGGGAGGTGCCACATGGTAACTCAGGGCTCTCAGCTCTGGTACCTCATTCTGATGTTGTTCTGAACCCTCCCTTCATTGCTCCCAATTTCCTGAACCAAAACATTACTTTCAAATGCCAGAAACATATAAGTTGGGACATTAGCATCAGACACATAACTACAGATGTCATACAAAACTCTCCATTTCTTCCTAGTCTGAATTAGGTCTACTTAGTGAGGCTCATTCAGATCTGGAACTCTGTGTTATTGTTTTTAACATGTCCTTAAGATCTGTTAATTGGACTGGAGATTCTTCTCTCCTACACCCGCAAGAACTTTCTTTCTCTCTCTAAATATATATCAGGCTTCAATCTTCTTCTTGGGTGCTTATTCAACTTTCCCTGGCCATGATCTCTCCTGCTGTCCTGTTAGGTAGAGGCCTCTCACAGGTAGGAATGGGTCTCATTTTTCCTAGGTAGTATTTCATCTGTAAGATTCCACAGGTACATCCAAGCATGCTAAAGGCAAAGACTTCTCAGGGATTCTAAGTAGGGTTGCTCACCAATTAATGCTGAGTTCTTAATTATGCAAACCTATGCATTTCTTGCAACTACACTGGAAAATAAAAACAAGATCCTGAAATTATCCCATAATACCCACCCATGACTGTATGGTGCTAAGTCATCTGTTGTGGGAGTTCTTGGTCCTACATATACCAAAACAAAACAAAAGCATGACTATATTCTTCTGAAGAACTAGTCCCAGGACAAAGCAAGATTGAGCAATGGACAAGTAAGGACAGCTTCATAGTACACATGCATTGATTTAAAAATCATGCTGACATTGCAAAAAAATGTCCAGTGTGTTTTGTATTTAGTTGTGCACTGGTCCATGGATATTCTTCAGCTGGTGGTAACAATTCTGCCTTTCTTCCCTGGCAGGAGTCTGTGAATGTTCGTAACTACCTTAAATTTCAGAACACTGTTCGCCATCCATCATCCTCCAGGAGGCAGCCAGCAGGACTTTTCCAAAAACGCCAACTTAATCCCCTTATTCCTGAAGCCGTACACTGCACTGCTCCCAGACTGAAATTTGGCAATCTCGGCACAGCTTGCAAGCTTGATGTGAATGGGTCTGACCCACATCACCAATCTGCTCCCCACCCTCCACGTATCCACACATGCTCCCTGGCAGTCAACCCCCAACCCCGCCCCCCAACAGCCCACCAATAAGGAGAAGCTATTTTCTCTGCCTAAGAATACCCCTCCTTCCCCTTCACCAGACCCCTGCTCCAGCTTACTGCCAGGCAATTGCTGCTGTCCACATCTGCCTGTAGACACCGTACTTGGCACTGACGAGACACACAGGAATCAGGTTCGACTGTGTCCTTTACTGCAGGGTTCACAGCAGGTTTACAAGTGCCCTGCTCCGATTCTACTCATAAAGCTCTCAGCACAGGACACACGGAATGCCACCGGGACCGTAGGCTACACTGCCGAAGGGCCAGCTACAAAGCAAAGATCATTCTAGAAAACCACACAGATACTGACGGGCCCTGCTGCAGTTGGTGGACACTTCTGCAGGTGAATAAGCTTGGCTTCCATTTCACAGTTCAAACCGGGCACGAAACCATTGTAGGAGAAGATCAGGGCCCATGATATGATTCCAAACATTTTCAGTGACCACATGGGATTCATATTTTACCATGATCCATTGTGTAACATCCATGTGGGAAAGCTAAGTTTCAAATGCTCAGCCTCTAAGGGTGACAGCACACAGCAGCGGACACAGTCAAGCACAGGGTTTGAAAATGTGTTAGGTATTGATCTCCTGTGTCATATGCATATGACCCCATATCAACAACCGTTTCTGACATGAAATAAATCAGGTTGTCTCACTAGGTGCAGCTGCTATCAGGATGGCTATCCCCTGTGATGAGATACACAAACCAGTTCAAAATCCCATAGACGGAAGGGGAAGGAAAGTGTTAAATACAACCATGAACCCAGCAGTTGAACATCATAATCAGATTGGTCATTCCTTAAGCCTGTCTGTCATCAGCATCCATATTTCCTGTTTTCTAGGTCAGCTGCCGCTGGTCAAAACTTCTCTCCCGGCTTGGGGATCACTACTTCAATCACCGAGCCCAACTTGGAAACTCAATGTGACTGAGATTTGATGGCAAGAAAAGACCCCGCCCCCCACCTTCACAGTACTGTGACACCCAGGCAAATATTTTCAAATGTTATCACTTTTCATTTCTGAGATACCTTCCACCAAAAGACAGATTTTTCTTAGAGCACAAACATTTCCCCCCCTTAGGAATACTGAGAATTCCTCCATTCATGGGCCATGAACAAAGTTGATCTTTCTGAAACCTTACACATATGGTGAGCTATGTACACAGTCCCTGAAGATCTCCAGTGACTTCCCAGGGAAGCAAAGCTCCTAGAGATGGAAACTGAAACAGTACTTGGTGGAAGACCTGAGAAATGATGATACTGTGCAAATACCACAACAGGGAAACTAAAAATTCAATGCACCCCACAGATTCTCTTTATCCAAAAGCATTCAAATGTTTTCAACTTCATCATAGACAAAATAAAACACTCTATGGTATATGAAAATAAACCAGCTATCATCAAGGTCTTGTAGCTGTCTCCTTGGGATGTTGGCAGGACCCAAGAGCTACCAATGCTGCTGGAGGGTGAGGTCAAGATCAGCGGGGCAGCACCTTCCTCCTCTCAGCTGAGGACTGAGCCCCTGGTGCAGGAATGACTTGGAAGTCCTTAGCTTGAAGGGCTGAGGACACAGAATAGAAAGAACTTTCCTAGGAGAAATTCGCAGCTCTCAAGGAAGTCCCCACTTGGCAATGGTGGTGCATGCCTTTAACCGCAGCACTAGGGAGGCAGAAGCAGGGGGTTTGTAGGGCTTCTTCCCCTCTGCACCAGGAGAGAAGGATCCTCTGAACCCCACAAAAAAAGAGCTTTACCCTTGTTTTCCTGCTTCCCTGACACCTTCCTTCAACTGCCTCCCCCACCTTATTATTTGTTACCGAGAAGATGGTATATAAGCCTGTATTCTGGGACACTGTGGACTCAGATGGAAACTTAATATTTTCTAAGCATTTTCTAGAAACACATGAGATATGCATGCTTCTAAACTCTCTCTCTCTCTCTCTCTCTCTCTCTCTCTCTCTCTCTCTCTCTCTCTCTCTCTCTCTCTCTCTCTCTTTGGTTTTCGGAGACAGGGTTTCTCTATAGCTTTGGTGCCCATCCTGGAACTAGCTCTTGTACACCAGGCAGGCCTCACACTCACAGAGATCCACCTGCCTCTGCCTCCCACGTACTGGGATTAAAGGCGTGTGCCGTGACTGTTTGGAACTTATCTGTCTTTTATTGCCGGGGTCTGCTCCAGGTAAAAACTACACAGAGAGAGGACACCAGTTTTCCTTTCTGGCTTCCCTGATGAGAAGAGCCTATGCCTTAGTAACAAAAGGATGGAAACACAGCCTAGCCCAAATGCCCAAGACTCCCTGTTGGGCATCGTTAGTCATCACAGGAAGCTCCAAGAAGAGCCAGCCCAGATACCAGGAAACGCAACAGTCTCTGGCTGCCCAGTCTGAATTTCTGTAAGACTTAATAGAAACATTGAAGAAAGACAGGTGGGCCATGACTTGTTCCATTAATGCTACTAGATGTCACCACAGGCTATTTTTCTAACTTGCTCTGCACCTACTCAGTTTCCCGTCCATTCAATAGCATTTGGAAAAGAAGTTTACGTGACTCGCATCGGACTGCGCTCTAATGTTTAACGAGTGAGCCGTTCTAAGTATTTCAAGTAATATAACCTCCTGTGATTTCAGTCATTTTTTTTCTCTTTGTTCAGATGTTTTGCTCTGTCCCCTAGTATACTCAACATGACACAGGAGACTTGATAGAGTAACCTTGAGAACTCATGAGCAGGTAGGTTAGGTCTCCTTCAGCTAGGTGGGGTGGTGACCTGAGCCATGGGGCTTGGCTCATCCATCTAGATGGAAGTGTGAGGCTATGCCATGGAGTTCTTCAGGTTCCTGGCCTGTATCTATGTCAAGGGGAAGTAACAAAATGGAGCAGCATTTGTTTAAGGCACTTAAAATACAGTCAGGAGGCCACTGATCAGCAAGCCACTGACATATTCAGTTAAATCTTTGGAGGCCACCTCCAGTGACCGCTGGCCTTTGAGATATGGCTAGCCTCTGCGGATGAACACCATGGAAATTCTTCCCCAACTACTCTCAGTCTGAGAACATACCCCAGCCCCCTTTTCTGTCACCAACACGATTCCTAACAAATGATATAACTCTCAGCCTCCTTGGGGTTTAAAGAGATAAATGGCACTACCGGTCTGTAAGTCTCAGAACACATTTTTTTAGATCACTGAATCTCTATTGTCCAAAATTGCAGTCTTAATTAACTCAAATAAATGTAATTTTCTTTGTTCCTAGCTCGCTTCCTTTCCTTTCCATTCAACAATTTTTAAATGATAAGTTTTTAAAATGCAGAGGGCATGGGCTGGCCGTTTATACGGACACTGAAGCTTTCTGGTTGGTTAGCCCTTCGGGCTAGTCAGCGTGTTGGTGAAACAGGCCGCAGGTGGAAAATAAACCAAGCAATGCTATGTAGAAACCAAAACTAACCGCCGTATTTTTCCTGTGATTTGACTTGATCGGGATCCTTAGGTGGCTGACCGGTTCACCTATGGTCATTTGCATCAGCCTTGTTCAGTTTGAGTCTCCTGTGGCACTCAGCAGTGACAGCACCAGCAGCTTTTACACAACAATGGTCAACACTTGATTCTGGATGGGGAGTCAAGGCCTGCGGCCAGGCCATCCGCTATGCTAACTAGCGAAAGGAGACCCTAGCGGGAAGGCCTGCTACTTCTTCAGGTGGGACTGCTCTCCACTTGTCCGTCTGGCCTTGTTGCCCTGTAGGTTCCTCTGGCACTACAATAGTTGCTGCAGTCTTTGGGGCATACCACTGTGTATCAGGGGCCTATAACCTCCGCACTAAGCTAGACTACATTCCTCACTCCTTATGTGTGACTTCATTTTCATAACAGTCCCCAACTTCTACCTTCAGACATTTGGAGTAATTTCTACAATGACACTCAAGAGGGCCTCTAAGCCCCCTCGAGGGCACTCCTAGCTCTCCAGGGTCACTGCCCAGAAAGAGCTCAACACTCCCATAAAGGAAGTGGGGGATGCTAATGAGGACATGTACCTGGCCCATGAGAAGACCTCGACTTCTTTTCACGATGAGGAAGTACACTGATTAAAGCTTTGACAGGGTAAACTTTGGGGTTTGCACACATAACCGAAAATATATAGGAGACCCTCAGATTACAGAAGAAATTCATCAAACTGATTTCATCACTTGTTTCTTACAAGCTCACAACATATTTTATATATTTAGATTAATTATGTATATTTTATATTAATATAATATAATATTATGAGTCTATTAATAAGTGGACCTATGGTTAAGTAACACAAACCTTTAGGACGCTATCACTTGCCTACTGAAGACGCACTTTCTCATTCTCCATGATGCTGAGTATGGGCTAACTAGATTAAACCCGGCTGAGGCTAGTTATTTTCACACATTTTAAAAAGTCTACATTTAGGCATTCATCTTCTATAGTTTTGCAATGAATGAGCTGCTTGTATGGAATTGAAGCCATTATCTTCATACAACATGGGTGTCTGTGCACATAGATGCTGAGTTGAACTGGAATGTGGGAAGCAATGTAAGCCAGTCCTCAGCCTCGCAGCCACTGTCCCTGCTCCCATGGTACCTCCCAGACACTCCAGCTCATTGACTAAAGCGTTCTGAACTGTCAGCGTGTAAAGTAGAAGGCTCAGCTGGGGAATGCCGGGGCCACCAGGAGTGTGATGTGCAGAGCGCTAAACACAACTGCCTGGGAAGGGGGAGATCATTGCCTGGTCCTCACCTCTCTGCATTCCAAGGCCCGGGGTTCCCGAGGCCCAGTGGACCTTTCGTAGAGTGAACGGAAACTGAGCAAATGGCCTGGAGAAGAGAGACGCCCCAGTGTCCCCTGAAATTCTTCTCAGTAAACATATCAGAACAAAAATTAACACCATATTAAGACCCCACCACAAGATCACATTCAAACTCCTTAACAATCTACAGGACCCCCCAACACACACACACACACACACACACACACACATGCATGCACGCACACACACACACACACACATGCACGCACACACAAACATATTTCTTCAGTTGCCACAATCCGCATGCAAATCGTGTTACTCTCCCAGGTACTGTTCATTCAGTCAGGCTTCCTGTGCTCACGGCAAAAGTCTTTATTCACCCTCTCCTCCTGCCCAGGAGCCTTCTGCCCACCCCTTTAAACGTTCCTTGTTCTGAAAGCCTGCTCTTATGAATGCAAACTGCGTCGAACAGGACAACGGCTCCTCTTTCAACTCACTGCAGCCTGGGATGGACTCGGGTCACTTGGCACACACCCGGGATTGAGTGATCAGGAGAACAAACCTGTCTTCTACCATCGCCTGTCCTCACAGTACCTGTTACTGTGCCTGGGACAAGGACTCGGTGGACAGCTGGCGAGTGACTTGATTCCCTGCTAGCGAACAGAAGTCAGTCTGGATTTCTGTGGGCTTGTGAGTGGTTTCAAACAACTGAACAGGGACTAATTATAACTTCAGCTATTTTTTGATGCTTAACACAAAAATGTTCAAACAAGCTTCTGACTCCGAAACAGCAAGATAAATTCCACCTCAAATATTAGCATTCTACTTGATTAAATAAAATGATCCAAACCAGAAAATCCCCATTAGTACCATATTATTAATAATTTACAGGCCATATTCCAATTTAATGAACATGCCACGGCGGTACCTTTCTGGACTAGCATTGCACACTGAATTTGGTAATGTCCTTGAATCTCATTTGTCTCTGTGGTCTTTCTAGGTCTCTCACGTCTTGACACAATTAGTGCGACAGGAAACTTAGCTTGTAAGACGTCTGCAATATGTATCTAGAAATAAAGACTTCCTAAGTTTTAAGCAGCCTTCCTAACGTTATGGTTATAGCGGTTTTATTATTAGTATCCATTGTTGTTAATAGCTAACTGTGCATATTTTATAGTCAGACTTTAATAAAGGTGTGTATTGATAAGAAAAAAAAAAGCCAAAATATATAGTTGCCAGCACCTGCAGATCTGAGGTTTTCACTAGGCTCTCAAGCCTATAGATGAGGGGCAATCATGGCGAGTCTAGATCCATCTGCTCCCCGGCCTGGAGAACACTGATCATGCCTGCCTCTAGTTGGTCTATGCACATATAGACCAGAGGGCCTTGGTGTCTTTATGAATAGCCTGTCTTATACCCCTGCCCAGTCATCATTACCTCATACCTCTCCCTCGATCACGCAGACTTGAGAAGGCCAGGTAGCACTGTAGTATACTTGCTGATCTTCCTAGTACTTGCTGAAACCAGTTCACTAGTCATGCTGGACAAGGGCACCAGGATGACAACTGGGATCTCTGGAAGCCTGAAGCCTTTGACTGCAACTGCAGAAGAAGCCATCAGGCCAGTGAAAGTCCTAGAACTTCCCAGGACCAGGCCCCAGTGTCTTGTCACTGTGACAGGTGAGAGACAATGAGAAGAGGTGCTATATATGCTCTCAAAATGTCATTTGCTTTCCATGCTGGATCCAGAGTGGATCAGTTCCAGCTTGACTTTCTCAAGGAAAGGGTTCCACTTTGTTTATTTATTGTTATTGACATTGTAGGAGTTCTTACCCAGACTGTCCCACGTGCTGGGCAAACGCTCTACCACTGAGCTGCTCTCCAAGCCTGGCGGTTTCTGGTCTCTGTGTGGCGGGTGTCTTTCTTCCTGAACGCTGCCTACTTTCTTTGTTAGCCTTCCCACATGCATAACAAACTTCACCTCAGTGGTTAGGCCTCTCCCAGGCCTCCTGGCCTTCCATCTCACCAACTCCACAACATGAGTACCTTCTAACGCGCTGATCTTCCTTTGCAAGTGTGTTTTTGCTATCAGCTCCAGCCAGGCAAAGCTTTAGAACTCGGAATAGGGCTGACACACAAAGGTGCTCACCAAGACTATAAAATGGATCCTGAGCACATCACTTGGCCCCCTCACATGGGAGGAGTTCCATCTCTACATGGTGGTCATCTTCTTAATCCACAACCCTTATGTCTGGTTTCTGTTTCTTATGCTCACCACTGTCTGAAAATACTAACTGTAAAATCCCAGAAATAATTTATAGTTTTCCAATTGTTCACGATTCAGAGAAAAATGGAGAAGTCTCATGCTGTTTTGCTACTGTTCTGCCTGGGATTTGCATCCTCCCTGCCTCCAGGGTATCCATCCTGGGCTCTGATGCTATGATAGCCACCTCCTTACACATGGGCTACCATTTGTATATCAGTAATTTCTGTGCGTGCTAAAGCACCATGATCAAAGCAAAGTACAGAAGAAGCATTTATTTTGGCTTACGACGTAAAAAGGAGAGCCCATAAGGACAGGTAAGCATGGCAGCGGGTACAGAACTTGGAGGGATCACACACACTTTTGAAGTAGGGATGGCGAATTAGCAGTGGAGGAAGGCTACAAACAGTCAAAGCTTATACCCAGGGATATACGTTCTCCCGCAAGGATCGCCATTCTAAACATGCCATGGCTTTCACAAACAGCACAGCAACTGGAGGCCCAGCAACTCACGTCTGTGTGGACATGTTTCATTTCAGCCACCACATGGATCTCAGGACTGGTTTTTACATTGCTTTCTTAAATGTTTCTTAATGATGGTCCCCGAACATTAAAGCAGGGGTGTTGTCAATTGGAATATACTCAAGGAGAAATCATGAAGCGACTTCTTCAACTGAGCAGGTGAAAGTTCATCCTCTGGATCTGACCATAGGGTCAGAATGTAGTATGTGAACAGGGCTCAGTAATGCTCTTGGGTTTCAGGCATCCATGGAGAGACTTGGAAAGTGTGCTTCTTAGATGTGAGTGTTTATTGGTGACTTTTCTCACCATGGCGACTAAATGTGCAAGAAAACCACACAAAGAAGGAGAATTTGTCCTTGCGCATGGCTCAGGGGACAGTTTTCAGGAGACACAGTCTACCATGGCCGGAAAGGCATTGCAACAGAACCAGCTCCTGCCGATGCCACCAGGAGAGAAAAATCTGCTCCCTCCCACCTTAGTGGACAAGGAAGCTGAGGAAGCTCTGGCTGGAAGTACAGTGGCCTATGACTCCCCTTTGGGCCTACATCTGTCATCTGGTCTCCATGGCCAAGGGTTTCCACAGCCTGCTACAACAGTGCCAAAGCTTGGGCCCAAGTGTTCACCGTTGAGCTTATCAACATTCAAACCATAGCCTGCCTTCTCTGGCCTCCATAGGCTCATGAATAGTTCAACATCAGTTCCAGAATCCAGAGTCCAATACAATGTCCTTTCTGAGACTATAAACAGTCTCATAACTGTAAGCGCCTATAAAAACAAAATGTTACATAATTCCAATATACAAAGACATGGACAAACATTCCCTTTCCAGAAAGGATGAGTAGGAGCATATTCATCCAGGAAAGAAGTGGCCAAACCCCAAACTCTTCAGTTCCATACCCAGGACCTAAGGCTCAGAGTGATATCATCTGGTCTCCGATGGGATACTAGTACCATACCACAGTTATCCTGCCCGTGGCACATGTGGCTTCTCAGCTGGCTCCCTTTAGTGCCTACAACTTTCTTCAGCAGGTATTCCGCGTCCCTGGCATCTTCAACATGCTGAGGTCTCCACTACAATTCAGGCTTCGCCTTCGTAGCTTCATGCATGGACCACTCAGATCTGGGCTAAGAACGCAACCCTGTTGGACAGTGTCTGGCGTCAGCTTCTTTCTACCACTTTGGTGCATGCCTCCAGGATTCTATAATCTTGCATTTTACATGTCTTCGAAACCAGTATATGTGAGTGACAACATCATGTTCTGCTGTCAACTCAAGATATAGCTCTACCTCCCTTTTACTCCAGTTTTGACAGTATTAAGAACCTGTATGCATGAAGTTGTGAAAACATATCCCTGGGTGGTTCTGATGGAACAGGGTATTCTAGGACCTTCAGTGGATGCAAGCTGCCCTCAAAGCTGCACTTCCATTGTCTTAGCGCAAAGCGTGAGACTTTCCTTTAGAGAAGCTAAACTTTTTTTTTTTAGCAACAATAACCTCCTTATCTTTATCGACACCCTCCTTGTCTAAAGTCTCTCAAAACCCTCTTTATCAAACCACATTTTTCATATCTTTCTACTGCATTTTCTGTTCTTTCTTACTGGAAATCTAGCTAAAAGCAATGAGCAATAACTATATCCACAGACTTATTGAAGCTTTTAGGAAGTGAGGAGAATGTAGTCGGCTCTTTTACCAGAATGTGACATGACTGGCTTCTAGTGACACCTCTAATATAGACCTTGTTCCTTTATGAAACCAGATGAGCCGTCTTTACTACCTTTATGTTTCATTTGTTAGCTTTGGGAGTGTGTGTGTGTGTGTGTCTTCATTTGTGTGAGTGGGATGTCTGTGCATGCCAAATGTACAAACAGAGGTCAGAGAACAGCTTCAGAAGACAGTCAGGCCTTGTCTTTCATTTTAAAAGAGGCAGTGTCTCAGCTACATACTCCAGGCTAGCTAGCCTGCAGGCTTCTTGAGATTCTCTGTTTCTACCTTCTATCTCGATCAAGAAGTACCGTGACGGCAGACACCTGATAATGCATCGAGCTTTTCAAGATTTCTGGGCATTTGAATTCAGGCCCTCATGCCTCTATGTCTGGAGCTTTAACCACTAAGCCATTTACTTAGACCACTGCTTTTCTATCCGCATTTTTGGTCATCAGTGTTCCCGTAAAACTCATTCATTAAGCTAATACTCATAGCACTCTATGACTTACCTAGCCCACAAGCCAAATTCTTCCACATCCTCTTGCAAGTCATTTCCAAAGACCTATCAGCAACATGGTCTTGCTTATAATGGCCTATCAGCAACATGGTCTTGCTTATAATGGCCTATCAGCAACATGGTCTTGCTTATAATGGCAAAGGCCTCACTCCTGGTGTTGAGTTTCTGTATTAGTAACTGTGCTGGTCATTTACCCAAATATCCAAGAGAAGCAACATAAGAGAAGGACTTATTCTGGCACACAGGTCAGGTGCTACAGTACATCACCATGAGGAAGGGTCAGCTCCGCGATGGAAGCAGGAAGGTTTTTTGTTTACATCTCAACTGATTAGGGAGCAGAGAGAGCTCAAATCAAAAGCAGAGAAACCCAGAAGCCTCCAGCCCCAGCCTATGTCCTTGAATCTGTTCGTTATACTGCTGCCTGTCCAAAGGGTTCAACAAATTTCCCAAATACTAGAAACTACGGATCAAGTGTTCAAACACATTAACCCACGGGAGGCATTTCATATTCAAACTCCTCGGCAAGGCAGGCCAAAATACACCAAAATCAAAATTCAGAAAAAGCCTTGAGTCCAAACACAGCGAAGCCCTCAGGAGTTGAGCATTGGCAAGACAAGCTGACTCTCCATACCCTTCTTCTGTCAGTTGTATCTCATCTCCTGAAACTCCAACATCCACACACCGGGATTCAGGAGATCTGGGGCATTAAGGCAGCCAGAATGGCACACTGGTTTCCTAGGAAACACCCAACGGCTACAGAGGCCACTTTCCCGCACAGGGTCATGGGCATGCAGGTGGCAAATGGAGGCAAAGCTTTGCCAACATTTCTTGTCCTGACCATTTTGTGATAATTTTATGTCTATGAAATATGTTTCTCGGTCTTGATTATGACATGGAACAGATGATTTAGAGCCACTATACTTCACTTTATCAATAAACAGTATTGATAACAATGTGATTTTCTCATAGGCCCACCACAAACAGTAACTAGTGTCAGGCACCTATAGCACATAGTTAAAGCTGACAAATTCCTTTAACTAAGCAATTATGAATAAAATTCAAGCTCAAGTACAGGACACATCATTTTCTATGCTACCATACGGACACTCATTTTCATCAACATCGGAAGAACAATATAGTATCTCTCCATCTTCTAATAAAGCCAATTCAAAGCTTATATTTTAAAAGAGTATTGATTAATCAGTGTTTTAAAATGAGGCCATTGTAGGACATGCACAATTCATTAAGTAATAAAAGAAACGATCAGACAATATAAGAAATGTAACATGAAGCAAACGCACAAGCCACTCAATATGGTGGTCATTTAACAACTTTTCAAAAACCTTCTACCACTACCAAGACAACTACTTCCCCTTCTATCCACCTAGAATGGTATCCATGTCAGAGTCTTGAGTTAATTAAGACACTTTTGCACCCACACTGCCACCTTGACCTTCACTATAGAGTTTAGGCAGAGAGGCTGGACTTACAAAAATGATTTCATTTACAATAGTATCAATGAAATAAATACTTCAGAATTACCAAGAAAGAAAAAGACCCAGAGAACACAAACTATAAAATAAACCAGATGTGACATCTTAGTTTCTTTTCTTGTGGTTGTAACAGAACGGCCCGACCCAAGCAACTTAAGGGAGCAAGGTTTTCTTTAAAGTCACATTCCAGATTGCAGTCCATCACTAACGGCAAGTCATCAGGAACCTGAAGCAGCTGATCACAGCACAGCAAAAGCCATGCGGAGAGGTGATGCTTGCAGGTGGGGACTTAGCTCATTTTCCTTCACATGTAACAGTCCAGGAACCCCAGCCTAAAGAATATTGCCACCTACAGTGGCTAGGCCTCTCTCCCTCAATTAATGTAATTAAAACGATGACCTACAGCCAGAGGTTCATCTCCTGGCTGAATAACACCAATCATTACAACGGGCAAGAGAATTTTCAGAAGGTTGTCAAGACCACTGAACGGAAAAAGGGCAGTGTTGTCAACAAAAGCCCCTGGGGAAACGGACTCTCCTTCTGTAGCAGAATAAAGCTGTGCCCTCACCAGAGCCATATGCAAAAACTGATACAAAATAGTGTGAAGACTTAAATGTTAGAGATATTTAGAAAAAGGAATAAACTGAGTGAAGAGGCCTCTGTGCCTTCCTGTCCACAGACCACTATTGTTCACAAAAGCTACAATGTTGACACCGCCCAGCTGAATGGATGGAGAAAAGAAAACGAAATGAAATAGGGTTCACACACACAAAGTCATATTTAACCAACCTTACTTGAAACAGAAGAGAATTCTGAGACACTCCACGGTATGGGAAAAGTTGAAGGCTAATGCGCGAAACAATCCCACACCAGTTAGGATTTAAAGGGGTACTTATTTTGGGGGGTAAAACTCCCAAAGCACCAACCGTCAGGAAAGGAGCCTCGTTGCCAGAGCAGGAGCAGCCGGAACCAAGAGAGAGGGCCCGAGGCTTGCCGCTCTTTTTTAAAGATAAATAGACCACGCCCCAGTGGGCTTGTACTTCAGCGGCTATTGGCTGAAGGAACGGAAGGTCCTCCCGCAGCAGAAGGCCTCTTGCTGATAAAATAAGCCAGCCACAGAGACAAACGCTGTGCCATTCCATCTGTCCAGAGACTAAATCTCTAAAATATATACAGAGCAGTGATCGCTGCTAGGTGAGAGACAAGAGGGGGAAGAGCTGCTTGGCCGATCACGTTTTCATTTCATAAGGTGGAAAGAGTAATAGAGAACCGCATGAATAACAGCGAATTCCATACTGGAAGGTGGCTAAGTGTAACCAACTCTACACATTGAACCAAATAGCACAGTGAATTATGTTTTAGTCCAGTGTCTGTACAGAAAAGAAAGAATTATGTTTTAGGTAAATAAGCTCCTTACACGAGGCAGAAGCATATCATGCTATTTCTCCATTAAATACAACAATGAACCATAGATTATAAAACTGTAAGCCGCAGCTTATTCTTTGTTTTACCCTTGGTTAAAGGGAATCTCCTCTCCCCAACCATTTGCAGGGAAGGAGATAATAGAACATGACAGAAATGGCTATCTTGAGAACCGCTCTTTCAGAAATTGTTAGCTACCCATTTGTATCGGGCGCTTCTCCTCAGGAGTTCAGTTGAAATATTTTGCAAGGTCACTTTCCTGGATAATCTTCTGCACAGACCACACAGGGCATAGGAAACAGAACAGCGCTCGGTCGGGAATTATAGGTCTGTGGGTCAGCTGCACAGGACAGCTTGTGACCTAAGGCATGATCTGGGGTGGCTCATATGATCTGTCATGAGTCCCTAGCCATTTCAGGGACAGAAGCAGGTATGTGTCACTAGGGACACGACTTCATATGACCACTGTCTTTGGTCTTGGGCAAGCCGACATGGCCTGAACCATGATTAGAATATGACTGCATATCCTGGCCATAAACTGTCATCTGCATGGGAGTGTGCAGATATCCAGTTCTCAATGAACACCGTATGAGAAAATTCCAGTTCTCAATGAACACCGTATGAGAAAATGACAACTGATTTGATTGGAGAGGGAAATGGAGCTGAAGATTTTGATCAACAGAGAAATCTATGACAGTGACCAGTTCTGTTGGGAGAAAGCAGATTTCCCCATGAGGACTGATGGAGAAGTGTGGCTTTTCCCTGTGGATTAAACCTTGGGGATTTTCTCTCTGAATCTTGTGTCATCCGCCCCATCCCAGTCTCCAAGGAAAATATGCATCTCTAAGATGCTGCCTCCCTCCTGCAACAGAAGGACTTCCACAGAGCAGCTGGAGCCATGGTAGGCTGCAACCTCTAGATTTATGTTCACGATATTTGGATACAAAAACTGTGAGTGCACGTGCGCACGCACACACTGTGTGTATGTGTGTGTGTGTGTGTGTGTGTGTGTGTGTGTGTGTGTGTGTGTGTAGTCTGCAGTGTGCTTCAGAGGGATAACCCCACCCCCACCACACTTCAGGGCAGGGATGATTAGCTCACAGGTGGAAAGATGCCCACAAACACTGAACATGGAAAAGGAGAGTATTGCAAAACGAGAGCATGGTGGAGCTAGATGTGTTTGTTGTCTTGGCCGTGCACATGAAAACATTCCCATCAAGAAACATAAGAACCTCGCAGGTCAATAGGAGAAGATTCTTCTGGCCAGCTCTCATGCCCCTTCCACTGTATGCGCTCTTCGTAAATTGATATAGGACAGCGGGGGTGGTGGGGACCAAGGAAACCTGGAAACAGCCAAGTACACAAAGTAAAGCATATATTTTTTTCCAATCTATCCTGATGAAATATCTATATTTTCGTTACTGCAGGCTCTGTAAATGTGCAGCTATATTTTATTATTATGGTGAGGGTTCCTTTTATTCAGACGTGCGCCGACAATTTCACGTCCTACTTTTTCACTTAACATTATATGAGCACCCTCCCGTCACAAAGTGGTTTTAATGTGGGCATTAACTTTTATTGATGTGTGATAGTACAGCCTTTCAATTTGCATTACCCTCGACCGTTGGATTCTTCTGTTGGCTACCAACATGAGGACACTGAGCCCAAGAAGGTGTCTTTGTGGTGGACTGCTAAGAGAAAAACCACTGGAGACAGGTTAGCAACTTAATAGAGGGTCCTCCATGTGTTATCCAATTAACTGGATATGCCTAAGACACTCTCATCCCTGACTTCTTGTCTTCAGAGATAATTATAATTTCCTTTTAGACTGAAACTTATTTAAAAGAGCCAACAAGCTATACTAAACATTGGCAAGAAATGAGCATAAGCCAGGGGAACCTGTTTTTACTCATAAAGCTTGTACATTGAAAGACCTGAATCTCAGAGAGTGCGGCTGCCTGTTGTCATAGTCCATGATGCCTCATAATTCTTCCATGGCTCTGGAGTCATGGCATCCCCTCTCAAAGTGAGGTTTTCCAGCAGCAATGGGGAAGAGCTGAATCATACTCTTTGGAAAGATTAAAGCATCTCTCCCTGTGCATGTTCCCTGGCTCCCTGAGGATTCATACCCCAAGATTCAACTGTGTTTGCCTATGAATGATCATAGTGTATCATGTCATAGAAGAAGGGGGCACTAATATTCAACATCGCAAACATAAGGGAGGGAAGAAAGAGCCAAGTGATACCTGTGATGTTCTCTTCTAAGGACATGGGTTGTTTAGTGTAAATTTTACATGGTGCTCAGGTTGATCTCAAACTCCAAAGGTAAAGCAATTTTTCACCTCCATCACTAGAGTTGGAGTAGCTGGGTCTACTAACTAAGCTGTTTTTATCTAGTTTGATTTTGATAGTCCTGGAAGGTAATTATCAAATATGGGTGCTCAAACTGGTCCAAGTTCTCTCTCTCTCTCTCTCTCTCTCTCTCTCTCTCTCTCTCTCTCTCTCTCTCTTTCTCTCTGTCTCTCTCTCTTTGTCTGTCTCTCTCTCTCTCTCTCTGTCTCTCTCTCTCTCTCTCTCTCTCTCTCTCACACACACACACACACACACACACAGCTTATCAGTATTTGGTGTGGCTGCTTCATGTGGAACATCTCCCTAAGAAGCAGGAGGAAGGTGGAACTCACCTGGACCAGAACGTCCATGAACACAGCCATGTTATCATCCTGCCCTCAGGTGTTACACTAGGTCAGGAAGCATCCACAGAAACCAAGCAGGACTTTCTCATGCAACAACAGTGCCTGACACACAGTACGACTCCACTCATCATCCCTGTGTCCCTTTGTGTTGGAAGTGACAGACAGAAGTACTTTTCCAAGGCTGGGACAGCTCCTCTTTTGCTGACCAGCATCACTTACTTGCTGGTAGGATTCAGTTACCCCGGCATTGATAACGGGATATGGAGGTGTGGTTGGAGTCAGGGTGTTTTCAGTAATATTTGTTGTCTGGATTTAATGCGTCAATTGACTCATTCTCCATCGCAGAGGATGACCAGGTAGCAAGGGGCAGCTGAAGGAGCCGGCAGCATGAGGTGTGGTTTGACTCACTGACAAACTACTTCTAAATACTAAATCCTTGGTGCATTGAGGTCACAAATACAGAAAAATAAAGTATAAAATGTATTGTGAAAAAAATTAAAGGAATTTTTAAGTAGAAAGAGGAAAAATGGGTTAAAGTTGATTTGCAGCTTTGGAAAAGACAAGCGGTACATACAAGAAATGTCCTCCAGACAACCTCTTAACAGAGACTTGGCAATCTGCTGCCTCCGTGCAGACACAGGCAACATGGTTGTCTCTCTGCGATCTGACTCTCTGTTTCTAATCCGCTCGCCAGCAAAGCCATCCTCTTGCCAATCAATCTGAATTTCTCACACGACACGATCCATTAAATGACTCATGCCCTCACCTCATCCAAGTCCCAAGCCAAGGAGCTAACACTGAGCTTGGCATGAAGTCAGTGTGGTCATGGGGTTAAATTGATGCTGGCTGAACCAGGAAGGGAGATGCAGAAAATGGGAACACAGAACCAGAGGGCGTCTCCAAACAACCAATGGGATGGTGCAGCGGAGACCAATGTCTCTGACAGGTAAACAGCCTGAAGAAAGGCTTTCAAAGTGCCCCTGCATCTAATACACACAACAGTCACAGAAGATGGGCTCTCTTAGCAAGTCCAGCTCCTCCTCCTCCCGTCACACCAACATTCCAAAAAGACCCCAGCGCCGCCCTATGACCACCAACGGCCTCCCTTGCCTGCATGGTTCCTGCTTTCCACTGCTCACATGAATGACTCCCAATGTATTGGTGAAGGAAATTTATCAGACAGGAGGTTTACATGTAGCAGTGACGGCTAGTAGTGGTTCCGCTTTATCCAGACAGCCTACACTTACTCCAGCTGACCCAGCCCAGCATTAATGATGCCCTCTTTCATTCCCAGGTCTCATTGTACAAGCGATAAGGTACGAGGAATCTTTTTAAGTTCCCCATCGCATACAGATGAGTGTTGAAACTACCAGGAAGAAAGAGCTAACAGGATAGCCCACAACCAAGGCAAAGAACAGACTGCAGATCCGAATTTCAGGTGGAAAAACAAAATAGTAGGTGCTTCCATTTCTTCACCCACAAAACGAGCTGAGAACAATAACGCTTCCCCCCACAGAGCTGAGGAAACAGTGTGTATGTCCCTGCGTGTGCACATGGGCCACGAACATCATAAATGAGTACCCACCACAGAGAAAGCTGCAGAGACTTTGTCTCGTTACCTGACGTCCTTAGCCTTATTTGTGGAAGCACAAAGACCAGAGAGGCAGAACGAAACAACTGAGCGTCCTCATCTCCAATAGAGAAAAAGCGAAATAAACACGTAAACACTCCATCTGGCCCAAGCGATGGCAGCAAACCCTGAGAAGCCCGAGATGTACACTGGTCGCTATACTGAATCTCTATCCCCATGAAAGAAAAGTACTTCATCGGAGTAGCAGAAGCAATATGCATGCTAAGGCTCCCTGGCACATTCCACAAGAATCAACCATAGTGCAAATTTATGGCGAATATCCTACCTGGCCACGGCCAGCTTCATACACACTCTTACCAAGCCTACATTCATACGCTGAGAACGGTGTTGCTCATGCCTGCAGACGGCACCACGTGGATGCAGACACCTTGTCCTTCCGACAGCTGCACAACGCTCACGTTTGTAGATGCGCCCACGAGCACCTCAGCTGCTTTCTCACCGTGGGGCATCTGGGTACTTCCCAGTCTCTCATCATTCCAAACAATGCCGCAGTTACCATCCTGGCAACAACAGCACCAAGTTTTTTAGAGTAAAATCCACCGGCCACAATTTCTGGCCTACAAAGATACAGCTTTTAAATGTTCCTTTAGGTCACGCAGACTCGGGCCTTTAGAGATGCCTGCCTGCAGATGGTCTTCAAAAGCGTGTTTTCCTACACAGGCTCGGCAAGGCTGGATGCAGAGTGCACGCCCTTCTGGTTTTACTTGTGTCTCTCCACGCAACCTGCAGCTACAGGCTGCTGCTCTGGCACCACCATCCGTGTCTCCTCTGTGGTTCGTCTGCTATGCCCACGAGTCTTTTTTACCACATCTTTGCCCTGATAATGTCAATTCTCTACTAGTTTTAAATTTAGCTCTTTTTCTTTATGTTGGTGTTTTGTTAAAATATGAGCAGGAGAGGAACGGTGTAGGAAGACGGGAGGTGGTGTTGGCCTGGAACCCCAGCACTTGGGAGATGGAGCCCATCGTTTCGCAGTGAGCTCCAGGACGGTCGAGCATGGAAAGGAAGTGAAGGGCTGAGTCAGCGTGTCTAGTCCCACAATAGCACACACTCAAACCCAACTGGGTTCTCCTGTATTTTCTTCAATTATTTTAAAAATGCTCAAGCCTTTGCCCCATTTGATGTTTTATACAAGAACGAGAAAACTAACACCCTAATGTTTTCACCTAAAACCTAGATTATTCTTGTCCCTCAAACTTTTAAACATCATCTCACCAAGCTCAGCCCTAAGCAGGGACATCTGTATCACCCCCTTGACCCCCAAACATAGAAAAAAAGAGGTGGACGAGAAAGGACATGTGGGCAGGAAGAACACTACAAAATGGGGTCTCTGGATGTAACAGGGCTGCTAGACTCATGAGCTCTTAGCAGCTTTGGTCACATACACAAGACCTATAAAATTCCAGGCCGATCAATAATTCCAGCCTGTACGAGGAGGGACCCATGAGGAACCACATTTAGCTAAGGCGCGATTTGCAATTAATACCTGCTGTGTGGGGGGGTAATCATTTTTCTTCAGAAATGTAGCAACTGAGAAGTTTTCCATGATACAGTAAACACACAGACACACCATGCACATACAAACAAACCCTAATGAAATTCAGTGGGTTTTTTATTTTGTTAAATGCACAGTAGTAGAAAGGGGATCTACTGGGAAAAGAGGCTCTAGAGGGCTGGAAGGGTAAGTTGGGAGAGCAGGGAATGAACGTGATCGAAACACATGTCTGAGATTGCCAAAGAATAAACACAAAATTATTTTTAAATGAAGCTAGGCCTCCAGGGAGGACTACATATGTCAGCTGGGGGCGGTGCCCACCAGGCAACAATAAGCCTTCCCACCCCGCCAGCACCCTGGCATGTGTTCTCACAAGCGTCTCGGTTCTCAGATGGGGAGATTTCAGGTCTGGATTCCAGCTGGTTCCAGAAAACCCATGTGGTGTGGGGCACTGAACTCCAAGTCTTTGAGCTTCCCTGAGTCAGAAGCCGCTGCCTGTTACTGGCGTGGACTGTTACAAACGCTTTCCCAGCTCAGAACGAGGCAGAGTACAACTAGCTGTCCCCATACAGAGTTAATTCACTAGCAACCACCCGTGCCAGAGCAACAAAGACCTAAAATCTGGAAGAAAATGAACACCGTACTAGCCTCTCTGTTTTGCTACTGAGAAAAATTCAGAACAGTAGCCTCATTGGAAAGAGAGAAAGAAAAGAAAATAAGCTTCCAGGTACTGAAGGGCTTCTATTCCTCGTCGTGCAGCTGAGGCCTATTGATGAATATTTACCACATCCTAGATTGATCTCTATCCAACAAGAAACTGAGTCAAAGTTATGATCAGGTTGATCCCCAGGGATGAACATAGGCGTGCAAACAGCACCAGCAACCCTGCACTTGAGGCGGTCACCAGGCATTTTCCAGGAATCTCGGAAACAAACCGCCTTTGCAGTCTCCCCTGCTAGTAAAGCAGAGCGAAGTGAGAGCAGGGGAGCTGGAGGCGGGCACGCCCCCTCACTGGAACACAAGGTCCAAGGTCCTGAATTGCCCTACCACTATCCTCAGGCTCAACACAACCTTAAAAGAAACCACTTCCCTGTGGGAAATCCAAGGCCCTCCCGGCTCCATCCAGGTCGACTTCCCACAGGGCAGGGCATCCTGACTTCTCTTAGGACTGGAGAGGGAGGGGGCGTGGGGAGGGGTAGGGAAATGGGAAGAGGGGAGGAGGTGGAAATTTTTAATAAACAAATAAAAAAAAACCCACTTCACACAGTGTTGAGGCCTCTGAATGAGGCACATAAAAAAAAAAAACAGAGTCTACCTGAGGCTATTCATCAGACTGATCATGAATCCGGCCTAAAACTGACTAGCGATAGTCAACACCAAAATAAAGCACAGAAATTCTCAAAGATTTTCCCCCGGAAGACTAGAGACTGGCTTCATGGTGATGGCTGAATTTTGTGATTATTCATGTGTTCCAGATCCAAATCCTTCATGAAGAACGGGATCACAGATATTTTCTGTGAATAGAGAGCTCGTCCCTTCAACCGTCTTCATGGAGTCTTGTAATTCGCACACCTGTCTCCTAATTTTCTTTCTTTTTTTTTTTTTTAGTTTTTCGAGACAGGGTTTCTCTGTAGCTTTGGAGCCTGTCCTGGCACTAGCTCTTGTAGACCTGGCTGGCCTCGAACTCACAGAGATCCGCCTGCCTCTGCCTCCTGAGTGCTGGGATTAAAGGCGTGAGCCACCACTGCCCAGCCCTGTCTCCTAATTTTCATTTTACGACCTAGGCTTGGGGTGTTAGTGCTGGGAGCTCCTCTTCTAGCCTCAGGCTGTCAAGACACTTTCATTTCCCACCCATTTTGTGGGAGGTCGTGTGGGAGTCAAGGCTTTGATTGACAGCGCTTTGCTTCACTACTGAATTGCTTTCAATCCCTTGTTAAAAGCTGGTTGAACTCTACCACAAGCCTGCTGGGAAGCTGCTCCCAGACTGTCAGTGCTGAGGCTGCCTGCTTTCTGTTTCTCTCCTTCCTCTTCTCCCTCCTCCCAGTTGCATCAGAGGTACCAAGATTGCCTGCCTTTTTGTTCTTCCTCCTAAATGCCGAAAAATAGCTTCCTTGAATTTCTAAAATACTAATTCATTAATTAATTATAAAAGAGAACATAAATCGGGAAAGAGATATGATGGGGAGGAATCTCAGCATTGACTTGGGGTTGAGAGTGAGGAGTGGATATAGCCAAGACACATTATATACCTGTATGCAATTCTCAAAGAGATAAAACTAATATTTTAATTAAAAGATTAAGCAAAAGTTTAGAAAAAATAATACTGGTTGAATTCTTGGGTAGACCCATCTTTAAACTCTGTTCCCTTCCAGAGAGTCTGCATCCCTGTCTTTTGGTTGGTAGTGTCTTGCCACAGTTCCCCAGGCTCTACAGTATTCTACAGAATTGCACAGGCACCTTGCCAAGTTTTCCTCTTCAGGGATACCAGCCGTACTTGCTCTTGTACCTTTGCAAATCAATATGAGACCACGCCTACAAGAAATAAATAAATACATGCCTTTTCTGGGACTTTACAGGGATTTCATAACACCAGTAAGCCAACTGGAAGAGACTTGATGCTTACTGTGGCAGGTTTTCCAACTTAAGAAAACACAAAGTTTCCCACTTAACCAGGCTCGTACATACATTCTGCGCTGTTTTCCTAAGCATATATCTAAGGATTTTCTTTTCTTGGAGTGGCCAAATGTGTATTTCTACTCTGATTGCCACAAATTCCTTATCAGCATACGGACACGGTTTTCTATGGTATGGACATGATTTTCTAGGTGGTTATTGGATATTGCCATCCTGTAAAATTCACTTATTGGCTCCAGGAGGTTTTATGTAAAGTCCTTGGGATTTTTCTGTAGACAGCCAGAGCCCAGACAGAGAGGGCTTGTTTTCCTTCTCTCTCCCCTTGGCATGCCTTTTGTTCTCAGTGTTCACTCTGGGGGCTGGGAGAGAGAAGGTCTGACGATAAAGCTCACGTTTTCTGGGAGGAAAGCGGCCGCTGGAAGCAGATTCGTGTGAAACAGAAGGCACGGGGTGAGAATGTTTTCACAAATGGCTACGGCACTTCTCCAGTATATTTTACGTCCGCCACTTCTCGCCTTCAGCCTATCAACGCGCGGGTATTGACTGCCATTCATTGCACACCTAGAAAAGGTCATGCTGGATCAGAGTCCATAGTTCATCAACATCTGATGGACATGATTTGGGAATATTTTATTTGGGTCTTTCGTGCCAACCTTGAGAGTGTGTTCCTCATTTCCCTTTGGATACTGAACACTGGCCTTATAAAAAGGCTAGAAAATGGTTGTTTTCTCTTCTATTTTCTAGAAAAGATTGCATGTAATCAGCGTTTATTCTTTAAATGAACTTCTCAATGAAATTATCTGGGTCCAGAAATTTCTTCTTCTTCGTTTTTCTAGTACTTTTAATTACAAGTTCAAGTTCTTCAGTCATTATTAGATCACTCAGATTATCAGTTTCATCTTCAAATTTTAGTCATTTATATTTCCCCCTGTTTAGGATGTATGTGCGTGCGTGAGAGAGAGAGAGAGAGAGCTGGAATTCACTTCATACAAATCACCTTCTGTTTTGAGACAGGGTCTCTCATGGGTTTGAATATGAACAGGTGATCTGGGCTAGCTGGCCCATCTGGGTCTCATATCGCCACCACCAAAGATTTCCCTCTTCTATTCTCAAAGATCTCCCCCTTTTCTGTTCGAAATGGTGTCTCCCATGGCCCAGCCTGGTCTACAACGTCATATGCACTCACTGATGACCTTTCACCTCTGCCTTTCTCTCCTGCCTTTGCTTCCTGAGTTGCCACCGTCTCCTGCATGTGAGCATGAGTCCCCCAGCCCCTGTACCTGTGTGCTGTAGGAGCGGGAGACCAGGGATCCAGGCATGCCAGACGAACATTCCACCAACCAAACTCCTAACTGGTGGCTGTTCAGTACGTGAATCTATTGTTTCTTAGGTACTGAGTATGAACATGTGTAAAGCGGTCACAGCATTCTAACTCCTCAATCACCTCCAGAACGTGCAGGTCACTCCCAGAGCTTCTGACGCCTGCACTGCCCCTTTCTCTTCTGCCTGAAGTTCATGGGCTATTTGTTCTTTTTTTTAAAGCCAAAGTTATAATTGGTCAACATTCTCTGCTTTGGTTGTAGCTTTCAGTTTCAATTGTTCTTGGCTTGGGTTGTGCGGTTGGTTTGGGTACCTGGGATGGAACTCGAAGTCTCAGACACAGGCTAGAGGATCGCTCTGCCACTGAGCTGTGTGCCTTGGCCTTCAGTCCATTTACTCCCGTTTGTATCTTGACTTCCAACTGCTTCATTCAGCTAGGCATTGCTCCTGCATTGCCAAAGAGGAAGACTTAGGCTGCAAGCTTTCCCTTCAAGCACCTAGTGCCGTAACTCTCTCTTTTCAACTGTCCCCAGCTGTGATGTGCTCACTTCCGTACAGTACTCCAGATCCATTATTCCCCTTGAAATTCACCTGTGCACCTAAGAAAACAGTTTTTTCTATCATCTGGAGATTTCTTTCTATCTTTTCATCATTGGTCTCCAAGACGATAACAGGAACTGTTTGATATGAATCTTTGAAACATCTTGGCTTTGTTTTACAACACAGAATATGACATCTCTTGAGCAATCACCCATGAGTGTGGATTCCGCTGCCAGAGGCTAACCGCTCTAAAATGTACATCGGATTCCATGAACAGATTCATTTTATGGGAGGGATGGTTCTGACTTATTTTTCTCTATTGGCACGCGTGCCACCATGTTGTCTCGGACACAGGGAGGACCGTAGGGAAGCTGCCTTCCTTCACACTCTCATTCCCATGTTCACCCACCAACCATGTCACGTCCAGGTCACATCCAGATCGTCTAACCAATGTGATGAGAACCAGAGAGAGATGGCATTCCTCTCTTCTCACCCAGAATTGAAAGTCTGTTTAGAAATACTTTCTTAAATATTTGATTTTATGTATATGAGTGCATGTCTGGTGCCCATGGAAACCAGAAAAGTCAGATCCTTTGGAACCGAGCCTCTTTGGGGGTGGTAGGAACTGAACTCAGGTCCTCTGGAAGAGTAGCAAGTTGAGCCATCTCTCCAGTCCCTAGAAGTATCTTCTGTCCCATTTTTCTACCTTTTGTTCCTGCTCATTAACATCTCCACGAGAGAGAGAGAGAGAGAGAGAGAGAGAGAGAGAGAGAGAGAGAGAGTGAAGTTGGAGGTAAAGTTTAAATTCACTTTAGTTCAGTCCATTTCCCACTTCCCGTAGAGCGGGAAGATGGTCTGTGAGGGCAAATTGGGACCTTCTGGGAACTGCTTACTAAGATGAAGTACTCCCTGACTTCGGCTTGTTTATGATCCCTTCACCTCTAGACACAGTCCTTCCAGTGCTTTCCAGATAGGCCAGCTCGACACAGATAAGGCTTCCGTGCTCAAACCAGGGAGCTACAGCGCAACATCGCCTCAACTTTTTTGTTGTAAAAATAAGGGTAGGTTGGTGAGAACGATGCTAGCTTCGAGTCTGTGGTCCCCACATAACGGTGAGTATTCCTACGGCAGAAAAATGGAGGCAGAGATAGGAGAAGCCCCTGAAGTCCAAGGGCCAGCTAGTTTAGCATAAACCAACCTCAACATGTGGACAGCGGCACATATGGAGCGCACGCACACACACACACACGTTGTGATTTAAAAACTCCCTTTTCTTTGTGTTTAGCAATAGACCCGGCAAGTGTGCTGGCATCATTAGACCTTAGTTAAATAAATGACAACCAGGCTACACAGAGAGCAGCAAATCAAGATTAATAAAATACGTACATACATAAACACACACACACACACATACACACACACAGCTTAACTTCAGCAACTAAAGAAATAGAATCACTGAGTTTGAGACAGAGCGAGTGAAGGTATATAGGAGGGACTACATGGAGGAAAGGAAATGGCCGAAGATGACCTAATACTATTTTCAGATCCAAGGTTTTTTCAAAATTTTAAGAGAAAACATGGTTGCATTAAATGTAAACAAGCTACTTCTATGACGAGGACCAGCTTGTTTATGGTCTGAGGGTTCTCATAACACGAAGAGACAACTTTAAAGTGAGCCTTAACACAGCAGTATCCTCCAAGAGAGAAGCTTCAGGAACTGCTCATCTCATAAACATTACAGAAGTGTCAGAAACTCGGGCCCATCTGAAGCACATGCCCCTAAAAGCAAGCTCTTTCGAACTCTATCCCAGGCAGGAAATTAGAATAACACACTGTACTTTTGTTAATAACTCACTAGAAGTCAGAAACTTTAGGAATCAGTTATTTTTTTTCCAAATTTCATTTCTCTCCAAATGTCATTGGGTTATAATCTTATATTTCTTTAAGGCATTTTTTAAAAATGCCAGATTTGGCATATTTTCAACCCAACTTTCTACCATATTTTCATCCTCACTACCACCACCATAAGAAAAAAATAGACTCTTAATTTGTCTGATTTTGTTTTATTTGAGACAGGCTCCAGCTATGTGGCCCAGGTTGGCCTTGAACTCTCGATCCTTTCGCAGACGTGGGCCACACACCCAGCTTTAATTAGGTTCTGTAATCCTCCTAGGTTATGAAACACTCAAGAACTATAGTTGAAACTCACAGACTCTATGCTGTCCAGAATGAGCCAAAGTCAGCACCTCTGCAGACTTCACCTGAGCAAGCTGGGGAAGAAGTGTTTCCTATGACAAAGTTCTCCAGAATTCAAAGGATCCCTCTTTTTAACAAAGTACAGTACATTTTACAATTCACTTTAATCAAATATTAATAATAAAATAACCCTTTGAATATCAACTGGAAAAAAAATTCAGCGGGGAGATCAAAGCGGAGGTAAGAGGCAATGTGTGACGCCAACTGCGGACAGATGCTCAGAGGGCCCAACACTCTGAGCTCAGAGTCTTGGAAAATGGCCCAGGAGCAGAGTGTCAGGAGCCACGCTCCCTCCTGCTGAAGCTGCACTCTCCAGACAGGGTTCCTGAGACCTGGATTCTTACCAACAACTCTCATCCTCCCCGTGTGTAGAGTAGTGTGGCTCCTACTTTTCCTCATACCCCGATATTTTCAAAACACCTTGGGGAAAAGCTGATGATAAATCCAAGTGACTTTTCCTGAGAGCCTTGTGCCGCTCCGAGATAGGAGCCTACTGCCTGAATCTGGGGAGTCTTTCTTCTCCAGGAGTCCTATGGTCCAGTTAACTTCTTTTTCTGCTGACTGCAGGTTGGCTGTTGTGATCTGAACGAAAATGGTCCCCACGGGCACAAAGGTTTGAATGCTTGGTCTCTAGCTGGGAGAATCATTTTGGGGAAAGATTAGGAGGTCTAGCCTTGTTGAAGGAGGTGTGTCATTAGGGGTAGGCTTTAAGGTTTCAAAAGCTCAGGCTAGGCCTAGTCTGTTTCTCTCCACCTGCTGTTTGTGGATCAGATGTAAGCTCTTGGCCACAGCTCCAGTGCTGTAGATCCTGCCTGTCTACTGCCATGCTTCCTACCACAACGGTCAGGGCCCACCTTCTGAAATTGCAAGCAAGCCTCCAATTAAATGCTTTCAGTTATAAGTTGCCTTGCTCACGGTGTCTCCTCACAGCCACGCAAAAGTAATTAAGACAATTGGTTTGTTTATAGGAATAAAAACTAGGCACTTGGATCCTGTTCAGTAAGCTTAGAATGCTGATTTATATCCCTAATTCCCAGGTACTCTACACAATTGTTAATAGATGTCTGACAAGAAGAGAAAGATAAATATGAAATGTAGGCCTTTAGGTGAGGTGGTCCCCTGGTCCCTCCCAACAAGTAAACTATTCTATACTTTTTGTTGTTGTTTTGTTTTGATTTCTGTTTTTAAGACAAGGTCATGCTGTATAGCCTTGGCTGTCCTGGAACTTGCTGATGTGGGAGTCCTCTCTGTGTGCTATGATTACCATTAATGAATTAAAAAAAACTGCTTTGGACCTATAGCAAGGTAGAACATAGGTAAGCAGGGAAAGCTAGGCTGAATGCTGGGAGAAAGAAAGGTGGAGTCAAGGAGATGCCATGGAGCCTCCGCCAGAGTCAGACATGCTGAAATTCTGCCAGTAAGCCACTACCACATGGCAAAACACAGATTAATGGAGGTGGGTTGAATTAATATGTTAATTAATATGTTAACCAATAAGAAGCAAGAGCTAATAGGCCAAGCAGTGATTTAAATAATATGGTTTCTGTGTGGTTATTTTCGGTCTAAGCTAGCCAGGCAGCCAGGAACCAACAAGCGGCCTCCTCCTACAAGTTGCCATGTAGACTGGGTTGGCCCTGAACTCACAGAACTGAACTCTCTGCTTCCCAAATATTGGGATTGAAGACACCATGCCTGGCTGTCCTATACTTTTTTAAAAGCACCACTTGTTATACATATTTTCAGTTCAACCACTCAATGTTGCTTACCAGGCAGAGGAGCAGTACTTTCTCCTGGGTTCATGCTAACCATGTCTGTACCTGGGTGACAGTGTTGGCAAGAGGAGGAGAGGCCCATAGCCACCTTCTAGCCAGTTCACCTGCTACCTTTTTCTCTCACCCATAAGCCTTTTTTTTTAACATGTACAGTTTTAATTGACAAATAAAAATTGCTTATAAAGTAACTCCTCGGTATCTATTGATTCTAGGAGGTTCCTTAAAAAGACCTACACATGTTCACTCCCTTTCTAGAAGATAGTATAATATACACAAACTACTCAAACCCTCCTAACTACTTTAGGTCACTTCCAGATAACTTCTTAAATTATGCAATCAATGTAAATGATAAAGAATTGTTGTTACGTTTGCTGCATTTTTTAAAATCTCTTCTTTTGTCTTGGTATGTTATTGACTTCTTTTATTTCAGTCCACATTTGTTTGAGTTCATGGAAGTAGAGCTCCCGTATAAGAGGACCAACTGTATTTATGATATACAGCATGGTATTTTCATACACACACTCTGTGAGATAATTAAATCAGTCTAATGAGAACACCTGTTATCTCATCGCCATCTCTATATGACAACCTTTCAAATTAGCCTAGCCACCATGCAGACCCATGCTTGGTCCCTAGTTGGCAGAACGGTTTTGGAGGATTTCCAGAACATTCGTCCCCTGTAACTGAAATGTTGCCCCCTTGGACGAATATCTGGCTCCATGTTCATTCTGGTGACTTGGTGACTCTCGGTGTTGGCATGGTGAGGGGGTCTTTTTTTTGTTTTGGTGTGGTTTGGGTTTTTGGCTCTGGCCATGTCATCCTCAATCAAAATTCTAACACTCCTGTTTAAAGTGTCTCTTGTTCTTCCTTGCTCTAGAATTTTCTCTGAAAGAAGCTCAGTCGTGTATTAGCCAAAAGGTAGAAGCTCCATGCCCAATGAGAACCTCCAGGCTTCCTGCTCTGCCATCTGGTACTCGGTGCTGCTGCAGGCATCAAGGGCTGATCAGATGTTCTCTCCCCAGGTTTTGGGTACCCATCCCTGGACTGCTGAGGCAGTCATTTTCCCTGCTTCCTGGCACTCCTTAGTACTACTTGAGTCAGTCAGTTCTGCCAGGTCTGGGCAGTCAGGCTGTGAGTGAGTTCACATCTTAAAAACAGCGGAAGGAAGAAAGTGGTGACATTGGGTACACAGAACCAGTGTACAGGGAACTACAGATGCTTACACTAAATTAGCAGGCAAGCCACTATGATATATTGGTGCAAAGAGGACAGAGACGCAATTTCATTTTCTTAGGACTAAATGACAAGGTAAGGACCAACGTCGGCAGGCTAGGCAACAAAAGTGCCCAGATCAGGCCGTGTATTGATACTGGTTCAGAAGCAGTACCCAGAAATCTAAGGTCAAGGAAGGAGACCTATAAAAAGAAGTCAGTCGGTGACAGTGGGTGAACAAAGGGTTTGTTCCACCTCTTTTATAAAGGTATTTGTTACCCCCAAGCATGGTGCTGAAAAGCAGACAAGGAGGATGGGTAGAAGAAAGGCAGACTCACAGGCAGAAGGAAGAAATCCTTACAGGGATGAGGAAGAGGAGAGGTGGTGGAGGAGTAAACTGCCAATGCTCTCAATCTTTTGGGAAAAAGAAATTTGCTTTCAACTCTAAGGAAGGAGAACAGGCAAAGGAGGCTTTAAATACAAAGGATATTTTGACTGCTGAAGACAATGGCCATAAAGTCATAAGTGTGTTTCCTGGGGGACACTTGTGCCGAGAAACATTGTTCTCTAGCATGGAGATTTGTGAGGATTCTCTGAGTGGCTTTTGCTTTTTCTTCTGAAGATTGGTCTAGTCAAGGCCATACAAGTCCACGGTTTCAAGAACAACAAAAACTTGAGATAGTTTCCTCTGTCTACAGCTGAGGCAGGGCCTGGGCTTAAGGACAAGTTGGACTAAAGTTTCTTTCTTTCTTTCTTTCTTTCTTTCTTTCTTTCTTTCTTTCTTTCTTTCTTTCTTCCTTCCTTCCTTCCTTTCTTCCTTTCTTTTTTTCTTCCTCCTTCTCTCCCTTTCTCCTTCCTTCCTTCCTTCCTTCCTTCCTTCCTTCCTTCCTTCCTTCCTTCCTTCCTTCCTTCCTTTCTCTCCTTCTTTTCATTGTTAGACAGGGTCTCATTCTGTGAACCAAGCTGGCCTTAAAGTCATGATCCTCCTGCCTAAGCTACAAAGAGCTGGGACTACAGGCATGTACCACTTTGCCCAACTATTAACCTAAAACTTCTAAAAGAGCAGAAGGAACAGTAAGAAGGGAAACAGAGAAAGAGTTCAGAATATTATAATAAAGGGTCTTCTACTAAACAAAAGAGAGCCTTTGGTCAAATGTGGAACCTTGATGCCCCTAGGCCACAAGAAAAACAAAAAGAAAATAAGAAAGAAAACCAAAACCAAAACAAAAGAGATAAGGGGCTCTTTTTCCAGGGCAAGGTGAAGGATTGATATCTAAGTCGGAAGGAAAAAATGGTTAAATCCAACCCCATCCAAATTCCCTTTCCAATTAAATGTTAATAGCTTCTTAGCAATTTTTTTCTGCATCAGTAGAC
Source organism: Microtus pennsylvanicus (assembly GCF_037038515.1). Lineage (NCBI taxonomy): Eukaryota > Metazoa > Chordata > Mammalia > Rodentia > Cricetidae > Microtus > Microtus pennsylvanicus. The sequence goes on from NC_134596.1 coordinate 12,319,741, forward strand.
CAAACTTTGAATCATATTAAGGGATGTCTGACTTTTTATTTTCTCATTAACTACACGGAAATGTGTCTCTCCAAATGTTACTTGCATAGGTAAAGTACACTAACGGGTCATTGAGTAACTCCCCCAAATAACCAGGTGGCTGTGGCTGACTGCAGGCGACATCACTGTGCTTCTGACAGGGAACAAGGCACAGGGGACACTCACCAGGCTTTTCTCCCGGGTGGCTTATGTGATAAGAGACTTCTCTGGCACTACAATGACTCTGCCCTCAGTTTCACTGCATCTTCTCCACCAGCCCAAAGGACCAAAACTCTACTCAGCTTCTGAGATTAAGCCTGCGATTTAACGGAGATCCCAGTGTCCTGGTGGAACCCGGTCCTCCAAATGAAAATAGTCAATTGCAGCTTCTGATTGCAAAGCATGATTTCGGAGAAAATTGCTATTTTCTTGTGCAAAATTTATTTGGGGGAAATAGACCTTGATTCTAATTCATTCCAAGCGACAAGGTTAAACTGTGCTCTCTATTGCTTTTATATCTCTCAGAATACCGAACATAAAATTCAGATAAAATTAATTTAAATAGAAGACTAAGTTATATGTGCTTTATTGCTACTAGTGGGACTCCATCTGAATTTAAATAATGGTAAAATTAAGACTAGTTTGAGGATGGAATTTAATTTTGGCTTTAAATCCCATAATTTTAACAGAATACTGTCCTCTTTCTATTCAAAAACAGAAATTTATTCTATAATAATAGAATATTCTTAGGCAATTCAACAGAAGCCCAAACGGGGAGCTCTAGTATGAAAAGCTTTTTAGTTACATATATTTAAAAAAAAAAAACCCTAAAAACTGGTTTGATTCAGTAATTCTTTAGGATGAAATACATTCAAAGAAAATGATTCACAATACAATCAGTGATGTTTGTCCGACCTATATCTCCAACAATGGGAGACTCCTCAAGACGGTGGGTACAGGCAATTGCTGTCAAGCCTGAGGCCTAAGTTCTAGACCTGGGACTCACACAGTGCAAGGAGAAAACAACTCCGACTGGCTATTCTCTGACCTCCGTGTGCACAACAAACAAAAACCCATGCCAGTAAATAAGTGGATATCATTTAAAAGAGCACAAAGCCTGGGATAAAACCGGACTCTCTGAACATAGCGGACAATGAGGACTACTGAGAACTCAAGAACAATGGCAGTGGGTTTTTGATCCTACTGCACGTACTGGCTTTGGGGGAGCCTAGGCAGTTTGGATGCTCACCTTACTAGACCTGGATAGAGGTGGGCGGTCCTTGGGCTTCCCACAGGTCAGGGAACCCTGATAGCTCTTTGGGCTGATGAGGGAGGGGGACTTGATCGGGGAAGGGGGAGGGAAATGGGAGGTGGTGGCGGGGAGGAGGCAGAAATCCTTAAAGAAATAAATAAATTTAAAAAAAATAAAATAAAAGAGCACAAACAATTAAAATATGTCATTGAGATTTGCAAGGGAATGGTATCTAACAGTTAAATGATTCACAAAAATATTTAGAAGTCTCAGATTATTTATAGCATTAAAAGCATGAATGATGGTGCCCACAATAGATATGTTTAGCAGTGATAGGCATTTGTTAAATGTCCATAAAAAATTTAATGCATGCAATTATATTTTTCTAGATATTCAAATTCTTTTCTTTGTGAGACAAGGCTCCTTCGGCTTTGGAAAATAATAAGAATGATTTTGTAAAGGCAGTACATGTACGGTAAGTACATGTGAGTTCTCCGTGAAAACCGAGGACACCTTACAGGGACTGACACGGAGTTAAACGGCCTAGAACCCTTGCATGAGGTGCAGGTGTGTGCCAGCCATCCCAGACCTCAGAAGACTGAGGTAGGAGGACCAGGAGTCGGAGGACAATCTAGGCTCTCATAACAACTCTGTCTCCAAAACAGGAAAAACAAAAGACAAAAGCAACGAAGAAATATGAAATTCATTATAATATTCTGTATGGCACGCACCAAAACTTGTGTGAGTGCTCAGCTCAGCAAAGTTTCACCCCAGATAAGAGAGAGGCAGTGCCCGCCCTTTGACCTACCCAGTCTTTCCAGCTTTCCTCCAGCTGGCATGTGCCAGGGGTGTCACCCAGCCTTATAGAGCAGGCGTCTTTGGGGTTGCCGCTCTCCTGGAGATCATGTGCCCTAATTAGCTGCTGATAGGACAGCAAGAGGAAGATGGCAAGAGCACACTCATGGTTCCAGTATTGTCAAGGATGAAACCAGGAAGAACAGAAATAAACAGAGTTTAACTGTGTAGTATAAATGAGTCCACCCTCTGGAACCATGGGGTTTGCTTCTGTGGATTGCGCACACCATGGACAGAAACTACTTAGGAAAAAAAAAAACCACATCTTCGCCTGTCACCAAATATGTAGACTCTTCTTCCTGTCATTGTATCCTGAACAATACAGAGTAACAACCACAGGGTAATACCATCTACAATGCATTCAGTATTATAAGAAATACAGACATGTTATTCCTGTGCTCTAGAAGACTTGGAGTTCCAGGCCAGGCCAGTCTGGAATAGACTACAAATAAATCCAGCAAACTGGGCATTGCATAAGTATGTGGCAAGAAAGGCACATGCCACCTGCATGTAATACAGCGTTCTGTAGGAAGGATTTGAGGATCCTAAACTCCAGAAGCTGTGGGGTTCCTTAAACTAATCCCTCATGGATACTAAAAGACAACTATAATTCTGTTTTCTAATTAAGTCTGGCAAGATAACCCAGTGATCTAAGTAATGAAATAAACAAAATCCCCGCCACAATGATTTTTGCTATCATTTTTCAATGTTTATTTCATCCGTAACTTCTTAAGTTAACTTAAGTCATTTCAGTGCCCTTCCGGTCTTCTGGAAGTGAATACTATATCCTCTCTCCTCGAGTTTGTAGGCAGATACCTGGATCTCCAGATGCCAGTATTGGGCAGTGAGTTATTTTAAAGGTTTTAGGTCATGATGGCATTCTCCATGGTTGAGATCACAGCTCCAACACACACCTTTCTTTTAGACAGGTTCTAACCAGATAGTCCAGGCTAACTCAGATCTCATGAGGCTCCTACTGCAGCCTTACGAGTGTCTGGTTAGCACGTGCCCTTGCCTTTTGAGATTGTGCCTTCCGAAGACACGGCTCTGGTCCCTCTGCCATGTGAGACCCCAGTCTCTCTACCTGTGAACTACAAACCCCTTCCCAGGCCCTGCATCTGTCAGCACCTTGATCTCATACTTCCAGGCTACATATCTGTAAGAATACACATGCGTTTAAAAGCTGCTTAGCTTGTGGCCTTATCTATTTTTCACCAAGTCGCTTTGCAGAAATGCTATTGGTAACAGCTGACTATACACAGCTCAGTGCACGCCGTCCAGCACTGCAATCTTCTTCCACTCTCGACACCAGGGCCTTTGTCTCTCATGAATTAATCATGATCGACTCCTAAACTCACCAACCCTATACTCACTCACTCCTGAGTTCACATGAGCACACTCTCGTGAATTTCTTCAGTAACTATCCTGGACCAGTAACATATCCTGGGCTCAGCAGTCTTGTACCGCCGAAGTGATATGGGAAAAGCCCACACGGGGACACTGAACTGGTCATAGACTACAAAACATGGACAATCGAAAGCTCTCTGTGTTTGTGTTGATGGCTCAGCGCCCGTATATGGGAATCAAGCCGTCTTCCAAACCTCAAGTGTCTTGGAATGAAAGAGAAAGGCAAGAAGACACAGGGCAGCAGCTGAACTAAAACCCAGTCACACATGATACCATCACTAAGGGACGTTACCTACTTTGGAAGTTAAAACAGAAGAAGTTCACACTTTGCCTCTTCCCAGCTTGCTCTGGTGTGACCCACAGACTTGAAATCTGTGCAGAAAGCCCAGTTTGGATTATCCCGACAGTGTCTAAGTCTGAAACACCACCGAGCACAACCAGTCCCGTCCACTCCACTTTTCTACCTTTCCAGAAGGCCCTTGTCAGGATAATGGAATTCTATTGCTAGGTTTAATATTTCAGGCTATCATTACATTCATTATCGGTTTTGGATTTTGGCTATCATGAAAATAGCAACTCAAGAAAATCTCCTTAAATGTGTCGTGCCCTAGAAACACTCCCACTAGCGTAATAATTCACACAAGAAACAGCTCACACACGCGAGACTGCCTGCGAGACCCTCCACTGGTCAAGTGACCCGCGTCACTAGCACTATAGAGTGGCACACCCCCAGGCTTCTATCTGCCCATTATTTCATAACCAATTTTGAACTGCAATGAACCTAAGTATCTATCAGGAAATAAGAGATTGGTTAATAAATGCTTGTTGTGCTGTGAGCCTTTGCTTGGAGAATTTCCTGTGTTCTCTTCTGGGGATATGGGAGAAGAGAAGATAACCTTTGTTAGATGTTTGGACCCCAAGAAGGGCGAAAGAAAAAAGATGCTGAAGGAAATCTTCTCAAGGTAGAGGTATTCAACTTGGGGGGAAAAAGAGGCTGGCAGATAACATTAATCATTGCTGATCTCTTAAAAAGAGATAACTGTCATCCAGGTTAACATTGGAGCAGCCATGCAGGACCTAGGCCACTTTAGCTGGCCCCTTCCCATGTATTCCCATAAGCCAGGCAGTGTCTGTGATCTGCACCTACCCAGGCTTTCAGAGCACTGCGAGTTCTCTGTCTAACTTAGAAAAAGGTGTTCAGACCTTTTTGGATGTCTGAACTTTGCAAGACAGCCAGAGAACAGGAGAGATGGGTCAACCAAGGGACAGCTTTAGGAGCAAGCACATGGGCTGCCCGTGCCGAACCATGTCATAGTGTCACATGGGAAAACTGCAAAGCTTCTCAGCTGACACCACAGTCCAGCGTTAGAAGGACTTCACATATGATGGGGGGGGAGGGAAGGCTTGACAATTTGAAATATTTAATTTGTTATGATTTCTGTGGAATCAATAACAACTTCCAAAATGTGAGCCACACCATGCATTGATTTACATAATCTTAAATAGGGAGACTCTGAGTTACATAAGAATCTGCTCATCCGAATGTCTCCTTTTACAGAATTAAACGGCTTACAAAAGCCAACAGTTTTACTTACTGCTTTGCTTACCATGCAGGGAAGTGAACATATTCATCTTTACTACAATTTACAAAGTGAGTTTTATGTATGTGACATTCTTATGTATTGAGACCAGGAATCAGGCAAAACTAGAATAGGGTAAAACTTAATTTTATCTCTACAGATGAATAATATTGGAATTTCATCTTTGAAGTCTAAGCCTCCAGCTGTGGACCCAGAACGTCCTCTGCCCTAGCTCTGTCCCCTGCCTCTCAACTGCCTTCCTGACGGGCAGTCTCATCGGTTAGCATTTGGTTAACTACAATAGTCCGTTTGAGAGTGGCCAAGCCTGTGCCCTCTTCTCTTCTGGTTTATTTTTGTGAAATCCATGCAAAAATTTATGAAACTGCCAAAATGCCACAAAACATTCCAATAGGAAACATTAGTTAAACATATGTCGATTCTTAAACCTGAATGTGGACGTTTTGCTGCTCTCAAAATTTAGCTATCTTAGATAAATAACAGAAAGATGTTTTGGCTACAGAAGATACATGCACAGCCCACTTGAAGATTTACAGCAAAGCCAGAGCCCTGCTTTCTGGTTGCCAAGGCAACGCAGCTCACAGCCCTGCCTTCAAGCCTTCTGCACCAGGAATGGCTAGACCCGAACTAAGGCAAACTAAACCTTTCTCTCTCTAAACTCTGTCTCGGGTATTTGCTCAAGCAACAAGCAAGGTAATAAAGAGACATAAAGGATTTGTCGGTCAGAGTTCTCTCAAAGCACTCTCTGTGGTCTAAATATTCTGACAGTTAACTTTTTCTACAGCACAGAGACTCTTACAAGTTAAACCTCCAATGGCCTCTATGGGTTAACTTCCTTGGGGTGTTGAGAAAAATTATCTATGCAATTAAACTCTCAGTTTATAAGCTAATTCCCAAGCATGGACAATCAGTTTTGAATCATAAAATAATCTTTTATGTACTACAATATAGCACTAAGGCAAGTCATAGGAGGAAGATAGTTGCACTGAACCAGTAACAGATAGACAGAGATATATATTAGGTGGATAACAAATAGGCAGATGAGTGGATAGACAAGTTAACAGAAAGAGAGATAGGAGATAGATAGATAGATAGATAGATAGATAGATAGATAGATAATAGACAGATAGATAGATATGAAAATAGATAGATAAATAGATGATAGATAGATGATAGATAGATAGATAGACAGATAGATAGATAGAAAAATAGATAGATGATAGACAGATAGATAGATAGATAGATAGAAAAATAGATAGATGATAGACAGATAGATAGATATGAAAATAGATAGATAAATAGATGATAGATAGATAGATAGACAGATAGATAGAAAAATAGATAGATGATAGACAGATAGATAGATATGAAAATAGATAGATAAATAGATGATAGATACATAGATGATAATTAGATAGATAGATAGACAGATAGATATGAAAATAGATAAATAGATGATAGATAGAAAAATAGATGATAGACAGATAGATATGAAAATAGATAGATAAATAGATGATAGATAGATAGATAGATAGATAGATAGATAGATAGATAGATAGATAGATGATAGATAGATAGATGATAGATGGATGGATGGATGGATGGATAGATAGATGGATAGATAGATAGATGATAGATGGATGGATAGATAGATAGATAGATAGATAGATAGATAGGCACATGAGCACCGTCTTTGCAAAGTGAGAATCCTGAGAGAGTGAGTGTGTGTGCCTGTGTGTGTGAGAGAGTGTGTATTATGTGTATGCATATACATACATGTGTGTTGACACAAAGTGAATTTCTCCATTTCAATCAACTTTAGCTTCTGAGACAGAGCCTCTTGTTAAACTCAGAGCTTATCAATTAGCTAGGCTCACTATGCACTGCTCCAGAGAACATTGGACAAGGATCCTGACATCTCCAATCCCCCTCTCCATCCCTACTGCCCTCACCAGATCTCAAGTTACAGACTTACACAGTCATGACTGGCTTTTACAGGAGAGCCATGGGTACAAACTCAGCCTTATGCCTGCATGGCCAACACCTTATTGATGGAGCATTCCCCCAGCCACAAATCTGCATTACTTATGAGAAAGAAAGAGAGACAGAGACAGTGTGTGGGGGGGGAGATGGATAGGAGGGAGGAAGGGAGGGAGGGAGGGAGGGAGGGAGGAAGAGAGAGGGAAGGAGATATGTTACCACATGGTGCTTGCATGTGAGTGTGACCACAAGAGCATTTGTGTGCACAAGCAGATGCCAGACAGATGTCATTAGGTGGGTGTCTTCTGTTACTGGTCTGGTTGTCCTTAGACAGGGCCTTCCACTCTCCTGAAAGCTTGCTGTTTCAGCTAGGGTGGCTGTCAGTGAGCACTCAGGAGTCACCTGTTTCCGCTTCTCAGTACAAGGTTACAGGCAAGAGCAGCCAAGCCCAGCTGTGCTGAGAACTCACAGAGGTCCTCAGGTTTACTGGGTAAGTGCCCCTACCCAGTGAGTCCACTCCATGGGCTCCTCAGTCTGGTTTAAGCCAGTTTTTTTTGCACTTCAAAATGGCACAAACAAATCCCATCAAAGTTAAACATTTGACTCACTGCATTTCTGGATCTACTTGGGTTTGCTCCCCTACTCACACCAGAATTTCAGAACTCCTAAGTCATACACAGGTCTCCCAAGGGACTTTCTAGCTAAAAAAAGTGATACTTCCCCTCTATAGCACTACAACAATCTGTGGGACAGTGTGGAAATATATCTGCACTCTGAGCTATTTCCACTAACTATTCATGAACATGTACACCCAACTTAAAAAACTACACAAAATTGGTCACCTCGTGGAGGCAGGGTTTTATTTTAAACTCTCTCCCAGAGTTCTTTAATATTCTAGAATGCTTTATCCAGAAAGAATCATATTTTCTGCAAAGATAACATGAGTTATAATGTTTTGATAGAGTCTAAGTCCATGACAGAATGCCTGCATCTAGGTAAGTTAATGAAGCTGTCTCCTCCAAGAGAGAAGGCTCGGAAATGTAAGGTGAAGTCAGTCACCTGCAGAGCCTTCTTGCTGCGTCATGGCAAAGAGGGAAGAAGGGGTCAAGTTCGCCCTTCAGGAACTCATACCAGTACAATGGCATTAATATTGATTCCTTCTTAAACGTGATCACATTTCAGCTGTTGCATTGGGTACAAAGCTCCCAAATACCTACATTTGGGGGATGCAGGCAAACCAAAGTGTGCACTACAAGATCTCATTGAAAACATATAAATGTCAGATGGCTGGGTATAAAATGTAACATGTTTAAAGACAGAGGGGGACTTTTCTATGGGGTTCAACATTGGGATCCACCTGTCCCCATGTTCAGCCCCAGTATTCTCTCTATTCTCTTGGGAAAACAGGCCAAGCCAGCAGTCACAGTAAGCCACGCTTTGCTCTCAAAACTAGTCTGTTGGGCTAAGGTTGAAGTTCAGCATTGAGTGTTTGCTTCCCTGATAATGCTGTCTATGTTTTATCCCCAGCTCCACCACTACAACAATGATTATGTGCGGTGATATTGGAGTCTTCTGAATCATTTATTTTTCAAAACACGCACATTTACTAATGTGCAAACTGCTCCCTTGGCTCTCTCGAGAAAATACGGAGGTTTAAAAGTAACAACCATGCCCCTCATCATGAAAGCCTGTTTCTGTGGAGCAAAATCCTGTTCTGTTTGTTTTTTAAGTTGGCCCATGAAGACAAATACCTAGTTTTTGTGTACAGAAAATGTCACCCATAACCATCAATGAACCATAAATGAATTCCTTTTCTTTAACATCTTTGTGAAATGCATAGCCCCTTATTCACAACGAAAAAAGATTTACTTTATTTTGTATTTACAGTGACAATGACAGTGGGCAATATATATATATATATATATATATATATATATATATATATATAATTTTAAATTTATAAAATTTATATTTAACAACTATGTAGAAAGCACTAATTTCACTGTTCATTAAGTCTTTCAATATCACATTCTCTTTTAAAATTTAATTTTTAATTAGAAGGTAGATGTGGGGTAAAATAATGATGATGGAATCTATATCCTCTTTCAAATGAATAAAGAAGCGTAAATCGGAGATCTTCAATGGGTGTAGTTTTGCTCTCATCTGAATTTCATTCTTGTTCATCTGAATGTGAGAATCACTCATGCTGATGCTTTGATTGTGTTAAATGTTGCTGTGTGATGGTTGAGCTTCACGGGGAAATACGGAGATACAACAGCCAGCATTTAGTGATGGATTCTGCCTGGCACTACCGTCTTCTACAAAGCTACCCAGAAGGCCAATCTACACCCCAGCCCCAGAAGGCAAAGCTGTGCTCTGGTTTGAATCCGTGGCACAGCAAGTCTAAGGAAAAGGACCTGACTTTATCGTTTCTTCCAAATTCTGCAGACAGATGATTTTCTTAATGGACAACATGAATGATCCTAAAGTACATTGCCCTAAAAAAAAATCCCCAAGCAATTGAAAGCTACCACATCTCTGGATAACACTGTTGGGCGGGGGGGGGGGGGGAGGAGGGAATGGCCTCAGGAGTCTCTATAAAAAGCACAAGCAACCTCAACTCCTCAGCTGTATGGAGAGGCTCATGTGCTTTCCAAGTAGAGACGAAAATTCTGTGTCACAACATGGTGAGTGGTTTAGAATTACCCACACCAACCCTAACACAGGCTGAATTCTGTGGGGCCAGTGTGAGTTCTCACTCTTCTTCTGCTTTGAAATCAACATAAAAGCTCCCCAGTGACAGAGGCAACAGCTACCGGAGGTTTTATTTGCAGCTTATGGTCTTATCCTGAGTACAATTACACACATTTCGGAATTATGTCTCCTGAAGTAAGAAACTGCATGCGTATCTGTCTGGAAGAGTCTTCACATGACCCCCAAATCTCCAGCTATAAAAATATCCTCTTGGAAATGTTCATACCTATTCATGCACTTGTATAAACATTCATCTTTTGCTTTCATTCATATCATTTTTTTTTCCCGGCAAATATGTAAGAAGCACCTCTCAAGTGTCGGGCACCAGGCAAACACTTCTCAGAGACACAGCACTGCCTCACAGAGTGTGGTCTAATAGGGAATCTAATGAAGAAGACTGGCCACGTGAAGCAGACCACCGAAGCTCAAAACTGTGACGTCAAAAGAAAGATAGAGTTTCTTTTAAAAAAGCAGAAGGGAAAAACCCAGCCTGGGGTGACACTTCTCTGACCCCTGCATAGAGCATGGGTGTCACTCTCTAGAAGGAGAGCTGGGAAAGCCTTTAAAGCAGGACCTGGCCCCAGCCTTGCTGGAGAGCATAGTAGTGCTGATGTATCTCAAGCACATTTCCTCATCTGCACCTTTAAAACCTTGTCAAGCTGATCGCCACGCTTGAAGGCCAATGCGATGTGATATTTGAAGAATGTAAGATAAAAAGATAAAAAGTAATAAACATACACAGTGATGTAAGCCTTTTACACTTCAAGAGATTTCAGCTGTCCCATGTGCCTCGCTTACTCCCCAAACTACAGTGATCAGCGCACACTATAAAACACAGACCCACGTGACAAACAAGAGAGGCTCTGCTACCTCTGCTGCCGCAGGCACCAGACTGTGGTAAGGCCAGTACTGAATCCACACTGCTTGACACGTAAAATCACAAAGTGGACAACCTGATGGAAGCCTTTCTTCCTCAGAGTCCTGTGTGCTCGCTCCGTGAACTCTGTGTGCATTTAATGGAAGGAAGTACCCTCTCTCTTAATGTCTAGGAGACAGACATTCTTCACTGAAACAATCACAAGATTTGACAAGAAGAGCAAACAGCAGCAGCCACTTTTCCAACTGTATTCACTTCCAGTCATCGACGGAAACACGAGTGGAGGGTTTGCTCTTGGAGGCTGAAGGCAGAAGCTAGCCATAAGTGTCGATATACTGAATTTCAGGGAATTTCATGTGGACTTTTTCTTTAAGCAAGTATTGATTAAGACTAAATATTTACATATTTACACGCAAGGTACTATAAGCCCCCTGAGCAGGCTCACAAAGGAAGCCACTCACTTCAGGAAAATGAGGGTAAGATCCATTTAAAAAAAAAAAAGATCCAACAATACAAGCTTTACAACCTCCCTAGGGGGAAAGACAAAAAGCATTTGCCTAGGGCTCCCTCCATCATCCATTCTAATATTAAACACAAGCCTCTCTACATCAAGCGTGTTATGTAAGGGACTGCTATAATCTATTTCCTAAGTTCATTTGTGCTTTCTTATAAGTGCCTGGCATTGATGTCTGCTCATGACTTAGGCATGAAGCGGACCGGCAGTGAAAGGCAATGTCCTCAATGAACATCCATAGTTCTCTGCATGGCAGCCTGGACTCAAACACTGAGACACTCTGTGGACCTTCCTGAGAGGCCTTTCCTAGTAAGCACTTTTCCAAGCCCCAACTGGGTCAGCAAAACACACTTTTCCTGGCTGAGTCATCCCCCAGCTTTCCTCCGCACTGAGTGCCCTGGTCCACTCCCTACCTTTGAACTGCTAGAAGCGATTCGCACACAGTCTTAACTGTGGCTCATCCCTGTAGTAGAGTAACAGGCGACAGATGCCTTTCTAATATGGACTCCACAGTCTTGACTGAAGTTTTCTTTGCAGAGCCCTCCCCTGCCCCCCTTCAATAGAGAGTTGGTACCCATCTGTGCACTTGGGTTCAGCGAGTCACCTGAGACCAGAGTTCACAGGTTTGGAAGTGGAACCATAGCTGCCAGGCCTAGATTCTTTCTAAGTACCCTAAAGGATTCTGGGCTTTAGCCTCCTGCTTGCAAACCAGCAGAGTGCAGATTTGGAGTAAGCGCCCAATCAGCAATCAACAACAGAGCAACTCTGAAGTCAGAGAGCGGGTGTCAGACAATTCCCCAAACGCTTGATCCTAGCTTACTCTAGCCAGAATCTCTCTGCTTTTCTTCTCTCATCTGGGGGGGGGGGGCGGGGGGAGCCAAGAAAAATGAACTAAGTATAGATTATATGTGTATGTGCTTATTAGCATGGGTGAATATACTATGTGAACATGTGTATATGAACATGTGTGAGTGTGTGAACACTGCATGTGAATGTTGGTTTGTGCCCGTGTTGTTTTGCGTAAATACCTTAAGCTAGCCAATGCTTTGTACCTGCTTCGTGCATGTATAAGAATGCGTCTATTTAGTAGTTAAAAGGCTCCAAAAGACTTCCTGAAATGTACTCGGACTGTGTTCTTCTGCACTATACTGTTTTTACACCTAGATGTATATAAGTGGATGTATTGGGAAAAAATATCGCCCATGGCATATTAACACCGGAGAGCTAGAACTGTGACAATAAGCACTTTGTGTACTAGTTCTTTTTGTCAACTTGACAAAAGCTAGGGTCAACTGGGAAGAACAAATCTTAATCGAAAAAATGCCCTCATGGTATTGGCCCGCATGCAAGCCTGTGGCGAATTTCCTTGATTAATGGCTGATAAGGGAGGATCCAACTCACTGTGGGGCTGGGGTGTGGGCACCCTTGGGTTGTTGGGTTCAGTTCAATGGGAAAGAAAGCTGAGTAAGCCCTAGAGAACACACCAATAAGCAGCAGCCCTCAATGGCTTCTGCATCGACTCCTGCCTCCAGGCTCCTGCCTTGAGTTTCTGAGCTCACTTCCTGCAGGAATAGCATGTGACCTAGGACATGTAAGCTGGAATAAACCCTTTCCTCTTTATGTTAATTTTGCCGACTGTGTTTATCACAGCAATGAAGCCCCAACTAAGGCTGTGCTCGTGGATGCTTCCTAACGGCAATGAGGACAAGACATAGAGGTGAGGGTTCATATGTGCATGAAACCAGAAAAAATGATCTTGCAGCTATATTTCCTTAGGATTGAATTAATGATGATAGAATAATTAAATTGTAGACATAATCCTAGAAGTGCTAGACTTCAGGTCTTACCTTATGCCCCTAATACTTTTCGGTGAAAAAGGAAGATGTGCAGTTTACGCTAACGAACAAACAAATCAATACCTGTTTTAATAAACCAAAGTCTCACTTAAACATATTCCAGTGTTTTTTATTTTTCAGCATTTCCTATCTTCGTTCATCTGTCCTTGTATCTAGTCAATATGATTCACACACAAAAACCACCGCTAAGCACCAAAAACGCAACATAAACATAATAATTTTAGGTAGATAATATCCCCACACATAGAAATCTCTCAGAAATCCATATACTAAATCTCAGTAATTACATCCACACTCATAATTTCCAGGATATTTGAAATTTTAAAGTAGGCAATAAGAGAAAGGACACAAGTTATATCAAAGAAAATTATGTTGACTGATCACTGTCGGGGAAGCCGAATAAAAAGATGAGGGAAAGAAAAACTGGAAGACAATAAAAAAAAAAAGTAGAATTTCTCCAGTATCCATATATCAGGCTATGACAGAAACCAATGCTGTGTATGAAAGTACCCAAATCTATTCCTAACTACTTGCACAAAGCTCCAAAAAAGAGTGGCCAGCTAGCACACCTATGCACATAATTTGCACATTTGTTTATCCGAACCCAGATGCTCCTTAGGAGCATCATCTTCACATCTTCCAGCAGGTACAGACAGCGCGTTACAGTTGCTTAAGGAGACAGGCACAGCATTGCCGCTGTGCAGCGATGGCCTCCAACACTCCTAAATCCATAAGCAAGCACATTTTCATCTCTCCCACCTAGCTACATATGTGTTTCTAAACAATCTCACTCAAAGTATGTGTGAAGGTTTCTAATTCACTAGATGTATGTTCTTAGAACTACGTCTATGGAGCTGCCAGCCATGGCAGCTCGCTGCTACAGTGCACGCCGATCAGGCACACGGTCCTAAGCCTGCTTCCGAGCACTGTAAACAAATGTTTGTGTGTGTGTCTATGTGTGTGTACATGTGACTGTGTGCACGTGTGTCTATGCGTATTTGTAGGTATATATGTTTATGTGTGTTTATATGTACGTGATCTGTAACATATGTGTGTACGCATGTATCTATATGGGTAGGAACTTCAGGAAAATTTACAACAAACACATGACTTTTTATAACCATTATCACTAATATTTTTAATTCTGCCATCCTTACTCCTTACCATTTTGCACTGTCTGAATTTAAACTATTATCAAAATATCCTCTTTACAACACATCTCAAATCTCGCCAATTTACAAACTTCCACGGATTACTTTGTGGAATCTCTGGTATCATGGAGGAGAGCCTAGGCGACTTGTGTGTCTTCTGCATTGAGTTTCACGTCTCTGGAGAGACACTCAACTCTGATCCTGCTCACCCGGCCTTTTTTACCTTCGCAACCCGGTCTTTTACTGCTGATAGCAGCCAGAATCCATGCCCATGTCCAGTTTTATTCTACATTCTCTCATGAAGCTTTCCTCCTCAAAAATATCCCTCTCCAGCTACTATTCCCTCCTCTCTCTGCTCCCTCTCCTTACTCTGCAAGCTGGTCACCTACTCTAGTGGGACTTACGATGTCACAGATTTTGTGAGAACCATTGCGACTTCCAATAGTTACAACCTTCTTAAAGCTAGACTACTTATTGTTTGGCAATTATTTCTTCATTCATAATTTGCAGTACTTGGTTTTGTGCAGTGACCACGCAAGCTTTTAACTGAATGAATTACTTTAAAAAAAATGATTGTATGGTGTCTCAAGCCTTAAAAATACATATTATCTGTTGTCCCCTGCCAAGCGTGACTCCTAAAATAATAACCATTGCTACATATGAGGTTATTTTAATAATAGGCACGTGTCATAATTCCTATGTACATGTGTGTTCTGCAGTACAATGTTGACTAATCTGCTTCTTTGAGGAAGAAGACACTTCACACAGCTGTCAATCATATCTGTCCAAAAGCCCTAACTTATGTTCAAAATAAAGTTAGGTCTCTGAAGTCAGAAAAAGTACGTCCGTGAGAAAGCAAACTGAGGAGGCATAAAAGAATATACCGTGGCTATGCTGTGCACAGTTTAAAACAGTGATATTCTGTGGTCTGTACTTTTAACCTATCTGTCAGTAAGTCTAGGGAAATCATGGACACCTCTACTCAAAGACCATGAACCAAGACAAGTAAGTGACATTATGAGGCATCCCAACTGTGCGCATAACATCACAAGAGCTGGGTAATAAAGTCATACACTGTGCAGGGTCTGCACTACCACTCTCCCTCATTCTTCTGACCATGCTGTGTAGACTTCTGGAAGCATCATTCAACACAGTCTGCTCCTATCTGACATCCAATACAATGATGTTTGACATAGTGACACACTAAACATTCATGCTGGCTTTCTCAAGATCTTGACATTACCAACTGAAATTTTTCAGACAGCAGATTTTGAATATAGAAACTTGATACCATAAGGTCATAAAAACATTGCTTCTGGACAAGGAATATTGTAAAGATAGGAATAAGTGCATAACGTTTATTTTCCAGTGTGCACTAAAGTCAAGTCCCTCCTGTATTTCATGTTGCGCTACCTGAATACAAAGATGTCCTGAGTGCTGTACTTTGAAGGAAATGAATGGAAAAACCAAACAGAAACACTGTTACTTCTCTTTCCTTTTTATGGCACTGGAGACGAGTGCTGTGGATCAGAGTATGGACTTGTGAATGTTAGTTATGCAGATGTGCACTATGCTCCTGAATTACAAGTACCTCATGCCACTACTTTAATTTTTTAATTATAAAAATAAATTTGGTAGGATATTTTCCCTCCAATCCCCCAATTAACGTATATTTAAACATATATCTTCTGCAAGATTGCCCCTATAGTTTGCTACTACGTTTCTTCACAGACTAGTTACAAAACACCTGTTTCAAAATAATTTGAAGCATGGTTCTTATGAGTGAATACCCCGAGACTCCACTCGACCCCAGCCCTGCCAGAACTCCTTGGAGCGAGGCACTAGCGTGTATGAATTAAAAGCAAGTTTGCCCATGTGATTCCAATGTACAACACGTTAATAAGGAAAACATACCCACTCATAGTCTGAACATGGTATGTTCAGAAGAAAAGTTGCCAATTGATAGCTTCCAAAAAATATTGTGTTCAAACACCCGTTCTTAGGATTTCTACAGGGCCACTAGACAGACAAATCAACAAACATGTTTTCCTCAGTTCAGGACATCACTTCTTATTTCTTGGTGCATTAATGTAGGAGGGGGGTACCGTCTCCGCACCTGGGGATACTGACCTCCTCTTCCTACAGTTCAGAATATTGGATCTTGTCAGCATAGGCTTTAAGCCTGACCCTGGAATGCCAAACCTTCCAGAGTCCTGGCAAGGAGGGGAAGCCAAGAGCGCAGGGCACGGCTCCGTCAGCACCTAGGACAGCGCCCGGCGGAGAAAACCGGGCCTCAAGCAGCAGAGACCTGGGACACCCACCCTAGAAGCCGCTAGACACAGACTACAGACACTTGCTCTTCTCTCCCGCAGTCAGCAGCTCTTTCCAAATGACAACAAAGGAAATCCTAAGTACCTTTCACCTAGGGATGCAAGCCGCCCCCACACCCAGTCTCCCTTCACAGTCTTCAGCGCCTGTTGCTAAGGGAGGGGAGACAGCGCTCGGGAAGCCTCGCGACCAGGTGACAGCCCTCCTGAGAAGCTGTCTGCCTCGGGCGGCGCTGAGGACCGGAACTCTGGGCCATCCTAGGACCCCGCGACAGGCCTGGCGCCCACGAGCGTGCAGGGAGCGGGGCGGGCAAGAGCCCGGCGCCAGAGCGCGCGGCTTCCCCTGCGGACCAGGAAGCTCAGGCCGGCTGAGGCCTCCAGCCCAGCACGAGAGACATAGAAGGGCCCAAGCGGCCGGGTAGAGCCGGGGACAGCTTAGGGAAGCGCAGGCACTCACCATGTTGACTTCAGAAACCATGTCGATGCTGGCGATGTCGATGTTCATCCCCACGCAGACTGGGGGACCTGCGGGAAGCGCAGCACATCGTGATCAGCCAGGCTTCAGCAGGGGGGTACCGGTGGCTCTGGGGATGGGGCGGCTCGCAAAGGACCACCCACCCCACCCCGCTGCAGCTCCTCAGAGGCCGCCCCCGCCTCCCTCTCCACCCAGGCCGCCAACACGGAGGATCGCGCTTCCCGCAGCGGCCGCGCGCATCCCACTTACCCCCGAAGTCGGGTCTCAGACGAATGTCGTAGCCTTTCAACAGCTTGTCGACGGTCTCCTTCACAAAGGACATGTTCCCGGGGTCGTTGACGCTGAAAGAGGGGCACGGGGCACAGAGAACAGGGTCAGGCAGCGGCTCGCCCGCCAGCGCCCGGCGCGCACACAGCGCGCCAGCCCGCGCCCGGCCCGCTTCCCGTCAACCCATAAGCGACCCTACCTCTGGGCGCAGCAAACCACTGCCACCAGCACCGGGGCCGAGAAGATGCCGAAAAGCCTTCCTCCCGCAAAGCCCCACATCCCTTCGCCGCGCCCCGGCACGGGGGAGGGGGCGCCCCGCCGCCGTCGCGACCCGCAGCCGGGGCTGCTGCTGCTGCTGCCACCACCGCCGCCGCGCTGGCCCGGAGCGGAGGAGGCGGAGGGGGAGGGGGAGGAGGAGAGCAGGGGGAGGAGCGGGCCGGGAGGGAGGAGCCCCGGCGCGGGAGCGCTGGGCGGGCGGAGGCGGGGGCGGAGCCGGCCAAGAGCAGCACCCGCCCCCTACGAGTCCGCGGTCACGGCGGGGCTCCCGGCACCCTCTCCAGCCGCGGTAGAGGCCGCTCGGGATGTGCGGGGAGGGGCCGGCATGCGGCCGCAGATCCGCTCTGGCCACTGCGGGCTAGGGCCACGACTGCGTGGCGCCTGGCAAGGCGGGGGATGGGCCACCGAGCCAGCGCCTCTGAGCTCCCTACACCCGGACGAGGGAGGGATGGTACCCTGAGATGCAACGGGAGGGCCGCAGAGGCGTGGGAAATGCTCCGCATCCCCTCCAGCCCTATCCACCCTCCACCTCCAACCTCGCCCTGCTCTGCCGGAGACCCACTGGGCGCTGCACAGAGGCTCGGCGAGCTGCCTGGTCAGGAGCCTTGCGGCAGAGCTGTGAAGAAGCCCCATTCTCACCTGCTGGGCTCAGATCCGCGGATCCCCAATGTCCAGGAAAGCCAGATTGACAGCAGCAGGGCCTGGAGCCCGGAGCACATGGCGTTGCTCCTCTAGCCTAACCTGAGTGGGATCTGCTCCACTCCACCGTCACTGAGCTAGGAACCAACGGCGACGTGGGGATCCCCGCCTCCCTCCGCCCCTACTCCCACCCCCGGGCTTTCCCGCCTGACCCATCCTCCAGCCCCTTGCATGGCGGCCCGATTATCTATTTATCAAATATGACTATGTAAAACAGGCTCCTTAAGCTGCGCCTCTCCCCGTGTCTCCTGCCCAACCATGTGAGCACTGAATCTTTCCTGCTCACATAAAAGCATTCATAATTAACTGTTAAGTGAAATCTCATCGATAAACTGCAGTCCAAACAAGACTTAAGAGACCCTGGCCTCTCGCTATAATGGTGGGAAGTAACGAGCCCTTTCTGGGCACACTAGAAACATCCACACGTATTTTAAGGTAAAGGTCTTTGTTTTCCTTGTGCCTGGCTACCATCCTTTGGTGGTCATTAGATAACTGCTCGAATATTGGCCAAAAAACAAGAACTGGTGTACCCCAATTTTTTTGTGTGTGTGTAACCACTGTATACCCGCTGGTGCCCATTCCACCTGTATGGCAATAGAATACTCCCATTGCTGCCTAGCCCGCCGTATGTATCACCACAGTACACCCAAGGGTGCCTACTCGCCTGTCGCCACAGGTTTCCTGTTTATCTATAGTGACTGATAATCTTCAATAAAGTTTCCCGGTACCTGGGCTCCGAACACTGAGGAAGATGGCTCCACCACCCTAGTACAGTCAAGCGGGAGAACCACAGAGCAAGTCAGCTTCTAGTTTCTGTAGGCTGGTTCAGGCGTCCAGGCTGTGACGAGTGCTTAATAACATAACCACTTTCCAGTATTGACTCAGTTTTTTCTTTCTCTTTTCTTTTTGATGATCAAGATTTATGTCGGTAAATATCTAAATCTAGACTTTCACTCTCAAGCCGGCCTATTTCTGTGCATTAATCTTAAATACCTTTTCTTTTCTAAAAATCAGCAGTTTTATTTTTAGGACTGTATTGTGGCTGCATTACCTGGAAGGTTCAGAGATAAATATAGCTCCCTAATTATTTTCTGGAAAAGTCCATTCACGAGTGCTTTGTATTCTGTGCCCTGTTCGCGTGCACTAGAATTATCTGCAAAGTGGCACCTTCGTTATGACACACATTCGTGATTAGCCCGTGTCTCCTGTTCATGTGCACTAGCTGTAGTGATAGAGCCTGCTGGGAACATGGTTCTGCGAAGGTTATGACAATCAAAGGAACGTGAGAATAAACCAGCAGTAACCCAGGGCTGTCCTCCTCCCTGCTGGTCTAGATGTCTGAAGATTGGAAGAAACACATTACCAGTCAGCTGTGAGCACCCTAGATCCCTGACTCCATCTCTCCCTGGAGTTCTTGGCCTTGCCAGTCACCAGCGGTTACTCCAGCCCTGCTTCTGCGACACTTCTGATACCCCTTATACGGGAACAATCCCTTACTGTCATCTCATTATATCTTGTCCGCCTCCTCATCTGAGGGAGAGAGAGGATCAAATGCATCCTGCTCCAAATGGCCCTACTCAAAATCCGAAATTCCAGCAAGTCAGAGGTCCTAGGATGGACCTTAGGCCAATGGAAAGAAGCAGGGAGTGTATACATACTTCTTAGTGCCTCTCAAAGCTGACCCTATGAGCCAGACCTCTCAGCTCCCCGGGCTCAGTCACAGCCTGTTTGCCGGCAAACCCTCCAGTGCTCCCTTTCCAAGTCTCGAGATCTTTTTCCTTTCACTCCTGTTTGAATTGCTGCTGCACACCTTCATAAAGGAATATCACTTACATTTTGCCTCAGGAAATGTTTTCTGGGGAATCCAGGCTAAGCCTGGAACCACCTGGCAAGTCATTAAAAATATCACTTTAAATACAATCACCATAAAATAGGCAAGAAGGGTTTAAGAGTTCACACCCGTGTAACCACTGCCATCCAGTTGCCTGTAGCAACCATGTGCTCATCCTCCAGGTCATTACAGCCACTTCCCGCTGTCCACGGCCTACTTTAGTAGGTACACCGAAAGGCTGCGTGAACACTGAGCACTTCACCCCATGTCCTTCTCCCTAGTGACAACGTGTTGGCAAATTCAGGAGAAAGACCAGTCTTAGTTAGCCCAGAGGCGTGGTCATTTTTCTAAGTTGTATATTATAGGAAACAAAATGGGGAACATCAGATTGTGTGCAAAGGATTATGGGAGGCTTGATAGCACACAGACTGGAAGTGAGGAAACCAAATTAATTCCACCTCTGCTGTATTAACAAATCACTTCCTTGCTCTGTCGCACATTTTTTCTTGTTTCTGGGCTAGAACAACGCTCATTCATGATAAAAAAAAAAAAGATACTATTTTTTAAATCCTTATGTACCAACTGTACAAAAACAGTGAATTTTTTAAATCCTTATGTACCAACTGTACAAAAACAGTGAATTTGATTTTGATATTATATTGCTTTCATTTGCTTTTGACAGACAGACTTTTGCAGTCCGTGGTGGATAAATAGTCACGACATAAGAAAAAGGAGGCAAATGACATTTGGTTCACAGCTAGGCAGCTTTGAGCAGGCTAGGATTCCTTGGTACCTAAGTCCTCAGGTGGAGTGGTGGGATTTTCTAGACATTTTTGGCATACAAGATTTGTAGGGAGCTAGTGTACCCTGTTTGAAGGAGTACTCGTGACATGAGCTTGGCCAGGTCAAAGGCCCCAGTGACTAGTGCCTCAGACTCGGGAGAGGCCAGGCCTTCCCTAAATCAGACTCAGGGAATAGCAAGGCCTTCCCTGCTCCCAGTACAGACATAGCCAGCATGCATAGAAAACATCAACCACAACTTCCTCCCCCTGGGTGACCAAAGCCATAGACTGCTCCTATGTAGAGAGCCACTATCTACCTAGGTGAGTTAACCCAACTGCTCATCCAGCTGACTCTGATAAACTTGCTGAGCTTCTGGGCTTCTGGTACATCTCCATCAGGGTGCACATCAATCACCCAATCCCTGGTTTTCTGTGTGTGCTTCTCTTGTTTCTTCCTTCCCTGCCACCCAGCCAGTTCAGTCTTAAGGACATGTAGACCATGGCAACGTTTTCATCATTTTCTTTTGTTTGTTTGTTGTTTACTGGTTCTCTGGTTTTCATTAGCCTTCTTTCACTTCAGTTTTTACTAATTTGGGTCTTTGATTACCTGTGGGGCTGTTCTTTCAGTCTTCACTTCATTCATGCCTGCAGTGAACTCCACGATTTCTCTCCATTCACTGCCTTTTCTGTTTGGCTTGTTCTTGTTTACCCAAGGCCTCGATGCATATCATTAGGGTATATATCTGAGATCTGCCCATCTATCGGAAGCACTCACAGTGAGAGACGCTTTTCCTGCGATTTTCATGTTATCAATCTGTACTTTTGTTCCACTGTGATCTGATGGGACACAGGGAACTGTTTCTATTGTTTTATATTTGGTGAGATTTGTTTTGTCTTGCCGGAAATGTCATCTCTTTTAGGAAAGTTCCTTGGGCTGCCAAGAGGATGTGTATTGTATGCTTTGGATGCTAGAAGGAGTAACCTGTAAATCTCTGTTAAATGAATTTAATCTATTATGCAGATATATTCTGAGCTTTATTGATTTTTAGTCTGTCTAACCAATTTGTTGATAAGAGTGGAGAGTTAAAATATTCTATTATTGCTGTATCAGTACCTACCTCTTCCTTCGTTTCCATTATTATTTGTTTAGATAACCTTGGGGGCCCTAAGAGTCAATGTATATGTGATTCAATTGCTAGTCTTCTTCACGGAGTCTTCCCTTTGTTCAAATGTGGTAGCCTTCTTTAATTCTTCTAATTGCTTTGATTTCAAATGACGTAGTCAGATTTTAACTGTTACACCAGCTTACTTGGGCATCTCTCTGCTTCATGAATTCTCGGCCATCCTTTCATTTCCAGCTCGTGTCTCACCGACTGAGGTAATTTCTTAGGGACAAAAGAGAGTTGGATCTTATCTTTTAAATGTAATCATCGGGTCTGTGACTTTAAATTGTGGCGTGAAGGCGGTTTAAATTTGGGGTTATTGAGGGCTTTGCTGATTCTCGCAATTTTCTCTCTGATTGGATTATTATTTGGTGTTTTGTCTTCTCCATCCATAGGAAGGTTTTTTGCTGATTTAGTGTGTTGGACATGATTAATTCTTTCTTCATTTTTCTTTTGTGCATCTTTCACTCCCAAGAAATTCATTCTTTGCTGCTTCCCTGGCTTGACTTTCTTTCCGTGACTTGCTGAATGTCTTCTGTGATGTTGCCTTAGCGATTATGGATGGCTTTAGCTTGCTCTTGAAGTGTCCCTCTTCTCTGTCAAACTTGAAAGATAACTTTACTGAATGCAGGAATTTTGGTTGAAGGTTATGCAATTTCAAGCCTGAAGATCTATATTTTCTTAGATTTTAAAGAATTTTAAAGATTTAGTTTTAGTTATGTGTCTGTCATGTGAATATGTGCAGGTGTGCCGGCGCCCATGACGAAATCCTCTGGAGCTAGCTAGGACTCGGGCGATTGTGAGCCACACTACGTGTGTGCCAAGAAGCAAACTCTAGACTTGTATTCCTGGCTTTCAGATTTTTTAGGGGCTCTAATAGGATTTTTAAACATTTCTTTTTATGATTTTGTAACTACGTGAGAGGGGTCAGAGGTATTGGATCGCCTTGAATCTGGATAGAGGAAGTTATGATCTACCCTATGAGGGTGCTGGGGGCCTCCTGATATGGGGGCTTGGACCAAACTCAGGTTCTCTTCAAGAGCAGTGTGAGATCCTAGCTTCTCAGCCATCTCGCTGGCCCCAAGTATTCTGAAATGTTCAGTATAATAACTGGAATGGTGGTTTTCTCCTAGAGAAAATACTGTTTCCCTGTTGTATCTGATATATTTTTGACATCTTGACTATGATGTATCACAAAATGGCTCTTCTCTGGGCATGTCCTATTTCAAGTTCTAAATGTCCCTCTAGCGTGTTATGGAAGTCCATTTATCTCCCTAGATTTGGAGCATATTCTGGCATAATTTTGTCGGATAGGTTTTCTGAGACTTTAGTGTTTAATCTCAGCTATCTACTCTATTTCATATTTTGGGGGGATAGCATGTAGCCAAGGATGACCACCAACTTGATATATTCTACCGCCTCTGCCATCCAAGGAACCGAGATCACAACCGTACACCGCCATACCCTGGTTACCTGCATAAATTCTTATGCCCTGTCGCTTGATAATCTCATAGTACTCTTGAAATCTATAACCATGTTAGTTTTTCTTTACTGACAACAGAATGCAGTGTGTTTTCAATTTTGTTCTCGATCCCTGGTTCTTCTTTCTTTGGCTTGATTTAGTGAACCGTGTTATGTCCTACTCTTTTTTGATTTGAATTTATATCTTTATTTCCAACATTGCTTGTTTGTTTTCTTTTTCAAATTTAAATTCCCTTTCTGAATTTTCTATGCTTGTTGCTGACTTCCTCGTCCATTCTCTTATCTGCGTCATTTGTTTACTCAATCTTTGGAGCTCCTGATCGCTGTTCCAAGGGAAACTTTTAAATGGCTCACCTGCCCGTTTCAGTAGCTTTGAGCCGGTAGTTGAGGATTCAAACACATTTGAGTGAGTTTTGCTGCCTGACTTTTTGTGTTCCTCTGGTTTTTTTCTTGCTACTTGAAGAACTGTTGGCTTTAGATCTCTTCCTTTTGTATCCGAGGATCTTCCTAATGAACAGCAGACTCTTAGGAGCCCAGCTCCTACTACTGCTGATCCAACTGCTCCCTTGATGAGGAAGGATCCTTCCTTCTTCAACCTCTGGGTAGCTCCTGCGGCTGGAGCTGTAAGGCTCCTTCCTTGTGGGCACTCAGCTTCCTGTTTCTCCAGTTTTCAGCTATCCCGCCGTTCATTTAGAAAATGTCCCCTTCCCCTCCTCTCTTTCTAACTTTGGAAAGTTGTCTGTTCTTTCTCATGCTATCTTTTCCTTCTCAGTAGCACATGGAGGCAGCTTCTTATCCCTTGGGATGTCTTTACTTTGGTGTTTATGTGGAAGCCGGGTTAAATCTAGAGATCTGGTCCTGCTTAGCCTGAACTTTACTGAGGGTCTGAACCAGTATCATTTTAATCTGCATTTATTTATTTTTGTGGTGCAATCAAAAAATGTTACAAATATATTTCAGTTATTTTTAATTTGTTGGTTTGTAACAACTGTAAACAAGTGTAAATGTCTCATGAGAATTTAGAGTCCAATTTTTTTCAATGGTTTTGTACTATCAGAGTTAATATATTTTGACAAAATTCACTGATTTTATCATTCTAATAATTTGAAACTGCATTTCTTTGGTGTACTTGCTTAGGAATTTGAGAAAAGTCTTGGAGGTTTTTAGAACCATAATATATTATCATCCTCTTTTTCTTTTATCCTGAGTCTTATTCTGTTGTTCCTTTGCAAGTGAGGTGAAACCACACCCGAGGCACTGTTGACCAAAGCCTTGGTGTTGTTATCTGCCTTTTTCCTAGTATTTGGGCCAGAAAAGCAGTTCTTTGTTGCTGCTCCACCCCTTTATTACACCCCACTCCACCCCCTCCCACTTGCATCAAGTAATAGTTCCTTGTTTCTGACTTGTATAGGACCCCGCTACAAACACATGTGACAAAAGGGGATCCCAGGAAACTCCCCAAAGTGTCATTTTCTGTCAGATTTGTGGTGTCACTCACAGTGTCTCTTGTTTCGTGCACATGACCTGGTCCTCTGACCTCTGGTTAAAAATAGGAAATAGGACAGGCACATGGGGAGTTCCACAGCTCTCAGTGGCTTCTGCCAAATCTGAAAACCAATGGTGTGGCCAGACGTGACCCCAGATTAACCCCCACATACAGAGAAGCTCCAGCCAAAGCTGCTGAACCCGGATGTAGAACTGTCCTGAAGCTAGGCATAGCCAGCTCAGGGAGTTTGGGAAGTTCCACGACTTGCAAAATGTGGGATGAGATTGTGGACTCAGGGTGGGAACTGAACTTAACTCCAGATGAGACCTATGAGTCCCCCCAAAAGTACATGGGGAAATCACCTGGTCCTTAGCAGGAAGTTTCATCCCTAGCTTTCATAGTGCTCGAAGTTTCTAAACACACTACCAGGGAAGGAAGGTCATGAACAGTCTTCCATGGCTGTGACATTGGGAGCTCAAATGATAACCGGCCTGGCAAGATCCCTGCACTGGGGCAACGGTGTCAGAAAAGCTCTGACAATAAAACACCACTTTCTGGCTGGATTTAAAGCATTTTCCACAAAATAGAACCCATGCCCAGTGTGGTTAACTGAACCAAAACCCCATAGATGGCTAGTTCATAGGCTCTAAGGGGGAGCCTAGTATTAATATTCTACTAAATGGATAAAGTAACAAACTGCCCCCTAAGTTCTCATCTTTATACCCATACATTAATGAATCTCTTGATTCTCATCAGAAAAGCGTTTTTTTTCCCCCGTAGATGGGAATTAATACCGCAATTCGCAAGTTGGCAGTGTGCAGAGAATATGAGACTTTGGAGTGCTAAGCTCGACACTCCACCCAACCAAAGTTTAGATATCATCTTGAAAGAGAGGAGAAGATGATTTTAGGGGAAGAAGGGGGTGGGTGTCTGCAGCAAAATAGTACTTCCTGGACATGACAGCACCATCGCTCACAGAAACTTATGGCGCCTAGGACTACTTGTACAAGACCTACACACGCGCAAGCCAGACAAAATCCTGGCGTGGATGGGTCATGGAATCCACCTTGAGCTGAGAGCTGCTGACACCTGGTGGCTTTTTAGAGAGGGATAGTAAGTTTCCTCCAGTGATAGGTCCTCTAAGAGGCAACCCATGATGCAGTGCGTGGCCCACACACATTCAGGGAGTTCTAGGCAGATTCGCTGGTGTAGAAACAATAAAGGAGGAGGAAGGCATGACATTGGAATGGGATAGATGGAGGGAATAGAAGAAAAATTATAATGAAGTCAATGGGCATGGATTTATTGAAACACATTATATGCTTATATGAATGATAAAATATTTAAATAAAGAATGGGAAATCATACATTTGTTTCACCTTAAATAATACATTTACTTCTTATGCTTGGTCTTTCTGCCCAATATTTTAAAAATACTTCTGCCATTTCGGCTATTAAAAGAAGACAATCAAGAGGAAAGATAAATGCCGGTATTTAATCTTCCACGTTTAACTCTTAGCTCCATTAATACACTTGCTAATATTAGATCACTCTCACATTCCTGAAATAAACCATAACTGTCTATACTATATCACTCTGCTCTAATTTATGTAGGTCTGCCAATATAACTTCCATTACTACTTCCTTCCCAGCGCATACTTTTGAAGTTAGAGGGGCATTTAACAGTTCTACTGAGCTTGTGGTCTTTCCGAGTTTTCTCTCATTTTTTTTTTTTCTCAAAAGGTTTCTTACTTCGTTTCTTTTCTCTTTTTGGTGAGACTTTCCCAGCAGAACGCTCATCCATTTCTATGAATTTGGAAATGGGGTTGATTTTGTTTTACCGCCGAACATTACTTTGTAAGCAGACTTCCCTGTTGGCCATTGTTCCTCCTGGCAGTGTAATGACAGAGGCTCAGGCCTTGTCTTAACTTTCATGAAACTGATGGAACTCTCATTGTGCTTTCGCTGTGCCTTTCTTTGGATTTCCTTAGCCTTATCTTACTTAGAATTTTCTCAGATTCATGGGAATGTTTCATTCCCATGGCTGCTTTTATGATTTATCTCTCAAGCATCTTCCCAGGTACCCTAGAATGTCATGGACTATCTATTCTGCGGAAGCTCTGCGTATGCTTCAGGGAGGACTTTGGGAGGCAACACCCATGGGAAAATGGTCTGTTCTCTCCTCACAGAGTTGTACTAGCGGTTGGTCTTTTAAGAATGGGCTTGGGGCTGGAGAGATGGCTCAGAGGTTAAGAGCACTGACTGCTCTTCCAAACGTCCTGAGTTCAATTCCCAGCAACCACATGGTGGCTCACAACCATCTGTAATGAGGTCTGGTGCCCTCTTCTGGCCTGTAGTCATACACACAGACAGAATATTGCATACATATTAAATAAATAAATATTTTTTTTTAAAAAAAGAATCGGCTTCTCCTCAAGGAAATTGTCTCCATAAATAAAACTCATCCAGACCCACAGATGGGAAAATCACAAGACAGAAACATGAGGCATGAAAAGTCAAGGCGATCTGAGTCCTCTTGATAACTCCTCAACTATGAAACTCACACATAGATAGATAGATAGATAGATAGATAGATAGATAGATAGATAGAACAATAGAAGATTTCAAATGTTGTCTAGTAAAAGATAATCAGTGACCTGAAAAAAATAAACACACAAAAAACCAAAAGACAAAAATAGATGAATTCAACCCAGGATTAGGAGCAGAAAACAAGCAACATCAAAAAGTCAGAGACGTAGGTGAGAAAATAAGTAATATCGTTGAAATAGCGACATGTGAGGGAAACTCAGGAAGGCAATCCAGATTTTAAATAGAAGAAGAAAAGATATGTTAGAAATGAAAAGATCAATGAACTAATTAAGAAAATGGGAAGTGTCACCAAAAGACATGACCAAGCAGAAGGAAAACACATAGATGAATATGCCAGTCAAACAAGGATAGAAAATGAATAAGCATAACTATAATATTCAAGAACTTTTGGTTATGATCAAGAAACTGAAACCAAGAATCTATGAAAGAAAAGGCAAAGAGACTCTATTCAATGACATCAGAGCAGAATTTTTCCTAAATCTGGAGAAATTAGCATTAAAATATAAGAGGCACTTGAAACCCCAAATACACACGAAGAATTTACCAGTTGTCCATTAGAGTCAAGACAGCAAAAATAAAAAGAAAGGAAACAATACTACAATCTGTAAGGAGAGGCAAGAATATAACTTCTCAGGTAAAGACACTTGCTTCCAATCCTGACAGCTGAGCTTAATCTCTAGAAAGAAAACTGACTTTTGTAAGTTGATCTCTGACCTCCAAGAATTTACCCACCCATATACAAAGAGGTACAGATGAAAAGAAACAACATTAAAATCTATAAGAAAAAAAAACCCAAATTACCTGCAAAGGCAGAAAAACAGTATAACATATCTCTTGCTAGTAATGTTAAAAGTAAAGAAATAAAAAGAATATGTTACAAACCATGAAAATAAATAGCTCCCCACCAAGGTTGCTAGATCCATCTTTAAAAGTAGTTACAGAGAACAAGATACTTCTAGGCACGTGTAAACAAAGGCAGTTGATGACTACCAAGTCAATGCTGCCCATATTTAAAGAAATAATGTACACAAAAGAAAAAGAAAGCAGTATTAACCAGAACAGAGCGAGAATAAATGAATTTTAGGAGAAGACTCCATGAACGAAGGAGAACCAGAAAGGCATCTTCTGTATTCCACACAGTAAGTCAGCATAAGTCCTGATAATAATAGATGGAACACCAAAGAAAACATCACTCAATCTTAAAAACATCCCCAAATTATAATTTTAATAATAATTTTAAATGTAAATAGCCTCAACTTACCAATAAAGAGATGAGAACCTCCTGACTGACTAGATTAAAAACAATCTATCTGTTGTCTCTGAGAAACCCCCCTTCCTGGTAAAGTCACCACAGAGTGAGAGACAAAGAAGGGAAGGCAGCCTCATAAAAGACAGCATTAACTGAGGGCTTTCTTAAAGTCCATGACCATCATGACCGTAGCATGACAATAGATAGAGAGGCATGATGCTGGAGCTGAATACTGAGAGCTTACATTTGATCCACAAGCCCAAGAGAGAGAGAGAGAAAGACAGAGAGACAGAGAGACAGAGACAGAGAGTCAGAGAGAGAGAGAGAGAGAGACAGAGACAGAGACAGAGACAGAGAGACAGAGACAGAGAGTCAGAGACAGAGAGTCAGAGACAGAGAGTCAGAGACAGAGAGAGATAGAGATGTAGCCTGGCCTTGGCTTTTGAAACCTCGAAGACTACAGCTAGGGGACAAGTATTCAAAAACACAAACCTATGCGGGCCATTCTTATTCAAAGTATCACTGTGATTAAGTTGTTAATGGGCGGTGGATGGATTGTAAATTGTTAGAATCAAATAATATAAGAACCAAGAATTAAAACCTTCAGGACCCACTTTAAAGGAGTAAAGTTTGTATATATGAGTGTTTACATGTTAAAAAATCGGAGTGATCGCAACCAAATACCTAACCAAATACCTCATGGTTCTAGGAATAAAGAACAACTCAAACACTAAAGAAAGATAAAGATTGGAACAAAGATTAATGAAATAAAGATGGAAAGTGTAATATAGAAAACCAATCAAAGTATTACTTAAAAAATACCCAAATTAAAGAAATTCGACAAAGAGCAGGCTCAGATTAACTAAATAAGGGATGGGAAGGAGGAAGTAACTACAGATTATGATAAAGTTCATTAAAACATTAGGAATACTTTGAAAACATATATATTAAAACAACTGGAAAATGTAGGTGAAATGGATAAATTCCTACACACACATGACTTTACCAGAAAATAAACCAATGGGATTCTCACAATCAGGACTGAAACTTCAATTTCAAAAACTTCTCAACAAAGAAGAGTCCAGAATCTTATGCATCAACTGCCAAATTTTCCAAAACCTGTAAAGAACCTGATGCCAATGTTCCTCACACTGTCCCATGAAACAGAAAGGGAAGAAGTGAGGGTGCTGTCACCCCCTAAATCCAACATTTTCCTGAGAAGCAACAGCAACCAGAAAGAAACCACAAACAAGTTTCCTGGATGAACACGGATACAAAAATTTTTTCAATAGAGTCCCAGGAAAGGGAATTCAAGAACACTAAGAAAACGCTATTCCATAACCAAATTGGTAGCATTCCAAGGGGGCAAGTTTTGGTGCAACATATGCAAATCAAGCAGGGTAGTGCAGCTCCTATGGATACTTCAGGATGGAGATTACAGTGATCATCTCGATTGATGTAGGAAAGCGACGCTGAAGTTCAACAACCCTTCACGACAAAATCTCTAAATCAACTGGGGACAGAGGAAACATAAACTCAAGAGAACGCAGCAAATGTATAGCTAGCTAAATTGGCAGAGAGTGACGCTATTTCTCTAAGATATGAATTGAGAAAGACACGCTCTCAGTCTCTGATCATACATTGTCTGAAACCTTAGCTGGACCAATCAGATAAAGAAACGAAACAAAATGCACACAAATCGTAAAGGAGCAAGTGAACTAGCCTTCACTTGCAGATGACATGACTCTCAATGAAAAGGCACCGAAGACTTCACCAGAACAATCGATGTTATTTATAGAGATTGTTAAAACAATTATTATTTAGGATAACAATCAGTGTTTCTGCAGACTGGTAGGATGCAAAGTCAGCATGAGAAAATAAGTAGCAATGTGTATCAGGACTTCTTCTAGATTTGTGCACTGATTAGAAGTACTGGTTCAGAGAACCGAGAGAAATCAAAGTCACAATTCAGCATCAGAGACGTAAATGGCCCTGGAAGATGTTTAACCATTAGTAAGGAAACCGTTTCACTTAAAGCAAGATCTCAAAAAACTAGAATTTTCAGTATATCCTTGGATTCACAAATAAAACAAAGCTTTAGAAAAGGCTAACATATAATATGAAATACTTTTATAAGTAGGAAGAAATTGATACTTTCAGATTGAGTACTATGTGGTAACAAAACCCAAATCCATAGTCCCTAAACCCAGGAATGAAAATAAGAAATCTTTATTTTTGCTGGCATATATTCAAAGACTAAGTGTTTGGTAGTCTTAAAATTCGTTCATTTAATAACTTGTAACATCTTTTTGGTATGTGCGGTGCCTTCGCTAGAGACAAGATCGTGTGTGACTTCTAAGCCAACAGAGATGGAAAAGTAAGAGCATCCAGGTATCCACTGCCAAGTGCATGAAGCAGAGAAAAGTAATGAAGGAGAAAGAATGTAGCCATGATGACTGACAGGCAGTCAGAAGATCATTTGAGCCAAGACTAACAAATAGCAAGAATTCCTCTTCTGGAGGTGGGGGGAAGGCAGATAATTAGACAAAAGAATCCATATACTAATGTTTATCAAGGTATATCACACACAGTGGACAGCCATTGTGATGTCTGACCATTGCCATGTGTGGCCTGAATGACCTTGAGAATTATATTTAACATACCCGGTTCACAGAACTTTACATGTAAGGCAGGAATGATGGTCTCAATGTATCTCACAACATGATACAAGCATGGCCATTGATTGTGATGACAAATCTCACATAGGATATTGCTGAATACAATTCTTTCTCCATGTCACTACAATGCAAAACTGACCTCAAGTTGAAAAACAGATTTTCCTTTGAGGTGGTGTTCTGTCTGTCTCCCATGGACAGTCTGGGTGTGGCTTGCCTTTATTCTCCATTCTGTGAGTATTTAGGCTGAGATACCGTGTCTAAAGTATATTGCAGAAAACATATCATTGATGTCAATGTCAACATTTTGGTCCTCGGATCTCTGTTAGGATATTATCTTGGATATAAGGTCTTAGATTAATAATTTTGTAGTTTCATTGGCTATGAAACTATCATGCTTTTATTTCATTTTCTCTCTGTACAGACTCTGAAGTGATTTTCTTGGTTTTATCTCCAGGACAACAACTCTGTCTTCATATATTTAGATTCTGAATTTTAATGTAACCACAGAATTTCTCAGTTTAGCAGACTATGTATTTCCTTTTTTCTGAAATCCTCCTTGGTCATTTATTGTATTTCCTATTGGCATTTCTTCCTTCAATATTATGGATATCTTAAAATACTCCAACATTTCTTATTTGTGTGGTATACGTGTGTATGTGTGTCCTTGTTTACACGTACATACATGCAGAGGCCAGAGGTCAGTGCTAATTGTCTTTCTTATTGTTCTTCACCTTACTTTTGAGGTTTCTCACTGAACCTAGAGCTTGTTGCTCAAGACAGACTGGGTAGCCAGTGAGTGAGTGCCTGGGATCTGCCTTTCTCTTTCTCACAGTGCCATTTTCATATGTGTGCATCATAGTGTCTCCAAGGAACTCAGGCCCTCACGCTTGGACAGCAAGCACTTGGCCTACCAGCCACATCACCAGCCCCTGGAATCAGTTTTTATCAGGGTTGACCTCATATACCAAGACCACACTGTGTAATTATAGTAGAAAAAAATGAACGAAATGTATGCCCTGGCAATGCTGAAGCATGCATGGGCAGCCCGTATATGGCAGTTCTGTTGAACTTGTCCATATTGGGTTTCATGGTCTAAGCTGATGAGGACAACTGACCAGGTCTCTTTCTTAATAAGGCACCAGATCTTATCACAGATGGCTGTGAGCCACCATGTGGTTGCTGGGAATTGAACTCAGGACCTTTGGAAGTGCAAGCAATGCTCTTAACTGCCTTGTCCTCTCTCCAGCACCTATGTTGTGAAACAGTCACTGTTTTATCAAACATCTGTCTACTCCTGAGTTCACCTTTTACTCTTTGTTTCTTGATATGTTACAAATGAAGCTGCATTTTGGTTTCCAGCTAAGTTGGTGTAACAAGAATCTGATTCACTTACTTGCTTGAAATAATAAGAAAAGACTATTCTGATCCATTGGAAACAATAGTTTCCACAGTGTGTGTAACTGTATTCTCAGTATCTAAGAGTCTGATTCCATCTGCAAAGCAAGGCCAGTTCTTCCACACTTGGTGTGCAGCTCAGAGGCAGACCACTGGATTAGCAAAACGAAGGCCCCAGGTTCCATCATCAGTGCAGAAAGTGGGGGATGCACTTCGGCTCAGATTGACAAAGGTGTCCATTATCTTATTCATTTGGTTCTTGTATTTAATTAAAAACTTAATAATGAAACATGTGACCTATATGTGTTTCTGTGGCATTTGCAGCACTAGGCGCTATTCTCATGAGCTGCGGAACTGGTGTGGGCTCCGTATTACCACACAGACCTAATAAGATGTCTTTTCTGCACTTGAGTCCTAATTGTAAGAACCTAGCCATCACTAGTGTTTTCCAGACATGTTGTCCTGGATTCTCTAGGCAAAGATGCCTGCCTTCTACAGTCAATGGCTGCTCAGAAAACAGTGGCAGCATTTAGACCCATAGGTTTCATTTTCTTTCCCTCTTCTCTTTCTTCCTTACTCCTCCCTGCCCTCGTCCTCCAATGAGTTGGGCAAAGGAGGTCTTGGCAAAGCAACAGAGCGAAGTGTCTATGAAGTTCATGGATAATGCTTCTCTAAATTATTTCATTACAAAAAGATCATGTGGTTACAGCAGCTGCTTCCAAACTGACTTTGTTAAAAACGAACCCAGAAGAAGGAAAACACTTGTTTTTAGTGATAAACATTGATGCGTTCAATCCTGTCTGTAGAACAAGGATTCTACAGACAGGATACAACCAGAGACTGCTTCTTTCATTTGCTTTATATATATTTGAACAATTGCCAGTCTCTGTAGTACCCTATGTCTGCTTCAGAACCAAAGCTTCTTCAAGGAATGGTAAAACATACATTTGTCTTTGGGTAAAAGAAAAGTATTAGAATACAGTTAGAAGTTACAATGTGTCTTAGGGCTTCTCTTGTTACAAAGAGACACCTTGACCATGGAAGCTCTTATAAAGGAAAACACTTAATTGGAGGTGACTTATAGTTTCAGAGGTTGAGTCCATTGTCATCATGACAAAGGCATGGCAGCATGGAGGCAGAGATGGTACTGGGTCAAGATCTACATCTTTATCCACAGCCATCAGAAAGTGAACTGTCACACTGAATATACACATGAGATCTCAATGCCCACCTCCATAATGATACACTTCCTCCAACAAGGCCACACCTGCTCCAACAAGGGCACGTTCCTAACAGTGCCGCTACTGCTACCTATGGGTCAAGCATTCAAACACTGAGTCTGGGGTGGGGCATACCCTACCCAAACCACCACACGTTAGGAAAATGGCAGTAGTAAGTTCTCATCTAGGGTTACGACCTCTCCAGCCAAGGATACTGAGTATGTTTACTGTGCTGGAAATGAGTTCCCTCCTACTGAGTTGGCCTTAAGTCCAAGTAGACAACTGTTGGTTAGCCCCAAACGTGCTACTATGGCACCCTTGAGAATATCTTGCCATGTTAGTTGTTGCTGTGGCTTACAGGCTTCGCAACTGGGTAAGAATATCTATTACTTTTCTCTTCTGGGAGCTTGCTTAGCAGCTCCTGAAACTCTGAGACCGAGTCACCGAGAAACAGACTTCCTCTAAGTTTTGCGTTAGAAATGTGTGGTGTGTTCAGCAATAGGGCGCTACTTTCAATTTCTGGAAGGCAACCAAAAACAATAACAATAACCTATATTGATTTGGGGGTCTCTAGGACACCCTTAATCAACAACTTGAATGGAGGGATCCCTTCCTTGCTTGGCACTGGGGTTTTCTGTCTATGGTATTAGGAAGGGGAGCAGATTCACTTCATGTGATATAATTCCATTTAAAACATGTTTATATAAGTATGTAATGTGTATTTTAAGAAGGATTATAAAGTAGTGTATCTCACTGTGGTCTTTTTAGTGTTATTTGTCCTTTGTCAGTATTATCCTCCTTCTGGGTTACTATCCTCCCTCCCCAGGGAAGCCCCACTGGTTTTTCCCCTTTACCCCATTATACCAACCTTGTTCTACTATGTTCCTCTCGAAAGTTCCTTTTCCCTCACCCTCCCACCATAGGCTTTTTCTCCTTTCCTGTCTTTTGTGGTTACTTCAGGTTTAGTACTCAAGTCTAAGGATTTGGAACTAGGATCCACAAATAAGAAAGAACATGCAGCAATATATATAGTGATAATTAATTGATATTTCAATAAATAAACTTGCCTGAAGACCAGAGAGTAAAACAGCTGCCCTAGTCAGCCTTACAGACCAGGCAGTGGTGACACACACCATTAATCCTAGTAGCCACACTAGTTGCCATAGAAACCATGCAGTAGTTGTGCACGCCTTTAATCCCAGAACTGGAGAGGAATATAAAATGGGGAGAAACAGCTCTCAGTCAGTCTCATTCTGAGATTCCTGGAGACAGGATCGCCATTGCAGACTGAGGTAGAGGTAAGAGCCAGAGGCTGGCTGTTTTGCTTTTCTGACCTTCAGGTTGAACCCCAATATCTGTCTCTGAGTTTTTCTTAATCACGCCACAAATGTATTTCTGGTTCAGGTTACCTCAGCATAACACTTTCCAGTCTCATTTATGACCTGAATGTTTCACTTCTCCTTACGGTTGAGGAAAAGAATCCCACAGTGTCTGTGCCCACCTTTTCATAATCTCCTCCGCTGAAAGCCACCTAGGCGGCTTCCTCTTCCTGGGTACTGTGAGCAGAGCAGAAGTGAGCGTGAACAAGTACGCACCTCTGTCGTAGGCTACTCCATCATCTGACCGGATGCCAAGGAGTGGCACAGCTGGTTCATAGGGCAGATCAACGTCCAGCGCCCTGAGGAGTCTCCACACAGATCTCCATTGAGGCTGCACCAGTTTGCAATGCCACCAGCAGTCGATAAGGGGTCCCATCTCCCTGTATCCCCTCCAGCATTCATTGTCGGTTGACTTCTTCATCTTGGCCATTTTGGCTGACGTGAAACAAAATCTCAAAGTGGTCCTAATTTGCCTTTCTTTAATTGTTAAGAAGGGTGAACACTTTAAGATATTACTAGCCAGTTTTATTTCTTCTTGTGAGAACCCGAATTTCAGATCCTTAGCCATTTATTTTTATTTTTTATTGTCTTTTAGTTCTTTGTATATTACGGAAATTAATCGTCTATTGGATGTGTAGCTGGCAAAGCCCACTCTGTGGGCTTCCTCTTCATCCAGCTGGTTATTTCTTTAGCTGTTCAGAAGCATTTTTAGTCTCAGAAGCATTTTATGAGTTCTTATTTGTCAATTGTTGGTCTTCATTCCTGAATGAAAGGAGTCCTATCCAGAAAGTTCTTTTTTACACTGGTCTCACAGAGAGGCCTGTGCTTCCTTTGAGATGTCTTAGCCTTCCAGGTTTCACACTGTGATATTTCATCCATTTGGATTTGTGTGTGTGTGTGTGTGTGTGTGTGTGTGTGTGTGTGTGTGTGCGGTGATAGATAGGGGTCTAATGTCATTCTTCTAAACGTGAATCTTCCTGTGCCACCTGTCCTCATTCCATGTGTGTCTATCTGCTTAACTGTAGGTCAGTTGACTGTTTAACTCTGCGTCAGTGAAGCTATTTGGACCTGTGAGCATACAGTTTTCCTAGCACGTCTAGATCAGGACCACACTACGTGAAGATTTTAGCAACATCAGCTCTCTCTCTCTCTCTCTCTCTCTCTCTCTCTCTCTCTCTCTCTCCCTCCCAACCCTGAGCAATGCACAGAAAGAGATTATGGAGCTAAGGAAATGGTTGAGTCAGTGAACTGCTTGTCTTGCAAGTGTGAGGAATTAAGTTTGATCCCCAGAACTAAGTTAAATAAAGCAAAGCACAAAGTCAAAGCTGGCAGCGCTTCCCTGTCATCCCAGAGCTGTGGAGAGAGATGGATGACGGGTGTTGTGGGCAGCCAGCCTAGCAGTTCCAGGACAATCAGAGACCTGTCTCAAAAATAAGCTGCATGACGTTCCTCAAGATAGTTCTATGGCACACACACACACACATGCACACACACGCAATGCACACACACACACACACACACATGCACACACACGCAATGCACACACACACATGCACACACACACATGCTCTTACACACCTACACACACACGCACATGCACACACACATGCTCATGCACACCTGCACACACACAAACACACACACGCGCACATGCACACACACATGCTCATACACACCTGCACACACACGCACACACGCATATACACACATGCACATGCACAAACACACGCTCATACACACCTGCACACACATGCACACATGCACGTACACACACGCACATGCACACACACACACACACGCTCATACACACCTGCACACACACGCACACACACATACACACACACACGCACATGCACACACACACGGTCATACACACCTGCACACATGTGCGCGCACGCACACACAAACACATACACATGCCCGCGGGCACACACACACACAGAGGAGATCCATTAAAACTGGAGAGAGAAATAAACCATACAGTTCTCCCTAATTTTAAACTTTATTACTTAGCTTGGGACTGTCTCCAGACTGGTGATCATAACGCTTACTCCGTCTCCAAGTACAAAGAAGAGAACTGAAGAGTCTTAATTTCAACTTGTCTAATGTTCTCTTCCAGTACTATAAAATGTTCCTGAATATTTCTAGCCAGTGTCCTAAATCTGGTGCCACTTTGGAATCTAGGGACAACAGAGCCTTGGAGACAGATCACGCTAAGCAGGGGCAACTATCTCAAGGGGCTTGAATTATCTTCTCAAGGGGCTTGAATGAACTCAGGGTTTTCTCAGACACGAAAAGAACACAAATGAGGACTGAAATACAGTAATCTGATCAGAACTGCTTCAGAATGCATTGCTCTCACCTGGCCTCAACTCCTCCTGTGTTTAAATCTCAACCTCGTGACAACCCTCATGGTTTTCCATCTGCCCAACAAAGTTCTGCTGATTGACACCCTTTTCTTCCTTGGCTTCTGCTTTCGTTGGGCTAAGTGGTCAGAACAGACATGTTCAGACTCCACAGACTCTGACCTGTGGCCCAGGCTCCACTTACGTAATCTTCACAATTACCATTGTTTCTCAAAGCAATTTTTTTTTTAAATTTATTTTTAAGTCCTTACTGTGAGACAGGTAGGCTTCAGTTCTTCCTCAGCACCAGCCAAATATTTTTCTTTGGAGAATAAGCTTTGTACCAGGAAAGCTCCAGGTTCGACGCATTTGCCATCACTACCAATTTCCCCCTTTTCCTACTTCAACCCCCAGGGAATCTTCAGACCTCCCCCTTGAGAACTGTGGAGTACTTCCAGAAGGGAAATCCAGAAACCCGTGGGCTGTCTTCCAAGACTGAGTGCCCCAGGATTCTCAAGCCCTCAAGCTAGTCTTCCGGCAGTTCTTTCAAACATGATGGAAGTGTTCCAAGAGTCTATCGCCATGACGCCAGACAAAAAGAAGGAATCTGTGAAGAGAAGGGACGCCTTCCACTCCAGGACTCTGCTGGCATCTCCTGTACCTGAGAGTCAACAATGTCACCGGAGCTAACAAAATCAAGGTCCTCTGCAGATACAATACTCCCTTCTCTAGTGACATCTCCATAACCAGCACAACGACTATGCTTGCATAGGGCCAAAAAGATATCTGACCCTTCAGCTGACCAACCCCCAGTACTGCTCTTTCAGTCTTTAAACCTGAACATCCTGCTTCACAAACAACCTTCAATGTCCACTGTGAAAGAAAATCCCTGATAGCAAAAGAGTAAGTTAACCCATTTGGGTTTTGACTTGAATTTTAAACGGTGTCCTCATTGAAGCTGCTTATGCATGACAGTCTCTGGGCAGCGTAGCTGAAAGGCTAGAAATCACTAACTGACCCTTAAGACAATTGGTCGCTGGTGGTTTGAAAGAAAACAGTCCCCAAAGGGAGTAGCACTACTAGGAGGCATGGCTTCGTGGGAATAGGCGTGACCTTGTCTGAGGAATTGTGTCACTGTTGGGGACTGGCTTCGAGGTCTCCTATGCTCAGGCTAAGCTCAGTGTGGCCCACAGCTGCTTCCTGTTGTCTGTGGATCAAGACGGAGACCCCTCAGCTGCTTCTCCAGCACCGTGTCTGCCCGCATGCTGCCCTGCTTCTCACCATGACGATCATGGACTAAACCTCTGAAAGAGGATGTTAGCCTCACTTAAATACTCTTCTTTATAAGAGTTGCCATGGTCATGGTGTCTCATTACAGCAATAGAAGCCCCTTTTCCATCCACTTAAATCCACGGCATGTAGTATTATCCCCTGTCTCTGTATAGTAACATAATTCTGCTGCATCCTTACTTAGCCTCAATTTGGTTTTTTGTTTTGTTTTGTTTTGTTTTTGGCAACCTAGGTGAGTTCTTAGCTTCACCTGGGTGGAGGTCCCTGACCGAAGACTCAGATAACATGTAGGCTGCAGCACCTGTGATCCCCCTGACAGCTCTGAGCACCCTGTAGTATATGAGCCCCATCAAGCAGACCTCCACACTTTGTGAACCTCAGCATCTCTGGATTTCTCGAAGTGGTTTTCCCTGTGGCCACAGGGGTATGATAGCCTCCCCCCAACCAGAAGCTGGTAATATTAGCAGGTTCAGATTTTTGTTGGTGGCCAGAGCAGCAATTCTTTCCAAGTTCCTTTATGCTTCATTGCCCAAATCAGAAGAATTATATTGCTTAATTAAAAACCAATCTGTAAATTGGCTATATGCTCTTAAAATAACTTCTATACATTTTGCATCTTAGTGTAAACTCAGGTTGAGCTCATAATTAAAATTTTAATATAAGGGTTGGGAAAACAGCGCAGTCAGTAAAATACTTGCTGGTCAAGTAAGAAGGCATGAGCTTAATCCTCCTTACCTACATTTAAAACACAAGTTAAGCTTGGTGCTGTGCTAGGACAAGCCTAGTCCTGGGAAGAGGAGTCAGGTGGACCACTAGAGCTTGTCTCGTCTGCCAGCCTAGCCTACCTGGCGACTTCCAGACCAGGGGAAAACCCCTTTCTCAACAACAATCAACATAGATAAATAAATGAATGAAATAAGGTGGGCAGGACCTGAAGATCGGCGTCCAAGATCCACATCTGGGCTTTCCAAACACATGCGCGTGCTTGTCTCCCCCACTCACCCTAACATGTATCCACACAAACACACACAAACACATACTCACACTGCAAAGTGTGTGGGTGGGGCATGTGCACATATGTGCATGAGTGCACTTGCACATATATATGTGTACATGTGAAGACCAAAGTTAACATTAGATGTCTTCCCTAGTCATTCTCTGTCTTGTTTACTGAAGCTGGGTCCCTTAGAGAGCTCAGCCCTCACAATTCAGCTGGTTGAGCAAGCTCCCCCCAAGGTTGGCTCTCCTGTTTCTGCCTCCTAGCCATGTGAAACATGCTGAATAAGCCTTCCTGACTGGCTTTTCCACTTTTCCACAGTCACCAGACTCAGAGTCCTGGCCCTTACCATCCGATACGCCAATGTGGGGCTCTCTGAGCCATCTCTTCCGCTGCCAATGTTTTGTGTAATGAAACGTGGACTTGCTGAGAGCTACTATAATGTTTGGGGTGTAATAATAAAAAAAGAGCTTTCGAAAATACTCTATGTCAACCTGATTATTTAAAATTACTACAGTATTCTTAGCTTTGCATCCCAGTGAGTTAAGCATGATCAAACTTTAAAGAATATATCATTTATTATAATTGAAAGGCAGAAACTATAGTACAAATTATTATATATTAAAATATTATATACAAATATTAAGCATGCATATATTGCCCCTTCTCATATAGTCTTGCTATTGTTAATCACTTCTGAACTATAGGATAATAACTTCATTGTAGCAAGATAAGTGTGTAATTGCCCTCATGTTTAACAGAAACTAGTACTTTTATTATGGCAATTATTATTTTTTTGTAATGTACGCTTTCATACAACTTTTTGTGTGACAGTTAATTTTTAGACAGGGTCTCAAGTAACCCAGACTGTCTTCGCACTTGTTATGTAGAGAAAGATGATGTTGAATTTAAGATCTTCCTGCCTCTGCCTCTCTACTACCAGGCTTAAGGCTTGCATTGCTATGCCTGATCTAACTATTCTTAATAAAATGGGATATTATGAGGAATTGACAATATAGAATTTATGAACTCATGTCATAGCAAACTAAGCAATATATTAATACCAAATTCCAAAAATTAACACACCTCAAAATTATCATCGGTATAGCAATTTACATATACTCTACTTTGATTGATCTATAATCTACTCTCATTATTGGCTATATAATTAATTCATATTTTCTGCTACCACCAGCACACCAAGATGTTTGTTTTTGCTGTTGTTGTTTGTGTGTTGAGCATGGGCCCCCTGTGTGGCTCTGGATGGCCTCGAAGTCCTGGCTTAAGGGAAGGGCACCACCCTGGCGTCTCCAGTTGTCAAGCAGCCCTTCTGTCTCATGTACTCCTTTCCTTAGGGCGAAGTTCTGAAACCGGATGGTGAGTTCAGGCAGCCATGGCATGCCTCTTTCTGAGGTTCCCAGAGGAAAACTTCCGGGAGAACTTGACAGTGTCTTTTCTTCAAGCACCAACATGTGTGTTTGCTCATGCTGGCATGGAGAAGACATCCATATCCAGTCAATACATATTCCCATAGGATTTGATTGCCATTTTATTGACTTTGTTTTATTTTTACTCTGTTGAAGCAGAGTCTCACTGTAAGTCCAATGCTGACTATAAATGTCTGCTGTCCTGCCTCTATGGCCTATGTCCCGACATCGGAGGCAGGTGCCACCATACCCTACCAATCATCATTTTAATATGGTTTTCACTGCCAA
This sequence comes from Microtus pennsylvanicus, assembly GCF_037038515.1. Taxonomy (NCBI): domain Eukaryota; kingdom Metazoa; phylum Chordata; class Mammalia; order Rodentia; family Cricetidae; genus Microtus; species Microtus pennsylvanicus. The sequence continues at coordinate 12,361,669 of NC_134596.1, forward strand.
GTTTTTAATACTTATTTATTATTACTTGTTTTATGACATGTACATGCTCCTCATATTTGACTCTTGTCTCATTTGTTATTTGCTATTCGTTTGCTCATGTTTCTATGAGACATTTGTGTTCCTTTTTATTGCTTTGTAAGAACCGTTTTATTAAAAACAAGTAAACATGTATCATAACCATTTAAAATTATTTATGGAGTATGCATTCGCATTTATCACACGGATCTTGTGTCTCCAATTGTCTTTCTCCACATGCCGCCTCACCCCACTGCATGAAGGACTTGCAGTGGCCACGCATTGAGGACCCCAATGTTTCAGGAGGCAAGCAGTGCTGGAGGGAGCACTGGGTGGCCAGGCTGCCTCTCTTCCTCATGGAGTCTCAGGCATTTCTCCGAAACCGAGAATCTTAAATGCTTATATCCCTGTCCTTGCAATTCTGCTTGCCAGAGGAATTCAATTATAACTATTTGGGCTTTCATCTTGGGAATTTTGTCTAACCTAAAATGCGTGTGTTTGTGTGTGTATATGTGTGTGGTGTGTATAAAATTCTTTATGTGACCATTGTATGAGTTCTTTGCTTGTCATGTTAATTATTCTTTACTATTTGAATAATTGTGGGCCTTATTTCTAAGATCAATAATTGTATAACAATGAAGAAGCAGATACCTTGCAAGTAAGCAATATTCAGCGTTTTGTTTTATGTTCTGATTCCTGATTTATTTCTCTGGTGATGATAATAAGATGATAATAAGATGTCACACTGTAAATAACAAAGATCAACAGTAATGGAAGATGAGTTTCACAAATTCATAAAACCATTGATAGACATTACTATAATTCTCGAGAATGAATGAAGAAATATCTGAGTATCCATGCAAGTGACAGGCGTGGGGTTTAAAGAGGAGTTTCGCATTCAGACAAGTCATAGACGCTGGCAGGACTGTGCCGGAAGGAACATTTGCACAACTGGTTAAGTGTGGAAAACAGCTGGCAGTGACTGGTGCACACAGCGCATTAACCACAAAGGATGCCGAAATAGTTCTTCATTACCAAGATGAAATACAAACGCTAAGTAGTTCTAGAAAAAAAGAAGGAAGGAGGGCTGGAGAGATGGCTCATGGACTGGAGAGATGGCTCAGCGGTTAAGAGCACTGGTTGCTCTTCCAGAGGTTCTGAGTTCAATTCCCAGCAACCACATGGTGGCTCACAACCATCTGTAATGAGATCTGGTGCCCTCTTCTGTTGGGCAGACAGAACATTGTATATGTAATAAATAATAAAAAAGAAGGAAGGAAAACAGAAAAATTGTTCCTCAAAAGACCCTTATTTATTTAAAATCTGTTGCCTTGGATCAGTTTATTAAGCCATAACAAATGATAAAATTTGGAAAATATTCAAATCAGTACATTAGAAATAAGAAACTATTAAAATTAAGAGAAAGGAAGGAAAATGTGTGAAGGTCATACCCAGTTTATTTAGTTTTTGAGTATATACCTGCTCACGCAAGTCCTAGTGTACATATGCACACATGTAAGCAGGGTTCCCAACCCTAAATATTTGCTTTTGTATGTATAGGTATGTTCTGCGTGCGCTAGTACACACACACATATTTGCAAGTAGTGGTCAGATCCCATTTATTTTTGTGTGTCTGTGTATGTTCGTGAATTCACCCACACATGTGGAGGTCAGAGGACAACCTTGGGCATTATTCCTCAGGTTCTGTCCATCTTTAAATTTTTTTTTTATTATTTTATCATTTGTTTTAGACAAGGCCTCCCATTAGAGGCCAAGAGCACAAGAACGCAAACTCTTTATCCCACAACCTGCCTGTCTCTGCTCCTGGTACTGGGAATGCGAGCACTGAAGGACAGACTGATTATATGGGTTGTGGGGCTCATGTTGAACATTTCCTTGTCTCTGCAAAGCAAGCCTTTGCTCACTGAGCTATCACCCCGCCCCTTGGTCATCTACCATGCATTTCCCTTTAAACTTCCTGGTTTCCTTACATAAGAAAGTTTTGACTGGGGGTATTTTATTGTATTTTATTAGGCTTCTTTCTAATTATCGCTTTTAAATAGTGATGAAATAAATACCCGACACAAGCATCTTCATGAGGGAAAATTAGACTAGAAAGAGAACTGCTGACTTTGCACATTGTCAGACTTGCTACTCTCTGCAAATTACGTCCCGAAGCACCCGTGACCTGCCCAACCGCACAGTCTCAGCTCCTTCAACCCGCCAGCAGACAACTTACTCTTGTGTACGTCAGTGAAGCCGTCTCTCTTCCCCACCTCATCTCATTACCTTGCTCTCATGCTCGTCAGAGTTATTACTTTTACAAGCCAGTAATGTAACCGTTCAGTGTTACTATACCCGTTTTTAATGTGGTAGCTTTGATGTATTTACAAGTGACTAGGATTCTTTCCATTTTAGAACAACATTCATATTTGACATTTTTTTTGCCCATTTTAGCCCAAAAGGAGATTGTGTGTACTTGCAAGCGTGCGTGATTATGTGGGTATCTCTGTGTGTTCACGGCTGTCTCACCAAAGGCTACGAGGTTTACCTAGTTTCACGTTTTTTACACAGTAAGTTTTGCTGTAGTCAACTCTTCCCTTTGTTGTCTTCCGAGGTGGCCTTTTTTGTGTGCTGTTGGATGAGCTCGCCTCTGCCAGGACGGCCATCAAGATCTGTCCGTCTTCGTGCTATGTTTTTGTTCCACAGTGCATTTCCTCCCGTTACATCTTGACCCTGTCTGCTGATTCTGTGTGGGTGTGGGGAGCTTCAGAAGGGCTGCTCCTCGTCTGTAGCCCATTGTCACAGCAACAGGCATCGGCCAGTCCAAGGGGCTCGTCTGGAAACCCTACCCCTTTCTGACATGGCCAAGGATCCCCAACACTTCGCTCTTAGTATCTCTACCCTGGTCCCTCGTCTCCTGAATTTTTACCTATCTCAGTTCTGATACAGCACCTGAAACTTGGCAGAGGGGCCTCTCCTTCCTGCCTCTCCCGATGTCTTCTCTTAATTCTGTTTCCTTACTATAACTTCCCATCTCTAAGGAGCCCTGATAAGTCTGTAGAGTTGAATTTACATTTATTTTTTAGAAGAAATACCACTTGTATGATAATTTACTTAGGTCTACAATTTACCATTTTAAAAGTGTGTGTGGCCGGGCGGTGGTGGTGCACGCCTTTAATCCCAGCACTCGGGAGGCAGAGGCAGGCGGATCTCTGGGAGTTTGAGGCCAGCCTGGTCTACGAGAGCTAATTCCAGGATGGGCACCAAAGCTACAGAGAAACCCTGTCTCGAAAAACAAAAACAAAAAAAGTGTGTGTGTGTGTGTGTGTGTGTGTGTGTGTGTGTGTGTGTATGTGTGTGTGTGTGTGTGTGCGCTTGCATACACAAGTGTATGTCTGTAGATGCCAACGGGAGAGAACTGGGGTCTTTCTCAGTTGCTCTCCATCTTATCCTTTGACACTGGGTCCCTCACAGAACCTGTCTCATCCACTGGCTAGATGAGTTAGCCCAGGGACCTGTCTGTCCTGTCTCACTTGAGCTGGGATTATAGGTACCATCACCATGAATGTGCAGTTTGTCTAATAAAAACAAAGTTGGTTCTGGAGATCTAAACAGAGGTTTGGATCTTCTTTGGATGATTCTTACCTGGCAGCACTGGACTGATAGAGAGATCTCCCCAATCCACTCTTCCCTTCTAGGAAAATTTAGTCTTTAGCTCAAGGGTTCAATTATAGTCTTCAGTTGTACAAAGGACCCTTGTAATGTAATCCTTGGTGGGGTTTGGGTTTTGGTAAACCATGGTTGTTTTGTATTATATCCTTGGCTTAGCTGTCTGTGCAGGATTTGGCATTCTAGATTCCTGCCCTGAACACTGGTGCCTCTCTCCTTGCTGGGTGACATCCTAGAGAGACACAGCCTGAGTCCACTTCTTCATCTTACATCCTTTCTCTTTAACATCTTCCCACCATCTTCCCACTCCAACTACAGCAGCAGGATTTGGGAACTTAAAGACTGATGAAGGTGGATTTTTTTGCCTTTTAATAAGCAAGCATATTGCACACACACATACACACACACACACACACACACACACACGCCACACTACACCACATGCTTAGTGCCAGGACTAAGACTATGGTTTTGTGCACTCCAAATAAGGAAATACCCCACCACTGAGATACAATCTGAGCCTTTTAGAGTTTAACATTTTTAAATGAAATTTGACATTAATTGAGTTATACTTTACAGTGGCAAGTCACAGATTGTGAACTCTGTGAGGGGTTCACATTGCCTGTTTTTTTTTGTGAGGGTGCCTATCCAAAGTTTGAACCTAGAGCATCACACTTGCTAAGCGTGCCCTACCTCTGAGCTAGTCTACCCACCAATTTTACCTTCTGAGACGTGGCTTGGATGTGTTCAAACTGCATTTTGTGGCCATGATTGATGCTTTTGAATGTTGTTTCAGGCTCTTTTTTTTTTCTCTCACAGAGCTGGGGGATTTCTTTCCAGTGTTAACTTAGCTCCTATGAAATCCTCTTTGCAGAGTCCACTGAATACTGGACAGTTTCAAGTTTTCTCTACCAGGAATCTTACAGTTGCAATAGCGGACGTATTCTTTTTTTCTTATCAATTCCCCTGTTTGTTTTCCTTATCCAAAGTTTTCTTTGCCTTGCCATACCGAGCTTTATCCAATGTAAGTGCAGACTTAAATTCAGATAGATAGAGCCTGCGCCGAGCCCCATATCCTGGTCTGTAAACAGGGTCTGGTAAACTGCCCCTCCCACCTCCCTCCGAACCTCCATTCCCGTGCTCAATGTCATGAGGCTGCTGCTTTCCCTGCCCCTGCCTCTCAGTCTGGTTGGTCCTAGGCTGCTGGTTCCTCCCTCTGAACTACTGGGCTCTGAAGCTGTTTCATTTCTTCCTCCAGGAAGCTCTTGAGATCCACCAATTTCTGCCAGACCTTTTAGCAAAGCATTTCCATCAAGGGCATTAGTGTAGACACTGTACCCTAAGGTCAGATAATCCTGGTCCCTCCCGTTATACAACTCCACCCTATGATGCAGCTAGTCTGTACGTTTGGCCAGGAAGTGACCTTAGGACAGAAATTTCTGTGGCCTCAGGGTTCATGGGGCTGGCTTGAATTCCAGAGAACACAGCTCAGTGCCCATCAAAGCCCTCGATGGAGGGATGGCTGCCAGGCTGCTCAGCAGAGCCCCAACTTCAATGTGTTCCATCACAATTTTTTCCTGAGGAAGGATCCGATATCACACAGCGACCCAAGATAGAAAGTCCAAGCATTTTGTGTTTGGGGAATATTCTTGGTATCCTTAAGCATTTGGTTTATGGAGAACTCTTACTTTCATACTTCCAACACAAAATGTACAGTTGGGCAAGAAGTGGGGGGAAATAAAGATGCCAAGGTTGTTCTAATCATGATTCTTTTAGCTAATCTAGAAACATATGCACACATACTGGGAAGTGGGGTATGGGGGGCACACACCCCTCCGAGAAAGAACACTCTCTGTGGGTAGTGTCATAATGTGTCAGACCTACACAGCTACTAAGGGAGCACAGAGCACAGTCTCAAGACTCAGCGTTTCGTTGGGGCTTGATCATGGATTTTCTCATCCAGGATCTCAGTGCAGCCAAACTGCGGGAGGTTGACATTAACCAGAAAGTGCCAATAATGAAGGCAAGGCAGAAGGTACCAGATGCTGCCCATTTCCCTGAACAGAGTCAAGCAGAGGTGGCAGGGGGCTTTGCTAGGTATCGCATACATGTGGATATTGAAAAGAAACATTGGCTCTGTTTCCTCCTACAAGAGACAGTGTGTTGGGTTCTGCCTGCGGTCCATAAGAGTCCAACTGCTATGTAAGTGTAAGGGTGGTCACTGTTGCCGCTAGGCCTAGATGACACAAGACGAACTGGACGGGAGCAGCACCAATATGAAGCCGCTCTGGGACTGTGTTAGGAGGATTTGTAAGTATCCTGCATGGGTTTATTTTTCCTCTCAATTTAACACGAGCAGCCAGAGCCAATATTAGATTTTGACTCATTTAGCACAGCCATTGTCAGATAAAAATTCTGTGGACTTCATTTCTGCTGTCAGTATCATTAGATAGGATTACATCCCGATAAATACAGAGGACACGTTTGTGCCCTTAGGTGTCGGACAACTGATAAGCCTGTCTGCAGAGTCAAAGATGTGTTGTCCTGCCTGAGGTTTAGAAGGCAGAGAAATCCAGTACAGGCGAGGCTCCGTCTCCTCTGCTCACTACAAACACTCATCTCCAACCAACCCACTTCAGGTCAAAGAAGCTCACTGCTCTGCTGAGTTAAGCACCTCTGAAAGTCCCTCCTGTCCTCAGGGATGGCAGCTCCACCTGTCCGGAAGAACTGCTGCCCACACTGGTCTCTTCCGCGGTACTCACATTATTGCTGCCGTTGCCATCTCTTCTACTAGCGGTGCCCTTCGGGTCACTGATGCTGGCTGGCTTCCCTTCTTTGGATTGTTCTTTCCACGTGAATTCCACAGAATGGTCCCCTGCAGGGAGGGAACTGGAATGCTCCCCTGATATTAAAACATTAAATCCTATCTGCATGAATGTCTTGAGGAATAAAAGACTACATGATGGAGTTATCATGGTCAGAAATACATGGTGACATCTGGGTCGTCAAATCCATTTTCTGGAGCTCACGTCATCCTAAGAATGCCTCCTTGCTGAAGTCTACAGAAGGTGCTATCCCTCCTCAGTTTACTCCACTGCTGTGCACATTCTGAGCTCCCACTGGCAGCCCAGCTAGGAGCTGCAGGAAAGCTAGTGGGGCATTTGGGGGACTCCTGGGAAAATGCATATAGACACCTCTCACTCAGATGCTTCAGCACAGATGTATGCACTGACATCAACATCTGTGCCGAAGAGGGAAACTGAGCTCACAGCAAGCTGGGCACCAGGATCTTCCAATAGGCCACTACCTCCGGCAGGAGTCCAAGCCAAGAACATGGAAAGTCTGCAGGGGTAAGTAAGCAGTTCAGCCCAGGCCAGACCATCTTGTTGGCACACTGCATCTTGTCCTCGAAGCTGCTCCCGCAGTGAGCATCTGCTGGCCAAGAGCTGCTCTCTTTCTTCAGCTTCTCATTTGAAAAAAAAAAATCACAGCCAATGTGGCATCTCAGATCTGGACTTCTAGTGTGCAAGAGACTGAGGCAGGAGGATTGCTGTGAGTTCCAAACTAACCATGACTTGCATAGTGATTTCCCAGCCAGCCAGAGCTACCCTCTTTCTCTGAAAATATAAAAATAACACTTTTCCTCTCAAAATATAAAATAAAGTAAAAATAAAAAGAAACAGAAATGAAAACTGAAACAAATTGGGAGACCCTTCACTGAAAAGAGCACACACTAAACAGCAAGCAAGTTTGTAGCAAATGCGTGCCTGTCAAAAATTGCTTATGGTCTCCCAAAACGTCTAAATTTAACTGGAACTCACTGAATAACAGCTATCTAAATTTCAAATCAATAAAGTGATATTTTGGTGTCCAGACACATAAATCATTCAGTGAATTACTTTTAGAATCCAGAGTATAATGATCTAAATTTCTACTGTCAGCTATGGCTGACAAGCTTTCTGGGGGGCGGGGAGCAATCTTCCTGCTTAGAATGTGTGTGCGCAGTATGGAAGGCTGCAGGGAGACATGAAGGTATTTAGGGCTATCGTCCTGGAAAGCAAGCAGGCTCCCTGTGGGGAATGCGACTTTTCATGCTAGGCTAGGCTTGCTCTGCTCCAACTTCCAGGTCCACATTCTACTGAAGCAGACTTGGAGCAGCCAGCCTGTGATACCAGGTGTCTAACACAGACCGATGTGGAAGTCCCCTCTGTGTGTTGTCATTACCATTAATGAATAATAAAAAAAAAACTGCCTTGGCCTGTTCATAGGGTAGAACTTAGGTAGGCAGGAAAGACAGAACTGAATGCTGGGAGAAAGAAGGGCGGAGCCAGAGGGATGCCATGGATCCATTGCCAGAGATAGATGTGCTGGAACTTTGTTGGTAGGCCACAACCTCATGGTGATATGCAGATTAGTAGAAATGCGTTAAGTGAATATAAGAGTTAGCCAATAAGAAGCTAGAGCTAATGAGCTAAGCAGTGTTTTAATGAATATGGTTTCTGTGTGATTATTTTGGTTCTGGGCAGCCGGGACAAACAAGCAGCCTTCCTATTACACAAGGTGGTAGGAACATAGTCAGTTGCTGTTAGTGGAAGCAGATTCTATGCAGGGTGAGAGCACATGGAACACCGGCCATGCTTTTCTACCAAGTTTGCCTTGAAAATTGATATGAAAATATAGTTAATGCCACAACTACAGAGCTTGATGCATCTTAAGGGTAATTTGTACCAGTTCTCTATCAGAGGACTCAGTTCCAGGTGCTACTACAGTAACTTCCCTAATGATAAAACTTTTACTAGCTCCTTGCCCTTCTCTGTCCTGTCTCCCCATGCCATACTACTGGTCCCTGGGCATCCCCCCAAAATAAGTTTTTTCCTGGTATTTATCTTAAGGCCTGTGCTAAGGTGACCCTGCTGATGATATCAGCATAGTGTGGGCAGGGGAAGAACAGAAGATAGCTGGTAAGGGGCAGAGAGGCTGGGAGACAGATTTTAACATCTTACAGGACTGATTGGCTAGCTGCAAACTGAGGTCCAGACCAACAGTCAGTATCTGAGAGTTCAGGGTTCTCAAGAATGGAACTGCACACAAAAATGAATCTAGATGTTTGTCCACGATTCATTTGCCCATTGCTAAGGAGCATGGGTCATGGGGCAGGAATGCTAAGTACACAGTGGACAATAACAGATCTAAGACTAAGTAGTGAAAGCTCTCAAGAGATGACAGTTATCTTTATAAATACACTGGGTTTTAATTTGCAATCCTGGGAGGATAAAAATTAAGAGAAAGATGAAACAGAAGAAGAAAAGGACATTTTTCATGCTGACAGCATCAAAATGAGCTCCTGCTTGGCTGCTTGCTAAGAGCTTAGAACCAAAAGAGAGCAAGGAGACCTACATTAATAAGATGAGACATATACAGGAAAAGACGGCTCAGAGACACTAGAGAAATGCAGAAAATCATTAGGGAATACTTTAAAAACCAGTAAGTTGAGAAAGCTAAAAGAAATGGATGCATTTTGGGATACATGGAAACCACCAAAATTAAACCAAGAAGAGCCAACCTCTTAAACAGACCCATAATAAATAAAGAGATTGAAACTTGGGGTTAGGGGGTGGCTTCTGACTAAAAACTGCCGAGGCCCAGGTAGATTCAGAGCAGGAATCTACCAAACATGCAAAAATAGTACTTCAACCAATTCTGCTCAGACAAGCTCTTCCAAATTCTTACAAAGCCGGTATCACCTTAATAACAAATGTGGGTAAGGACACAACCGAAAGAGAGAATGATAGGCCAGTATTCCTGGTGGGCATGGATCCAAAGGTTGTTGATAGAATGCTTGCAAACCTAAGGCAGGCATGTATCAAAAAGATCATCTGCCAACATACGGTTGACTTTAGCCTGCTCAAGCAGGGTTGTTGCAATATTCATAACTTGATAAATGTAATAAATCATATAAACGTACATAAAGACAAAAACCGTATAATTAGCTCAGTAGCTGCAGGCAAGGACACTGAGAAATCCCAAATATCCCTCTTCTGTTGAAACTACTGTTAAATGCACATTTGTATTGTCCTAATACGAAATACTCAAAAATTTTCAAAACACAGTATGATTTTTGTAGGAGTAATAGATAAAGACATAGGAGACAGAATAGGATCTCTCAATTAGGACAATAAAAATGTGCATTTTTAAATAGTAGTCGATACATCTTTACAGAGGGAGCAAAGAAGATTCAAGGATGAAAAGACTTCAACAGAAGATGCTAAAGCAATTGGTATCCAAAACAGAAAGGATGCTAAACCCAAACAGAAAGGATGCTAAACCCAAGCAGAGGTCTTACTCTTTTCCAAATATGTCTCAAAATGGATTGTAGAGCTACACATAAAACAAAATGCATAAACCCAGAATATATTATTTAGAAAAATATATATGACTTTGAACCTGGTGTTGACATCTTAGAAATCACACAAAAAGCATGGGCTAAGAAAGAAATAATTTCTGCAGTGGGTTTCATTAAAATTAAAAGATTTTTGTCCTATAAAAAAGTTAATATAATTTAAAAAGATACAAACTAGAGCCCACGCCTTTACACAGATGTGTCTGATAATAGAGCCCATGCCTTTACACAGATGTGTCTGATAATAGAGCCCATGCCTTTACACAGATGTGTCTGATAATAGTATTACTGGAAATATCCCAAATGGTTCTTTAAGCTTAAGGGCAAAGAAACAACCCCAATTGAAACAATCACAAGTCTGTGTGTGCCTAGAATGGGCAGACCCACACGAAAGGGCCCTAGGAAAGTTTCTGTATTGCTATTATGGGATGGCCCACACAGGAAGATCTTCAATGACATCCTGGGATATTGATCTACAGGAGCTCCCCCTGTTCCTTGCTGATTCAAACCATTAAACAAGGCACTTTGATTTTTTTTTGTAAGCTAAACACTCTAACTGTTAAATCCAATCACTGTGATTTGTAGCACTTGATGTTCTAACATTATGTCTATGTAATGTCTGTACTGAAATATTTATAGGAGGTTCAACTGTAATTGTCAAAACTTAAGAACAGATGAAAGTTACTTCTGCACATAGTCATAAACTCTTATGCATCCACCCAATGGAAGACTGTTCAGATGAGTAAAGGGATGAACTATTAAGTCAAAAAGAGGCGGAATGTGAACATGGCGGCACAAGCCTTTAATCCCATTGCGTGGGAGTGTGAGACAGATGGGTGTTTCCTGAGCCTCAGGTCAGTCTACTGTGTGGCAAGACCCTGTCTCAAAAACCACACCAGCATAGCACAGACCTTAAGTTCATCCTGATAAACCCATCATTCACGGTGAAAAGGCTCTCTCATGTAAAAGTCCAGAGGAAGGCATGCGACCACCTGGAAGAGGTAAAATGATAGAAACATACAAGGTGGAGTAGGGGGAGGAAGAGAGCTGTGGTGGGGAGACCAGAGAGGCTTCTCCGCAAGGTACTTCCGTGCTATCTGTAGCTTTAATGCTGATGTGCCTTTGCCAAAGGACATAGGATGTGAAGCATAAGGAGCGATGTTAGCGGAGGCGAAGGACTTTAGGAATGAGATACATGAAACATAGAAATAAGACTGGGCAGGGCTGACTGAGGAGGCACCAGCTAAGTGACCCACGGAGGAAGGCAATGCTTGTGGCATTAATAAAAAGTAAGCACCTTTAAATAATGAAATGAAGGCTCTAAAACTTACCTGGTTTCATAAATGGCATAAAGCTTTCCATGTTCTTTAACTGCGTTCCTGAAAAAAAAACACAAAGAAGGACGTGGTGTAATTTTTTTGTTGTTGTTGTTTTGTTTTTGTTGTGGTTTTTCAAGACAGGGTTTCTCTGTAGCTTTGGAGTCCGTTCTGGAACTAGCTCTGTAGACCAGGCTGGCCTTGAACTCACAGAGATCCGCCTGCCTCTGCCTCCTGAGTGCTGGAATTAAAGGTGTGCGCCACCGCACAGCTATGATGTAGACTTTATACTCTAAGCACAAGAATTTCTCTCAACAGACATGTGTCAGTTTGCCACTACTTGGTGAAATATTCCAACTGGCTTCTTGCAAAATTTGAAAAATACCATTAAAAGGAACTATGTGCATACTTAAAGTGGCATCCACATAGGCTCAGGTTAGCTCCAGCTGGGGAGGATGCACACCACTGTCTAAACACTGTGGAAGAGAAAGGGAACAAGGAAAGTTTTCTAAATGTGGTAGGTCTAGTTATAAAAATTAAAGACAGCAAGATAACCGAAAGTTCCTTGAGAGAAGTCAGCTAAACAGATATAAAAATGCATCAAAAATAAAATATTTCAGTTGACACCTGAGCTGTGGAAGAAGCCAACACTGAGACATATAGGAATAATAGGCAACAGAGAATTTAGCGCTCTGAAAGCAGGAACGTACCAGGCACACTTGCTGTCATCCTATGATCGCGTACATTGGTTGCCATGGACAGGCACTGAATCTCTCATGCTGGAATACTACGAAAGCGTTTAAAGTAAACCAATAGAATAAATGCCCGTAATTGACGGCAACGGAGTCATAAATGACAGTGGACCATCTCTATGTGAAGACCTGAATATATCGAGTGAAGTAACCCATCACGGATGACAATACTGCTTGGAGTCACTCACTGGAGGCCCCTAGCTTCATATCTTCAGACATAAATACATGCCCTGTAGTAACTACAGAAACCAAGGAATATGCCACCATTGCCAGGATGTGAGGAGCAATAGAGAGAGGAGTAGCAGGGGATCACCAAAATAGGAAAGGGCAGCTCTTGAGGGACACAAAAGGAGGTGAACACAGAAGAAGCTTAGAGAAAAGTAAAGGGGAATTTAAGGGGTACCAGTGACCACATAGGGAAGAAGGGAAGAAGGGGCCCTTTAGGTAGTAAGGATAGAGGCAAATATAGAAGAAAGAGGGAGCAGGTAAAATAACAACATTGATAACTGAGAAAGTCACAAGGAAATCATAACTATTTACCAAAAAATAAGTAAACAAATAACCCCCCTATAACACATGTACTCCTCTGTATAAATATCCATATACAGTTTTAATGAACTTTTCACATCTGAGCTGAAGGTGCTCTTTCTAAGAGTCAAGGCCACCAAACAAAAACCCGACATGAGAAACATTCTAAGTTGTTGTCCAGGACCATCTAAAAGATTCCCCAAACATACAACCTATTACAGTTGCCATTGGTTACCCCTGAAAGATGGAAGGTAAGTCCCTATTGCCAGAGACATCATTTACTTCAGAAGCAGGACCTAGAGAACCCCAAGCCAACCCTTCCCTGAAAATTAGCATTCATGGTACCAGAAGGCACCATCCAAGCTAAAGAGGAGGGAGGCAACACACAGTCTTGTTCTGCTATGACACCTATGAACCATGTCTATAACCAGGATGGCACAATAACCCTATGGGCGTGGTGATGGCACACATACCTTGGCAGTAACCAGTAATTCTGTAATTGGACTTAAGGCCCACTCAGTAAGAGCAACATCATGCCTGGTACTGCAAACCTAGCTAAATGCTCAGTGCTAGTAAAGTCATAGTTTCTAGAGGAGAATCTACAACCTCTAATTTACTAAAACAGCATAGTCTTGACCCCGCATCAAGAACCTTCTATTTGCAATACATGGAGATCACTACTGAAAACCGCAACCCATCAAAACTCAAAGTGTGAGCCCAAGACTTAACGGGTAAATCTACAAAACAGTTTCCACATCTCAGGGTCAGAGAGCATTGCAGAAGGGGAGGAAGAAAGATAGGAAGAGCCAGAGATAGGAGAATTTTCTGTAAGACTGTATCTCCCAGTAACATGAAGAGCTGTGTCCTCTATGTCTCACCTTGACTTCCCACATGTGAGCTGAACAGCGATAACACCCGTGGACGTGTGGGACTGAAGGGGAAAACCCCCGCAGGGCCTCAGTTCTAACGCAATTATTACTGAGGGCTGAGTAACACTGAGAGCGGGAGATATGGTCCTCCCCGGTGAAGAACACACCAAGTGGTTGACCAGTGCCTAACAGACAGCCCAGAAAACATGCATGCAAGGAATAGATGGGCTGAATGGGCTGAATGGGCTGAGCAAGTTATATTTAGGAATGTATATGTACACACATACACCCGCACACACACACTCTCTTTCTCTCTCTTCTCTCTCTCTCTCTCTCTCTCTCTCTCTCTCTCTCTCTCTCTCTCTCTCACACACACACACACACACACACACACACACACAAAGAATGAGCCCATGAATTTGAAGCAAAGTGGGGAAGGGTCTGTGGAAGGTTTTGGAGGGAGGAGAGTAAAGGGTGAAATATTGTAATTATATTATCAATCTCAAGAAAGAGAATGTAGATATGTGGGTGTGCTTTTTTTTTATTTATGAGGAATAAAGTTCGATGATTTACAAGAAAATAGCTGCCAATTCAACTGGCCATAGACAAGTATTTTTCCTTCCTTTGTAGTTACTATATTTTACATAGACACAGAAAACATCCATGCTACATGACATTAAAGCAGAAATGTACAGAGGGGAAGGAGAGGCAGGAGGGGGCAAGGGAAGGTGTGGAGGAAGGACGGCAATGTGCCTGATAGGTAAGGTATTTTTGCATACAAATCATAATAAGGATATTTCTGGCTCATCTAAGTAGAGACAGAGCCTTTGACACATAGTCTTTGGGATTAGATGTATCACTCATTGTTTTTTTTTCTTTTACTTTTTTTTTTTTTTTGGTTTTTCGAGACAGGGTTTCTCTGTGGTTTTGGAGCCTGTCCTGGAACTAGCTCTTGTAGACCAGGCTGGTCTCGAACTCACAGAGATCCGCCTGCCTCTGCCTCCCGAGTGCTGGGATTAAAGGCGTGTGCCACCACTGCCTGGCATCACTCACTGTTTTATCTGTGACCATGACTATGGTACACACAGATGTATACCTTTACTTCTGTCGCTCTTGTCTTATTGGTGTCCTTAGAGTTTCCAGTACAGAATTACACCATCTCAAAGAGGGAAGCCCCAGGTTGCTTTGGTGGTGATACGGAGCTGGTACCCCCACTTCTGCTGACATCCAATGAAGGCATCCCACACCTCTCCCTTGCCGTCCCTTCCTGGAGCTGGTACCCCTCCTGCTCACATCCACTGAAGGCAGCCTGCCTCTCTCTCTCCCTTGCCGTCCCTCCCCCATCATCTTTGGATCCTCGCTCCATCTCAGTGAAGGTCAGTCTCTGTCCATCTCCATCCCTTGTCCATTCTGCTGCAGACTGCACCGTGTTCACACAGCCTTTCTCCAACCCCTCTAGGAGGCTTGCAGCATTAGGGTAACAGGCGGTTACTCTATTCTGTTTCTTTGTTTTCTCAGACTGCTTTTCTTATGCCCTCTTTAGTGACACTTAGATATTTTGTAGAATAACTGCACAGAGGTAAATAACTTTTATTCTGGGAGGGGTACAGCCTCGTTTTCTGGGGCTTTACTCTAATTTGAGTCACCTAGATAGGCACTAAGCTGAACGAGGTGATATGTCGATTGTGTGGTTTATGTCTGTGAATGAGACCAAGAGATGCTACCATTTGAATGTTTCTTCAAAACCTCATGTCCAAATTCCCTTCCTGCCAGGACAGCAGGTGAGACGAAGGTGTGTCCAGCTGTGAGGGCTGTCCCCTTGTAACTGGACCATCACCTCTACCCTGTGGTAAGTTTCACAGGAGCAGGTTTTTCTCCTTCTTGCTCCCTTCTCTCCCCCTTTGCCCTTGGCCATGCAATACCCTTGAGCCCAGCAACGATGCTGCCTGAGGCTCTCACTACTTGTTGCCCGTGGGTTACCAGCCTCCAAAATTGTGAGGAATATCATGGGCTGTGGTCACCTATGATAGTAACAGAAAATGGACCAAGCCAATCTTTAATTTCACCTAGGATATCTTGTTGGGGTTTGGGCTAGACAGATAAGCTCCCCCAACCTCCTGTCCCCTCCTCCCAGTCCCCCATTTTTGGTAAAGGCACCTTCCATATTGGGCCATAGCAAGGATCTGCCTTTTTCAAGTTGCTTATTAGAGATACATATTTTCTTGAGTTGAAGAGGAAGGGGTTCCCAGTTGTTCTGCTTAAAGACGATTGTTTATTCTTGTGTGTTTTTATTATACTTCAAGTGGCTTCTTTAACCTTTTGCCCCAGTTGCTGGTCCATAACCATTACCAGCCTTCAGTGCATCAGCTTTTGGAAAGACGTTCAGTCTCTGTTACCTGTGTCCTTGACTGTGGTCATCCCTCCCCACTGGTCCTCTCTGAGATTCACTGGTCATGTTTTCCTCTGGCACATGGCTACATATTCTGGACTGTGACAGGCAGTGCTCTATGCATATGTGGGCCCCTGTTGTCACTTTTCGTGGACTCTGATGCATCACCCCGACATCTCTAACTGCTTCTGCTATAAATTCCCGAGCTTTGTGGCCTGCAGAATGGCCAATTTTAGCAAACTCGGATTTACGCTTTAAACAAATCTATAGCTGGTATTTGTGTCTGTTCATTTTTGTCAGAATGGTGTTCTGCCTCTATGCCTCTATAAAGCAAAAAAAAAAGTGTCGTTTTGGATCACTTCGTGTTCACTCCGCAGATCTCTCAATCTCTACTCTGGGCCTCCTGGCTTCCTGTGATTCAAGATTTCCTCTCTGAGATGGTCATTGGGCTTTCTTGGCGTACTCTGAGAAACAGACCTTCTAGGAGCCAAGCCACGCTCTGTCATTAAGGCCTCTGGCTTGCTCAGCAAGGAGTTAACAATTCACAACAACATCAGAGGAGCAGAGCACAGCTCTAAATTGGTTGATTGGCAGTTCGCTTGATCAACTGCTGGCCCCTAGCCATTTGGGAAAATTCTTCATATAGCCACAAGATGGCGCAATGAGATGGAGCCATTACCTTCCGGGAAGAACAGGGCCATTTTGCACCTCAGGTGGAGCTGGAATGAGGAACAGACGCAGTGGTGGCTGGAGATGGAGAGATGGAGGTGGGGAGGTTGCCAAGAGGGCGGCAGACAGGCTAGATTATGTAATTTCATTTTATTCTCTGTGTGAGGGAGAATAATTGCTTTGATTTTGAAAAAGTGTGTATTGGATTCTCCAAGGAGGAGAGATCGGGAGTGGACTAGTTAGCGAGGTGATGAGGAAACCTAGGGGGGGCCAGGACCACGTTAGGAACGGCTGTTCTCATCCTCTCAGTGTAGCTAAATTACAATACAGGAAGTTAATTCCCCCTTGAGAAGAACAATGAGAAGAAGAAATTCTACGGGAATTTTCTCCTACCTGCCTTCCTTCTTAGGTTGTTGCAAAGAATGGCAAAAAGCAGGCAACAGTATAAAGACACGCTTATGTGTGTTTATACACACCCTTAGTACCGCCACTGGACATTTCAGTATACAGCAAATTAAAGGCAGTTCTCTTCCTCCAAGGAATGACCTGTTTAATGTGGAGTACATGACTCCACGCGGGTACAACACACCGTTCCCGGATGACAGCAGACAGGGCGTTCTGCAAGGACTATGGCGCCGTTAGCCAGTGCCCGCTCTTCCATTTGGACACAGCAAAATAGAAGTTATGAAAAATTTTGATATAACCTAATATTTTTCCTCCATAAAAGAAAACATGCCATTTCTTCTTTCATTTGGTTCTTTTCTTATACCATCCAACAAAATTCTGTGATCTCATTCACGAAGATTCTTAAGCTTTCCAAATACCTCCATTTAAATGCCACAGTATTCTCCAGTCTGTTTGTGTGAAGATTATCTTCTTGTTTGTGTTTTGAGACAGGGGCTTACTCAAGCTCAAACTGGCCCTGACATCATACCAATCCTCCTGCCTCAGCTTCCACAGTTCAAGATTAGACGGTTAGGTCATAGGTATATTTTCACCTTGACAGACTCCTCAGTGTTTCCCTTGGAACACACACTTATGAAGTATCTAGATACTTCATTGCAATGTTTATGCTTGTAAGTTGATTCAAGCAAATTCCAGTGGTTTTTTTTTTCAGTTTATTCTTTTGGGCTTTCTATAACTATAACTACAGCATTTAAAATAGGTAGCTATACTACGTAAAAAATACAATTCTCATTTGAGAGGAGTGAGCCGCTTTCTCTTCTTCCCTTTCTTGACTGACTGTCTTGGAGGTAGTATTAACTTTAATACTAAACAAAGGTGGTTGTATTTTTAATAGGAATATGTGAAAAGGAAATTGCATACGCCTCTGTGTTAAATGCAAATTTTGCATGATGCGTAGTAACAGTTCACACAGAATAAAGCCATTTCCATATTGATTTTTAAAAACATAAATACAAATTTCAACCATATGGTATCTATACAAGATTCGCTGATTTCCAACGCAGATCCTCTTTCACCAATATAAACATCACGATTTGGTCATCACGCGATGTACACATTTTAAAACATCACACTATACCCCATAAGTATTCAAAATTATATATCAATTAAAAATAAAGCAAAAATTTCAAAGTAGAAATTTCATTTAAAAAATTTGTGAAAATAAACAGGGAATTACTGAGGATGTGGAAGGAGAAAATAAGAGGGGGGAATATGAACGAAATTAATCAAATGTATAAAATGTAATTAAATAATTACTTCACTCAATGACTATTTGTCAATAAAAAGAAAAGGTGTCCACATCAAACACAAACTAACTCAGCAGCAAGGTTGAAGTCACAAACACGGATAACTGTGTCACCTTTAACCACGAGAACTTACATGGGCATATTTGAATCACACTGAACAAATTAAGGCTGATACCCATAGCAAAGAAATATTTGAAAAAGCAAAATCATCTTATTGTCTGTAAAGAAACTACTTCGAAATTTACTTTTTTTTTTTTTTTGATTTTCGAGACAGGGTTTCTCCGTAGCTTTTTGGTTCCTGTCCTGGAACTAGCTCTTGTAGACCAGGCTGGCCTCGAACTCCCAGAGATCCGCCTGTCTCTGCCTCCCAAGTGCTGGGATTAAAGGCGAGCGCCACCACCGCCCGGCGAAATTTACTTTCTTAAAGCAGTGTGAGTTAAAAGATACAAAGCAAGCTTTTGCAGAAACAGGAAAAGAGGTTAATATGTGGTAATACTCACAGAGCCTCTACACCTTCTCCATAGCTATCCACAGAAGCAGACAGATTGGCTAAGGACTACAGGAAATTTGATACAGTGATGAGAAGAGCTTATTTCACACAGGACACGGAATCCAGGAATATAGGACACACTCACTGCAGAGGCACACCGAAGATCTATTGACTTGATGTTACGCTGTCAGCTGGAATTCATCTCAACCAGTTTCCAGCAAGGACACCAGATACACTTTCCCCCCTCCAAGATGCAATTCATTTCAAAATCACTGGCAAAAGGCACAGGAAAATTTCAATCTGATGAGAAATTAACCCATGGATCAAAGAAGAAATGTGGCCTTACAAATCAGGAAATACACACACACACACACACACACACACACACACACGATTAAGCTTTGGGAATGCGGTTGAAATCATTAGAAAATGTATGGCCACACATTTATATTAGAGAAAAAAACTAACTAAAAAAGATGAACTGAATATAATCTACGTGAAACCAGACCCAAAAGTATTTTTCAAAGGAGCCAAGAATAAGAAGTAAATATAACAGAAGTAAATATAAAAGAAGTAAATATAACAAATATTGGGTAAATATAATCAAAACATAAAATTGAAAGTAACAGAGCCAAAATTTGGTTCTTATGTGAGACAAAAATGGAGCCGTTTCTGGCAAGATTCTCGCAAGGCTAAGATAAAATAATTAAATTGTAGCAATGCACACGGGGCTGGCAGAACTATCAAGAAGAACTCTGAGGAGCTGTGCCCTAATAGTCTATGAATTTCTGGAACAAAAGAAACCGTAGGAAAGCAGCCCTAGAATGAAACAGGGAAGAACGTGACTGGCGACTTCACCCGTTTATCCTCCTCCTTTTTACATCTCCTTCTGCATTTGACATCCCTAAGGCCAGCCAGGAAAGGCAGAGCAGCACAGAGGGTGCAGGGAAGCTGTGGGGGGTGTGCACCAAGGCTGCAGAAGGACCTGACCCTACCTGTAGGGCTGTAGACCTGGGACCAACAGTCGCTCAGGACCGGCAAAATTAAGTTCACTTACAAAATGTCGGTTGTCACGGAGCAGACACAACCTTCTAAGTTTTCTTACCCGCTAACCCCACAAAGAAAACTGCAATGAGCCAAACCGAATAATTGTCTGAAAATGCATGCCGCTCAGGAAAGCCCCCAGAAGGCTCTAAGTTATGGGAAGTGTGATTGATGGGACACATCAATGGGGCCAGCATCCTGAAAAGACCAATGAAGCATTTCCTTTGCAGAGGCTACAGGTTCACCCCAGGGATAAAGACTCCCCTTAGGCTTGAGGGAGCTCTTGGGCATAACCCAATGCTTGGTCCCCAGGGACAGAGGGACAAGCACCTCAGTCACACACCTCTGACACACAAGGAGCACTTCAGCTTCCTGACAGAAAGGGGCCTGGTGAAGATTTGCACATGCTAAATAGCATTCAACAGAGGACACAGCCACCTGGAGAAACACAATAAGGAAAAGCATTGCTCCTGGGAATTCCAATGCACACCTGTGATCTCCTGTCACGTGGGTGCTGCTGGGCCCTGTGATTGCTCCACTCCTGGGAGTGGAAGTAACTGGATGACCCTGTCACTTCCCCTATCTCTTTTTTAACACACTCCCCCTTCAAAAGGACCCTGGATGCTCCTTGACTTGCGATTAGCTCCTCTAGATAAATCGCTGCAAGTTGAAAGTATTATTAGTCAAGGAGCGTGGAAGCGCCCTTGGCCGCAGGGGGGAGGGGTGCATCCGTCTAGGACACGCCCCACTGGAGGATCCTGATGTAGCCAACCGAGGAAGATGCATGAATTCAAAGTGTGCTGCAGCCTGGGGAACAGTGTCGCAGAGTGCACGGGTCAGGGCCCTAAGAAACCGTGGTCCATCATTTCAACTCAAACAAACACAATTCTAATAGTATCTGAGAGTGTTTCAGAACGAGAAACCCATGTACCCGGTAGACGCTGTGGAGAACACCGGAAAGGAAGAGTGTCAGTGGACAGAGGGTAGGAAGCACAGGAGACGATGATTACAAACTGTTTGTGGTGGATAGGCTCCTCAAATTTCCAAGGAAGACCAAGGAAACATTCATGCAGCCCAGGTACTTCAGTCCCCTTGTTGAAAACACGCTGTAGCACAATTAATAAAATCCCAGAGACAGACAGTGGGGCTCAACCCGAAGAAAAGAAAAGTCAAACAGCCAGGCACTGGCTCTTACCCCTACTCAGTCCGAAATGACGATCATACCTCCAGGAATCTCAGAATGAGACTGAGTCTGAGAGCTGTCTCCTCCCACTTTATATTCCTCTCTAGTTCTGGGATTAAAGGCGTGCACCACTACTGCCTAGTTTCTATGGCAAATTTTTATGGCTGCTGGGATTAAAGGTGTGTGTCTTCACTGCCTGGTTTATAAGGCTGACCAGTGCAGCTGTTTAACTCTCTAATCTTTGGGCAAGCTTTATTTATTAAAATGCAAACGAAATATCACTACAACACACTGCATACCTCAAAGAAACCAGTCTGGACGGCTCAACGTTACCCCATCGTTGTGGCATTGTGGAAAGGCAGACTATGGAGACCCCACAAAGGTGAGCAGTTGCCAAGGACTGGGAGGTGGAGGAGGGCAATACTTTGTAACTAAAGCACAGGAGACTTTAGGTCGATGAGACTGTTTGGTATGTGGTTTCAATGGCGTGCAGCTGACATTTACCAGTAGTCAGGATGCCTACCTTGCATCAGCTGATAGCAATAGGGAAGCCATGACTGGGGAACCAGCACGGGTGATCCATTTTCCTCGGTGGTCTTAAAAACACGTCGTGACTCTTAAAGGTTGGAGGAGTTGGAATTTTGGTAGCAGGGCCTGTATACAGTCTAATAAAAAGTACCGAATGAGACAATGAAGATCATTTTGCTATAAAAGGCTCCATTCCTCCAAGAAATAAAGTAGCTATTTGTATCGGTGCACCGATTTAAGTAAAATTGTTCAGCACTGAAAGTTCCAGGTTCTCGTGTTAATAGAAACGGACTCTGGACACATTAACACATCATGCTTAGGCAAAACCAGAATAAAAACCATGACAGTAGTTAAGATAGAGACTGTGGGCTGGAGGAATGGCTCAGTGCTGCGATTTCAGAGGCACCTGAGCACAGCTGACTTCACCATTGCGTGGGGCATGGCACCCGAGCACAGCTGACTTCACCATTGCGTGGGGCATGGCATCCGAGCACAGCTGACTTCACCATTGCATGGGGCATGGCACCCGAGCACAGCTGACTTTCACTTTTACAACGTCTTCCCTGAATGAAAAATTCAGAGAACTCTGTTTTCTAGCTACAGATAAAAGCTACACTGTAGGAGTTAGACGTTGTAAACAACAACAGGGCTACTAGGTTGAAATAGCTGGATCTGAGTGATGGTTTCACTAGTTCAAGTGTCTTTCTCTTCCTTCTTCTCTCCCTCCCTCCCTCCCTCCTTCCCTCCCTCCCTCCTTCTCTCCCTCCCTCCCTCCTTCCTTTCCTTCTTTTCCTTTCTTCCTTCCTTTCTTTTCTTTTTCCTTACAGAAATATAGATACTGAGATGAGACTCTTGTAGCTCTGCAGCAAGGGACATTGCATTTTAGGTTCCATTTAAAGATTACATGCTTTGGGAGATGGCGGCATGAATTTTTCGTTGCAGCTCAACATGTAACCCTCTCCCTCTATGTTTAGATGGATTGGATATCTAGATGAGCCTAAAGCACCAAGCAATAGAAGGGTGGCCTTTGAGGTGGAGAGGCTCAGCAGGCAAATCAAAGGTGTTGCACCTGTGTGGACTTGAGATAAGGTCTTCAGAGGTCAAATCAAAGCAGTTGGGAAAGCACAACCAGGGTTCATTCCTTCAGCAAGGGAGGAGGTGGTAGAAGCTGAGCAGCCTGGCATGTTCAGCAGGGAACAGAAGACTTAGCCTTAAGTCAAGGGCAAGTCCAGGGCCAGCACCCAAGTTCATTGTCTGAATCTCTCTCTCTCTCTCTCTCTCTCTCTCTCTCTCTCTCTCTCTCTCTCTCCTCCCTCCCTCCCTCCCTCCCTCCCTCCCTCCCTCTCTCTCTCTCTCTCTCTCTCACACACACACACGCACATATGCACACACATACACACATGCATGCATGCACACACACGCACACATACACACATGCGTACACACACATATGCACACATATATGCACACACATATGCACATGCACACACATACACACATGCACACAAGAACACATGCACGCACGCACACAGGCACCCACACATACACACATACACACACAGAAAGGAGACAGAGACAGAGTGAGGCAGCCATTGCAGCAGTTAGCGCTAACCATCAAATCGGTCACGGGACCACACTCTCTCTACACCCATCATTTCCTCCTCACCTCTCCCAGGAGGTTCCCATCACCAACCATGTAGATAAATTCACAAGGCCTGAGTCACCTGTCTGTCACTAGGCTACCAAGATAGGTGGCAGTGTCAGCCCCTGGCCTCGAACCATTCTAACCCCAAACCCATCTTATGTTCTTCTCCATGGCTGAGTCAATCCAGTTTCTCCAGGAGCACACACTCCCTCCCCAGCAGTTTGGGTTCCGAGGATGTTATCCCAGGCATGGCGAGGCAATTTCATATGGAAGGAGATTTTTCAAGTCTTCTTTACTGGAGTTAAGAGAAACCATGGTTTCTTTGTGACGGCTGGGTCTTTGGTGTTAATTTCTTCTAAGCACTTAAGTACCTTAATTTACGTTCCAATTAGCAGAGCCATATTTCCAAAGATTGCAGTAATTCAGAATTCTGAAGCCTGGAAGACGTGCTATCTAAGCAGACTGGTAAGCACACAGAGGTACCGCTGCTGTGTGGTACCTTTACTCTGCAGGCACACAGACTCCACAGACTCCCTCCCATCTGAAAAGGGAAGATTTTAGCATCTAGCAACTATGGTGATAGAGCCTGAGAGCGAAGGTGGCAACTAAGAACAAGGGAGTTTGGTGAGGGACCATGCTCTTGGGAATTTGACATATATGCTGCCTAGCCCAGCCGGTTTAGAGCAGAGCTAAATTTATATCCTAACACATGGCTGCCTAGGATGATCAAGCACCAGATCTTTCTTTGATCAAAAAAACTCTATTTTTTAAATGTCACAGACTAGGATAGAGAGATGTCTCCGTGGTTAAAGAACTTGCTGGGCAATCAGGAGGACCTGAGTTCAAATTCTGAGCTCCCAGGTAAATATGATCCCAGCTTCAGAAGGCCCAGACAAAGGATCCCCATGGTGACATGGTTAGCTCTAACTATGTGGGATTTAGAGACTCCCCACATCAGTGTGTAAGAGGAAAGAGTCATCGAGGATGGTTTACAGCATCCACCTCTGTCTACGCCATACATGTGCAACCGCACCCACCCTTACACGCTTCTAAAAATGGAAAGGAAAGCGATGCCATAGATAGACCTTGGGTACCATCCAGTGTCTTGTGCCTGTGACGTAACAGCTCATGTGTCTTATCCCATTTTCTCTAAAAAAACACAAATCGTTCCAAATTTTCTGGTAGTTTTCTTCTTTAAAAACATGGCTAACTGAATCAATCTGCCTGAATTTGATGTCATTTAGTTCTGGAATAAACCCTTTTTTAAATTATGGGCAACATTTGCTCTCTTTCAAACCCTATAGACGTATTTTTCATCTAAGAAATTGTGGGTGTGAGAAATATATCATTTCAACCTTGAGTGGACCATGAATTTAAGTCCACCTCATCTTGCATCAGAAGGTCCAGAAACGTACTTGCTCAAATTTGGTCCATGACCATATTGAGCAGAAATGAAGACTAAGTACATTCTTCTTCATACACTGTCCTCTGCCCAGAGCTACTGAAGTTCTTGTAGAGGTGATAAGTTCTACCTGATGTGACTAAGGGGCTCTGCAGAGCTCCTCATGAGTCCTTCATAAAATGGGTGCCCGTTAAGAGGGATGCTATTGTATCCTAAGATGCCTGCTCTGTAGTTGCTGAGATATATTATCACTAACCAGATGCTGCAGGGAAGAAGAGCAACCCAGTTGTTTTCATTGTCGTCTTCTTCTTCTTCTTCTTCTTCTTCTTCTTCTTCTTCTTCTTCTTCTTCTTCTTCTTCTCCTTCTCCTTCTCCTTCTCCTTCTCCTTCTCCTTCTCCTTCTCCTTCTCCTTCTCCTTCTTCTTCTTCTTCTTCTTCTTCTTCTTCTCCTCCTCCTTCTCCTTCTTCCCTTTTCCTCTTTTTCTTCTTTCTCTTCCCTCTTCTTTGTATTCTTCTTCCTCTATTCCTCCCTTCTTTTTTGCTTTTCTTTTTTCTCCCTTTTCCTTTCTTTTCTTCTTTCTGAGTTAGTTTCAAGAACTTGCTGGTTTTGTGTGTCAACTTGACACAAGCTAGAGCCATCAGAGGCAGGAGTCTGAGGCAAGGAAATGCCTCTGTGAGTTTCAACTGTAAGGCATTTTCTCATTGAGTGATCCATGCTGGAGGGCCCAGCCTATGATAGGTGATTCATTCCCTCGGCTTTCTAAGAAAGCAGAATGAGCAAACCAGGAGAAGCAAGCCAGTAAGTAGCCCCCCTTCACGGCCTCTACATCAGCTCCCACCTCTAGAACCCTCTTTGAGTTCTTGTCCTGACTTCCTTCAATCATGAAAAGCAATCTGGAAGTGTAAGCCAAGCAACCCTTTTCCTCCCCACCTTGCTTTATGGTTATGGTGTTTCATCGCAGTGATAGACCCCTAACTAAGGCACTATATAACCCAAGCTAGCTTCACCTTGCAATCCTTCTGCTTTCATCTCCAAAGTCCCGGGATTGTATGAGCCCCCACCCCAGCTAGGTCTTTCCAATGGTTCACTCTCCACAGCAGCCTGCTTGCTGGAGCCTTGCACAAGTATGTGTTCCATCAAGCCACCCCATTAGAACGGCCTCTCTTCTTACTCACATGGCGTTAGGAATGTGACTTTCCCCTCAGTGCCAGGAGCCTGTTTCCCCACTGTGGTGATGTCAAGCTGATAGATCCATCAGGTGGTGGGGCCTGGTAGAAGGCAAGTAGACCGTGTTCCTGACATCCTCCGAGGGGAGCGGTAGAGTTCTTGAAGGAACTGCTTAGTACCAGAATGAACCTGCTTAGTTCCCATCAGAGCTGTCATGAAGAGAGAAACCGACCCCCGAACCCGAACCCCTCTCTGGCTTCTTCTCTTCTCCCATGACTTCCTGTTCCCTTTTCCCACACTTCTACCACGACACTCCTGCCACTGTGTAAGAAGCCAAAACACGGGTTGACAAGTCAACACCATCTTAGACTCATAACTTGCCAAACAATGAGCTAAATACATTTCTTTTCTTTATGAAGTACATAGTCCTGAGCATTTTGTTACAGCAACAGAAAATGGATTTAGACGTCTGTTTAGCTAGAGCAAACTGTAATGAAGATATATGTGCATGTTGTGTGTGTTTAAGTTTCTAGACATTCAAAATTTCTTCATACACAGACCCTTTTCTTATTGCCAATACAACAAAAAAATCTAATTTTCTCTAGGTGGGTATTAGTTTCCATTTTAAAATGTAAGCTGAAATGGCTATCAAGGAACACAATATGCAGGGCTGGAGACGGAAAACATAGTAAAACACCATATTCTGCAAACAAAACAAAAACAAAGGAAACCTTCTGTTTCTTTTACGAAAGGCAAAATATGTTTACGTCTTAACTCAATGTGTCTGTTTCCAGAACCGTTTATTTGTCTTCAACAAACACAAGTCAAGAAAGAAGCACAGTACCTTTTAAAATGCCAGCTGAGGGCATAGAAGGTTAGTTTAGCAGTGAAGAGCACAGCTTGCATGCAGGGACCCTAGTCTATTCGGATGCACACCTTCTTAGGCCTGGATGGAGGGAGGAGGGCCTTGGACATCCCACAGGGCAGGGAACCCTGCCCTCTCTTAAGGAGGGAGAGGGAGGGAAGTGGGGGAGTTAAGTGTGGTGGGATGGTAGGAGGGGAGGAAGCGTAAATTTTTGAATGGAAAAATGAAATAAAAGATCACAGCTTACTCTTCTGGAGGACCCACGTTCCATCCCCAGCATCCACATGATAGCCTGCAACAGTCTTGTGACTTGGAGATAGCATTCCTCTTTGTAGTCCTGGATAGGTAGATGAGCCAACTTCAAGCTCACGCATTCTCCTGCCTCTGCCTTCCTAGTGGAGTTCTGGGATTAAAAGGATGCTCTACCATGTCTGGCCTGGAAAACCATGTTTAAAGTTAAGAAACAATACTGAGCTATACAGCAGGCTAGAGAAGAGTGCCGGTACCATAGGAGGCAAAAGAGATAAGTTAGCTCAGGAATAATCTCTCTAAAGGAAATTTAAAAGCGAGATTTAAAACTTTCTCCTCCTCTTCCTCCTCCTCCTCTTCCTCCTCCTCCTCCTCCTCCTCCTCCTCTTCTTCCTCCTCTTCCTCCTCCTCCTCCTCTGCTTTTGAAGGCCACTAGGAATCACTTAGGATTCAGTTTACTGATGACAATGACTTGTAACTATGTTGGTTGGTTTTTGTCCACTTGACACAACCTAAGGCCATCTGAGAAGAGGAAACTGAAAATGTTTCCATCCCAAGAGCCTACAGGCAAATCTGTGTGATGTATGAGGACCCAGTGAAATGTGGGTTGTTCAACTACTGGGCAGGTGGTCCTGTGTATTTAAGAAATCAGGCTGTACAAGCCACAGGGTGAAGCCAGTAATCAGCAACCCCTTCCGCCACGGTCTCTGTTTCAGTTAGTTTCAGTCTTCAACTCTCTACCTTGAGTTCCTATCTTGACTTTCCTCAGCTGTAATTCAAATAAAGCATGTGTTGCTCTTGCTCTTCGTATTTATTGCAGTAACAGACAACAAACGAGGACCTTCCCTCCTTCTGTCCTTTGTTGTTTATTTTGTTTTGTTTTTTGTTTTGAGATAGGATTTCACTGAGTGTCCTGAGCTGTCCTCCAGGGCACAGTCCCTCAGCTTTAGCTTCCTGAGGGCCTGGATTGCAGGTGCACACCTCCATACCTGGCTTTTAAGGAGCTTTCTAATAACCAAAGCTAAATAATATAATGGATATTGATGTATGACAAAATTCCTTGTAGATCCCACTCACTGTCAGAAAGACCCACAAGAGAAAATTGCTACATGTGCTCTTCAAATGGGGTGTGTGGGGGTCATAGTGGAATAATTGTGATGGGATTCCTAATTATTACGCTCACAAACACCTGGAAAAGCAGACAAAACACCTTAAACCACTTTCCAGATGCTGGGAAGTAGTCCACAGTAACAAGTTCTTGGTGAGAAAAAAGACACAGAGAGCAGACACAACATCCTCCTGTTTCCTACCTGCCAGGGGACTCTCGGGACAGATCAGGCAGCAGTTAAGGTCACAAGAGAGACAGTACGGTCACTTGGAAGGTAAAGTACCAGCCAGAAGGAAAAGTAGGTAGTAGTAACTGCAGAAACCTGCGAGGTATTAGTATGCGTAGTCAGGAACACAATGGTACATATTCATGAAGGAAATCTCAGGAAGCTGAGCGACTCAGGGTCATGAAGCAGTCAGATGAACAGCCCCCAGGAAGCACTTTTCAGTGGGACAGCCATCGGAGCTAGGCTCTGCACACCTGGGTGTTTGATGGAGGCATTGAAGGGACACACTTTAGTAAGGGACGTACTAGTCCCACCCTGAAGCTGCAGAAAATACTCTATCACAGAGCTTAGAGACGTGACTGTGTTGATCTTCAAGTGACTTAATTCCTTTTCATTTTAAAACACGTAGTCACCATGCACAAAACTCAAGTCCAAATGGATTAAAGACCTCAATATCAGTTTGAACACAGTGAACCTGATAGAAGAGAAAATGGGAAGTACTCTACAACACATGGGCACAGGAGACCACTTCTTACGTATAACCCCAGCAGCACAGACATTAAGGACCTCATTGAATAAATGGGACCTCCTGAGACTGAGAAGCTTCTGTAAAGCAAAGGACACTGTCACTAAGACACAAAGGCAACCCACCAACTGGGAGAAGATCTTCACCAACCCCGCAACTGACAAAGGTCTGATCTCCAAAATATATAAAGAACTCAAGAAACTAGACCGTAAAAGGCTAATCAACCCAATTATAAAATGGGGCATTGAGCTGAACAGAGAATTCTCAACAGAAGAACTTCAAATGGCCAAAAGACACTTAAGGTCATGCTCAACTTCCTTAGCGATCAGGGAAATGCAAATCAAGACAACTTTAAGATACCATCTTACACCTGTCAGAATGGCTAAAATCAAAAATACCAATGATAGCCTTTGTTGGAGAGGTTGTGGAGAAAGGGGTACACTCATCCATTGCTGGTGGGAATGCAACCTTGTGCAACCACTTTGGAAGGCAGTATGGCGGTTTCTCAGGAAATTCGGGATCAACTTACCCTTGGACCCAGCAATACCACTCTTGGGAATATACCCAAGAGAGGCCTTATCATACAACAAAAGTATATGCTCTACAATGTTCATAGCAGCATTGTTTGTGATAGCCAGAACCTGGAAACAACCTAGATGCCCTTCAATGGAAGAATGGATGAAGAAAGTATGGAATTTATACATATTAGAGTACTACTCAGCAATAAAAAACAAGGACTTCATGAATTTTGCATACAAATGGATGGAAATAGAAAACACTATCCTGAGTGAGGTAAGCCAGACCCAAAAAGAGGAACATGGGATGTACTCACTCATATTTGGTTTCTAGCCATAAACCAAGGACATTGAGCTTATAATTAGTGATCCTAGAGAAGCTAAATAAGGAGAACCCAAAGAAAAACATATAGGCATCCTCCTGAATATTAACCTTCAGCAAGCGATGAAAGGAGACAGGGACAGAGACCCAAATTGGAGCACAGGACTGAAATCTCAAGGTCCAAATCAGGAGCAGAAGGAGAGAGAGCACGAGCATGGAACTCAGGACCGTGAGGGGTGCACCCACACACTGAAACAATGGGGATGTTCTATTGGGAACTCACCAAGGCCAGCTGGCCTGGGTCTGGAAAAGCCTGGGATAAAACCGGACTCTCTGAACATAGCGGACAATGAGGACTACTGAGAACTCAAGAACAATGGCAATGGGTTTCTGATCCTACTGCACGCACTGGCTTTGTGGGAGCCTAGGCAGGTTGGATGCTCAACTTACTAGACCTGGATGGAGGTGGGGGTTCCTTGGACTTCCCACAGGACAGGGAACCCTGATTGCTTTTCGGGCTGGGGGGAGACTTAATTGGGGAGGGGGAGGGAAATGGGAGGCGGCGGCGGGGAAGAGACAGAAATCTTTAATAAATAAATAAATAAAAACAAAAAACAAAAAAAAAACACGTAGTCTTAACGTTTAGAGTGGATGTGTAGGTACATGAATGTGGTGTGTACATATGTGTTCAGTGTCTCGGTGTGAGCATATGTGTGTTGTGTGAATGTATGTGGCACACGTGTGTATGTACGCACATGTGTGGCACGTACAGTTTGTCTGCATGTGTATTGTGTGCATGTGTGTGTGTGTGATCATTGTATGTTTTCGTATGTGTACTATGTGGAATATACAAGTATGTGGGGTGTGTGAATGTGCATAGGGATGTATGTGTATGCACATGTGTTGGTATAGGCATATATGTGATGTGTGCATGTATGTGTATATGTATATTCCGATCCATGGATGTATAGAACCAGAGGTTGATATCTTCCTCTATCATGTCCTGTGTATGTTTTGAACATGGTCTGTCACTGATCCTGAAACTCATCATTTCTGCCGTGCTGGCTTGCTAGCAAGTCACCAGGAATGCCCGTCTCCATCGCCCCAGTACTAGAGCTCTGGATGGACACCACAATTTCCTGGCTTTTTATTGCAGATGCTTGAAGTCTACACTCAGGTCCTCCCACTTGCACAGCAAGCTTGCTACCCACTTAACCATCTCCCCAGCCTTTGGGGACACACACTTTAA
This sequence comes from Microtus pennsylvanicus, assembly GCF_037038515.1. Classification (NCBI taxonomy): domain Eukaryota; kingdom Metazoa; phylum Chordata; class Mammalia; order Rodentia; family Cricetidae; genus Microtus; species Microtus pennsylvanicus. Next base: position 12,392,511 of record NC_134596.1, read on the forward strand.
AGGAAGGCAATCAAACCAGACACTTAATAAAAAACTCATAAACCAACGGAAAAAAAAAACCCAGCAGTTGTAACATATTGCAAAAAAATACGATCCATTATCCAAAGAGCCAGTAATGCTAGCCTGGAGCCTGGCACTGAGGAATACTGTTCAGGGGTGCTGACAGGGGTGGGCTTCAGTTTAAGTCAAAATTAAGGATGTAATAATAAAAAGAGAACATTCCAGAGATGAAGCATGCAATTATTGAAATAAAAGATACACGGGACAGGATCAGGGGCAATCCATGTGCCTCAAAGGGAAAGATTAGTAAACTGAGGTTTGAAAATGGGAAGCATCCAGAGAAAGAAGTTAAACAAACGTTCCACAGCCAGCGAGAACAGCAGGAGGCAGGAGAATGGGATACGAGTCAGTAGTACAAGACATAATGGGTTTTCAGTTTTTACTTTAGGGAAAACTTTTAGATAACATAACCAAGGCTCAAGGTCCAACTATTTTAAAAATAAAACTGATAGAGGGAGAGAGAGGGGAGGAAGGAGGGAGGGAGAGATTAAAAATGGGGGTAGAAGGGAATTCTGAAAGCCAGATGCTGAAAAGAGGAGATAGAGAGAAAGCTAACAGAATAGCAGGTGATTTCTCATTAGGGGTGAGGTACATGCAGAGGCAGGGAGAAAAAACCCTGACAAACACAGACACACCTGTCAGACCGGAATCCTACACAGGGAAAGGGATCTTTCAAAAGTGACCCTGAAACCAAAACTCTTTCAAGCAACACATGCTCATTGAGTTTATTATAAAAGATCTGTTACATAGAAATGATACATTTTTTCCTCTGATAATAATTAAAATGATTCTCAGTAGAATTTTTCCTTATTGAAAATCCATTAAAATCCATTTAAAATCATTTAAAATTATTTAAAATCCATTTTTGGTTGCTAAAGTAAAAAAAATAATTAGTAGAATATAGAATGAATGTTATTAAGTAAGATGGGAAAGAACAGTGGATTCATATAGTCCAAGGCTTGTCTCTTCATATACTACCATCTACACTTAAATACAAGGACATCTGTCAGTTGCACCCTAGCAGAAACCAAAAGGCAGAATATTACTTGAGATAAGCAGACACACCTGAAGGGTATCTGTGGTAAACCTTCCAGCCACCATTTTGTAAAAGAAAGCCAGCATCTCTTTGGCCCGAAATAATGGATATAAGACGGATATAAAACAGTGCATGTTCCAACCCCCCTCATTCTCTCGCATTCCCAAGTAACAGAAATGAGACCTGGGGGACAGAAATATAGGCAAAGTTGCTCTGAGGTGCTCACCCCAAGGCAAGTGGGCAGAGGAGGGGCAAGAGTGTGGACTGTGCCCAATGTCATCAAATCTGTGGGGTTTTCTTTTCATTTTGTAAAGGGAACCTAGAAATCCATCGACTCATTGATATAAAAATCTAGCTTTAAATATTCACTGTATTTTAACACGATTTCAGTTAACTACGGCATGACCCATCTATATGTAGCCTTCAAACGACTACTTTCACAGCCCTAATTCAAATGATACCAAAACAAGAGAAACAAATACCAGATTGAAGACAGACACAGTGTGCTTTATCCCCCTCCCCCCCACCACCCCTGCCTTACAGTCTGTCTTCCTCTGCCTTTGCGGCCCACACTCCATGTCAGGGTCAAATCCACTGCTGCATCCCTATAAATTTTTCCCGAGCCTCCTATGTCAGTCTTGCCCTTTCCGTTTCCTTAACAACCAAACCATCTTCCAGCTGGTCGAAGCGTTCACATGTTGTCTGCGAAGACCTGTGGTCAGCCTCTCTGTCAGTGAAGGGGCTGCTTCAGAAGTCTGTACGGGTCTGGCCTGTGCTGCCTGGGTGCACCTGCTTGCTGTTAGGCTAGATTTTCCTCTCTGTGCTTCTTCTGAGACCGTCGCCAACCAGATTCTTGCCTACTTATGACATTAGAGCTCCTTAGACGCACCCAGAACTTTCAGGAAAAAGTCATTTCCTTCCACCGTGCTTGTCTCCTACCCGGCCTCTGCACACCTAACACAATGTGGCATTCACCTTGCACTAGGTTCTTCCTAAACACAGCAGTTACACCCAGTTCCATGAGTGGGTCTCAGGACACATAGGTGGACTCTTAGCTTGTAGTCAACCACTTGCCTTGATCAAGCTCTATGTCATGGGCTTTGTGTGTGTGTTGTGTGTGTGTGGTATCACTGATATTTGTCATGCTATGCCTTTAAGATGGTCTACTTTACAATTTGGAATAAGTCTGCCCAGCATCAATGTATGTACTACCTACTTCAGTCCCATCTTCTTTCCTGTGTGCGGCAACAACACTTTTTTTTAAATTTTCTTTTTATTTATTCTTTGTATCTTTTCACGCCATGCATCTCATCCCAGGTGGTGAGAACTCTTAAAGGCCAACCCGTTAGCAAATTTTAAATGTACAAAAATATTGCTGATTGATGTCACAGTGTCGTACAGTGCATGTTTATATACTCATGCCCCCCCACACATACACATGTGCACACATACATCCATAGACACAGAATGCATGGTGCACAGACAGCATCTACAGTCCATGCTAATCAAGGCCACCTCCACTGAGCTACGTTTCTACTTCCTCTCCTACTCCGAGTATCTATCTAAAGGAAATACCATCTCTTCTTTGAAAAGATATCTGTGTCCCCATGTCCATTTTAACATTTTTTTCCCTAACAGTCAAGATATGGAAGGTATCATAAATGCCTGTGGATTGTTGAAAGCATGAAGACAATGTATAAATTACATGCTATATTCCCTTGCCTGAACAAGGAAGTTCTGCTGTTTGTGACAACATGGACGGGGCTGGCAGAGATGCTAAGTAAAATGAGCCAGGCATTGAGAAACAAATGCCACAAGGCTCACTCACAGGCTGCCACCTGTCATGTTGTGGGTGACTGTACTACATCCATCTACATGGACACAGCCAGTCACCCCTCAGCCTCTGAAAACATGCAGTGTGCACCCTATATTTATGGGGATACAGAGTCGATGCTTCTTTTGGTAAAAAAAAAAAATGTCCATCCATCCATTACACAGCTTCTCTGGTAGCTGCTATTTTTAGGCTTTCACATTGGAGATAAAATACAGAATGAGCCAACGCTGGGCTTAGGTGGAACTGCGGTGCCCTCTACTGTTCCCAGACTTAAAGCTACCGTGTTCAGTTTCATTCAACAAAAGGAAAGATGCTAATGAACAAATAGGAATGTAGCCAGAAGACCCATTATTAATCATGACGGACACTGCCTTCAACGTTACCCCAAACCTGTTGAGAGGATAGTAACAGTACATAGACTTCTAGGATTGCAGGTTTCTCTACGTTTTGGGCTCTTGATCATCTCCAAGTTCCTTCAGCTCCATCTGTGTTGGATCATATAAATGTATCGACTATCATACAAACCCTACTGGGGAATGTGACATCACTTCAGCATAAGAAGGGAGAGGGACGTAGGCAATATGATCACATGCAAGGATTTTGGGGCTGATGCTGGGCTTGGAGAGAGTGATGGAATCAGGCTAACTTCAAATTCACAATTGTGCTTCGGCCACCGAGGTCCTGGGATTATAGGTGTGGACCCCATGCTCAGCTGGAATAGTTTAAAGGACTTGATCTTATTTGCCATAATCTTTACTTTTTATGCTTAAATGTGTCGTTATGAAACTGATGGTCCAAAATATGAACACTTCAAATATAGTCTGTCAGAAGAAAAGATCGGCACATATATGCTACACAGTTCATGGCGACATAATATCTGTAACTGTGATGAATACAGAAATAATCCCTGTGTACCTTCTTTTCCCCAAAAATAGTCCCAGCAACTTTGTTCAGCTTTCTATTCATTAATTATTTAAGTCTTCCTATGTCCATTATGTTGTTTAGTCAAGAGAATAACAGATGTAAATTTGGCGTTTGTAAATCTAGAAGTAACACACACAGTGAAAAGCATATAAAGCTAGATATAAGTCGAAATTAACTCTTTTTAGTCCAGTGATTTTAATGATGCTTTTGCTTCACCACGGGAAAAATGTCAGGAGCAAATATAACTTGCAAGTAGGAAAGGTTCATGTACGTGGGCAGAGTCCTGGAGATTTTGGTACCATTGCCTTTGAGTCTGTGGCTCTCTAGTTCTCCGAGGCTGGGAGGGTAGGGTTTAGGAAGGTGCCCATCAGGGGCAAAGAGCAAGAGAAGAGGTCGGCTCCTCCAGTTCCCTTTAAGGGTGCACTTGCAATGACTCATGAACCATTCACAGTCCACCCCTTCTCCATTATTCTCACTGACCAGAACTCTGCAACCCGAGCCTTCCGGGGACATTCAGAATCTTAACCACAGAATTCTCAAGAGACTTTATCGTAGTGACACATCTTCCAAGAACTCAACAAATGGAGAAAACGCTGTGTTCAATTTATCCATGTTAGAAAAAGCCACTAGAAGGAGCATCTTGCTTCTATTTCATAAAGAGCCTCTTGCGCCAGAGTTATTCAAGCTCGTGGGTAACAGTCAAGGTAACTAATTACACACATGGAGAGGCATAACATACTGTTTCTGAAATAATTTTACAGTTTCTGGCTTGGGGAAACCCAGAATTTCTGTAATGTATAAAAGTGCCATCAGGTAGCTCAGATTTGAACAGTGACCTCTCTAACATAACTGGAGATTGGGGGAGAGTCTTATGCTCAGCACTACTACTGAAGGTTCCAGCAGAGAGATTTGCTGCTTCTCCTTATCCCTCTTAGAAGTCACTACTCTGTGTCCACAAACTATGGGGCATGGGAACAAACCCCGGGGCTTTACTCTCAGTCTTTTTCTGGTCTTTAATTTTTAAAAGGCAGCGTCTCATGTTTCCCAGGCTGTCCTGAGACCCTCGGTGTAGTGAAGAACAACCTTAGTCTTCTGCTTCTTACTCTTGGGTTCTGGAATTACATGCATATGCCAGTCAGGTGGCGATTACACAGTGTAGAGGATTGAACTCAGAGTTACTGCACAGCTCAGCAAGCATTAAAAGCCCTTGCTCACCTCCAGGGGAAACACGCTGCCGCCAAGGGGAGAGCTGCCTTGGCATTCGCCTTTCGTAATGTTTGAAAGGGTCTCCTTCTGCCCAGAGGTGGTTAGTATGGGCTGTCCGTGCCTTGCGGAAACTGTGCTACCGACATTGGGCAGACACCAATCATGTTAATCAAGCCCGTGTCTCTGCTGAGAAGGCAATGCCTTCCTTCCTGGCCGCAGAGGGTCACCTGAAAGCCTTTCCCCGCCTGTGACCTACTTTTAGATCTACGACCCCATAATATGCCTCTGTATTTACCATCCCCTAGTTTATCGGGGAACAAGTCTTCAGCAAAACCCTAAACATGTCCTGCTGTTGTGAAAAGGTTTCCTTACCAGATCCAGCAGTGAATGAATTACTCTCGGTGAATTAAATAAAAAGGGTGCTATTATGTCCGTTTCTTCCCCAAAAAGAATGGCTGGGTAAACAAACCCAAGGGGGCTACTGAGGACTGAGGAAGAATAGGAGATGCTGGCTACCCTACCTGACATAAGCAGGCCTAACATCCGCCTAGATTACAGACGCCGCTGTCAGTTCACACAGCCGTACCCCCCTCCCGCCTAAAAGGTGACCAGTGGTTATTTATTCCAGAGGGGAACAAAACCTTGTGGGCTTCTAAGGCCCACAAGAAACTTCAGCAGAAACATGGTTCATCCCCCAAAACAGCGGCCCCCATGCCCTCCCCCTAAGCTTAGTGGGGGCCGGGCATTTGGTGAGAGTCTGGCGGCCTCTACCGGGCACCTCGGCAAAGGGACGTTCCCCAAACCCAGACACGACATGTGGCGCTCTGGAGAGGTGAGAGCGAGCGCGAGTCCGCCGGGGGCGCTGGGGAATCTGCAGCGGGGCAGCGCGCGGCCTCGGGCGCGGCGTGGAGCAGAGCCGCAGGGCGGCGGCGGGAGCGCGGGGCTCCGGGTCCCCTCGGCGCCGAGCTCAGGGCGAGTTCGCGCCGGCAGCATGGGGCGGTGATTCCGCACTGGCCTGCCGCGCCCGCCGCAGGGACAGCGGGCGGCGGAGAAGCAGGATGCGCCCTCGCCGACGGCTCATCAGCCGGGGCCCGCGCGCAGGGTAAGGAGCAGAGGCGACCAAGGTGGCCGGCGCCCTGGGCTCGGGACCGGGACGATCGCAGAGCAGCTGGGCGCTGGCGAGCCCACAGCGCAAACTTTGCCCGGAGACTGCGGAGGCCACAGGCACGGAGGGCAGGGCAGGGGACCCGGTGGCGCGGCTGGACGGGGCTCCGGGCGCAGCCCCTCGAGGTTCAGGGTGGACACCGGGTAGCCGCTACCTGCCGCGCTCGCCGAGCTCTCCCGCCTCTTAAAGCCGCTCCCGCCCGGGAGCAGGGGCGCGCGGTGGGCGCGGGCCCCACTTGGTGTCGCGCGCCTGTCGCGCGGGCTGCTCGAGGCCGGCTCTGGCTGCGCCGCCACTGCACCGCGCGCAGCAGAGGAGGAAGGCGCTGCCTGGCGAGCGCTCAGCCGACCCTGTCCGGGGCTAAGGAGGTCCGGAGGGCTAGGCGCCAGCCCGAGGGCCGATCCACTGGAGGTGTCCGGCGGCGCTGCGGAGCGGCAGGTGCGGGGTGGCGGAGGCTGCGGCTCCGCAGTGCTACCCCCTCGCCCACCTGCGCTGTGCGCCAGCCCTGGTGAGCTCGCACCGCGATGGGGTGGGGGTGCGCCTGGGAGAGCAGCCTAGCAGTGGGGATCGGGAAGTCGAAGGCTGAGGGGCGGCAGAAGGCTCGCCTGGGTTTCCTGCATGCGGCGCCGCGTGCTCGCCGCCTAGACTCCCGAGCCCCAGGATGCGCCCAGGCGACCACAGCCTGTCAGCCTTTTCTGTTCTTGACTGGAGGCTCAGAGGGCCTTCTCCTCCGAGATGGAAGTACCTGTTGTGTGCTTTCTAGTTCTGGACTTTAGGGGGTCTCCCTGGAAAGATGTTTCTTTTGGAACTCTGGCTTGATGGTGTATGTTGAGCACCTATTTACGTTATGCGCATGCTGAGATAGATGTGCCTTCTCTAAGGTTGTTGCTGGCCCGGGAGCAGTGCTTGCTTGGATTTCCACTGCACTAACCAGAGCCCAGATAAGAACAGAGAGATATTTGCCAAGTGTCATGATTCTAAGTCATACAGTCCTGGGGCAAGATGCCAAGCCAGAAAGTCCGACCCTCACAGACAGGTCTACTGTGGCGCTCCTCTAGAAGATGTGTTTCTGACGTATGCCTTTCCCCCTCTTCCCACACACTTTCAGCACCTTGCAGAACAAGAATCAGCTTGCTGGCTTTGAACGTGTGACAAATATTTCAGAAAGGTAAATTTATCTCACTTGTAGATTTGATAGATACAAAATGCAGTTGCCAAATAACTTTGAGCCCTATGTTAATAATTGGGTCATTTAGACCGTGCTTAAAAAAAAAGTACAACAGTATTTGAGGGATGCAACGAGTCTATCGACTGTGCATTCTGTAAAACTGAAGCAAAAACCTCTACTGTCACCTTTTCACACTGTCTTGCTGCCCACGGAAAAGTGGTACAAACCGCCGGCCCAGTCTGCTGGTGACAAGGACCAGGTTCCAGGCTTTGTCAGCGTCTCTGTGGCAGCGGCATGCTGGGACCCACTGGAGTGGCAGGGACGTCCGTGTTCATGTGCGTTTCCCCTTTGTGTGTTTTCAGCTTCAAGATCAAGTTGGAGGAAAGAACAGTTTTTCTTCCAAATTCATCTGCTCCAACTATTATTCGTACTGGGAATGGACGATGGCATGGTGTCTAGATTTATCATGACCAAAACCCTCCTCGTCTTCTGTGTTTCCATGGCCTTATCCAGTCACTTTGGGTAAGTTCTCCCCTGTGATTTCATTGTATGGTCTTGGGGTCCTGGGCCATTGTGAGCCCCTGTAGCATAGGGCAGGACTGTCTTGGCTTGCCACCTCTGCAATCCTGCATCCATCGTTCAGTTGTGCTGAATGTGTCCTGACCCATGCTTTCTTTCCGAACAACGCTGCTCCTGGTGCAGGGTCTCTGAGATGAGTTAGACCGGAGAAAAGAGGTTTTTGCAAGCGGAAGCAGAAGACGGCTTGAGGGAAGCTGTTTCCTCCCGCTCAGGTTGGAAGAGATTCAGAAGTTCATGGGCGTTAAGGACGTCTGCTGCTGTTAGACAAGTGTGTAACACACTGATTCCCTCCTCGTGGCCATTAGGCTGCTGATTTTGCTTTTTTGTTTTTTTAAAGCCAGGCTGATGCTGTGCATGTGGCATGGAAAGAGATCCAAAATAGCCTTGGCTGAGCCAAGCGCAGAAATCACAGAGACTACACCTGGCTCACCTCCGAGACGCTGGCGATGCCGTTTCCGCTGGTCTCTTCATTTGGGCCGTTGGTGTCTCTGTCCCAACACTAGCCTTTCCCTAGCATACTAGTAATACTCAGTGTTCCAAATGCAAGCCATGCTGGGCGGTGGTGGCGCACGCCTTTAATCCCAGCACTCGGGAGGCAGAGGCAGGCGGATCTCTGTGAGTTCGAGACCAGCCTGGTCTACAGAGCTAGTTCCAGGACAGGCTCCAAAACCACAGAGAAACCCTGTCTCGAAAAACCAAAAAAAAAAAAAAAAAAAAAAAAAAAAAGCAAGCCATTAGGAGGCAGTCAGTGTTCTTCTTCTCTCCTATGTCCCTCCCTGCCCTAAATTGTCCTGGCTAATCAAAAGGATTGCCAGTTGAAGTGGTCCCATTGGACAGCGCGTGCTGCTTGGTTTCCTGTTTACCACTGTGCATTCCCAAGGGAGCACTTGAGCTAGTTAGAAGGACCGCCGCTCACAACCATCCGTTTCCATTAGTACTGCTAGAGGGTACAAGCTGCTTGGCGGCGGGGGCGGGGGGGGGGCGTTTCACAGGCCCACTCTACTGGGAAAAAAAATTTCAATGAGGGCTCACACTTGTGGCCAGGGTAAGATAAGATGTATTCCCAGCATCCGAGGAAGTCTTAATTGGTCCTCTCATCCCTCCTCTCTTCTCCTCTCCTCCTCTTGTTTCCTCCTGTCCATCTCTCATCTCGCTCGTTCTCATCTCTACCTCTGTCCCCTCTACATTTCTAATTGTGTCTCTGTCTCTTTCCTCTTGCCATCTCTTTTTGTTCTCCCTCTCTCTTCCTCTGCTCAAACGGGAGGGGATAGAAGAGCAGAGAGTGTCCAGAACACAGGCAGGAAACGTCATTCTTCAGCAATGGCATCCTTACTTGCCAGGAAAAGTGGTGTCTTTGCAGGCTATTGCCCAGTCCTCTGCATCCGCTGTCTGTTTACGATTTACACACATGCAGAATGCGCTCTGGAATCCGTTTTTACGGGTCAAATGTTTAGCGATTTTGCTTCTTAAACCGAGCGACACACACTCTGTCTAACAGGTTGTACTTGCCATGAGTCAAAAGACACACCAGGAAAGATGTGGTAGTCCGTATTTACTGGATGACATTCTTGCCTTGCTCATACTGACAAAACCTACTCCCCCCACCCCTCCAGCCCTTTGATTTTCCATCTACTGTGGGAGAGATTTTTCCTTTGCAAGTTCTTTGTGAAATCCTATAAATTGCGTGTCTGCTGAATGGAAGGTGCGTGTGAATGAAATCCCAACTAACATGCACCCGTGCAAATTCATACGTTGAAATAGCTGGCTTATTTTTCTGATGTTCTATGCATTACTGAGTGATATCTTAGAACTTCTGCCCATGCTGTGCTGTGCTATATTGGGAACATAAGTTTATAGGATTTGGCACAATAGTTACGATTATGAATCAAATCAGGCAGGAAGCTATCACTCTCTCTGGTAGATGCAAGACAGAAGTAGGAAGGTATGTGTATGTGTGTAGCTAGTTTCTTATTTAATTCTGTGGCTTGCTAAGGTCTTCTGTGAATTATAGATGGGCTTATAAGTCTCCGGAAGGAAATGCAGATTAAGTCTGAGACTACCCCTCAATTTTTTCAGAAACACTAACTGTTGGAGATGATATTAATTTTTAGATATGACGGTTTTAATTGTTTTATAGTCTACCATAAAATAATACCTACAAACTGCAAAAACTACGTGAGATGCAGCTAGGTTTATTTTAAAAAGGGTGCCCTAAATTCCCAGATCCCATGTCATCACTCTTCCCATTTTGGTTCCTAACACTGCTTGCCCTGTGCATATTTGTGTGTGTCTAGGGTCACACTGGACGTTCAACTCTTTGTTAGTCTTTGGCCCTAAGCTTCTGCTCTTGCAAATTCTTTTGGCTATGTGATTTCAAAATGGACAGGTAGTGTAGCAGTGTATGAATGGGCCGCCAGTAGCTACATCCCAACCTGGGGGCATTTACATTACTCCTGATCTTCCAGGTATCCATTCTCTTGTGTAGAACATGCTTGGTTTGTAAGTTGAAGCATTTGAACTTGTTTCCATGAGAAGATATCCCTGTGAGTGGTGTTTTATACACCCCCATGGGAGTGGACATACACAGCAGGGTCCGTGAGTGATGTCTTACACACCCCTGGGAGTGGACATACACAGCAGGGGCCGTGAGTGATGTCTTACACACCCCTGGGAGTGGACATACACAGCAGGGGCCGTGAGTGATGTCTTACACACCCCTGGGAGTGGACATACACAGTAGGGGCCGTGAGTGATGTCTTACACACCCCTGGGAGTGGACATACACAGCAGGGGCCGTGAGTGATGTCTTACACCCCCATGGGAGTGGACATACACAGCAGGGGCCGTGAGTGATGTCTTACACACCCCTGGGAGTGGACATACACAGCAGGGGCTGTGAGCGAATGCTGGGCTTCTTTAGATGGGGTGGGGGAGTGGGCAAGCAGCACATGGCGTACCCAGAACACACTGGAAGACATATCAAGCTCCACTTACTCCTTCTCAGACGAGGTTCTGCTGACTTACAGATTAATTCTATGTCAGAACCATTGTGTTGAAACCCTACCAGTTCCGTAAAGTTTCCCCGACTTTACATCTTGACAGGCTAATAAGTACTACAAGGCAAAGCACCCACTTCCCCAGTGTTTTCAGCCAATCCTGAGGTCGGTGTCATTAGCCCCATCCTGCCGCTGGCAAGGTGGGGTGGCTGAGTATCTACTCAGCCTACACCTGCTGGGACCCCCCACACTGCGCTGCCCTGTGCCCTTCTGCTCACTTCTCTTCTGTGCTCCTTTCTCTAACTGGGAGTTTGCAATCTGTCAAAGCAATCGAGATGCTTCGGTGTTTTAACATGGAATGGAGCATGCATTTGGGGCTTTGGAAGAGTTTTCCGCACTCTGAGACCGGGGAAGGGAATGGTTTGAATACAATCTCCTTACCTCCTCCTCCCACCAAAGAAGGGATTTCTGTGATTAAGGTTCAAAGGCGGTTGAAAGGGGAAGTTGTAAAGATCTTAGTTGGATTGTGACTCGGATCAGAGAATTACCGATGCTCCTAAATTCGCCCAGGAGACTTGTGAGCTGGCAGGGGTGAGGAGATCTATGCAGAAGCAGGCAGGGGAGAATGAGGAGAGAGGCACCACGGACGGTTCTGTACTAGTGCAAGCAGACACGTCACATTTGTAAAACTCCGTGCGTTCGGCGACAGAGGATATACGTGCGAGGAGGAAAGTGTATTTGGTGATTACATAAGGCCGTTAACGAGAACCTGCTTTGGAAATATCATGAGGACTATTTGTCTTTCTCCACGTGTCTTTCTAAATTTAGTCACCGGTAGCTCATTTTCAATCGTTTTGTAATTTTACTATCGGTTATGAGTTACAAAACAGGGCGTGAGTCAAGCATAGAACGAAGCCAGGGCCTTTAGTCAGCTGCTGCCCCGACCCAGTCAGACGCGTGAAGCTATTTAAGCCATTCCAGTTATTTTAATGAAACCGGTTGTCTAAATTACACACTGTAGACAATTAGTACTGAAACAGGACGGGATCAAAGTGCTGCCCAAGTATATCACATTAAGTTTAAACTGGAATTAATTTGTCAGCATTTAAAAAACCATACTTTGTTAGACTTGACAGGCTAGTAACAGTTTCAAAACACATTTGAAGATTTTTCAGTTCGGTATGGTAATGTCAGATTTCATTCATTTACTGGTATCGACATAGAGATTTGTTTAGAGCAAGGGGAAATATGTCTTAAATTTTTACGTGGGAGCTTCAATTCAAACAGATGTTGGAAATGATATGTTAAATTGATTTTTAATAAATCCTCTGCTCCCATCCTGGTTTGGCCCTCTCCCAAGGTCCCCATACTCCCAATTTACTCAGGAGATCTTGTCTTTTTCTACTTCCCATGTAGATTGGATCTGTGTATGTCTCTCTTAGGGTCCTCATTGTTGTCAAAGTTCTCTGGGATTGTGATTTGTGGGCTGGCTTTCTTTGCTTTATGTTTAAAAACCACTTATGAGTGAGTACATGTGATAATTGTCTTTCTGTGTCTGGGTTACCTCACTCAAAATGATGACTTCTAGCTCCATCCATTTGCCTGCAAATTTCAAGATGTTGTTATCTTTTTTCTGCTGTGTAAATGAACCACATCTTCCTTATCTATTCTTCAGTCAAGGGGCATTTAGGTTATTTCCAGGTTCTGTATGACAAACAATGCTGCTATGAACATACTTGAGCACATGTCCTTGTGGTACAATTGAGCATCCTTTGGATATATACCCAAAAGTGGTATTACTGGGTCTCAAGGAATATTGTTTTTTAATTTTCTGAGAAATCGCCACACTGACATCCAAAGGGGTTGTACCAGCTTGCATTCCCACCAGCAAGGCAGAAGTGTTCCCTTTACCCCACAACCTCTCCAGCATAAGTTGTCATCAGTGTTTTTGATCTTGGCCATTCTTACAGGTGTAAGATGGAATCTGAGCATTGTTTTGATTTGCATTTCTCTGATGACTAAGGATGTTGAGCATTTCCTTAAGTGTCTTTCAGCCATCTAAGATTCCTCTGTTGGAAAACGATATTTTTAATTGACAGTGAAAAGCGGGGTCGTTACAAACATGAAGAAAGGTCTTTTCTTTCCCTGTGAATACATGTGACAGCCTGGCCTTTGGTTCCATAAAGAGGAATCTTTTCATCCTCCTTTCCAACACGCTAGGATAGATGCCTCTCCTCGCTGCAGCAGTGAGCATGTCTGGATCTTGCCTGCACTCGCCATGTCTCCTGAGGCGGGAAGTTGTCTTGAATACCCTTAGATAACAAGTGCGTCCCTCTCCAGAGATGCAGGTTCCTGAGGCCCAGGACACACGGTCCATAGAATAGCTGGAAAAGCACGGCAGAGTGCAGCCAAAGCAGTTAGCAGGGGCAGGGTCGATCTGATGGTTCTGTATGGAGACTGCAGAGAGGAACAGCTTAGATGAGGATGGTGGTCCCGCATAGGACAGAGGGTTCGCGTCTCGGCAGGGTGATGGAGCTGTCTCTAATGTTATTTTAAAAGATATAGAGAGACTATGTTCCCAGACATTCGACACGCCAGTGCTCAGTGAGCAGCGCTCAGAGGGACGGCATGGAGCATGGCTCTTCTAAGCAGGCTGTCCCCAAGTGCCAGCGTGAGTCACTAGCGGGGATCAAGGAAGGGGGAGATTTGGGGTACTTGGGTTTTTATGAAGAGTCAGTGGCACAAAACACACATTTTAATTGGTATGGAATTCAAAGGGAAGTATTGTAATTAAAAGCAAAAAGATATCTTATCTCACTGCCATAGCAACAAGATTTACCAAGAGGCCTATGGGGTGCATTGCCCGAATTTTCAGAAAGCTGCTGTTAAAACAGGGTGTTTAATTTTCACTGAGTCCTCACGGGGTGCATAAGAAGAGCCAAGGCTTTAGAACTTGGGAAATCGTGCCCAGTGTTTCAGGATAAAAGCGGTAGAATCACCTCTTGCCTTACAGATGGCTACTGTTCCCTTTACAAAGGAACCACAGAAAAGAAGACAGCAGGACAGGGAACCTATGTGTTAGAAACAAAAGAGCATCCTAGTCTAGAAGATAAATTGGGCCACTCCTGAGCAGCCCAGGCCAAACCCACTATGATGTGAGGTTTCTGGAGCCTAATGCACAGTGAAGGACCACAGGGAAGGAACAGAAAAGCTCCAATGTCGCCCTGTTTCAGAGCTGTTTCAAAAACAGATAGAACTGAAACATTAGCAAAACATAAGCCAGTGGTTTTCGGCTTAAAAACGAATTGACCCATCAGTTCACACCCAGTTTGGTTCTATCCAAAGATCGCTAGTCTTTTGGATGGCGGGTCCATCTTTTATCTCTCTTTTGACTTATCCTCTGAGGTCAGAAGTTCCTTAGCCAGCCTGCAGCTCAGTCTCTGAATCTCGTACCTGGGATTAATAATTGATTCATCATCACATGACTGATACATTCATCAACCCTGTGCAAAATGCTTTAGCCGATCCAGGTGTGTGTCTGTGCATTAAGACACTCTATTCATGGGGTTTGGGGGGTCCAGAGGATAATCCGTGTGCCGGGGCAAAGCCTGCGTACAATGAAGATCACATTTGGGGTCATACCCATGCAGTCTTGCTTGCTTGAGTACGGTGGCGGCCATCTTTGCTGGTTACTCAAGAGCCGGAATGGAACCGGGCTTCCGTGAGGGTGTGTCCAGATGTGAAAAGACAGGTAACAAACCAGCCATGGCGATGTCATGCCGACTACTGAAAGAGTTATTCGGATGGATGACAGTACAGGCGCAGGAAGGAACTGAGACTGCAGGACTGGAGGAAGTGGGGGAGGGATTAGGAACAGCATAATGGTGGAGAAGACCAAGCCCGTGTGGGAAACGGTGATGAGTACAGGGTACCACAGCAGCGGTCCCCTGAGGAGACTGGGAACGCCCAGCGGCTAGCCTGGCATCAGAGGTACGGGTCCACAGGACGCACAGTCACACTATATAAGGGAGAGGACTGGATTAGATCTGGAGGATCTAGAGAGTCGGATAACTTTACTGTGAGGGTGTCTGTGGGCCAAAGAGCGGAGTGGAGTTTCTTATTATGTGTTTGTCATTGTTTTTTATTTTATTTATTTTATTTTTTTGAGAAAGGATCTCATATATCCCAGGTTAGTCATAAACTGGCTGTGAAACCAAGAACAGACTTGCACTCCTGATCCTCCGACTTGGGAGATTACGGTGTGTGTCACCATGCCTGAAGTGCGCAGCCCTAGGCTGCGAACCCATGTCTCTGTGCAGGCTGGACAAGCCCTCTACCAACTGAGCTCCAGCCTTCTCCAGTTTTACCTTCTGGTGCCATGTGACCCTCCTACTGGAGCCAGCTGGGTATCTGAGACTAGAGACGGCTGTACCAGGTGACCTCACTGAGGAGCCTTGAGCGAGCACATTCCTGTTTAGAGGAAGTGATGGCATGACCTCCGTGTCGCACCCACTGTGAGTGCGGACTGAGTAGAGTGGAGCGAGGTCTGGGGTAAGCGTTTGTAGGAAGAAGGCTGTGTTTTGATCAGTGAGATGTATTGATGGGATGGCGTACGCGTGAAGGGAAGATGAATGGTTAAGGATACACCATCCACTCTTCCTCTTATCAATGAGTTGGGGAAGAGAGCAGAAGAAGATGCGTGCGTGCGTGCGTGTGTGTGTGTGTGTGTGCGTGTGTGTAGCTATGGCTTTGTAAGCCCTTGGAGAAACCACGCCCTCTCCAAGTAGCTGGGCAGGCCTTTGAACATGGGGCTGGAGTCCAGAGAAGAGCTGGGCTGCATCATGATTTAAAAGCTGCTGGGCATGAGAACAGACAGAAGCTGAGCATGGGAAGGGTGGGAAGAGGCGCATCGATTGTGCCCTTGGACGTTATGGGACTATTAGCTTAGGAGGGGAAGAGTAGGGACAAAACTGAAAGGGGCAGAGGAGAGGAAGAAACAGAAGAGCATAGCCGGACACAGCAGCACTTAGAGGTTAAAGCGAGAAGATCTGAGCTTCCAGCTACGCAGCATAACCCTGTCTTCAAAACAATTGAGTAAGCAAGAATGCATCCAGCAGCCAGAACCTAAAGAAAAGAGTCTTTTAGAGGCCAAGAGGAGAGAGCTCTGTAGGAAAGGGGATGCAGTTGTCTTGGCTCAGTGTAGCTACTGGGTCCATGAAGTTGAACAGCTGGTCTTAACTCCTGGATCCGGCGATTCAGAGTTTACTCCTGGCCTTTTACAAAGAGAGCTCCCTGGGCTATAGCTGGCAGGAGACAGACAGAAGCAGCTGCAAGAGAAGGGAAGGGAGGTGTGTATGTGTGCGTGGAGTGTGGGTGGGGTGGGGTTCTAATGGATGCAGCGTTCCCAGTGAATTTTCTAAGAAAAAGGGACAATGGGCCAGGGTAACGCATAGGTGCTGTGGCCTGTGGTGGCACAGTGATAAGCTTTGGAGTCCGAGCCAGGCAGCAGTGCCAAGGACACAGAGAACCTGCAGGCAGAGTGGTGAGGAAGATAGCTTTGATCCGGGCAACTGAAGGGCAATACTGGGAAGGCCTGAGGGCACGAGGAAAACCGAAAATCTCTGGCACAGTACTTCCTGGCTAGGGCTTTAGTTTTATGAAATGTACTCCAAGTTCACAGTCCCTCCTTGAGATAGGAGTGCTCTCCAGTGGGAACCAAACCATAGCTATGGTGTGCCTTGTTGTTATTTAGAAGATAACTAACGTCATAAACAGTGGACAAGCGAGGAAAACATCAGTGAGCAGTGATGTTCATTTAGTTATAGAAGGACCTGAGCAAGCAAAGAGAAGACGCGGTTCTTAGCAGTACTCAAAGTCCAAGGAAGGAAAGCGGTTTTAGAAGGTAGGGACACCGACACCAAAGTCAGTCCTGGGAAAATTAAAAAAGACCTTCACATCCATACTGCCTGGAGGTATAGATACTGAGCCATCCCATGTAAACCACATGTGATTATTACTGCAAGCATACACATTAACCACACAGAAATCTACCAGTATGTCTTCTCCAATACCATCTGTGCTAGGACAATGTTCAAATGACATTTCCAAGGCTGGTGAGCCGTTCTCCTCTTTAAAACACCATAGTAGAGGAACCTCACCAGGGTCACTTAACGTGAACAAAATTCTTAATAGATATTGCAATCTGGATGTGTTAATAGTAAAAGAGCAAAGTTATACTGATGTAAAATCCTTTAAAATTCTTCACCCACGCATGAGCATGCACGCACCAACTCATGCACACACATGATTCTTCTAGGTCTCGTTAAGAAAGTAACTCTTAGCCAACTCCCTTTCCAGAGTTCATTGTCCCTAAGCAGCCGGTTCCAGAAGCTCCTCTGGGTTTCCCAGTCCTTTATATGAAACGGTATTTGCATCTGACCTGTGTACACCCTGCTATGCTACATTGTTTCCAGATTACACACAGTATAAATGGTGATAATACTCTTTCCCCGTAGGGGAAATGACAGAATAAATTTGTGTGTGTGTGTGTGTGTGTGTGTGTGTGTGTGTGTGTGTGTGTGTCTATGTTTTTCTCACATTCTCGGTCAGTGCTTGATGAAATTTCTGCACACAGAGCCTAAAGCCATGGGAGATCATGACTGCATTCTGCGGCCGTTCTAGAGTTCCTGCTGGGTGGGTTATGGTCGCTCTGAAGGTGGCTTCCTCTCAATTTCCCATCCTTGATTTTACACCCCTTATTTCCCTTCAGCCTCATTCAGAAATTCTAACAAACTGGACATGGCAGAAATGCCAGCTAGCTGGGAGTCTGCAGCAAAAAACATAACAAACAAACAACCTGCTTTGGGCCAGGAGGTCAAGGCCAACTTGTGCCCCATAGTGTGAGACCTCATTTTATAAAAGAAATTCAAAAGAACTACAACCAGCTAATGACTCTCAGGTGACCCACCTCTTAGCTCCACTGTTTGCTCCTTAGTCACTGGCCTGTCTATTCTCACATCTTGCCTCTTCCAAGTCCATGATTCCTAAGAATCCAAGGGCCTTGTCAAAAGAGACATCAAGTTACCATTATCTTCAAGAAGCTTTTAAAAGTATAGCGTGGCATCAAAAGTCTTTTGTGGTTTTGTTTGTGACTGTCTTCTCAGGTGTACGTTACCATTTTGAATTTTTAAAACTTTTGTGGTGTTGATGATTAAACCCAGAGCTAGGTCCCTGGTAGTGCTCTATCCCAGTGCCTGGCCCTTGCAGTGAGTGCTCCATCATCCAGTGCCTGGCCCTTGCAGTGAGTGCTCCATCACCCAGTGCCTGGCCCTTGCAGTGAGTGCTCCGTCATCCAGTGCCTGGTCCTCACAGTGCTCCGTCATCCAGTGCCTAACCCTTGCAGTGAATGCTTCATCACCAGTGCCTGGTCCTCACGGTGCTCCGTCACCCAGTGCCTGGTCCTTGCAGTGAGTGCTCCGTCATCCAGTGCCTGGCCCTTGCAGTGAGTGCTCTGTCACCCAGTGCCTGGCCCTTGCAGTGAGTGCTCCCTCACCCAGTGCCTGGCCCTTACAGTGAGTGCTCTGTCATCCAGTGCCTGGTCCTCACAGTGCTCCGTCATCCAGTGCCTAACCCTTGCAGTGAATGCTTCATCACCAGTGCCTGGTCCTCACGGTGCTCCGTCACCCAGTGCCTGGCCCTTACAGTGAGTGCTCCCTCACCCAGTGCCTGGCCCTTGCAGTGAGTGCTCCGTCACACATCACCTGGCCCTTACAGTGAGTGCTCCGTCACACATCACCTGGCCCTTGCAGTGAGTGCTCCGTCACCCATCACCTGGCCCTTACAGTGAGTGCTCCGTCACCCAGTGCCTGGCCCTTACAGTGAGTGCTCCCTCACCCAGTGCCTGGCCCTTACAGTGAGTGCTCCGTCACCCAGCGCCTGGCCCTTGCAGTGAGTGCTCCCTCACCCAGTGCCTGGCCCTTACAGTGAGTGCTCCGTCACCCAGCGCCTGGCCCTTGCAGTGAGTGCTCCCTCACCCAGTGCCTGGCCCTTACAGTGAGTGCTCCGTCACCCAGCGCCTGGCCCTTGCAGTGCTCTGTTACTGAGGAGCAGTGCAGCCCTCATGCTGACTTTTTCCGGAGGTCTCGCATTCTTTCTTCAAATACCAGTTGCTTCTTTGGAACCACTGTTCGTAGTTCTCTCCCGTGCCCCTTTTATTGGATTGAGTCAATCTTCAATCTCAAAAATTCAGGTCTATTTTCTTCCATCCCAAACCTGGCTAGAGCCATGCTCTCTCTGTCCCTTGTGTTCCTGTCACGCCATGCTTTGTGAAGTGACACTACGGTCCTACCCCGGCTGTGCACTTTTGAAATTCTCCAGTACTAAAGCATCTCATGTCTAGATAGATGTCAGGGTCAACGCTGCCTTCTATGTGACCCCAGTTCGCCCCCACAGTACCTGGCATAGGTTCAGACACTGGTCACTGGATCCCATCCCTGAGATTCCCCGAGGAGCATTTAAAGTCTTAGACGCTACTGGAGACTGGAGCACCTACCCTACGCTAGCCCATCTATCTCCAGCTTATCCTTAGAATGCCCTCTTTCTACCAGGACCGCACAGGGAGATCAGCAGGTAGGACTCAGCCTCCACAAATACTGTGTCTTATTCTATCTGAGGTCAGTTAAACCCGAGTCTCCAAGAACCAGAAATCGAGAAGAAGCTAACACCTTGGAAAGGCCAGAAATGGGACAACAGAGAGTGGGAGAGACCCCTTCACTGGCTGAAGGTGTTCACAGTTTATTTCTCTTTAAGACTATCTGGAAAGCCAGCTTCTCAGTGGGTCAGATTTTTTAAGATGCCGGTTCCTAAACTCACTTTCTTGAAATTAGAAGTTGGACCGCCATGACAGGGATTTCGGGGACATTCGGTACTTTGCAGTACCTACCAGTGTCCCTGACTGTCCTGCAGGCTCTGTATCTATGACTGTCATCAGGCTGGAAAATGGGGCTCATCGTGTCCTTTATTCTTCAAAACAAAATTAGCCGAGTGGCTGGGTCACATCCTCACGCCTTCCATATAAACTGGGCTAGAGAATGCAAAAGGTAGTGACTTTTAGAACAGGTTAGGTTGGTTTTATACAGCTGGACCAACATACCCGCAGATTCAAGCATCTGTAAAGTTGACCACACATTTTCTGGTTTGGATTAAAAATCTTGGAAAAATTGACTTCTCTGTAGCCGAGTATGTGCAGACTTTTTTTCTGTGTGTTTTTCTCTAAGTAGTATGCTTTAATAATCATCAGGTCACACTGGGCTAGCGGTGGTTAAAGTAGGCGGGAGGCTGTGTGGAGATGCTATGCACACCCACAGCTATTGCAAAAGGGATCTGAGCGCCCACAGATTTGGGGTTCCGTATTGAAGGGCATCTCTGTTGTCTTAAGAATCCCTTTTCTAGAAGAAACAGTAAATGCAAAAGTGGTAGGCCTGGAGCATCGGATAAGCATAGTACATTTTCATAAGCAATATTGAAAACCCAATAGGAAACCTTCATGTTTTAAGAGAAGGTAGCTATTTTAACCTTATAATTGGATTGGATTAATCTTCAGTTATAATCAGAGTAAGTCACCAACACTTAAAGCCACTTCCTTTATGCCCAAGGTGCTTGTCAGTGATAACAGATTTAGCTTCGCCTCACAAAAGTCCACTCCTTCAAAGATCTTTTCTGACCCCTGAAGCAGGAGCTCACTCACAATTGTGCTAAGAGTGAGCAGACCCCTTGGCCTACACTCAGCAGGGTTAATATGGATGGTGGTCAGGCCTGCCTGGGGAAGATGCGGTGACCCCACCTGAGGCTCCGGTCACCCTGTCTCCCACTGAACACAGATCCCAGTATGTCCCCACTGTTTTCCTTTCCCCAACTGTTGGTTGGTCCAAACTAGGGTTTCTTCATGACTAAGATCTTGCGGCTTGGCGGGGGCCTAAGCAAGACCCCAGATATCTGTGGGTGAAGGAGTCACTGTGCCAGGGGAGCAAGTGGAACTTACATAGCCCTCAGCACTGTTAGGACAGGACATGGCACAGCCACGAATTACAGGTCATTCATTCTGGGGTTCGTTATGGAAAACAAAGACACAAAATCCCCCTAACAACAGCAGCAGTGTAAACCCTGCTTCTGCCCTAAGAGGCATTTCTGTGGATTTTTTTCTTAAAGTCTCTTTTCTACTCCTGGCACATGACCATTTAATACAACACAAAAAAAATATTTCAGACACCCTCCACCTCCCACCCCTGAATGCTGCTACATGAAGGTCCAGAAATTGATACAGGAGGCAATTATAGCAGGACAGGGAAGTTCTGAAATTTTTCTAAGGAAAGTGTCATTATGGACAAGTGAAAGATATTTTAAAATATATGATAAAAATAGTGTCTATTCTGAGAGACGACTTGGAAGCTAAGAGCATTGACTGCTCTTCCAGAGGACCTTGGTTCAGTTCCACATAGTGTTCCCAACCATCCGTAATTCCAGTTTCATAAACTCTAATACCATCTTTGGGCCTCTGCGTTCTCCAGTCATGTACCTGTTTCACAGATGTGCATGCAGGCGAAACTCCTATGCACATAAAATAAAAATAATTAAGTATATGTCCAATAAACGGAAACAGCTCTGGAATTCATAAACATTGCATCTATCCCTTGCCTTGGGGACAACTTGGGTTGGGGTAAAGTCAGATTCAGATCCAAGAGGCACACCAGTTGCCCAAAACAATGAAACAGCGGGCATATGGAGAGAGAGAGAGAGAGAGAGAGAGAGAGAGAGAGAGAGAGAGAGAGAGAGAGAGAGAGGAGCGATATAGTGGCATGCTGTCATGAAAATAGCCAGTGACGTCACCAAATCTTTTTCTCTTGATGGCCAGGTATGTTTCTACCCAATGTGATTGAATAACATTTTATAATTGATAATGGATCAACATAGAAAGCCCTTGAAACATGAAATTATTGCCCCTTAATTGTGGGGATATATCCCAAACCCCTGGTGGGTGCCTAAAATTTAGGGTAGTGTCAAGTCCAGTATCTGTAAAAAAAAAAACAAAAATTTCTATAGCGCACACCTGTGGTAAAGTTCAGCCTATAAATTAGGCGTACTGAGAGATCAAGAGCAACAATAATAAAATCGAAAGGTTTTAACACTACACTGTAATGAAATTGCCAACATCATTACCCTTGTACTTCAGGGCCATTTATTAACTAAAATAAGCTTTCCTTGACATTGTACTTGACAATGATGTGGCAGTTCTGCTGGTCATGAAGACAGCTACTAAATGGCTAGTTGGCAGGCAACATACACTGTGTGGGTGCTCAGAAATACTATCTCCCGAGTAATAAATAGTTTATAAATTCTGAATGGCCTGTTCATGATGTTTGTATGTTAAGACTTTTGAATGAAGTTGACCTTGGGTACTTTAAGTAGTGGGAAATGGACTCATATATGAAAGTATTATTTTTTTTCCTACTTGTTGTAGGAGGGGGCTGCTTGTTGGTCCTGGCGGCACAGCCACAGAATAATCACACAGAAACTGTATTATTTGCAATGCTGTTTGGCCGATAGCTTAAGTGTATTTCTGGCTAAACTCATATCTCTATTAATCTGTATATGGCAACGTGGCTGTGGCTTAGCGGCAAAAGTTCCCAGCGTCTGTCTCCAGTGGCTCCATGCCTCCTCTCTGACTCCGCCTTCATCCTCCCATGCTATGGGCCAAGTCAATTCTTTATTCATCAACCAATAAAAGCAACACATAGACAGAAGGCCCTCCCACACCACCTACTGTTGAATATTCTCACACCTTAATTGTTAAATTGAAGAGATAGTGAGGCCCTCTTAACATTAGGCAGCTGGACATTGCCTAAAATTGGATAACCAGATGGACAATCACTGAATGTCTTGAGGAGACTGTGAGACCAGATATTTTGTGCCTAGTTACTAGACAGCCAAGCAAGCCTAGAGTACAGAATTCATCTTATGCAGCTCAGATGTTTCAAGTCTTTCCACCCAGCTACTACCTACCGGGAGTGGGGAGCAGCTCCCTTGTTTCTTCCGAAAATTATTATGGGTGCTAGAAATAAGGGGCACCCGAAATTTTAAAATACTAAAGAAGAGAGATAAGTACATCCATAGCCTCTGTCCTAACAGGACTGAATTTTAGGTTGTGAGAACTTTCAGCTGTATGCATTTAAACGGTGATGTGAAAATTAGATCACGTGAATGTCATGCTTATTCAAAGTGGACTCTCTTTGGGGCCAGTGATGGGTTGATCTGCTTAGATGCGATCAATGAAAGGGCATGCTTTTCAAGAGCTGAGGGGGGAAAGAGCATGCACAGTCTGGCCTCATCCTCTCACGGAGAGATGGCAACGCTGATTTTAGCAATGGCATGAAGTGCTTCTGCAGTTTCCCACAGCATCCCACAGCCAGACTTCCCAGGGAAGGGACAGGAATCATGCGCTTTTCTTTGCAGTGTGCCAAGAGTACTGAATGTCATCCAATAATGCGCCTTGAGTCTGTGAAGCCCAGACCAGTTTGTATGCCAAGTGCTGACTGCACCCCTGGAATCACCCGAAGGAAATGGAGGAGGATCTGTGGTCTCCAGACGCGTTATTGTCTTCCGGGCAACTGTTAGAGACAGTCTTGGTTTTCTCAGGGTATATGCTGAGGTCAGAATTGCTGTGTGTCTAGCGCACCAACTTCTTGGGAATAATTGCTTTTATTGATCACATTTAAGTAGGTCGATTCTGGCTTTCAGCTTCAGCTCCACTAACTTTTGGAATCTAAAAAACTCCCCGCCATTGAATAAAACCAGAATATTCTTGTTCATTTCCTGTTGGCCAGTCTGCCAGTAATGGTTCTTGTCTCCTAACTTAGGTACAATTTCTTTTTTTTTTCTTTTTGAGATAGGGTCTCACTATGTAGCTTTAGTTTGTCTGGACCTCACTATGTAGACCAGGCTGCTCTTTACTCACAGAGTTCTACTTGTCTCTAACTCCTGACTGCTGGGATTGAAAGTTTGTGCCACCACACCTTCCTTGGGTTAAAATTTTTCAGCCTCCCTGTTCTCACTGCTGACTTTGAGATTCAGGGTTTTTTTTTTCTGATTTACATAAAGCTCTGAAATTCCCTGTGATTTCATGGTCCTGCTAGTCCAGGTACAGAGATTAATGTTGAGGGCTACATTCTGTAAGAGCAGCCCAGCCTTCAGAAAAGAAACAAGAACTTCCAGATCCTCAAAAAGAGTGTAGAACCTGAAGTTTGATGTCAGGTTGACAACCATTTCACCTAGAGCAGAAGGAAGAATATTCCAGATGAAGGGAACCTAGTGGCCAGCCAAGGCAGAGTGGCAGGCCTATTTATTAGATCCCAGTCCTCCAAGGTCAGACGCCATAGGAGTACTGTGTGCCTGTCTTGAAAAAGAAATATTTATAAGAAGCAATTGGAACTTTCTCTCTTTTGTTTTTCTCTTTGAAAGTTTCTCACAAATGCCAACCAGTTCTGTCCGAGACGAGACCAATGACAACATCACGATATTCACCAGGATCTTGGACGGGCTTTTGGATGGCTACGACAACAGACTGCGCCCTGGGCTGGGAGGTGAGTGTGCCTCCAGCTATGGCCTGGGAAGATCAAGGGTGAAAGCACCCTCAGCTGTAATCACACGCTGAGTGAAATTCAGACAGTTCCGGAGAGAACTACTTGACCAGGATATGGAGTGGAATACTTAGCTATCTTTTGTCCTGTGTTATTTTCCAGTGGGGCTGGAGGGAAGTGGTTTCCTTATCACATTGCTGAAGACTTCTTGCTTTCCAGATAATCGGACAGCTCATTCTGGTTCCTTAGAAGGGAACCAAGTTCTTAGGTGCTGTTAAAGCTGAGCACACCGTGTGTTAGGAAGTAACCAAAATGGCTCTCACTCACTTTCCTGCAAATGGTTATCAGAATTTCACTGCCCACCAAAGGTTCTCTCTGTGCCTTTGCATAGTGGAAGACTGATTCGTCACTGAATTCATAGTTAAAGTATTTAAAATGCCCCCGCTTATCGAAAGGGGAACCCCAGTGGAGGTCTCTTCCAAACGCTCTATCTGTTGCCTTGGTTCCTATACATCAAATCCGTGCAGTTTAGACCCTTGGGCAGCTGCACACTTGAAGAGAAATGACTTCTCTCATGTCTGTGTCATTAATAAAGATTCACGGAAAAAGCACAGATCTGCATTCATAGTCTTTAGTGCAAGAAGAGTCCCCATAGGCCTGGCGTCATCCCTCTACCCCAGGGAAAGACATTATCGGGCTCAGTGCCCAACAGTCCCATCTCTCTGTGCACCCTCAGAGGGACCAAGCACAGATGACGGCTGAGCTGTGTCACTCTTGCATTCAGCAGAGAGCCTAACAGGCCGCTCCGGCGCAGAGGGCACAGTAGGGCTTGTATCTGATCCAGAAGGCAGGCGCTAAAATCACACTACCTGACATGGTAAATATACACCACACAGTGGAATAGCACCTCAGCAGGAGAGTTGGGGAACTGTCGGAGCCCCGCATGCCATTAGGCAGCTGGAAGTGGTTAAGTGTGGGTGGTGGTACATTCCCAATGTAGATTCTGCTCATGACCCAGGGGGAAAAAAAAAACCAGGAGCCCCTGTCCAAGTATTATTGACCGTTTTGATACTTCTGTATACCCCATCACTTTAGTAAGTACAGTAGGACCCTGTGATGGGGGTTTCTAACAATTCACAATGCCATACAAGGAGGAGCGGTTTTTTTTTTTCCAGTCTGTACTTGTGTTGGCATGCACCCAAGCTCTGCTCATCGCTCCTTCCCTGAGTACACCCAGTGCTTCCGATCGGTACCCACAGCAGGCTGGCCTTATGGCGCCAGGTTTAAGAGTGTCACTACTCAAGACCTGGCATCCCAGTCCACATCTACAGAAGACCTTCACCCCAAGGAGGAGGGGTACCATGAGACCCAAACCATTTCCCTAACACGATGGGGACTCTTATTTGATTTTTAGTGTGGAACAGCCCAGCCCATTGAGTATTTTTTCAAGTATTCCAGGTTCACAAAGCACATAAACACACCAGCTATACAGGATGGAGTTGAGTACCGCACTGAGAACATCAGCACAGCGTAGAGGAGGCTCACAGTGAGGCAGCGCAGAGCAACCTATGTCTGTGTTTCAGAGCGAATCACGCAGGTGCGAACAGACATCTATGTTACCAGCTTCGGTCCAGTGTCCGACACGGAAATGGTAGGTACTAAAGCCTGGTCAACACAGACAGTTCCCACAGCGAATCGACCATGTTAAGGGGCCTCTCCTACTGAGATGCCACCCTGATGCCGTCTTCTGTATTAGGAATATACCATAGATGTGTTCTTTCGGCAAAGCTGGAAAGATGAGAGGCTGCGGTTCAAGGGGCCCATGCAACGCCTGCCTCTCAACAACCTCCTTGCCAGCAAGATCTGGACGCCAGACACGTTCTTCCACAACGGGAAGAAGTCCATCGCACACAACATGACCACGCCCAACAAGCTGCTGCGGCTGGAGGATGACGGCACGCTACTCTACACCATGCGGTGAGCAACTGGGCAGCACTGGGGGGCTGGCCAGCTTGGCTGGTGACTAACATACCTGCACCAGGCTTGGTGCCTCATGGGTATGCAGGTGATTTGAAGGCTGCACATGTGTGCGGGGCACATGTGTGTGAGTGTATACTCCGGTGCACCACACAGCGTGTGCTGGTACATGGAGGTGTGTGGAGGCACACGTGTGTGTGCTGTGGTGCATCCCACGGCGAGCGCTTGTGCTTGGAGAAGTGCAGACGCTAAGGCTTGTTCAGATTGTTTCCCTGAGCCGGTGAGGTCTCCAGACATCGGCATTTGTACTCCTTTTATTCCTGGTACATGCTCAAGAGCATCCTCTGAAGTAGTGTTTCCGATAACGAAAGAGGGAAATTGCCTTTTATACCAACTGAAGAGCCTAAAATGAACCCATTTTGGTTGCAATTGTACAGCTTTTTCAAGGTTTGGAAACCCATTTCTTATATTTTGATAAGATTTAAATACTAAGAATAAGTTTTAACCGTTGCAATTCAGAATGGCATTTGCCACTCTTAACTCTGAATGATCCATACACTTCAGGTAATTAATGAATTGACCAATGAGCAAGAGTCCTTCATAGCTTTTCGGTATCCATGGTGAGTATCACTGGGGTTCAGGAAATGCTTTTAAAGTTATAGGAAACAAAATTATGACTGCATTCCTCACACACACACACACACACACTCACCTCGGTATCTGTAGAATTTAGTTCATATTTTTTTGTATAAAAATAATTTCAATACAAAATCGTATTAGAAAATAATGTAGCTATTGTCACATTCAGAGGCTGTGTTTAGAACTATAAGCCCCCAGGGACACAGGGGCACGGGGTCGTGCATGTCACTGACAGGAAGACTTGTCTTGTAGCAGTGTGGTAGTGAGCAAGACACTGGCACATACCTTGGTATTTCGTCTTCTGCCCACCCTTTCACTTTGCCTCACACTGGCCTCAAAACTGTGCCCGTAAATGAACACAGCTATAAGAGTGAGTGTGTCTCAACGGGAAGGCCGTAGGGGAAGGCTACGGAGAAGTTGAGAAACAGCAGTGCGGTTGAGACTGAGTCCTACAGAAAAGAGAGAGTCTACATGGAACTCAGGACAACAGAGAAAAGGGTCAAGACAGAGACTGAGCTAGGAACATGCTGGAGGCACCTAACGTTGAAGGATTGAATGAGGCCATTGTGGGATTGACTTTTTCATAGAACAACGTTATCCACCGTCCCTCTAGATTATGGTCTGGGATTCTCATCTCCAAGAAGCTACTTAGGTCCAAAATGTGAGCCACACATAATACACCGTGCAACTTTACTTGGAGCAGTGTGCCGCCGCACTCGGGTGCACACTTCCTATGGGATGAGTGCAGTCACCACGCCACGCTATGGACGGGGAGACCAGACGAGGTATGGAAGTGCTCACTGAGAGTCATCTTTAGGGCACGAGCATCAAATGATTCTGTCCTCAAAGAGTTTTGCTGGGCAGGCGGCCGGTGACACCTTCCCATTTAATGCTCAGAGCAAGCGCGGCTCTGAGGAATTTGGTAATCACCTCAGGGTCACAGAGTCGTCCGAGAGCCAGCCCCGGTTTCAGCTGTACCCTTGCTCGATGTATCGTGCTTGCACAGCCGCATCCTCACTGCGTCTAGGAGTCCTATTAGAATCGTCTTCATAGTGCCATGCCCAGAAGGAAGGGTGAGAGGGATGTGAGCCAGAGCGACTCCTGGCAGTCAGGAGCGGTTGTTTATGCAGAGCGAGCCTGGTAATGAGCTGCGAAGTTGATAATGAGTTTTCTTTCTCTCAGCCTACACGATCTGAGAAGTGGAATAGTCCTCAAGATTGCTGTGCATCTTAGTGTGCTAAAGCAGCCCCACGTAGCTGTCTGTGACTGTGATTATAAACACCATGACAGAAAGCAAAGCGGGGGGGGGGGGGGACGGGCGGGGGAGGAAAGGGTTTATTTCAGCTTATACTTCCATGTGGCCGTTCATCACTGAGGAAGGGCAGGGCAGGGACTCAAGACGAGAACCCAGAGGCAGGAACTGTTTCAGGCTCACTGACTGACTCTCTATCTCCTTCTCAGTTTGCTTTCTTGACCGCTGACTACCTCCCGGGATGGCATCCCCGCAGTGGGGGGGAGGGGCCCTCCTATGTCAATCACAGATCAAGACAGTACTCCACAGACTTGCATACAAAATACTCTTACGGAGGTATTTTCTCAGTTAAGACGGTGCCAAGTTGACAAAAAACCAGCCATCTTTTGCTGATTTAACAAACAGTGAAATGACAGTAGAAATTATTGTCACTGCACAGGTTACACACTGACAAAGGAGGACCTGGTGCCCATCCGTCATGGGCATTCGGGGGGACAGCTCTTCTGTGCAGTACTGAGGACATTCATCAACCTGGCACTGTAGTGTGGATCTTGAATGTCCCTCCATGGCCAGCATGCTAAAGGCTTTAATCTCTAAGCAGCAATATTGGCAACAGATGGAACCTTTAAGAGAGTGACCTAGTTTTCAAGTCAGAGCGACAGCCTTCCTTTTCTTCACTTTGGCTTTCTAACATGAGAGGCATGGTGTGACTCTGCCATGAAGTCCTGTCCTTATGTCTGTCTTGCCAAAACTCGAAACAAACGATGGGGCCAACAGGTCATTACTGCGATTTCCAAAACGAGGAGCCCAAAGTCCTCTTTCTCTTTGTAAACTGATATTTTGCAGGCGTCTGTTGCAGGGACAGTTAGACAGCTTGCACACCATATAAAACCAGCGGCTTCGTTTCCCTGGGTGCAGTAGTTCCTTGGTGACAGCCACACTGACGAGGTCGTGAGAAACACGGTCTCGGCATCTGTACAGGCCTGTGCGTGGTGATATTGCTCGTGGCATCAAACCGGAGAAGAGATGCACAGATGAGTACCTTGTTCAGGTAAAATTCTGTCCCTGCTCTTCTGGAAGATGTATCTAATTCAAAAGATGAAGCCTGACTGTGTGGTGAAGGCTAGCATCCGCGTGGTACCCTTTCTAGCCCAAGGCAGACATAGAAGTGTTTCAACACGGGAGCCATTGTCTGACAATGTCGCTCCCCCACTGCAGTAAACCCCTATCTAAACCAAAGAAGAGCTTGCACTTGGGTAGGGTGTTTATTACAATTCCCACCATGCGGAGCAAACTGGAAATCTTTCTGGCCGTTGTTGATGCCAGCTCCCTAAATGACTGTCACCTGAGGCTCTTACCTGAAGCTAATTGTCGGTGCTGGGCCTGAAAACCTTTTAGGATTGCTCCAATGGGCCGTTCTTCCCACGCTCTAGAGATGAGCGTCACCAGCAGCTCTAGTAGGTCTAAACAGAGCCACTGACATGCCCCACTGTCTTCAAAAGATGTCACTTTTGGCCGGGAGTGTGGCTCAGGGGTAGATTGTGAGTTTAGCACGTATGAGACCCCAGACTCCATTCCCAGTGCCAAACAATGAAACAAACAAGAAACCCAAAGATACATTATAAAACTTACAACTTTTTTAGATTATATTTCAGAAAACGTACTACTATCAATTAAAAGTGTTCTGAGTTGACGGTATCTTTCATTCCCCCTGACTGAGGGAGCATTTTCACACTAGAATATGATGCATTTTGATTTTATGCACTCCAACACTGTCTTTTTTTTTTAAATCTCTCCTAATACAGTAAGAATATTAGGTCTAAGACTCATTTTGCTGAGTACCGGGTTATACTAACTATGCACATCAGCCCAATGCCCACTAGAGGGCAGCATACTCACAAATCCAGCATACAAAGACAACTTGTGATAATTCTGTCTCTCTCCCACACCTAATTGCCCTTTCTTGTTCCCCTCCCCACCTTCCCTTTCAGAGCCCTTCTTTCTCCCTTATAGTTCCACTTCGAATAACAAACTATATTATTACCCACAGGAATGGATGGACACACATGGTCTTTGTCTTTCTTTTTTTTTTTATGTATTTTTGGTCTTTGTCTTTCTAATTCAGGGAAACTCAACTAACTGTATTTAACGAGATTGTCTTTCATTCAATATTTTTGCAAATGACATAATTTCATTCTTCTTGATGAATGAATGAAACCACAATGTGTAGCTATACCATGTTTTCCTTTGACCCATTTATCTGTTGGTGGGCGTCTAGACTGGCGCCCTATCTTGGGCGTTGTGAGTAGTACTTCAGGAAGCATGATGTCAATGAAGGCACAGGGTGTGCTGACTTAGAGTTCCTTGGATTTGCGGGCTGTTTTCAGTTCCCTGAGGAGCCTCCCCCTGATTTCCACTGTGGCCTCGCAGATTTGCATCCTGACTGGCAGCTACTAGGAGTTCATCTTCCCTTGCATCCTTATGAATATTTCTCGTTATTTGTTTCACTTATAGCCATCTGGCTGGTGAGACATGAAATTCCAGGGCCGATTAAATTTGCATCTCCCTGGAGGCTAAGAATTTTCAACTTTTTTTCCCCCAAATATTCTGCGTCCATCTGTCCTTCCTTTGAATGTTGCTGATTCAATTCATTGGCTCAATTTTTTTCTAAGCTTTATGGGCATGATTGCATTACATATCTGTATATAACATAATTTGATTATAATCTCCTCTGTCATTCAACCTTATTCACTTCTGCTTCCCACCAAACCACTATTCCCAAGAGGCCCCTGCTACTTCCTTGGCTGGGGTCCACTGTAATTAAAGTTGCCTGCACGAGCATAGGTGAGCTATGGCGATAAGGGCTGACTCTCCCACCTCCACCAACCATGAATTACCTCCTAAGGGAAGAGTTACGACCTTCTCCTTGCTCCATGGCAGAATGCCGATGAGCCCAGTCCTCTGCTGCTGTGTGCTCATGGGTTCAATACCCAAGTCATGTCTATAAGACAGCATTGTGCGCACCGCACTCTTGCCCATTCTCTGGCTTTTACATTATCTCTACGCTTCTTCTTAACAACGTTTCCTGAGCATCGGAGAGGGTGACGTAGATGTCCAATTAGGGTTGATCACTCCACGGTCTCAGCACTCTCCTCAGTTAGGAATTTCTGTATTAGCCAATGTCCACTTCGAGACTATGCTCCTCTAGCTAAGGCTATCAACCATCTATGGATGTAAACGTGAACATTGAGAAGGCAGTTTGACATCATGTCCATATAGCAAGATGACATTAGGTTTTCCCATAGGGCCTATGACCTCCACACCCCCGGACTTTTGACCAGTTTTACAGCACCAGGCATGGGTGGCTGCAGGAGCCATAACAGCCATTTTGCGCCATTGGGCACAGCTTGCCAAAAAGTTGTCATTGAATCTCACAGGGTTCATAGCTTGGTAAAACAGTTGATGGCATTTTTCTCCCAGCAAGTTACACAGCAACTTCCTGAACCGAGAAAGCTAACTTCCAGGGAGGAACATCACAGCTCCAGCAACAACTTGGTTTCTGCACATTTTGCAACCAAAATACATGCTGGGTTCAGCAGTAATGTCTTATTGTTTGGTTTTGATGCTCTTTCATTAACGGATTGATTGTATGCTGTTGCTGTTTAACTTTTAGAGTTCTTCGTAAGTTCTAGATGTTAGCTCCTTGACAGAAGTAGAGTTGGGAAAGATTTTTCCCATACTTTTAGGACGTCTTTTCCATATGAAATATAAGATCACTGTATTTAATTTCTGTGAATGTTGGTGAGGATCATTGAATGTATCAATTGCTTTTAGTAGCATGGCCAATTTTGTAATATTGCTTCTAACAATCCATGAGCATTTGGAAGGTTTCTTTATCTCTTGATGTTTTCAGTTCTTCAGTGTTGTGAAATTTTCCTTATATAATTCTTTTACTTCCTTTGTTCAATTTATTCCAAGATATTTTTAGGCTCTTGTGAATGAGACTGTTCCTGCTATTTCTCTCCTATGTTTGTCATTGATACGTAGGGAGGGTGCTGAATTCGTTAATTAATTTTGCCACTTTGCAAAGCTTGTTCATCAGCTATAGAAAATTTGTAATAGAATATTTGGGTTCCTTATGTATAAAATCATATTATCTGTCAATACAAATACTTTTGCTTTATTTTTCTTTTTCCACTTTTATCTTATAAGATTTCAAGTATCACATTGAACTTGAGTAGGGAAAGTAGCCACCCTGTGTTTGTTCCTGGGCTTAATGGAAATGCTTTGAGTTTTTTCTTCATCTAGCAAGATGTTGGACGTTGGCTTGCTGTGTATTGTCTTTCTTATGTTGAGATAAGTCCACTGTATCTCGAATCCCTCCAGGACTTTTAGCATGCTGCAATGTTGAGTTTTGTCAAAGGCTATGTTTTTTTTTTTATCTATTAAGATTATCTTGTAATTTTTGTCAATGACTCTATTCATGGGGTAGATTCAGTTCATTGATTTAAATATTGTGGATCATATCTGTGTCTCTGGCATAAAGCCAACTTGTTCATGCTGTGTGATTTTTTGATATATTCTTTGCTCAGCTTCCAAATATTTTATTCAGAATTTTTCTGCCTATGGTTCAGCAGGCAGAATAGTTTATAATTCCCTTTTTTTTTTATAGAATCTTGTCTGTCTTAGGTACCAGAATAATGCTGACTTCTTAAGGAATTTGGAGACTTCCTTCCTTTTATATTTTACAGAATCATTTGAAGAGATTAGTGTTTATTCTTCTTTGAAGAGCAAATAGAACCCTGGACCGAATTCACCCAGGTTCGTTAACTGGGAGATTTCTTTCCCAAGTTGTCATTATCACATAGTGTTAGCGAGACTGACGTCTATGTCACAAGAACTGCATTTAATCCATTCACGAAAGTCAAGCTCATAGCCTACTGCACTAGCTTTAGGAAAAAAACTTAACATTACATAATATCAATTCGCCTATAGTTTTCGAAACATTGCTTTAATCTCATTGTTTGATATATATATATCTACTTAAATGACCTGCTTCAGCTTGACTTACCCTTTGTAAGGGTCATATATGTATAGAAGCCCAAACATTTTTTTCAGGTTTTCCAGTTTAGTGGAATATACATTTTTAGAGTATGTTCTTCTGATTGATGTTTTCAGTTTCGTTAGTGTCTAAGGTAATGTCTTCCTTTTTATCTCTATTTTGGGTCTTCTCTCTTTCTTTTTGCTAACTAGGCTAAAGGTTTGTCAATCTTGTCAGAGAAATGTATCTTCATGTCATTGATTTTTGTTACTGTTTCTATTTCCTTAATTCCTATTTTGAATTTCACTGTCTCTTCCTCTCTATGTTTTGAAGGTGTTATCTGTTCTTGGTTTCTATAAGGACTTCAGGTGAATGATTAAATTATTAATTTGACATATCTCATTGGTAACAGATCCTATTAGGACTCTCTTCATCCCTTTCCATGTAGTTTGCTATTTTGCATATTCATTTTTATTCAATTTTACGAAAGTTCAAATTTCCTTTTTGATTTCTTCCCTGGCCCAATCATCACTCAGTAGAAGGTTGTCTAATTTAATTAAAACTTGCCCTTGTCTTATTAGATGGTTGCCTTTAAAAAAATGTCATGGCCCGCAGAAAATAATGTGTATTTAGTGTCTGGGTGGGATGTTCTATAGACATTTGTTAGGGCCATTTGATTTATGATGTAATTTAACTCCAGAGTTCCTCTGTTTAGTTAATGTTCGGATGACCTCTGTATCAGTGAGCCTGGGTATTGAAATTACCCACAATCACTGTGTTAGAGTTAATCTGTGCTTTAAAACCTACTGGGACTGCTTGTATGGAACTGGGTGCACCTGTGTTTGGTGGCGCATATGTTTCAGATTATAATATCCTCTTCATTGATTATTCCTTCCGTGAGTATGACATTAGCCTTCATATCTCTTCTGATTAGTTTTGCTTTGAAGTGTGTCTTTGGGTTTCTATTGCTGGGAGGAGACACCATGACCAAGGCAACTCTTATAAATAAAAAAAAAACGTTTAATTGGGGCGGCTTGCATTTTCAGAGGTTTAGTCCGTTCTCATCATACATGCTGGCGTGTAAACAGACATCATATTAGAGGGGCTGAGAGCCCTCCATCTTGACCGGCATCCATAAGGAAGGGAACTAGAACACTAGACATGGCTTGAGAATATATGGGGCCTCCAAGCCCATCCCACAGGGACACAGTTCCTCCAGCAAGGCAATACCTATTGCAGCAAAGCCACACCTCCTAACGGTGCCTCTCCCTATGTCCTGATGGGGCCAATTGCATTCAGTCCCCCACAATGTATATTCTGTCACGTTAGAATGGCCATGCCCTGTGTTTCTTGGTTTCATTTGCTCGCAATACCTTTTTCCCATGGTGCCTGGGGGAGATAAATTTCCTGCTGGCAACAAAAAGTTGGACCCTGTTCTCTAATGCGGTCTGCTTGTCTGTCTCTTTATTGGGGGGATTGAGAGTGTTAATATTAAGATTTATTATTGAATGATATCTCTTAATTCTTGTCACCCTTTGTTTTGTGGTGGCTTCTTAGCCCTCTTTTCTTTGACTCTTCTGGAATCATTAATTGATTATTGTACTTTCTTGGGTGTGTTTATCCTGGTCTTCAGACTCACGTACCTCCTCTGGTGTCTTCGACACAGATGGATCAATAGCCATAGGTTTCTTTATTCTCTGGTTATCATGAAATGTTTTTTATTTTACCTTCAATTTTAATAGTTAGTTTCACTGAGCAAAATAGTCTAAGTTCATAACTAGTCTTTCAAAACTTGGAACACATCCTTCCTGGCCCTTCTGGCTTTATGTTTTCTGTCAATCAGTTGTTATTCTGATGTTATTAATCAGATTAATAACCAGGTGTTATTCTGCCATTATAAGTTGAGTTGACTTTTCTCTCTTGAAGCCTTGAGTACCCTTTCTTTAGTCTTCACTTTTAATGTTTCAACTACAATATATCATAAAGAGTTTCTTTTCTGATCCTATCTATTTGGACTTCTGTAGATGTCTTATACCTAGATGGACATTTCTTTGTCTTTGTTTGGGGAATCATCTCTCTTATGATTTTATTGAGAACATTCTCTAGGCCTTCACTGCGGCATTCTTCTCCTTCTATGCCCATCGGAAACATAGAGCTTCGTGTGGTCTCCCAGAGCTCTGCCACTTCATGCTCATGTTTCTTTTAAAGTTTTTACACAACTTTAGTAAGTGAAGCAGCTCCTCCACATTCCCCTTTAGTAATCCATCCAGTTCCTCTACTTTCTCTTCCATTCCTGGCTTGCGATCCATTCTGTTGATGAGGCTTCCATTGCCGTTTTTATTTGGCTTATTGAGCCTTTCATATCCTATCTTCATTTCAGTTTGACTGTTATTCAACAATATCCAACTCTGCTTTCATACTGTAGACGGACTGCCTTATTTTTCTGTTTCTCTCACGCACTATTCTGCGGTGGTTTGTGGAGGATAACCGTCATTTTTCACGGTGTTCCTGTTCTGTGCTGGAATTGTGAATCTAGAGTTAGTTCGTTGGTTGAGTTTTTCTTTCTTATTTCAATCTGAAAAATTCGAGTCCTGCTTTTGCTTTCAGTGGTGACCTTTAAAGTGTTGAGCTGGGGAGTCAGTCCTGGTAGGAATTAATGTTCAGGGATGGAGTTTCTTTCTGCTGTCTTCCACTGAGCGGCAGGGACTGCCCTGTCAGCTGGGGTCTCTCACCGACGTCTGCAGCTTTTGCTATGAGTTGTGGGCTTCACTATTGCATGTGGACCTTAATGACAATCAGACTTGATCCCTTCCCTGGGATTGCAGCTTCCTCTGAGGCATGACAAGATGTCCAACCTCGTCTTTTTCAGGGGGGAGGTCTTTTCATCAAAAGACTGTTATTTCTTTAATCTGCTGCTTTGCTACAGACCTATTTAAATTATCTGTAACCTCTTGATTCAATATTGGTTCTAAGCATGAATTTACCCATTTCTAGACTTTCCTGTTGTTTTTCAAAATATGTAAGTATTTGCTGACAATCCTGCAGTTTTCATGGCTATCTATTGTAAAATCATAAAACACTTCATTTTTAATAATTTGGGTCTTCTCTGTTTTTTGGTTAATTTGTTTATGTTTGTGGTTATTCACTTTACTGAGTCTTTGTATTTTTCTTTTAACCTTCATTTTACTGTGCTGACTGTCTTCATTATTTCTCACGGTCTACTGCTCAGTTCCTTCATTCGTTGGAGTTTAGGAGCGCTTTGCTTTTCACGTTTTGGAGGATGCATGAATGGACTTTCCCTGTCTGTCCCTGTCACTCCTAGCCCCCCAAGGCTATGGATAATCTCAGTATTAGTGCGAGAGGTAGTGTTGACTGTTGTTCTTGCCTGGCTGGCATCGTGAGGTCTTTTGCCTATGAAAGACCTTCTTAAGCAGAGTCACGTATTACGGAGGGCTGCAGCCTCACCGGGTTCTAAGGACTCTGCAGGGAGAGGGGTGGTGGGCATTGAGTCCCAGGGTGACAAGGGTTTCAGATTGAGGTTTTCAGCCTCTGCTTCCCAAGAAAATGCCCTAGCAGTCAGCTAGACTGGGTAGAAGGAACAATTTGAGGTGGTCTGCTTACCGAATCAGGTGCTTCAGAAATAAAAAAATCATGGAAGACTTTGTGACGGCATTATATCTATCTAGAGATAAGGTTACTAGGTCGAAGTGAACTACAGACATCCACTTATCTATAAAACCCAAAGCCCACCTTCCTGTTCTACATTAACAAATGGCCAAGAAACCAAAAGTTAGTGTGCTCTGTTTGGACATCGGACCGAAAATCACTGCCACTAGGTGGCGCTCCGAGTACACACACTGAGGGAAAAGTAGGCCAGCCGCAGCGGCAGACTGCCAAGCAAGTGTCTCTGCAGTCATGGGAGGGCTTTCAAGGGAAAGAAGATGCTGGGGTTTGGGAGAGAACCTCCAGGAGCTCTGGCCCTCACTGGCCAGGCTGTGCCTGTTTCCCAGGCTGTGGCAATGCCAGAGCTCTGGGTCAAGGTCAAAGGTTGCTGGAAAGTCTTTCTCTCCCTCTAGAGAAAAAGGAATAATTCGGCTCAAGAATTTAACTGATTAAGGACTGGCCTAGGCTTTCCAAGAGTTGGAAATTGATGAGTATACAACATGCATAGCTCTGTCTGCATTCCATCCGTGCCTCCCCAGCCTGAGACGACTTACAAACGTCAGCCAAATGATCAGAGGAGGATTCGCAGGGAGATTTTGAAATGTACCTGAAAATGACTAGGCATGTCCCTGCCGCTCATCAAGAGATGTTAGGGTCTGCCGTACACCAGATTTCTCAAAACAGAACAAACAAATGAAAAACAAAGCAAACAAAAAAAAAACAAAAAAAACCAAAAACCTCCTTAATCTTGAGTTTTTTGTTTCTGCTGGTGTTCCTCCCAGCAGTCCAAACCTAGCTTCTATTGCATTTAAAGACGAAAGATGGGGCTAGAGAGATGGCTCGGTGTCTGGCGGAGAACCTAAGTTTAGTTCACAGTATCCACATCGGACAATTAACAACTTCATGTAGCTCCAGCTTTGGAGAACTGGATGCCCTCCTCTTAGCCTAGAGGCTAAACTCAAGAACACAGACCCATGTCCTGCCTCACGAAGCTCATATTCATCCACCCTCACCCCCACACGTATTTTTTTCGAGACATTTAAAAGAATAAAATAAAATCACAAATATTTAAACTAATGTTAAGTAAAATCAGACATTTTTTTTCTCCCCAGATATTTACCGTATTTCAAGCAGCCGGTCCCTAGATGTGAACAGGGGTTTCCGGCTTGGACAGAACATTCAAGGGAATTAATGTCACTCTACAAAGATCCAGGGGACATTAAGGCAGATGTGAGGATAAGGCTCTGACCATGGCCCTATACACCCATCATAGACAGTAGTCCCCGCGGCTCTGTGCTGGACGTATGAGGATACAAAAAGCCAAATGCCTTACAGTCAAGGGGAGTTCTAGGCATCAGTGGAGTTGTAGGGGGTTTGAGGAGCATTGAAGCTTTGGTGCTACCGTTTGTTAACATGGTAGGGGGTGTTCTAAAGTATTTTAAACCCGTCTGTGGTCCATAAACCATGAATACACTCACAGAAATCTAACATGGCTAGTGTTTATTATTGAAGTTTGCTTTTTTTCCCCCCAGTATAAACTGGCTTCTCCGATAATAGCCCACAGAGTGTAAAGCCAAACAGTGACCATGGGTTGTTCCCAACTGACAATATTCAAACACAGGAAGAATGCAGGGGAAGAGGAGATGATCTTTGGGCTGGGAGAGGCCAGGAAAAGCTTCCTGGAGTAGGCTGCCTGTTACCAGGCCAAAGAAAAGACATAGTCTTGAGTAGGTAAGATGAGGCTAATTGTGGGCGTCCACAACTCTGTGCCTCTGAGGTATCTGTAGGCAAGGCTGGTGAGGGAGAACACTGGCACTCACTGGGGTTGAAGCAAAGACGCAACCGCTTCGTGGAGATAGTGGCCTGCAGGATCAGCATCCCAAGGGGAAGTTACCGGGATGATGTGTCCAGACAAGAGGCAAAGGCAGACTCCAGGGACATGGGAGAGAGGGACCACATCTGTCTGCCTTTGGGGAGCTGAAAAGACTCACTGAAGATGCCAAGCAGTCAGTGTATCAGAGGTGTCAAAAAATAACGCCGGCTTCAGAACATTGTTGTTTCCCAAGGTACTGCCTGGAAGGAGGCAAGGGACATACAGGGACATTCGGAAATGCCCAGGTTCTCACAAGGGAGTGACAGAAATGAATTCAGCTCTAAATTTTACGTAGGCTGTCTCCAAGACAGCTAAATGAAACTGTCTAGCACAGAGAAAAGTACATCCCAAGTAGACATTTGTGTTTCTCTTCACAGAGAGTACACAGCAAGACCATTCTCCGAGTCCTGACCTGCAGAGACTGAGCTCCAGCAGTCTGTGCATGTGAGGGGGAGGGTGTCACGAGCCTTTCAAATGGCTACATGTGATAAGTGACAGGTGCCAACGTTTCCCAGAAAGGCCGAGTAATGACTCACCTCAGGAGTGTACCTGTGTGCCATC
Organism: Microtus pennsylvanicus; assembly: GCF_037038515.1. Classification (NCBI taxonomy): domain Eukaryota; kingdom Metazoa; phylum Chordata; class Mammalia; order Rodentia; family Cricetidae; genus Microtus; species Microtus pennsylvanicus. The sequence continues at coordinate 12,432,113 of NC_134596.1, forward strand.
AGCCCGAAGCAAACCACCTGCTCTGTCCAGCTAGGTAACCTCCAGTGCTCAGCACACTGGAAGGCAGCCTCTCTGCTTACTTTTCCTAGTCTGTGCTTTGGTGGTGAGCAACCAAACTTGAGAACGTATCACTGAGGATGGCTAGCATAAGAACTGGGTGAGTGTGTGTGTGTGTGTGTGTGTGAGTGTGTGTGTGTGTGTAGCGGGGTATATGGGGTATGCAGGAAAGTGAGGGCTGTGGTGTGTGGCACATGACCTGAGCATGGCTGTGTATGTTGGGGCGTGTAATGTGTGAGGCATATAGAGAGAGGCATGTATGTATGTGTTGTATATGAGCGCAGGAAGAAGAAAAGGGTACATCCGGTGACCACTGTACATGACTTATGAAGAAGGAAATGCATGTCGACATGTGTGGTATGGATGGTTCATGACTGTACGGATGTGTGACTCTGTACATGTGTGCACATGCATGTTTGTGCACAGAGGGAATGAACCTCCGTCTCTTAGACAGATATCCATCTGGGCTGATCTGCCTGTCTGCCAGTTCAGGTCAAAAACATACTAGCTCACTGGAAGACGGGTTTGCCTGCCTCTCGATCATGTTCTCGCTGTCGCAGCCCTTCACAGCCACCGTTCCTTGCTCCCTGTCCCCTGCCCCATCCATTTGGTCACATCCAGCAGTCTTACCCTGAGTCTATCTGGGGACTGCCCGCCTGCCTGGCTGTCAGGTCACAGTGTCTGCGGGACTTGCTGTGGCTGCAGTTGGGAATGAAGGACTGGGTGAGTTCATACAGAGACATCAGGGCTGAAATGAACATTGACGTGATGGTAAAGCCACCAGGGTGTTCTGGACATAGACACCAGAATGTCCCAAAGGGCACACAACCGCAGGAATCGATATGAAAGCACGTTAGTGTTACTTGAGGTTGTTTCTAGGAAAAGGGACGAGGAGTAGCCAGAAATGGAACACAATAGGTAGATAAAAAACCACCCCAGGGAGCACGGTGTGCAAGACAATTGCTTGGTGTGGGCCTTGGGGAGATGATGGGACATAGGGGTTCCTCCTACACCAGGCAGGTCCTCATACCCAGCTACTTTCCTTCAGAATTCAGTAGGGTAGCTACAATTGCAAGAGGTCAGAGGGCAGGAGGGAAGCGCTGGAAACAGAATGGGGACTCATCCCTCAGAGAGCCATGTGCAGGTTTCTCTGAGTCTGTGGCCGGATTTGGACTTTGCCAAAGCCCCTGTAGTCTTCAGATGCAGACACGATGCAAGAGTACATGCCATTGGGGAAAAAAATCAAAGCAAAAGCTACCTGGGCTAACTATTTTACTTCTCTCCGAATGTATGGATGGTTTTGCTTCCTTTTTGTGGTGCTACGGTTGAAACCAGGGCCATAGGCATGGCCAGCAAGTGCCCTGCCCTGGAGCCTCCCCAGCCCTGCATACTGATTTCCTTATAGAGAAGTTAGAGGGTTGTTTGGAATATAACATACACCTCCCTCTCCCGACAGCCCAGGTTGATGGTAGCTTTGTCTCGCCAACACACGGCGTCATCTGCCCTGGTCTCCATTCTCATCTGTAAGATCAGGATGGTGTTGGGCTGTACGGAGATGGTTCAGGTATGGCCCAGTCTCCCTCTTCTCGGGCATGCCCAGCAGCATACTCTCTTCTCAGAGCCTTGCCTCCTGGACCTCCTTGGCAACCTGTCGCAGACGCTAGTGTCTAGTCAGGCCAAGGGTGTTCCGCTTAAATTCATCTTCCTTTTGTCCAGTCACCTCAAATCGTTGGCTCCCATTCTTGCAGGTGCTCACACCCGTGTCTCCCTGGACTCTGTACTGTCATCACCAGGACCCTTTCTTCCCTTATCTGTACCTTCCTTGGTGCTGTTTCCACCTCCGTATGTTCCATGTCTCCCTACAAGATCTCGGAGCATTTATTTTTGTCCCATTGTGTAGTGAACCGAACTGTGACTTGGACTTCGTCAAAGCCCCAGTTACCAGGTCTGGCCTCTGCAGGTTTTTCTTTTTCTTAGTCTCCATCTGGATTTCTTCAGCCATCACTTATTTCTAAATATCCATCTCCTGCTGCTCCTGGCGTGCTTGCGAAGCAGCCTAAGCTCTAGGTGATGTCTGGTGGATTGTAGGTTACTCCCCATTGTTCTGTGTGTAGACTACGCTAAACAGCCTAGAGTCCCTCTCCTGCCCCAGCCTCTGACTGAGAGTTATATTAACCAGCCACTTCTGTTCATCTCTAGGCCTTCGCACTCTTTTCTCTGCCACGGGGCATGCGACTCTCTTCCTTCCGCCATCTACCAGATGACACTCTTACTCATGGCTGATATCCACGGACATCTGCTGCCCATGGATCATCTTGTTCTCAGCTCTGGAGGGTTCTACCTTTGCTTGGCTGATAACTTCTTTCAGTTACTCTAGGGTTCTTTCTGAGTATAGATGCCACGCCAGTTGGCAAGATCACTGAATTCCTTACAACAGTCTTGGCATGCTTATACCCAGCCAACCAACTGGCAAAGTTTTTACCCAGCACTTGTTCCTGTCCAGGATCGGAAACTAGTCTACATGGGTTGAAATTTCAGTCTGCAACTAATTGACTTCCAAGTTTATCTTGCTTTCTCCTCTGTGTGAGGAAATACTACAACAAAAATGGCGTCAGGGAAGAGGAGTTTCTGTAGGCTGCAGCTCTAGGTTGCAGTCTGCTATGGGAAGGAAGTCATAGCATCAAACTTGAAGCAGCGGGCACGTGATGTCTGTAGCCAGAATACAACATTAATGCATGCCTGCACGCTAAAGTTCAGCACACATTCTGCACTGTCATCTCTAGTCCAGGATACCTTGTCAAGGGCACAGTGTTATTCACAGTGGGTGGGTCTTCCCGATTCAGTGGATGTGATTAAGATAATATTTCACAGCGTGCTCAGTAGGTCATCACCAAGGTGATTTGAGATATTACTACTCCGATGAACTACAATGACCATTATACTGTCTCTTAAGGAAGTAAATAATATTTCTATTCCCCAGAATGATAAATACAATGGAAATGAGTGTTTTACAGTTCTTTGCACAGACTTGTTGGCTATCCTGAGTGCAGAGTCTTCCAAAGAACTCACACTCTCTCTCTTTCTCCCTCTCTCTGTCTCTCTCTCACTTTCCTTCCCCCCTTCTTCTATCCCTCCCCCTCCCTCATTTCCTTCCCCCCCTCTCCTACCCCAAGTCCCTTTTATTCTTCCCCCAGGTCAGCCCTTCCCATTGTTCCCATTTCTTCCTTTAAACTGTTGTTTGTATATGTGTGGATATCATCCTCAAAGAATCAAGTCATCCATTGGTGTCTCTTGTAAAGAAAGCAAAAGGAAGAGCTTTGTAAATAACCCCCTAAGAGCTGCACGGATAGGGCACCATTTCTCATGGGGACTAGGCTTTCACCCTTATAAAATGTTATCAGCCAGTAATTGCAGTTGAACTGAATTGAGTCTATTTATTCATTGCTTCTTTTCCAGTCCCATCATTTGTCATGTCAGAGAGCAAGGAGTTCCACGGGGGGGGGGGGGGGGGGAGGGAACATGGCTTAGTTACCGAGAGCGAAATTTTGTCAACCAAAAATTCTCACATGGAAGCCTAAAACCCCCTGGTACTTCAGACTGTGACTATATTTGGAAATAGTATCTTTAACGAGAAAATGAAGGTTTAAATGGGGTCCTGACCAGTGAACCTTCATCCAGTCTGGCAGGTGTCCTTGTTGGCAAAGAAAAGGACATAACCACACACAGAGAAAAGAGCCTGTGAGGACATGGGAGAAGGCTGCTTCCTACAAGCAGAGGGGAAAGGCCTCAGAAGAAGCCAAATCTATGACACCTTCAACTCAGACTAGGAACCTTCGGAGTGCTGGGAAAGTATCTCTGTTGCTATGGCAACGCCAGCTGACTAATTGGAGCACTGGGGGAGAGTCACTGTGCTGTTCCCTTGAGGAAGCGGGGTGGTCTTAGGGGAAGCTGCCTTCATTCATACTGTGGTTCTTTCCACTTCTTTGGCTGGCAGACAGAAGGACAGGTTACCCAGTGTTATAGTAAAATCTATAAATTTTGGGGGGGGGGTGCGGGGGGAAGACAGGACAGTTTTCTGTGCTAGGATGGAATCTCAAGCCTCTCAAACTCTCAGCTCCGTATTCCTTTGACTGGCAAAGAGCTGAGTCTAATGCCTGCTGTCACGGTCCCTGTCACAGCCACAGGGCCTCCACAACACATATGTCCTCTAAAGAAACCATAGCTGGATAGTCTCTTAGGAGGTACGGCCTGTGTTAGAGGGGTGGGTTGCAAGACTGTGCCCTTGACCCTGGACCCTTCCTCTCGAAGTCACCTGTTTCCTGGCTGCCCTTAGGTGAGCACTTGTTACTCAAGCTTTTCTACCTCAGACCAAAAGACAGGAGAGAGCCAACCATGGCTAGAAGCTCAGAAACCGTGGACCATAAGGAAAATTTTCAAAATCTTTAAAAACATTTTTAAAATGCTTTTTTCTCAGCTGTTTTCCAACACCAATAAAAGAGCGAAGTAGTGAACTTAATTTTAAAATGAAATAGATTTATTTGCTCATATATTTTAATTATTTTGCAATTATTTCATTATTGACACTTACAAATATTTTTATTATATTAGTAAATACACTAACTTTTTTTGGAAGGGTAAGTTGGCTTCACAGAGTAGAATTTTTTATTTTATTTTTTAAAACAATCTTTTTTTATTTTACATACTAATCCCATTTCCTTTGCCCTCCCCTTTTCCCACTCCCCCCACTATTCCCCTACACCACCCCATCCACTCCTCAGAGAGAATGAAGCCTCTCATAGGGAGTCAACAAAGTCTGCCACATCACTTGAGACAGGACCAAGGCCCTCTCCCCTGTATCTAGGCTTGGCAAGGTATCCCTCCACAGGGAATGGGCTCCAAAGAGCCAGTTTATACAGTAGGGATCAATATTGCTTCCACTGCCAGTGGTCCCACAAGTTGCCCAAGCCACATAATTATCAACCACATTTAGAGGGTCTACTTTGGTCTATGCAGGTTCCCCACTGTCAGTCTGGAGACAGTGTGCGCCCACCAGCTCAGGTCAGCTGTTTCTGTGAGTTTCCCCATCATGGCCTTGACCCCTCTACTCATATTTTTGCTCCTCCCTCTTAACAGCTGGGCTCCAGGAACTCGGCCCAGTGCTGAGCCACAGATCTCTGCATCTGCTTCCATCGGTTACTGGATGAAGATTCTAAGATGACAATTGAGGTTGTCGTCGATCTGATTCCAAGGGAAGGGCAGTTAAGGCGTCCTCTCCACTATTGCTTCATAGCCTCTTAATGTGCATAACCCCAAGGTTCTGTCTTGGACTTACACATGTGAAAACCACATTCACCGATTAAATACAGGCTATCTTGATACACCCCCACACCCAAGCATACGCCCCCACAACCAAGTATACCCCTCGCAACTTCTGTTAATCACTGTAGAAGAAAATCACCTTTCAGACCAGTTTCAGGTTTACAGAGCGTAGAGAAATACACAGAGATCGCCAATGCTTCCTTGACTCATCCATCCCTTCACTCAACCTCCCCTGCCCGACCGCAGCTACAGTAGTGTAGTGCTTACAACATATGTAGCCCCAGGCCCCTGGTTCAGGGCAGAGTTTATGCTTTGAACTGTTTTGTGGGTTTGGATAAAATTGTAATAACATGTATCTAATATGGTACCACCCAGAAATTCCATAGCTTAAAAATCCTATGGACTCATTTCTGTCTCCATGGATGTATCCATTTCTATCTCCCCTTGGTTCCTGACAATTGCTTATCTTTTTATCATCTCCTTAAATTCGCTTTTTCTTTTAAAATACATTCATTAATTCTTGGAGAATTCATGCGTTGTGTCTTGACCATAGTCATCTCATTCCCCAACTCTTCCCAGGTCCAACTCCCCTTCGCTATTCATCCAACTTTGTATTCAAAAATAAAACAAAACAGACAGCAAATAAACCCTCATCAAGCCCAGTCTGTAACCTCACTGCAACTTGGTAGGCCTATCAGGCCTCACATCCTTAATGAAACTATTCTTCCAATCCCAGGAGCTGTAAGATACCAATAGCTAGTCTCTCAGCTAAGGGTAAGACTTTCTTCCTGCCCTCCATTCCATGGATTTTCTCTGGCTTGAGCTTGAGCAAGTCTTATGGATGCTGTCATAACTGATGTGAATTCCTGTTTTTAACGGCCTTGTTGTGTCAAGGAAGCCTTTTCTTTGTCCCCATCCACTGCCTCCGGCTCTTACGACCCATCCCTTCTTCTGTGATTGTTTCTGAGCCTTGGGAGTGTGTGTATGATACAGAGACCTCATTTGGAGTTGAGAATCCTACAGATTCTCCTTGTTGACTACTACATAGGAAACTTGTTTAATGAGGCTTGAGAGATGCACTGATATATAGACAGGGCAATAAGGAAGCCAGCAGGAGTCAGTTTAATAGTGTGCCCAGTTAGCCGAGCAATAGTGGCATGTTATATCCTAGGCCTATGACCTGTCTAGGCACAAGTTCTTGGTGCCAACAACAGTGCCAGGTATGGGCTCCTCGAATCCAACCAGAAAGTGGTGGGTCACTACCATAACGTCTGTGCCGTCATTGTACCGGTGGGTGCAGTGCAATGGTTAGCAGTTATTTTAGCTCACAGGGCAGCTGGCTGAGGCTGGTGATTCCTTTTCTCCTCTGCTGGCATGCATAGCCTTTCCAGCACGGTGACAGATGGCCAATGGCATGAAGCTTCCAGCTCAGTCCCCGCTGACTGCTCCATCTCCTATTGCTGAAGATGCCATACACTTCAGCCATAAGACATGGAGATTTGCCTTTCCTGAGAACGCCAAGCAGTTGGAAGCTATGGATGCAGACTTTCCAACGGGCTGATTCTACTTAGCAATGTGCACTTGTTCTTTTTTTTGCCCCATGTATAATTTGTGGTATGAAAGCTCATTTCTTGATAGCGCTGAATAATGTCTGGGTAGAGTTTAGCCATTCACATATGGAAGGATGTATTTGTGGCTTCCAATCAGCAATTAGTCCTTGGTGATTAGGAGCGTAACTGTAAATGTTCCTGGGGCTATTTGTGTAGACATGAATTTCCAGCACTTTCAGATAAAGACCGAGAAGCTCAACTCTGGGTCGTATGGTCGATTTGTTCTGTTCTGTAAACGTTGCCAAGCTGTCTTGGAAACAGTTGGAGCATTTTGTGTACACAACATTGATGAATGAGATCTCCTGATTCCCTAGATCTTGGTACCATAGAAACTGTGGATTCTGGTCATCTTAGTGACTGCAATGTTATCTCATTGTTCTACCGTGCTTTTCCATGATGAGATGTTATTGGGACATCTTATGTGTGGTTGGCACCATGGCATTTTTTGGTGAGGTATGTTGAAACGTCTTCTAATACATTCTAAAATTGATTTTACTCACGTTGCGCTGCGCATTCTTTATGCACCTTGAATGACAGTTTTCTTTCTTCCTTTACTTGTGTCTAGTCTTTGACTTTAATGATGTCCCATAAGTTCCAGTATACTGGGGGACTCTATGGTCCTTGCCTCTTACAGATCTTTCTAAGCTTCTACTTTGCAAGTTTTCTTTTTATCTACTGACCGGCCACCCATCCCTAGCTTCTTCCCCTAGCCCCCCTCCCCCCGGGGGGGGGACATTTGCACAGAAGTAAGCACTGCCCAGACTACTGTGTCAGCCTGGGATATCTCTGGTACAGACCAAACAAAGGCAGCTCTTGAACTAGTCACCCAGGAAGCCTTTAGGAGGCACGGCACCATTATTCTTTGAGAATATCGGACACTCGCTTGTGTTACCCAGTCAACTGCCCTGGAAATGTGGCCCCTACTATAGCAGAGTTGGAGACAGGGTGGGATCAGGAAGTCTTTAAAGGCCACAGGCCTTGCTTACTAAGGTCCGAGTACTTTTTGTTCATTAAGCAATCTTGTCATGGGTTGTAAGGTTCTTAATAGATTACAGAGAGGTTTTTTTTTTTTTGAAAGCCGTACTGAAAACTTTTGCTAAGCCATTGTTTTTATGAATGGAAAAACTATTAGAATCCTGAATGTACAGGTTTTGTTCGTGTCAGCTTCTTTTCTAGGGTTTTTTTAATTTTTATTTTATGTGTATGTCTGCGTGCCGGCATGTATGTTAGGTACATGCCGTACATGTATGCAGCAGATCAGAAGAGGGTGTCAGACCTCTGGAATAGGACTTCCGTGTGGTTATGAGTCTCCATGTGGCTTGGGACTTACCCCAGATCTTCTGTAAGAGCAGTAAGTGCTCGTCACTGCTGAGCCATGGTTCTAGTGCCTTCCCTGGAGTTTTAAGAACACCTACTATGCGTCACACATAGGACTGCTCACTTTATACTGGGGCACTTTAAGCAACACTGTACAGCAGGCTTTGCAGTCTTCACAGCGATTTGAGCTCCGCACTTGTGAGGAGCGGAAGCTCTTCCCTCTGGCTCGTGCTTTGGGTTGTCTGTGCTCTATCTGTAGAGAAATGCAGGTTCCTAAGTTTCCTCGTAGTATTCACGTTCTGTGACTGCTCTAACAAGTCACTAAAAGCTAGATACTTAACCCAGTCCAAGTGCATTCTCTTAAGTCTCTAAAGGCTTTAGAAACCACGAGCCAGAAATTGGTTCCGCGGACACAAAATGAAGATGTTGGCAGGACCGTACTCCCTCTGGAGGCTCAGGTAGGCACTGCTATCATTTAGCATTTTTCAGATCTGTGTATTTTTTTTTTTTTTGCATTTCTTTACCAGCGCTCCTGCCTGAGTCCTCAAGCAGGCAACATAACACCTCGCAGTCTTCTCTTTTCATGTCCGCTCATCTGCATGGCCTCATCTCTCACTTCTGCCTCCCAAGAACTCCCATGATTACTTGGGGTCCTCCTTGATGGCCCCTTCATCTCAAGGCCGCCTATTCCCGTCCACAAAGACGCTATCTTGCTCATGGGAGCATTTACGTGTAGTGAACATTAAGGCCTTACAATATTTAGCTCATGGCAATCCTGTACAAATTGTGCTTCCCTGTTACTGTAGATACAATTCTCCTGTGTGTTCTGCTGCCGGACAACAGGACCTGCCTTCTCAGTCCCCAGGAGTTCTGCATTTGCTTAAGAGTCTGCCAAGTGGTGCTTAGCTCTCCTGTTTCTACCCACAGTGACCACGGACAGTTCTCCACCTGCTTCTCACCGCTTGTCTCAGTTACCTTTTGATTATATGGCCAAGGCAACATAGAAAAGTTTACTTGGGGCTTACAGCTTCAAAGTGTGAGTCTGGGAACATCCTGGCATCAGGGAGGCAGGCGTGGTTCTGGGTCAGCAGCTGAGAACTTACATCAGATTCACTACCAGGAGACAGAGACAGCTAACTGGGAATCATGCGGGCTTTTGAACCTGCCCACCCTCAGTGACCCAAGTCCTCCAGCAAGGGGCTGGAGAGATGGCTCAGTGGTTAAGAGCATTGCCTGCTCTTCCAAAGGTCATGAGTTCAATTCCCAGCAACCACATGGTGGCTCACAACCATCTGTAATGAGGTCTGCTGCCCTCTTCTGGTCTGCAGACATACACACAGACAGAATATTGTATACTATATATATAATAAATAAATAAATATTAAAAAAAAGACCATACTCTTGAGTCCTCCAACAGTTGCACTATCTAGGAACCAAGTGTTCAAACAGGAACCGAAGGGGGCTATTCTCATCCACCACAGCACCACTGCAGAGCCATTAGCTACTCACAGTCTACCCATCTCTGAAAACCTAGTCTTTCCCTGTCAGCCCATCACCAAAGCCAATTTCATATTTTCAGAACTTTGTTACAGTACCACATCTTGTCTGGGTACCAAATGTCTGTTTCCCACTGGTACTGCCACAAATGTGTGTGCTTAGACCACAACAAATTCTATCGACGCATATAGTTCTGGAGTCACAAAAGTCTCACGGGGCTAAAATCAAGGTGCTGGCTGCTTTCATTGGTTCTGGGAGTTCCGGGGGAGACTCTTGTTTCATCCAGTTCCTGGAAGCCACCTGCATCCCTGAGCTCTGGGCCTTATCCTCACATCTGCTTCGGTCCCCACCTCTCCCTTGAGACTCTCACGCTTTCATATCCTCCTGAAAGGACCCGTGGAATTAGACCGATCTACTTGGACAGCCTAGGGCAATCTCCCCACGCTGAGAACTATAATTAATTACATCCGCATCCAGGCTTTTGTCCTATGTGGTAGGTAGTCCTCGGTCTGGGAGAGCTGTGCATCTTCTTGATGTTTGCAGTGCTGTCTGCCTCTTTGCAGCACATCTTAAGCTGCAGTATTTCCATGGAAACCAGAAAGTCTTCAGTCTGTAGTCACCTTGCTGTCATTGAAGTTCCTATCTCCGTTAACCCTTCGTTTTATTCCTATGCTTTCTCAGAGCATAAAATCAACGGTTGTCTTTCTTTTCCAGATGGGAAGACTGGACTAAAGAAGTTAGGTGTTTTTATAAATGTCACTCATCGAATGATGACGCTACTCTGGAATCTGGTTGTTTAGACTAAAGTCCCTTGTGCATATGAGTGACCCTCTGGCCAAACAGGAACCCAAGCTAGTGAATGTGGGGTCCCAAGCTCTCAGTTGAAACATAAAACCAATTGGGAACAATGATCTTTACCTGCAAAGTTCTCTTTCCCTCCTATTAAGATTCAGTTGTCAGGCATCGGGTCCCACTTGTTAATGCTTGCCTTGCATTAGCAGAATAAATTAAATAAATAAAACAGAAATTGGATTTCTGGAAAACAAATACCCTGTGCCTGTATCTTTCAATAATTCAGAGAATTTTGGCCAAAAGCAGGGTTCTGAATGCTTTGAGCTTCATTAACTGTAGCTAAAATCATTACGGCTTTGTATAGCTCATTTACCTGGCTCCTTTGGTCTATGACAGCCAGGCCTTCTGGAAGAAGGTCTGAGCTGAACTCCATGTGGTGGTCAGTTACCTTTCAGGGTCCTCTCTGTGTCTAAAACCTCAGAACAGAGGAGTCCCTCTATCTAGACAAACCCAAGCTATTTGTCCAGTGTGTAAAAACAGCTGTATAAATGTATTGCATTTGCTCTCGGTCTGTTATTGCCTGTTAGCAGGTGGGGACCATTACTGGGAAAGCAGCTGTCCCGAGGCTTCCGAATGACTATAAGGCACTTTATACAAATAAGGTATGAGTCTAAGATGCTGGTTGTATTATATAAGCCACTGTTGCATATAGGTTTGCTGGAACCGTTTTTACAGAGTCTTTAAAACATACCTAATGAAGCCCTGTCTGCTGGGCTCTGCACACATTTTTCATAACTTCTGGCCCCTACAGTGTAGATGGGAATCTCCACTCTCCCAACATGCCACGAGAAGGTTCTGGTTGAGCATCTCTTGCCAGAATACTGCTTTAAACTGTGCTAATGCAATGATCTCTGCAGCCAGGCAGCTCTTGGGGGCAAGCACCTTCAGTGAACCCCACAAAGGCAGCCGGAACACTCTGGCCCACCTTTATAGCCCTGATCTTGACCAGCAGCAAAGAAGAAATACACCGGGGATGGACAGAGTATCCAAGGTGGGAGTCTTGTTTCTGTGGCGTCTCTTTTGAAACTGGAGACACACTGCAGAAATTCTACGTTCTAGACCCACAATGGTCCTACAAACAAAGCCAGACCAGCACAGAGGGATGGGGAATGGGCCTGCAATATTCACTATGTCTAAAACCAGGCTGAGGACTCCGCTTCCAGGCAGCCTGCACAACACTGGGAAACTGAGGAACCACAGTCAGAGAGCTGGCCGACATGGAAATGACCAAATGGAGGCTCTGTTATTGGCATTATCTTAGCTATACCCCCTTGGAAAGGGGAAGAGGGCCATGAAGATGTCAGTCATATCGTTCACGTTATTAAGGGGTGATAGAGATCTGGGTATGCTAATTGAAGTCTTTTGAGCTGTAACTGGCTCACCTGAAACTCTCTCTCACGCTGTTCCCAGTGATGGAACCCCAGTGTTCCTGGCAGAGCGGAAGCCACAGAGACACACAACTCCCACGGTCCTCTCCTGTCCTGTGATCGCTATTGCATGGTCTTTGGTGTTCTTCCTGTGCCATGTGGCTTCTAGTTCTACTACTGAGTCTGTCTTTTTACTATTGCTTTCTGTAATACATCTCATAAATTATGTAACCATCACAGACAGTAGCTTTATGATCGCTTGATACTGCTCTCAATGGCTGTGCAATTTCTGGCAAGTTAATCTCTGTTTATAGCACCATTCCACAGGCCTGGACAATAGCCCCCTTTCATAGTTTGCAGCCGAAAACTTTCCTTTCAGTTAGCAATCCTGTAAAATAAGTTTTGAAAAGGTTTAAGGACAGTTAGTTGGTTATGAGCTAGGCTGACAGACATGCGCACCACACACATTAGAGTTTTAAAATGAGTCTCTCAAACTCAGGACTGTGAGAGGGATTGGTGATGTGGGAGATGGTTCTGCTCGAATGTGAGAAAGATGCAGTTTGTACCAAGATCAGAAGGCCGTGCACACACCCATGACATATACCGGCTGAAACGTTAGGTGAAGTCTGTGGCTTTATGGGTATCCCCTGCTCTATGACCATGTGCAGAGCGTCATCTCCTAAGTCATCTCTCCATCTGAACCTGGGAATGAAAACTGGCGGCATATCCGGCCACCCTGTACTCATGGCCCTTGGTGACTGACTCTCTCCCTGGAGTTATCCTGCAGAACAGCGCCAAAAAATTTTCTCTTTTGACGGGCATCCGCTATCACCCTGCTTGCTCAGTGAATGGCTAGATTGGCTCTTCAGGCTTCAGTGGCCACCAGTGATTGATGTTACCAATTTAAAACACCAGGCTAATCTGTTTTAACAAAAGGAAGTGATAAAGGCAAAAAAAAAAGAATGTCTTTTGCATTTCATTTGCATCCTGTGAGCAGGGACAGCATCTCTACTTAATTGAACAAGCAAAGGACCGCAAGAAGTTATTTGTTTTCTACGCTAGCATTAGAATTAGAGCATGCATCGGAAGTCCAATGTTTCATATTTTATGTAATTAATTTAATTTTAAATAATGGAAAAGAGCACAAGAAACAGAACATAAGCTCATTAGCACAATTTAGAATTTCGCTAAAATTTTGGATTTTTAGTACAAACTCTGTAGAGGCATAAAAGCATGAGTATTTTTGTTTTCGTAGTATAACAAAATGCCCAATGCCAGGTCGTAGACAAAGAAGAGAAGTTTATTTAGCTCTTGCTGTGGAAGCTGAAAAACCCTCAACTCTCTAGTGAGGTCTCTGTGGTGACGATATAACAATGGCAGAATCATGTGTGGAAGAAACCCAAGGTGGGGTGGGAAACCAAAGGAAATGGGAGGCTCTCTTGGCACTCTATAGTAACCCAGTCTTGGGAGAACAACTGGGGCTATTCAAGAATTAAATCAATCCTTCTTAAAGCGGTTCCCTGTGTGACCTAATCTTATCCACTGGGTCTCACTAAGACACTTAGGATTTCTACCATATAAACCTCTGGGGAGCTCACTTCACCCTGTCTGGGCCTCAGCATCCACACACGGTGGCATACTGTACCTAGACCATCTTACAGAGCAGAGCCTACAGTCATAGGCTAGGAGCTAGAGGCTAGAAGAGCCTCTCTGTAGGCAGGTTGCACTCCACTCATGACTCTGCCACTGAGTAGCTCTACATTCTGCACCTCACTCCATCTGTGATCCCCTGGGGTAGCCATGGTGATCTCTGCAGGCTACTGTGACAATGATAACGTGGCCAGAACATTCCCACCATGCCTGCCATGGCATGAGCAGCCCTCGGCATTGTGGTCATTGACAGTCTTAGGTGGAAGACTAGATTTGAATTAAAATGGCAATGGCCAGGTTGCACCAGAAAATTGCTATTGCAATACAAGTTCCTTTGTGGTCCGTTGAGTAATGAAACAAACAGGTTCTGGTAAAGAGCTGATTATACATGTAGTCTTTGAATGTGTAAACTATTTGAGAAAATAAGTGTATCTGTAGCCTTGTCGGAGAAAGCCTGTTAGATGACAATAAGGGGTAGGAAGAGGGAAACCATTAAAAAAGCACCATGGTCGGCTTTATGAGCAATGATGTGTGTAGGCACATAATCAGGCCATAGGGTTCCTGAGTGCTCTGGACCCGCCCCTTCACTCCCAATGATGCTCTCTTAGAGCACAAACATGGACTTCCGTGGGTACTGTAAGACAATTTCATAAACATATTAATTAGAATTTTAATCCAAGTGGACTTATGAGAGGCAGAGCTGGGCCGTTGATCCGTCTCTTTTTTTCTTTCCAGCCTGACGATCTCTGCTGAGTGCCCCATGCAGCTTGAGGACTTCCCCATGGATGCCCACGCTTGCCCCCTGAAATTTGGCAGCTGTAAGTTACTTTTACACCTCAGAGCTGTGGGTGTGCTTTGGGTTCAACTTCACATTTATTCAGAACAGGCTCAGTCCGTGACCACACGTGGTGAGATGCGGTTTATCTCGAGGTTCTGGGGGTCTTTTATTCTCAACACGTGATCGATATGAGAACTGGAACGGTGAGCATCCGTCGTAGACGGAGTAAAGCTGTAATGTCTGAAGACGTAGAACAGTCTAGAATGTGTGCATCGTCATATCATTGTTGGCATCCCCCTCTTCTCAGCTTTTCTTTGTAGCGGTCCCGCTTCTTTGTGGTTTTCATGGCTTAGGTTATAATCCTCACAGTCTCACATACCCAACCAGTGACTTTTTTTATTATTGCATGGTGATGCTGACTCTCCTGTAGACTGTTTGGTAAGTGCAGTGATCTTGTCTTTCATGGGCATGGTCTCTACTCATTCAGAACACTCAAATTATAAGCCAATGTTAATTTGAGTTACTGCTCAAATCAAAATACATTAGGTATGCACTTCTCAAATCTGGTGGACATCCCTGGGTTCCAGCCACTCTGACAGAAAGTGTAATGCCCCCCCACCCCCATTCCCTGTGTGTGAGTGTTGGAACTGAGCTGACCTGAACTTCCTGCCCTTTTCCCGTCTACGTTCATATGGACTTGACACTCCCCCCATTTACTGTCTTTTTGCGCCCTAGTGCCCTGCAGACGCTAGGAAAGTACTTTCCCATGGGATGCAAGAAATCTCTAGTTTTCTTTTTCTTTTTTCCTTTTGACACAGTTCTCCACTGAGTAGCCCCGGCTGCCCTGCGTGAACTCTCTCTACAGGCTACCGTTGACCCGTAGTTTTCCTGCTTCAGTCTTAAAAGTTCCTGGCATTAGAGATGTGGGCCAGATGGTTTAAGGCTGCATTTTCAAAAACAGACTGTTCTTTCTCAGATTCAGCTTGAAAAGTGGGAGGCATTGAATCTTGGCTACTTCACCCCTTGGCCACGTACCTGTGCCATCATTCAGACTGCCAAGGTCCAGAGTCATTGCATCCATTATCCTGCCAGAGGATGCAAGATTTGGACAGGAGTGTACTCAAGTCAATTTGGTTTTTGCTGCTTTCAAAGATCTCTTTGTCTTTGACTTTTGATAGATTTTTTTGTTTTTTGGTGTGTGTGTGTGTGTGTGTGTGTGTGTGTGTGTGTGTGTGTGTGAATTTCTTTGTCTTTTGAGAGGCTGGGGCATCTTTTTGGCTTCCCGGGACTGTCTTTTACATCTTTTTCTCCACATGTAAGCATTTCAGAGCCCCTTCAGTCTTCTGAAGCTTCACCATGCTGGTCCACTTGATGGTGTCCAAGGAGTTTCTTATATGTCTTTCCCTCCCTCCTACTCTTTTATGTGTTTTCACTTTCGGCGGAACAATTCCCAATGACATATCTTCAACTTCGACCATTGTTTCTTGTGCTTTACCCAGCCTGCTGTTGATTCGCTTTATTGAATTTTCTGGTTCAATGTTGTAATCTTTCTCTCTGCTATTTCTGGGTCGTATTCTTGTACTCTCTGTCTCTGTCGAAATTTGACTTGTACCTGTGTTACTTCTCTGACCTCGGTGAACACTGTAATACAGTGACTATTTCAAAGACATTTACAGGTAAGCCATCCACTTCATTTCATTTGAGTATGTTTTTAATCTTGTTCCAGGCTTTGAACTTATTTCCTTATTTTCTTCATTCTTTATTGTTTCTTTATTTAATTATATTGGTGAACACTTTACACAAAGTGACGGGTTTTTTATTATTATTATTTAGATTTCCATCTCTATACCAAAACATTTAACATAACCAACTTATAAACACATGAAGGCATATTTTGGATCACATTTTTCAAGGTTGTGTTCTGTTAGCAATTATTTTCTTTGGATCTATAGCAAGGTGACCTGTCCTGCTGCAGAACATGGCAAATCAACACCGTTCATATCACAAGACAGAGAACAAAGAGAAAAGGAAGTCGGTGGATCCTTCAATTTCTTTACCATCAATGACATTTGTGCTTCACTTATACACCTTCCCAGGACAGCACCCCAGGAACCACACCTTTAACTCATGGGCCTTTGGATGATATTAAAGATCTAACTCACTGTCCACCGGTCTTCCTGACCTGGCCATGTTCACCCGTCCACCTGGACACATTCTCTGAGTCTCATCATACTTGGTGCTGGTCTAAGTCACTTGCTTTGCTTTATGCGAAGGGTATCTTGCGTATGGTTGGTCCTCTTCGGACTCAGAGACATGGAAGATCAAGCCTGCTCCCTAGGCAGCCTTTCGAAAAGAAGTTGGCTCATTGGCATCTTCAGCCAACTCCTTCGTTCTCCAGGAGAAGCCAATATTTGATATTTAGACTCTCATCCTGTTAAGTCTCTGATGAGTCCGGGAGGGATCGTGCTGACCAGCTGCGAGCTTCATCAAGAGCCTGACTCTTTACTTCCCACGGACACTTAAGTAACCCACCGTGTAGCCCCTGGCGGAGTCAGCATGGTGAGCCTGTGTCCCACATCACCCAGTTTGCAGACTCTCCTTTGTGCGTACATGCTTGTTCCTGTTTTGGCCATCTTGAACTCAACTGAGTTGTCAGCAGCAGCTACAACTGCTGTGGCTATGGCTGCCACCAGCCCAAGCTGCCGTCCTTGTGCTCACAGGCCCAGGGCCTCCCTCTTTGCTCTGAGCTAGCTGCAGGGTTCCTAATTCCCCGTTCATAGCACTTAATGTCAGTTGCAACAGAAGCCTGTCCCTGGGGAAGCACACAGAAAGATCTGGATGCATACTTTTATCAGTTACATTGCAGAGGGTATGACATCTAGACTGACCACATATATTATTCCTACAGTGTAAGTATGATATGTATAAAAGTTATATATGTAAATATGATATTTTGCCTTCATATTAAAGGAGAATATGTTTTATGTTTAAAATATTACACACACACACACACACATACACATGCACACACACGTTTGTATGTAGCTACTTGGCAGCGTTCAGGCTTCAATCTCAGCCTTGCCTGGCTTCAGAGTCTGGGTGAGGTGGAGGTTTGGGGTGACTGTGTGCATCTGTGGACATCACACTTCCAGCTCCCTGCCTGGGATTCTCCCAGCTATGGGGCTCTGGAGGCCCAGACTCTTCAGCAGCACAGAGGAATCCTGCCTGGACTTAGCAACCTTGCAGCGTTGGCTTACAATTTCTTTCCAGGCATCCACTCTCCTCAGATTTCCAGGGCCAGTCTCCCTCAAGTGCCCTGAGAGTGATTTCTAGTGGGGGTCCAGACAATAGTAGCCGCTGACTGATCTCTGCCCTCTGCCATTCCTGGAAGTCAGCCTTTCTGACCCAAAGGGTTTCATTACGGACTACTCTAGGCTTCTAAAAGGAGGCCTGCTTAAGGGAGACAAGTATGTATGATAAATGAAACATTCGGTGGATGGAAATCGTTCATTTTTTTTCAAACTTTTACCATCAAGTGTTATATTGCAGTTATTGTATCCATTTCTTTGGGGGAATGATATAAAGAACGGTCATCACTCTTTCTCAGAGTCACTTGCCCATGGCAGTGAACATCAGTGTTTATGATGAAGTGCCAGTGAGTCTGACGTTCCCCAGGTAGGTCACCTGAGACTGCTGAGTCCCATGATTGAAAGAACAGTAATCTCCAAAAGAACATTAACTGTAGTTTAAATTTATGCCGCTCCCTCCATGTGAAGATTAGGCTTTGATTTGATCAAAAACAAAACACCAAGGCTATTTTTGCCACCCTGAGAGACTGCTCTGGTCACTGGCTGGATGAATTCTGTCTGCTGTGATCCCAGCTTAATGGCAATGGCGTTCAGGGCAGGCAACTCAAAAGCAATTCTGGATAAAGGAAAGTATGTGACAGCCTAATTTTTTTTCATCACTAAAATTATTTCATACTTGTCAGGCAGCCAGCTGCAGGGAAGTCACTCACACTCAAAGAGGCACACACACCTAACAACGGAGGCACCTCACTCTCTACCAGGACAGTAAATTATATGAATGATGCACGCTGAGCAAAGCCGGCAGGGACAATTCCTGACCCCAGCAGAAATTTCAGATTGCCTTGTCGGGTTTAATGTCCTTGATATTATGGAAATGGATCTTATTTGACTTTAGTGTTGAGTATTTATTTACATAATCTGCTCTCATCACCCCTGCCCTATGCAAACCACCACATAGCTTGTTTATTTTTAATTGACTGGGTGCTAGCAACTTCTAGAAAACTTAACCGTTCCTCAGCTCATAAGCTTCGCATTCAGAACACGCTCGTGCTAAGAGACAAACTGCTACCCAATTAAAGGTGTTTTTATTTGTCTTTTATCTTTTAGATTTGCTAAAAAAGAATAGATGCTTAGCCAACTTGTTCACTTATACCACTTATGCATGTGAGCGCGCAGAAGCTAAATGCGCAAGTATAATGAGCTTAAATTACCCAACTCAACAGTTCTTCGCTATTAGGAGACAAAAGAATGCAAATGTGTGTCTCTCTTCTGCTGAGCCACATGCTCAGGTTTCGCTGGTTTGTGTAGGGCAGAAGGGAGCTAGCCACTTAGGGCTACTGCTTCTCCTGTCAGTGTGGAAATTAGTCCTGGTTTATAGACAAGGCTTCCTAGACTGTACGGAAGTCACTTAGGGATAATGACATGTCTTCCATCCGCAGTGCTCCAGTGTGAAGTATTTGAAAAAGAGAAATTATTTTGTTCATTTTCTTCTTAGAATAGTGCATTAAGTACTAGCTTAAATTATCAGGATAAGAACTGGAGACCTGCACACTTACCGCTAGAAGCGACTTTTGTGAGGGAACGGGCTGTGCATCTCCTGCTGTGAGCTTTTAGTGCATCCTAAACATGGATTCCTGACCCTACTCTTGCATCCAAGAGACCCCAGGCAGAGTGACTGCACAATTTCAGTAAGCCTGGTAGATATGAACATCAAAATTCATCAAGTCCTAACCTGGGTGTGTCAAGTTCAGATTTGCTAAGTCATCATGCTGACAGGCTCGTTAACCTTGACTTTCACTGTGTGGTCTGAATGATCATCTCTCCTCCCATTCATGTGCGGAAAGCTAATTCCCAGGGTGCCAGGGTGGTGTTGGGAGGGTCTTTGGGAGGTGATTATGTCATGAGGATGGAGCTTTGAGGAGTAAGATTAGTGCCCTTAATAAAAAGCTCCAGGGAAAGCGCTTATCCTTTCTGCCCCATGAGGACATAGCAAGAAAACAAGAGACACAAATTTTTAAGAGACTAAAACACTACTTAAAAGAGGCTTTGTATGTGACCTTAATCTGTCTTAGACTGTCACTAGGCACACTGTTGAGTAACAATATTTATACTTTCAGTGTTTATGAGAGCCCTGTGACAATGAGTTGTTTCATCTCTACAAATTTGTGTATTTACTAGAAGTTTTGTTTTTAATTTTACCTGTCATTTTTAAGTTTACTGCATGTGGTCAAACAGGATACAAGGAGTGAGTTCAATCCTTTTTTTATTCAGAAATGTTTGCTTTGTGTCCCTGGATGTGGGCTATTTTGAAAGCCTTCCATGTGTTGTTGTATTCTGTGTGCTCTTTGGTGTTTGAATTTGGATAGAATATTCTGTAGATATCAGCTACATCCCTTTGATCTGTGATGTCAATCAGTTCTAAAGCTTCTTTGTTTATTGTTTGATTAGACAGCCTTCCTACTCGAGAAAGTGGAATATTATTGGATTGATATTAATCTGTGACTTTTGATTTTTTTTAAGGAAGTTGCATCACTTGGGTTTGGTGCATATATATTTAGAGTAGTAATATCTTCTGTATTAAGGTATTAACTGTACCTTAATTGGAATGAAGTATCCTACTTTGTCTCCTCGATTTAGTTTTAATTTGAAGTCTATTTTGCCAGATATTAGAAGATCAACATCTGCTTGCTTCCTGGTTCCATTTGATTTAAGTATTTTGTTTATTCTTTTACTCTAAGGCAATGCCTATCATTAAAACTAAGATGTGTTTCTTCAAGGCAGTAGATGGATTTTGCTTCCTGATCCGTTCAGCCCTTCTATGTCTTTGGAGAATTGAGCCCATTGATATTTAAAGTTTTTAAAGATTTTTGTATGCATTAATTGGGGTCATCTTGTTGGTGACTTTTGGTGTTATTCGTTATTTTGTTATCATAGTCATTTTTGTTTAATAATTATGGTTTTTTATTTTCTTTCACAGTCTCTCTGATATGCTCATTCCTCTCTTCATCCTGAAATAATATGTCCTGAATTTTCTTTAGGTTTGGTTTGTTGGGTACTTTTTTAGGTTGTTTATGCCATGGAAATATTTTCTTTCACCTTCAATCATGGCAGATAGTTTTGCTGCATATATTATTTTAGGTTGACTGTCATCGTCTTTTAGAACTTAGAATATATCACTCCAGGACCTTCTTGCTTTCCAAAGCTTCCACTGAGAAACAGAACTTATTATGATGGATTTTCCTTTATATGACTAGGTTGCCTTTTTTTCTCTTGCAGGATTCAATGCACTTTGCTATATCTTAGTGTTTTAACTATGATATTTTGTGGGACTTTTCAGGTTTTGTCTATTTAGTGTTCCCTGTGCTTCTTATATTTATATGGGTGTGTTTTCTTAATTCTCTTTTCTCATTGAAGATCTGGTATATGCCATTGACTTGAGATTCCCCCCAACCCCATCTATGCCTATAAATCAAAGAGTTAGTTTTTTCAAGATAGTCCAGATTTTTGTATGTAAAAATTATTGTGTTCTTTTCTAATTTGGTCTAGAAACTCCATTTTATCATTGAGATCTGATATTCTGCTTGATATATTCCACTCATGTTCTTTTCTCTTACCCCATCTCCATTTCTTTCTTCGTTAGCTGACCCACAGAAGCACTCTCTATCAGGAACCCCCACAGTCAGCACACTTGCTTAGCATCCAGAGAGGGCAAGAGCAACCCAAGATGAGGCACTCACCCAAACAAAGATAGAACCAGGTATTAATACCAAAAAATACGTCAAACATCATAGTTCTAGATGCCTAGCTTCCATGTTGACAGGGGATTCTGTCCCACCTAGTACTGCAGCCTTTCAGTGCCAAAGAAACACACAGAGACTTACATTAATTATAAACTGGCTGGCCTATTAGCTCAGGCTTATTATTAATTAACTTTTATATCTTATATTAACCTATAATTCTTGTCTGTATTAGCCACATGGCTTGGTACCTTTTATTAGTGGGACATTCTTATCTTGTGTCCTCTGCATCTGTGTGGCAACTGCATACTGAGCCTTTCCTCTTCCCAGAATTTTTTTATTTTGGTCACCCTACATATACTTCCTGCCTGGCTACTAGCCAATCAACATTTTATTAAACCAATACAAGTAAAAAAAATCTTTACAGGGTACAAGACCATTGTCCCACAGTCCTCCCAGAGCAAAAATAAATCATGAGCAGTTAAGCCAATAATATCTCCATCAGAAATCAGTAACCCTGACACAGTAGGCCCTGAAAAACACAAGGACTTCCAATATATCAATTATTAATATAGTCAAGGGTTTTTAAGGAGGATATGAATAAGTCTCCTAATGAACTTAATGGACACACAAAGAGTTGAATGGACTAATGAAAACAATTCAAGATATGAATAAAATCACTAATAAAAAATCCAAACAGAAATAAAACTAGAAATTAACAATTGAAAGTATAAAATATAAAACCCCAGAAGAATCAAAAGTAGAGTACAAGACAGGGAAGAGCGAGTCTTGGGTGTTGAATATAAGATAGAAGAAGTATAAAAGGTCAGTCAATGAAAAAGTTAAATATATAAAACACCCAGGCACAAATCTGGGATACTATGACAAGACCAAACCTTCAAATGACAGAGATCTAGGAAAGAGGTAAGACTCAGGTCAAAGGCACAGAAAATATTTTCAACAAAATCATAGGAAAAAATTTTACCAATCTAAAGAAAGAGGTGTTTATTAAGGTATGAGAAGCATGAGAATGCCAAATACCAGAAATGAAACAAGACAAAAAATGAAATTCCACATAATGCATCATTATCCAAACACTCAATGTCCAGAAGAGAGAAAGGATATTAAAACCTACAAGGGAAAAAGACCAAATTGTGTCTAAAGGCAGATCCATTAGAATAACAATTGACTTCTAAATGGAACTCTGAAAGCCAGAAGGGCCAATCCAGATGTTCTACTAACTCCAAAAGACTATAGATGACAGTCTAGACTACTATACCCAACAAAGCTATCAATCACAATTGACAAAGAAGGAAAAAATTCCATTATAAAAACCAAATTTGAGCAATTTCTATTTGTCAACGAATCTCTATAAAAAGGAAAACTTCAGTCTGAAGAGATTAACTACACCCAAGAAGACACAAGGAACAAATTATTAAAGATCAGTTCATCAAAATGGGGGAAAAATCACACCATAACAAAAATTAACAGAAATCAATAAACATTGCTTGTTGATAGCTCTCAATATTAATGGTCTGAATTATCCAAGAAGAAGCATATGCTAACATATTGGGTAAGAAAGCTAGATCCATCTTTCTGCTGCATCTAAGAAACTCACTTTAAAATCAAGGATAGGTATCTCTCAATGTAAAAGGATGGGGGAAAGCAGATACATTAAAGCAAACAGATATAGCCATTTTAATATTATAAAAAGTACTTTAAACAAAAAGTAATGGGAAGAAGTAGGACACTACATACACATCAATGGAAAAATACATCAAGAGGATATTGTAATTCTAAAAATTCATAAACACAAGGGCACCCAAGTTCATAAAAGAAACACTATTACATCTAAAATCATAAATTGAATATCATGCAGTGATCGTGGTGATTGGTGGCTTTTAATACTTAATTCTCCCCAATACACAAATTATCTAGACAAAAACTAAATAATGAAATTATGAAATCCAATTGCACCTAGAAAACATCTACAAAATATTTCACCCACAACACAAAAGAACACAGTTTCTTCTCAGCACCTCATAGAATGTTCTTAAAAATTAACAACATATTTGGACACAAGACAAGTCTCAAAAGATATAAAAAATTGAAATAACACCTTATATTCTGTCTGATCACTATGGGTTAAAACTGGAAATCAGTAACAGAAACAACAGAAAACTTAAAAACTAATAGAAATTGAAAACTCGCTTCTGAATGAATAGTGGCTTTAGAAAGAAATCAAGAAGGAAACTTAAAAATTTAGAATTGAATGGAAATGAAAATGCAATATATCCAAACTTATGGGATACAATGAAAGCAGTTCTAAGGGAAAAGTTCATCGCACTAAGTGTCTGCATAAATATTTGGAAATATCTCATATTAGTAACTTAGCGCACATGACCGATCTAGACTCGTTAGAAGAAATACTGCTCAAAAGGAGTAGACAGCAAGAAATGATCAAACTCAAGATTGAAATCCATGAAATAAAAACAAATAACAGACAAGAACCAATGAAAAAAATGTGTTGATTCTTTGAGAAAATCAACAAGACTAACAAACCCAAACTGACAAAAATATGGAGAGAGAAGATCCAAATTAATAAAGTAAGAGATGAGAAGGGTAACATTACAACAGAAATGGAGGAAAATCCAAGATTCATAAAGATTCCACCAAACTGGAAAACTTAAAAGCAATGGGTGAATTTCTTTATATATATGACCTATGGAAATTAAATCAATATCAAATAAATAATTTAAACAGGCATATAAACCCCAATGAAATAGAATAACAAGTTAAAGGTCTCCCAATGAAAAAAACTTCCAGGGCCAGATGAATTTAGCACCAAATTTAACCTGCCCTTCAAAAATGGATTAATGCCAATACTCCTCAAATATCCTGCAAATTGAAAATGAAGGTACACTGTCTGATTCTTTTATGAGGACACTCTATCTCTGATACCAAAACAACACAGAGACCAAACAGACAACAACAAGTTTATAGCCCGATATGCCAATAGAACATAGTTGTAAAAATTCTGAATAAAATACTGGCAAACTGAATCTGAGAACATAGCAAAAAGATTATCCACCACAGTTAAGTTGTTCTCATTCCAAACATGCAGTGATAATCGTTCAAAACACATAAACTAATATGCATAATTCACCATATAAGCAGACTGCATGACAAAAATCATATGATCATCTCATTAGATGTAGGAAAAGGCCTTTGACAAAATCCAACACCTCTTCATGATAAAAGTCTTGGAGAAACTCAGAATACACAGGACATATTTCTATGTATTAAAGGTAATATACAGCAAGCCCACACCAATATCAACCTAAATAAAAGGAGTAAAAAAAGCATTAACACTAAAGTCAAGAACAAGACAAGGTTGTCCACTTTTTCCATACCTGTTCAATGTAGTATTTAAAAAGCCTTAGATAAAGCAATAAGAAGGAAATAAAGGGTATTTAACTAGGAAATAAAGTAGTCAAAGCATCTTTATTTTAAGATGATATGATTTTATACATAAAACAACCTAAAAACTCCACAGGAAACTTCTATAGCTAACAAAAGATTTTAGAAAAGTATCATGGTTGCAAAACTAACACACACACACAAAAATCAGTAGCCTTTTATCTACAAATGATCAAGAAAGAAGTCAAGGAAGCAGTACATTTCACAGCAATCAGAAAATACAAAATGTCTTGTGGTAACTCTAACCAAGCAAGTAGAAGACGTATGGGAAAAAAGAACCCTCAGGACAAAGAAGGAAGAAATGGAAGATGACACCAGAAGATAGAAAAAAATCGCCCCGTCATAGATCAATAGGATTAATATTGTGCAAGGGACCATCGTACCAAAATCAATCTATAGATTCAATGCAATCTCCATCAATATCTTAACACACTTCTTCATAGAAATTGAAAAAGTATTATTACCAATGAATAGCATGATACCTCAGACAATCCGGAATAATAAAAGAATTTCTGGAATTTTCAGCATCTCAGATTTCAAGTTGTATTACAGAGCTGCAGTATTGAAAATATGGTACTGGCATAAAACAT
This sequence comes from Microtus pennsylvanicus, assembly GCF_037038515.1. Lineage (NCBI taxonomy): Eukaryota > Metazoa > Chordata > Mammalia > Rodentia > Cricetidae > Microtus > Microtus pennsylvanicus. The sequence continues at coordinate 12,457,675 of NC_134596.1, forward strand.
ACATGCTGATTAACGAAATCAAATGAAGACACAGATATAAGTTCACAAACCTATGGACACCTGACTTTTGACAAAGAAATTAGAAATACACGTTGGAGAAAAAGACATGTTTAGCCAATGGTGCTGGTCAAACTGGACGTCTATATGTAGAAGACTACAAATAAATCCATATTATGACCATGCTCAAAACTCAACTCCAAATAGATCAATGGACCTCAACATAAGACCAGAAATGCTGAATCTGATGAAAGAGAAATTGGGCAATAGGCTTGAAGTCGTTGACATAGGAGAGGAATTTTCTGAATAGCACAGACATTAAGACCAACAGATAGTAAAAGGAACTCTATGGAGCTGGAAATCTGTATGATAAAAGATCCCATCCTTCAGACAATGTGACAGCCTACAGAACTGGAAAAGTTTTTTTTTTACAAATTACACATCTGATAGTATGTGAAAGAAAAAAGCACACATAAAAAGCATCAAGAAAACAAGCAACAACTTAAAATGGTATACATCATTAAACAGCAAGTTCTCCAACAGTCAAGTAGATATGTCTGTGAAACGCTTAGAGAAATGTTCATCACCCTTAGCCATCAGGGAAATACAAAATAAAACTAGTTTCAGATTTCATGTCATACCTATCGGGATGGCCAAGATCAATAAAACATACGGCATTCTCGTGAGAACGTGAAGGAAGAAGAGCACTCTCCCATTGCTGGTGGGGATGGAGACATGTGCAGCCTTTACACGAACCAGTGCGGAGGTTCCTCAGGAAAGCGGATATAGATCTACCTCGAGAGTGGTTCCTCAGGAAGTGGCTACAACTCTACCTCAAGATTAGCTCCACCACTCTTGTCCATATACCCAAAGGACCCTCCATCCTACTCCAGAGATCTGTGCTCATTCAACTCCATTGTTGCCATATTCAAATAGAAACTGGAAACAGCCTAGACTTCTCTCGTTGCTTCATGGGTCATGAAAATGTAGTACATTTACACAGTGGAATATTATTCAGCTCTTAGGAAAAAATGAATTACAATATTTTCAGGTGAATGGATGGAGCTAGACTAAATCATCCTGAGTGAGGTAACCCAGATACACACACACACACACACACACACACGCCGTGCGCACACACACACACACATGCACGTGTGGTACATACACATAACAAAACATTGTCTGGAGAAATTCAGTCCTGAAATTTCCAGGTAGTGAAGTAATACAGACCCCAAAAGACAAACTACACATGTTGTCTCATATATAGACCCTAGTTTTCATTCGTTAGATGACTATGTTTAAATTGGCGTCATATAGAAGCCAGGAAAATAGAAAGGGCCCGTGGAACCAGAATATCAAGTGATGGCTGATAGGAAGTGGGAGGCATGAAGGGGAATCATGGATGAGAAAGGGTTAGGGGTGGTAGAAGATGTAAGTCAGCTGAGAGATTGGAGGGTGGGGAGGGATAATTAGTATTAAAAGGGTTGAAATAGCATGTAGAAGCTTCCTGCTGTAGAAGCTTCCTAAGATAAATACATATGCATATATTTAATATTTAAATGAATTTACCCCATGACGTGGGGATAGTGCCTCCCAGACACTATAGGAGATCAAACAAATAGCCCAGGGCAGGTATGGGTTATCTCTCTTTGAGCTGTTGTCCAGTGGGAGCCAACTGACCACCTGTATATACCTGGCTATTATCTTTGCTCACGGCTAACCACTAACACTTGATGCAAGATCTACTTCTGAAGACACCACATACCTGAGTTATAGGACACGGGGAAAGCAAGCTGGTAAAGTCTAGGGAGCATTATCCTTCTGGCTACCGTTCACAGTGCTGAAGCGCTGTGTGCATTACTGTTGGAGAAAAGTACTCCCCTGTCTTTACCAGATGTGACCTCCATACGTTACAGTAACTACTGATCTGACAGGAAGTGTCCCCTGGTGAAATAAAGTCAAGGGTAACCAAATGCATTTCTGATTAGATTTATGTTTTTTTCCCATAAGAATTCATGCCTAGGACTATTAACCGGGCCAAGAACCCATGGCCAGTTAGGTCATAGGTCCTATAGGGAGAACGTGGTGCTATTATTCTGCTAACTGTCCTGTAAGTACTAATCTTAATTCCCATAGATTAGTGCACCATCCCCTCCTCATCAAAGTATCTTCTTTCTGCAGAAACCCACATTGCCCAGTGTGGTCAGGTTAAAAAGACTCTGGCAGGTTTGGCCCTAAACGAGACATCTCCTTCATACCTCCTCCACCCAAGGCTCATGCATGACTCACCATGAAAGCAGAGTGGAAAACTGTCTTTGTTAAATCAGAGGCAGTGGGTTGACTGTTGTGACATGAATGTGCCATTGCAAACACGAACTCATGGTGACTGGTACTGCCAGCAAAATCCATGCCAGCCAGAAGCCCAGCAAGGCTGGGAAAGGTGCCAAGTCCCACCCCTAGCTGAGGAATGGCTGGCAACTGGGGAAAGCGAGTCTGTTTTCTTTGGGATGTGGACTCTGAGAGGTTACCTATACTGTAGGCTTCCTCCTCTCAAATTGTAGACCCTGAAATGCCAGGGAATGAAGTCGGTAATCTCATAGGCTGTGCCTTGGGCACACCATAGCCACATCTGGGAACTCTGAACTTCTCAGCACCCTAAGAAAACCCCTTCCCCGTTCTCTTCCTGAGCATGAGGCTCTGGTGTGCTTTCCTCAGAACCCAGGACCCTGCTCAGCAGAAACAACCACGTCTCCCCCCACAGCACACTGATTTCTCATCTTCCTCCCACTGCTGAACAAGATGGTTTTAATGTTGAGTGTCCTTCTCTGTCTTTTCCCTCCTGTTTTCTGTTTCCTTCCTTACACAGGTCAACAGATCTTGAGATCGCCTACATTTAAGTAGGTCACGTCTTTGCTTAAAACCGGTAGAAAAGTCCCCAAGGCTCTACTGTTTTGCCCCGCCCTCTTCCTTATATTCCTAGCTTCTTTCCGGCATCTCTGGATTGCTCCTGCTTCCGGACCTGTTGCCTGCAGCTTCCCTAATCTCAAGGGACACAGAACCACTCGTGAACATCCCTTAGATACCCTGAAAGAAAGCCTCGGGTCAATCTCATTCTGTCACGTGCCTCTTCCTTCTCCTCAGCCGCCTTCACAGCACTTCCTGCCCTTTCTGTGCCTGCAGGCCTTTCCTTGCTTTCCTCAGAGCATGAATTTCTTGAGGGAGGTACATGGGTTTGCTTTCTATCCTATCTGCCCCAATTCTCTTTTGTTGCTGATATGGCAAACTCTCACCAACCTCACAGATTAAAGTAACACCTGTGCAGCCCAAGTGTTCTCTAACCAAAATCCCAGGAGACTTGGTAGATTTTCCTGTCCTCTCTGTCTCACAAGGCCTGAATCATGGTGCAGGGAAGGGCTGCGTTTTTCTCTGAACATTCAGAGGAGGCCTCAGGTTTTTGAGTGGGGCAGCATTCAGTTCCACGCGCCTGAGGGTAAAGGTCCCTGTCTCCTTTTCAACTGCCCCAGGCTCATTCCCTCCCTCTTGGTGCTGTGGTCACTTCCGCCAGCTTCAGAGCCAATTAGTCAGCGGAGTCCTTTCTGCATTTGCAAATCTACTCCCGGGTCCTGTCTTTGATGGGACCAATGCTCGGCCACAGTGATAATCTGAGATCATCATTGCCCTCATTTTATCTGCAGAGCAGCTTTGGTGGTGGAAATGACAAGTTGGTGGCCTGGCATTTGGGCAGAGCTGCTGTATCCCTAAGCAGCCAGTCACCCTGGACAGTGCGGCCAGTACACAGGGAAGATTTGGAGTAGGAATAATTCACTGTTGTGCTTACAGCTGAATGTCACCATGTGAGTCAGGCAGCTCGCTAAATCTCAGCCATCTCAAGCCACCTCAATGTGGGTCCTCTCATCAGCCCATCCCACAGATGAAGGAACTACGGCACAGAATAGGTGACCTGTGAAGGTCACGGATCTGCTGGGATGGCAGGCACTTGTCTCAGAGATGAGACTATTCTTTGGTCCATGGGAAGAGAATACATAATACGTAAGAACTGGCTTAATGGGTGGCATAATTGGAGCATCCGGTCTTTTTGTGACAGCAAGGGTCTGATCCACATGGCCCTGGAGATTGATTCCCAACATCTTCCCCCAGTCATCAGCATCTTCATGTTTCCCTCAGTGGAAACCACTCCGCGCTTACCCACTTTCCTTCCCTTTCCCTACAGATGCTTACCCTAACTCTGAAGTCGTCTACGTTTGGACCAATGGTTCCACCAAGTCTGTGGTTGTGGCAGAAGACGGCTCCAGACTCAACCAGTACCACCTCATGGGGCAGACAGTAGGCACTGAGAACATCAGCACCAGCACAGGTAAGAGATGCGTAATTTATTGTCTAGGGCTAAAGGGCATCCAACCTTCCACGGCTCCGTGTCCTACTCAGTAGGAGTACAGACCCCATATAAGTACTCTGGCTCCTGGAGGACCTCTTGTGCTTGGCGAAGCGGCACCAGCTGCAGTGACCTGGGAACGGAGAGGCCACTGATCTGTGCTGCGTGTGGCATCTGTGGTGGACCTGTGGGTCCTGTCTGGAGGCCCAGTGATCTGATTGTATAATGTCCCTCCCCACTCCTGAGAAACAAGGCGGTCTCTGACAAGAGGGGGATGCCTCCTGCTGCCTGTTCCCCTGATTCCTTCTCTGAACATCTCAGAGGTTTCCCTGTGGTTGAATCTGGGAAACCAAACTAGCAAAAGACGAGCGGCTAAGGTGGTACCAACAAGGCAGCAGGTGCCGTCAATCGTACACAAAGCAACTGTCTCTGTAGGGCAGTCCAGCTTGGACAGAGGAATACCACGCACATAGCCTGCATGACCTTGAAGTTCTATGGCCACACCTTTCCTGGCTGAGGGCAGGCATGGCTTAAACTATCACCAGTGATGGTATTGGCAAACAGGGGTTGCAGCCTGTTTACTCGTGTAACAGAAGAGGAAAGTCTTAAGGGATGGGCCGAGCCATGCCTGTGAAACGTGGCTGAGCTTCAGAGAAGCCTTTGGCTTGCTTCCTGTTTGTTCGAAGTCAAGCAACTGGCAGGATACACACAAGACACCAAGGGCAAGCTCTTTTTAATATTTCATGCACCTGCCAGGCCACTGTCCTAGCGATCAGCAGTCCAATTCCAGTGCACTGGGCATCCCCGAGTGATAAAGAGAGCCTGAGTGGAGTGTTCCATGCCACGGGTAAAGAAAGCAGAATTTCACATCTGGTTTTATGGAAAGGAAAGGTATATGGCAGAATTTGGGGTGCAGACACAGGACGCTGCCTTTGGGAATAGCTTCATATAGTTCCTCAGCATTTTATAAGAGAGGCTGTGTTTCAGCCTGCATTCTGACATCAATTTAAAAACATTGCCCAGTTTTGTTACTCGTCTAAAGTAAACAAGCAAGAAGAATCGAGAGGATAGCAATTTCGCATCCTACTGTATTTTGAATGGCATTTCTTGTCTTCTGGTGCTATAGAGAAACAAAATTTGACCGTTTCGAAGGCACTAGACCTTGTAATTAGACGTTTATCTATCTTTATCGCTATCCCTATTTCTCGCTTCCATTTAGAAGCCTGCTTGACCTCTCAGCCGCTCTCAGCTATGTGAGGTTATTGGAAAAGCACCCATCCCCAGCATGTGTAAGCATTGCTAAGAATGCTGGCTTCTTTTCTGTAAGAAGGCATTTTCCCCCTCTCTCTGATCTAGGACATCATAAGCACATGTGTTGGGGCATCTGTAGCACCCTTGTTAAGCTATGGGTTTGGGTTTCAGAAGTCTCCAACATGCCAATGCTCTGTCTACGCAGTCAGAAGTCTGCTACCCCCTCGTAGGCAAGCCCACAGCAAGCCCAGGAACCTCTCCAGGACAATGCTTCCATGATCATAGGAATCCGGCAGTCTGGTACCCAAGCCCCAACGCCTGCTTTGTATTACCCACTGATGAACAATCCAGATGGTCTAACGACCTACACTTGACACACAGCATCCTTCCCATCTTTAAGGAGACACACAGCATCCTTCCCATTGCTAGGGAGACATACCCTTGTCCAGACAGCCTCTCTTCCCATAGACCCATGGCACGCCCACCTCAGCTCCTTACCAGTTAACCATCAGGACGGCATCGTTCTCTGCAAAAAATGGAAGATCCCCACTTGCTTCCCACACAGCCAGGCAAATCCACAGCAGGCAATGGGACATTGCCCAGGAAGTCTGGTTTCGAAAAACAGAGGATGCTGGTCTCTTTGTTGTGTGGCAGAAAGAATGTACTTCTTCTGTGACCTTGTCTGGTTGTTCCTCCGTCTCTACCTGGGCTGAGAAAGCATTAGGCCTTGGCAGAGAGTAGCTGTCCTGCCTCCCTTGGAACTCTCCAGCAGGGCTCTGGATGCCTGGATTCTATCTGCAAGGCTAAATCCTCAGGTCCTGATTGCTATGAAGCAGTGAGGGGGGCAGGGGACATGACACAGATTGATGGGGGATTAGTGAAACACACAAATCTGATTTTCTCTGAAAAAGCAGGCACCAGCAAGGTCCCTTTAGGGTTCACAAGATTTGCTTATGAAATGACCTTTAAGAAAGCCAGGCAGCCAGTCCCACAAAAACCCAAAGCTAAACAATCACAGCATATATGCAGAAGACCTAGCACAGACCCTTGCTGGCTCCATGGTTGCTGCTTTAGTCTCTGTGAGCCCCTGTGAGCCCCACTTAGTTGATTCAGCCAGCCTTGATATGAGGGTTTGTGCCTACTTGTATTGCATCTTGCTATGCCACGTTCCACTGATATCCCTGGGTGGCCTGGTCTTTTCTGAAGGAAAATGGAGAAGCAGTGGATCTGGGGGGAGATGGGAGGTGTGTGTGTAGGAAGAGTGGGAGGGATGGAAGGAGGGGAGGTGGTGGTTGGGATGTATTGTATGAGAGAATGGATGGATAGATGATAGATAGATAGATAGATAGATAGATAGATAGATAGATAGATAGATAGATAGAACAAATAAAAGCCAGGCATGTTGCATGGTGCCCAATCCCAAATGATACATCTCCAAAGCAACCCCCTCCCTCAGGGGAAATCATGGAAGAGGAAGCAGAAAGATTGTAAGACCCGCAAGTCCAGGACACTTACTCTGATGTGCAAGTGTGTTCTATAGATGATGGGGAAGTTGCACTGACGAACTCTCCACACTATTGATTGCCTGAATAAGATCAGCATATGATGATAACACCAATTGGCATAACAATGGGGGCAGGGAAACTTCCATCCCGAGATGAAGAGCTCCAGGTGGTCAAAGGGTGTTGAGAGAGGGAGGGTCAGTTCCTCCAGAGGGGAGGTCCTAGATGGGTTGTCCAATCCCATTGATCAGTCCTGAACACACACACACACACACACACACACACACATCTATCTATCTATCTATCTATCTATCTATCTATCTATCTATCTATCATCTATCTATATCTATCTATCATCTATCTGTCTATGACAATACTAAACAGGCACAATAAATTGTACATATGCATTTGCATATACATTTATGTTCATACTGTAACAAAAGTAATTAACGATGACATCATGAATTCAGGATGAGGACGTAGAAGGAGGGGGCTAGAAATGAGGCAGTGTTCTTGTATGAAGTCCTCAAAGACATTATTACACAAACAACAAAAGTGGAATCTACAAAAGCCATAGCACCCCTTGCTACCAGCTACCTAGACAGATAACCCAATTAAGCACTGGCTTGATTGAAGGCAGATGAAGGAAGCATTGTGGACACCTCTGGGGAGGACAGTAACCCTGGCCCAGGGGGAGAACTGATCTGCATGATCTCCATGTATGTCTGCAGGCGAATACACAATCATGACTGCCCATTTCCACTTGAAGAGGAAGATCGGGTACTTTGTCATCCAGACCTACCTTCCCTGCATCATGACGGTCATCTTATCCCAGGTGTCCTTTTGGCTAAATCGAGAGTCTGTCCCAGCTAGGACGGTTTTTGGTGAGTACCCACAAATCATGCCTTGACATTGGTCTGAACAGAAACTAACGCTGCAGCTGCATTTGAACTGTGTGTGTTAAAGGGATGGTCCTTACTAGGTAGCATCGTAGGAAAGCAATCAGGACATGGTAATGGGCTCATCAGGGCAGATGGGTTTACTCAGGAAAACCTGAGAAAGGCTCACCCCATGCACATAGTGAGAGCGCCTGGGGGGGTCTTTTATTGGGTTAGGAGGAGGAAGAGGAAGCAAGGGCTATGTGGGATGGCAGCTGGCTAAGCTCTTCTTCTGCAACATAGTTTTATGTTAGTTAGGTTGTGTCTCAAGAGCTTAGGGTGTTCTGCACAGCACGCTGCGGTTCTCAGCTCTTCACAACATCTGTTTGTCAGGGCACTGTGTGCTTGTTCTGCAAGCCAGGTGTTCAGGTTTAAGATGCTGGTGCGATTATTGTACCATTTCCCATCTTGGCACTGTGCAGAGGAGCTGGGGATTTTAGATGATGGAGCTAGTGTAAGTCAGACCATTAGAGCTATGGCCCTGAAGAGGACTGTGGGACTCTAGTCTCTTTGCTTCTTGGCCACCACGAAGTGAGACAATGGACCAGTCCATGTTCCTGCCATGACTCCTGTTCTCCCTCAGCCTCCAAATCAGCAGAACCAACTGACTGCAGAACCAACTGACTGACCATGACCTAAAACCCCCAAAATGCAAACCAAAGCAAACATTTCTTCTTTTTAAGTTAATTATCTCAGGTATTTTGTAAGAGTGATGGGAAGCTAACTATTATCGTGACCACATTAATATCATACCTGTCCACTGTGACCTGGGAAGCAAACTGAGCAATTAGTTTAAATTTTAAGATTAAGAAATGAGATTTCTCTTTGAATGAGAGTTTAGGGAATGATATTTGTTCTGCTTGATAATTATTTCCATTTTAGAAGATGCTTTGAAGATGTGAAATTATCAGCATGCCCCCTCCCCTTTCTTGTTCCTACCTCCCTTCCACTGGAGATCAAATCCAGATCCTCACGAACAGTAGGGAAGTAGGTTTACACCTCAACTACACTCCTAGGCTAGGCACAGTGGTATTTTTTCAAGCTGGTGATTTGTATATGAATTTTCACGCGGTTCCCTTTGAAACGTGCACCAGTCATTCCATTGTAAGAACACTAGGACGTCCCCAGAGGGTAGATGGAAACTCATTTCCAGCCATCAGTGTCTGCAGGCACCGCATGCTCAGTCTCAGCCAACCACAGGTGGAAAACATTCAAAATGCTACCACCGCTGTGCTAAACGTGTACAAACCGTCTCACTATTGTTTCTCAAAAATAGAGTGCAGCAAGTCTTTACCTGATGATAACATTAAATAAGTTATTGTGAGGCCTCGAGATATGGCTCACTATACGTCAGAGACTGCCTGAAGGTTCCATGCAGACACTGAGCCATTCTCTATGAGGCTCACGTGTGTATGGGCTTGGGAACCTGACGTGGTCCCCGAACCTGTCCTCAACAGATACCAATGGTAACTAGTGAATGACTTTTCTTGGGAGGCGTGAGAAACGTCTGTCTATCCCAGGCGATACACCAGTGACAGACTCAAGAAATGATTCCACCCAAAGCTATCTTGGTGAGCCAGTGAGTTTATCTCATCAGGGTAACTTACAGGTTCACAGGTGCGAGTTTCCGTGCAGAAGCCAGCTGATGACACATGAGAGCTGATCCCCTGTCAGCACGCAGCCAGGTCCGTCATGAGCCCACTCCTCCCTGGCAATTGTCCTCTGCTTATATAACCTGGAGGAAGGGCCTTATAACCTCTAAGCTTCCCGAGACTTGTAATCTGAGGCAAATCCCTGAGACTTATGGGCCTCCTGGATATAAATGTTTCAATTCAGAGGAAATAGCTATGGAAAAATGATACTACCGAAGAACAATCTAGAAAACTGTCATTCTGTGTCCCTCAGATATTAGATGCAGCAGGATCTCTCTTAGGAGATTCTTTGCCATAGTGGTGGTTGACTCTCTCACGTTGAAGCTCACTGCACTGGTCATCTCTTTGTTATTGTAGCATAGTTGCTAATCTTAAAAGATTACTGATCACTAAAGTAACTCTACTAACCTTAAAAGAAGAAAGAGTTGTTTGAGGTCAGTTTTAGCCGATTTTAGTCCATGGTCATTGTCTCTGTTGATTCTGGTCCTGTGGCAAGGAAACACATCATGGGAAACATCTTTACCTCATGGCTAGTGCGTGTGTGTGTGTGTGTGTGTGTGTGTGTGTGTGTGTGTGACAGAAACAGAGACAATGAGAGTCAGAAACAGAGTCAAAGGCACAGACATTGTCTTAGGTTTTGTACTGCAGTGTAGAGACACCATGACCACAGCAATTCTTCTAGAGGAAACATTTCATTGGATGGCTTGCTGACAGTTCACAGGTTCAGTCCATTATCATCATGGTGGAATGAGACGCGGCAGCGTGCAGGCAGACATGGTGCTGGAGAGGGAGCTGAGAGTCCAGCATCTTGCAGGCAACAGGAAGCGGTCTGAGGCACTGGGCATGGCTTGTATATATGAGCCCTCAAAACCCACCCCTACAGGGACATACCTTCCCCAACAATGCCAAACTTACACCTCCTAATAGTGCCACTCCCTACAAGCTCAGGGGGCCAGTTGCATTCAAACTGCAACAGACATAGCGAAGCTGAAAGACAAAGAGACAGAGAAAAACAGAAGCTGGACCCCATTGTCCCTTTTTAGATCATGACCCGCCCCATGACTGGAAGACTCTCTGCTACTCTCTACCACCTGGGGTTGGGGACCTAACCTTTAACACTAGGGGGTCTTTGGACTGAGACTTGTCTAAGCCTCCCGTTTAAGAAGGCATAGGACAGGCAATTTTGCAGGTTAGCTGCGACAACAGAGTCCCCTACCTTTGTGTGCGGTGAAGTACAGTTCACACACTAGCTCCTCCATCTAGACTTTTCCTTCCACAGTAGAAAGGTGTTTGCATGCACCTTATCCTGATGGTACATGAGAAGACCAAGGGCCCTGGGACCCCCTGCTCATCACTCCACTCCTGGCTGTCACCTGCCTTACCACAGCTTAACTTAGAAAATGTAATCAACATGTAGAGATTGGCTCATGTCCAGGAGGCAGTCACTCACTAAGGTGATGGGCTTAATAAACTCTTTAGTGGACATGTCTTACTGAGGACTGGGGAAAGTGTGAACAAACCTGCCTGTAATCGTCGGTTTATGTCCTCTTAGAGATTCCCAGCACATGTTCAAACATTAAGCGGCCCAAGAAGAGGTCTGTTTGAGCCTCTACAGAGAACTGTTTCCTCAGCATAAGCCATTAGCTGAGTTGCTAAGAAAAATTAAGATGTTAAATCAGGATGCCTCCCCAGGCATTAATTCCATATAGCTTCCATGTCCTGTGCATTGTAGGTCTCCTACCTGCTGGCCCACCATCGGCTCCGTTGACTTTCTTTGTAGTAAGAGTTCCACGTGACATCTGTAGAAAGTTCTAGCACTGGCTGGCTTAGAAACATAGCTCCGTTGTCTCTGGGTCCTGGATGTTAGGAACCCAAGGTCAAGATGCTGGCAGGGTTGGTTCATACTGAGACTTGAAGGAGTCTCTTTTAGTTGTTGTTTTTTTTTTTTCTCTTTGCGGGCCTACCACCCAGCTCTCAAATAAAGACATGGAGACTTATTCTTAGTTATGAATGCCTGGCCTTAGCTTGACTTGTTTCTAGCCAGCTTTGCTTAATTTAAAGTATCCCATCTACCTTTTGTCTCAGGGCCTTTACTTTTCTCTATTCTATATGTCTTTTTTTTTATGTCTTACTCCAATGCCTACTGGGTGACTGACCCCTGAAGTCCTCTCCTTTTTCTTTCTCTCCCTCTTCTTCTCCTTCTATTTCTTCTCTTGGCCTGCCAGCCCCACCTATCCTTCTCCAGCCTTGCTAGTGGCCATTCAGCTCTTCAGTAGCTCAATCAGGTGTTTTAGGCAGGCAAAGTAACACAGCTTCACAGAGCTAAACAAATGTAGCATAAAAGAATGCAACACATCTTTGCATCATTAAACAAATGTTCCCCAGCATAAAAGAATATAGCACATCTTTACCTAATATTCCGCAACAGTCTGTGATCCAGGAGTCTGCTCTGGCTTTTGACAGGCCTAGGGTTTGTGCTTGTGCACTGCCAGTGTTTGCACTGGGTGCATGCTTAGTCAGAATTTCCTCTTTTAAAGGAAAATGACATCGGCTCTCTGCTGAAGTCATTGCTCCTTCAGAGTCTAGTTTTCTTACAAGTTCACAGTCCTAGGTAGTTGAGATTTGGACTTCAGTGTGCCAATTTGAAGGGCAACGCAGTTTGGCTCATACAGGTCCGTTCCAGCCACATCCCATGCATGGGCCCATATCACAGAAGTGTGGAAGAAGAGAGACTGTCTAGATTGTAAGAGTCCCCAGTCCTGACTCTAGCTATCGGCTGTTTCTTCGCAAGGTGGGAATTAAGGTACACAAAGTGCCTGTAAAATTTCAACTCTTCCTGCATGGTGGGTAGAGTACCCTTAGAAGCTTAGGTAAGAGACTGGCACTTGGCTGGTCACACTGATCTCCCCATTAAAAGTCAAGCAACCTGGATTTTTGGTGAAGCCACCACAGTGTCTCCCTAGAACCACAGCAGGCTCAAGCAGATATGGTCACTGCTTTGAAGGAGTGAAGCTCCCATCCCAATTCAGTGATACTCAGGTATCACCGATATCTCTGTGCAGTCATTGTATAAGAAAGAAACACAGTGCATCATTCCGTCGCAGGCCCCTGCTTTCAAGGTATACAGGAAATCTCTAAGAAGCACACGGAGTCCTGGGTGAAAGGCGTGCTCACTTTTCCAGTATTCTTGCTTGAGGCCCACAGAGACAGAACACTCATCTAAAACGTCTTTGCCAGTATCAATGATTTCCCACAACTATTCATATAAAAGAGTATTATAAAGAACTCAGACCAAAACCCATGCCCTCCTCAATTTGTATTATAGAGGAAGGGGACAGCAGGAGCAATTAGTAAAGTAATGTTCTCACTGCAGAAAATGCGATACTCGCGGGTGCATTCAGGGGGAAAGGAGTCAGCTGAGGCTAAGGAAAGAGGCCTTGTGTTCTGTTGTGTTCAGGGAGGGAGTTCCGGGAAACACCGCTGGTCTCTGTTCCCACGTTGTCTTCTGCCCTCTCCCCGCATCCCGCTCTGAGCAGGAGTGACCACAGTGCTGACCATGACGACACTCAGCATCAGTGCCCGGAACTCGCTGCCCAAGGTGGCCTATGCCACAGCCATGGACTGGTTCATCGCTGTCTGCTATGCATTTGTCTTCTCTGCTCTGATTGAATTTGCCACAGTCAACTACTTTACCAAGAGAGGATGGGCCTGGGATGGCAAGAAGGCCCTGGAAGCAGCCAAAATCAAGGTAACAGACAGCTTATTACCCTCCCTTTTTTCGGGTTCCATTGACAAAGGAAGTGGGCCTAATTTGAGGTCCAAATGACCAACAAGGGGTTTCCTTTCCCAGCTCTCCCCACAGAATGATCTTTCCACTCGGCTGCAAAGCTTTTACAGGTTCTTACAGATGGTCTAATTTATTTGCAATCAATTTCATCCAAGTCAAATGTCTGGTGTTCAGTGAATGACTCCAACTTACTTCTTATATTCAAACTGCTTATTTTTGTACAAACAGTCCTGTCTCCCTAGGGATGACGTGTCAGGATGTGAGCCTCAGGTCACGTGGTCTTTAGTCACTGGGCCGTGCACTACATCCTCTGTGAGGCAGCCATTCAGTCTCAGAAAGGATGGAGAGCTTAATGAAAGTTGTCCATCAGCCGAAAGACCCAGCGCTCCAAGGAAATGATCTGGCCCACTCAGGCAGGCAGTGGTGTGAAGCGTCCCACAGTCGAACGGTCTTCACACATGACTTTGCCCAAATCTAAAGAACAGTTGAGAAGAAAGAGCAGCATAAGGTCCCCAGCTGGATTGCTTCCTGTGTGTGGGGGTGGGTGGGGGGAGATGAGAAAACATATGTGCACAGAAAATCAAACCACCAATGATAACCTGCTAATCAGACCATGCACACATCTGATATTAAAGCAAGTTCTTTGTACTGAGAGAAGGGGGGGGGCAGTATCTTCATGGGAATTTTGATAGGAAATCTTAACCTTTCTTCTGGGAAATGATCCTGAAAGGAATTCAGACAGGATTATGCATGGATAGAATTAGAAGTCCTGAACCGCACCGGCTGGTAGACCTGGGCACTTCCATCCCACAGGAATCATCTGGTTCTACCCCATCTTCAGTTCTTGCTTGTCTGGGATTGTTGTCTAGGATTGGATATTATATTTTTTTCCTGAAAGATAAAATGTCCATAGGTTCTGACTTTACCATGACCTCTTGTCTTTTCCGAGTACAATATTCCACTCCCCATGCCCTGTGCTATTAAGAGCCATACCTCAAATTCCTCCTGTCTATGGTTGTATAAGAGGACAGGGATGCAGGAACTGGGAGACAGGAGGGAGATGCTGACAACAGAAGCCTTGCTTGGAGGTGTACCACCATTCCTAAGTGGAAGTTCATGGAAATATGCTTACCAACACCGAACTTTTTCATCCAAGCTCCCTTTATGTCTGAATGTCACGCTTGATGTCTCACTTGCCGCCATGCCTACTCTTCTTCACGGGGCCTCTTTGGGTTTGTTTTCAGGGTCTGGGAAGACACAAATGGCTTAGCTATTGTGGCTGATTGTGGGGAGCTGGGAACCATCTGTAGAGACAGGGCATCCTCAGACTTTGAGACTTATCAAGAGTAGCCAAGGTATCAAGAAGGCTGTTTGTTGGGAAGAAACATGAATAACGTGGAAAGCTAGGTCTAACCAAGCTACCTCGTGTTACTAAAGTCAAGGTTTGCCGGCTTCCTGAACTTTTAAGGGCCACATGGTGATGGAGTGGAGTTGGTCAAATCTGAGTGGAAACACTCTTGAGATGCCATTGCACAATCAAAGGGTAAGACCCCCCTCAGTCCAGGTGGCCTGTGAGGTCTTAGGCTGATAGCAAGACCTAGTATGCTGTTAGGTCCAGCGCTGATACAACCAATCCAGGTTCCGTGTGACTTGTCTATTGGTCTGTGTGAGGGCCTGGATGGGGCAAGCGAAGGTAACATGGGTTGGCTAATCTGACACACATGCATTGGTCAGCCCTATGGAACTTCAAGTTGATGAGTTTTTGGCCAGTGCTGAGCCCTACCCCGGTGCTGGGAAGGCTCTTTGTGTTGAGGTATCGTGCCATTGGGCAGGTCAGCACACTCTGTGACCCAGGGACTGAGTAAGAATGAGCACACCCTAGTGGTGTTCCCATGAGGTGGTTATCACAAGAAGTAGAGAACACTGTCCGAAAAAGGGCTCTGTTCTCCACTGCTTTCTATCCCCAAGAAAGGAGGAAGGAGTGGGATGAGGCAGAAGATGATGATGCTTGCACAGTGTGATGATAGTCTGTGTACAGGCTTCAGCAGACCCTCAAATGGCCCATAGTTAAGCCCTGACGCAAGCAATGGCAGGGAACTGATGTTCCTGCCTCATTAGTTGACATATGGGCATTGAGTGACATTTTTCTTGGGGAGACCTGAAAAAGCATCACTAATTCCAGATAGGGAACCAATCACAGAACAAAGTGCACATAGCTCTGAATCCAACACAGTGAACCAAGGGGATATCCTGGGGTAAAAGAACATGGGTGGGGAGTGACTTTCAGGAACACAGCTGGCTCAGAGGCAGCTGAACTGTCAAAGTCCATGGGTGACAGCTTGCGAAAGCTGGAAAGTTAGAGCACACTGCACAGCCTGCAGATAGCCCAACAGCTCAGGAATTGTCTCCAGTTGGTTTAGGTGGCTGGAGTCTTCCAAGCAGCCTGGCTGGTGTCTGCTGCTTGTAGGTTGTCCATATGATTTGAGTTTACGAGGCAGCTTGTCTTGACTGATAGTGACTCTTAGCAAACTATTTTTAAAAATTTGATTTTACATCCCAACCAAAGTCTCCCTTCCCTTCCCTCTTCCCAGCCTCCCCTGACACCAACCAACCACTCCTCCTCCTATGGATATCAACCAGCCATGGTATATCAAGTTGCAGTGAGACTAGGCTGAAGGAGGCAGTATGGTGAAAGGAAAGGGTCCCCAAAAGCAGGCCACAGAGTCAGAGATATCCCCCACTCTCGTTGTTAGGAGTCTCACAAGAAGACCAAGTTGCACAACTCTAATGTGTATGCAGAGGGCCTAGGCTAATTCCATGCAGGCTCCCTGGTTGTCAGTTCAGTCTCTGTTTTCAGTTTCTGGCTATTATGAATAAGGCTGCTATGCACATAGTTTAGTGGTGGAGAATCCTTTGGGTATATGCCTAGGATTAGCATAGCTAGTACTTGAGGTAGACCAATTCTTAATTTTCTGAGAAACCACCATATTAATTTCCAAAGTGACTGGGAAAGTTTGTATTCCCACTATCAAAGGAGGAGTGTGGCAGTGGTCCATATTCACTCCCACATAAACTTATCACTTGATCTTACCCATACTGACTGGTATAAGATGGAATCTCAGAGTTGTTTTGATTTGCATTTCCCTGATGGCTAAGAATGTTGAATATTTCTTTAAGTGTTTCTTGGCCATTTGAGATTCTTCTGTTGAGAATTTTCTGATTAGTTCTATAACCCATTTGTTAATTGAATTATTTCATTAGTTGATATCTCGGTTCTTCAGTTCTTTATATGTTTTTGATATTAGACCTGTCAGATGTAGGGTTGCTGAAACTTTTTTCCCATTCTGTAGGCTGCCCTTTTGTCCTATTGATAGTGTCCTTTGCCTTACAGAAGCTTTTTAGTTCGTGAGTTCCCATTTATTAATTGTTGATCTTAATGCCTGCATGATTTGTGTTTTGTTCATGAGGTTTTCTCTTGTGCCAATGCATTCGAGACTGTTCCTACTTTCTCTACTGTCGGGTTCAGTGTATCTGGTATTATGTTCAGGTCTTTGATCCACTAGAACTAGAATTTTGTGCAGGGTGAATCTATTTTCACTGTTCTACCTACAGACATCCAGTTAGACTGGCATCATTTGTTGAAGATGTTTTCTTTTCGCCATTATGTAGTTTTGGTTTCTTTTGTTGAAAAATTGGGTGTCCATAGGAGTGTGGATTTACACTAACAGGTTATTCAATTTGATTCCTTTGATGAACCTGTCAGTTCTTATGCCAGTACCATGCAATTTGTTTTAGTATTGCTCCATAGCACAGATTGAAATCAGGCATGGTGATAACTCCAGAAGTTGTTTTACTGTGAGGGATTGTTTTAGCTATCCTTGGGTTTTTGTTTTTCCATATGAAGCTGAGTATTCGTCTTTGAAGGTCTGGAAAGTATTGTGATGGAAATATAGTAAGGATTGCATTGAATCTGTAAATTGCTCTTTATAAGATGGCCATTTTTTTTACTATGTTAATCCTATCGATCCCTGAGCATAGGAGATCTTTCCACCCTTTAATATCTCCTCCAATTTCTTTCTTCTAAAACTTTGAAATTCTTGTCATACAGTTCTTTCACTTGCTTTGTTAGAGCTATACCAAGATATTTCATATTATTTGTGGCTATTGTGAAGAGTGATGCTTTCCTGATTTCTTTCTCAGTCTCCTGATAATTTATATAAAGGAGGGATACAGAATATTTTTTAGTTCATCTTGTATCAAGCCACTTCACTGAAGGTGTTTATCACTGTAGGATTTCCCTGGTAGGATTTTGGGGGTCATATATAGTATGATATCAAATGCAAATAGCAATACTTTGGCTTCCTCCTTTCCAATTTGTATACCCTTGACCTCTAGCTAAAACTTCAATACTTTATTGAATATGTATAGAGAGAGCGAACAGCTTTTTTTGTCCCTCATATTCATAGAATTTCTTTGAGTTTCTCTCAGTTTAATTTGATGTTGGCTATTGACTTGATACATATTGACTTTATTGTGTTTAGGTATGTTCCTTTTATTCCTGATCTTTCCAAGACCTTTGTCACGAAGGGGTTCTGGATTTTGTTCAAAGGCTTTTTCAGCTTCAGTGAGATGATCATGTGGGGTTTTCTTTTCAGTTTGTTTGTATGGTGGATTACATTGATAGAGTTTTGTAAGTTGAACCATCCCTGCATCTCTGGGATGAAACTCACTTTATCATGGTATATGTTATTTTTGATGTATTCTTGGATTTGGTTTGTGTGGTAGTTTGAAAAAAAAAAGTGACCCCCAAAGAGAGTGACACTGTCAGGAAGTGTGGCTTTGTTGGAGTAGGTGTGGCCTTGCTGAAGGAAGTGTGTCACTGTGGGGGCAGGTTTTGAGGTTTCCTGTGCTCAGGATACCACAGAGTGGCTCAGTTGACTTCCTGTTACCTGCAAGATGTAGGACTCTTAGCCACTACTCTGGTACCATGACTGCTTGCACACAGCCATCTCCCTGTCATGATGATAATGGCCCGAACCTCTGAAACTGTAAGCGAGCCACCCAAATTATAATTATAATCATTATAAGAGTTGCCATGGTCATGGTGTCTTCTCACAGAAATAGGAACCCTAAGACAGTCTGCAAGTATTTTATTGAATATTATCGCATCGATGTTCATGAGAGTACTTGACCTATAATTCTCTTTCTTTGTTGAGTATTTTTGTGGTTTGGATATCAGGGTGACTATGGCCTCATAAATGAATTGGGCGCTGTTCCTTCTGTTTCTGCTTTGTGGAATAATTTGAGTATTGGTATTGGCTCTTGTTTCAAGAACTGGTAGAATTCTGCATTTAAACTATCTGGCCCTGGACTTTTTTTGGTGTGTGTGGGGGGAAGGCTTTGAATGATCATTTCTTTTAGATTTTTCACTGTTGTGGAGTAAAGGTTTTTGACATTATGACCTAATGATCCTTTGGATTTCCTCAGTGTCTATTGTTATATACCCCTTTTCATTTCTGATTTTGTTCATTTGGATATTTTTCTCTCTACCTTTTAGTTAGTTTGGCTAAGGGTCATCTGTCTCTCTGATTTTTCTCAAAGAACCAACTCTTTGTTTCATCAATTCTTTGTATTGTTTTCTTTTTTTCTACTTTATATATTTCAACACTGAGTTTGATTGTTTCGCTCTTTCTATCTCTCTTGGATGTGTCTGTTTCTTTTTACTCTAGAGCTTTCAGATGTGCTATTAAGTCTGTTGTCTGAGAATTCCCTACTTTCTTCCCACAGGCACTTAGTGCGAGAGCTTTCATCTTAGTACCACTTCCATGTGTTTGGTCCATCAGTAGGCGCACGTTGTGCATTTATTTCCATTGAATTCTAGGAAGCCTTTAGCTTCTTTCATACTTGTTCCTTGACTCAGTGATAATTCGGTAGAGAATTGTTCAGTTCCATGAATTTGTAGGCTTTCTATTGTTTCTGTCGCTGAAATCCGACTTTAATCCATGGTGGTCTGAGCATCTGGCGTTGTGCTTGATTTTCCTCTATTCTCATCTGCACCCCCACTCTCTTTGCTCTCTACCTGTTATTTTTCCACATCCTTAGTGGCTGACGTAGTCTTTATAACTTACAATGCTATGTTTTACTTAAACTTTGTTTAATGGGATGGTATTATTTTGATAATGAAATTGAAATGAACAACTTAAGCCAGCATTTTATTATGCATATTTTCAAACATAATCAGTGTTGAAAATGTTTCTTTTTGGCCACCTTTTGAGACTTGCTTTGCAGCCAAATATATGATCTGCTTTGGAGAAGGTTTGATGAGGTGCTGAGAAGCTATATTCTTTTGTGTTTGGGTGAAATATTCTATAGAAATCTGTTAGGTCCAGTTGAATCATAATATCTGTTAGTTCTGTTATTTATCTGTTTAGCTTCTGTCTGGAAGTCCTGTCCAACTGGTGAGAGTGCAGTGTTGAAGTCTCCCACTATTAAAGTGTGGAGTGTGTATGATGTGTGATTTAATCTTTAGTAATGTTTATTTTTATAAATATGAGTACCCTTGTATTTGGGTCATAGAGGTTCAGAATTGAGATGTCATCCTGGTGGATTTTTCCTTTAATGTGTATGAAATATCATTCTGCATGTATGTCTTAGTTAGGGTTTCTATTGCTGTGAAGAGACACTGTGAC
Organism: Microtus pennsylvanicus; assembly: GCF_037038515.1. NCBI lineage: Eukaryota > Metazoa > Chordata > Mammalia > Rodentia > Cricetidae > Microtus > Microtus pennsylvanicus. The sequence goes on from NC_134596.1 coordinate 12,477,887, forward strand.
CACAGCAACTCTTATAAAGGAGAACATTTAACGGAGGGGGCAGCTTACAGTTTCAGAGGTGTAGTACATTATCATCATGTCGGGGAAAATGGCACCATGCAGCATGGTGCTGGAGAAGAAGTAGCTACATGTTGATATATAGGAAACAGGAAGTAGACTGAATGCCACAATCAATGAAGCTTGAGCAGAAGAGACCTCAAAACCTGCCACTACAGTGACAAACTTCCTCCAGCAAGGTTACACCTATTTCAACAAGGCCACACCTCCTAATAGTGTCACTCCCTTTGGAGGCCATTGTTTTTCAAATCACCACAATCTCTTTTGATTAATTTTGGTTTAAAGTCTATTTTGTTAGATATTAGGATAGCTATACCAGCTTTCTAGTTATGTTCATTTGATTGGAAAATTTTGTCCGATCCTTTATTCAATATATTTATTGATGTTGAGGAGTGTTTTTTTTTATGCAGCAAAAGGATGGATCTTGTTTTCATATGCATTCTGTTAGCCTTTGTCATTTTATTGGCAAATTGAATATATTAATATTGAGAGATATTAATAACTGTTAATTCCTGTTATTAAGTTGTTGTTACTGGTAGTTGTCATGTGTGTGTGTTTTGTGTGTGGGGGGTGTATTTCCCATTTTTGGGTTTTGCTGATGTGTGATTATCTATTAACTATGTTTGTGTGTGTATAGTTAACTTCTTTTGACTGTAGTTTTCCTTCTAGTATCTTATATAGGGCTATATTTGTGAATATATATTGTTTAAATTTGATATTGGCATGAAATATTGTGTTTTCTCCATCTATCGTGACTCTAAGTTTTGCTGGGTATATTAGTCTGGGCTAGCATCTGTGGTCTCTTAGAATCAAGACATCTGTTCAGGCCCTTCTAACTTTTAGAGTCTCCATTGAGAAGTCAGTGTTATTCTTATAGGTCTGCCTTTATATATTACTTGAGCGTTTTCCCTTGCAGCTTTTAATATTCTTTCTTTGTTCTCTGTGTTTAGTGTTTTCATTATTATGTCATGTGGGGACTCTCTTTTCTGATCTAATCTGTTTGGTGTTCTGTAAAATTCTTTTAACTTTATGGGCATGTCCTTATTTAGGTTAGGGAAACTTTCTTCTATGATTTTGTTAAATATATTTTCTTTTTTGAGCTGAGATTCCTTCTTCTATTCCTACTATTCTAGGTTTGATCTTTTCATGGTGTCCCAGATTTCCTTGATGTTCTGTGTTAGGAATTGTTGTGATTTGACATTTTTTTAAACCAATGAATCTGTTTCTTCTGGTGTATCTTCAATGCCTGAGATTCTTCTTCCATCTACTGTATTCCATTGAATATGCTTGTGTCTGTAGTTCCAGTTTGCTCACCCATTTCCTGAATTTTTTCTATTTGTACTTTCTTTATTGCTTCTATTTCCTGGCATGAGTAGTTTCCTTCACATCTTTTGATTCTTTTTTTTTTTTTTTTTTTTTTTTTTTTAGTTTTCAAGGCAGGGTTTCTCTGTAGCTTTGGAGCCTATCCTGGCACTAGCTCCTGTAGACCAGGCTGGCCTAGAAAGAACTCACAGAGATCTGCCTGTCTCTGCCTCCCGAGTGCTGGGATTAAAGGCGTGTGCCACCACCGCCCAGCATCATCTTTTGATTCTTTAATGGTATTATTTACATTCTTAAAGAGAGTCATTGATTTCCTACGAAATTTTGTTGCCTTTTCCTCAATTTATTTAAGGGAATTTTTCATTACCTTTTTAAGGGCCTCTATTATCTTAATAAAGTTGTTTTTAAGATCATTTTTCTTGTACTTAACCTGACTTGGAATAGTTAGGTCTTGCTGTTTTAGGATAGCTGGGCTCTTGAGGTACCATATTGCTTATTGTATTACTTATTGTTATTGATTGTTTTCTTAAACTAGCATTTACACATCTGGATTTGGGATGATTAGTTGTAACCCCTGAGTTCTGATTTTATCTTTGTTGAATGGGTATTTTATTCCTTGGTTTCTGTTTCCTCTTTGGTTTTCTAGTCTTTGTGGCCTGAATTTCTGGCAGCTGGAGTGACCGCTGGTCTAGTTGGGAATCTCTGTCCAAGTCGGGAATTGGCCTTCTGGTAGTTAGTTTGGCCACTGGTGCAGCAGAATGTCTCTCTTCTTCTGATTGGTGCGGCCTGCACCTGTTTTTCTGACTGTTGCGGCCTATGCCTGAACTGCTAAAGTCTACTCTACTGGGTGTGTCTTGTCCCTGAGTGGCAGAGAGCCTAGTAGGGTTGGAGGCAGGGTCTAGCTCTGGGACCAGAGATGAACTGGAAAGGCTATTTTATCGGAAGATCTTGGAATACAGAATCTAAGAAGTGGCAGATCCACCTACAGGCAGGTCTCTTACTGGTTCTGATTGGTGCGGCCTTCCCCTGATTGGTGAAGGTCTGTTGAGAATAGGGGCAGGGACCAACAGTGAATTTAGTGCAGAATTAAGATGGAGTGGGCCTTAGGAAGGGCTCCAGAGAAAGTGAATTGAGGGAGGGAGTCAGTTTCACCCATAGGTGGAGTACTACTTTTTCTGGCTGTTGTGGCCTGTGCCTAAGTGGCAGAAGTTCACTGGGGTTGGGAGCAGGGCCCAGCAGAAGAGTTAGGGACTAGCTGGGAAGGCATTGGCCTGGGAAGGGTCCCAGGGGCCAGAATCCAGGGAAGGTTACACTTCTTCTGGCAGGCTGGTCACTCACCAGTTCTGACTCCTGCAGGTCAGAAGTCCAACAGGGCTGGGAACAGGTCCCAGCAAAGGGGCCAACAATGAGCTGGGGTGTTGTGGGCCTAGGGAAGAGACCTGGGGAACAGGGACTATTGGCAATTTTTACAGCTTACATATTCTTAGAGAGGGGAGGCCTTGTGAATCTCATCAGCTTCAGGGACTTCCTGGAGGTGTTTTGAGTTGTTTGCTTGTTGTGGTTTTCCCTCCCTGTAAACATGTTGTGTCTTAGTGACAGAACTCCGAGTTGGAAGGTTTTAATCTCAGGTAAACCCTTCTGCCTTCCTAGAGTCTCTAAAGGGTCCTGGACTCCCTGCATCTGTCTGAGCGCTTGACTTTCCTCTCTTCTCATCTGCACCCCCCCCCTCGCTCCCTTCGCTCTCTGCCTGTTACCTTTGCGCATCTTTAGTGGCTGACATAACTTATACCGCTATGCTTTACTTAAACTTCATTTAATGAGTTGATATTATTTTGGGAATGAAAAACTTACACCAGCATTTTCATATGTATATTTTCAAGCATAGCCAATGTTGAAAATGTTTCTGTTCCTGCTGGTAGCTTTGTACTATATTTATGTTATAAAAATCCATGTAGCATATCTATCTATTCATTCTTCCACTCATTCACACATTTATCATCCATTCATCCATCTTCTATCCATTTATGGGTCCACGCATCCATTTATCATCTGTACATTATCATCTGTTCATTGATCTAGCTTTCATTCATCATCCATTTTATTCTTATACATATCAAAACAGATCCCATCCATACCATTAACCCGAGTTCGGTCTGGTTTAGCATTGATTTTATTCTCTTAAAGGAAAATATGCCCAAATTGAAGTACACAAACATTAAGCATTATCTTTGTGGAATTCTTCCAGATACACAGTCCTGTGTCCCCCACATCCCTGTCAAGACATTAGCTTCTAGAAAGCTCACCATATCTCTTTCAAAACAGCTCCTGTCCTCCCCTCTCTGAATGTAACTACAGTTCTGATTTTCCCACATTAAGTTTATTCCCTGCCCTAGCATTTCACATGTAATTTAACAAACAAAATCAGAACAGCGTGAACAAGGGTGTTGACAGTTTCTGAGTCCAGGATGGTCAGAACAGGAGACAGCACACGTGCTCACCAACAGGAGGTAACTAGTGACATATTCTTAGGAGGGAGCACTGCTTCCCAGTGAACGGAGGGAGCACTGCTTCCCAGTGAACGGATGGAGCACTGTTGGAAGCAACAGCGTGGATGATTCTCAGGGGCCCTTTCTGAGCCCTTATACCAAGTACTACTTACCGTGGTGACCATCTTTCATCTCTTTTTAATCTCCTTTTAATTCTAGTCTAGAATGTTCCCTACAGCAAGCCACACAGAGTACTCACTCCCTCAGGCACACTTTAAGAAATGATCGTTGCTGTGTGGTGCAAGAGAGACCTTAATTCGTTTGACACTAGGTTCCTGAGAAACAGCCAACACTAACACCAACAAAGGACTCTCGCTTAGCCACACCTATCTGCTGACTCCCAGACTCTAGGCTTATGAGTCTGTGGAGGTCCGCCCTCCTCCAGAGATGAGTTCATGTTCATTTGTCTCTGCTGAAGATAGACCATGAGACCTTTACCAGGAGCTAGACGGTGACATATCATTACCTTCTTATCATGTTTTACAGAAAAAAGAACGTGAACTCAAACTAAATAAGTCAACAAATGCTTTTACCACTGGGAAGTTGACTCATCCTCCAAACATCCCAAAGGACCAGCTGCCCGCAGGGAGCGGGAATGCATCTTCCGCCCCAGTCAAACCTGAAGAGAAGACGGCTGAGAGCAAAAAGACCTATAATAGCATCAGCAAGATTGACAAGATGTCCCGGATTGTCTTCCCTATCTTGTTTGGCACTTTTAACTTAGTTTACTGGGCAACATATTTGAATAGAGAGCCCGTGATAAAAGGGGCCGCTTCTCCAAAATAAGCTAGGGAAGACCCCAACTTCTCGGAAACTACACTCCCAGAGAAATGGAACCGCAGAGAGCCCAAGCCCACAGAGACTGACTGGGCACTCTCTTTCAGGAAGTTTTTTGCATGTTTAATCATATGTACAAATAATATTGCCTTGATGTTTCTACGTGTAACTTCCGATGTTTCAAAGATGTCCCCTTAATAAATAAGGCAAACAACCTTCTAGAAAAACGGGAGGCATCGACTGACATTCAGATGCTCAGTGCCCTAACATCAATAGTTTACAAACAAGATAAGTCTATTTTTAACTGTTCCAAGTCTATGACGTTTTTCTACTTCGAATGCCATTTCATACCGTTTTTCCCAGCTGACAAACCATTTTCAGGAGCCCCAGTGATGGCTTCTTGACAGCTGCAAAGAGCAAACATCACGGGGTGCACACTGTCCATGAAGAGCAAACTGTGGACATTTCAGTCCAGCCCTAATTGCCTTTAATACTTCCTGTTCTGAAATTAGTAACATACTGCATGAAGTGACATTAAGAAATAGAATAAGCAAACATTTATGCAGACAAATTTAATGAGAAGCACATAGGGTGTTAGATTAGCAGAACAAATATTTCCCCCAGGGGAAAAACAGTGAACTGATTCAAAGTTAGCTTTGATTTTAGAGGACACTAAATTTATTTCTACAGCCCTAACAATGACTAAGAAAGAAAAGAAACTTAAAACCTTAAAGCCACAAGGTCTCGGTCCTTCTCAGCCTCAGCACTCTGTGTCCGTCGTCTCTGGAACGCCAGCTCCTCCTGCTGCTGCTCTAGTGCTGAGAAACCGTACTTGAGTTATTTTCCGTTTCATTTCCCTGTACATACTTCACGATTGGATTATCGCTCTGTTAGCTTTTGTATATGAATCTTAAATGTTCATTAAAAAAATTTAAACATGAACTGATCTTGTGGGCATCTGCCATTTATATTTCAAACTCGGTGTTTGATGAACTGACTTCCTGAAAAATGGCATAAAATTCTAAATATGAACTTGCTTGGAGAAAAAAAAAACAACAAAGAATTAAAGCTTAGTGGGTGATCCCCACTCTTCAAACCTAATCAGGCAGGGGAAGGCTTCGTGAGGATACTTCTTGATAGGGTGAGCACAGACAGGTATGGTCAGTCTCTCTTCCTACCCCCCATCTCTGTGTGTTTCCTTCAGCACATTTCCTACAGGCATGGTGACCACTGGTCCTGTCTCTACACCCTCCTTCACTGTGTCTCCTCCCTTATGGGCCAGGTGATGGCTTTGGTTTGTTCTGGCTTCATTCCCTTCTTCCCAGGGCCTGGCCATACACCCTCTCTTATGGGCCCGGGGACTGCTGATCCTAGCTCTGCACCTGCCTTCAGCTGTCCATGAATAGTCTGGCCAAGCAGGGCAATGGGTTCACCGGCTTACTCTTGGAGGGAATATCAGCAGGTTGGAGGGAACACGCTCTGTCCTAGATCTGAAACTCCAGAATTCTAAGCGAGGAGTGGTAACCCTCAAGAATTATCAAATTGTTGATGAAGCCTCTTTATACAAGGTAGGTGCCAAGCGAATACCTCAACTCCCTTTCTTTCTATGTCTTTTTGTACGTGCGTGCATGAGTACATATGTGTTCATGTATGCACACGTGTTTGTGTGTGCCAGTGCCTGTCTGTGCTCACGTGCAGGCCAGATGGTTTCTTTAGTCACATTTTTGCCTTATTTTTTGAGATAGGTTCTCTCACTCAGCCTGGAGGTCCCCATTCCCACTAGACTGGCTGATCAGCAAATCCCAGCTATGCTCCTTGCTCCACCTTCCCAGGGCTCCTGTGACAACCACACAGAATCACATCTGGCTTCTCCTGGTGTTCAGGTTCAAGTTTAGGTCTTCACGCTTTACTGGCTCAGCCATCTCAGCAGCGAGGTCGTCTACAGTTCCTCCCACAGCAATGCTCAGGATCCCAGAAAACGGTGACGGAAAGGTCACTCTAATGTGCCGCGGAAATGTTTTCCTGTCGTACGAGGATGGCATCCCTAGGATGACGTGTTTCCGTTACACCAGCATGAAAACCAACATGAAGGTTCCACGTGCAGGCTGATCCTCCATGACTTTTTAATCCTAGATTGTTAGACTCTCTCGCCGTGTGGCATCCCACTGCAGTTTGAAGAAGGCAGAAAAGTAACATTCCCATGTTTATTAGCACCATCTTAAACCTCTCGCTCTCAACAGAAGATGGCACTGTCCTCACCGGGCTGCAGGCAATATTTTAATGTCTGGGTTTTTCAAAATGCAAACTTGTGCAACCACTTTGGAAAGCAGTGTGGCGGTTTCTCAGGAAATTCGGGATCAACCTACCCCTGGACCCAGCAATACCATTCTTGGGAATATACCCAAGAGAGGCCTTATCATACAACAAAAGTATATGCTCTACTATGTTCATAGCAGCATTGTTTGTAATAGCCAGAACCTGGCAACAACCTAGATGCCCTTCAATGGAAGAATGGATGAAGAAAGTATGGAATATATACATATTAGAGTACTACTCAGCCGTAAAAAACAAGGACTTTGTGAATTTTGCATGCAAATGGATGGAAATAGAAAACACTATCCTGAGTGATGTAAGCCAGACCCAAAAAGAGGAACATGGGATGTACTCACTCATATTTGGTTTCTAACCATAAACAAAGGACATTGAGCCTATAATTAGTGATCCTAGAGAAGCTAAATAAGGAGAACCCAAAGAAAAACATATAGGCATCCTCCTGAATATTAACCTTCATCAGGCGATGAAAGGAGACAGAGACAGAGACCCACATTGGAGCACCGGACAGAAATCTCATGGTCCAAATCAGGAGCAGAAGGAGAGAGAACACAAGCAAGGAACTCGGGACCGCGAGGGGTGCACCCACACACTGAGAGAATGGGGATGTTCTATCGGGAACTCACCAAGGCCATCTGGCCTGGGTCTGAAAAAGCCTGGGATAAAACCGGACTCGCTGAACATAGCGGACAATGAGGACTACTGAGAACTCAAGATCCCACTTCACGTCCTGGCTTTGTGGGAGCCTAGGCAGTTTGGATGCTCACCTTACTAGACCTGGATGGAGGTGGGTGGTCCTTGGATTTCCCACAGGGCAGGGAACCCTGATTGCTCTTTGGGCTGACGAGGGAGGGGGACTTGATTGGGGGAGGGGGAGGGAAATGGGAGGCGGTGGCGGTAAAGAGACAGAAATCTTTAATAAATAAATAAAAAACAAACAAACATAAAAGTCCTTGCTGAACTTGTTTGGAGACTACCCATTTCATTATGTGCTGCTGAACCTGGAATCTGATGAATATTTACCAAAAATAATCACATTTGTTTTTCCTTCCCTGATTTCATGTTGCAGGCATTCTCGGAGTTTGTTATTTTTAATGGGAACATAATAAAGAATCACCTTGGGGAAATGGTGACGAGGCGAGCAATAACGTTTCTGGAGATAATTATAAATTATATTGCTCTGCCTTTAGAGCTGGAATGATTAAAAAGTGTCTTGTTTATATCACCACAAATATAAAGAGAGAATGTTCTAACAGTGCACAGCCAGGACTTTCTGTGCACTTTTGATGACCCTAAAGGTCTATCCAGGGCAAAACTTAGCTGCAAATGTCTGATGAGCCTAAAGGTCTATCCAGGGCAAGTCTTAGTGGCAAATGCACTCTGTTGAAGATGGGGAAGGGGCTGCACACCTGTCCTTCACTGACTTGGTGTTTCCTGATAAGCTGCACTTTCGATCTCTCATGGGACTCACTACGGGAAACAGCAGCCCGTGAGAAATTTCTGAAACACGGAGACTGCCACTCAAAGACATGAATCCTTTGCCTGAAATCGCAGGACCAGTTAGGGGAAAATGCAGGACTAGATTTCTGTCTCCTGCTTTCTCAGTCTGGGTTCCCCATATCATAAAACTCCTTTTTTTTTTTTTTGTGAATGCGGATTAAAAGCAAATATGACCCAGATGACAGTCTGTCTCCTCAGGCCTGAGCAAATGCTTCTATTAGGCATACCTTAGATATCTTTCCCTCTGAAAACATGGTCCTTACATCTGTACTTTATAATCCTGCAATTCTGGGATGTCACACATTTGATGCCTATGTTAGTGTATGGCTCCTTTCATCATATAAAGGGAGGGAGGCAGGTTCTGATGGAGGGAGGGGAGGAAGGAGGATGGGAGAAAGAGAAAGAAAGGGGAAGAGGAGAGAATGGGAGTGAATGAAGGAATGAACGAATGAATGAATGTCACTAAATAAGAGACCACGTCTCCTTAATTGGATTTTTCCTTCCAAAACCTCAGCTGTGAGTGATTACGGTGATGAACCAGGAGAGGTGAGCCTCGAGGGAAATCACAATGATGACACTGAGTCTTCAATGCACATCCGTCTCCACTGGAAGAGCTAGTGTCAAAGCGAAGAGAAATTCTGCAGTCTTCTCTGCCTTCTAAATATTTAAAAGACTTAATGTTTATTTTTATAACCACCAGAAGAGGTGGAAGAATGATTCTAGGAGTCGGGGAGGGGCTGGAAGGAGGCCACCAAAAGAACACGGCCCACTGAGCCAACGAGGCAGGGCACATAGGGGCTCACAGAGACTGAAAAGGCATGTACAGAGCCCGCAAGGCTCTGCACCATGCACCATGTCCTCTGATATATATATATATGTGTGTGTGTGTGTGTGTATACATACATATATATATATATATATATATATATAGATACTATTACTGTTAAATTGGTGGTTTTGTGGGACTCTTAACAGTGGGAGCAAGTGTGTTTCTGACTCTTTTGCCTGTTCTCGGGACGCTTTTCCTTCTATTAGGTTGTCTTGTCTAGCCCAGTATGAGGACGTTTGCCTTGTCTTAACTGTATCTTATTTTGCTATGTTTGGATGTCGTCTCTTGGAGGGCAACTCCTTTATGAAAGGAAATGAAAGGGAGTGGATCTCGGGGAGAGGGGAGGTGGGGACAGAGCTGGAAGAAGGGGAGAGAGGGGGAACTGTGGTCGGGATTTGAGAAAAATCTACTTTTCAATAAAAATATAAACAAAAGGAACATAAATAAAGTCAACATACAAAACCCAATAGCCTTTATATATACAAATAATTAACTCGATGGGGAGTGACTTAGAAAAGAAGTCCCATTTACAGTAGCTCAATGAAAAATTTCCAAGTACTTAGTAATAAATCTAAAAGTTCGAAGTAAAATGGAAGACCTCTGCAATGAAAATTTTAGCCACTGGAAACGGAAGTTAAAGAAGATACTCAATGATGGAGAGCTGCCGATGCTTCTGGACGGACAGAACCAATCCTGTGAAAATAGCTGTATTGTCAAAAGCGATCTACAGATTCATCGAAATCACCTCATAATTTCAACGACACTCTGTACATAATTAGAATATTTAGCTCAGAAATTAATATCAAGTCACAAAAATAGCTGATGCAATCCTCAAGCCAAGGAACACAGCTGGAGGCACTGTGTTTCTGGACCTCAAATTATACTACGTAGCCATAGGGATGAAGAAAATATGGGGCTACCACAGAAACAGACATGTGGACAGATGGAACAGAGTAGAGGATCCAGCAATAAACACACATGGGTATGGTCACAGAATTTTTTTCACAAAGGTGTCAGAAACACATATTGGAAAAAGTCAAATATTCAGCAAATGGTATCGGTAGAATTAGTTATTGATTTGCAAAAGAATTGCAGTAAGTCGTCTCTCATCTCTCATTCTGCACACAAGTCAGTTCAAAGTCGATTTAAAACCCTGAAAATTGAAACTGAGAGAGCAAATCACAGGAATACACCCTCAACACGGAAGCACAGACAAGAACATTCTGCCATAGCCCAGAGACACATGGAGAAGTAGAGACGGTGGCATTTCAAATCAGTTGCCAAAAGTGGTACTTTCCACTTGCGTGGGCACTCAGTGAACATCAAAGTTCTACACAAACCTCATCTCAGAAACACAAGTGTTAAGATGGAAACCGAACAGACTTCAGAGTGAGAACTGGATGTGTTTTCATCACGGGGGACGTTGGGAAAATTTCCTGTCTTCAAATCCAGGTGTAATAAGATATTGATAAATTTGACTAGAAAAATATATTCAAAACTATTTCTGATAATTTTGGACAGGGTTCCTGTGCAGGCCTGTTGGGTATCTTCTTAGCAATTGATGTGGAAGGGCCCAGCTTACTGTAGTTTATACCATTCCTAGGCTGGTGGTCCTGAGTTCTCTAAGAAAGCAAGCTGAGCAAGTCATGATGAGCAAGTCATGATGAGCAAGCCGGTAAGCAGCACCCCTCCATGGCCCATGCATCAACTCCTGCATCCAGGTTCCTGTTCTGTTTGAGTTCTTGTCCTGACTTCCTTCAATGTTTAATTGTGATGTGGAGGACTAAGCCAAATAAACCTTTTCCTCCCCAAGTTACCTTGGTCACGGTGTTTAGTCAGAGCGATTGTTACCCTAAGACAAGGCTGTATTTACATCATTTCCACATTCCTGTTCCCCACCAACCCCCCCCCCACTTTGTTCCCCCACTCCCTCTCAGGCAAGCTACTAACACTCCCCATCCTTTTCTTTCCCTATTTGGGTCACCCAAGTCTTTCAGTTACTTGCCAAGGATAGTCACTTCCTCTCTCTGACTCCTTTTGTCTAGGATTGGCCAGATTCCGGATCCCTACCAGGGACCCTCTAGCCATCACATGGAATCAGGGTCCCAAAGCCCTAGCAGCCGCCTGCCTCCAACACTGCAGTTAGCCTATCCTTGACACCCAGGGCCTTTCTACATTCCCATGAGAATACTTTCCCAGGCTCGTTGAGGAAACTGCTGAAAGCACCAGACTGGAGCAAAGAAACAGAATAGGCAGCCAGAGGCTGTATCCCCAAACACCAGACAGAGGAAATCGAGACCCCTAACCAGTTATGAACTAGCCCCCTCTTGAATACTGTAAACACTGCTGCTTAAAGAACAGAGGCATGATCAAAACATGTCTTTGACTAAAATCTGTCATATTATTCATAGATGAGCACATCTGTCAATACCTGTTTTTTTTTTTTTTAGGTTGTTGACAACTTGACACAAGCTGGAGTTACCTGGGAAGTGGAACATCCGCAGAATAAACACCTTCATCATATTGGACTGTAGCCAAGTTTGTAGGGCATTTTCTTAATTAGTGACTGACAGTGGGGGAAGGGGGGGTCCCAGCTCACTGAGAACAGTGCCACCTCTGGGCAGATGACCGTAGATGGCATGGCATGAGCAAGCCAGGGACAGCAAGCTAGAAAGCAACATTCTCCTGCAGTCTCTGCTGCAGTTCCTGCCTCTGGTTCCTTCCTTCACTTCCTGCCATGACTTCCCTTCAAGATGGATTAAAAACTGTAAAGTGCAAATAAACCCGCCCCTTCCCAAGCAACTTTTGACCAAATCGGAAGCAAAACAGAGACCACCTGCTGTGTAGCAGTTTCCTCTGAGATTAAAACATGCCACCCTGAAAGGAAGCTCATTAAGATAGGATTAAACAACTCAAATTAGCTTCAGGAAGTCTCTGAAATTGACCAGATTCACTGAGCTCCATCCCCCAAGATACATAAACAGAAAAGACTGCTGAGGTTTACTCTGGGACAAGGCAAACTACAAAGAAAGACTCCCAGACAAACAGAGCAGCCTTAAGAAGCAGGGACAAGCAGGGACCAGTAGGGGAGATACTTACAGAGGCTCAGACCAACTAAGCTGTCTGGCGAGGACAATTCCTAACCTGTTAAGCTGCCTTCAGGCTGTACAGTGTGCCAATTTTTGTGAACTGTCATTCAGGCTGGGGTGGGCTTTGGTGATACAGCTGTCTGAGGCTTTTCAGATACTGTAAATAACCACCCATGTTCTTATAAGTGACTCCAACAATACCTATTGGTTCATGAAGGTGAGCATTGGGCCAATCATTACAGTTACTTCCGTCTGTTGTGGGTTCCCTTTCTGGAGTATTAGACTTGTATAGTGTTGCGGATCTCAAGAAGTTTGTCACAAAACACAACGTTCATCAGAGAAACTGTTTTTTTTTTTTTTTTTTGCAGTAGATGGCAATTAACACAGAGACCAACAGATGGCCAATGTACACAGAATAATCGACTGTGGGATGCTTAGCCCCAAAGCAGACCTTTACATCACAATCCTTCCACTTACATTTAAGAGTCATTGCAGAAAAGGGGGTAGAAAGTAGCGAAAGCCAGAGGTGGTGGATGACTACAGGAAAAAAGTGTGTTTTTCTTGACAACATACAGTAGTTGCACATTTGAATTTACCACTTTTGAGATAGCACACCTAAAACCTTTGCAAGCTCCAGCCAGCTGAAACTCCAGCCTGGAGATGGGAGGAAGACCAGAAGTCCCGGAAGGCCTCTACCAGGCAAAAGCATGGCAAACGTGGTACTGGTTAGGCCTTATCCTTCCTCCTCCCCTCCACCTTCCTCTACCATTAGATTATATTCCTGAAGCTTGCCGCCAACATCTATTCCCTGATTTGGCCACTCCCTTCTCCTAAGGCTGATGGCCAAGGTCCAGCTATCTCAGTGTTAAAGTCCAGCAATCAAAAGTCCCCTTCAAAATTAACCGATTTGTCCTAGCACAGGGTGTTCCCCCTTCCCTTTATAAACTACCATTTGCCCATGGCCACATCTGTTTCCTCTTTACCCAGAGGAAGTCCTTTGTCCCTCGGGCTGGGGGGGGGGCAAATCTTCTTCCCCCCCTTTCCCTTATCCTTTCTCCTATTTTTTGTTTCCATTTCCCTGACCTTTGTCACTTTGGGGCAAATAAATCTTTGTGTTGAGAACTTGGTCTCAGGGTATCTTATGCTGATACTGGTCCTTTCATTGGTTCTGAAACTCAGATCTGTCTACAGGACTAACGACCCCCAGCCCCCACCCCATAAGCCAGGTCTCACACATTCAGACCTTCCAGGGTTTACCTTCTCCAACCAACAGTGGCTAACTGATGAGTCTTCCCCTACACTCCCTCACACAGCTGCATGGCAACTAAAGAGTCGATGCTGCTTTCACGTGATAGCTGAAGACGGACCGCTTCAGCCTCTCATGCGCCGCGTGGGCCTCAAACAACTCTCTAAGCAAGTCTCTGTCATTTTGATTTTATAAATCTTAAGTACATTTTGTAAATTTTGGTAAATACAGAAACCATTTAAATTATACTTCCTACTGTAAACAGACATTTCCTGTCCTAACTGCCCAGTCCCAAAGAACTAACTCAGAGACAGAATGGGAATTACAAATGCTTGGCCAATAGCTCAGGTTTGTTACTAGTTAACTTTTACACTGAAATTAAGCCATGTTTCTAGCTCTACCTGCCATGCGGCTTGGTACCTTTATTAGTATGGCAGGCACATCCATCTCCTGTTCCCTCTGTGTCTGCTGGCAACTCCTGATTCTGCCCTTCTCCTTCCCACCATCCTTAGTTGGGTTGTCCCACCTTTACTTCCTGCTTGGCTACTGGCCAATCAGCGTTTTATTAAACCAATTCAAGTGACAAATCTTCACAGTGTACCAGAGGATTAGTCCACAGCATCCTACCCAAATTTATCCTTCACAAGTCTTTGATGTCATCAGTGGCTAAATGGAGCTTTTAACAATAAGCACCTATGCTTGGTCAGCTCATTTCATATCTACAGTTTACCTAGCTGACCGCGTCACACAAATAGAGATCTGTAGTTTCTAATGGTTATAAAAAGTAGACAATTAGGTTATAAAAAAATCACAAAATGATAAATTATATAAGTTATAATGGTCTAAGGACACAGAAACTTAAATAGGTTATGCAGGTCTAAGAAAATAATTTAAAGTACATAAAGGTCTGAAAGTATAAAGCTTAAGTAAGTTGTGAGTGTTTGAGGACATGACTTGAAGTATGAAAATCCAGAAAATGACTCAAGACAAGTCAAAAAATCCCCCTCAATCCCTCAGGCTCTTTATGTAGGCCCTGCTCCAATATATCAGCCTTGACCCTACCCCTGCAGACTTCTCCTTTAAATTGTGCCTTTCACGGTTTTTTCTTTTCTGACTCTTTTCTAATAACCCTCTCAGTCCCTACTCCCTTATTAGAAGAGGATGTTCTTCAAAATTGGCATAAATTTTACCTTCTAATCCGGCAACAGCTTCCAAAGACACCTTTGTGTCATCCCTCCTCCTTTCTTCAGCCCCATTGGTATACTCTCTCACTCTTCCAAATCCCAGAACATGCTGGGGACTATCCTCTCACCATTTGCCAAGAGCCTCCCCAGTCATTTTTTCCAAAAGTAGCTCAATTTTCCAACATACCTGGCCACCCCAGGAAAGACGATTCTAACACAATGGAAGCCGCTCAATCTGTACCCTCCCCAACACAACCTGACTTTGCTTTCAGAAAGCAGTTGCTCCCCAATTAACCTTATAAAGCCAATCTAAATCTTCCTGGATCCTCTAAAGAACTCCCAAACAGACTCCAGTGAATATTCCTGCCAACAAACAGTCTAAATTTCCTGCCTATTCCCAGTGGTGAGATCTCTCCCCCTTTCTCTGGTCTTGTGACTCCTCTTCCCAGCTACACAGACTATGGGCCTAAAAGTTTAAATTTTATATCTAAGACAAAGACTTTCCCCTAAACTCCTTAACGTTACCTCTCTCCCTAGTCCATCAGTTCTAGCAGATTTAAAATCAACTGCAGACTACTCTGGCAACTAGGGTGCCAGCCCCAGCTGTTACCTTAGAATCCGCATCTTGGTTCAGCCTCACAAAGTAGATCCCCCTAGCCTCAGATGATCCTACAGAACCTGGACATCAACTGGCACAGCCTACTCCTCCTGAACTTGATCAACATTCCAGTATTCTGTGTCCCTAAGAACAATGCCGCAGTGTCAGCAGGAAGCAACCAGAGAGAATGATGCTCTCTTCTGTGACACCTAATAGTCCAATAATAAAATGAAAATGTGGGAATGAATGCTTTAAGAGGCCCAAGCATGGCAACCATGCCACTGGCAGGCATTGCCCTTCTCCCTTCCCTCTGCCTTGATATACCATTATATTACATTCCTAAAGCTAGCTGCCAAGATTTCTTCCTTTATTTGGCCACCAAGGTATTGAAGTCCAGCAGTCAGAAGCCTTCTTTTGGCTACCTTAATTAACATGATTACCAACTCATCCCAACACAGGGGTACCTAGTTTCCCTTTAAAAACTACCATTTGCCTATAGGCCACATCTGTCTCTTCTCTACACAGAGGCAGTCCTTTGTCCCCCAGGGGCAAATATGCCTTCCCCTCTCCCTTGCTCCCTTCCCTTTCTTCTGCATCCTCTAGTTCCCACCTTCATCTCATTCCTTGCCCCCTTTTCTCTCTAGGACAAATGAATCTCTTTGGTGTTGAAAACTTAGTCTTGGGATGTCTTGTGCCTAGCTGGGCCTTTAAGTTCCATCCCTAGTTAAGAAGCTATTGATAATTGAAAGCTGCAAGGACTGGGAGAATCTGTTTCTTTTAAGGGTATGATCTCTGATACATTGACTACCCTTCAGTGAAGGTCACATAAGCAAGAGTAAGTATATGGGCAGTACAAACTAGACTTGATGGGTCTATCTATCTATCTATCTATCTATCTATCTATCTATCTATCTATCTATCATCTATCTATCTATCATCTATCATCTATCTATCTATCTATCTATCTATCTATCATCTATCTATCTATCTATCTATCTATCTATCTATCATCTATCTATCTATCATCTATCTATCTATCATCTATCTATCTATCTATCTATCTATCAATCATCTATCTATCTATCTATCTATCTATCTATCTATCTATCATCTGTCTATCATCTATCTATCTTTAATCTATCTATTATCTATCTATCTCTCTATCTACCTATCTATCTCTCTATCTACCTATCTATCTATTTTTCTTTCTTTCATTCATTTATTTTCTGAGACAGGATTTCTCTGTGTAACAACCCTAGCTATCCTGGAACTAGCTCTTATAGACCAAGCTCGCTTCAGATTCACAGAGATCCACCTACCTCTGCCTCCCAAGTGCTGGGATTAAAGGTGTAGGTTACCAATGCCCAGTGACTTGATGGTTTGAAAGAAAAATAGGGCACAGGTAGGTTGGGAAGGGAGGTGGATCTGGGAAAAACTATGGGAGGGAATGAATATGGTCAAAATAAAATTATCAAAGAACTAGTAAAATACAAGAGAAAATAGTCTGGTAGAATTCTGCTGTGGATGCATCTGGACCTGGGCTTTTGTGACTGGCGAGACTTTTTAAATTAGTTTTGATCTCCTTATTTGCTATAAATTGGCTTAAGCTATTGACTTCCTCTTGGCCTAACTTGGGGGGTTTGGCAGAAACTAAAATTTAATTGCTTTTAGATTTTTCAACTTGATGCAATAGAAGGTGATGAAATATTTCCTTATAATATCTGAATTTCCATGGTGGATTTCGCAATGTTTTCCTCTTTGTGTCTGAGTCCATGCATTTGGATCATCTTTCTTTTGGTTAATTGGGACAAGGTCGGGCAATCTTGTTTATCTCCTCAAAGAATCCGCTATTAGGTTAGTTGACTTCCATCTTTTTTTTCCTTGTTTCTATGTCACTAATTTTGTCTCTGGTTTTTCTTATTTATTTCTGCCTACTAAACTCGGGTTTGATTTGTTCTTGTTTTCCCGAACTCTTGAGTCAGATCATGAAGTCATTTTATTTGTGTTCTTTCTGATGTTTTAAAGACAGGCACTCAGTGCTACAAATTTCTCTCCTAGAACTTTGGTTACTGCATGTCCGAGAGGTACTGCTGTTTCCATTTAGTGCTCGAAATGTTTTGATATCTTTCCTTAATTTCATCTTCAACTCATTTATCATTCAGTAATGACTTGTTTAATCTCCATGAATTTTTATAATTACTCAAGTTTTATTTGCCGTTGATTTTGCATTTTGTTGCTCTGTGATCTGCTGACAGGGTACGTAGAGATGTTTCAGTTTGGCAGAATTTTTCACAAATTCCGTGGGTTTGTTTTTATGTCCAGTATAGGGTTTATTTTTAAAAAATATTCCTTGGGGTACTGAATAGATGGGGGTTCTTTGGTGTTTGGGAGGAATAGTTTGTAGGTATCTGTTAGGGCCATTTGTTGCATGAAGACATTTAATTCTGATATTTTTATGTTGGCATTTTGACCTGATGACCCGCCTATTGGAGAAAGTGGGGTGATGTAATTGCTTACTATTACTGAGTGGTAATTAATTAATCTGTGTTTTTCAGTCTAATAGCGTGATGACATGCTTTTTACGATTGATAGGCTGAAATTGGTGCCAAAGTTTAAGGTAGTAATTTTAAGACCTGTTTTCTTTTTTTTTTTTTAATTTATTTATTTATTAAAGATTTCTGTCTCTTCCCCGCCACCGCCTCCCATTTCCCTCCCCCTCCCCCAATTAAGTCTCCCCCCAGCCCGAAAAGCAATCAGGGTTCCCTGGCCTGTGGGAAGTCCAAGGAACCCCCACCTCCATCCAGGTCTAGTAAGTTGAGCATCCAAACTGCCTAGGCTCCCACAAAGCCAGTGCGTGCAGTAGGATCAGAAACCCATTGTTTTCAAAATCAAGTTTCCAAAGTTAACTTCTTGGTTAACTGATCCCTTGATAAGGATGAAGTGACCTTCTTTATCTCTTCTAATTAGTTTTGATTTGATGTCTACTCTTCAGGTATTAACATAATAATGCCTGTTGGCTTCCTGGTTGTATTTGCATGGAACACTCCCCCACCCCCCCAACTTTTACTTCAATGTGGTATGCATTTTTGAGGTGGTTTTCCTTTCGACTAGAGAAATATGGTTTTGTTTTGTTTTGTTTTTGACAGGACCTCTTTATTCTGGTTATCCTTATCCTGGAATTTGCTGTATTAATCAGGATGAACTTTATCTCACAGATATTCCCAGGCCTCTGCCTCCCAAGTGGTAGGTTAAAGATGTGTGTCTCCCCACCTGGCTGGATTTTGTTTCTTAGTCCATTCTGTTAACCCATAGTTTGAAGGAGGAGTTGAGGTTACTAATACTTAAAGTTATTGTTGAAACATGTGTGTTGATTGCTGTTACTTTTTTTGTCACTGTTTGTGTTCTTAGTCTTGCATTGTTGATCAGTGATTATAGCTTCATTTTTTTTTATTTTGTTTTGTTTTTCTATAGCCTCTTGGATTATTGCTTCAAGTACTCTCTGAGATTCTGGTATAGTAGACATGAGTTCTTTTATCTTGTCATATGTGGGAAAGTTTACTTTCTCTTTTAACTATGGCAGACAGTTAAAGAAATAAAAACAAACAAAAAACTATGGCAGTTTTTCAGGTACAGTTTGTAGTTTGGCACGTTGGTCTTTTAGAACTTGGAGTCCATTGACTCAGGCTCTTCTGGCTTTTAAAGTGTCCAAAGAAGACCAGCTATTAATCTGATGAAATGTCACCTTACTGTCTTTTTAAATTTTAGCCATTCTGATATTTCACTGTGGTTTTGGTTTCATCAAATGCTCTTTAGATTGACATAAGACACTAAAATTCTTTCTTCTGTGACATTAGTCATCTGAGTCCTTGACCAGTTTCAAACTTGCTTTTGCATTTTTGGTTCTTTTGGAAATTTGATTTTGAGAACAGGTCTCACTATATAGCCGTGGCTGGCTTAGAACTGTCCACGTAGACCAAGTTGGCCTTGAACTCACAGAGATCTGCCTGTCTCCAGTCTAGAGTGCTGGGATTAAAGGTGTGTGTCGTTAATCACAGGCCTCTTTGATTTTTTTTTCATGTGTCTTTAATGCAAGCACAACAAACCTCTTCCTTCAACCCACTTGCCTTGTATGATGTGCTCAGCATGCAGCACTGCAGCAAATGCCTGCAAAGAGTCAAATGGGAGCAGTGTGTCTTGACTCACGGTTTTGGAGTTCTCAGCTCCTGGTCTCTTCTGAGAGCATAGGAAGCAACACAAAGTGGCAGCCAATGCACTTCTTTTTTTTTTTTAAATCTTTTTTTTTATTGAGAAAATGAGAAAAAAAAAACAAGTTTCCACCTCCTCCCAGCCTCCCATTTCCCTCCCCCTCCTCCCACCCTTCTCCCCCTCCTCCCTGAGACAGTGGAGCTGATCTATGGGGAGCTCACCAAGGCCAGCTGGACTGTGACTGAAAAAGCATGGGATAAAACTGGACTCTCTGAACATGGCGAACAATGAGAGCTGATGAGACGCCAAGGACAATGGCAAGGGGTTTTGATCCTACGTAATGTGCTGGCTTTGTGGGAGCCTAGCCAGTTTGGATGTTCACCTTCCTAGATATGGACGGAGGGGGGAGGACCTAGGACTTACCACAGGGCAGGGAACCCTGACTGCCAATGCACTTCTTGGCTAACACGAAGAGAAGAAAGAGACCTGAGCTATTCTCACTCCAGGAAGGGCAAGTCCTCAAGGACATAAAGCCTCCCACTTGTCCCTACCTCTCAAAGGTTTATTACCTTCCAAGTGCACCAAGCTGAGGCTGTAGAGTTACCTCATGGGCATTTGGGACACATTCCTGCTGCCAATGGTAGTGCCCTGACTTTATGGTAAGGCTCTTGTGAGCATCTCTGCTTTGTATTTCATTTAATAAATCATTGCCTGCCCGCAGATCATTAAGGCTTCTGCTGAAAACTTCAGAAGATCATCTCTCTTCTTCTTAAGTTATTTATTTTACATTCTAACCACAGTTCCCCCTTTCTCCTCTCCTCCCATTCCCTCTCATCCACGTCCCCTCTGCCAACTCCCATCCACACCTCCTCCATTTCTGTTCAGAAAAGGGCAGGCCTTCCATGGATGTCAAGAAAACATAACATATCAAGTGGTAGAAGACCACACCCCTCGCATTAAAACTGGGTAAGGCAACTTAGTACAGGAATAGGGTCCCAAAGCCAACAAAAGAGTTAGAGATACCCCCTGTTCCCACTGCTAGGAGTCCCACAAGCTACACAACTGCCACATATATACAGAGGGACTTGCTCACATGCAGGTTTGCTGGCTGTTAGTTAAGTCCCTATGAGCCCTATGAGCCCAGGTTAGTTGATTCTATGGTTTTTTTAAAAAATATTTATTTATTATGTATACAATATTCTGTCTGTGTGTCTGCCTGCAGGCCAGAAGAGGGTGCCAGATCTCATTACAGATGGTTGTGAGCCACCATGTGGTTGCTGGGAATCGAACTCAGGACCTCTGGAAGAGCAGCCAGTGCTCTTTAACCTCTGAGCCATCTCTCCAGCCCGATTCTATGGTTTTCTTATAGTATCCTTGAACCCTCTGGGTCCTAAAATCCTTCATTCCTCTCTCCCACAGGATTTCCTTAGCTGGGCCTAATGTTTGGCTGTGAGTCTCTGTATCTGTTCCCATCAGTTGCCGAATGATGCCTCTCTGATGACAACTGGGCTAGGCAGCCATCTTTGAGTATAACAGAATATGGTTAGGCATCATTATATCGACATCTTCTTTTCCCCTGTCATGCTTAGTTCTACCATAAGTCTCTGAGTCATACAGCCTCTTTGTCCTGGTACTCTAGGAGTGTAGGGGTGGGCTCACTCTCAAGGCATGGGTCTCAGTCTGGGCCAGCCATTGGTTGGCCACTTCCTTAATTTCCACGCTACCCTTATGCCAGCACATCCCATGGGGAGGGCAGAATGCAGATTGAGGGTTATTTGGCAGGGTTGGTGTCCCAATCCCTCTACTGGAAGTGTTGCTTGATCACAGGAGATGGCCAGTTCATGCTATTTATCCACTATTGCTAGATGTCTTAGCTGGGTTTATCCTTATAGATTCTACTTGACCCCTAACTGCACCCCACTTCCAGTCATCTCTTTTAGTCCTCTATCCCCATCCTTCCCCACCTTATTCATCATGGGGTCTGCAACCGCCCCCAGTCCACCTATGAAATCTCTGTTTCCCCCTTTCCAGGGAGATCTCAACGTTCTCTCCTTGAGCCCTCCTTGCTACCTAGCCTCTTTAGGTCTGTGGATTGTAGAACGGCTACCCTTTCCTTACAGCTAATATCCACTTAGGAGTTAGGATAGGCCATATTTGTCTTTCTGGGTCTGGGTTACCTCACTCAGGATGATCTTTTTTCTAGTTCTATTCATTTGTCTGCAAATTTCATGTCATTGTTTTTTAATAGCTGACTCATATTCCATTATGCAATGGTACCACACTTTCTTTACCCATTCTTTGGTAGAGGGACATCTAGGTTGTTTCCAGTTTCTGGATATTATGAATAAAGCTGCAATGAACATAGTTGAGCAAGTGTCCTTGTGGTAGTAGGATGGAGCATCTGTGTACACCCAATAAATGGGTTTTGAGGTAGATCGATTCCCAATTTTCTGAGAAACCATCACATCAACTTCCAAAGTGACTATACAGGTTTGCACTCCCAGCAGCAATGAAGGAATGTTGCCCTTACTCCACATCCTCACCAGTATGGGCTGTCTAGGGAGTGGGCAGTCCAGATGGCAGACAGGTCCCTCATTGGGTCCTTCCACTGGTAGGTCTTATACCCAAGCAGTAGATCAACCCTCCTTTAAGGCTGAAATACAGTTCAAATTAATTTTTATAATTTTTAACTTATACTTTTAATATCACTCATGAGTCAACTCTGATATTCATAAAGATAAATAAGTGATCACATGTGATTTATGTAAGACACTGTTCTCTCTAAACTCTTGACAAGCTAACAGAGAAACCTGTGAGAATAACATAAAAGTGATTCATATCTTCCAATGTATGATTCAATCTAATTTTTCCAATAACATCTTCAACGGTCTTTTCCCATTGAATCCAAGACATCCGTTAGACTGTCACATTTTATAACAACTGTTTCTGCTATTGTTCCTCTTGTAGATCTGAGAAATTCTCTGGCCTTTCTTCATATTCCAAAACATCACTATACTTTAGCAAAACAAGTTCTAGCAAAATGTACCCCAAAGTCTTGGTCTGTCTGCTGTTTCCCCGCGGTCAAGTGCGGTGGTCAATGTATTTTTGGATAGCCACTGCTTTTCTTAGCCCTGCAGACTGGTAAATATACCCTGTTGGATCCCATTGATCTTTGCATTAAGCTGCAGTCTGCCAGCTTTCTCCACTATAAACCTACTCTTTTTATTCTTTTAAATGTTAACTGTTCTTTGGGGAAATTATTTGAGAGCGCTTAACGACGTTAGTTTTATGCAATAGCAGCAATAGCGGCTTTTGCAGCTGGCTGTACCACAACGATCTTCTAGCTCAAAGGCTGCTCCGTATTTATTAGTTGGTTATGTTATAATTGGGAGGTGCTTTCCCTCAGCTCCGCTATTATCTGCAGATGAGACTCACGCTTTCTTGTTTTATCCAATGCATTTGAATTCATAATTGTCATTATTTATTTTTATTCTGAAGTGATCCAAGATTTAGACAAGGGCCTCATCAAGCTGGCTCTCTGTAGAGTTTAGAATTCATTATGTCTTTCTCTATTTTTAATCTAAACCCATTTTCTGACTTTATTTAGCTACAACAGGCAAAAGCGTACATATTTGGGGCATGCACCACGACGACTTGAATTCCTCTACACAGTCACATGATTGCCACACTCAAACTGGCCACCATGCCCTTCACCTTTGCTTGTCTTCCTCATGTTTGCCATAGCGACAGGATTTCCCAGGATCCCGCATGCTTTCTTTTAACTCCTTTAATTCAAAGTGTATCCCTAGGTTTTGTTTCCACGAACTGATTATGCTTCTGAAGTCTTACTGGCTGTTGAGAGACATTAGCCAGCAGGGCTAGAATATGTAGCCATGCACCGCCATTGCAGACTTGTGTCTACAGTGTACGAGAAGTCATGAGTTCATGTTCCTGTTTCCCACAGAGTTGTTTCTTGCCATCTTACATCCAATATCTTTCTTCCTTCCTTCCTTCCTTCCTTCCTTCCTTCCTTCCTTCCTTCCTTCCTTCTTTCTTAGTTTCTTTATTTTTCACTGAAAACAGCGTTTTTTCCCAAACAATATATTCTGATTAAAGTTTTCCCTCCCCATCTCCTCTAAATCTCCTCACTGACCACTACCACACCCTGTCCTTCTCTCATTAGAAAACTAATGGCATCTAAAATTTAATAATAGAACAAAGTAAAAATAATCTGGAATAGAACAAAACAAACAGAAGAACAGAGCCTAAGAAAATGCACAACGAACTACATACAGAGACATACATGTGTGCACAGGGAGAGATCCCATAAAAACACAAAACCGGAAACCATATTATATTTGTGACTAGAAAGACCTGAAAGGGGAGAAAATTTCCTGATGAAATATTATGTGAAAAAGAACCTCCAGAAATACCAGTGAGCTGGGCATAGAACCTGCTGTACGAGGGGCTTCGATGGCCAGTAAGAAGAAAACTTATTTTTTTCTTTATGAGCAGTTGACACTTAGAGATAGCATCTGGGTTAGGGAGGGGGCTTGTGTCTACTTCTCCTCTGGGACCCTACCTAGCTTCGATCTGTCGGGTCCTGTAGCTGCAGCCACAGTCTCTGTTTCTATGTTCTTTTCTCGGTTTCTATGGGTATTGGTCCTCTTGTGTCTAGCAGATCATCTTTCCTTGGTCTCCCTTCATTCCTGCTGCCTCTTACCGTCTTTCTGCCTCCTTTCCTGAGAGAAGTTCATTGAGCCCCGAGCAGAGGGATTTGAGGGAGATATCTTAATTAAGATGGAATGTTCCAAAGTCTCTCACTCTGTGTACGGTGTCCAGCTGCGGTTTTCCGTATTGTTCTCATCTGCTGCAGGAGGAAGCCCCTCTGATAATGGCTGATCCGGACACTGATCTGTGAGTATAGCAGAATGCCATTAAAAGATATTTTATTGCTCCCTTTCTTTTTTTTTAAAAAAAAGATGTATTTATTGTGTATGCAGTATTGTGCCTGCAAACATGCCTTCAGGCCAGACACCATATCTCATTACAGATGGTTGTGAGCCACCATGTGGTTGCTGGGAATTGAACTCAGGACCTTTAGAAGAGTAGGCAGTGCTCTTAACCCCTGAGCTATCTCTCCAGCCCCAAAATACCACCATGAATTTTTATTGTTTTTGTTTATTTTTCGAGAAAGAGTTTCTCTGCAGTTTGGGAGCCTGTCCTGGAACTAGGTCTTGTAGACCAGGTTGGCCTTAAACTCAAAGAGATCCACCTGCCTCTGCCTCCCAAGTGCTGGGATTAAAGGTGTATGCCACCACCACCACCCAGCAAAGATTTTTTGTTTTTGTTTTTTTTAAAACAGGGTTTCTCTGTAGCTTTGGAGCCTGTCCTGGAACTAGCTCTTATAGACCAGGCTAGCCTCAAACTCACAGAGATCTGCCTGCCTCTGCTTCCCGAGTGCTGGGATTAAAGGTGTGCACCATTGCTGCCCTTATTGCTCCATTTCTTAACATAACAGCAGAAATGGCGATATTTGCTTCTTCCCTAGGTCTGTGGCCTATCTAGTCTCAGATTCTTGGTCGCCTGAGCTGTGTTAGGCATAGGTTCCATCTCATGAAGCAGGCCAATCAGATAGTGGTTGGTTACTCCCACAAACCTTGTTCTCCTATTACATCAGCACATCTAACGGTCAAGTAACTGCTGGAGAATGAAGGGTTGGTAGCCTGGTTAGTTTTTACCTTGTCTCCTTTAGCAGTGTGAAAATTATGTCCCAGTACTGTGAGCACTAATGAGCTGGGGTGGGGGGGGGGAGTCCTTGTTAGGCACCTGTTCACCTTCTCCATGTTCAATGAGATATATAGGCATTGTCTCCAGCAACGGGGCTTTACCATCAACCTGCAGACAGCAACTAATAACCTTAGCAATAGCCTGCGTGGTTTGGGGGTTCCTATGGGGTCCATTTGGTCAACAACTCAATTAGATGCAACCTATTCCTGGAACTTGGGATTTTATTTGGTGATGAGGGATGTCTAGTGGTTGCTTTGTCTCCCCCATTATTTGGTGATTGCACTTAGATTTCTTTCACACACACACACACACACACACACACACACACACACACACGCACACACAGAAGCTTCTATGGTATTAATTTCCAAACAACTGCTTAAATGGTCCCCAGTTTTAGCTGCTCCCCAACCCCAGTATTTCCTCCCTTACCCATCTCTTCCCTACCATTCCATGTCTGATCCTTTCTTCCCAGGTCTTCCTTGACCATGATTTAGGTGGTATATATAACTATTCTATTTCCTCTTCCAAGGGAGATCTCTCCCTCTTCCTAGTCCTTTCCTCTATAGCTAGACTGCCTGTAGTCTGCTCATTGAGCTCCCAAAAACTAACATCCACATATATGGAATACATACCACATTTGGCTTTTAGGGTCTGAGTTTCCTCACTCAGGATGATTATTAACTAGTTTCATCCATTTACCTATGATTTCACAATTCCATGTTTTAACGGCCAAGTAATTGTACCGTGGTCACTTTATCCGTGAAACATGAGGGCCAGCTTGTGGGGTTTCTGTCTTCCCACCAGGTCCCACAGTCAGCAAGTACCAAAGAAAATTACACAGATAATCTACATTAGGTTATAAACTGATTGGCCTATTAGCTCAGGCTTTGTATTAGCTCTTATAACATATATTACCCCATTATCCTTAACTGTGTTAGCCACATGGCTCAGTACCTTTCTCAGCCAGGTAGGTTACATCTAGCTTCTTGGTGGCCTGGGCAGCAATCGGAAGAATGGGCTTCCTCCTTCCTAGCATTCTCCTGTTCTCATTGCCTGGCCTCTACTTCCTGTCTGGTTGACCCACCTATTGCCTGGCCAATCAGTGTTTATTTAAAACATGATTGACAGAATACAGACAATTCTTCCTCACCATATCCATTTATCCAGTTCTGTATTTTTATAGGTTTCCTCTATGTGTGAAAGTGTGTGTCTCTTTTTCTTCAGGAGTTTATCATGCTTTTCTTTGGTTCTTTTTGTCTGCTTATCTGTTTTGTCCTATTCTTGCCAGTTTTTATTTTTGTAGATGCCCGTTTGTATTCTAATGAGAGAGAATAAAGAGTGTGGATTTGGGCCAGTGGGGGATGGTGTGGGAAGGTTCTGGGATGAGTTGGGAGAGGGGAAACTGTGATCAGAATGTATTATATGAAAAGAAGCTATTTTAAATAAAAGTCAAAATTACACACACACATACACACACACCAGCAAGGTTACCTTTCTTAGGGTAAGCTTTTTCTGACATCAAGTGATGGTCCAGGGACACACTACATTATACATTTCTGGTGTTATTATTATTACAAGCTAACAAATGCCTTTCTTTTGAAGTAGAGATTCTGTTTGAGTCAAATAACCAGAGAAATGAGCATTTATTTGCCTTAGAGGACAGAGGCAGGAATGTCCTCCATACTAGTAAATAAAGAGTTGAGTACTCTCGCAGTCAACTAGTGCTATGCCTAGAGACAAAATGACTGACTGTTGACTTCACACAGCACGGGCACAGCTCACAAGGTACTAAGTAGGGGGTTGTTTAGAACATGTTTCCTGGTTGTTTAATGTCACGTGCAAAATCAGTCATACCAGTCCTTTGTAAAGGATTGAATGTTGGTTAGTCTTTGGAGCCTGTTATGCCCAAATCCACAAAGTCCCCCAAAAGGCAACAAGGACACCGAGTCCTGTATGCAAAAGCAAAGAGCTTTTATTTTATCCAAGTTTGCAAACTCGGTCTCTCCACATGTCCGATGTATTGGAATAAATGGAAAGCCCCGAGCTCAGTTAGAGTTGGGTTTTTATAGTAGTAAAGGTGGGGATGAGGGGTTTCTGAGATTCAGGACCCCTGATTGGCTGACATTTGTCTAGGGGTGTCCTGGTAAGTATGTGCTGGCAGGTGATCCTATCTACAGCGGTTGGACCATTAGGCAATTTTTTTGGATGGTCTGTTTTTGGATGGTGCTCGAGTAATCTCAGTTTGTGGTTCTTCCTGCAACCAGGTATTGCTTCAGGGTAAACTACGGAGACTCAAGCCTCCATTAAACTTATCAATGTCTGAGTCCTACTCTGGCAGGTGATAATGGTTGGAAATAAAGAACTTTCTTTGGGTGATCTGTTCATATTTAGCATATCATAACTGGCTTCTACAGAGCCAGGTCACTGGGATGTAGTATCATGTAGATGGTGGGCAGGTAGGACTTGCATACCTATTGTACAAGTATGTGTTAAAAGGCTATAAAGATTGGTGTATTTTCTCACGAATCTCACTAGTAATTTTTGATCGAGTGGGACATTTGTTCATAAAGTATAAAACATGACAATACAATTTAAAAGTCTATGTGTTGAGCCAGGGAGATTTGGTTTAAAACGAAATCCACAACGCAATAACAATCTGATGATGGTCTAGGTACCTGGAATGTCAGGCTGGCTTTGCTCCCTGGCACTGGAAGCTGCAGAGGGAATCCTGAGAGGTATTTCTCCAAGAAACCACAAGAGGATCTCCAAGCTCAGGCAGCCAGCTTCCACCTCTCAGGCTTTCCCACCTCCTGCGGAGAGGAGCCCGGGCAAGAGCTGCACCAGCCCAGCCAGGTCTTCCTGATAGATACAGCACCGAGGCGTGCACTGTCTGTTCGTGAGTTTTGAGTTTCGCAGATCGACTCTCAAGCCTCGTGTCTTAGGATGAAGCGCCCCCCCCCCGAGCTTAATATTTTGGTATTTATTTTCCTTTCTTTCCCTGCTTAGGAAGGGAAAGTGAATTCTGCTCACCCAAATGGAGCTGGTTAGTTTCTCAGGGGCTGAAGAAGGAAAGGCGGACCAGCAAGGAGGGTGAGCATGCACTGCGCATGCTCCGCAAAGCATCCCAGCCTGGCCAGCTTAGGCAAGGGAGAGAGAAAAAAAAATCAAAGGCTAACAGCTGGTGCTTTGAAGATTCTTGACCTTGCATTCTGCTTTCATACTTATGCTCAGAGAGCTTGCTTTGAATATGTCATTCCTCCTGACCCATTTAGCATAAAGTATTTTTCCTGGGCGGTACCATGAGGCTTTCTAAAGTAAAATATTCAGCTCTGTTGAGCTTGCCCATTGTGTCCCGTAAGTGGAGCAAAGCACTCCAAACTTCAGAAGAGATCGGGGCGCACTCATTCATAATAATAGCACATCAAACCTGTGCAGGCAAGGAAAGAATAAACTCCGCCAGCATGGGGCCGTACAAAGGTCTCACGCCTTCTATTCTGACAGGTTGCAAATAAATACAGACACGTGTAATCCCAGGACATGGCTCCTTATGCTGACGTCTTATAAAAGTATCCAAGTGCCTGTCTGTCTGTATTGTAACATAGATTATAATCATGTTCTGAAAATCAAAAGAAACATGGCGAGAATATAGCGTTGCAGGAAGAAGTAGTGAGCGCCTGCCCAGCTTCCTGCTCAGGGAGGGGCACAGTGGACGCAGTGACTAAGGACAACTAGTTAACCTCCCGGGACTTTTCTCCACCCGTGCAGTGGAACTAAGCTGAGAATTTGGATGACTCAATCCCAGGGACTCTCAGCTCCCGTGGAACCGTGCCTGCCGTTGTTTTCACCTGGGTTTCTGTAACTATGTCAGAAGTGGATGCAGAAAGGACTGTTACATTTTCTTTTAGTTTTCTTGCAGAATTAAAAAAAAAATTCACAGAGTTGACTTGCAGGTGGCCCTCTTGCATCTGTGGATTCTGTATCCTTGGGTCCAAATAAACTTGAATGGAAAATATTGTCTTAAAAAGGTGTATCTGTACCAAACAGGCATTTAGCTTATTCCTTAAATAATTATAACAGCTATTTACATAGCATTTTTATACAGTAGGCATCGCAAGTAGTCTGGAGCTGACTTAAACCATATGGGAAGTCTACGAAATTTTTAATGCATTTTCTGTGACAGATTTAGCATTCCCAGAGACCCAAGGAACCAGTTTCTAGAGAGGAAACTGAGATACGACCACACTGGTAAAGAGACTCAAGATAATAGTGCACCATTTTTTGAGTGTTTTTTTGAAGCATTCCACTGTATGGTGCAGAAATTGAAGATGAAGGAAGAGTTTTGCAGAAGGTTGAAGAAGTGAGCCAGGAGCTGGCTGGTAGGAATCTCCAGAGAACACAGACCTTTGTACTTACATAAGTGTGGGCAAAGAAGGATGCTAGAAACAGGCCTGGTTGGGCTGAGCTGGGTGAGCCCAAGTCCCCACCCAGGTTGGTAGTGGTCAATGGCCTCATGTTAATCAAGGCAGCATTGTGCTTAGTTAAAAAACAAGTCTGTTACCAACTACTGTCTCCAGCCTCCTGCTGGCTGGCACTCCCCATCTGTGAATTCAGAGACCAGGGAGGGAATTCCCAAGAGCTGCAACCTGCTTCTCTCTCTGTTTTCTGAAAAGATTTGTCAGAGTGGCTAAAATCCCTTTTCTCTGCAAATACGCTCCATGTCCACACCCTCCTTCTGGACCCTAACAACAACCTAAGTCGTCCCTGTCGCCCCCCCCCCCCCCACACACACAGTTCAGCTGATGGAGCTGGAGTTTATTGGCCATGCTTACAGAGGACAGGTAAAAGGTTACTGACAGCATGTCACGTGAACACGAAACAATCAAACTGCAAAATCTTCACTTAACATGGTTAATTGCTTCCTTATCTCCTTGCCCCACTGTCCCCAAGCCTGTATGTTCTAGCACCCCCAACCCCATGCAGACTATTGACAATGAGGCCAAATGCATACAAATGCCTGGGAAGAATGGCTGGAAATCAGGTGAGGGTCCACTGGCATCTCAGACTCCTTCTTCTCTGAAGGAGAGTCAACAATCCACAGGCCCAGTCCTGATGGATTCCTGAAAGCGCCTCTCATAATCATCGTGGTAGCCTGGCTGGAAGGATAGCACCTTAGAGCAGTCATTATTAAAGAAACTGTCGTGGTTCCATGAATAATCATAGTTGAAAATGTATTTTCTATCAATGATTTTTTTCCATTAAGAAAGCAAAATTCTTATTTGTGTTGAAGCTAATAATTGCATGGCAAAAGATGAGCTTCTAAGGGGTCATGCAAAGAAAAATAGGCAATTTTCAGTTTGGAACATGAAAATAGTTTCAATTCCACTCCACGGAGAGTTCCTTGCTTTCTAACTTTGAACTCTTCTCTC
Source organism: Microtus pennsylvanicus (assembly GCF_037038515.1). NCBI lineage: Eukaryota > Metazoa > Chordata > Mammalia > Rodentia > Cricetidae > Microtus > Microtus pennsylvanicus. The sequence goes on from NC_134596.1 coordinate 12,508,789, forward strand.
TGGCCTTAATCATTTCTCTTCTGCTAATTACCGATATGCTCTAGCCTCTCTTTAGGAGAAAAAGGGACATGGTTGGGACTTCCCAGCAAGCCACAATTACAAGCACCAGGGGGAGTTGAGGGAAGCAAGCACCACGCTAGAGAAGATCGCCTTTGGGCAAAACATTTCGCCTCCTTGCAATGGCGTCCCTAAGAGAAGACATACGGCACGGGAGGCAACTGGGGTGGGTGCGCTGCAGAAAAACTACCAGTGCCCAAGGCTTTATCAATGACACGGGCCAGTCCCCGGGCCCTTTCTGTGCCTCCCTGCGGGATCCCCAAGCTCTCCTCCCCAGCCCCGCCCCCTTTCCCGACCTCCAACTCCGAGTCCATTCAAACCTCGCTGCCTTCGCCCGGCGTTGCCAAGCGTGTTAATTGGGGAAACTCCTCCCCGCCGCGGCTGGCGGGCACCGCCAGAGCAGCCGCGACCTCCTGCCCCGCCTCCGAGCGCAGCAGCCCCAGCTCAGAGCCCCGAGCCAGCCCGGGTAGTGGGCGGGTGGCCCGCGGGTCTCGGGTTGCTGGAGGAGGGCGCCCCGCCACCTGCCGCCCGTCCCCATCCTCCCCGCCCCGCGCGCCGAGAGCGCCCGGGAGCGGACACATCCCGCGTGCGCCCCGCGGAGCCTGGACCGTCGGGGCCGCGGCGCTCGGAGCTGACACTTGTCCCTCCCGGCTCGCCGGATCTGAGGCGCTGCAGCCCGTGGTAGCCTGGGCGCCTGAGCCGGAGGAAAGCCGGGACAGCCGCGCCCGGCAGAGGCTTCGGACCCGCGCCCGGAGCGCCATGGCTGCGAAGCTGCTGCTTCTCCTCTGCCTGTTCTCGGGCTTACACGCTCGGTAAGTGGCTGCCAGGCGTTCCCCCGAGGCCGGCGGGGGCGGGAGGGCGGCGGGGGGCGCTGTCTGCCGGCCGACAGTCCCTGGTGCGCACCGTCCACTGGGTTGCAGGAGATGGATGGTTCAGGCACCTCACCTGTAGGTCTCCCCCAGGACCGGACCCCCTCTCCAGGGCCGCTTCACCCCCTCCGCCACCGGATGTGTGTGGGGTCTGTTCAGGCGATTTTAGGATGTGGTGCTTTTAAGGGAATTTGGAATTCAGAATGATGAGGCAGTGGCCCTATCTTTCTCATCTCTTCCCAGTGCCAGCTATCCAAGGGCTTACTGACACACATGGGTTAACATTCTATATCCATTCCATCATTGAGAAGAAATCCCAAGACCCAGGAATTCTGTTTTCTCAGTCACCCTGTGCTGGAGGGGGCTGGAGCAGGTGGTCAGGAAGAGTCCTGCATCTCCCCCAGCTCCTACACCACATACAAGCACTTCAGACTCTATAAAAGAATCATGTTGCGGTTCACACGGGCGCTTCTTCCTGAAACTGTGGGAAATTACCTCACCGTGAATACCCAAAACCAGCACCAGTCAGCTCACAGAAACTCAGAAGCACTCCAGAGACAGACAAGGGCTCATGAAAAGGGCGGCGGCACTGGAAGGGTTAAAGCCTGTTGCCATAAACACAACCAGAGATGTTGACATGGTTTAATTCCCATCTCCCAGACTGATGCTCTGGCTCCAGCTTGTAGACTACCCTGCACTTGGGAAATCCCTGACTGCATTCCCTACCCTCACCCTAGGAGACAGAGGGCTCCCCGTCCCTTCCAGAGAGCACACTTGTTTGGACGTTTCTCAATTTCCTGAATCAGAAAGCAAATTAGAAAGCCTTCATCCCTGTGGTTCACAGGTCCTGTAGCCCTCACCGGTGTCCATCCTCCTTCACGTGTGTGAAATATCAAATAACTATGAGGTCTCCTCAATAACTCCCCAAAACTGTGAGAGGAGGGCTTCCCAAATGCTTGCTCCATCTAACCAAGGTCCTTACCCTAAGGAAGAAATCCCAGTCCCTATCCCCCAGGACTTACTGAGTTAACACTGGAGACTTGAACACTTAGGAAGGGGAGGCCTCTCCACCAAAGTTTCTTCTTGTCCAAGGAGGCAGCTAGAACGTGCGATGCACAAGTGGGTTTTGAAGGGGCTTGTGTTTGGAGGGACCTTGGTTCAGAGCAGACGCCACCAGAAGCATCAATAAAGCTGTAGTGGCATCAGCAAGTCCCTTCCTCTAGCCAGCACCTCAGAAACCTGGCTTGCAGTCTGGGGTTGGATCATGTGTGTAGATTTATAGATAGTTGCAGTTCTGCAAGAAAAGATGCCAGGTTCTCTCATTGTTCTGTGTATGACCAGGGGGAAGGTGGAGCAGTCTGGGTTCTGCAAACTCCCAAACATGAGACTCTCTTGGGAGTCCTCATCTTCCCTTCCCAGCCAAGGTACATGTATTGATGTTACATGTTCTCTATCAGGGCCTTCAGTCATGGCAATTATAATTGCTCATCAGCTTAAAAGAATCCATTTGGTGCGTATTTTATTGCTGTATGCCTCACTTTAAAGGGTGTTTACTTTTTAATGGGTTTAGTGTCTCTGAGAGGATTCTCTTCAGCATTCAAGATTCTTTGCTGGTACGGATGCTCCCTATGTAGACCTCGACAGGATCCCTTGTGTCTCTGCAATGGGAGAGCCTCCCCCACCCCTGGTATCCATGGCAGAGCTTATTACAGGGGAAAACGTGGTACCTCATTTCAATGTTTGGAACATGCTTACTAATTTCCTAGGTTCAGGGATTCGTTTTAAAGTTGAAAACTCCTTTGGAGGTTGCTCCTGTCATTCTGATGAAGAGAAGGTGTATGAACAGAAGGAAATGTCTGGGGATTGAGCATGCGCTTGCTTTACTTTTAAGGAAAAGCTAATTGCAGCAATGCTGTTTAGGAGGCAGCAATCCAAGCAACAGAGTGCTCAGAAGGTTATATATAACCCATGTAGAATTCTGAAGAGAAAGGAAATCCCATTCCATCCACCTGCTAGTGGGTCCTCTGAGGTGAGACTGGTTTCCTTCAGGGCACAGTAGAGGGGGAGGGTTCATCTCCGGGACTGGGCAAAGCTCAGTGCTGGCAACTGAGGAGCAAGGACCTCCGAAGCACTTTGTACCAGCTCCATAGCTGGGGTTCCACGGAGGAGAGGGAGAGAAGCGTTTGCTTTTCAGGCCCTTAACCCCAACACTCCCTCCTGCCCAGCCTCTCAGGAAGAAGCTTATGCAATGTCAGGTACCTCCTCTGACCACTAGAGGGAGAATGAGACTCCTTATAATACCCGCCCTTGAAGTAGCGGGCTTTTCTGGGACTGTTCAGGGTCTAGGAGTACAGTTAACAGGAGGGCTGAGTGTACTGACTATGCACACGTGACTGATGGGCCAGTGAGGACCGTGGGTAGAGCTGTAGACCCAGTGCCTCTGCAGTGGTGGAGATGGCAGGGCAAGAGGGGCCAGTGGAAGACAAGAAAGGGAGGGCAGGAGAAAGACAGGAATGTAGCAGGGCACCCTGGAGGCCTCATGTCACTTAGAGGAACTATCTACCCAATTTCACAGCCCCCAAGTATCTTTGTCCTGGGATAATTTGTTAGGTCCTAAAGGCAGTGTGTGGCTATCCGCTGTCCAGATGACTCGCGCTTTTTCTTGTTTTGTTTTGCTTTCCTAAGACCATGATATTTTAACATTGCTGATACAGCTTCCGGCTACATAAAATACCTGGACATTTAAAACTCCACCACATTCTTTGTACAAATGCAGTTTCATAGCCAGTGAAGTGCATCTCCCTTATTGGGTGGAGACACCAACTATCTCAAGTTCCTCTTGGTGGTGAACGCACAGCTTCGGTAAAAAGCCACAACAGTTTCGGCGTCTGTGGACGGCTTATTTCAATCCCCTAGCTTGTGAGTTATTCATGAAACAGAATTCACTTCCAGATCGGTTTAGGAGAAGCTTAATTGCAAACGCTATTCCGCGAGACTCATTATCAACATCCCACACTCACGTGGCTCACTGTCCTTTCTCGTCCACACCTTCCTCATTTGCGGCTCTGAGCAGCTGTTGATTGGAGACATAGTCCCGAACACGTCCAGCTGTCTTCTTGTCCTCATTCCCTAGCCAATACCTTGTCATAGCTGTTGACATAGCAGCTGTGTTGAACTGGTCACCTGGGAACGATCAGAAGCATCTGTGGACATTATGTGTAAATAAAGCACCATTACATGTGTGGACTTCACCATCTTCAGATCTCGGTGGCTTCCGGGAGTCCCGAGGGACCCATCTTCAGTAAAGACAAGACAGCAGGGCATAGATTGGGGTTTAGACTGCTTGACCTGCCAGCTGTATCTTCTTAACACATGCAAAGACAAGCTGACTTGTATGGAAACATTTCTATATGCCTCTGAAGATCTCAGTGAAGACGAAGGGCTGAACTTTTAAGTGTTCATACTCTTCACCGACTCCCTGTTAGCTTCAGGAAACCAAGGACATGCACCTTGGTGTGGAGCTCACAATGGACGCCCGTCTGGGATTCACGACAGAACAGAACTGGTCTTATACCCAGTGGGAGCAAATCACTGTGCTTGCGCCCCCTTCCACCCTCTTGTAGAAGAATGCCATCAAGGCACACACACAAAGACGAAGGAGGACAGGGTTTTTTTTCTTAAGATCTTCTAACTTTCAGGGGCATCCCACTTAAGAGAAGTATTGCATCAAGGTTGAAAAATAACTCTTTTCTCCCCAGCCGCAGGTGCTGTGACTGGGTAGGTCTCACTCACTGAGAAAACCTGCTGTTGTCTTAAGGTCTCTCCTCATGAGGAGGAAGAAGTATCTCCTCCTGTAAGCACGTGTCACTCTACAGAAAGGGCTGTGGTGCTTAGCAGAGCTGGGCAGAAGGTCAGAGATGTCCAGGGCTCATTGGGAGCCACTTAAAAGCATAGAGTGTTGAAGACATACTAGAAAATACTTAATTCTGAAAGCCTGCTGAGAAAGAGATGAACCGGTTTGGGTGATCAAGGTGTAAACTGCCAGAGGGTATTCTGTGCTCATCAACGAACACATCTCCTGGCCGTCCCCCTTGCTGAGTGCCAGCAAATTAGGCCACCTCAGAATGCCCACACGATTGTCTCCCAAAGCCCAGCCCGCAGGGAAGGCACAATCAGAGTCAGCTGTTTTCAGGGAGTCTGCTCTGTAAAAGCTCCGCCCTCCCTCCTCAGTCTTGGTGGAACTTAGAAACAGCACCACAGAGTACTCGGAAGTGTGTCTGACTTGGGCAGATGAGTTAGGTGCCTATTTCCTGTTGGTCAGTCTGTCATCAACTTACCCGTTGCCCTGTGTCTAGTTTAACTTGGGCATGGCTGTTCTGCTAACAGCAGTCATGTTCTTCCTGTGGGGTGTTTCCTAATGTGTGTTTTGCTTCCTTAAGTTTTACAGGCAACATGTATGACTAGGCCAGCGAATGGAGGACATTCCGCTCCCTGTAGTAGCACTGAGAATGGACAAGTCTGAGGAATTTTCTGGAAATGTTGCAACTTACGTGTCTCGTTACATTGTAACTGCAGGTCCAGGAGGGTGGAGGAGGATGAAAGTGAAGACTCTCCGTCAAACCAGAAGTGGGTCTTGGCGCCCAGATCCCAGGACACTGACGTGACGCTGATTCTCAACAAATTGCTGAGAGAATATGACAAAAAGCTGCGGCCGGACATTGGAAGTGAGTGCCCGTTTGTTATTCTGATACAAAAGACATTCTGACAGTATGTGAATTTAGAATTTTCATAGTGAATAGTTACAAATGCAGCGTTGCTAACCTAGTGCAATTGGGTCTACAATATTCGTCACAGTTTAAGTGAGTGATAGGAAACCCGAGAGACTGGCCCTGGTCTGCCAGGTGGGGGTCTGTATTTCCCATCATAGCCTTGTGACTTTGTCATCAACTTACCCGTTGCCCTGTGTCTAGTTTAACATGGGCAGGGCTGTTCTGCTAACAGAAGCCGTGTTCTTCCTGTGAGGTGTTTCCTAATGTGTGTTTTGCTTCCTTAAGTTTTACAGGCAACATGTCTGCATAGGCCAGTAGTACCGAGGACATTCCGCTCCCTGTAGTAGCACACTGAGAAATGGACCAGTTTCTCAGTGAGTCCACTGAGCTTGCTGCATGTTTCGTTGTCACCAGTGTGTGTCTTCATGGGAACGGATCCCCTTGCTATTCCCTCTTATCCAGGGTGGTCTGTGAAAGCTTCATTTTGCTTTTTTACTGCTGGAGATGAGCGCTCCTTGCTGGTTGACGCCTGTCAGATCTGCAGCGTGTCTTCATTCTGTCCTCAGGCTCCTTCACGGGGTGGGGTGGTGGTGGAAATATTGATGCAGATTATTGGCTCTTCTTTTAGGAAGTTTCGCGGAACTCTTTTGATGGAGCTGTTGTTGATAGTGCTCATCAGCTCGTAAACTTTCGTGTGACCATTGCCAGAAAATCCCTCCCACTTTCCGAGTCCAGGACTACAGTTTATCTGTATCGGGATCTAAAATTACCTTTGCTCTAACTGGCGTGGGATTTCAAAATATTTGTGGTTCGTGCAGGAGAATTTAAAGGTGTGTACCCACTGTGATACTGGAAAAGCAATGCCAAATTTCCACGTGTCCCTTCTTCTTGTATGCAAAGATGAGAAGTACCACTCTTCTCTAACTGGCATCCAGCTTTAAACATATTTCTTCAGTTGACTGCAGCCAGGATGTCTAGAGATGACAACCAATGCTGGCCTGGATGCAGGAAATAAAACCACTTATTTGCTCTTAGTGTGGGTACAAGCTGGGGCAAGCTCTGTGGAAATCAGTGTGGAGGTGTCTCAAAAAGATGGGGAAACAGATCTACCAAGTGATGCGACTCTACCACTCATAGGTTTCTACCCAAGGACTGGATGTCCTCCTGCCCAGATGACCTGCCCATTTATCCATAGTCATTGGTCCTCTATTCGTGATAGCCAGGGAAGAAAAATAGTCAGGAACTGAAGAATAAAAAAATGCAGTACATTTATACATTGTTCATGTGTTAAAAAGTAAATTTACGAAATTTTTTAGGTAAATAGAGCTTGGAATGTTCATCCTAAGTAATCCAGATTGGAAAGACAAACATCTCATAATGTCTTTCATATGTGGATGGTAGCTTTGACTATTCAGATCAGTGTGTTACATTGGAGTAACTACAGAAGTCAGGGAACTCTAAGTGACCGTGGGGAGGGCAGATTTGAAGAGGAGGGGCTGGAATGCAGGTTTGGGACAAAGGGGACAGGAAAACCATGAGCTAGGAATGGTTAAATGATGTGGAGGATGGGAGGGTAGAGAGGGAGGAGGGAGTATGGGAAGGGTCAGTAACTCTGAGGAGTATAGAAATCTGTTACTAAAGACACTTCGTAAATACACACCAGCACACGCATAAAAGGAAATTAAATGGTTTTACCCTATACCTTGGATGTTGCGTCTCCCCCACACCATAAGCTATTAAATAAAAAGCCTGTCGCCAGACATGGTTATTTCTTTTCTGGTTGTTTCAGCGAGGTCCCATAGATCCTCCTCCAGGCATTTTAAGATACGGACATTGCTCCTGGTTACCCTTCAGAGCTTGGTGGTAAGACAATTGCCGCAGACACCACATACGTCATCCATAGCACACAGAGAACTCAAGGTGACGCACACCAAAAAGCTTCATTCCTACCGGCTAGGATTCACAGAGCTGGAGAGTCCTATGCAGGTTGCCCCGGAAGAAAAGGATGCACACTCTTGACCATATGTGAAGCCCGGGACTGGCCTGGCAAGATATGGCCACTTGTGCACCCGTGGAACAAAGATTATGTAGTAACCAACAACTTTCTGATTGGACTGGAAGCCAGGTTGAAGCTTTTTCAAACCCCAAATTAATTTTAAAACAAGTTGGAGTTCATGCCTGGTGTCTTTAACTGAGCCTAAAGCCCATGACTGGCTATGCCCTTGTGGTGGTTTAAATGGAAGTGGTTCAAACCTATAGGCTCGTATATTTGAGTACTTGGTCTTCAGGTGGTGGTTGTTTGAGGAGGATTAGGAGGTGTGGCTTGTGGAACGTGTATCACTTGGGGCAGGCTTGAAGTTTGAAAGACTCATGCCATATTTGAGTTAGCTCTCTCTGCTTTGTGTTGCTGGCTTCCTCAGTGTGGGCCAGAACAAAGACAAACGTGCAGTTCTGAAAAAGGTCAGTCTAGCCGGTACCTTCCATCGTGGTAACAGACTCTCTGGGTTGAGGACATTTTTTTAGGCAGGAAATGGGTCCGCTCGGCTTCCCACCCAGACCTCTGTAGCCCTTCTGAAAGGTCAGTTATCACTTGCTGTTCATAGAAAGTTTGAGGAAGCCTATTCTCTCTCTCTCTCTCTCTCTCTCTCTCTCTCTCTCTCTCTCTCTCTCTCTCACACACACACACACACACACACACACACACACACACACACAATGCCACAATGCTTGGATGGCAAACAGGAAGGTCTTTTCGGTGCCACAGGCAAGCTACGTTCACACTTCTACAGTTTAAAATAGCTTCCTCCTTATCCATGTGAGTTTTATTTCAGGACCCTCGATGTGTTCCTGAAAGCACCCATGATATCCTGTCCTACAGAGGACCTATAATATCCTGTGATAGGATTTAATTAATAAGGCAGTGTAAGAACTTTACAATAATAACACATAAAATAGCCAAGCGGTAGCAACATACTGTGATACATATTATGTAAACACACTCTCAAAATACCTTTCTGTACTGTGTTCACCTAATTTTCGATGATGGCTGACCGCAGGAAGCTGGAACCATAGAAGGAGGCCATGGGTTAGAGAAGGCTTCCTGCTGAGTACATAAAGAGCTGTGGATTTTTCACAGGAGAAGGGCCCTGTGGTTTTGGATTGAAAGGATTTCACACAAGGCAGGATGCTTCTCTGATTTCACAGTCTGAAGCCCTCCTGTTGCTGTCCCCTGGATCTTGGGGCAGCCCAGTGTCCTGATAAAAGTCCCTGTTCCCCATAGGCTTGTGGGTGCATCTTCCTTTCTCAGCTGAATACTAAGTAGCACTTGACTAGCAAGCTCTAGCAACTTGCTGATACTCAGCTAGAGTAGAGTTAACTGCCTAAGAGCTGTTCTCCTGGGAAGATACTGTGTCTGTGATTTCTTTCCTGGCTCGGAGGGCTTTGCGTTGAAGGCCAGTTTCTCACAAAGATCCGCATTGCTTTTCTGTTGTTATGATTTCTGTTCAAGTTTAGTGCACTTTACCGGTGGTGACCATTGCCCTACCCTGTCACAGTACAGCAAAGGATGCTCAGCTGAGATGCTGCTGACTGGTTTGCTGTTAGCTTAGTGGAGCACTCAGTTGACTTGCTAGCTCACTTCCCCTTTGACATCCCTCTCCCCCAGTTCCTCAGCATGTTTTCTGTGTTCTCTGTACAAATTCATGCAGTGGCCATCTGGAGAACACCGACCTGCCCGTACTACGTTGTGCTGTTACAGATCAAGGAGGAGACAGGTCCCCCAAGCAGCTCTGGAGAGAAGATACAGGCATCCCCACCAAGTTAACTAAACTTTTTGGATTGTAAACTCTTGAAGATTCTACTCTGCTTCTAAGATGAAGTCTAGGACCTAGAGAAATACATGAAAAAAACTATGCCCTTGCCTGCTCGCCTACTTCTCCACTTCCACTGCATTCTGTGTGACGTGTTCAGGGACATTAGCTCACGTGGTTTCCTTGTGTGGCTTCTGCTGTCCTGCTTCCCTGCTTCTACACTAAGCTCAGCTGCTCTTCCTAATCTTACCTCCTGAAGGCACTGTCCTTTAGATCGTGACCCTCCTTTACCTTCCTGCTGGAGGAAGCCAAGAGTCTCTCCCTTGAGTTTTTCATAACATTCATCCTTCAAATGTAGTTGCTGCTTTTCTGAGTGCCTACCTAGGATGGCAGGCTGTGGTGTGACCAGGGCGCCCTCCTGTAGCGTGATTACATGCTTTTTGCAGTTTTTGGTTGAACGTTGGTGTTTTCTGTTTCAAGGACAGTTACACTTCCAAAATACAGGTGCACTGTGCATGTGCGCTCTCTCTCTCTCGCTCTCTCTCTCTCTCTCTCTCTCTCTCTCTCTCTCTCTCTCTTTCTCTCTCTCTCTCCCCCTCTCTCTCCTCCCCTTCCCCACTCCATCCAGCTACAGCACCCAGCACTGTCTATATGCTAAACTCTCCCCGGCGTCATTGTCTGTCATAAAGAGATGGATGTGGATCTGCTTATGCCACAGACTCCCTTCATGACGTTCCACGTCATAAATTGTGATCATTGTATTTATACCTGTAGTTCATAGTGATGCTCTCTGTTAGATCCTAAATTATAGATGAATCTGTTGTAGTCTCTTGGCAATCATCTATCATTTTAAATAAAGCTAAAGCCATGTCCTCCATCCATCCAGGGCCACATAGGATACCATTGTCTGAGGAGTAGATCTTGTCCTATGAGACGGGAAAGGCTACACAGGAGGATAAACTTTCTAACAGTGTAATTGTGGAAAAGAAGGTAATGACTGAGATAAACTCGTGGTGGGGATCTTAAGGTGTTTAACCACATCTCAGAGTATAGATCATTAGAGGAGAAATTGGAGAGCAAATGCCATTATAGTAATGTGGGAAAAAATGAAGTTATGTATTGTTATACATAACTCTGTGTGATGACAGAGGCAATGGGTAGAAATGACCACAGGCCCATTTCACGTAGATCTTCTCTTGGGTCGGTCAGTGGAGAGACAGTTCACTGCTGAGTTCCTCTTCTGCGGGCTCTAGCTTCTCTGAAGCATGTTTCCTCAAATGTGCTGTAACTTCTAAATGTGTGTGGAAGGCAGTCGGGTCATGATGGAAAAGTAGGATGTGTTATTGTAGTGACCCAGGGAACATGACAGGCACACCCGTGTTCCCGCTGGATGCCCTGCGTGTGCCAACAGTTTTCACATATGCCCTTTTTAAGGGTCCATATTCATTACATCTCTTTACCCAAATGTTGATAAGTTCTCGTGTTGAAAACATTGAAGTTCCATTTCGTGCGCCTTTGAAGTATACAGCACAGCACTGAGGTCTGTGTTCATGAACGTGGGCGGCGACCCAGCAGCTTCTGACTGCCTCCGACTTAGCGCCTGATGGCCACTCCCCCATCTGCTCACCCCCCCCCCCCGCCCAGCCTCTGCTAGCCACCATTTTGCTCTCAGTTAAGATTACGTTTTTAGATCCCCTAGATGACCTGTGATTTTTAAGAAATTCTTTTCACGTGGCTCTTTCAGTCCTCCAGTGAGCATTGCTAAGAATGCTGGAGCTCTGAGATGGATGTCTGAGACCCATTGGCCACAGAGGTGAGCTCTCAGCAAAAAGAGTGGTTAGCACTAGGAAGCAGAGAGCATCCCTGGCTCTTTTCTTTTGCTGGTCCTGTCTGCCACGTTCCGCCATGCTATGTTGAGAACTTCAGATGGGAACACGCCGTTTGAGAGAGTGTGCCGTGTGTAAGGATGGCGTCACAAAGATCTCAATGATTATGAACTTCAAGTATTGATAATAGAGGGAGACCACTGTCCATCACCGTTGTCATGGTCATATCTGAAGAAAAATAGGAGAGACTGGACGTGTGGGGCAGGAGTAGAGTCTTTGCCCAAAGTACGCTGCCCTGGGTTTGACCTTCAGGCCAAAAATTAACAAAGAAGTTAATAGGGGGGGAGACACTGTTTGAGTCTCAAGTAATGAAGAACAAATATCAGGCTGTCCTTCCAGTTGCCAAGGAAGAGGAAGTTGGAAGTTAGGTCCCTCGGCCCACTGTGCACTGTTCGTGCATAGCCTAATGTCTCCCGGAAGTTGCATGACTAAGGTCAACCAGAGTTTCGTGTTTTAAATCCTGCCAACCTGACCTGGGCGCAGCTAGGCTAGACTCTTCCTCTGCTCCACAGCCTACTGTACAGACGGCCATGCCGTCACTTCCCAGCAATTACTGTGCACCCAGAGCATGATGTAAATGTATTCACTCCAGTCTCAGAACAGATGTAGGAGGAGAGGAAACAGACATTCTTAATTGCCGTGCCTGAAGTGAGAGAGCTATTACTGTGGAGTTAGTTAACTGCCTCTCCCACAAATTTTAATTCAAATGCATAAGGGAGGTGGAGAACAAACGTGGTGGAGAAATTATACCTGTCATCTCCTGAGAGACTAATTAGACACACCTCAGAGCTGCCAGGTAAAGTCCCCCCGTGTTTTGTAGCAGATTACCCCTCTGGAGGAGTCTTCCTGTTTGGGGAAAATGGCTCTTGACTCGTTCCTGAGCAGTTAGGACCCACGCCCATCCTCTCTCTTGGTTTACACGGCCTCTGTGTAAGGCAGGCTTCATGAGTGTCACCCAGAAGTTCAGCTAAATCATAATTTGAGCGAGGATGTATACTTCTCTTATTGGAAATGTGTAGTGAAGTTTTATTGTATAAGCAATTTAGTGTTTCTTAAAAGTATGATTTGGTAAATTACATATATATATATATATATATGTATATATATATATTCCTAAATATAATCTTGCGTTCCTAAATGTAATCCTAAATATAAATGCCTGGACCTCATTTGAATAATCAGTTCAGTTCATAGAATAAAAGCGATTTGTTTCTTATGTTTATTCATTACTGCTTGAGGAACGGAGCGAAGTAGCTGCATCTGGATTAGTGTGTATGAGTGAGAAGGACTCCCGTCTTGGATGCTGGGCCTTACTGTTGCTCCCCAACAGACAACTTGGGGAGACCCCTGTAGGCTTCTGTCTCTAAGTGGCATAATGAAGTCTGCGACCAAGAGTATAGGTAATCACTGGCCTCTGCCAGCCGACACAAAGTGGCAGGTGTCGCACAATCCACCCTGCCCAGACCCACACTGTTGTGGCTTCCCTTTCAGCATGGTTTCTGAGAGCCAGGAGAGAGTCCTCAGGCAGCTGCTGCAGCTGATCGCTTTGTCCTGTCACCAGGTCTCTGCTTTGGTCTGCAGGCCTCATCACTGTGGAGCCAACATCTGGTTCGTGGTACCTTGCAGATCCTCTTGCTGCAAGATGGTACCCTTGGGCGTGGGCAGGGATCCCTACTGCCACATGTGAGGAGATGCTCGTTAGACACAGAGTTAGTCCAACCGCCCACAGCTGGGCATTGCAACAGGACTGCCTCGATATTGTTTCAGAATACAAAAACCAGGGCTGGAACCTGACATGGTGGAATGGGTGTTACCCCAGTTTTCCAGCTCACCATTCTTACGGTATTGCCCCTCTAATGTTTACTTTTGGGTTTTTTCTTCTAGTTTATTAGGAGGGAGGTTGACGTTATAAACTCCATTTCTTTTCTTTTTTTATATTTATTTATTTATTATGTATACAATATTCTGTCTGTGTGTATGCCTGCAGGCCAGAAGAGGGCAACAGACCCCATTACAATGGTTTTGAGCCACCATGTGGTTGCTGGGAATTGAACTCAGGACCTTTGGAAGAACAGTCTATGCTCTTAACCTCTGAACCATCTCTCCAGCCCTTCATCTCTTTTCGAATCTAGAGTCCAGCCTCACAGTTTCTCCTGAGTTTCCCGCTATCAGGACTCCTTATATTTTCCCTCATATTTCTGTGTTTCATCCGCTAGAGACAAAGTCCTTTCTATTTCGTTTCATTTTTGACTCTTGACTATTTGGATGTGTTCCCTCTATTTCCTAAATATTCGAGGTGACTCAAGGCATCTTTCTGTTTTTGATTTCTAACTTCGTTGCGCCATGGTCAAAGACCACACTTTTAACAACTGCAGTCCTGTGAAGTTTAGTGAGGTTTGTGTCATGGCATGAATGGCCTGTCTTGGTGTGCCATCCGAAAGAAAGCAGGGTCTGCTGTTATCTCAAGTGTTCCCTAGACGAGAGCAATGCGAGTGTGGGTTAGGTGGAGATTCTACACAGCTGGAGCTGTGTACCCCTGATGCAATCCTGCCCATGTGAGCGCTGGGAAAGGAAGAGGCTGATGCTGGTCACTGATACTTAGAGGAAGCAGCTCCCATCCATCTTGAGCTTCCAGCTCTCAGGCTGCTCCTGCCTTACTGGGTGACCTTCTGTGCTTTGAAGAGTTGGGGGTGGAGACAGTGCTTCTTGGAATGCTCCTGCTGAAGATGACTAAGAGGATTCAGGGCAAGGCACTTAGTTCAAAGCCTGGCATTGATGAGGTGATGGGTTAATAGCTGTTGGTCATTACAGGAGGCCAGCGAGGGCTTGCTTCTGTCTCACTACACATGTGTGATGCTTGGGTTCCATCCCCATTACTAAGGTAAATAAATAAATAGAGACATGGACAGATGGTTGAAATAGACAAGTATACGGAAATAAAATGAAAGAAAAAAAAAGTCTGTTACCAAGACCAAAACGGTGTCTCACAGAACCTTTATCTGGTGCTACGGTTGGTTGGCTTTCTCAGTGTTGTTCCTGCTGTGATCATGGTAACTGTGATGCATGTAAGGTTTTTGCTGCTGTGTATTATTTTTATGAAATAACAAGAACGATAAGCTTCACTATTTTCATGCATGTGCAGTGCGCTTCCATCTTATCCCTCTCCTTCACGCCCCATTCCCTTCCCGCCTCCTGCTGGCACTCCCTTCCCAAGACACTCCTTTTTCCTGTCGTTCATACATATAGTTGTATAGTCTTCCCACATGGTAGGGAAAACACGGCTTCTGTGCTTCTTGTCCTTCTGACTGTCCTGGTTTTAATGAACGAACTCACAGAGTCTCAGACATTTAAACACTTGATTCCCTGTGGGTGGTGCCCTCTGGGGAGCCTTTGGAGGTACAGCCTTGCTGGAGGAAGGATGTCGCTGGGGACAGGCTCTGGGGTTTCAGAACCCTGCTTCCTGCTTGTGGTTGAGGATGTGAGCGCTCAGCTTGATGCTCCATTTATCACTTGTAATTGCTGTACCATTTCCCCACTACGATGGTGACGGACATCTGTCCTCCTGGAACAGGAAGCCCCAAATAAACCATCCCTTCTATAGGTTGCTTTGATCATGGCGTTTTGTCAAAGCAATCGAAAAGTAACTAAAACATAAAGTCTGGTCTTTTGCACTTAACACGCTCTATGGTTTTGTCTATTTCCTTGCAAAGGACATAGATTTATTTACAGATGAAAAAAAAAACTTTTGTGTAGATACCCTGTGTTTTTTTTTTCTCCGTATATTTATCGATGGGCAACCAGGACGAGCCCATTTCTTTCTACCGTGAATACGGCGGCAGGAAACCCAGACGGACAGGTATATATGTGGTAGAATATTTTTGGGTCCTTTGGGTGGGCACCCAGGACTGGCATAGCTAGATCAAACCTGTATCCCTTAGCTAGTTTTTCAGCAGCCTCCATACTGATTTCCACGGTAACTGCTAATTTACTCCACCAGTAGTGGGTAAGAATCCAATTTCTTCCTCCCAGATGACGATCCCCAGGGTCGGCATTACTCTCTGAGAGTGCTTTCTTCTGAGTTCCTTAATTTGTTTCATCAAATCTTCCTGATATCTGCAAGGTGCCTGGCCCTGCTGTGTGGTCTGTGGCCCACACCACAATCCTGGTTGTCCTGGACTATATGTTCGACAAGGAGCAGACCGAGCAGAGAAGTGGGGGGTACGTTGTTCATCGCTGTAAGGAAGGAAACTAAAATCCGACAGTGTGTGTGTGTGTGTGTGTGTGATTTAGAGTAAGACTTGGGTGCAGTGGCCCAGGAGATGTCTTGATACCGTTCTCCCAGGAAGTCAGTGGAAACCAGAGTCTGATAGCAGCCTTTCCTCCCTGGCCTCAGCCTTCAGTCTGCCTAAAATTTAGCCTATAAAGTATGTTCCATTTGTTCATTCCCCTGCGGTTGTCCGGTCTTTGTTCATGTCTACGGCCGCCTCTGCCCCAGTTAGCAGCTTTGAGATCCCGACTCTAAGGTCCTTCCTTGGGAAAGCCTTTCCCCAGCTACAGGAGAGGCTGGGTGTACTTTATCCTTCCTCCTGCCGCGTTCATCACACGCTGCTTGATCTTGTTTTCTCTGTCTGTCACCCCTGCAGGCTGTGTACCCTGTGTGGGCCGAGACCAGGCCTGGGATCGCTCCTTTTAAAGAAATGTGTCTTTAATATACCGAATGCATAAATAAGTAAAAAAAAAAACAAAAACAAAACAAGGAGTCAAGAAAGCAAGTGACCCATTCAAAATAAGGGCTTCTGAATCTGAACAGAGAATTCTTAAATGAAGAAATAAAAGGGGCCAAGAAACGTATCAGAAAGTGTACACCCTCCTTCGCAATTAGGGAGTGCAAATTAAAAGGATTTGGAGATTTCTTCCTACTTCAGTCAGAATGGCAAATATCAAGAGAGCAATGGACAGTAAATCCTGGTGAGGATATGGGAAGAGGGGAGCCCTCATTTGCTGTTGGTGGGGTTCAAAACTAGGGCAGCCACTATGGGGATCATTGTGGAGAATTTTCAAAAAGCTAAAAATAAATCTATCATATAAGCCAGCTGTACCACTCTTTGACTTATGCCCAAAGGACTCAACACCCTACTTCACAGATACTTGCTCAGCCATGTTCCTTGCTGCTCTATTCGCAACCACCAGACCATGGAAACAGGATTCCAGGAGAGGCAAACAACCAACTAGTCCTACTTAGCTGTTGCAAGTATGAACTACCATGAAGACCATCATGGTGTAATAATAATCCTAAGGGTACAGTAGTGGGACTCATATCTGGGTGATAACGGACAGATCTCTGACTGTATCAGGGTCTACTTAACAAGAGGACAGCCATGCCTAGTGCTGGAAACCGGGCCAACTACCTGAGGTTGTGAGATCTTGGACTTAAAGGAGAGACTACAGCCATGACTTTATTAAACCAGCATAATTCCTCACTGGGTTCTCAATATTTACCCTCCTATCACAGATACATGTAACTTTAAATCGCCAGCAGTGAAACTTCTCCCTGCAGTAGAAAGAGGCGGTAACTGAAAATCACAACTTGTCAAAATACAGAGAAATTGTGACTATGGGGTACCCAGCCCTAATTCATGCATCCACAGCCCAACTCCTGCCCTTGGGGCGGGGGGACATCAGGGAAGAGGGAATAGACAGACTATACTAGGACCAGGAAAAAGTGCTGTGAGATTTTGGCTCCAAGAAATGGCAAGGAAGCTTTACCCATGGTGCCTCAGCAACGTGGCTGTCTGAACAAGCCCCCAAAAGGACAGTATCAGGAGCCATGCTAACAGGGAAGAGGGAAGCCTCAGGGTCCATCACCCGTGGAAAGGACCTTAGGAACTAAGGAATATAGAGAACGCTGAGAGTAGGAGAAAGAGGAGAAAGGCTTTCCCAGGGATAAGCTTCTAGGTTGGTTATCCTATACAGAGTGTTCAGCCCCCCCGCCCAGTCATATACATACAAGTGTGTGTGGGTGTGCACGCGCACGCACGTGTGCACATAACAATAACACAGAAAGAGATTGTGAGTTTGAGAGGGAACATGGAGGGTATACTGTATAGAGTACAGAAAAGATTGAAAAAGAAAAGTGGCATAATTTTATTTTAATTTAAAAATTAAAAAGAGAAAAAGAAATGGACCTGGGGTCTCTAGAAGATGATGACCACACAATCCAAACTCTTTCTGTAAGCCAAACAAAAACAAAACAAAACAAAAAAAACAACAAAGTTTCCCTTCTGTGGAAAAGTCTGTAGCTGTGCCAAACTGGGCAGAGAAACCCACTCAGCAAGGGTCCTGCTAGACCTTTCTTTCTGACACACAGAGGGTTCGCCCGTGCTGCATCCTAAGTTGTCAGAGCTAGCCTTCCAATTCTTACACGATTGCCTGACTCAGGGCAGTGCAGCTTATGAGTAAAGCGTAACTTTTGAGAACAGGAAGCAACCTTGGGCGCACACTTTAATCTTAGAAAAATGCTGACTTGGGGAGGGAATTTTGACAGATGGCCTCTTTAAAGATTGATCAAAATTCCTTTGTCCCATTTAGCCCGTTGCTAGAAAAGATGGTGTCTTTTGCTTCTGTTTCTTACACACTCCTTCTGCCCTGGCATGAGGTGGTAGCTCCTAGTTAACTTGCTTGCCTAGCATAACCGTTTTATTGCACGTCATCCCCACACTCCATGGAGCCAGATACTCTCCCCAGCAGCCCAAAAGACCTGCATTTGCAGGGTGAATCCCTTGTTCTCTGGGGGCAGAGGTAGGCCTGCAGCTAGGCCCCAGCTTCCCAGGGATCTCATGAATGATTGACCCCTTCCCCGCTATGCTCTCCTAGACTCTGAGGAGTTTGTGGGTTTTGACTTCAGGCAAACATGAGAAACATGGGCTTATTTGGTTTGCAGAGGCAGGAAGCTTGCCCGTCCTGGAGGTGATGGCTCTTACTGGGATTCACCCACAAGGTTCCCACAGATCTCAAGGGGATATGGCCTGGGTATCTGACCTCAGAAGGGTAGAGGGGGCCTCTCCAGGAGCCAGGGTATGAGTTTGGGGTTTCCAAGGGTCAGTCATAGGGCACTGTCCTATTTCCTCAGTCTCTGTTGCTCCTAGATGATCTTTCTGGCTATTTCTTGTCTGGTCAAAGATTCCTCGGAACCACGTGCACTGCCTGAGTTTGGGATGTGAGTTGTGTCTCTAGATAGGACAGTCCAGTTCTGAATGCTTGAATCCTTTGTGTGCTGAATGCACTGAGTGCAGAACAGAGATTTTTTTTTAAAAAAATTGCATTTATACAATGCATGTACAGGTGTCAAAAATAAATCTTGTAGAGCTGTTTCCTAAGCAATGCAGTGCAGAAGCCGTTTCTATAGCACTCCACTGCCTCAGTAGCAGAACCCACCCAGAGAGGGTGTATGAAAGAGCCTGTATGAAAGGTGGGTGTGGCTTGGTGGCGTGTGGGAGACCCTGTCTTCCATCCTCAGTGCCAGAAAGACAACCAAAACCACCTTCTGGTCTGAGGATTGTTTAGGTTGCCTGGGGCTTCTGTTCCTGTGGTGTCCTTCAACCAGCTTCCCTGGGACCCTGAGAGAGGACTGTGAAAACTGAGTCTTCCAAACAGCCTCCTACTGCATCCCAAGCCCCGGAACAGGGTGGGCTTTGGGAGGAAGGGCATTTCAAGGCTGCAGAAGAACTGTGGGGAAAACAAACACAGTTAAAATCTAGACCAATTGCGTAAAGTGCTTCCTACTGTCTCAGCAGCCTACTTGCCAATTTGGGTCTATTTCTGTCTGGTTCTCAAGCGAGGTATGAAAATGCCCGGGATGGCTGTGCCTCCGCTTTTCTCCAGCTTTGTTGGTGCTCGTATCGTTGCATCGGGCCTTTGGAAGGCTTACTGCTAAGCTTATGCATTTAGGGGCCTCACGCCCTCTTGAGTAACTGGCTGCTTTGTCAGGATCAACTGAATACCTTCAACCCTGGTAGTACTCTGTTAAATTCTGAGCTATCCCTCCAGCTTTCCTGGCACCGGTGTTGGGGTGGGGCAGGCCTTCCATTTCCATTGCTTCTAATGTATATTGGCTGCTCTGTTTACACTTTATTTCTGGTAGGGGTTTAGGAGGTGAGGCTTGTGCTTATTTTGCTCTTCCCAGCAGTCTGCTTTTATCATGTTGCCTGAGATGGTTGGTGTGAACTTAAGCCTCTGGTTCTCTTCTGTTTTTCATTCTCTTTCTCCTTTTGTTTACCTTCCTCTTTTGTGGTTCTGCTTGCTTATATATTCTTATGAGTGTTAATCCGTGATTTTATTCTGTTAAAAGTTTACTGTGTACCGTAATTTGTCCTTGGGCAATATATCAGTTCATTGGGTGTAAATTCAAGAGAATTTTTCATCGTGTTAGAACCTCTGTGTTGTGTTCTTATTATTTTCATTTAAATAGCCATGATCTGCTTAAGGACACATCACTGCTGTCTTTGTAATGATTAGTATTTCTTTTCTTAAAATGTGTTCAGTTTGTTATGTTTTATTAAAATAACTCTTTATTCTTTTTTTCTCTGGTAATTCCATACATTATCATGATGCATCTTGATTCTGTCCATCTCCCACACCCTCCAACTCTCCCCAGAGACCCCATTCCTATCCTGTGTGATGGTTAGTTTTTATCTACTTGACACAAGCTAGCGTCATCTGAGAAGAGGGAACCTCCGTTGAGAGACTGTTCCAATCAGATTGGTCTGTAAGCATGTCTGTAGTGTATTTTCTTGATGAATGATTCAGATGGGAGAAACCAGCTCACTGTAGCCTGTGCTACCCCTAGACATTGGTCCAGGGCTGTATAAGAAAGTCAGCTGGCCATGATCCTGAGAGCAAGCCAGGAAGCAGTGTTCCTCCATGATCTCGTGTCAGTTCCTGTCCTCAGGTCCCTGACCCCTTCAGTGATCACTGGGTCTCACAAAGCATGAGCTAAATAACACTTTTCCTCCTCCCCAGGTTGCTTTTGCCATGTTCATCACAGCAATAGGAAGCAAACCTCCTCCAAACTTGGGTCTTTACTAACACGTTCTGTTCTTTCGTAATGTCATACGCGAACACTGCATGTTTTGGTTCATCTCCACCTAGCCTGTTTCCCTTATATCCTACCCCTCCAAACCTCCTTCTTTCTCTAAAGCTCATTCCCCTACTCGTTGGCTTTTGTTTATTTAGTTTCCACCAGAGTTTAAACAGGGATATTCTGAGCATGGATCTCACCGCAAGAGCCTTGTAGTTTCACCACTGGGACAACTAGACACTGTACTTCTTATCACAGAAAGAGACCATCAGTGGATGGGCATTGTGTGGTAGGGCCCCTTGAGACTGTTTTGTCTTCATCTCTCAATGCTAGAAGGGCCTGGTATCCTAGGACCCAGTGACACTGTGCAGAGCTGTTAGGAGTTGGAGGTTCCATGTCTGTATACTGTTCATAAGATCATACTACATGGATGCTCTCTCCCTATCCTTTAGTTCTTAGACTCATCCAGCCCCCTTTGTTGTAATGTTCTCTTAATCTTAAGGTGGTAGTAGATTATCTTGTCTAGGACTGAGCCCTCAAGTGTTCTCCATTCTTCACACCTTCTTCAGCCCAGGGCCTTTTCATTTGTCTCTGTTGATTTCAGGAAGAGGCATCTCTGTTCATGCCTGAGAGCACTGTTCATCTGAGGTTATAAAGAGAGATAGTTCAGGGGTGACATAATGCTATATCAATGCCTCTAAGCAACCACATTAATATCCACTGTCCACCAGGGCCCAGGACCTCTATAGTCACAGACGTTGAATTAGATTTAGTTTTGGGCATGAGCAAACCCCAGATCAAATTAGGGAGTATCTGGTCCCCTCATATCCATCATGCCACTGTCAGGTCAGTGGGCACATCTGTCTGGCAGGTGGGTCCTCTAATTCTTAGACTTCCATCCACGTTAGATTGTCAGTGCTGTTACCTCACCAGAGCCTGCAGAACACGATTTGGCATCTTGAACACCAACCAGTTTGGAGGAATCTCCAGTGTGATTTTTCTGCATCTTTTATCCCTAGTATGTGGTGTCTGTAGCAGTAGGGTCTTAGGACTAGGTATGGTGGGTAACCGGGAGAAATTGCAAGAGCTTGTGGTTTTTTGGGGGGGGCTCTCTAGATCAGCATATGTCTTTTGTAATTTTCCTTTGCCTAAAGGATTTCCTGTAAATTTCTCTTTTAGCACATGACTTTTTGTAATGAATTCTTTTAGTGCCTGTATGTCTGAAATGTTTTTTTATTTTTGTCTTCCTTTTTATTTTATTATTAAAATATAAGTGATAAGCTATAAAATTCATTCTACTAAAGTGGATGGTCCAGTGCTTTTATTATATTTATAAAGTTATTCAGCCAATATTTAAATTGAGAGCATTTTTGTCATCTCCAAAGGAAGGACGTTTTCCCATTGTCCTTCGTCTCCCAGAACCCTAGGTAATCAAACAAGTGTCGTTTCTGTTCTGTGGAGCACTATTATTCATTTGCAGATGATGGAATCAGAGTGTTTGGGCTTTTTACCTCTAGCGTTTCCACGTTTCATCTTGTCCTGGTTAGTATTTCATCATCTTGACACAAGCTAGAACTATCTGGGAAGAGGGTCTTCAGCTGAGAAAATGCCTCCATCACATTGGATGGCTGCAAATTCAGCATAGCAGGGTTCTGATTGATGATGATGTGGGGGAACCAGCCTGCTCTGGGCGGTGCCACACTTGGCAGTCGATCCTGGGTGTGTAAAAAAGCAAAGAGAAAGAGTCGTGAGGAGCAAGTCAGTAAGCAACATCCCTCCATGGTCCCTGCTTCAGTTCCAGCCTCCAAGTTCTGGTTTTCAGTTCTTCTTGCCTCAACTTCCCCTGATGGGGGACTGTTATCTGAAAGCCAAATCAACACCTCCTTTTCCAGTTCCTATTGGTTTTGGCTAACCAGAACACATTTCATTCATAAGTAGCTTGCATCCATAGCTCATTCATTTTATTGTTTGGATTTCTGTCTGATGATCAATTGAGGGGATATGTTTTATCTCTGGTTTTCTGTTGAGTTCAATGATAGAAAGTAAAGCGTCAAAATCTCTATGTATTATGAAACTAGAGAGGCACTTACATTCCAGTCACAGTTTCTGTGCTGTGCTTTATCTAAGAGTCTTTCAGATTTGCCTTCTTGCCTTTTTGTTGAATCTCCATTGTTCCAGCCATCTAACTGCAGTTGCGTTTTCTGAAATATTTACTTTATTTTTATGTGCATTGATGTTTTTGCCACGGGTGTTGGGTCCCCTGAAACTGAAGTTATAGACAGGTGTGAGCTGCCATGTGGGTTAGGAATTGAACCCAGATCCTCTGGAAAAGCAGTCAGTGCTCTTAACCACGGAGCAATATCTCCAGCCCCTTTCTTGTCTTGTGTTGTTCCCTTTAGCTGCTTT
The DNA here is from genome assembly GCF_037038515.1 of Microtus pennsylvanicus. Classification (NCBI taxonomy): domain Eukaryota; kingdom Metazoa; phylum Chordata; class Mammalia; order Rodentia; family Cricetidae; genus Microtus; species Microtus pennsylvanicus. The sequence goes on from NC_134596.1 coordinate 12,531,661, forward strand.
CAAAAGCTTTCTTTTACCTTTTGAGTTTCAGCAGTTTGGCTCCCTTGCATCTTATCCATTTCTCTGTGTCAACTTTCTTGGGATTCCTTAACATTATTGAATGTAGGGAGTGGAGAGAGAGATGTCTCAGCCCATGAAGAGCTCTTGCTGTCTTTCCAGAGGAACCCAGTTCGGTTGCTGTCAACCCTGTCACAGTAGCTCAGAACTGTAACTCCAGCTCTAGGGATCTGACATCCATTGCCCACCGGCACACGTGCTGTGCACACTCCCTAGGATAACAGAGGCTGGAAAGTTTGGAGCCAGCCTGGCTTTCCTAACCAGTGCCAGGCTCATTGGCGCTTACTGTCTCAAACAATCAAACAATGCCAAAGCAAAGCAAATAATGACTTCATGTGAAGATACTTTATTTAATGTCAGGATGTACACAGATGCAAGCCTGTTCTACTTTGTCAGAAGATCAGAGAGTTTAAGTTTATTTTTGTACTTTCAGAGTTGCTGACAACAGGTGGGGCTACTAAACAAGAGACCCCGATCTAGGGTGTGGTTACTTGGTGTTTTGGACATTAAGATGGCCCATAGACCAAAGGTCAGAGTGTTGTTCCTTTTGCGGACTACAGCTCCCAACATTCCCCTAGACTACGGACGCCAGCGCGCGCAGGCGCAGGACACCTTTCCCAGACGCCCTTGTGTTCCCCGTTAAATGCAGGGGGTCGACACGAGCCCCCTCTCGCTCCTCTTCTTCCCCCCTCTCCTTTCCTCTCTGCACACCTGTACCTTACCTGTCGTTACCCCTCCCCCATTAAAGTGCACCCATGTGGGACCGCTGCGTGTCTGTGTCTCCTTTCCTTGCGTAAAGTCTCCACTCTCTAACCCCGCAGCAACAAGAACAACGGAGAGAATTCACACATACTCCTGTGCTCCTTCATTTAAAATAGGAGGTTTGACTTAGCGGCTGCCTGCAGGATACTTAGTCTAGGGTGCATTCACTGCCCCCAACATCATATGTTTGCTTTGCTTAGAAAATAATTGCTTGATATGTCAAGTATTGAAGCAAATAACTGTTCTGGTTGTCCTTTGTATCATGTTACAGCAGTCTTCCCCCCTTTTGTGTTGGGGTATAAAAGTGTATAAAAAATTAAACACAAGCGAACTCAGAACTCAAAACTCAGCATTCAGGACCCGCTGAATTCCCTTCCTGGTACTATCCTGTGTGCTGTGAGACAATGGTTTTACCCTGTAAAGATTTGTTTCTTGTACTTGTTTAATAAAATGCTGATTGGCCAGTAACCAGGCAGGAAGTAGAGGTGCGGCAATAGGAACGGGAGAATTCTGGGAAGAGGAAAGCCTCAGTCTACAGTCTTCACTCAGTTGCAGAGGAAGCAAGATGTGACTGCCTCACCGAAAAAGGTACCAAGCTACGTGGCTAACACAGATAAGAATTATGGGCTAATATAAGTTATAAGAGTTAATAAGAAGCCTGAGCTATTAGACCAACCAGTTTATAATTAACGTGGATCTCTATGTGTTTCTTTGGGGCTGAATGGCTGTGGGATGGGTCGGGACAGAAATCTCTGTCAACACCTGCATCTCTGTGTTTCTTTCTTATCTCTGTTCCTCCTACCTGACATTTCTAATAATCATGCCTCTACCCTGGAACATACGAACTTGCCATGGCTAAACCACAGTAGACATCATCCTCAAATATACATTTTTCTGTCCCTTTTACTCTTCTTTCTTGTATACCCACACTGCACGAGTCACATACACACTTACACACACACACACACACACACACACACACACACACACACCTCCATGAATGTAGCTCAGAAAGGTGAATGCTGCCTTCATTTATTTATTTGGAATTCTTGCACATTTTTGATATTTGATGCTTAGGTAATATGTTATAATAGCTCAATACTAATTTTTCAGCCTTTACATATTCATGTCTTTCTTTTTCTGCCTTTTCTCTGTGTGTGTTTGTATGTAAATTATAAATATATATATATATACATACATGCATATATATATAGAATGCTTTACTTTTTAAACTTTTTATTGATTCTTTATGGATTTCACATCATGCATTCTGGTCCCATTAATCTCTGCATATCTTTGTCTCTACCCTCTGCCCTTGCAACTTTCCTACACAAATAAAACAAAAAAAGATCTTGTCCTGGAAGCTGTAGTATGTCACGGTGAGTCATACAGTGTACCCTTCAGCCCATACATCTTTACTTGCAAGTCATTTGTTGAATCCAGTGGTCTGGTTTGAGGCCTGTGGCTTCTTCTGAGCCCTCGGTGAGACTCTTCTTGCATATCCCGCTGTTGCCCTGTGTCATGGAGATCCCACAGTGTTGGATCTGTAGGACTGGCCCCTCCATATGTTCCAGCAGTTCATAGATGGGGTGAATGTTGGGGTGGGCCAACTCATAGCTCTGGGTCAGGGTGGTAGCTGTGTTGGTTGGCCCTGAAGCTCTCTCTCATTCTCACTACAAGGGCGGACTCTCAAGCACTGTGTTGGCTATGCATCAGGCAGCAAGGGCGGGGCTGCTTCTCCTGCTCTCACGCCCTTGGGACGGACTCACTGGCACCCACGCCACCAGGGCAACTCCATTGGGTTGCCTAGGAGAGGTGCGGGGCCACTGTCCGAGACAGGAACAGCTCTCCAACTCTCAAGACCCCGAGGTTAGCTCTCCTTCCTGCCACAGACGTTGAGGGGAAAGGCCAGGTTTCTTTTACGCCACCATCTGGAAGATGCGGGGGCATGGTGAGTTCTCCTGCACTCAGTACAGCCCACCCCTGCCACTACCAACAGGGTCAGCTCTACTGTGCTGCCCAGGTGAGGTGCAGGGCCAGCTCTCCTGAACGCTGCAGCTGCTGAGGGCCAGGTAGGTCTTCCACTCTCATAACCCAGGGGCCAGCTCTCCTGCTTGCCATAAGTGGCAAGGGGTTGGGGGGTGTCTCTTCCTCACTCATGCTGCCTTAAGACAGTTAAGTAGTGGGCCAGCTCTTCCACGTTCACACCCTAGGGACCTAGTGAGCAGGAAGGCTTACCTGCATCCCTGCTTAGGTCAGCTCTGCTGCCTTCACTAGGCAAGGTGCAGGACCCTCTCTCCCAAGTGCTGTAGCTTGTGAGGGGCAGAGCCAGATCTCTTGCTCACTTGACTTTGGGGGAAACTTTCCTGCCTGCATCAGGCGGCAAGGGATGAGGGGCACCTCTTGTTTATATTGCAATGGCTTATCTAACTAATAGAGAAATCTGTGCCGAGTAGGCAAACTCCAGAGTCACTATTTGGACCTTCTGCCTTGATTTTTGTCTTTGGCCTCACTCTCGGATGGCTCTTGCCCGGGACATGAATTATGTTATTGGTCAGTTATTCTCCTCAAATCTTAGCTATTTGGATTTTTTTTTTAATTCTTGGTTATCTGCGTCACCAGCTGTTCGGGAATCTCACACTGTGTTTGCCATTTATCTGTGGATTGTTAGCTTAATTATTTCCCGTAGTCCCAGGAAGTTGGAGCTTTGGTCCCACACAGATGACCATAGATGGAGATGATTTCTTTAATTCAAGCCTTGACTCCTTGGGAAGTGCTGCTGGTTAGCTTACAGCCAGTGTTCATCCGTGGCGTGTTAAGTGTTTGTGTTTAGTAATATTTCTGGTCTTTGTGGAAGCATGGGGAATGTTTTCGGTACTCCTCGTGTTTCTCTGATAGCTCCCGGGCAGCTTGGTTCAGGCACACAGAAGGTCTGGTGTCCTGAGATGACTCTGTGATTCCAGGAGGGTGCTTTGTGACTGTCCCTCTCCCTTGGTTTCTCCCTGATAACCTTCTATCACTCTCTACTCTTCGTTGTTGGTACCAGAAAGCTAAGAGTGAGCTTGGATTGATTGCTTTCCTCTGTGATAGGGTATGTGAAGTAGATAACTACCGCTTCAGTAGCCTTGCTCCCAATTCCAGGATTTGTGTTGATCTGCTTTTGCTTCCCAGTTCTTTCTGGCCTGTGTCTCCATCTGGTTAGTGGGTTCATGTCCTCACTGTGCTTCTTCTGCTCGCTCGGTCATGTGTTCAGTTTTTGCTTGTTTGTTTTGTTTTATTTTCAGACACTGTGATTTTTTTTCTTGTTGACAATTGATTTTATTATATTCCTATAAATATTCTGGAATGCATTGTGTAGTATAGTTAAGTTCATCAGAAAGATTGTAAACCTTTGAATTCTGCCTTTGAGCTTTGTTGGGCGATTTTGTTGCTTCAGCACTTCTGGATTCAAGTCAGTCTGACTCTTAGTAAGGGTGGGTATTCCTTGTCACGTGGGCACACTGGGTGCTTCCATATAGTCTTCGTTGTTTTTCTAAACTCTCCTCACACACAGTCTGTGATTCCCTAAGAGGGGTACTCTTTGGATCCCAACAGTCCCTTGGCAGTCTGTGCGCTTTGAACTCTTGGAGTGTTGGTCCAACTCAGAGGCTCACCCCCTGCCTGGGTGACTTGCCATGACTCAGATGGTGTAGGGCCAGGGCTCCTTTTCACCTCTTTCTGTCCTCAGTGGTTACTGTTTTGGGATGTTTCATGCCTTGTGTCTTGAGAGCCATTATTTCAGTATTTTGTTCGGGTTTTGAGCATTTCAAGCGAGACCAGTTCCTGTTGTACTGTCGTCTCAGGTGGGGTTTGCAGCTGTTGTCGGTTGGTTTTAAATCTCTTCTAGCCACTGGATGGAGTAGCTAGGGATGAATGCACTTCCTTTTAGCCACTCTCTTTTTGGGGATTTCTTCATAAAGCCTATTTGTTGCAGGGCAGGGGCAGGTGAGTGCTGGCCGGAGGTACAGCCACACCCACTCTGGGTTGATATTCGGCCTCTTACATCCCCGGAGTAGCACCGGGAACAGGAAAGGTGCAGCCTCCCTTGCAGTCTGCTTATACCAGGGCAGGTGCAGTCATTGGCATCCGATTGAGGAAGGAAGGTAGAAGGGGTTTTTGTTGAAGAGAGATATCCATGCTCAGCCTTTTAGGATATGGTCAATGCAAAGACTCTTATTTGGGGCTGTTTGGTTGTTATTTTCTCATCTGTGAACTTTACTTAGGTGTGATGAGACACAGGAGATAATTTATTTTTAGCCATAAGTGATCTCTTCCGGGTCACAGAGATCTATGTTCACTAGTCCATGATCATATGGGGACAGGCCTTTGAAGCCTCTGGTAGGAGAACTGTATAGGTATGGTGAACAGTGTGTAACACAGTTAAGGCCTGTGCATGTCATACCAGGCCAGGCAGCAAAGAGAGTGGAGAGTCTGTGGTGTCACAGCCCCATGTAACCAACCACACAACAACAACCCACCCAGTAGGTTCCACCTCTGGAAAGTTCCGACATCTCCCAGCTATGGGGTGGGAACTAAACCTTAACACATGGGCTTGGAGGATTCATCAGATCCAACTGTAGCACATGACTTTATGTCATGATTATTATGGGAATATAGGAAAATTTAAGTGATTTCACATTAGATGCTATTTTTATCTTTACCAGTGGTAACAGCGAGAGTTTCAACTTTTAAAGCCATGCGTAAGCCTACTCTTCCAGCAACAAGCATGCCTGCAAAATAATATTGTCGTCAGATATCGCGAACACTTCGGACATTCTATCCCGTAATCAGACCAGTAATATAATGTGCTGGGGGCCCCTGCCTGTTGTGAACACCTGGTGATATTGACTGCCATGGCTTGTTGGGACACAGAAAATGTTCAGTATGTCCATGTCCAGAAGACCCTTCTGATCTCAGACAATCTACAGAAACTTCAGGAACAGGAGGAGTGAGGCAATGTGTTCAAACTCTCCTCTCCCTCTGCATTTCAATTGGTATTTTAATTAATGAAGCAATCTGCTTTGAGGGCAATGTTCTATGTCTTGGTACTTGTTGGGTTTTTATTTTGAACGATACTACTCTGTAAGCAATGGAGCATAAAGAGTGGGAGACCTCATGCCTCACTCAGGGTTGGTGTGAAGATTTTCTCCTTCTTTCGAGCTCCTCTTAATTGTGATAACTACAATGAAACTACAACCCTCATATTCTCCCTTCTCTCTTACCACACAGTTACTGTTTCATTGACATTCAACTGTCTTGTGGTATCTCAAATCTGCAATTGGGTTGGTTTGTATTTCTTGATGGCTGCATATGTGTTTGGCTTTAGAATTTCGTCATGATGAGCCACACCCGTGCGTCAAGGGTTCAGCCACATCTGACCTTTGTATTAGCTACCTGTTGGGAGAACTAAGCCACCTCAGGATTTTATGGTTCGGGAGTGCTGCTTTCACGGGCCAACAGTGAGCGGTCAGATGGGCACTCTGAGTGCAGAAGAGTTAGAGGCTCCGTGGGACGCTGGGCAGACGGTTGTGTTTCTCTCTCCACCACAAACCAGCTTTGCTTGTTTCTAGGTTCAGGGGTGCTGTTCACCATCGCCTAATGTGTGGTATCTTGATAGCCTCGGTTTTAGGTATTTTTTTCCCTGAATTTTAATGGTTTTGCCAAAGTTAATTGCAGTTGCTGTTACTCCAGGTAGGAGAAGTACTGCCCCATCTGGGTTATCTAACGTCTCTGCAGGTTTACAAATGAGATTGAACTGCTTCCAGCCAAGTGTTTTAAGCTGGCTTTGGCTCATTCACACAGTAGTAGCAGGGGGCTCAGATAAGACCAGTAACTCTGGTTCAGGAGTAGCTCCTGCGTTTCTGGATGTTCTTTCTCATGTAGATTCACCCTTGTAGGCAGAGTTTTTGGCTAATTCCATTCTACTAGGGAAGCTTTTCCTAGTCTGATTTGGACAAGAATAATTTTTTGCTGCATAGGATATAAACTCCCGCAAGGTTGTCTTGCTCTGGATCCTTCCAGCAGCTGGGCACGGTTATGACCATCTGCCCAAACATGCCGGTGCCTCCGCCTCATTTCCAGATCTAAAGCACAAGCCCCATGAGGCAGCAAAACCATGAAAGGGAATTCCGATCTTTGTTCTCCTTGGAGCGACTCTGGCCTGGAGCAGTGTTGTGGACTTTATCTGTAGGTTTCTTTTCCAAGGGGAAAGTTATAGCAAAAGTCTGCATGCCTCATTTAAAGAGGAATGCAAACCATCTCTAAATATGTCGTAGCTGTCTTCACACGTGACTTTGGTAGCAAATTCGAGTTAGCGTCAAATGTTGTGAACATATAGGTCATGTAAAGATAACCCAGAAAAATAGTTAAAGATCTTACATTACTGTATGCTGTATGATATAACAATATAAATATACAGAAGTTCCATTGATAGTTATCAATAGTTATATATAAATCTTAATTTCATGTTACTTGAAAAAAAAAAAAAACAAAGTTTCATTCAGGATCAGGGTTGTAAACGTGTGTGCTGAGTTCCTAAAATACATTACAACCAAACCACTGAAGGTTTAGGATTAATGAACCCTGCCTTGGAAAGCTATGGTTGCGAGTGAGACATTGAGCAATTTTTGCTGTGCTCTCGAGATTTAACTCACATACCAGAACACATGCCGCGTGAAATGCATAAGTCAGCATGTTGAAGAGGTGTATTCGTTCATCACACGGTCCTGCCCATTATCTGATCCCGTTATAGTTTCAACCCCTGCAGGAAACCCTGTGCCTGTCAGCCAGCAGTCCTCATTCTTCCTCCCTTCCCCAGCTTCTTATGACCACTCATCCACTTCCAGTCGCTATGAATCTGTCTGTCCTGCACACTAGAGACGACACAATAATAAAATATGTGCTCTTTCTGTATAGCTTCCCCCAGTAACTTCTAATAACGTCATATTCTGTAAATTTGGGTTGCGTTATAGGCGTTGCATACACGCTCTTAAAATTAACCCTAAAATAGCAAACATTGCTTGCCGTGAAGGCAACAGGGGCCATTTGAATAACAGTCTCTCCGAAATCCAGTCAGACCTCAAGTAGCCTGGATTCTGCTGCTCTGTGAGATGCCAGGCTTTTGTTCTTTCTGTTAATGGAACAAGTTAATCTTGCTATTTTGTTTAATTGTTGCGTTCTTTCTGTAAATATTGGGGTACTTTGCTTTCTTCCTCTTCCTCCTCCGTACCCTCTGCTAACTGTTTCCTACCTACTACTTGCAAAGACACAGTGGTTTTCCTTCAGTGTGAAGGAAAGGGAATGAAATTAAAACAGGGAGTGTCACCAGCCTCTTGCAGGCTCTCAGAGAACTGCTCAGTGAAGAAGCTCGTCTGATAAGAGGTGCATGGCTTCCCTTGGCTGTTTTCAGTTGCACACAGCAGCAGACAGTGTCAGAGGAGATGCATCCTTTCCTTTCTTTCTCTTCCAGGGTAGGGACATTTTCAGAGGAGTCTTAGGGGGAAGAACGGTACAAGGCTCTGCCTGAGACACCTGTGCTTAGACACACAGGGGGCCTGGAGATCCTTCAGAGTGACATTAAGTTCTCGCATTCGTCAAGATTTAGTGCTGACAGTGGACCGAAGAGTGGTCCAGCAGACAGGAGCCCAGCACTTGACCCTTCCTCTCAATTTTGAGCAGTTGGCCCCTTACTAAGTAAGCTGGAAAGTAAAAGTTCTATCAAGTTCTCTGGATTTTATCAAACCATACATGAATATTGAGAAAACTGTGCTACCCCATTGACTTATATGCATATCTATATATACTAACACATATATGAGGGTAGGATTCACCTGTGTATGGATTAACTGTATTTGAAAAAATGTCTCTATGTGTCGCATATGAGTGGACATCAGTCCTTGCCAGAATTCCTTACACCATCCATTTTATATGGTTTTCATGTTCTATTAAACATCATGTGTCTCCTATAGGTGACTTAATACGTGCAGTGCAAGTGTTACACACGGATGTGAATATCTGAAGATTGGGTCTATGTGTGTGGTGAGAGAAAGATTATCTAGGTATCAAGATATCCATCCATACTTCCTGGGTAGATAAGGACCACTGTTGCTGTGTACACTGTTACATGGTACATGAAGAAGAGCTATATCACCAGGCAGGGATGAAAGGGCTTGTTGGAAGAAGAGAAGGCCTTGGTCTTTTTCTTTTTAGGTTTCTCTCTTTGTATATTTATTTGCCTTGGCCTTATCTAGTGGGCTTACTGCTAAGGCCATAATTTTATCAGGTACTCAGCAAAGCCAAATTCCTATTAATATTCAGTTAATATGGCTCTCATCCTCAAGGCAAACTGTGAGGTCGTTATCATTAAGAAGGGCTTCACTGTGAGGTCCCATGTTTTAAGTGCAATGTCATCAACCCACAGTATGAAGTATATTATAAAGGCTCAGGCATTGTCCCAAGAGCGCAGCCATGGTTCCATAAAGAAGTAACATGCCCCTCTCTATTAGCGAGCTGTCTCTTCCCACTTACTAACCTTTCCTGGTGTCTTGCCCCATCACCCAGATTGCTGCCCATTCATTATACTGTATTTTTGCATCTTCCTATTTATTCATTTGGGCGCAACAACATTTGGATTTAATCACCAGCTCTGTTATAAGAAGGCCGCTTGTTGGTTCCAGCTGCTTGGACCGGAAATAATCACACAGAAACTGTATTAATTAAATCACTGCTTGGCCAAATACTTAAATGTATTACTAGCTAGCTCTTACATCTATAATTAACCCATTCCCATTATTTTATATTTTCCCACGAGGCTTGTAGCCTACCGGCAAAGTTTCAGCATATCTGTCTTTGGCGGCGGCTCCATGGCTTCTCTCTGACTCCTCCTCTTTTCTCTCAGCATTCTGTTTAGTTTTCCCTGTGTACCTCTGTTTCCCTATAGCTCTGCTATAGGCCCAAAGCAGTTCCTTTATTAACCAATGGTATTCACAGCATACAGAGGGGAATCCCACATCATAGCTCCTTGGGTTTGCAGATATTTTTTGAATCTATCATTGTTTTGGCCTCAAACCCTCTATGACTTAAATCCACCTTTCTAACTGGGGATTTGTGGTACTTGGATATTCTTTCAAATACTAGAACTTCACAGATATGGAAGGCCCCAAGAGGCTACCTCTATAGGGATTGTAATATTGAGTTGGACTCCAATTCCCAGATTGCCAAGCACATGGATTCCAATTCCCAGCCTGCCAAGGGCTTGGACTCCAACTCCCAGCCTGTCAAGCACTGACCCCTCTCCAGGGAGAGTCAGGGCAACTCCCACAGGTATTTAGGCTTGCACTGCAAAAAGAAACACATGGTGTCCGGGCTTTGCGTGGGCTCCTGTTCCCGCCATGCTGTCTCAGTCCACCCGAGAGTGTTGCATTTACAAACACGGTCATTTTAATTTGGTCTAATCTGCTTTCATTGGAGTTATTTGCATCGGCGGAGCGGCTTTCCTTAAGATTAAACCAAACGGGGATCATAGAAATCATCCATCTCTCTCATCCTTATTCCACTCCCGTTGCTGAAATGTCTGAATACATTCATCTGTGAGACCCAAGCTTCCTTGATGCTGTCCTGCACCGTACAATCCACCAACTTCTGTTGTCAGCCAGTTTCTGTTTTATTAAAGTTCTTCCAGATATCCTCTGCTCATGGTAAGTCTTACCTGAGTTAGAAGGAGAGGCACTAGCTGGTGATCCCGGCCCGGAAGTGGCTTTATTCCTTTCCTGACAGTTGTTGCTATCATTGACGGCGTGGCTGGTCTGGTTCTCAAGACCTTGACAGCTTCATTTCAAAGGGTCACCTCTCTGCCACCTGACCCCTTACCCTGATTCTAGCCATGTCAAGTTCAGACAAGGCAGAAAACAGTCTCTGTGACACCCCTGCAAACATCCGAAGGTTAAAAGTCCTCTGTCCTTCTCTTTAATCCTCAGAAAGAAGTTGGGAGTTGCAATTTCTCTTGAATGTGTTCTGCCACACTCTGGGGGTTTGGGCTCTAGCCGATGAACACTGTGAATCTTCCCACCAGACTTTTCCGTGGTTGGCTCTCTGTTTCCTGGGTGCCAGAGCTCTGGCGAGTTTTCTGGATTTGCCACAGAGGCAACTATTCATGTGTTGTCCCTGAGCTACCATCTCTGTGTTGAGAGTTCAGGTCTCCCTGTTCTACGTCTTGCCAATGTCACCCTATTATAGCCCTTAAAGAGCCCAGTGAGTTTGCTGGCTGCAGAGATGCACACACAACCCTCAGACCTTGCCTTGCTTAAAGGCGTCATGCAGCAGACCTTCGGGAGCTGCTGTGCATGCATTTTGATGTTCGATCATTCCCAGTCCGATGGAGAACAGAGAAGCTGCCATGAAAGGCCCTTTAAACCTTTTCTTTCCATTTGTAATTGATAGAATTAGTGGTTAGGTGGAACGATTTCTTCAAATACTAGAGAAGAGAACCACAGTAATTAAAATTATTTAGCCAGGTCACAGAGGTGACCTTAGAGCTAGGTTTTCAGGGTCGTAACCCTCAGCAGAGGCTTCCTGTGTGTCTTGCAGTCTTACCGTTGAATTCTTCCAGGAGGTGGTTATTAAGGAGCGTTTGAGTAACTCCCAGTGGGAGCTCTGGAGGAAGGTGGCCCAGAAAAATGACTGACACCCCTGTTTTCTTCTCTTTCGAACATGCAATCTACGCCTGTTTAGTTGCTTTTATGAACAATGAGGTGGGTTTCACCATTTGCCTTATTTCATGTTTCTCAGTCCCTGTTCCCTGTGACATGACTTTGTGGGCCTCAGTGAAGTCCCACTAGTGTTCTTGAGGTCACCCGTGGAAAGGAAGTGTGGGACAAGACTGGAAGAGTGAGTGACATGGCATCCAGCTGTCAACCCAAATTCGAGAAGCAGAACCGGTTGGCTCAGTAATCCCCTCACAGAGCTGGTCTGGGACCAGCAGTGCTGACGTGACCCACATGGGGCTTCCAGTAGCCAGCTGGGTCAGTGTTGCGTTGACCCAGGAGCTGGGAGCTCCTTTTTGCTTAGCTAATTTGTCTGTGATACACTTCTTTTGTGGGCCCTCAAACTATTTTCCCAAAACCTAGAATTTTCCAAGTTGGAAGTTGTGTATCATTCAGGCATTACCCACAGATCTAATATAAGCCTTAGAGACAGAGGATTTGAATTTTAAGGAGCCTGCAGTGATTACTTGTGGTGATAATTATGATCATGATTATGAAGATGATGGATACTAAAAATGATAATAGATTCTTACCGAATTCTTTGTTCCTCAGAATACTGCTAAGTCTCTCTCTCTCTCCTACAGCAGAGCATCTAGACGTTAGTTCAGAATCCTTGCTCTCTTCTGTAGGCAGGCTGCAGAGTTCTGGCCAGCCACCATCGGAGCCCCGTACACTCCCACCTGAGCCTCCTGACGGTAGGATTGGAAGAAAGTGGAATTACATGCAAGTGCCATTAAGTCATGGCTACTGTTCCTTTGCTCCGAGGTTATCCGTGGAGCTTGTCAAATGGAAGGCAGTATAGATCATGACACGTGACGGCCAAAGACTAGTCTGTTAGCGACCAGTAGGTCTGCTCTGGTCCTCAAAGACAGGGAAGATCGGAAAACCAATTTCCAGCTACTAGAAGTGGCCTTGATGCATTAGCGTTGTTTGCTTATCTTTTAAATTGAAATCGCTCCTATTTAAGTTTTTTTTCACATTTATTCTTTTATAAAATTAGAGATGTGACTGGGGTCTCTTATAAGAAGGTAAACATGGTTAGAACGGCAGACATGCTGTGCTTGCCATTCCGGTGGCATCTACCTGCAGCAGTCTAACTGTTAGTTGATGAGCATCTGATGGTCACCGTGATACTGGCACACGACCTGCTGCCCCATCTGGATTGACTGTGTTAGCAGCCACCTTGTCTAGGGGAACCAAGACAATGATATTGTGAAACTTCCATATTTCAGACTCGGTTGGAATCAGCTGGGATGATCCACCGGCCATGCTTCCTTACATGAGGTTTACATTCCTCTCCGTACCATCTATAGGCTAGCTTAACAGTTCTCTTCCATGGGTAGCTTTCAATGCCTCAGTCACTGCCCGAAACTCACAGCAGCTTCTACCCATGTTGGCTCTTGGTATTATTCCCAGTTTCCATCTATTCTAATCTGTGTTTCTGTCATTGCTTATTTGCTGCTTATTTATGGATGAATGTAAGTTCCATTATTTTCTGTCCCAATGTCACCCTCAGCCTTTTTTTCTGTTCACAAAGATGAAATCATCTCCATGGTAACAGATGCCTACTGTCAGGCTTGTCCTTATGTAGCAGAGCTTTGCCCACTTGACTTCTTGGATCTACATCGTTGTTGTCGTGTTCTGGAGGACATGAAAGGGTTTCCGTCACGTGACAGTTCTCAAGCTCAGGGGAACGTTTACCATGCGCAAGCCAAGTACTGATGATAGCCACACAGCTCCGCTTTCTGGAGTTGTCCTTAGACCACAGTGCCAGTGACTCCTTCCTGCTTGTGACACGATGGGAGGGACTCTGGGGAATCACACAACTTTGGTGTCCAGAAACCAGCTCCTTTGCTTGGGGAACAAGAGGTCTTGGGATACAACAGAACGTGTACTCATAAAAGATAGGTAGGTTCAGAAAGGGGCCTTGCGTCACAATTGCTACATGTGAGATAAACTTTCCTTCAATGCTCATGGATATGTAAGAGCCAGTTTTCATAAAAAGGCACCAAGCGAAAGACTCAGGTCAACAAAAGTCATAGATCTGGGTTTCTTGTGGATCTGGGTTTGTCACTCAGATACGCTGAGAGTTCTGTGTGAAGACATAGCCTCATGCCTCCTGGGTGAACTCTAGCTCTTCCTCCTCCCCTGGAAGAAGAGCTTCAGAGCTTGTGTCCACATGAAGCCCACCACAGCTTCTGTTTCTAGTGCCTTTTTTTGTGATATCTGTCTCAGTTCTGAGCCTGTGTTGCCTCCAGCAAGTCCTAACAGCCAGCCCTGCTAGGACGTGTATCTATGGGTTTGCCGCAGTTGACTGTTCTCTTGTTATATGGTTGGTTCGTTTTTGTCTTATTTTGTTTTATGTGGAGACTGAATCTAGGGCCTGGTGCATCCTAGGGTGTACTCTGCTGTCATGATATTCTCCTAAGCCTGAACTTTGTGGTTTTTAGATAGACAGTTTTGAGGATTTTAGAAATTGCTGTGGTTTGCTTTTCCATTTTACCTTGGAAAAGGCCAAGCAACACTCTCAAATTAGCTTGTAATTTTTTTCCATGAGAGAAGACCACATCTGCTCTTGCTTTACAAGGATCGTTCTTGACTTAAGAAATAAGGCTGATGACTCCTAATAGGCTCCAGGCTGAAAAGGAAAGAGATAAATTTAAAAATTAAAGACATTTGTTAACATTTAAATGCAATTTACCTCCTGTCTCCACTGATTACATCTGTAGATTTATCCAGTTGTTGATCCATTGTTGCTACAGTGGAAAAGATTATATGAGATTATATGTCTATTACTTGTGCAAGATAAACAATTATTTGTATAATGTTTCCATAGTATTCAGCGTGTTATCTGGAGTTGACTGACAATGTTGTGTATAGGTTATATGAAAGTATCACTGTTGCAAGATACTGCTTGTTCTTCCTGGCTGCCCAGAACCATAATAATCACACTGAAACTTATTAATTAAAACACTGCTTGGCCCATTACCTCTAGCTTTTTTTTTTGTTTTGTTTTGTTTTTTGTTTTTCGAGACAGGGTTTCTCTGTAGCTTTGGAGCCTGTCCTGGAACTCCCTTTGTAGACCAGGCTGGCCTTGAACTCACAGATATCCACCTGCCTCTGCCTCCCGAGTGCTGGGATTACAGGCGTGCACCACCACCGCCCGGCTACCTCTAGCTTTTTATTGGCTAACTCTTACATCTTAATTTAACCCATTTCTATTAATCTGTGTATAACTACGAGGTCACAGCCTTCCAGCAGAGTTTTAGCACATCTGTCTTCGGTGGCTGATCCATGGCGTCTCTCTGACTCTGCCCTTCTTTCTCCCAGCATTCAGTTCAGTCCTCCCCGACTACCTAAATTCTGCCCTATGAACAGGCCAAGGCAGTTTCTTTATTCATTAATGGTAATCACAGCACACAGAGGGGACTTCCACATCATATCACCCAATTTTATGTAAGGGACTTGAGCAGGCAAGGATTTTACATCTGCCAGGCTCCTGGAACCAAGAGACCTCAAGGAATTGCTATGCTACTAACCTTGAGAAGTAGGTAGCTGGATGTGGATTAAAGAGGCGTGTTCTCTCCCTCTCTCTCCCCCTTTCCCTCTCCCCTTCCTTCTTCTCCCCCTCTCTTTGTGTGTGTGTGTTGTGTCTGTCTCTGTCTCTCTGTCTCTGCCTCTCATTTAAGGCTGGCATTTTGGACATTTCCTAGGAAGTACACATGTGCTATCTGAAGAGAGCCCATGACATATAACTTGTTGGAAATAAAAATATATTTGTGTCACAAAAGATTCTGAAGGTTGTGTAATGAAAAGCTTAAACTTCAGGAAATATAATTTTTAATATCAAGTCTCAGAGACACTTGAGGCCATGAACTGTCTTCAAAATTTTTCTTTGCAGTTTTTACCATGACAGGATTCCTGTGGTGATGGCAATAACCAGGTCCATCATCAGACTACCTATTCCAAGCCTCCAGCAAGTTGTGACATCTGCCCCTCTCATGGGTACTAGGATTTGTCTCTGTCCTGACAGTTTAAATAGTAAGACACCATTCTCTCCTCAGTTGCTTGATTTAGGGTGAGAAATGCCATGGTGTAGTGAAATAACCATGCATACACAGTGGTTTTGTGTCCAAGGTGAGGGGACACTGTAGACCACACTGTCCCTGAGGGTTCCAGCAACCTCTGTAGAGAGGTCTTGGCTGAGGTTTCTCAAGGCTTACCCATTGTTCCTTGGTCAAGCTCTTGTTCACTGCACAATCTTCTCAGATGTAGTTACTCTAAATTTTTAAAAAAAACAGCACCCAGAAAAGCAAGATAGAACTCAAACAAAGAATTCCAAGTGAATATATTTTTCAGCCAATAAATGTGACCCAGTTGTAATGCCCCCCTTTTAAAATAATCTTTCAGTAGAATTTGTCTCATCTCACTTAGAATACTGGTCCCTCTTGTTGCTATTTTTGGAGGTATTACCTCTGTGAAAGATGTCATCCTTCTTTCTGTTGCCTAGGTATTTCCAGGTCATATTGTGCTTTATATGTGTGTGTGTGTTTATTTATATGTAATTTATGATGTACATTCTAAAACTTTCCATCTTATCTATATTCATTGAACTATAAATTGGTAGCATTGCATTGTCTCAACTATTCACTTCCTCCTTGTCTTCCCATGGAAGCTTAATTCCTCCCGCTTCCCTCTCTAGCCCCTGGCAACCACCATTGTAATTGACATCTCCTTGAATTTCACAGGGTGAGATATTTCATATAAATGGATTCATGTAGTGTTTGGCTTGTGATGGGATCATTTATTCAGCATACTGCCTTCATCATTCATCCAAGTCGGTACCATGTATTAACATTTCATTCCTGTTAAAGATTAAATTAAACTCCAGCATATCCCCACTTGGATTCTTCTTCATCTTCGGTGGACCCCTGACTTATTTCTGTTATTTTGGGTTTTGTGAATTGCCTCAGTATAAATATGGACATTCAAATATCTATTGAGTCCCTCTTGCTATTCCTGTTGGTAAAATATCCAGATGTTTGATGGTTGTACCTAGTGGTAATGCTGTTTACTGTTGTGAGGAACCAGTATGCCATCATCCACAGAACCTGAGTAATTTTCCTTGTTATCAACAATGCGCATTTCCACTCTAGGGTGGCTGTTCCACGCTGCTGAGCCTCCTGTGTACATGTTTAAATTTGCTGTAGTAAAATTGATCTACTTTTCTTTTTATTGTCTGAGATTTTGATATTCAGTGCAAGGCACCCTGACAAAATTAAACATCACCATGCTTCCCCATCTTTACTTCTAATAGTTTTCATAGTTTTAGCTACGGTTCATTTTGAACCTATTTCGAGTCTGTCTTTGGTTATGAACGGAGATGTAAGGGTCAGAATTTATTCTTTAGCTCTTGGATATTCAGTTTTTCAAGCATTGTCAGAGGCTGCTCTTTTCTCTCATTGGCTGCTTGGTGACTTTGTGGAAAGCCTTCGTCAGAACTGTTTCTTTAGTGTCTGAATTATCAAGCGTGGCCTGTGTGCTTCTCGGGCACAGCTGTTGGATGGCATTCTAAAATGCGCCACTGACATTATCATGACTCTGCTTAAAGCTAAAACCGGTGGTTCCCCCAACATTTATGAGCGTGTGTGTGTGCACGTGTGTGCGTTCCTTCTGCTTCTCTCTGAAAAATCCCTGTTACATTGCCACACTCAATACATTTCACACGCCCACTTGAAGCCATTCAGGCTTGATGTCTTCGAGCCCTTGTAATTTAATGAGATTAATGAACTCAGAAACCCAGAGTCTAATAAGTACTCCGAAACAATGAGAAAAGGCTTGTGTGGAAAGACTTGACTGACGTCACGTCACACAGCCTTCTGCACAGCATGATCTAAAGTTGTTGTGCGTGGAAACAGAACAGCTAAGCATCCAGTGAAGCCAAAGGAAGGTGATGTCTGTCATTTTAATGATCAGGAAAGCCTAGTTTCTGGTTTCGTTTCAGCTTATCCGAAATTTACATGTCATGTGTATACCGTGTAGAATTGTGTTGGGGCTTTCGTCCGAAATGCCAGCAGCTCTTTGGAATGAACACGGCTTGGATGTGCTGACAGATGTTGGGAGTTGATTAAATCCGTGACTGTTGTGTCATCCCAAGTCTGAGAACCACTGTCCTGGATTTTGACCCCTGAATGTGTGGGTCTGGAAGCCCAAAGATACCTCAGTTCCAGAAGCAAAGTGTAGGGTCCATTTGTGAATGAGCAGCGATTCAGCAAAACTGAAAGAGGCCCATTGAAATAATTGCAGCAGCAAACAGTCTTGTTTCCATGGAAACTTCTTGTGGGCAAGTTCGTGCATCTTGTTTATGTTCCTCTTGGACAGGAATATTCGGAAACTCGCCCTGTTCTCTCCTTTGACTATTCCTGAGTAGTGAAGGACTTCCCCCCGAACAGGGCATTGGCTCCTGAGAATCTGTAGAATCCCTGTGTCCTCACTGGTGGTGCTCGGTTCTTCTGCAGGCAAGAGAGAGGAACCTAAGTTAGTCGTGGAACCTGCAGTGTGTACTGCCCATGGGAGCTGTACACACTCACACTGCAACCTGCAGTGTGCCGCTCCCCGGAGCTGTGCAAACTCACACTGGAACCTGCAGTGTGCCCCTCACAGGAGCTGTGCACACTCACACTTGAAACAGTGGTATCTTCATTCTCAACACTTTTGATTGTAGCATTTTAACTCTGTGCTCGACATGTGTATGTCTCCTTAAATAATAGCGGTGATAATTTTAAGCCATGTTTTCATTTTTCTTGGTGTTTGAACTTACTAGAATTTTGCTTGGAAATTATAGTTTTTTTAATCTACCTCTGATATTGCTCATCTGTGATTCAGCTTTATAATTCCTTAGACATTAGATTACATATGCAATGTCTTATATTTTATCTCATTTCTTTGCCATAAAGTCAGCTTAAGTAACATCAAATATCTCTGTAGTCATCTGTTACTGGCAATTTGCAGTGGGTAACTGTCTTATCTTCCCACAGCTGAATAAATTCAAGTGGGAATCTCTCCTCCTTTTAGAAAGAGTTTAGGAAGTAAGACAAGCTGAGTTGAGTTTTAAATGCAAATTAAGTCTTCAGGAGAAATCCCCCCCTCCTGTGCTGTTTGTAGGTGGCCATGAGCCTCTGGACACTGGGCTTCGTCCTCCTATTCCCACTGTATTGTACATTACTAACATATGTGTATTTTTCTCCACAGTAAAGCCGACTGTGATCGATGTGGACATTTATGTGAACAGCATAGGTCCTGTGTCATCCATAAACATGGTAAGAGGCCCCTGTGTTTGGCTCGGCGGCTCCTGCATCCCTTCATGCGTCCGGTCTCCAGTGGATTTGTCTTGGAGTTTTGTCATGTGGGTTCAAAGACCACGATAACTCCTTAAGTGTTCAGCTATGTGGTATTGAAAATGGTCTTTAAGATTCAGGAGATAGAGCTTGTGACATCAGTCATGAGCCATTGCTCTGGAGAGCATGAACTGTGTCCGCTCTCACATGTGTTGACAGTACATGTTTTTCAAATGGTATTGTTTGGGGCTGTGTAGCCATTGTCTTTACCTGACCTCTCTTATATTAGGGATGCATATAAGTGGCAGGCACATTTTGGTTTGAATCTGTGGATAAGCTCCTCTTGGTCATTCATGTATCTGCTTTAGGGGGACTCTAAGAGCAAATACATTATTTATCCTGAGCATATGGGTTTCCATAGCCTTGTAAGCAAGCTGGGCATGGGACTCTCCTGTGGAAGATGTCAGTCCCCATAGCAGATGCTTAGCTGCTTAGCAAGTGTTACTGTGCTAGAATGTGTTACGCAGACCCTTTGGACATGTCTGCCAGGTGTTGCTTGCCTCCTGCCCAGATACATTGTTGCATACCCAGAGCGGGTAATTTGATGTTGCCAGCAGTGTCCTGTGTGGGGCTTCTTTATGCCTACTGCCTCTGAATCTGGGGATGTCTGAGAGAAAGGACAGGGCATTGCTGACACACCAGCTCCTGCTTTCTCCTCGTAGTGTGATGTGCTTGGGATTAGCTCCTTCAGATCAACGGCAGGAACGTCTCTTTTAATTGCTAGATATTACAAGTGTTCTTTGCTGACACAAAGCTTCCGTGGCATGGTAAAATTTTGTTATGGGGGATTGTCTTTTCAAAAATTGAAACATCTCAAAGGTGTGGCTAATGGTTTTAACAGTAGCATGTGTGAGGTTACATGTGCCATCTGTAGGATAAAACACAAAACCTCCGAACAAAAAATGAATATCAATGCCATCCATTGTATGAACAAAGAAGTAGAATGAATAAAAGAAACTTACTTCACACAACCCATTGGCTGAAAATGGGGTGTGTATTAAAACCAATTAATAATGTAATAATCCCTTACCTGGGAAGTAATTAACTCAGCAGACTGTGCTCAGGAAGTGCTCGATTTTAATGCATTTGTTTCTTACCCTGCTATTGGTCTGGTTGTCTTTCGTCCACGCAGCTTCTCAGTACCTTGGTGCAATTTATCCCTAACACTGACAGTTCCTCCGCAGACACAATCACACAGCCCTTTAGTGCGGATGGCACATTGGTGTTCCTGGAGGTTTTGCCTAGCCCCTGTAGCTTGGAGATGTACTTGGTGCTCAGAATTGCACTCTGGTGGGGCATTTTTGTGTGGAGATCAGATCTGCCAGAGCAGGATGCTGTGTGACATCAGCCACAGATGCCAAGGTCTTGAATGAAGGTCAAAATCATTCAAGATGGGTTAGCAGGTAGGTATTGTCGGAACAACATTTCCCAGTGACGTCAGCCTGATCATTTGTGGACAGGGATGGCTTTACACAAGGTGACACAAGTGGAGATGAGTGAACGTTGGCCACAAAGCATCCCTGGACCTAAGGGACCAAGGCCTGAAGAAAAATGGGAGAGATTTGAGTTATGTCCTAGGTATGAAAGAACTGTAGCAGCCTTCTTGGTATGTTGGCTAGACCTCATAAGATCTCTTGGTAATTCTCGCTTCATCCTTTTAGGATTTTTTATTTAATTTTATTTTGAGATAGGGTATCGTATGTCCCAGGCTGGGCTCAGGTTTTGTGTAACCAAGTTTACCATGAACTTCTGATCTGAGTGCTGGGATTATAGGCATGTACTGCCATTCCTGGTTAATGCTGTGCTGTAGATCCAACCCAGGGCTTTTGCAAGCTAAGCAAGTGATTCGTCAGCTGAAACACACCTCTGCTCCCCATGTTAGGATTTAAATCTTGAATTCTGGCCCTTCCACCAAGTAGTAAAGAATGACGTTATTCAGGGTTGGCAAGATGGCTCAGCAGGGAAAGGCATTTGCTGCCCAGTCTAAAGACCTGAGTTCAGTTCCTGAAGCTCACAGGCGGAAGGAGAGAACTGACGTCACAAGTTGTCTCCTCATTCCTGTAAGTGCACCGTAGTTAGCATGCATGCTTGCATATGCATGTGTGCACATACGCAGACATGCCAATGAAACTGTAACTGAGCCCCCAGAAGAAGATGCCTATGGCCCTATGCTTCTTAGATTTCTGGGAAATGGAAACTCCTATCTGGTACTCTCCTGGTCCCAGAAGGGCTAAGCGCAAACAACTATAGTACATCAGTATCTGGGTGCCAAAAGGACTGAATGCCATCTTTGTTTCACTGCCCAGCTGGAAGTTCTGAAATCAGAAGTCTCAGCAGCTACAAAGTCACTAAGAGTCCTGTGAGAACGGAAGCAGTAACGGTGGGTGTCTTTCTTAATTTGTTGATTGCTAAGTGGTTATTGGGGGAGAATCCTACAACCTTATCAAACTTTAACACTGTGGCTGAAGCTAAATGAAAGCTAAACTCCTGAAACCCTAAATACACTTCCAAATGATGCTTCCTCACCGTAACAGTCGTCAGTTGAGTTTCCTTCGTTTCTGGCATCCACTGTTTACTGCCAACTCAACCCTCATCACTTACGTTCAGTTTCCTATGTAGTACTTCTCGTGTATCCCAAGGTCTACATTTCGCTTGTAAGTATCTTATTATCTTCCGGGACTATGGCATGGATCCACAGCTCTGTGAATGGTGCCTTTTGCCGTTCTGACTCTCTAGGAGCCAAAGGACCTCTGTGGAGCCTCTGTGAAATTGCCTCAGAAGGTCATTGAGGTCTCCCAAGGGTCGGTCATGCTTCTGTTCCCCAGCTGCAGGGCGGGTCTGACTTCACCCTAGCACCAGATCCGTGTGTGCCCTCATCTCCCTCAGAGCAGGACCTGTGCGTGTGTGTGTGTGTGTGCGTGTGTGTGTGTGTTTGTGTGTGTATACGTATACGTACATAAACTCACATGCTATGGTGCATGTGTAGAAATGAGGACACAGCATGTGGGGTCCGTTCTCTCACCTGCGAGTTCCAGCAATCAAAAGTGGATGGCAGAGAGGAAGGCAACTCAGTTAAAGTCTATGTTATGGAGGTATGCGGGAGATCATTTGGAGTGTATTTAGGGTTTCAAAATATGGTTTTCGTTTATCATTAGCCATGATGTTCAAGTTCGATACGGTGTTAGAATTTTCAGCAAATAGCTGCTTAGCAATTGGCAGATCAAGAAAGACATTGGCCGTTACTGCCTCCATTATGGTCACAGGACCACTTTTGTGAAGACTCAGATTCTAATTTCAGAACTTCCAGCTAGGCTGGGAAATAGAGGGTGGAGCTCAGTCCACTGGGCACACTGGCACCGATGTCCTGCAGCTCCTTGTGCTTAGTCCCTTTGGGACCAGGAGGACAGGACCTTATCAGAGTTGTCATAGTGTGCTCCGTGTTACCCAGTGCATTGTGCGCTATGTGTGTAGCTCCTGGTGGACACTGATTGGTTAAGACCAAGAGAGCTGTTGCCAGAGAGGCACCTGTGAGTTCCTTTTCGAGAATTTCCTCTTTTAGTAGCCTTTCCAGAAGGTTTAATCTCCAGGGTGTTGTCCTGATGGATTATCCATTGTTCTTATTTGTGTGGAGTTAAATGGAGCTCCTTCAGATTTCATGGGGAGGATGCTAAGTATGATCAGCTTGGGGGTCACCCCAGGACATCCTCCCGGCCATGGACTGGAATGCAGCTGTGCGTACTGTAGAAATACCACTTCCGCTCCACACTCAGATGAGGGTTCAGCATGTCCCAGGGTTAGGATTGCTTTTCCTTTCCAAAAATTGAAAGATTGAATTTTTCTTTCCTGAAAGTTTGGACAGAATGTACAGAGAAGCTTGGAAGTGTGCAGCTGACAGGAGAGCTCTTTCATTGCATCCTGAACGTTGAGTAACAAGTATATAGCACTGAGGATCATACCTTTAGTTAGCACCGAGTATGTCCTGCCTGTTCCTCCTCTCTCCACTAATCCTGGAAACTACTGAACTGGTCTTCTGAGAGCTCCTTACCTGCACTTTTCCCAGATGATGCAGGATTACAGCCACACTCGGTGTGACTCCACACTGATTCCTCCTTCTTTGCTGGCTCTGCCGCCAGCTTCCTTGTGGAAACCCAATCAATCATCACTATGTAGAATAAGTAATAGCAGGTAGTTGAGAAGGCACAGAGGCACGCTAGACAGCACTAGAATATTCATGGCAATGACTCATATCCTCGGTATGCAGAACTGGTAGCGTGCTGCACAGCCCTGGAGGAGATGGGAGGGAAGTGAGACTCACAACCCCACTCTCCTTGTCCTGTTAGAGCAGATGTTTTGAGAGGGAACATCAGACAGCCGTGACCACACCATAGAGGCTGATAATGCTGGAAGTTGATCGTTTTACCCAAGGTTTGTAGCATTTTTGAATTTGTCGTTTGATACCCTACATTCATGCTTGAAAGAGAAGTTACTCTTTTTCTTTTTTGATTGATTGACAAAGTAATTTCACATATGTTTGGGCACAATGTGATGTTTAGTTTCCAGTGAATACCGTGTGAAGATGAAATAAAATAAAGGCAAGAAAAGCATCCAAGACCATGAGCATGTTTTTCCTTTGCAGAAAGAACATTGGTCATAGTCAAGATATAGAGTCAACCCATCAATTACTCATAAACATTCTACAGTGTGCATGAATAATATTATTGTGCCAATCAAGTCATCCACAGAAACTTGGGTAGATCTGGACGATGTTACATTAAGCCAGGCAAGAAAGACAAATACCCATGATTCCACTCTTACATAGGTATCAGATGTTATTTCTTAAGAGGGTAGGAAACGCATTGCTAGGGTCTATGTGGTAGGTAATGGGAAGGGAAGAGGAGAAGCTCACCAATGATACTGTGACCACAGTAAGACAGCACAGCATGGGAATTAGAATATCTCAAGAGCTAGAAGGAACTTCAGATGTTCTTCATGTTATCTCTCTTTTTTTTTATATTTTTTTTTATTGAGAAAAGGAAAAAAAAGTTTCCGCCTCCTCCCAGCCTCCCATTGCCCTCCCCCTCCCACCCTTCTCCCCCTCCCCCCCTCTCCTCTCCCCCTCCCTCTCCAGTCCAAAGAGCAGTCAGGGTTCCCTGCCCTGTGGAAAGTCCAAGGTCCTCCCCACTCCGTCCATGTCTAGGAAGGCGAACATCCAAACTGGCTAGGCTCCCACAAAGCCAGAACATGAAGTAGGATCAAAACCCCGTGCCATTGTCCTTGGCTTCTCATCAGCCCTCATTGTTCGCCATGTTCAGAGAGTCTGGTTTTATCCCATGCTTTTTCAGTCACAGTCCAGCTGGCCTTGGTGAGCTCCCAATAGATCAGCCCCACTGTCTCAGTGGGTGGGTGCACTCCTCGTGGTCCTGACTTCCTTGCTCATGTTCTCCCTCCTTCTGCTCCTCATTGGGACCTTGGGAGCTCAGTCCGGTGCTCCAGTGTGGGTCTCTGTCTCTATCTCCATCGATCGCCAGATGAAGGTTCTATGGTGATATGCAAGATATTCGTCAGCATTGCATGGTATCTCTTACATTGCTCCAACATTGTTTTCTTTCCTGTCTTGTGTGACTCTGGTCACCTGAAACCTCTCATGTGTCCCATGTCCTTACTGTCTTTGCTCTTTGTTCTCCATTTGTGCTCTATGTTGGAATTGGAACAAAACTTTCCAACTCACCTTCTAATCACTAAGTCTTTCTTCAACTGCTCAGTGTTCTGTGAAAGCCATGCATCTATTCCGGTCTAAACTCTCGTGCCTTTTGGCTGTAAAATTGTGGCTTTATTCAAACAGATTCCAGTTTGGGGACTCTCCAGCTTGCATCTTGCAGTCCATTTTCTTGCATATGTTGGTCATTAAATCCAGGTCTCATAACCACCATTTCTGGCCATATCTGGTCTGCTTCTGTTGCACTGCGTTGTTTGATTTTGCTTCGTGATGGTTCAGGCAACGTTGATTGTGCCCGAGAACCTGTGAGTTCTGAAGTCATATTTTCACATCTCTGGGCAGGTGTGAGCCAGTGTAGGCTGGCCTGTTGTCTTGCTGAGGCTCTGTTGGGCACTGCCCCCCCCCCCCATTTCGTAGGCGCGGTTCTCTCGGGGTGTCAACTGAGGGCCTTGTCTTGTACACTCATTTTCATGATTGTCTCCACTCTGTGTGGCTAAGTCAGCAAATGTGTTGAAAGGAAGCTATCACTTGTCACTTATTGGCTCATTTCTGTCATTGCTTACTTTTTTTTTCTCAGCACTTGTGGTTAAGTGCAGGATTTTATGTACACAAAACTGAGCTGCAAATGCTGCCTTTAAGAATTTTAATTTTAAGATAGAGCCTCACTTGAAGCCACCCAAGCTGGCCCATGGTGGCCTTGATTTTGCAATCCTCTTCCTCAGCCTTCTGAATGGCTCGGTTCACAACCTAGGTCCCCAGACTCGGCTTTATCACTTGCTTCCTGGGAATTGAAGCTACTCTTTTTTTGGACTTCTTGTTGACCCCAAACTCTCTCTCAGATCCCCTTGCCATCTTCATCCTGGCCACTATTCTCTGCCTAGCCTCTGTGCCTTCTCTACCATTCTAGCTTGAGACAAAAATCTTTGTAGAGAACATTGCAAAAGAAATACGGTTCTTTCTGAATCCCTGCCCTCTGTCTGTTTCTGATTTCTCTAACTTTTAAGTTGATATTTTACCTGAGGTTTCTCTTGGTCCTCGGTGGGACTGTTGGTCTGTTATAATGTCAGCCATCAAAGCTACTTAACCTTGTTTGAAAAGCCAGTAAAGCTATTTCATTTTTCATTAATACGTGCTGATTTTGCATGTTAATTGGGCATGATAGTTCAACATGTTCACATCATAAACAGATTGCAGGCAACCCCCTTTTATCTGCCATTACACTTCGTCCCAGTTTCTTGTGACCAGCATTCTTTGTTCTTCAAAGAACTCGAATAAACCATCTTTCAAAATTCATATGCCAGCACAACAGCCCAGCAGCCCGTGTCATCACAACCGAGTGAGCGGGTTTAGAAACATCACCGTTTCTGAGTTTAAGACATGTCCCAGAGTCATGGTAGCCAAAGCAACATGAGATTGGCTTGACCAATAAAGAGACCCCTTTATTGGTACAATATGCCTACAGAACAAAGTAGTGACTCTGGAAATAATCCCTGGTGACTCCAGGCAACTGAGCCTCAACAAAGGCACCAAGCACATTGAAGAAATTACAGCTTCATTGACAAATGACTTGAGAATCGAAGTTCTTATGGACCAAGTCTTAATTCTAAAAAAACAAACAAACAAAAACAAACAAACAAAAAACACAGAAGAGTAACTTGGGCAGGAACTAAGTACAAAGCAGCCTTACTCAAGATGTTTTCTTGACTTGAGAGTCTCTCAGACTGCTCTCAGGATATCAAAAAAGGGAGAGTTTTCTGGGACCTAATATTTTTGGGTTTCTCTACAAAAGAGTGAAGCTTTAACAAGAAATAAATGAAGTTAATTGTGTATATCTTCTAGAAACATCTGCTTTAGGGAAGTACAACTGTCCTCCATTGTCAGTTACCCAAGAATATAGTCACCTAGGTGATTTCAATATTCTTTTAAAAAATGAAAAATAAGCCAGGTGGTGGTGGTGTACGCCTTTAATCGCAGCACTCGGGAGGCAGAGGCAGGTGGATCTCTGTGAGTTTGAGGCCAGCCTGGTCTACAAGAGCTAGTTCCAGGACAGGAACCAAAAAGCTACAGAGAAACCCCGTCTCAAAAATTAAAAAAAAAAGAACAGTGAAAAATAGATTCTGAGCCAGGTCTCGTGGTACATGGCTATAATCCCAGCACTCTGGAGGCAGAGTAGGGCTGATTTCTATGAGTTTAAGACTAGCATGGTCTATACAGTGTGTTCCAGGACAATTAGAGCTACGCTATGTGAGCCCTGGACCCTCTCTCTCCGGGTCCATTGCATAGTGATCAACAGGATCATAGAAGTAAATGTTCTAAAATTAAGGAAACAGAGCAATACAGATAGGAAAGTCATGTAGGGCAGAAAGTAGATAAGACCAGACAGTAAACTCCCCATGGCATAGTATAATTTAAACACTAGATATACTGAAGAAATACTGAAGAGAGAGCACTGAGTGGTGTAAGAGAAAAGTTAGAAGTCATATATTTAAAAATCCCATGAAAAAGCAAGCAAACAAACAAAACCGGACTCTTCAGTGGAAACTTTAAAAGCTGCAGGGCTTGGAGCTTACTAAAGACCACAGATGCCAATCCAGACTCCCTTACCCCGCAAAATCTGCCACAGTTGAAAGAGAAAAGAAAAATTTCCATGATATAAACAGACTAAAAGAATTTATGTCCACTAAATCAGCCCTGCAGTGAATACGGGAAGCAATAATTTGGACTGAAAAGAGGAAGAAGCATACTCCAGAGGCTACAGAAAGAAAACAAATAAAATTATAATTACTGGAACACAAACTAGAACTTAGAACACAAACAGAAAAGAGAGCAAGACGGAAATCAACACATACCTTTCAGTAATAACTACATATTAGTGACTTCAACTCGTCAATCAAAATAAAATAAATACTGGTTATCACAACAAGCCCTTAGTGCTGAAGATGCCATTTGCTTACACCATTGGACATTGGGAAATAGAGTTGGTGTCCAAGTAGGAACTTGCCTCTAATGGCCAGCATTTATAGTACTGGAAGATTCTTTACATGCTACCTAAGGGGAAAGTCATCAATACCACCCAGCTGTGTGCCCGGTGATCTGCCTGCAGGATATCCATGAAAACTATGTTATGGGGATAACCGACCACTTTGTGATTGGCTTTAAGGCCCCCACATGAGATGAAGCTCATACTCGACACTGCTAATGTGGCCAAGAACCTGAGACTAGCTAGGTCATGGGCCCGAAGGGAAAACCTGCTACTACTATTCTGCTAAAGAAACAGCAGCAACATGACTCATCACGGCATACTGCAATACACACACAGAACACAGCATCCCTCAGCTCTCAGCAGAGAAGCTTCTTTTCCAGTAGATGGTGACTAACAAAGAGACTCACACCTGGGCCGAGCGCAGCGTGAGAGACTCTGGAGCTTAGTCCTAATGAGTTGTCTTTATCAAAACCCTTCTTTCACGGCTCAGGGGTCTATGTGGAAGAGGAGGCATAAAGCTTCTAAGAGTCAGAATAGGTGGATAACTCCGTGACAGCTGTTTTCCAGACACAACAAAGCTGATTTTCACACAAACTAACAGAGATGATGGTAGCAGTACACACAAGGCCAGTATAAGTTCAAGTCAGAGGAAGTCCCAGGACAGACAGTTTGGAAGGAGCACTTCCAAACTCCTGCTCTGAGCCAGAGTTATTCTAACACTAAAACCAACTCTTGTTGAACACGAATACCAAAGTTCTCAGTAAATTACTTTTGAGTTGAATGCATGTATATGTGAAAATGACCCTCTGCTATCATCAAATTAGCTTTATCCTGGAGAGACAGGGAAGATTCTGCAAATATAACTAAATACATGTAATAAGTTATATAAATGGAGTTAAAGACAAAAAAATCACACGATCTATTCAATAGATGCAGAAAAGTCCATTATGCCTTCATGATAAAAGTCCTAGAGAGAATAAGGATGAAGAGTACCTACCCCTCAACACAATAAAGACTTTATATGTCAAGTCCTCCTGCAACATTATCCCAGATAAAGAAAGAGCACATCAAAGCAATCTCATTAACTGTCTAATAGCCATGATACTTTTCAATATAATGCTTGAAGTAATAGCTAGAGAAATAAGATAAGAGAAGGAAATTAAAATGGTACAAATAAAAAATTAAGTCAAACTATTCCTATTTGCAAAATGATATGATAAAGAAACCAAAAATATCCACAGAAAACTTCTAAAAGAATAACACTTTTAGAAAGTGGCAAGATACCCAATCAATTTACAAAAATCAGTAACCTTTCTACCAGTAGTTAATACCACTAACTAATGTGATGAGATCATGGAAATACTCCCATTTATAATAGCCTAAAAATATAATACCTAGAAATTAACCTTACCCAAGAGATTACATCTCACTGCATTAGAAACTTTAAATTTATTTTAAAAAGGAATTGATAAAGACATAAGAAGAAGATAAAACCTCCCATGCTGATGGGTTGGTTTAAATAACGTTATGAAAATGACCATTCTTCCAAAAGCAATTTATAAACTTGATGCAATTCCAATCAACACCATGTGAGATTGTACAGCAGAATAGAAAAACATTGTCCAAATTCATATGAACCCACAAAAGATCCTGGATAGGTCAAGCAGTCCCGAGCAAAAGGAACCATTCTGGAAGGATTGCCATATCATACTTCAAGCTATATTGTAGAGTTGCAGTAATAAGAACAGCATGGTCCCAGCACAAAAGCAGATGTGTCAATCAAGGGATGAAAATAGAAGGCCCAAATGAATGCACATAATTACAGCCATCTGGTATTTGACAAAGATTCTAAAATTATACACTATGGGAAAGACAGCATCTTCAACAAATGGTGCTGAGGAAGTAATTTGACGTGCAGGATAATGGAAGTAGACACAAATACCCATATATGTCAGCCTCCTGACACACATGAATGAGCCACAAGTGGACTGAATGTCTCAGTGTGGTCCTGGAATTTGGAAAATACTAAAGAAGGGACAGACAGTAATACTCCACAAGGTATAGATTAGTGAAGAACTCCATTTTGCCCACAATTTAAGGTCAGAATTGTCAAATGGTACCTCATAAAGCTAAAAAAGTCCTTTATCACCACAAAATAATCCACAGAGTGATGCAAAAGCCTATAGAGGGAAAGAATCTTTGCCATCTATTCATCGGCTAGATTAATATTCAGGATATACAAAGAACAACACACAAATAAATCAAGAAAACAAATGACCCAATTAAAAAATGGACCTGGATAGAAGAAGAATAAAAAGGGTTTAAACAAAGGTATCTCAAAAGCCATCCTGAACGCGCCAATTAAAGCTACTCTGAGATTTTATCTTGCTTAAGCCAGAGTGGCTACGATGAAGAAAACCACTGACAGCCAATGCCTGCGAGGATGTGGAGAAAGGGAAACTCTTCTTCACTGCCTGTGGGACTGCACAGTAGTCTGCCCACTTTAGAAATCAGTGTGGAGAATTCTCCAAAAGCTGAAAAGAGATTTGCTTTATGACCCAGCTGTTCCTGGCGTATTCCCAGGATCTCCATGTCCTAGCAGACAGATGTTTGCTCAGCCACAGTCATTGTAGCTGTCCTCACAATAACTAGCAAACGGAAACAACGTAGCTGTCTTCACAGTAACTAGCAAATGGAAACAATGTTGCTGTCCTCACAGTAACTTATAGTAACTAGCAAATAGAAACAACGTAACTGTCTTCATAGTAACTAACAAATGGAAACAATGTAGCTGTCTTCACAGTAACTAGCAAACGGAAACAATGTAGCTGTACTCACAGTAATTAGCAAAAGGAAACAATGTAGCTGTCTTCATAGTAACTAGCAAACGGAAACAA
The DNA here is from genome assembly GCF_037038515.1 of Microtus pennsylvanicus. NCBI lineage: Eukaryota > Metazoa > Chordata > Mammalia > Rodentia > Cricetidae > Microtus > Microtus pennsylvanicus. Next base: position 12,562,272 of record NC_134596.1, read on the forward strand.
TGTAGCTGTACTCACAGTAATTAGCAAATGGAAACAATGTAGCTGTCTTCACAGTAACTAGTAAATGGAAATAATCTATATGTCCTTCAACTGATGAGGGGTTATGAAAATGTGGTAAAAAACCACAGTGGAGTTTTATTGAGGTGTAAATAAAAATAAAATGAAATTTACAAGTAAATGAATGGAACTGAGCAATATTGTAACTACTGTGGTAACCTAGACCTATATTTTAAAAAGAGCCTGAAGTAACCATAGAACTCTGTAAGGTCAAAAGGGACTGTGGAAGGATTGGGGAGTGATGTGTGAGCCCCCTCTGTGTGTTGTGATTACCATTAATGAATAAGGAAATTGCTTAGGACCCATAGCAAGGCAGAATTCAGGTAAGCAGGGAAAGCTAGGCTGAATGCTGGGAGAAAAAAGAGCAGAGGCAGAGGAAAGCCATGGAATCACTGCCAGAGTCAGACATGCCAAAATTGGCTGACAAACCACTGTCACGTGGTGATACACAGATTAACAGAAATGGGTTAAATTAAGATGTAAGAGTTAGACAATAAGAAGCTAGAGCTAATGGGCCAAACAGTGATTTAATTAATACAGTTTCTGTTGTGATTATTTTGGGTCTAAGCTAGCCAGGTAGCCAGGCACCAACAAGCAGCTTCTCCTCCGTGCTACAGGGGAGGAGAGGAAGTTACAGAGACAAGACTAGCAAGGCACAGTGGGAAACCCAGAGGGTGTGCTTTTCTTGGCAAGTGGGAGAGAGCACAGTACAGACAGGGAAGAAGCAGATTTAAAGAGCACCAAGAGTGTTTCAAAATGCCATGGACAGTGTCTCACTTTGTATGCTTATTTAAGCAATAAACACCACTTTCAAGGCTAGGCCCCACTTGCCTCTTCTGTTGGCTTCGGTGTAACTGGATTTATGTTGAGATCTCTGATCCACTTTATTAGATTTTTGTGCCTGGTAATAGATATGGATCTATTTGTATTCTTCTACATAATGGACATCCATCACCATTTGTTGAAGATGCCTTCTTTTTTTCCATTGTTTGTTTAATTTTGGCTTCTTTGTGGAAATATCAGGTGTCGGTAGGCATGTGGATTTACTTCTGGGTCTTCAATTTGATGCCATTGATCCACTTGTCTGTTTTTATGCCAATACCACGTGCTTTTTGGTTATTACTCCAGCTCTGTAGTAGCTTGAAATCAGAGATGGTGATACCTTCAGAAGTTCTCTTATTGTGCAGGATTGTTTTCACTGTCCTGGGGTTTTGTTTTTTCAAGGTCCGAACAATATGTTGGAATTTTGATAGGGATTGCATTGAATTTGTAGATTCCTTTTGGTACGAGGGCCACTCTTACTGTCTAGGTTGATCCTGCTGATCCATAAGCATGGGTTTTTTTTTTCTATCTTCTGTTAGCTTCTTCAGTTTCTTTCTTCAAGGACTTAAAGTTTCATTTGCATGGTTAGAGTTACCCCAAGATATTTTATATTGTTTGTGGCTATTGTGAATGGTGTTGTTTCCTTAATTTCTTCCTCAGCCCATTTATTGTTTGCGTATAGCACGGCTATTGATTTTTTTTCAGTTAATTTTGTATGCAGTCACTTAGTTGAAGGTGTTTACCAGCTGTGGGAGTTCCCTGGTAGAGTTTTTGGGGTCGCCTATGCACACTGTCCTATCAGAACAATGCAATTGTAAGCTTCTCTGGTGTCTGTTCTTCTCCACTTTCTTACTGTTTCTGAACTTTCTAGCATTATGTAAAATGTCATTAAAATCCCCGGTGAGATCGGCAGCAGCCTTTGTTGAAGTGAAGGGGAATGAGCTTGAAGCGGCGGGAAAGTTGAGATGTCTGTTGTAATGAAAAAGCTGACCTTGCTAGCAGGCATTCTGTGTGCAGTTTCTTCCAGATGTGTGAATAGCTCAACGTCTTGATTTCCCTCGCCTTCAGTGTTTCTGTGGAGCATTGCCTGGTTGATCTCCCCCGCTCTTTAGACACACGCTCTGTGATGCACCTCTGACAAGAATATCAGCGTGTTACTTTGAACCATTCTTTTCTGACAGGAAGAATCGTAGTGATGGAATGCCTTGCTGAGGCCTCTTTATTGTCTCCCATTTCTCTCAGTGAGGTTCCCACAGCCTTCCCTCCTACAGGCCACTTGCAGGAGGCAGGCAACTGTATGTGTTTGCTATGTCGAGCTGTGCACTTGTGAGATTGGCTCATGCAAGGCCATCGGTGCTGTGCAGAAGCCTGTTCACAGATGCGGCACCGTCCCAAGATGGTGTAACTGGTCACAGACTTCTTTTGGAAGAAATCTTTCTGGCAGCATTGGTCCAGAAGATAATGGGGAGTGGTGAGAGTGAGTCAAGGGGGTGCCCTAAGGACTGTAAAATTTCAGAGTGAGATGCGCAAGCTCTGACTCTGAAGAGTTACAGGGAACTGCAGAGAAGGTGGAACTTCAGGAAATGAAACTGCCGAGTGATGATTGAGTCTAGGCATTAAAGACAGCAAGAAGGCAGGGGAGACTTCCATCCTATGAGCATTCCCTCATCTCTGAATATTACAGGGCATTCTTGCCCCTCAGAATCTGAGGTCAGGAGAAGGCAGTGGTGAACATGAATAATGAGGCTGGAGGACTTACGAGATGATGCCCGCAGATGAGGACATTGAGCAAGCTGTCACACATGTCCACTGTACGCATGCGTTTGACCACACTGTAGACACTTCCATACGTGGGATTTGGGGCCAGGAGGAAAGCGGGCAGGATGGCATATCACACAGGCCTTGAAAGGTCAGGGTAAGGCATTTGCACTTGGTTCTTTGTTCCGGAGGGCACCGATGGAAGGTATCATATCTCTATAGATAGTTTGTTTACTGTGATTTACCTTTTAAAGGGATGCTGTACCTGGACTGAAGGGCAGAAAGCCAGCTTGTCCCTAGCTCCAGGGTAAGCAGTCACAGCTGCTTATCTCATCCATGGAGGCGTTTGTCATTTGTGAATTCTTCTCCTAACCTTTGACGAGGCCATGTCCTTATAAGTATCTCAGAATGTGGCCATTTTGAGCATAGGGTTGCTACTGATTACATTAGTGACTATATGGTCACACTGGAGCACCTGGGTCCCTAATCTGGTATAACTGGTGAAGAACTGGACACAGACACAGAAGGAAAGTGACATGGGAGCTGAAGGGGAGACACTGGGGCACTCTTTCCATGGGTTAAGGCATTCATTCCTGAGATTACAGCAAAGCACTGGGAATCCAAGGAATTGCCTGATCTAGGCTCTCCCTCAGGCTCTCAGAGAAGCAAATGCTGCCAACACTGTGGTCTTAATTGCTAGAATCCAGAAACGAGGGAGGCTTGTGTTGCCTAAGCCTCTGGTTTGTGGTACTTGTGATGCTAGCCCTAACACAGATACCCAGTTCTTCACTCTGTGCTCAGTTCACTCTGTGGTTTTCACAGTTTTTTTCCCCTAATGCTTACTGCTTCCTGGGTGGCTGCCTGTAGGTCCAAGAGGCCAAGCACTCACTGTCTGTCCTGTTCCCTTACCAGACCTCAGGCTTCCTGCTCACAGGTGCAGCCAAGTTGCCTCTAGGACCTTTGCACAGTAGGTGAGCAATGTTGTTGGGCTCTCCCAGTCAGTGTCTTTCCCACAGGATAATCTGCAGGCATCCCAAGACTCCATCCAGGCTGCTATAACAAGATGTCTTTGTAGAAGGAGGATGCTCATTCATTTCCCAACCACCCAGTCCCAAATAATTACAGAAACTTTATTAATTACAACACTGTTTGGCCTGTTACCTTAGGTTTCTTATTAGCTAACTCAAACATCTTAAATTAATCCATTTCTATTATTTTGTGTATTGCCGCAAAGCTGTGGCTTACCGGGTAAAGTTTTGGCACCTGTCTCCTTCGGCAGTTCCATGGCATCTCCCTGACTCCGCCTTCTTTCCTCCTTTCTCTGCTTGGAATTCCTGCCTTACTCTATTCTGCACTGTCATAGGCCAAGGGAGCTTTATTCATTAACCAATAAAAGCAACACCTATATATACAGAAGGACTTCCCACACCATGCCTTAGATTTGGAAATTTATCCAACATAAATTTTTGCTTATATTTCTGGAGACTGTAGAGACAGAACTAAGGCTGCCAGTAGGTCCTTTTAGTACTGTCTAGTGAGACTGTCCTCTACTCCCATGATGGCACCCTCGTTGTGTCTTCATGCAGCAGAGGGGTAAGGCAGGTTCTTCAACCACTGAAAAAGGAGTATAACGAACATTCAAAACTTTATCATCAGTCAGTTCCCCAGAGGTTCTGCTTCCTAATGTAATCACCTGGTGAGTTTCTCTCGGGAGTTTGGGGAAGACGGCGGCATCCATATTCCAGCAAGTTCTGTTAGAATTCTGAGTGAGAATGCTCCATAGCACTTGATAATCCAGGATGTGAGACACTCCTGTCTCAGAGAGGAAGCGGAAGAAGAAGCTGACACTGGGGCCTGACATTGCCATTAACTAGACATGGTATGGGTCTTGACGCCTTGGTCCGGTAATGAGAGCTGTTCAATTGTTCTGAAACGGCATACAAGAAGATGAGTTCAGATACACAGCCTGATCTGAAGCTGAGGGGCTTACAGAGAAAGCAGAGAGATACCTGTGGTCTCAGGAAAGGCATTGGATGACAGCCATGTGCCCCAGGCCTCAGGAACTTCATATCAAGATAAGCACAGCTCAGTATGGCACTTCTATACTAGGGTGCTAGGGTGACCAAGACACCCCCACCTGGTTGACATGCATTTGCATTTCCTTGCCACCCCCCAGTCTAGCACAGATAACTGACTCAGAGCTGACTTCCAGTGGATGAGTGGGAGGTATGAAGAAATACAGGAAGGAAGGAAAAACAGCTGGTGCCATTGATGGTGCCGTGTAGAATCTGGAGGGCAGGGCTGAAGTCACCTTTTCGTTAACACTGGTTGGTGTCCAACAGTGCCAAGCCCAGAGCACTGAACACCTGCCTTAGTTGGTGGAACTGCCCTGTTTCAGACTACTAATTTGACTTTGAGAAACCTAGGGACAGTGCTGGCCATGGGTCCAGATTAAATACTTTTAACTAGACAGTGTGTGTGTGTGTGTGTGTGTGTGTGTGTGTGCGAGTATCTGTGTGTCTGTCTGTATAGGTAACTGTGTATATGTGTGAAATGTTTCTGTCTGTGAATGTCACTGTATGTTTGTGTATATGTGTGTGTGTGTGTGAGTATGAGTGTGTGTGTCTGTGTATCTGTGTGTCTGTATATGTAACTGTATGTATGTGGAGTGTGTTTGTCTATGAGTGTGTGCATGTGTGTTTATGTATCTGTGTGTCTCAATATATGTATATATGTATGAATGAGTATCTATATGAGTGTATATGCATGTATGTGTCTGTGTTTGTGTATTTGTATGTGTGTATGTTTGTATCTGTGTGTCTCAGTATATGCATGGGTGAAGTGTATCTATGCATGTGTATGTACGTGTTTGTGTCTATGTATGTGTGCACTGCACAACGTGGAAGGTGGGATTCCGTAACACATGCTATAGAAGAAAGTGAGATGGAACTCATGCATCTGTGCTTCTTTCGTTTTGATTCAGTCAGCTTCAGATCGAGCTAATAGAACCATTTAGGAGTCTAGAAATGTTGCCACGCATCACTTCAAAGGTCTGTGGCTAAATGTGGTTGTCCTTGGAGCTACAATGCTGTGCCCTTAATCGAAATGATCACACATACCATTTCAAATCAGGGCTTTTTGAAGTACTCAGAAGCCACTGACAGTGTTATCTGGAATTTAACATTTTCTTGGGATTTATGAAGGCTCAGCCATGGCATTAATAAAGTGCCAACACCTCTTCACCCCTGAAAGGTGTGGTATTAATTTATGGCAGTAGACTTCAAGATCAAAGGAGGCCAGTGGCCTGGTTGTATTGCAGGTACCTGGTGATGAGTTGTGGCCGTGTCTAAGCACTCTTGGCTTCACAGGAGATTGCCAACGATCTGCAGAATAAGCCTGCAGACCAGGAGAAACTACTTTAACAATGAAAAAAGTTTCTGCCTTGGGAACAACCACCAAGCAAATCTAAAACCTGTCTCCTCACAGGCACCTCAATGACAGTGTGAGCGTTGCAGTGTGGTCGTCCAGGAGGGTAGAAGGACAAAGAACAAGCAGGCGCATCATGGACCTGATGTCTGAAAAGGACGAGCTTGGGTACAAGATAATGTGATCACTCCAAAGAAAGAGTGGAAATGTGATTTACCCATGTGAAATAGAAAGACAGAGGAGGGGGGAGTGAGGGTGGGGCCGGCCTAGGTAGCACATGTCCTGGAAGGACTGTGGGAAGCTAGAGCTACCCACCCGGTGTTCATTACAGCTGCTAAGTCCGTCCTCCCCGACTCTGTGCTTCCCAGCTCTTTGTCTCCGGCTCCTTTAATCTTCTTGCCTGGCAGAGAAGCTCATCTTGGCACCGCCATCCCCTCCATCCTTCTTCCTGCTTATTCTCTTTTTTGAGATTTTGCTTTCTGATGCTTCTCTTGCTTTCAATCAACCGAGCTCCAAAAATACGAGGGTGTAAATAATTAATAAGTTTACAACTGTAGACTGTTACTACTAGCGTAATGAACTCCCATTCCCTCCCACTCCATGGTGCTCAGGGCGTGCATGCACCGTCTAGGCAGCTGTCAGCCGATTCACAGTGTATCTACTGCCTGCTTGTCTGGCGCTCAGTAGCCATCTAGATGTGTGGTCAAGCTAATTGAGCGCTTGTGTGCAGGTCAATTTTATCTTACCCCGCCTCTTAAAGCCTGAAATCCATACTGCTGGCAATCCAGGTCTGTAAGGAAGCCAGGAAACACTTTCCCTAAGTGAAAAGGAGCAGGTTCTCTGCGTAATAAACAAAGCCGCACGTGTTTAGCAGTTGCTAAAAGCTCCACTGAGAATGTGTCTTTCACCTGTGAAAAGGATAAAGCGTTCACACTCGTGCAGATTTTGCTTCTATCACACATCAGCTGCAGACATCATTGCAAAAGCACCTAAATCCTCGGGAAAGACGGAAAAGGCGCCGTGCCATGGGGTGTGTTGCCTGCCGTTTCGGCGTCCAGCACAGATGTTCAACTTGAGTTCTTTGGGGGTATTGTAAAGATGGAAAAGGCAATGTGCTATGGCGTGTGTTGCCTGCCATTTCTGCTGCCCAGTGCTCCTGTTCTTGGATTGTGCTCACTTGGATTCTTTGGGGCATTGCTTCAGAAGTTCTTGCTTGGTTCATCACCTTCGTGTTTCTTCCTCTCCGACCCCCTCCAGGCTGTGTGGGAAAGCAAGGGAATGGCATTGGTGGAAAGTTACTGAGAGGAGAGACTGAGTGTGGGCATTCTGGTTGAGCCAGCTAATTTGGGGTGCTGCTGAGTAATCATAGCCAGAGATGGGGAGGAAGGCCTCACATGATCAGATCACCAATGAAAGAAAGCCTTGCCCCAAAATGATTATTCTTGTTAAACTGACTTATCAGGTTCCTTGCAAAACTATTTTATTGTTGTTTTTATTTTTTTAAGAAGTGCACACATTGCCAGGGGAAGACACAGGTGGTTGACTGACATTTGGTGAAGCAGAGTGCCTCTGTTGTGTTGAGGATATTGTGGGACTGGGCCATGGGGGATATCCGTTCCAAAAACATTAGAAAGCTTTCTTGGAATACATGAGAAACATCCAAAAAGGCTGAAGGTCTGACAGCCTGTACCACTGCCTTGCTGCCCATACCTTTAGGGGGCCCTTGGTGGCCATATGCTTCTTGTAGCTTTTGCATCAGAAATCCCTCAAGCAAGAAGAGTCTAAATCCAGTAACCCCCACTTCTAAACAAAGGGGGACATCCTGAAGTTCAAGAGGGGCTCTTTTCAGGGACACAAACTCCAAGCTTGATTTCCTCCAAAATCCAAAGGTCCTGTGTTGAACTTCAGCCTGCAGCTGTCAGGGAGACAGTGTGGTTTCCTAGGATAGCCTTTTGCAGTCTTAGTAAACAAAACTATATCAGGGAATTCTGTTTCAGTATCAGAAATCTAGAAGTGTTATCCATCTATTCTTGATAACACCACTGATAGGGCCTGGAGATTTCTAGGCTCCTTTATATTGACTTAGTGAGAAGCTTTGCTCAATTTATCTTCCTAGGAAACATTATTTTTACTTTTTTAACTATTTTTTTAATTCATTTTACATATCAACCAGTTTTGTTTCCCTCTCTTCTCCCGCTCCGCCTTTCAATCCACTCCTCATAGTCAACAAAGTCTGGCATATCAAGTTGAAGCAGGACCAAGCTCCTCTCCCCTGCATCAAGGCTTAGCATGGTGTCCCACCATAGGAAATGAGCTCCAAAAGGCCACAGCTCTTGGACCACAGATAAATTCTGATCCCACTGCAAGGGGCTATACAACTGTCATCCACATTTAGAGGGCTTAGTTTGGTTCCATGCAGGCTCCCCAGCTGTCAGTCCAGAGTCCATGGGCTCCCACTAGCTCAGGTCAGTTGTCTTTGTGGGTATCTCCATCATGACCTTGTTCCCCCCACCTTGTTCCTATGATCCCTCCTCCCTCTCTTTGACTGGACTCCAGGAGCTCAGCCCAGTGCTTGGCTGTGGATCTCTGTATATACTTAAATCAGTTCCTGAATGAAGGTTGGTGTTTGTCTGTCTGGGCCTGGATTGCCTCATTCCGGATGTTTTTTTTTTTATTTCTAGTTCCATCCACTTGCCTTCAAATTTTATGATGTCATTTTTTTTAACCACTAAGTAATACTCCATTGTGTTAAATGTAGCACATTTTCAAAGAATCTCAAGTAGCCAAAAGACATTTAAGGAATTGCTCAGCATCTTTAGTCAACAGGGAGATACACATCAAAATGACTCTGAGATACTATCTTACACCAGTCAGAACGGCTAAGACCAAAAACGCTAATGACAGTTTGTGCTGGAGAGGATGTGGAGTAAGGGGAACACTACTCCACTGCTGATGAATGTGAAAGTTTTATTAAGGAATTTTGAGAAAGCCATTGTTTTGTCCTGAACTCCTGAATGAGGCCTCAACAGACCAAATGTAAAAAAGAAACAGGATCACGCAGGTTCCATGCAGTCAAACCAAACTCTGAAATGGACTATGTTCTATAAAAACAATGGATTGAAACCAAGCAGGACCCCCTGTGCCTGGGTTGGCCAGAACAAGAAATCTCCTGTGTTTTACCCTACAAAGGAAAAACTTTGATACAAGCAGCCCACTTTGCATTTACTTCAGGACCCTTTTCCCTGCAAAGTCAAGCTGCTCCATTTATGGCAACTCTTAATAGAGCTGCGTATGGTGGCTCAGACTTATAATCCCAGCACTAGGGAGTCTACAGTGATCTAAGGATTGCCCATGAGTATGAAGCCTTGGTAACACGATGAGTTCACAGAGAGCTCAAGGCCAGGCTGGACCATACTGAGAACCTATTTTTAAAAAAAAACAAACTAACAAATGCAGAAACCAAAGAAACAAGAAATAAGAACTCTAGTTGGGAATGAGAGACATTGAAGGCCTCTGTGATAGCCCCTCCCCACCCCCCAAAAAAACAGTCCAGACAGGAAACCTGGAGGCCATTGAAGTTCTTTATAGTTGATGGCTTCTGGCCAGGGAGAGGAGAGTCCTGATGCTGGATAACAAGGCGCTCACTTGTCTTTAAGGGCCTGATTCTTGGGATTTTGATCACACTCCATTGATGCTATGGCTCTGTGGGCAATTCAAATCGGACTTGATGTATTTTTGTTTGTTTGTTTTTATTCGTTTTTGGGAAGGGTGGGAGATGGAACTGGAAGGAATGGGAAGCAAGTGGGATCGGGGTAAACTGTATAGAGTCCCCAAAATAACAATAGCGATAATATGTTGGAGAGAGAGACACACATAAACAAATGGAGTTTGAAACGAAGAGCTCTAGCTAATGTAAGGATTCACAGAGAGCCATGTTTGGACAGTCCCCCAGGCACTCACTCACCCAGTAAACCTGATGGCCAAGGTTAACCATAACTCATGCCTGCATCCCTTGCCCCTCTCTACACAGCACCCCAAAATGCCCACCGTCAGATAAACCACCTGTACTGAACAGAATGGTGTGAGCTCAGGCAGCTTTCAGCCTGAGCACAAGACTATAAACGCTGAGATTCTAGATTTCCAAAGCCATAGGCCACCACATCAATTGGCTCTTTCCGAAGCCGGTGTGTATTCAGTGGAGGAGAAAGAAAGGAACCTGTACTCTTAGAGTTGCCGCTGTGCGGCACACAGCGTGCATGCATTATCTTGGTCAGTCTACAAAGCCAGCGACCCCCAGAAGCACCGGCGTGTTTTCACATCCTCCTCTGGGGTCTCTGGAGGCAGGGTGTGCTCCTTAGGTTTCTTTGGTGGCACGGCAGCGGGCCACTGAATCTTGCAAGCATGGCCAAACACTGTCCAACCTTAGACCACAGTCTCCTCACCGCCGCATAAATGTTCTCTGTGCTGAAGGAAGCAGTGGACTGCCAGAGAATGGCATTCAGAGCGGGTATCTCTCACTCCCCGTGGCTTTCACAAAATCAGTTCCAGTTTCCCCTTCTTGGTTCCTGTATTTCCTGGCGTGGCCTACACTGCATGGACTGTCTGTCTCTGTTCAGGGTTCTCATCCCATGCTTGCCCTCCTGCCTCGCTCAGCTCGTTTCATGGCTCTGATTACAACAGAAAAGGTCTTCTTCACCCTGCTTTTGCTTTATAAGAATATAGCCAAAGAAGATTCTTTGGGCTTTAATTTCAAAGTTAAATTGGTGTTGGTGCTTTTGGAGATCTGGGGTGCCATCAAAATATGGCTGCAGTTTTGGAATGGAGGAAAGATCCCCCCCCCCCACTTCCCACATTTTAAAGACAACATAACCGAACTCATCAGCGGCTCTCACACACTTTTCTGTCAATGTCTTTAGGAAAAGTGGTACCCAAGTGAAACTGTTATGTGCCTATACATCTCCCTTGCTCTGTCGTGGTATAAAACCATGCATTGGCAGTTCGCTCCTTTAATTATTAAAGACAGTGAAAGTCAGGAGATGACATCCGACCACATCCTATCACTAAGCTAATTGTAGTTTTGCATATTCCTTCAATCTTCAGAAATAAGCCAGCACACATTCTTCTGAAATCCAGTTGACTGTCCCATACTGTTGTGTTCTGGGGTCCACCCTGTCCCATACTGTTGTATTCTGGGGTCCACCCTGTCCCATACTGTTGTGTTCTGGGGACCACCCTGACATTACAGCCTTGTTGTTATGTGATTGGCTAGCGATTGTAAGTCCAGGCATGCATTTCTGCCTAGTTTGGTAAGCAACCCAAGTCAGGCTCATAGGGATTAGAACCACCTCTCTGGTCTATGTGTCTTTGAAGGAGCTGTGGCCCAATGCCTTCTTTACTGCCATTACTGTCACTTTGATGAGGAAGATGTGCCTCCGGTCTAGCCTAGAAGGGACCTAGGTCACATTCTTTGTGCTTTTTATTTTTCCTTACTATCTCTGCTTGTGAGAAACCTCAGCCGAGAGATGGGGCAGGCCTTCCCCCTGGCTCCGCATTCTGTTGAATAAGGAAAGGGAACATTCAACAGTTATCACACATTTGGCAGGGCACAGTTGATGTTTGTCAGATCTGGACTTGGAAGCCTGCATCCTTAAGGCAGGCAGTTTTTAGCTGCTGAAGTCAAGGCAAGCCTTGAACAGGATGCTGAGATTGCTGTTGGGAGAGGCGGTGTGAATCTATTTCTGAGTCACCTCTGGAGTCAAAATGGATTGCCTGTCTCAGAGACAGCCTTTGACTGTGCACTTTGTCCTTTTGGTGTCTTAGGTAATTGGAGTTTTTTTTTGCTAAATGTTTTGAATCCAGATGCAAATTGAGTCTCGTGGAATAATTGTGTTACAGAAAATGAAGGAATCAGATAGGCAGCCTTTGCATTAGGTAAATGTATAAGAGAAGCAGCCCTGGGCAGTGGCAGAAATGTGTGCGTGTGTGTGTGTGTGTGTGTGTGTGTGTGTGTGGTGTATGTGTATGTGGAGTGTGTGTGGTGTGTATGTATGTATGGTGTGTGTGTGTGGTGTGTGGTGTATGTGTGGTGTGTGTGTGTGTGGTGTGTGGTATGTGTATGTGTGTGTGTGGTCTGTGGTGTGTGTGTGTATGTATGGTATGTGTGGTATTTGTGTGTGTATGTGTGGTGTGTGTGTGGTATTTGTGTGTATATGTGTGTGTGTATGTGTGGTGTGTGTGGTGTGTGTGGTGTGGTGTGTGTGGTGTGTGTGTGTATGTGTTGTATGTGTGGTGTGTGTGGTGTGTGTGTGGTGTGGTGTGGTATATGTGTGTGTGTGTGTGTATGTGTGGTGTGTGTGTGGTGTGTGTATGTATGTATGGTGTGTGGTGTGTGTGTGTAGGTGTGTGTGGTGTGTGTATGTATGTATGGTGTGTCGTGTGTGTGTGTATGTGTGTGTGGTGTGTGTGTATGTATGGTGTGTGTGTGGTGTGTGTGTATGTATGTATGGTGTGTGTGTGTGGTGTGTTTGTGTGTATGTGTGGTGTGTGTGTGGTGTGTGTGTGGTGTGTGTGTGTGGTGTGTGTATGTATGTATGGTGTGTGTGTGTGGTGTGGTGTGTGTGTATGTATGTATGGTGTGTGTGTGTGGTGTGTGTATGTGTGGTGTGTGTATGTATGTATGGTGTGTGTGTGTGGTGTGTGTGTGTGTGTGTGTGTTGGGGGTGGCTCTCTGTCATAGAGGAGACAAGGCTGAAGGGTGATTCATCCTGCTCTTATTGCAGATCACATGCAGCCCCTGCCATCCCCAGTGACTGTATCTCCACTTCCTTACAAGGAACCCATTGTGCGCTCTTTGGCTCCGGGCTGCGTGCAGATCCCAGTTTATCTATAGAGATAGGTCCCACCTAGTGATGCTGCGAACCAGGTGCACATCAGAATCTTCTAGAAACAAGTCTTCTCCCATAAGAAACTGTCGGAGCAGACACCTAGACATGAATGTGTTCTGAGGCAGGGACTTTTCCTGGTGCTGGCCAGGAATTTGTGCTGAGGTCTGAGGAACCTGAGGCCTAAGCATCTTCTCAGGACCACAGTGGCAGAGGACTTGCTCCTTCTTCTTCATCCTGTCCCCGAGGACCTTAGCTGACTGAGAAATGTACACATTCCAGTCCCCTGAAACTGCCACTCTCACAAACCACACAAAACCATAAAATCAGACCACTCCCAGTGGATGGCAGATTTCTTAGATTTTCTCGTAAAAAGAGATACGTCATTTTAAAAACCAACCACCAGTAATTCGACTTAAATTAACATCTCTCTAGAAAGCTAAAGGGTTAAATCTGTCACCACGATGCACCCTATTAATCAATGGATTGTGGCGACATCCTGGGGTTCAGAATACGCCAGCCAAGCAAAGCATGAGGCCAGACTATCATCCAGTCAAAGGGTCCTAATTGACAGTCTAGACTAAATGTCTCTTACTTCTTCCCTGCCCCCGATGCTAATGCAGGTTTCCATTTAGCTGGGATTGTTCTGTTTATGTGGTCGCCATTCCCACACTGGTAGCTCCTTCTGCTGTTGGTTCAGTGTATGGCACCTCTACCTGTGCCTAGCTTGTGGGAGGATGTCTTCACTGGGCCACGAGGGTCAAGCAAAAGTCCAAAAGATCGGAGACTGGAAAGCAGGGTCTAACTGTCTTCAGGCAGGGTGATTGCATGCACATGTCACTCATGGAAGCTAAGTCCCACCCCATTGGATTGAATGCTCTAATGTCTTCGTTGTGACATAAACTTTGGACCACAGAGCTGCACATCTTTAATTTCATACTCTGGACCCCACCAATGATGTGGGTATCCCTGCTTCGGAGAAATCTCGGCCTGAAAGTGGGTCTTTAGTTTTCACTTCACGTGGGTTACGGGCCATCCTTTCACCATGGTTTGCGTCGTTGACACAATGTAGGGTCTATCAGGTCTACTTTGGAATGGTATTGATTACGCTTATGTAAGGGTCTTGACGTTTTGTCTCAATGCGTAATAGCTGCTCCCTGAAAGAAGAGTTAGTGGGAAGAAGGAACAGCAGGTGTTGGTTGTCTTCCCAGAGAGGAGAGAGTATACAGCGGGAGGAGGATTATTTGGGAAAGGGGGAGGGGGAAGGATCCATGAGGAATTATTTAGAAGAAGGAGAGACCATGAGGCTCCATGGGAAAGGGGTTTATTTGGATGGAGGAAGAGGGGAGAGAACACCAAGATGAACAAAAGGGCGTGTCCAGCCCCTGTTTCATATAAGGTAACTTAGTTACAGATGGCTCATGTGTGGGTCACCTAGATGACCCGTCGCGTGCCTGGGGTGTTCCTCAGCATGTCACACAAGCTATAAGAAATGGGCTTCTCTTCCTTGCTTTGAGATGAACCGTTCTAAACACAGACGGGAAGCCAGCATTTTTCTGGCAGAGGAAGGAATTTTAAGTTTAATGTGCGACATAGCCAGTGTCAGTCACTGTGGTTATGAAGATGCCTGCGTGAGGTTTCGCCTCTCATGGGCATGGACTCGGATAACATCCATTCATTCTTTGATAACACATAGAGAGATTAGCTTTGGTGAGAAAACACAGACTTTTATTTCCTGACTGAAAGAATCTATTTTCTGAGACATGTTTTTACTCCCCACCTCCTGCTGGGAACTCTGTTCGGTGGCCCTGTTGCGTGAGCTTTTCCTGAAGAGACATAAATAAATATTTACTAGTCCCACAGATAGGACACCAATCACATACCAAAGAGATGATTCTATCGAAGCCTCCCTTGAACCAATGAGTGTAGTGAGTTGTTTATAGGAGGGCAAGTGGGCAGGCAGCTGCAGTGCCAAAAATGTCTGTCTCCCCAGCAATTGTCAACTTATCTATCCTTGGGGTGGGGGTTTGTGAGCCCCTCTGTCATGGGCAGTTAATACACCCAGCATTTAGGAGTAACAGTTTAAGGGGGCAATGGTCATGTTATATGAGGCTACTGTTCTATAACAGGCCCCTCCAGTCAGCCCTCTTCCGTCATTGACAGAGCTGCAAACACATGCTTGCTCAGCGGAGTGGTTGGAATCCCTGCAATTCCTCTGCTGGGGTCAGAACTTTCTGACTGACAGCCAACTAGAGCCAGCCCCCTTCACTTGGGTAGTGCCAGGCCTCCATAAGCTCTTCTTTTTAACGACCATATTTTCTTGTTTACATGATTGAGTTTAGCATAGCTTCCTAAGTGGCTCCTAAAAATGACCATGGACTTTGTCAATAGCAAAACTTGCTGAGCAAGCGAAGCTGGATCTCTGTACTAAACAAAGCCTGGCACCTGCGGCCACATTGAGTTCCATGGTAAGAACGTCTGGGTTGATGATTTTCATGTTGATATATAGCACTTCCAAATGGAAGTTTTCTATTTAACTGTAGCTCCTTTTGTGAATATATTGATTATTTTGGCAAGTTCTAGATTAACAGTTTACAACTTCAGTACAATTATAGTAGTAGTGTATTGCCACTAATTACTACAGACTAAATTACAGCTTATTATTTGAGGTTCTGTTTGGTTGTGATGAACATAACATTTATTATAATGGTGCTACTATTTTAGATGTTATCCATTTTGAGTAAACTCAGTAAGTTTTAGGTTAGGTGAGAAATTATTGAGTATTATCACCATAATATTCATCAGAGTAATGACTCAAATATATTCTTGAATTCAGCTTTGAAGCATTTTGAGAATTTTTGTGTCTAAGTTCATCGGGGAAATGGGTCTGTAATTTTCTTCTTTTACTGCTTTTAGTATAAAATAGATACTAGTTTTGTGCAAAACAGAGCATCGTTCCTGTCTTTTCTATGTTGTGAGATAGTTTGAGAAGCATTACTCTTAATTCTTCTTTGAAGGTTTGGTAAAATTCCCCTGTAAATCCATGGAGGCCTGAGCATATTTTATTTGGAAGATTTTAACTACCTCCCCAGGCTCATGTTTTGTTATAGATCTATTTGAACTGTTTCTTTCCTCTGGTTTCATTTTGATGGGTCGTATGCATCTAGAATTTCATCTGGTTTCCTTTTTTTTTGAATGGATGTCTTCAAGAAAGACCTAAATGTTTTTTTCTGAATTTCCTTTGGTATCTGTTGTAATGGCTTCTTTTTCATCTCTAATCCTTATTTATTTGGTCTTTTGTTTTCATTTTGTTAATTTGGCTGATGTTTTGTCAATAATTCTATCTGCTCAAAGAGGCAACTTTTTATTTCAGTAAGTCTTCATTCTGCTTTTGTTTCTACTTCGTGATTTTCCACTCGAACTTGAGGATTTATCCCCGTCTTCTGATTTGGAATTTGGCTTGTTCCTGTGTTTCCAGATCTCTAAGGTGTATTGTTGTTGTTATTTGGTATGTCTCGTATTTCATAATGTAGTTACTTAGAGCTTTAAACCTCTCCCTTGGACTTCTTTGTGTCGCGCCGGTTTTGGTTTGTTGTGTTCTTATTTCCATTTGATTTTCACCATTTTTCTTGTATTTAAGTCCCATTTGTTCTTAAATAGTGTAGTGTTTAACTTCAGTAGTTGACGAATGTTCTAGGGTTTTAAATGTCAGCTTCTCAATATTTGTTCACACTTACTTGCTGTCCTACCACGGCACCTATTTGTGTTCCATAGGCTGATGGGAATATATAATTTATAATTTCTGATAAATTATTTCTGTAGCTGTCAGTCGAGGCTACTTAAATGATGTCATTTAAGTTGCATATTTATTGCTTGCTTTTGTTGGGAAGACCGGTTATTTAGTGACAGTGGACTATTAACATCCCCAGTTACTCTTACTCCAGCTTCAATCTAGCTTTGCGTTTCCCAATAGTTGTTTAATAAAATTGGGTGCGCCTCTGCATGGGGCACCTGTATTTAGCATCATAATCTCCTCTTGATGCATTCTTTCCTTAGCCTGTATGAAATGGCCATCTTCCTTGTTTTATACTGTTTCACCAGGTATTAAAACAGAGACCCGTGCTTCTTCCCTGGTTCTGCTTGTTTGGAATATCCCTTCCCATCCTAAGTGAGTGTCTGTCTTTTATGATGAGGTATGATTATTTGAAGGCAGCAGATAGATGACTCTTCCGCTCTTCCTTCTCTTCCTCTTCTCCCCCTCCAGTTTCCTATCCTGTGTCTTTGGGTTGGGGACACTGAGTTAGTTCATACTCAGTTACTACTGAAGCTGTGCACTGCTCTCCTTGTTCAATCCTCTTACATTTCTTCCTTATTTCATCCACCTGCTTTTCTGGATTCTCAGTCAGCAGTTTATGTTCTTGGTCACCTTCTTTCAATGGTAAATATTCTTTACCATTCTGTCTGTGATTTCAGATAACTCACGCTCACTAGATACCATTGCTACCCTGTTAACTTTTAGAGGATTTACACTGTCATAGATTTTTATGTTTCTTATATTACTACATTACTGATGTTATATAACACACACACACACACACACATATATATGTATATACATATATATATTTCTTACTTTTTATCGGCTGTTATCTTTCAGTTGGGAAATTTGTCATGCAGGACTTGGATGTTGGACAGTTGCGTTCCCTACTCCTGGAACTCAGCTGCCTGGTGGGAAGAGTGAATTCCTGACACACTTAGCTGAGGTGGACTTCTCAAATCCCTCTGGCTCCACCAGGCTCTGGGTGTCGTACCTTATACAGGAGGGGCAGGTAGGAGCCGTTGGTCTCTGTCTCTTGTGTTCTCGGGGTTCTGGCATGTGGGGAAAGGGAGGCTGTCAATCTTTTCCTGGCAGTTCCCTTGGGTTTCTGCACTGCACCGTGTCCTCTGCTGGTCCCGCTGTTCCAGTGTGTATGGGGAGAGCAGCTGTTCCTTACAGTTTCTGCCTTTCTTTACTCAGCAGCTTGATTAGGAAGCCAGGCCACCAAGCCCTGGAGAGCGCTTCCAGCTGGGCAGTGATTCCCAGCTTTCCTGACTGCTCCCGGGTTTAATAAGCTTCTTTACAGACCTTGTCTCTTGGAAGTTAAGAGCTTAATGTGTGTTATTTTCAAGTGGAGCCTTTTGAGATGTAATTCAGTCATCAGAGTGGAGCCCTTGTGAATAGGGTTAGTGCCCTTATGATAGAGACTGGAGAGAAATGTGTAGCCACAACAATAGATTAAAGTGTAGAGATAAAAATGGGTAAATTATCTTTGGGGGGAAACATACATTGCAAAACTTGAATCAAGAGGAGAGAGGAATGACAATATCGGGGAATGTATAAAAGACAAAAGAGAAAATCCCCCATCAAAATTAATGACTTTCAGATCTCTCCGTGGACCCATAGTCTTTGGGCAATGAAGTGTGATGGGGGAACTGTAGAGGGATGTAGACACCCCTGTCCAAACTATGGCTGTGGGCACTGAAGAGGGATGTAGACACTCCTGTCTAAACTGTGGCTGTGGGCACTGTAGAGGGATGTAGACACCCCTGTCTAAACTGTGGCTGTGGGCATTGTAGAGGGATATAGACACCCCTGTCCGAACTGTGGCTATTGGCACTGTAGATTGGTGTAGACACCCCTGTCCAAACTGTGGCTGTGACCTAATCCAGGTCTCTGAGAACACACGAACACATAGTTGTGATTCATTGGCTAGGGTGAACACAAGGCAAGGTCTTTGCAAAAAAAAAAAAAAAAGCCTACGGTCTGTCTATCACAAGGTTGATTGGTGGGTTCTAGGGCCTTTGTAATGTTGTGGTGTGCATTTGTGCAGAGAGAAAAGGAGCATCTCTGCCCACATCAGGGCTGTGGGACTGATTCTAACACCCTAAACTGTGACCTTTATTTTGGATCCTGATGAACTATACTCAGGGGTCCCCATGAAACCAAGGACAGGCTTTATATTTTAGGGTGCTCTGTCACTTCAGGGTAATTCTTACATTTTTGAAGGAACAAGAGTACAAGTAATCTCCTGCATGATATAGAAACACACATGACAAAGTATGTTGCGCAGAGTACTCTGTGTTTGCTCTCTAGCCTGTGGTGGTTTAAATGGGCAGTGTCCTGATACTATGATCATGTCTGTGAACATGAGGACCCCTAATGGGGTTGTTTCTGAAGGTTAATGACCTTTGCTGCAGGAAGTGCGTCACTGGGAGTGGGCTTGAGGTTTTAGAGGTGACACCCTCCCATGCTTCCTGTTTTCTCAGTTTCCATTGTGGATGCTCTGTGCTGAGAGCACACCTTGCTCTTGCTTCCCCATCTTCTTTGTCTGTTGTCATGCCGACCCTACCCCATGGACCAGATCCTTATTGGAGCTGTGAGTCTGAACAAGCCCTTTCTCCCTTAAGTTGCGTTTGTTAGGGTATATGTTTCCATAGCAACAGGAAAGTAGCTAATACACGGCTCTTTGTAGGATATTGTTTTCTAACGCCTTCTCAGGTGGCTCCACCAGCTTTTTCCCATCTTCTGTTTGAATGTGGAATGCATTAGAGGATGCATAAGGTGGAGGAAATTAGGTCTAAAATTTTCTTTATTTACTATACAATTATATATTTAGGAAACCAGAGGAAGCAATTATATATTTAGGAAACCAGAGGAAGTAGAAGACTTAGATAATGATATGGATGATCAGAATTTAAGAATAAAGTAGGGGTCTGTGAAAGACAAAGGGAAGAGAAAGAAGTTGAAAGAAAAGACACCATTGCCAAAGTAATGGGAAGGAAATAAACTTTAAAAACTCCCAAGAAAAGAATGACAAATATTAAACAAATCCAGGGATTTGTGCCAAAATTGGCCATGTAGAAAAGTCGCCCATTTGGAACATATGTATGTAACAATGCTGCTCTGGTTCAGGCACAGTTCTGATTACTGAAACTAAAATTTGAGTCTGGGAAATGGCAAAGATGTGATGGCAGTCATGCCACGGCATGGAAAGGGTTATTTTTTCCCTGGGAGAGGAGGCAGCGGAGGGTACCTAGCCTTGGGAAGCCCTTCCCAGGGACAGCTTAGACCCTGCCCGTTGTCTTGTACTGTCGGGGTACATAGGAAGTCATCCAACATGGACAGAAAACTAGCAACACTCAGACCAGGAGAGCGAGGGGTAAGATATTTCATTAGAGCTGCCTTCTGTTCTTCAATAAATGACCTTCCCCTGGGTGGGTCTGGTGGTTTACAAAGTGCCCCCGAGGTCCTAAAGATTAGCCACGTAGCATGTGTGGCATGCACAGAGCTCTGTAAAGGCACACGCTAGAAGAACACTGCCAGTTCCTCCCCTTTTCCAGCCCGTCCTCTCTCCTCCCCGCTGACGTCAGTGGCTACACAGAGGTCCTGTCAAGCAAAGCTGTAATCTGGAAACATCCACCCCCCAGCAAGGGAAAGCGAGCTCTAACCTCAGAATCTGCCTAAAGCATGCAGGACCTGATTCTGTTGACATTGACAGGGTATGGGACCCAAGGCTGCCTCCGTGTTGGTCAAGTGCTTTGCCCTGAGCCAGACGCGCAGGACAGTTACCAGATTTCTAGTTCTACGTCAACCAAATCTTGAAGTTTTCTGTTCCGGTGGTCAACAACTTCAATAAAGATATTTACTAACTAGGCCTTGACTTAGGTCGCAAGTGTCATCGGACACATGGTTCTTGTGAAAAGAAAACACTGTTTCTGAAGTCCCAGGAGACATTGTTGAGTTTGTTTGCTTGTTTCTGCCAATTAACACAAAGTCTTCATCAATATTTTTTTTTTGTAAAATGCTTTCTATCTTTAGGAGAAAGTTGCAAATGAAAAATCTGTAGGATGTATAACATTTATTAAAACAAAAGTTTAAAAGAATGTACTATTGGAGGGTTGCTCAGCTCCCGTACATTACACATCAACAGAGCTACACATCCCTAAGTAATGAGGCCCTGTAGACCAGAGAATGACAGATATGGGGATATGTTTTCCTCCTGAGTCATCTCTGGTCTCCCTTGGCGCAGGACTTCCAGGACTGCTGTTTGCGAGGGATGAGCCAAGCCTCCCATTTCATATGTTGAGCTCAGGAATCTGAGGGAAGAGGGTAATAAGTTCAAGGCCAGTCTGGGCTATGGGAGGAAGTTAAATGTCAACTTGGGTAGCTTCACGTGATCCTCTTTGAATAGAGGAGTAAAGAGAGGCCTTGGGCTATTGCTCTATGGCAGAACATTTGGTTCATATGTGTGAGGCCTGAGTTCAGCTGCCAGGGAAGCACCACCACTATCGTGAAGTCTATTGCTTGGATGTCACATTTCCATCTGTCACTGGCAACGTTCAGTAGTAGTAGATGCTGCAACAGCAGGAGTACGTTTCAGGGCGTTTGGCATTTGCTCTAAACCTAGCACTGCCTGGTTTAGCTGCCTAGAACCCCTAGCGCAAAGGCAATAAGTTTCCGTGGCTAGGCAAAGTGCAGGGCATTGCATTCTGCGTCATTGGGATACCAAGAAGGCATGTGTGCTGTTGTCCCCAGAAGGCTCGCTTCATGAGGTGAGAGTGTAAGGCTGGCTGGCAAGTGGCACCCTCTCATCCCTCCTTGATGGTCACCGTGGCTCTAAAGAGGCACTTCTCGACTCTGAAGAAGCATGTGGCTTTTTTATCAACATTTGGATGACAGACCATGTGAATCTACTCAGTCTGGAAAGGCATAATTGAATCTTAAGCCTGGAAAGGTCCCCTTGTTCCTTGGGATGACTCCCACTGATAATGTATCCCAGCGCTTGGATCCTCAGTCCTGAGTTCCTCCAGCGGCTGAGGACAGGAATTCATGGCCAGAATTCTGCAGCACTGTGCTTGCTTGCGGTTGTATGGTAGATGGCAGTTTGAATCTTATTAAGTATTATAGGACAATGGTAACAATTTTTTGAGTATACTTGATTTTCGGTTCTTAAACAATGGGAGAAAAGCTTGGTAGAAGCCTGAATCACACACTTTTCAGTTTGAACGAACTCAGAGAAACCTACTGAACAGGAACTGAGTTATGTTACATTTATCCCCCAAAATACAGCATCTCTAGAGTCTGCGAATCTAATTTATGAACCCTCATATCCCTACTCACTTATCATTGTGTTGGCCTATGGCAATCTTTCTCTCTCTTTTTATTGTTTTTATTGAGCTATACATTTTTCCATTCCCTTTCCTTTCTCCCCTCTCCTCTTCTACTCTCCCCCTGCCCCCTACACTTGCAATTTACTCAAAAGATCTTGTCCTTTTCTCTTTCCTAACGGGATCCTAAAGGACCCTAAAGGATCTTAGGGTCCTTTTTGTTGTCTAGATTCTTTGGGGTTGTGGACTATAGGCTTGTTATCCTTTTCTTTAGGTCTAATATTTATTTATGAATGAGTACATACTATATTTGTCTTTCTGGGTCTGAGTTACATCACTATGTTTATTTCTAGTTCTGTTTATTTGCTCCTGAATTTCAAGATGTCATTTTTTTTACTGCTGTATAGTACTCCATCGTGTAAATGGACCACATTTTCCTTATCCATCCTTCAGTTGAGGGGCATCTAGATTGCTCCCAGGTTCTGGTTATTATAAATAACTGGATATCAAAATACCAAATAATCCAATTGAAAAATGGAGAGCTAAACAGAGAACTCTGAACAGATGAATCTCAAATGGCTGAAAAATGCTTCAGGAAATGCTCAACTTCCCTAAGTCATCAGCAGAGAAATGCAAATCAAAACAACTCTGAGATACCATCTCATACCTGTCAGAATGGACAAGATCAAAAAACACTGATGACAGCTTATGCTGGAGAGAATATGGAGTAAGGGGAACACTCCTCCATTGCTGGTGGGAGTATAAGCTGGTACAGCCATTTTGGAAATCAGTATGGCAGTTTCTCAGAAAATTAGAAATCAATCTTCCTCAAGACCCAGCAATACCACCTTTGGGCATATACCCAAAGGATACTCAATCATACCACAAGGACACTTGCTTAACTATGTTTATAGTGGCACTGTGGCAGTCTCTTAGAGCCATTTGTACCTAAATCATTTGAAACCAGTATGCTAAAAGGCAAATGTTTTCCCACAGCTCTTGCCAAGACAGGGATTTAATGCTATTTTCCATCAGCTGATGAATGCATAAAAATCTATCCTGAAAATGCACTATGTGATACCATTTATCCCTAAGAATGATACAATTTTGTGGTTTGTAACCTGGATAAGCCTGGGGGACATATTAAGCAAGCCAAACTAAGCCCAGAAAGATAAATATAGCATGTTTTCACATACACTGAGCTTTTAAAACTTGATTTCACAGAAGTTCCAAGGGGCAGGTAACAAGAGGTTAGGAGTGTGTTAGCCTGCGTGGGCTGCATCATGTTGTAGCTAGACATGGAAATTAGCTCTGGTGTGACATCGCACAGTTGAGTGAACATAGGCGGAAGTAATGCACAATCGTGGTAATTCATGTTTTTTTTTTTCTCAGAGTCTGGAAGGCTAGATAGGATCCGAGGGTCTGAGGCACTAAGGGGATATAGCCATAGTAGAATTCTTCCTTAGCATGGTCAAGGCCCTGGGTCTGATTGTTGTGGGGTGCTGTGGGTTGCATTCCACCACCCAGCTCCTGCCACTGGCTAGCTTTACCCGAAATAACAACATAAAACTGTATTCTTTTAAACACTGCTTGGCCCATTATATCTAGCCTCTTCTCAGCTAACTCTCGCACCTGGACTAGCCCATTTCTAATAAGGTGTGTAGCACCCCAAGGTGCGCTTACCGGGAAGATTCTAGCCTACATCCATCCTGGGTCAGAGCTTCATCGCATGTGCCTCAGAGAGCAGAGCTATCGCCTCTGCCTGGGAGAGGGGAGCATGGCATCTCTGCTCCAGAGAGCAGAGCTGTCAAGTCTGAGCTCACTTCCTCTTCCTCCCAGCATTCTGTTCTGTTTACTCCTCCCACCTATGTTTTAACCTATCAGGGCCAAGCAGTTTCTTTATTGCTTAACCAATGAAATCAACAGATTGATATATGACGCTCCCACATCATCTGATCTTTAGTACAGTAAAAACAATAACAATAAACCAGCAAATGTACACTTTTTCTCTATGTAGCTAGAAAGCCTTATAAAATGTAAAAGTTTAGGGCAAGTGATGGATATTTTAATTCTTTGGTCATTATACAATGTATACATATATTGAAACATAGTATTGTACCCTATAAATAGACACTATTGGTATGTGCCAGTCAAAAGATGAAAGTAAATGAAAATTTAAACCATCCTATTCAAAGCTGTGATGGTTTATATTAATTGTCAACTTGGCAGGCTCCAGAGTCACATAGGAGACAAGCCTCCGGGCATGCCTGTGATGTGTTATCTAGACTAAGTTAGCCTTTTGATGTATATGTAGGGGTCCTTGTATTAGAGTAATAGATATGGGAAGAAGACTCACCCTCAATACGAGTCGCACGGTGACATGGGCTGTGGTCTTGGACTGGATAAAAGGAGAAAGGGAACTGAGTACCGACATTCATCTCTCTGCATGCCCCGACTATGGATGCGGTTGATTGGCTGCCTCACTTGGGCTGAGCGTTCCTGAATGGTCACTGTGCTCATCACACTTGGCAGGTGACTTTGATGTGGCAGTTAGTGCCCGTTAGCCTAGCCCTTGCTAGGCCAAGGAAATACTGATGTGAGTTAGAGGCCAGCACATGTTACGTAATGAGTTCCAGGCCACCTTGGGGGTATAGAGTAAGACCCTATCTCAAAAGACAAACACAAAGCAAACATACAAACAAGCCCTCCAGCAAACCTGGTGTAACAGCCATTCTAGGGGAAGTAGATCTATTTTTAAATTGTTGGCCCTGCTACAGTAGGTGCACATATATATGTATGTATATCCATTTGTGCATGGTGCATATTGATAGCATGTGTGACTTCCTGTGGAGGCCAGATGTCAATGTCAGGTAACTTCTTGGATTGTTCTCTCACTCGCTTTTAGAGAAAGTGTCTCATTGAATCTGGAGTTCCCTGACTGTCTTTAATTGCTGGCCAGTGAGCTACAGGGGTCACAGACTTAGGTCTCACTTTCCATGTGGGTGCTAGGGATCTGGACGAAGGCCTGCAAACACTTTGCTGACCAAGCCACTACCCAGCTCATGCGTCGTTTTGTTTGTTTGTTTTTGATGTCTTAGATTGCATGCAACCATTAACACAATGAACATATTCATGAAGCCTACACACCAATGAAATTTGGACCCTGTGCTCATTCTCAAAATAAGGTTAGACCCTGATTGGCCAGGGGAATGCTAAGCTGCAGTAACGAATAGGAGACTCAAGGTAATTAAATCATCTAAGGAGTATAGAAAGTCTTCACGTCAGAATCCCCACATGGGCACTTCTGTCATGTAGACTCCATGGCCTCCAATGTGAGGCTACGGACATTGATCTATGTGTCCTCTTTCCAGCCAACAGAAGCCCTGCAAGCATCGTATCCTGTTCCAGACTTGGAGGGAAAATCCTCAGGGAAACCTAGGTTGGGGTCACAGCCTCCTGCCATGAGTCTAGGAATTGAGATTTCTGTCTGGAAGACAGGCTACTACTATAGAAAACAAGGACATGAGTTTTGGTGGACTGTTTTATGGGTTAAATCCAC
Organism: Microtus pennsylvanicus; assembly: GCF_037038515.1. Lineage (NCBI taxonomy): Eukaryota > Metazoa > Chordata > Mammalia > Rodentia > Cricetidae > Microtus > Microtus pennsylvanicus. The sequence goes on from NC_134596.1 coordinate 12,587,922, forward strand.
ATGATAAGAAAGCTATGTTGGCCTGTAATTTATAAATTCATATAGACAACTGAGATAACTTTGGCTTTCATTCAACTTGAAATTTAAGAGAATAAATATGGAGTTGGATGTTTGCTTCCAAATCAGTCCTTCCTATTGAAATGGTTTCTAAGCCCAAGGTGCCCTCATGTTCTACACCCAGCTAATGTTGTCCTCAGCCGTACCTAGGGGACCATCTCATCTGGCAGGCTAAATCCCTTCCACTTCCTCCCTGGAAGTGTGCACCCAGATTTACAAATATGTGAAGCCATTGTTACAAAAATATTACATCCTGGATGCAGATGACCTAATTCTAGTCTCTGGCTCTTCAGTTGGATGTTCATCCTGAGGCCAAACAGACAGAGAAGACAGTGGCACCAACGATCCCTTCAGGAACTCTTAAGATATCTGGCGCTCTGTTTTGTGGTGAGCCTTATGTGTCAAGAGGACACTCGTGTTCCCAAGTCTTATTTTTTTCTCACTCCATTTTTGGTGGTGCTGGGATTGAATCCATGGCCTCAGTGCACGCGAAACAAGTACCCCGCCATGGAGCTATAGACCCTTATGCAAAGTGCTTCATAAAATGTAGTAAGATGACTTTATCACTAGGTGGCGTCACAAAGAACACGAGCTTGGTCTTCAATCATTATCTGTTTGCCAAGTTTTTCTCTTGCTTAAGCGTTGCTATTTCACAATATCAAAACTTGGTCATTGCTAGTCTCTCTCTGTGATCAGAAAGGAGGAAATATATCATCACTCTACCGTTTTAGGTTTTTCTATTCAAGTATGCATGAACAGACATTATCATATTGATTGCCACCTTTTAGCAATTCTATAAAATGGAATTGACAACAATGAGGCCATAATCTAAGAAGCGATGGTAAATGGCAACCATATTACTTAGAAGAGAAACTGTGCAGGCCTGCTTAGCCATGTTCTATAAACAAGGCTGCCATTGCTGCTAGAAGGGTGGTCTGGCACTTTTGGGCCCGCACCTCAGTCAGTCCTTGGGACCTGCGTTGACTGCCTTGCCTCAGCAGGGTGGAAAGTTGCCCGCTATTATGTGCTGGGGAAACTACTCTCAGAGAGACAGCTGACCACCCTGTGGCCTCTTAGAATCAGATTGCTTTGCTGTGGGTTGCAAAGTAATCCCTGCCCAGAAGGACTTGAGGCCACCTCAGAAGGTACCGAAATCTTTGGGAATGCCCAAGAATATATGTTTCAGATTGGCCATGCGTTTGTAGGGTAGAATGAGCATAAGACTTTCCGTGGTCAGTCGGAGTCCCCGGAGTAGGATCAGTTCTGGGGCAGCAGGAACCATGGCTGAGCAGTCCAGGGAGGGGCCTGTGAGGCCGCGAGGAGGAAGACTATACTGTCTTTCCTTGCCAACTCTGCTCCCGAGTTGCTAAGCATCGGTCATGGCTGGGAAGGGGTGCAGGGCTCCCACTGTTAAGGCTGAGTTTTCACACCCCTCCCGCCTCTCCTGTGTCCTTCTAGCTTCATTTCTGATTATAGCTTCATGTCTTTTTTTCCTTCCGGTCTTCCATGATTCTAACAAGAGTTCGAGTTTCTAGGGAAACCACTAAATATCATCTGCCATAAAATACTCTGGGGGTTTTCCGGTAAGGCATCAGCCAGTGCCTCCATGCAGTGCAGGGACTAAGGTCTTAGAATGTTTGGATTCTGGTGGAGGAGCAGGTGTAATACAACAGGATTGTTAGGAGTTAGCCAACTTCCACAGGTCTTCTGTGTTTATCTCTCTGCGTGGGATAAACGTATATACATTTGTATACAGACAAATGTTTCTATCATGGTAAGAAATGAAAGGCCAAGCTTTGAGGCCATATTATACAGTATTGACGGTAACAAGAGCTTTTAGGGAACATGCACTGGGCTCATTTGTACAATACAGGCATATCCTCACTCCGTCAGGGAAGCCTCACATAGCCAGTCGCGTAGCCAGTGGCGGTAGAGAATCACTCACCAATGGTTAGTCTGACACAGGCTGGATGGGTTCTGAACTCTGACCATCTAACAAATTAGCCTACTATAGCAAAACTGTGCCTTTGAGGTAATGGCTCTCTTTTGTTTATAGGGGGTAATTTAGATACTAGATTTTACAATTTAATGAAAAACAAGTTATGTGCTGTCGTAGTACTTTTCATATGATGACCACAGCTCCCTGGTGGTGATATTCTTGCACCCTGGGCAGCAGAAGGGAAAGGCTGTCATCCCTGGAAAATGCTCGTCTTGATGGGCGAGCCGTGTCTGCCTTCTCTCATGACCCTCATCCCTCTCAAAAGGGAGCATGCCTGTTTCCTCAGCAGCTGAACGCTAGCTCTGTCTCGGCTTACTTGGTAACCTGTAGTGTACTGAACCAGGCAGCCAACGAGCTTCCAAAGGGCTCAGCATCCTCTTCTCCTTGCTGAATCCACCAATGCTTTAGTCCTGGGTACCCGACCCTGTCTCAGCTTCTGAGCCTAGTAGGAAAACCTGGTCCTCAGCTCTGTACCTTTCCCTGGACATATATGCATGAGTTGGCCAAATAAATAAGTAAATAAATAAATGAGTAAGTGGAACTCAGTGAAGAGATGGTGTATATTCGGCTCTATTCAATTCCCTTTAAAATTGCATTTTTATTGTGTTATGTAAAAGCACATACAAACATGAGTATATACCTCACACACACACACAATGCACTTATACACCATAGCACTCCCGTGGCAGTCAGATGACAGTTTGTAAGAGTGAGATCTCTTTGTTTACCATGTTGGTGTTGGGGATCAAACTCAGTCTTCAGCTGGGTAGCAAGGACTCTACCTCCAGAGCCACCTCGTTAGCCATTAGCCTACTTCTTCTTTTTCTTATTTGCCCAACTACTTTCTTCATGCTACTAAATATGGATTCTGGATGGAACATGTAGGTGATGCGGAGTGAAGATGGGCTTAATCAGAAACCTCGTTCAACATGGAATTATATCTGTGAAAACCTAAAATGACGGGACATTGTTAAATTATCCTGGCAAGAGTTGAAGGTACAATTTGAGGGTGTGTGTCTTTCCTGTGGTCAGTAAGCTATGTTCGGTAGGTAAGTGCTATAGATCCAAGACCGGTTTTTCTCTCCCCTTCCTCTGGGTCCCCTGAAAAGCCGTTTTCAAGTCTCTGCTCGTTCCAGGGTGTCATCCCAAGAGTGACAATCCACTTTCCATTGTGTGGAGAGATGTGCAACGTGAGCTTTTCATTTTCAAAAGGAGGATGCAGCCAAGAGAACAGTGCAGAGCAGAATGCAGCTGCTCACCGAGGGACGCTCTGGCCAGCCTTGGGGCCCCCATGACACTGTCAACCCGAACGGCCCTGATGGACCATGACACTTTGCTCTTTCAGTGACAGCAGTAGAAAAGCAACTCCAGTGTTCCCTTGTCCCTCCTTCCACTGCAGCCCTCTGCGGGGGATTTTACTCAACAGCCACAACACTGAGCAAACTCTAGTTCTCATGAAGAAAACACTGGTCCGTTTAGACCTGCCTGCTTGCATTCAAACTGCAAAGGGGAAAACAGTCTCTGCGGGAAGGTGGTGTGTGCTTCCTCCTCCTGGGAATGACGGGTTTTGATCCCTCGTACCTGGCAGGCAGTCCCGTTCAGTGAGAGTCAGAATGAATGAGCTGTGGTGTCTTAGCCCAGTTAGCTTGGATTAAAAACCGGGCTTCTGGGCAATATCCCTGGCATATTTATATATCCCTATTTCTTTTTTTTCTAAATCATTCTAGAGCTAGCAGTCCTTATGCGAGCAGTTATGTTCATATAAACCTTGCTCACTGATGACCGCGTGTCTATGGAATCAAAGAATCGTTTCCGCTGTTCTCCCCTGTCTGAGTGTTCACCAGCCAAGATGACCTTTCATCGCTGGCTGTCGGAGCCTGAGTGAGTCTCAAGGGTTGCTGCTGACTGATCTGAAAGAACAGCTGGCCCATACACAAACAAGCCAGCATCTACTGATACTTGGAAGAGTTGAGGCCACTTTTGATGGGATGCTAATGCATGTTTTATGACACAGCTTAAATGTTCCTAAAATAGGGAAAAGATCGACCCATCCAAACAGACACATTTAAAATCACCCTCTGGGCCCCTGGCATTAATAAAAGACATAGGTGATGGAGGAAGGCCATTGGCTAATAAAGGAACTGCCTTGGCCCATTTTATTGGTTAGGACATAGGTAGGTAGAGTAAACAGAACAGAATGCCGGGAGGAAGAGGAAGTGAGCTCAGACTCGACAGCTCTCCTCTCGGGAGCAGACGCCTCAGAGAGAGACACCATGCTCCCTGCTCCTGGGTAGACGCGCACGATGAAGCAAGCCTCCAGGTCAGACATGCTAAATCTTTCCTGGTAAGACCGGAGCGACACAGTTTATTAGAGATGGGTTGATAGGGATATCAAAATTAGCCAGTAAGGGCTAGAGCTAATGAGCCAAGCAGAATGGGCCAAGCAGTGATTAAAAGAATACAGTGTCCGTGTAATTATTTCGGGGCATAAGCTAGCCAAGCAGGTGGCCGGGGTGCTGGGGACGCAGCCCCGCTGCCCTTATTACTACACATAGGGGTCTGTGATCACCTTTTGATGTCAGAGTCGGCAATTCTGTGTGGGAGGAGCTGCTGCTGCCACCACAGGGAGGCAGATGAGTTTTAAAAAAATGCGCTCCACTTGAGCCAGGAGCCACACACAAGGCCACATTTTCTGCCCCCCTGCTCGGCTCTGCCCTCTGGAAAGGCAGCATTTTCATCTGTGTCTTTCCTTATCTCTTTCTTGTTTTATCCTTTAAATTCCTCAGGTTGTAGGAGTGAAGAAAGATGTATCTATTTAAGATCTCCGAGGGCTGGGGAATGTAGCTCAGTATGCGATAGTTCCCTACCATGTGCGCAGGCTCAGCTTCCCTCCTCTGTAGTACAAATGGAAATCCTGAGCTTAGCTCCTCTCATACCATGTCGACAAATGTATGTGCATCATGGCATGGGTTATTGAGACCCATGAATTCCCAAACAAGCACTGGATGCAAACCTCTTCAACACAGTCTGGCCGTGAGCATGCTGGGACTTACTTGATGAGATTCTTCTTTCTGACCACACACACAAAATAAGTGTCCTCATGGGGCACGTGCCAACTGATGGACAGATGAATAAATGTCACCTAGAGTTCCACTTACATGAGCACATCAGCATGCATCACTACCCCAGCTCAATCCCCCACTGCAGCTGTGTCCTTTCTGATCCAAGCAGAGTGCTGTTCTCTGCATCCAGCAACTATAAAGTTTGCTAAAGTGGTTTTGGATGCAAGGTGGACCTGAGCCATCTAGATGAGCAAGGAGGAAGAAGGCTGGATAACCAGTGTTCCCAGAGGGGAGTCAGCACCCAGGAGAGGAAGATGTCTCTGGCTGGTTCCTCCTCAGCTGGTACAAAGGTGTGCCTCCAGCTAGGCAATGTGTAAAGAATGTGTTTGTTCATCTTATCCTTTGGGAGACTAGGAAGACCAAGAGCATAGTACTAGCTTACAGAGAGGGCTTTTTTTATATATATATACATGAGATAGGCTATCACATGGGGACACAGGGCTAGGAATTCTCTTCTTCCCATGAGAACACCACTGCTAACACAGAGGCTCTGCCTTCTGACTTTTTCCTGTCTGGATCACCTCCTCTGTATCTTATTTCCTGGTGCCATCAAGGAGGTTAAGTTTTCAGCTCCTGAATTTTTAGGAAACACATTTAAATCATAGCAGAGAAAATGTCAAATTTCCACCAATATCACCTTCTAATGTCCTAAACAAAGTCCCCATTTTTCTGTGTGTTTCCAGGATTGTATAAAGACAATGAAAGCTTCCTAATGGTACAAGTACAGATGGCATCACACAAGCTGTTCCCAGAGCACAGGCATCATGACCTGTCAGGTTAGATTTTGTCATCCACCGTGACTGTGGCCACATGGGATATTGAAACTCTTTTATACAGTCAGGCCACATGGTGCGATCTGAGTAAAGCCATTTTATTTTCAGTGAGCATGTGCAAAAGACATTATTAAGGTAAATGATCTTTTTAAGGAACCAGTAAGGTTATAAATTGGTTCGAAGGACCGTCAGGTATGCAGACAGCAACCAGGAACATGAAATGAACATGCAAAACAGGGCTGTAGGGATGAGGTGAGCAGGCCTGGTTTTCATCCCGCCCGACTCCCGCACAGCTAACTTGACACCCGAAATAACAACACGGAAACTGTATTCTTTTAAACACTGCCTGGCCCATTATATCGAGCCTCTTCTTGGCTAACTCTCACATTTTGACTAACCCATTTCTAATAATCTGTGTAGCACCACGAAGTGGTGGCTTACTGAGAAGGATTCAGCATGTCTGACCTGGCAGCTGGCTCCATTGCATCTGACCCAGAGAGGAAGAGGCATGGCAATTGCCTAACTTCCCTTCTTCCCAGCATTCTATTCTGTCTACTCCACCCACCTAAGGGCTGGCCTAGCCAATGGCCAAGGCAGTTTCTTTATTAACCAATGAAATCAGCACAAAGCAGAAGACCTCCCACATCACTGTGGTGAGGTCGTTGATGGCCATGGCAGTGGTAGCCATTCCTGCCAGGCTCACACTGCATGACAACACGCAGACACACCGCAAAGCTGGCCGGAAGCACGTGTCGGTCAGAGGTCACGATGCCCCTTCATTCCTTGTTTCAGCACTGATCATGAATTTACTCATTCAGATTATTTCCAGACTCCAAAGGCTGAGTAAAGCTGCTTTTGCTGTGCTTCTCACCCTTATCGAGCAGAAATTATAAAATCACGTTGGATTTCTATTGTGGAAAAAAACTAGAAAACTAATGTTCTTAAAGAAAAGACATAGTTATTTTCAGGAACATATAAAATGTTCCCAGAAGGTGGGTATGTACAGATACAAAACATTTGCTGTAGACACGTTCAGAGACCAGAGAGAGCAATGGTGGGCCTCTGCGGAGAGGGCCAGGAGATTACTGAGCCACGAGGTTGCCTCTAAGGCCTGTGAACTAGGAGAACTGTTCATAGTGCTCACCCATTAAAAGGGCCTTTTGCCTCTCAGCTTGTAAGGAGGAGAGAAGGGCCGCCCCATCAGTGGGTGTTAGAATGCTAAAGTTAACGTGAGAGAGAAGCAGTGTGTGATACATACGCGTTTATACACACAGATATGCACACGCAAAGATGCATTCATATATGCATATGTAGTTTACAATGTTTTTCAGGAAAAAAGACTAGAGCAACAAAAAGGCACATTTTCTATCTCCTTTGATCTTGGAAAAGTACATGCCTGTGCATGCATATTCATTCATGTGCATGCAATGCCCTCCTGCATGTTTGTATGACAGCATATGTATGTATACATATGTATTCCTTTTATTTGCTTTATGTGGATGGGCAAAGCCCTGTCATGAGTGACTTCTATGCTAAGCGGGCCAAGCCACCAGAGGATGGAAAGTCTGCTCACAGAGTTACAGGGATGGTGTGGAGTGTCGTTTGGGGTCATAGGAACCCCTCACCATTTCCGGCGGGTGCAGGGAATCGAGATGTCTCGGAATTTTGGGTGTCACAAGTTCCAAGAAGCATAGGGGAATCTTATTCTCACTGGAAATCAGACAGCTCACATAGATCAGCAGTCCCGTGGCAAATTCAGTACCGCAGTGGCCTTTCCCGTCAGGCCTCAGTTCAGATTGGCACAAGACACCATGACCACCAGCTGCCGGGGCAGCCTGCGCTCCACTGGAAGCATCTACAAAGGTATGGGATTTTTTTTTCTGGGGCAGGAGGAAGCAAGGACCTCTTGGAACTGGCAGAAAATATGTCAGGGCCGGACTTGTTAGCATATTTCACTCTGGTATCCTTCCCAGCGCCGTCTGCTTACCAAAATGAAGAAGTCCTTCCATCTACTTGCCTTTCTTTCTTTTTTTTAAACTTGGGATAAAATACAATTACAACATTTCTCCATGCTCTTTCCTCCCTCCAAACCCTCACAAGTACCCTTCCTTGCTCTCTTTCAAATTTATAACCTCTTTTTTTCATTACGTGTTATGGTGTGCATATGTGTATGTGTGTGTGTGTGTGTGTATTCCTAAGTGTGGAATTTTACATTTTCTGGACTGACCATCTGGTATTGGATAACCAATTGCTGTGCTCTTCCCTGAGGAAGACTGTTTCTCTCACTTCCAGGATTCCTGAGTTATCTGTCCTGCACCTAAGTAAGGTTCAGGAAACACTGGGAAGGAGTGGGGAAGAAAGATTACAGGGAGTGTGCTGTGAGATTAAACCCCCTAGTCTGTCAGAATCCACTTCCATAAAGTCTCACCATCGTGACTGTCCAAGTGAGAGCCAAGCAAAGACGGCACTAATAGACTTACCTAAGTGGACAGGACTAGGACCTCATCCCTACACAAAGGGCTACAGGCCTGCCTTTATTTCAGAAGGCCAAAACACTGTCCTGTGGGTAAAACAAAGGCTTTTTAGGTTTCCCTGGGTGGCGCATCAGGTTTTTAGCCCTTTGCCTAAATGCAACAGGAGAAACCTGCTTCAATGTTGCCTGGCTTTCCTCCTTGAACTTGGAAGTCCCATGCTCTCTTGAGACTTGAATCATTTCCAGGGTCTCTTCTCTAATTGTCATGGAATTGACACTAGATGCGTGTTTTTCTCCACGGCGACTGCACGGCTTTTGAGACACTCCTGAACATGGCTGCTTTGTATCTGGAATCGTTCCTCCCCATCGAACACGGGATGGCTCACCTGCAGCAGGCCGGTGGCACCCTAGCGCAGTAGTGCTATCTCGTCAGCCCAGGGAAAGGGCAAAACAGGTGTGTGGGGGGGGAGGGGTTGAGTCACGCCATGTGTGCCCCCCCCCCCAGTAAACATGTTTTCACACTATAAATGCGGGTTCTACATGAATGACATTTCTTCTCCTGTACCTTGGGGGCGTGGAATCATGCGTGCCTCTCACATGCCTTAGGAGTGCTCGGTCAGTTTCATGGTACTTTCCAGTTTAGGCTTAATGGTGTTCAGACATCAAACACAACCTCGTGGAATCTACAGTGTGTCTAACTGCGTGTGGTCCTGTATCGTTTACTACCTACTGATACCAAAGCCGATGCCCAGCGTGTACGGTGGCAGGAATCGCTCAAGGCCTGTGTCAGATTGCTCTTGGTTAAGCAGTGCGCGAGCATCCAGGAGCAACGCACAAACACTCTTTCTGTTTGTCTTTCAGGGAGGTGCAGCTGTAGAGGACTCTGGGGAGCCACAGATGAATCAAACTGATAGGATGCATTCATTTAATAACTAAGACTCTTGGGGAGAAGTCAGAAGAATCAATGTCTGAATGACAGGTGACCCCATTTATCCTTAGATTAGAGAAAGACAACTACCTAATTACCTTAACTGTGTTCAAATGCGTTTCCCCCTAGCCTCTGACCTGGTAGGCCTCCTCCTCTCTGAGTCTTTGCAGCAGGGGAGGCCTGGCTTGGTGCTACGCTGCAACTCCTCCTCCAACTGTTGTGGAAGAGTCTTACCATGCATTCACAGTACACACTGGGTCTAAAAATCTGGGCTCCCTTGTATCCTAGGCAACCATGGGAACAGACATTCCGGAGTGACTTTGTCTCCACCATGTTTATGTCCCTAACCCTAGTTCCCTGTTTTGACTCTCTGGGACCAAAGGTGCCGGTCATGATGAGTGTTTTGCAGATCCGTGTTGTGCCGAGAGCGTGGGAGGGTTGTTCCATGTACATTCCATACTATACATTGTATTCTGAGGTCAGGTATCTGGTGAACTGTGCTGATTGCAATAGCCAGGGTGATAGACCAACTCCATGAGCCCTGTCGGAGACCAGGCCTCAGTTTTGGTTTACTGGAACCGAACAAGAAGCTCTTGGAAAGACCACAACTCAGGGGCTACCAATCAGCAGGTGCCCCACAGCCTTCTGCTAGTTAAAGATAGCTTTCCCCACCCTGCTTCTGGAAAATCCCTAACCACTAAAGACACCTACCAATCCTATAACAACCCGTAAGCTTGTTGTTTAAACCCACCAATCAGTCCCCAGCCTAACCTCCGCTTTCTGGAATTTCCCTAATCTAGCTTAGAAGGAGCCTGCGAGCTTCTCTTGCGGTCACCATTTTGCCATTTTGTCAGATGGTTTGGCCCCTGCGTGCTGGAGTTTTTGCTCTCGAGAACTTCGTGCTCTTGGTGGTTGCATACGTGTCTGGTTGTCTTTGGTGGTTGCATACGTGTCTGGTTGTCTTTGGTGGTTGCATACGTGTCTGGTTGTCTTTGGTGGTTGCATACGTGTCTGGTTGTCTTTGGTGGTTGCATACGTGTCTGGTTGTCTTTTATGGGACTTCTTGTAAACCCTTACAGTGATTTTCCTCTTTGGCAGCTGGGAGATTAAGGAAGAGACGTTTTGATAGCCACGATGTCTGTCCAGGCTGTATGATCCCTACAAATCAACCTCTTCTGTCCAGCTGTCAGCGTTGAGATCGGATAGCCAGTCTTGTCCCGTCAGATCAGGCAGTGTTTCACCCTGCACAGAGCTGGGTCTTAGTCAGGATAGCATTGTGAACCTAACATCCTGCTTCTCTAGAGCCTGTCCAGTCACCTGTCTCCGTGCCTGCCATCTGCGGTGTAATCCTCCACTCCTGGTAGGGGTCCCTAGGGCGAAAAACTCTCACAAGCCTTTACAGACCCTGAAAACTCAGAGACACAGTATTGCTTGTCCATCTCATAAATGGTTTTCTTTCTTAGGTGGACCTTTGTAACTCTATGACACAGACAAGGTTGTCTTTAGAACATCTCTGCCTTACTTTCTTATTCTTGGGAACGCTTCTCTAGCCACTCTGACATTCACCTTTGTCGGGACTTGTGGGGCACTCCAAATAGCCCAAAATACCACAGTCAGATTGTTTTTTCGTTTTGTGACTATTGACCTTTAAGGTTGATTTTAATTAGTATAGTGGTGTGAAAGAAAATACCCCCAAAGGGACTGGCACTAAGAGGAAGTGTGACCTTATTGGAGTAGATGTGAGCTTGTTGGAGGAAAATGTGTCACTAAGGAGGCTGGCTTTGAGGTCTCATATATGCTCAAGCCACAGATGCAGTGAGATCACTTCCTGTTGCCTGCGCAAGCTGTAGGACTCTACACTCCAATGCCATGTCTGCCTGCATGTGGCCATGTCCCACCATGGTGATCATGGACTAAACCTCTGAAACTGTAAGCCACCCCATTAAATGTTTTCCATTATAAGAGTTGCCTGGTCATGGTGTCTCTTCACAGCAATTAAAATTCTAACTAAGACGATTAGCAATTACTGATTGCTCAAATAAAACAGATCCCAAAGCATGCATTGGCCCAAACATCAGAAATCTGCTCCTTGATTATGTGACACTCAATATCATCACTGGACGTGGGTGGCAGACACCATCCACACACAGGGACACAGGTCAGATAAATCAGTATCTAGGATGACAGGGCTTCGGATTTCATATACTGTGTGACACCTTGGCAGTGTGTTTGTTTAGCTATGTTTGCGTCTCGTGCGGGGACTGAGGGAGGAACCAAGATGCTTCCAAGGCTCCTGGATAAACTGCTGTGCCTGGGGGACTAAGAACATCCACCATCCCTACTGACCATTAGGGGCTGGTCATAGTGAACCTTTCACCTATAATCATGAGCCCGAAGCAGTCACTTGGAAACTTTGCGTGGGCCATCATTGGCTTCTTGGGTCAGGGTACTTACAGCCAAGCCTAGCGATCCATGTTTGATTCTTGCAAGTCATACGTTAGAAGGTGATAAATGTCTTCTGGGGGTTGTTCTCTGGAGAGCATATGTACACATACACAAATATGATATGATAAAATATGATATGATAGAATAAAATTTCTTGCTTGTGTATTGTTCATTGCTTCTTGCTTTAGGGAGTAATGAGCCTATTAATAACGTTTGTGGTTATATGAAATTTACTTTAACAGAGCGTTTTTCCTCTGCCGATAAAAACTACTTGCCACTCTTAGTGGGAGAGGTCTTATCAATTTGGGGACATATTAAAACCTTTAAAGCAATTTGATTTACTTGGTAAAGGAGAAGGGGTGTGTGTGCTGCCAGTTCTTGAGGAATGAGATCCAGTCTTGCTGGCTTTGAGTCCCCCGCACAGCATCAGGTCACCGAGCAAGTCTCACTAGCATCTGGGGTCCAGCACAGAAGCACGGGCCAGCTCCAGAACTGAAAGCTATGAGCAGCCGCAGACAACACTGTGGTGTCTACGTAAGACATCTATTCCCCCTCCGAACACTCAGTAGCTCTTAAAGAACCCCATGACATGGAAGGCAAGCTAGAAAGATGCTGAACGTTATACAATTAAAAGCAGTTTTGAAAAGTTATGCGAGAGAAAACGCTAAAAGAGCCCCCAGCTCAACTTTCTGTGAGAGCCACATTTTCTATGCCAGGGCAGTTTGGATTTCTGCAAGAGAGGACATCTGAGTTTGAAGCACAAGTCCGTATCAGCGGGCAGCAGGTGTCGGAGACTCACCAAAGCATGAAGGTCCTGACACTGGCCCAGATGTGCCTGTCTGTCTCCCCATCTGTTTGCCCTCCAGCAAGGAAGTGAGGTCACAGAGCAGAAGGGCTCTCAGGAGTTTGCCCAGCATGCAGTTGTCACGTGGCCTCGTCCTGTGTGCTGTGGTTATTTCTGTCTGCGAGGAACCCTTTGCAGTCTTAAGCTTGCTGGACTTTCGCTCTGGGCCCTTCCTGCAGCTCTGCTCTTCTTGGTTGCAGCGAGAGCACCCATGACCTTGCTTGCGCTCACTCACAGGATGTCAGAACCCAGCACCTTGTAGACCTCTCAACACGGGGACCCGAGAGGCTTCACTGCCTCCCCAGGAGCCACAGATCCCTGGAAACATGGGACGCTGATGTGCTTATGAAAATCTTCTTGACTTTGGACTAAGATGCTGTCTTGAGTCTCCCTTGGGTATCTTCTGAGTCCTATGGTGGCAGGTAAAAAGATGGAGATTTGAGGTCACCAGAAAGGAAAAGATGTAGAACTTAGGGTGGTGTGGCCACAAGCCAAGGGATATCCGGAGCCACTGGAAACTAGGAGAGAAAAGGAAGACTGTCCGGGCACCTTTGGAGAGTGTAACTCTGCAGACATCATGTTTGAAGGCTTCTCTTTCCCAGAACTATGAGAGAGGGAAGCTATTGCCTTTAGTAACTCACCGAGCTCATGATATTGTGTGTGTGTGAGCGTGCATGTGTGTGTGTGCATGTATGTGTTATGTCTATGTCTGTGTCTGTTGCATATGTCTATGTCTGTCCTGTGTGCATATGTGTGTGTGGCATGTGTGTAGTACCCATGAGTACTAATGTAAGTTTCTTACTCACGAGCAGAGCTTTGCTCTCAGAGAACTGCCGTGACCTGCCTGGACCTCTAGAAAGCTACTAGCCTGGATTCTGGCCATAGAAGGTCTGCTGTTCTATTTTGAAGCCCCATTGCTGCCTAGGTTACCTCCCTTTCCAACCTTCCAGAACAGGTCTACCACTGGGTCCCAGTGATGGGCATGCTTGCAAGTAGAGACCAAATGGCTATAGAGCAGCAGGGCAGGGACCCAAATCCCCCAAGTACCTCTGCCTTTGGCCTCACAGTACAGTTGCTGTTTGGTTGCTGAGTTTGGGATGTACAGTGGTGGGTGAGGGACTCTAGTGGGGTAAGTGTCTGTGTCCTGAAGGCTTTTTTCTGATACCAAATAGGACTAATTAGGCCCCTGCACCCAGGGACTTAGAGAACCTTTTTTAGGACCCTTCCTGCATAACTCATTTTGCAGATCAACTGGTCTCCTTCCCTCCCTCCCTCTCTCCCTCTCTCCCTCTCTCCTTCCCTCTCTCCCTCCCTCTTTCCCTCCCTCCCTCTCTCCCTCCCTCCCTCCCTTCCTTTCTTCCTCCTCCTTTTTCTATTACATTTTTTTCTGGGTTGCATTATCTTTAAAAATGCCAAGACAAATGGGGACTGATTTGCAGGAGCCCCATATGGCTTAATTGATTGCTTCCAGTGCTGACCTTTGTGAGGAAGAGAGGCAGCCAGCAGGAAAATGGACACTCTCTGTCCTCCATGCCGTCTGCCCGAAAGCCCTGCCAGCTTCAGAGTATTGCAAAGAAACTGTGTGAAACTGACAGAAACCACATTCGGATAGGACAAGTACTTGCCTGTCCCCTTACCGTCCCCTGGTGTCACATCTTACTCAGCTAAGGGCCGCTCGAGAGGCCAAAGGAAGGCCTATTTTGCTGCTTAGCAATGGTAAGGAGAATCCTACAAGGACCATAGGTAAGGACTGGGTCCCCCTCCCGCCCCCATGGGGGTTGCAAAGAGCTCAGGTACTTGCATTGGTAGATGAGGTGTTTCTCAGATTGATTCCTGGAACCAACACTAAAAGCAACAAAAAATGTAAGAATGAGAGTGGCTGCTTGGACCTGGAAACTCCATCCTGGGAAACGGCATTAGGAGGATCCCTGGACAACAAGCATAACCCAATTCGTGAGTTCGACCCAGCCTCAAAAATGAAAGCAAACAAACAAGCAGGGCTGGAGAAACGGCTCAAGATTTCAGAGCATTACTGCTCTTGCAGGGGACCTGGGATCCTTCCTCAAGAGCACAAGCAGAACCAGTACTGCTTCTTCATCAGCCCCATCAGGACCAGGGTTCATTTTGCACCAGCACCATCAGGACCAGGGTTCATTCTGCAGCAGCACCCGTCAGGACCTAGGTGTTTTTCTTCAGCAGCTTACAATTACCTGCAATTCTGGCCTATGTGCGTTCTTTTTTGGATATGGTGCATGTAAACTTATGAAGGCACATACACATACACATAAATTAAAAAATGAAAGTATGTAAAAATATCTATTATTTAATAAACAATCAAAGTGTTAGGATCTTGAAGAATGGCACTCAAGATTGACCTCTGGCCTCCACAAGTCTATGCACGTCAGTACATATGTGCACCCACGGAAGCATGCACCCAAGACACACAGAAACACATGTATTTGCACATACATCTATATACATATGCCAAAAAGAATGAGCCCCTCAGGAAATGGTGAGGGTGGTTCCTGGTGTCTACAGCACAGCTTGCCCTGGTGACGTGAAAAGGGAGAATCCCTTTTGTATGGAATTGAAGTACTTTGGAATCAAAACGATACTTGGAAAAGTGAGATGAGCAAGGTAAGGAGAATGGAGGGGGTGGAGAGGTGAAGCGTTAAGTTGGGGTCTGGAGGGCAGCGATCTGAAGCAGGGACTCAGATGGGTATGGAGAGGTGAACTTGAGCAGAGGAGGGTTGTCTAGCAGGGCATCCAAGAGACAAGAGTGGGTTCACGGGAGCAGAGAATCAGGGGAGACAAGAGTAGGTCACGGGAACAGGGAGAAGAGGTAGCTTGCAGAGAGGCGGTACACCTTGGTAAGGCCTTCAAACACGATGTTGAGAGTTCAGAAGATGACGGGGGTATGTGTGCGCACACAGTTTTACTACACAATTGGTTTAGAACTCGATGAGCGCCCAGGACCATTATAGGGCGGCTGGAAGGGACAAAGGGGCAGGAGGGCTCCTTCATGAAAGAGCCTTGTGGGATTTTGGCAGCACACCGACTTTCTCAGTAGTAAGGTCTTCCTTGGGGCTTGCTGTCTGTCCTTAGAACGTAGCTGCGCATCAAGGGAGGCAGAACACACAGCCTGCAACCCTGAGAACAGCTCCTTGACAGCTTCTCAGTCAAGAGAAACTTCGTGGTCAAGGCAATGCTGCTGGGGAAAAACAAAACAAACAAAACTGAAAGGCATTCTTGCCTCTCTGGTCGCTCTCCTCTTGGCCCTTTCTCTGGAAGAAGGCAGCCTCAGAAGATAATTGTTGGCTCACTGGCCAGGTTTGAAGTTGACTTCATAGGACTGGACTTCAGGCTAAGCATAGTCTCTGGATGTGGGGAGTTGCCTGGGATTGTATCTGCATTTCAAAGGGTTCCCCTCCTTCGGAAGACAGTGCTCTCCCTAGAGCACAAGCCTCTCTGGTTCAGTTGTCCCAAGGGCTGCAAAGTTACGAGCAGGCCTGCGTGATAAAGAATGCAGCGTGGGGCCGGGCGGTGGTGGCGCACGCCTTTAATCCCAGCACTCAGGAGGCAGAGGCAGGCGGATCTCTGTGAGTTCGAGGCCAGCCTGGTTCCAGGACAGGAACCAAAAACTACAGAGAAACCCTGTCTCGAAAATCCAAAACAAAACAAAACAAAACAAAAAAACCCAATGCAGCGTGGGGCTCATCAGCATTGCTTCAAGTGTGTTCACCTTTAAACATTGTTCATTTCTAGAACCCTTTGTTCATCAAGACCATGATGGGGAAGCACACAGAAAAAGCTGACCCGAACTAGTGAGAGCTCACTGATTCCGGACTGACAACCTGGAAACCTGCCTAAACTGATCTAATCCCCCTGAAAGCAGATGGCAGTGGGTAGCCTGAGCAGTTTATGGGGACACTGGCAGTGGGACCAAGAGCGATCCCTGATGAATGATCTGGCTTTTTGGAGCCCATTTTCTACGAAGAAAAACCTCGTTCAGCCTAGACATGAGGGGGAGGGCCTTGGTCCTGCTTTAGCATGGTGTGACAGAATTTGTTGACTCCCCATGGGAGCCCTTACCCTCTCTGAGGGATAGATGGAGGGTAGGGTGCGGGGAAGGAGGGGAGATCATGAGGGGGAAGGAGGGGGAACTGGTGTTAGTATATAAAAAAATTATAAAAATTTTAAAAATTTGTTCACTTCCTTTGTTTATATTGAACAATGCTTTCCTGCATTTTATTGACTGCTCTGGAGGCTTCCATGTCTATAAGACTAGCTTCAGATTCACGGTCCTCCTGCCTTAGCTTCCTGCGTGCAGATGTGTTCCAACACCTAAGGAAAATTTTCTTTATCCTTTGGTTGATCCTCTGCGGTAAATTGAGTGAGAATAGCTCTCGTAGTCTCCTCCATGTTTGAATGTGTGGTCCCTAGTTAATGGAACCATTAGGAAAGAATTAGGAGATGTGGTCTTGCTGGGGGAGGTGCGTCACTGGCAATGGACTTTGGAGTTTCAAAGGCCCAAGCCTGACCCAGACCCAGTGTGCTGTCTGTCTGTCTGTCTCTGTGCCTCTCTCCCTGAGGATCAGGAGGTAAAGCTTTCAGCTACTGCTCCAGCATCATGCCTGTCTGCTTCCCACCATGATGATCATGGTCTAACCCTCTGAAACTGTAAGCCAATCCCCAATCAACTCTTTCTTTTAGAAGAGTTTCCTTGGCCATGGTGTCTCTTCACGGATATAGAACACTAAGACACATGATATTTAGGAAAAAAGTAACTTGATATAAATGCAACATGTAGTGATTAAATCAGGCTTAGTACTATTGCAATCTTTTCAGATGCTGAGATTATTGCTTTGTGGGTTGGGGACTAGATGTATCCCTCTGGGTGTGAGTGTGTGTTCTTATGAGTGTATGTCTGTGACTGTCCAAGGTCAACAAGGGGCATTGTTTCTCAGGATCTGCTCACCTATTTATTTTTTAAATAAGATTTCCCACACAGCTGGAGATTGCGACTTCATCAATATCATCTGGCCAGTGAGCCCCAAGAATCTGCCTTTTCCCTTCCCCATCACTAGGATTGCAAGCATGTACCACCTGGATGCTAGGTTCAAGGTTGGGAACTTTTGGCTGGATGCAGACATTTGACGAAAGGGTTGGATGTCATCTCCCCAGCCTTTCATATCTTCGTAGTGGAAGACTTTCAACATGGGTCTTCCTATTTCCCTTTTAAACTATGTGGTGAATTGATGTGATCCCCCCCCCCAACCTGGGCCACTCTAGTGCTCATTCTAGCCTGATGACACTAATTGGTACCCATGAGACCACCTCCCTCTATCCCTCCCTCTTCTCTTCCCAGTCTTTGATGACACCTGTTCCTTTCTGTTCCTCTTTGGAGTCAAGTTGGCTGTTAGAAAGCCTGGGTGTCATACAATGTTTGCCCTTCTGTGTCCGGCTTTGTTTAAGGTTGTCTAGTAATATCCACCTTGGCCAAAATGATGATATTCCATTCTTTGTATGCAAAATAATATTACATTGTGTGCATGGCCCAAATTTTCTTTGTTCATTCAAAAACAATGTCATTTTAAACTTCAAAAGATGCCAACAGAAGCAAAAGAAAGAGTTAACCCTTACCCCAAACCAAGCTTGGGAGGTAAGAAGCCATGTGGCTTCTCAGACTTACTCAGAACTATCTTCAGCGTCCTGGAGGTGCCTAAAAGACCATGTGGCACAGAGCAGACATGTCTAAGGCCACATTAGGTGAGAAGTCTCTGGAGGAGAAGGTTAACGGGTTGTTGTTGTTCCTTCCAAACCCATAGGAAGAACATAGCCAGAGTGGTCTCCTCCAAGACGAGCAGTAACCTTGCTATTTAATCCTCCTAACTGTGGTTACAGTGGACACTCACAGGTACAGATGCAGTCTGCTAACCCTTGTTTGTAAACTAGCAAACCAAGGACCAGTCTATGAGGATACAGGACACATAGTGATAGAACTAGGATGTGAATTCTGATGTGTAGACAATAGCTTTTCCTGCCCTATCGGGCTATATTGGGTTGGGAAACTGATGAATTACACAGTTCTTGGAGAACTAGGGATTTCTTTAGTTATTGGAATTTCACTGAGAATTCATTGTGGCTAAGGGTACTGCTCAACTGTAGAGCTTTCCTGGTATGTGGGAGACTGAATTTCATCCTTAGTACCTTGCTCCTCTCCTCCAATATTGTTTTAAATGAACTCTTTTATTGATTCTAGATAAAAGGTCAAAGTACATTCAATAACTAAGAGCATCTCCACTGACATCTGTGGCAATGCGGACAGCATAGAGTAGCAGGGTGTGACTGAGCCTCCACCAGCTTAGACCTGAAGCCTGGGCATCGCTTCCTGCTCACTAGGAGGGAGACTTTTTTCATATGGTCATGGATTTGCCACATGGATACTTACGTTATCTTTCCCATGGTTTTGCTGGTGTGGTAGGGCCCACAGGAACTGTTAAATGTACATTTCAGTGGACTATGTATTAATCCTCAACAGGAATTCTCTCAGGGATGGGAGCAGTTAGTGTACCAGGTGCTCACACTACAATCTCGAGCTGAACACAATCTGGAGAGTTTTAGCAGTTAGGCATGCCAAGCTGTCTGCCTGCATACCAGCAACAGACGTAACTGTTCTCAAGTGCATCTCCCTCTGGCTTTCTGATTTTGATGTCTTTCTGAATTCCATCTTGGCTGAGGTGACCCTTGTTCAAGTCCTCCTTCCCCTGACGAAACAGCCTCTTCACCAGGAAGCATGGCATCACTTTCACAAACAGTTTAAGAAAATGCCGGAGGATGTTTTATCTTCTCCCTTAAAAAGCTGCTGAATCAGGAAACAGTGTTGAAGGCTGTACACTGATTTCAGTGAGGGGCTGTGACATCATAGAATAGAGAAGCAGGCTGTGGGCACACACAGACTTTTGTGTTTAGTGAGCATCAGCCTTGGTAATCAAATTTCATAAATAAAAAAGCAGAAGTTTGCATGCACAATTTCAGATCACATTTGTTTTCAGGAGACTCATGATGGACAGGCTCTTTGTATTAATCGGGGATTTATTCAAAGCTACGTGCCCAACACCACAACTGAAGGAGCTTGTCCCAGACAATTCATCTTCCAGGCTGATCAACAGTCACTGAGTTGTGGGCAGATTATGCTATGTCTGTGGATAAGACAAGGAAAGCTTGATTAGCTTATCTACAATACATAGACATGCATGTGCAGACACCTACGTGCAGAAAGACGAGAGACCCCAGATGCCCATGAGAATGTAGGGAGAGGGACATTAGTCACTGCCAGTGCAAGTGTAGTGAGCAGAGTTTTGGAAATCAGTGTGAAGGTGTCTCAGAAACTTAAAAGTAGGATTACCATATGACCCGGGCACAACACTCCTTAGCATATACCTACTCACACAATGCCTGCCCTATGACCTAGCCAACTGCTTCTGAGCATATGCTTACCCATACCATGGCTACCATATGACCCGCCAACCACTCTTGGGCATAAGCCTAACAGAGTTATATCCTACAAAGATAGTTGCACAAGCTTTAGGGGTTCCATCTTTGTGACAAATTCTTATTAAAAAATGTTTATTAAAACGTTATGTATTTTGTCCTCCCAATAAAGATTTTACTTCAATATTTTTAGACATTCTAAAAGTTCTTAATTGTTAAATTAAACTATTCAGGTATTTATAGAGTGCTCATTGTGCGTAAAGATTGGTTGTGATCCATGCTTTTGAAGTTCCCTGCCAGAAGAGCTGCCATAGACCTGGGCTGCAAGAGGGAGGAGCCACACCAGTGGTGGGGTGTGGGAGAGCTTCCAGAGAGTGTTCTCTTATATGTTTTGTATTTTATAAATCCTCTAAGATCCCTGTATCAGCATTTTATGGGGCAAGGGGGAGTGTGGTGGTGTTCAGACTTTATAGCGTCTTCAGTTTTATGGAGAATCAGGAAAAGAGTCAACCATCCTGAACGTTGTAATTTCCAAGTTTCTGGGGGTAACTTCACAGGACGTGCTAGTATTCTTTAAGCCAACCAGGAAAGCATCAGAGTTTTATTAGGACGATTGTACATTCAGGAGAGCAAATCATCCTCACTGTTAGAAGGCTGAGGCCACTTTCCCCTGACTTGAGGGACTTTGCAAAGCACACTGGCAGCCTTCTGAACTGCTGGTCGGCAGACCAGGGTTATTGACTGTCTTTTAAGAACTGTGCCTTACTCTCACACATGTAAAGCTAGACAAAAGACCAACAAGTGTGCACTCGTAAGGATGTCAGAGTCTGCAAACAGACTTTTCTCGGATGCCATCTCAAAGCTGTACCCCATCTGCAGCTCGGCTTTCCCATCTGTGTTTAGTCTTGTGGTCTGTGGGCCCAAGGACAGCAGTAAAGTCAACTATATTTATCACATGTGTATTGTGCCTACTTTTATTGAAAAGCTTTTTTTATGGCACAGAGGTAAATAGACTGCTAGCTCCCCGCCTATATAATCACGACCCATTTACAGGTTGATACCTCGTTTTCAAAATGCTTAGGGAGTTGAAGTGTTTGGGGTTTTGGATCGCCTTGAATTTAGAATATTTCAGTCTATCTAAAATGAGCTATCTTTAGTATAAGTCCCATGTGCAAACATGAAATTAATTTTTGTTTTTCAGGATATCATATAGTGTGAAGTGTAATTTTGTGTGCTATTTTTAACAGTTTTGCGCAGGAAGTGAACTTCCATGTCATGTCATTTTCCCCTTACAGATCTATATTAGCTATTTTTCTATTGCTGTGATGAAACATTATGACCAAGACTACTTATAAAAGAAAGCATCCTATTTGGGCATATGGTTCCAGCAGGCTAGAGTCCATGATAGCAAGGGGAAGGCACAGTGGCAGGAATAGCTGAGAGCTTATATCTTGATCTATAAGCAGTAGGCACAGAGCCTCGCGATGGCAGGAGGGTTTTGAAATCCCAGAGCCCAGCTCCCAGTAACACACTTCCTCTATCAGAGCCGCACTTCCAAATCCTTTCCAATCAATTCTATCAGCTAGGATCATGGGTTCCAATAGATGAGCCTGTGGGGGCTATTCTCCTTCAGATCACCACAGGATGCTATCAACAACCTAAGTTTCACACTTGAGAGCACTCAAATTTATGGCATTCAGAGCAGAGTGTACCAGCACCCTGTCCATAGCAGCCTGTGAGGAGAAGCAGGCCCCTTGTTTTGGGTTGGAGCCAAAGATGCAGTAGAGAGATCTGGTTAACCCATCCCATCCCCAGGACTCTGGGCCATAGGAGGATCACAGTTTTTCTACCAAGTTCATCTTTGCCCAACCATGCAGCTCATATTCTCTCTTCCATTTGGAAACCTGTCTAAACAAACAGAGGCTACTGAGGTGATGTTTGACTAGGTCTACAGTCAAATGCTGTTCTTTTCTGTGCTTCTATGGATTGGCCTTCTTGTTCTGGAACTCCCACCATGGATAGTCTTTCTTAGAGCTTTGGTTGCATTCTTTGTCTTAGTTTCTGAAGGACATTTCTCACTATGTACATAGGAGTAAATTATTAATGCCCGTGTTTTTGCTGCGCCAGGCAGAGTGTGACATATAGTTTTCCCAAATGAATCTGTTTTACCCTTATCCTGCTTGGGTGATATAGAAGGAGACTTCTGTCCCACAGTGTCCCAGAGCTGGTCAATCCTAAAGAAATACACAGAGGCTTATGTTAATTATAAAATGTTTGGTCTATTAGTTAGACTTATTATTAACTAGCTCTCCCAACGTAAGTTGATCATTAATTCTTGTCTGGGTTAGCCATGTGGCTTGGTACCTTTTCTCAGTGCAGCATTCTCATCTTGCTTCCTCTGCATCTGACTTGTAACTGCCTTTCCTCTTCCCGTAATTCTTCTAGTCTGATTGCCCCACCTATAATTTCTGCCTGGCTACTGACCAATCAGTGTTTTATTGAACCAGTATGAGTGACAAATTTTTACAGTGTACTAGAGTATTATCCCACAATATTTCCCCTTTTTTCTTTTCAAAGCAAAACCCTGAACCTATCTTCTTTGTTTAGCTTTTTTCCTGACCATTATCTGTAACAAATTGTAAACAACAAGCTAAATAAAGAGAAACATCTATAATCCATTTTTGGGGGGAATGTGTGCATAGTTTTCTAGGAGTTTGGAGGTGCTGATATTCTTAAAGGGACCCAAAGAAAATTTAGGATTATAGTCAAGTCCTGTCTGGAGTATTCCGTAAGGCTGGATCATCTCAGCCAGCAGCCTGAAGCTGTTCTGGTTGCAGAACTCAGACGAAACTGCAACAGAGCTGCTCCAAAATATTAGATAATTAGGGCTATGTGCTCCTATTGGAGATTTTTCAGGGGGTCTACCTTAATCAGACCTTATTTTTCTTAACACAGAATGAATCCACAGCCTCTCATTTCCTGTGGAAACAAAAGCAAAGCTTCCTTTCCAAAGTAACATATCTTTTGACTTAAAGTTTGAAGTCAAGGCATTTACAAAATACATAGGTTGTATTAATCTAGCAGCATTTATAATCAAATATCTTTTAGCAGCTGTTATTTCTTCCTCAGCAATCAAACAATTCAAAGACAACACAAAAACATACAGTATCCAGATTCTCTGTGTATTTTCCATTTTTATACGGAAGTTAAGCAGGGCAAATGGGAAGCTAGTGCTTCCCCTGAATCCAGGTATTTGGGTTTGGGTTCCAGTTCTTAGAACTGGAATTCCAGTCCCAGCTCTGACCTAGAATAGTGGCTAAAAAACCTCAGGTAAACAGATTATTTTTATAAATATGTACCCCAAAAGTTGGGCACCAAATGAAGCGTGATTAATAGAAACTCAGAGATGGATAGTGAGGATCAGCCTGAAGACCAGAAAAACAAAGCAGCCAGCCACTGACTCTTACCTTGACCTCAGTCTGAAATGGCGATCCTGCCTCCAGGAATCTCAGAATAACACTGAGACTGAGAGCTGTCTCCTCCCATTTTATAATCCTCTCTAGTTCTGGTATTAAAGACGTGCACCACTACCGCCTGGTTTCTATGGCAAGGTGATGTGGCTACTGGGATAAAAGGTGTGTGCCATTGCTGCCTGGTCTGTAAGGCTGCCCAGTGTGGTTGTTTTTACTTTTCTGATCTTCAGGCTAATTTTATTTATTAAATTACAAATGAAATGCCACTATAGGGTGGAGCTGCTGTACAGTAGACTTTGCCTTGGCTTTGAGTAGAAGAAACTTGTTGAGGAACAACAGACCAATGAGAGAACAGGGCTCCCACGCCATGTCGTTGGTGCTATAAGGGAAAGCAAAGCTTAAGTTTTGCCAGAGAAAGAGTTATTGCTCAATATTTTATTGTTGGTTTTAGATCACAGAGACCAACTTCAGGTGCTCCTTGAATGTAAATTAGAAATACTGTAATTTGAAAATGTGCTTAGTCTATGTAACCCCTTGAAAGTCATAGCTTAGCACACTGGCTCACAGGGTGTAGGTTGGTTGTTCTGGAATTGGCATAGCTGACTCTTTGCCTCAGGTCACAGAAACTACCCAGTATCTAGAGAGCATTTAAGGCCACATATAACAGGCCAGAGAAAAGACTAATGTTTGGAATTCAGAGATTGGCTCCTACTGAATGCTTCTGGGGTTCTGCTTGTGCACCATTGAAATGCTGAAAAGTAAGCAAAATGAAACCAAACTAGCTGTAAGTTTGGGACCTGTAGAGCGGACAGATGTGAGTTTGAGTTAGTTGTAAACAAGGAACTCCCGTCAGAAGCGCTGAGTGAGTTGTAACTCTGGTATACAAAGCCCAGCCCAGGGAACAGGGGTGTCCACTCTAGAGAGCTGTGTCCTGACTTTCTGAGAAGCATGACTCTCATGAAACATAGTTCTTTCTTACTTTGGAGTTGGTGCTTCTAAATTGTCTCTTTGATCTCTCGGCCCTGGGAACCTCTTCAGACTCAGTAACTTTTATATTTGAAAGGCCTTTAATCTCAGCAATTTATAGAGGTGTTGGTGGTGGTGGTGGTGTTTTTGCAGAAATTTACAAGAACTGCTTCAAACTTACGTTGTCCTCAGCAAGTGCTGTTTCGAAGGCGAGCGGGACACAGGCCAGGGAGGGGCTCATTCGAGCTGGTTTGAGTGATCAACACCGTGCTCCTTTGGGAATCTAGGAAACTGGACCGTCACTGTGGGAACCCAGGAAGCAGGGCTGGCCCACACATCTCTGCTTGGAAGTTTGTGGCCTGTAAGTTTGTTTTCATTAAACAATTAAGGCCCATGTACTTCTAAAAATAATCCATCATTTTACATATAAAATAGTAGGTTTGCCCTTGTATTCAATTGATAAAAATCTATAGGCAAGTGGAATAATTTTTCTAAGATCTCTGCCTTGAAATGAAACTGTATTTTCAAGATGTGTACATTAGAGTTCATTTGGTTATAGTCAAACTTTGTTAGAAAAGATTAAAAGCTGGTCTCAAACTGCCTGCCACCCCTACCAGCAGCACAGGTATTTATGATTGCTGAGGTCACTGCTAATCCAGTAATCCCTGATAATTCTCCTTTTCTTGATTATGACACTCAATAGGGCAATGGGGAGTGAGGTAACATAAACCTGCGTATTTTGTTCATTTCACTTAAAGCATTATAATGTTCAGTTTAAAATGTAATAAAATTGCTCGCTTATTTTTATATCAGCCATATTATTTTTAATATGTTGTGTGACTGTCATATGATCTGAAAGTTTCCCATTTTGCTCTACTTTGTTGGATGTCAGAGGCCACACTGTATGGTGCTCACTACACTCAGGGAACTTTCAACATCACTCAGCAGATCCAGCTCTCTAGTACTAGGGACAGGCTCCACTGTGACGTGGCCTGAGACGCTGAGATGCTTTGTAAGGCAAAGTTACTGATGGATGTTATTTAGACCTGCCTAGTAGGCAGTCCTGGCTTCCTGGTGGGAGGGGTCTGCATCTAGTGCCTGTTCTCTACTGGACCTTAGCTGGAGGTGGTGAGTTTTGTCCTTATTGAGGACTCAACCCTCATTCTGAGAGTGTGCTGGAAGTGGCAGAATTCCAGCCCAGGTTCTTTAGCCTCCTGCTCTTTACAACTAAATATTACAAAGTTTAAAACGAGAAAACCAAGCAAATCTAGACTTTTATTATTTATTGAATTTATTTTACACAATTTCCTTTGTTCCCTTAAGTACGTGGATGCTGTCAAGGGGACGGATGGTTGTGATCTGAGCATATCTGTCACTGTTCTCAGCCATACTTCATGAATTACCCCCCCTGTCGCAACTGGGGTAGTGGTGTACGGGCCAAGGCACTGCTCTGCTGGCCAGAGATTTCAACATTCGTGGATGCAAAACAGACCCGGAAACATTGCAGTGAGACTGGGAGAGGCACATCCAGCTCCAAATCCACATCTGTACAGTTATTACCCTGCCTACCTCTAGGGTTAAAGGGAAAATATATATATGAAACATGTCAATGCTGGGGAGTGCTAGACAGTGAATAGGAATCAAGACTGTAACAAATGCCAAGACCGAAAGGTTATGTAATTCAATTGATATTCACATTTTTGTGCTGTAGTTTGGATGTGGTGTGGGACCCAAAGGCTTCTTTGTCTTTTGGGTCCATTCTCCAGCTCTGCCCTGGAAGATGGTGGGACCTTTAAGAGGCGTGACATAATAGGAGACATTTGTGTGCTTGGGGGATGCTGTCTGAACCCAAGGACAGCCTTTCTTTCACTTCCCTGACAGAAGGGGAGTAGCTTGGCCCTCCTTTGAGCTCTTCTACAAAGGGATGGCTTTGCAGTTGCGGGAGAGTTCTTTTCATACATGACAAGGCCCCAGGTGCAACCCCAGCAGTGCAAAACAAACAAACAACAAACAAACAGACAATAACACACACACACAAAATAATGGTTCTACATAGCCAGACTTCCAAACTGTGTTACAAAACAAACTTCTTCTTTATAAGTTAGTTTTCTAAGGTATGTGTAATAGGAAGTCAAAGCTGTTTGACCATCCCTCTGACATACATGTTTAGATGAGTTCAGCAAAGGGTTTTCAGTGCCGTTGACTTCAGCTACCACCTGCTTGGATGCAGGTGCCGCTCACCTGGTGTTGCAGGTGGGTTTCTGTCATATTGCGCCATTTCACGTAGGCAGAGTTGGAGCTTTGGAAGCCACTCTGACTCTCTGCTTTGCCTTTCCAAAGGCCTGCGAAGTGATGTTCTTGTCTTCGGGCTATCTCTGGCTTCAGTGTTTTGTTTCAGTTCCTGCCTATCCAAGAGAGAAATAGGAGCTAGATGAAACCTGCAAGAAGCCAGGACTTCCTACTAGAAAGGCTTAAATAGCACCCCTAATTTGGCTTTACAAAACATCCCAGCTTCTGCATGGAGCCTGCTCCCGTTACCAGCTGTTTGCTAGAGCAGAGGGATTGATTGGATGATGGTGGCGGTTCCCTTAAACATGCATTTTCCAAAGTGACTAACTTATATGCTGATCAGAACTGAACAGAGAGACAGTTCCAAGTGACCTGGGGGCATTGACCCCTTGGCTGGGTGAAGCAGGGTCCTGTGGAGTAGGGTCCAGGTGAGGCAGTGGACAGAGTCTTGTTTGCTTGAGCTTTGCCATGCCTACTTGAGATGCTGGAAGCTTAGCAGTTAACAGAGAAATGTCTTTGTACTTACAGTGCTTATGTGTGAGGGCATATATAGGCTGTGAGAGTTTTTAATAGAAAATATTACTACATGCTGATAAATTCTGTTCAGAAAAGTGTAGGAAATGTAAATAAGGAAACTCTAGAGTATGTAAGTAACCTACTGGGGAAACTTTTGAGTCTCATGAGGAATACCTGTTGTCAGGTGCAGATTCTGTGTGTGGTGAACAATGAAGCAGGGAGAGTCCTTATCATCTGACCTCATGACTATAGCTTTAAGGTACTGGCTTGCCTACTTCTATTGTCTTTGCTGTACTCTTCTACTTCAGTCTCTCTTGACCGGCCAACCTTTGATAGGTGCTCCTACCATGACTAGCCTACCTTTGAGAGGTACTGCCACCATGCAGTGCTGGGATGGGTCAGAACAGGTATATTTAATGCTTAATTGTTTTTGCAATAATTACCAATATTCTTGAAGCTTCATACTGGGAACAACAGGCTATGGGCAACTGGTTTAGGTGAACAGACCCCATTTCAGAGCTGACAAGACAGTGGGCAGCCAGTCCTAGAGAGTATACCCTATCACAAGGCTGCTAGGGCTTTGGGCACCTAGTCCAGCAGAGTGTACCCCATCTCAGGGCTGCCGGGCCATAGGCAGCTAGTCCAGCAGAATACATCCCATCTGAGAGCTGTCCAGACTGAGGACCCCTATTCCAACAGAGCGTATCCCATCTGAGAATGGCCCAGGCTATGGGCACTGGGTCCAGCAGTTACAGCCCCTCTGAGAGCTTCCCCAGCTATGGACGGCAGGTCCAGAAGAGTGTACTCTGTCACAGTGATAATGTGGGAGGCCAGCTGTAGAGATATAGAAGACTTGCTCATTAAATCTTTGTTTCCTTGGAATGGAACTTATATTGCAGGTTTTTCAGGGAACCTTTGAGATCAGTGTTATCAGATCAGTCTCTGTTTGAGAGCCTGGACCAGCTGGAGTTCAGCAAGCACCAGTTTCCTCCCGCAGCATCCCTGATGCAGCTGTGGTCCTTGGGGGCTTCGACACAGACTCCCATGGAGAAGATCCTGAAGAAGACAGAGAAGGATTGTCTTCACATGGTTTCCTACACCCTGGGCTATAGACTTTTGGTGGAGGGGGCATGAAAATTAATTCTGGATGGAATAACCCATAAGAACACCCATGAAAGGCCCAGCCCAGGGGTTTGGATGGAGAAGGAAGAGAGTGGGAAGCAAAGAGGAAGTGTGCCTAATGCTGAGTTGATGAGCCAGGCACAGGGGTGTGGTGATAGAACTGGAGGGGCCGCAGCTGGACTGACAACAGGCCAGATGTGTTCAACCACATCAGTTTCCCCATCTCTATAGTGGAAACTAATATAATAATCACAAATATGTATGAGATAAATGTAAACAAAGTGTTTGGAATGTTACAGGCATGACGTTAGCACTGATGATTTCATAATCACTGCTTGCAGACTCTGTGCCCTACACCTCTGTTTCCTGGGGGTGGCTGTTTGGATGTCCTTAGCCCCATAATCTCATAGGAAGCGGCACTATTAGGAGATGTGGGTTTGTTGTAGTGGGTGTGGCCCTGCTGGAGGAAGTGTGGCATTGTGGGGCAGGCTTGGAGATTTCCTATGCTCAGGATGCTGTGCAATGTCTCAGTTGACTTCCCTGTTGACTACACGATGTGGGACCCTTAGCTACTGCTCCAGCGCCTGTCTGCCTGCACCCAGCCACGCTCCTCACCGTGATGATCATGGACTGAATCTCTTGAACTGTAAGCAAGCCACACCAATCAGATGTTTTCCTTAGAAGAGTTACTGTGGTCATGGGGTCTCTTCACAGCTATAGAAACCCTAACTATGGGGCTGGAGAGATGGCTCAGTGGTTAAGAGCATTGCCTGCTCTTCCAAAGGTCCTGAGTTCAATTCCCAGCAACCACATGGTGGCTCACAACCACCTGTAAAGAGGTCTGGCACCCTCTTCTGGCCTTCAGGCATACAGACAGAATATTGTATACATAATAAATAAATAAATATTAAAAAAAAGAAACCCTAACTATGATACTGGGGACTTTGCTGATGGATAGTCATCCCTCCATGCATGTAGATTCAGTATCTCTGAGCTTCACTACTAGGTGTTAGGAAAATGGTATCTGTAATGAACAAATGCAACACGCCCCTTGTCCTTGTCCTCAGACCACCTAGAACAACCGGCCGTGCTGTTATGTCCTCAGCACTTTACGTATTATATCATGTCTAGCAAGGATGTAAGATGCACAGACGGATGAGCATGGGGACCCAGAAAGCACAGGCAGAGACAAGTAGCTTTGCTTTGAGCAACTGGAGTCTTCTTATTGCTCACCTGCACTGGTTGCCCTCTGCTTTCTCTGTGCTCAAGAAACAATTGCTTCAGAAATGTGTCATGTTTTTTTTTTTTTTTTCTGATCACAGAAGTAACAGATGCTTATTGTTGAAGTCTGGGGAACAGAGAACATAAAGCTTCCTATCTGTCAGCATTTACATCTTAGGACGTGCATTTCAATATGTTTATTGACAAAACAAACCTGGTGTACCCTGAAGGCAGCGCTTACCAGCCAGCATCTCTTCACAGAATGTATCCCAAGTGTTCCAAGAGATCTCTAGTTTGCTCCTTGTCACCCCCTTGTCACCAGCACAGCCTCACTTCCTGGGCTCTAGAAATAATTCAGATGGACATCATAGTAGAGAGAGCACTTGGGAATTTAACTGTAATAAGCAAGAGAGCAAGAAGACGTTCTAGAAGAAGTAGCAGGCTGGACTGAGCAGCAACAGACCCAGTTTTATCAGTACAGAGCTATGTCTCTCTCCTATGCATTCCCCTGTACCTCCTCTATGGCTACACTTCAGGAAAGGTCATGCCTCTTTGGAAGGACAATTTACCCAGAATTCAGTCTGCTGCAGGTAGATGTACAAGATTCAAGTATGTCTGCAGGCTCTGCCTGTACAGATTAGCCCTGAAATTGAAAAAGACTGCAGGAGAAAGGTTGCTGAGTCTCTGCACGTGCTTCTCTGCCAGCGATGTCTATCGAGCCGGCGAAGCGGGCTCTGAACGAGTGAACCCTTGCCATCTCTTGCTCTTGATGTCTTGTTTTAAGGTCAGAAGGTGGCCCAGTGCGCGAGTCAGCAACCACTTCCTGTTGTTTATGTCCTGCTGTGGGGCAACCACAGGTCAGTCTGTGTCAGTGCTAATCTCTGCTTAACCTAAGTGCCATGGCATGAATAAATTACTCAGTACCCTGCATTTTGATTTCCTTCTTTTTCCTTTTAAAAATGTGTACCAAAGCTTTGGCCTCCCTGTATTACCCAGCTCAGTCTCCATATTCTAATCAACAGAAATCTGCAGACAAACAGCACAGCTTTTCCATCTCCATTACAGTTTTGTCTCTCTCTGTCATTTTTTTTTTTAAAAAATCACATATCATTGTTAACGTTTGTAATACCTTACACTATTGTGTCAATACTGATGGGCCCAGCACTCAGTACCTCTGTTACAAAGGGATTAATAGGGTGATTTGGGCTCGTAGGCATTGACTTTTAGAAATACTCTGTAGTATGGTGTGGTGGTTTAAATAGGGATGGCCCCCATAGGCTCATCTATTTGTTCTTTAGGGAGTGGCACTAAAGGCCCAGTGTGTCTCTCTTCTCGCTACCTTCTGCAGCACTGTGTCTGCGGGTGTGCTGCTGTGCTGGAAAGGGATGAAACTCTCAATGTAAGACCTGATTAGGAGGCTTCCCTTCATAAGACTTATGTGGTCATGGTGTCTCTTCACAGCAGTGTAGCGCTGACTACCACAAATGGCTTTGGCATCTACCTAGTCCAAAAGTTAAAAATTAGAATGCTGAACCGTTTCCAAGCCAGAAATGTTTTAAGCATCGTTTCTAATAATCTATGCAGAAAATCCCGTATGTAACTCAGCCACCAGTTATAGCCTAAAAGATCTGCTAACGTTCGTGTATAAAATTGCCTTCCAGGCCATGTGTATGAGTCATAAGTGAGTTCTGCTTGTGGATAAGCGGTGGTCACTGAGTCTGGAAGACCCTGAAATGTTTCTCATCCCGAGCACTTCATATAAGGATTGCCTGTGTGAACCAGTAAGAGGTGTCAGACACCGGTGCGTGTAGACACAGACATGTCCTTCTCCAGAAGCACAGAGCAGGTCCGAGACATCAAGCCCAGCCAGACCATACCTGATGTCAGCCTCAACAGCTGTCGGTGACTTTTTATCTTATTATTATTATGATTGTTTTGGTAGCTGATGTTGGAAATATAAACTTCTCAATGTGGAATTATGTCCTTGGCAGCTATCCTGAGATAGAGCGAGTACCGCAGTGGCTGACCTTGCCTCCGGTCCCACACATTTCAGCGTTCATAGGACCTCCACGTAATTCTCTTCACCGTAATTTTACCCCATATTCTCTAGGAGCAGCACCAACCAGGACCCGAGGCTCAGCCCCTCAGCTTTCCTTGCTGAATGAGGAATTTCCCAAACAGACGCTGTGGTTCATGGAGTAAGCATTTTCCTGAAGAGCCTCCACCCTTTAGTGGACAGGAGGCAACCCTGCCCCTTCAACGTAGCCCGCCTGCCCTTCGCTTCCTGGATGTCTCTTCTGTCCCCCCTTTTTGATACCCACTCTTACTTTCAGATATGGGTATGTAGTGCCTCTCTGTGTCAAAGCCAGAGCCCAGTCTGACTTTGGGGGTCTCCCCAAAGGGCCACCTCCCTCCCTTTTTCAATGCAGCCTGTTCCCTGCAGCGCTTCTTCAACACATGTGGTAAACAACCACCATATGGCCAGCCTGGCAACCTATGGGTCCTTGTATTCAGAAACACGTTAGTTCATCATGTATAGTTCCCAGCAGAGTACAGACCATTTGCTCCTCCTAAATCATAACAAGATGTTCCCTCATATGAGCACAGCAGACAGTACCTCGCAAGCACATAGAACTAGGGTCCTGGCTCCATATGCTCTTCCCTGCATGCCTGTCATTGAGTTTTACAAATGTTTGTGAAATGCAACTGCATTAGAGGTCCCAGTGTCCTCTGCGCTGCTATGGACAGCTGCATTAGAGGCCCCAGGGTCCTCTGCGCTACTATGGACAGCTGCATTAGAGGCCCCAGGGTCCTCTGCACTGCTGCGGACAGCTGCATTAGAGGCCCCAGGGTCCTCTGCGCTGCTGCAGACAGCTGCATTAGAGGCCCCAGGGTCCTCTGCACTTCTGTGGACAGCTGCATTAGAGGTCCCAGGGTCCTCTGCGCTGCTGAGGACAGCTGCATTAGAGGTCCCAGTGTCCTCTGCGCTGCTATGGACAGCTGCATTAGAGGTCCCAGGGTCCTCTGCACTGCTGCGGACAGCTGCATTAGAGGCCCCAGGGTCCTCTGCGCTGCTGCAGACAGCTGCATTAGAGGTCCCAGGGTCCTCTGAGCTGCTGCGGACAGCTGCATTAGAGGCCCCAGGGTCCTCTGCGCTGCTGAGGACAGCTGCATTAGAGGTCCCAGGGTCCTCTGCACTGCTGCGGACAGCTGCATTAGAGGTCCCAGGGTTCTCTGCGCTGCTGCAGACAGCTGCATTAGAAGCCCCAGGGTCCTCTGCGCTGCTGAGGACAGCTGCATTAGAGGTCCCAGGGTCCTCTGCACTGCTGCGGACAGCTGCATTAGAGGCCCCAGGGTCCTCTGCGCTGCTGCGGACAGCTGCATTAGAAGCCCCTAATGAGGACTCTGAGGTTTGAGCAGAGGGCTTTCTCCCTTCAGCTATACCTCAACAGGAAAGGGAGTGAAAGGTACTTGCATGCATGCAGTAGACAGGATCACTCACTCAATCTCTGCTCAGGAGGTCTGAAATCATTGGTTCTTTAGGGGCAGGCATTTGGGGATTGAGTGGTACAAGGACTGAGCACCACGGATATTGATGGCAGGACAGCGGGGCTGGAGCACAAATGTTCTTAAGATGGAGACTCTGTAGAAGAATATTTGAAGAGGTGAAAGAAGTGAGGAGCAGGCTGAGCTTGATTCTTACCCAGGGCCACTGTGATGTCTGGGCCTGGGCTTCTACTGGGGCCCATGTCTGGGCTCGTGAGTCTTAGACAGCTGTGGTCCCTGTTGATGTCCATGGCTCCTAATACCAGCAAAGACCTATAGGATAGGGCTGTGAAGAATTGACCTCACCCCTCACTGCAGCCACACTAGGGAGAACTGGTCCTGCCCCTTACCAGTTAAAGCACTCAAGAGAGAGGGTCCTACACCTCACCTGGGCAGCACCACAGAACTGACCGTGCTCACAGGGGTGAGCTGACCCTGAGGGCATTAGAATTGGAGAGCAGGCCAGGCCCCTCTTATATACCATCAGTGGCATGGGGAGATGCCCTCCTCCCATTGCCCCTTGTCACCTGCAACAGATGGAGGACCTTACCCAACCCATCATCAGGGCAGCACTCATCAGAACAGGCCCTGTGCCTCACCTGGGTGGCACAATAGAGTTGACTCTGTGATGGGGCACAGGTGAAGCTGGCCCTAGGTACGTGAGAGGAGTAAGCTGATAACAGCCTCCCTCCTCTGTGGCATGGTGGTGTAAGCAAGGGAAAGATGCTACCCCCTCTTGCTTCTACTACTTCCAGATGACAAGGGAGCTGACCCTTTCCTTCCCAACTACAACATTTGGGAAAACAGGCCCTGCACCCCATCTGAGCAGCACAGTAGAGCTGACCCTGTTTAGGGGGGCATGGATGAGCTGGCCCTGAGAATGTGACATGAGAGGCTCTGCTCCACATCTGCCATATGGCTGCA
Organism: Microtus pennsylvanicus; assembly: GCF_037038515.1. Taxonomy (NCBI): domain Eukaryota; kingdom Metazoa; phylum Chordata; class Mammalia; order Rodentia; family Cricetidae; genus Microtus; species Microtus pennsylvanicus. The sequence goes on from NC_134596.1 coordinate 12,622,114, forward strand.
TGGGCAGGGAAGTCATACCCTCCTCTCTATGCCTGAGGGAGGAGAGAGTTTCCATGTCCCTCCCCAGCTGCAGCACTCAGGAGAACAGGACCTGCACTTTGCTTGGGCAGCACAGTGAAGCTGATGCTGTTGGCAGAGGGGTAGATGAGCTAGCCCCAAAGTTGTGGGCATAGGAGAGCTGTTCCCACTACTCCTCTGATGTGGGATTTCCTTCTGTATGCTGTGAATACCATTGGTTAATAAAGAAACTGGCTTGGCCTCATAGGGTAGAACAGAGCAAGGCGGGGAAAACTAAACTGAATGCTGGGAGAAAGAAGGGCAGAGTCATAAAAAAGCCATGTTGCCCTGTCAGAGAAAGATGCTGGTTAGAATCTTGCTAAAAACCCACAGCCATGTGGCAATACACAAATTACTAGAAATGGGTTAAATTAAGATGTAAGAGTTAGCCAATAAGAAGTTAGAGCTAATGGGCCAAGCAGTGATTTAATTAATACAGTTTCTGAGTGGTTATTTTGGTTCTGTGCAGCCAGGACAAACAAACGGCCTTCTGACTACACTCCTCTGTCACGTATTATTAAAAATAAAACACAGAACTCCTTTCCAAATTATCAGTAAATTTGAATTGTGTCATCTAGACACAGGTGCTAGCCTCTGTCCATTTATTTTACCTTTTATGGCTAACTTTGTATTACTGCGTGTCAGTTGATTAAAACATTTTGTGAACCCGCTGCTAATATGTGTTTTTAGGTAGTTCCTGCTACTAGATTTCCAGTTCTATTGGGCTCTAACACCAAACTTGGAACATCTGAAATACAAAAGCCACAGAAGCTGCCCAGGGAAGGCCTTGGGTAAGTGGGTCCTAGTGATTTCAGCAGGAGGAGAAAATGACCAGACTTCAGCACTAAGATGAATACAATGTTGTGCTTATCTGACAAAGTATATGGTGTGAAGAGGAAACATGCCCACAATTACATTTGTAGAATTAAATAGAGGCAAAGGAGTCAGGGCCCCTTCTCCCAAGGCTAAGTCAGGACTGAGGAGGCAGAAAGATGAAGGAAGATGGTCAACCTTTCCCTAGGCTTGGAACATTTTGATGGGCTCACCTTCCCTGCTTCCTCCTTCCCCACAACTTCTTGCTTTTTTTTTCCCTTTTGATTTCAATAGAAATTTCATCTAGATTTTTCTGCCTACCCTGCAGCAGAGATGTGTAACTGAAGCAATTCTCTATGGCAACCAAGAGACCCACTGAGAAGATGGGTGACGGTTTGGAGATGATTTTGTTGTTGCAGCCCGAGAAAAATGTGCTGCCCACAGGGAGTGAGCAGAGTTGTCCTGGCTGGTGAGCATCATGTAGGGCAGAGGACTGTACCCTCCTTTGCCTGACAGAGGAATGACAGAGCTTGAAACGAGCCAAGGCTTAGAGACATGCTTGATGAAATCTAGGTAATGGTCATCACGGCAATATCCAAAGCTTGCCTTGTTTACTAGAAACTGCAGTTGTTAACAATATTCTTTTTACCAGACATAAAACATAGAGAGAAAGAAAGAACAGGGCAAAAGAGAAAGGGAAGAAAGTGGGAAAAAGAAAGAAAAAAGATGATAACAAAGGCCTAGGTGACAAAAAGATAGGGTCTGACTTCAGTAACATGAAGTTGTCACAATGGATATTATGTTGAATTTTTATAAATACTGAGAATGCATGAAGAAAAATCTTGTCTTCAAAACCATGAATGTTGATCTCATGAATCCAAATCTTATAAACACTTTATGAATCATCTTCTTAGGCAACAGCTAAAGGAAATACTCAGGTTGTAAATAAAAGATTTAATAAAATGGTAAATAAACTTGTTTTAAAATAATTTGTGTCTGTTCTAGGATTTGGCATGAAAGGTCTCTGACTGATAACAAGGCAAGCAGGCATGTGCTCATTCATGTACAATTGAAAGACTGGCGGAATTCAAGTATTACAAATTTCCGTGTGAAAAAAATAACAGAAAAAAGTTATTCAAGCCAGATGAAAAAACGTTCAATAGTCAGGATGCTGAATTTTCAGAGTTTTGTTTCCAAGAGCAGCAGCCTACTCCTGTGGTCCCTCTCTCCTCCTGGAAGTTCCTGAGCCCAGAAAAAATACTAATGTCCAAGAAAAAAGAAAGTGGAGAAAAAAAAAGGAAGATTTCTTAAACCCAGTGTAGGTGGACTTTTCTTTCCTACTAGTCACTCCTCAAATAAACACATTAATTATATTACTATAAATATTAATCATAAATATTCAGCCTATTGCTTAAATTTGTCTCCAGACAGCTCTTACAACTTAAATCAACCCATTTCTATTTATCTGTGTGGCCCTGAGGCTCCTGTACCTCAATGTATGAACTTCCCATGATGCCTCTTCCACATCTGACTCACGACTCCTCAGACTCCGCCCACCTTCGCAGCACTGTCTCCGCCCCCAAAATGCTGCCTAGCTGTCAGCCACTCAGCTTTTTCTTAACCAAGAGAGCAACACGTCTTCACAGTTTACAGAAGTAGCATTCCACACTAACCCAGTTTTTGGGAACTGTACTAATGGGTCAGTGGCCATCCTGTCCTAGGAGTCCCCAGATGACTAAGGGCCATCAGAACTCATTCATCCGTTGACGATGGGATAAGCAAGCCACAATTTCAGGGAGAGGAGAACATGCTCCAGTGTCAACATGAAGACGAGGGAGATGCCCTAACAAAGCACAGAGTGTGAGAGGGAAATATTTACACAACTGTGATTTAGAAATGAGAACCGCCTGAAGGACCGAACTGAAAGTTCACTTTTCCACCCTGCACCCACAGTGACAGAGCCACTTGGTTATCAGTGAACTGTGACCGGCCCCTGCGTCACTTTTTTCTGTTTGCCTGTGTATACAAGTTTTCTTTTTATCAAGACATTAGCATTGTATTGGGACCCATCTCATGGGCTCATCTGACTAAATCACCTAGTTACAGACTTCTTCCCAATGTTGTCACAGGGGTCAGGGTTATAGACAACTGCTTTGGGGTAGATGTAGTTCAGCTCATAACATTTATATATAATTTATTTGATAACATATATGCACCTATGAAGAAAGATAAATAAGTTATGTGTCTAATCGTAGCATTCAGGAGGCTGCAATACAAATATTGTAAAGCCAAGGCCAGCCTGTGTCCTTGCCTCAAAAGTTAAGGGTGGTGTGTGGGGGGGGGGCATGGTGATTTGAAGGTAGAATGCTTGCCTTGGTATGTGTAAGGCCATGGTTTTGATCCCAGCAACATAAGGAATGACAAGCTAAACTTGTACTGGCTTAGATACATACATTTTTAACAACATCAAAATAAGATCTGGAAAAGTACGAAGAATCCTATTCCACTGGGAAGTGCTGAGGAAGCGAAGATCAGCAGCCATGGAAAGAGCCTTGCTGTTGTATTTCAGCATTCTGCTTGCCATCATTTACTTCCGCTACTGTGATAAACACCAGGGCCAAAAGCAACTTGGGGAAGAAAGGGTTTATTTCTCTTACAGGTTATGGTCCATTGTGAAGAGAGAACAGGGCAGGAGCTTAAAGGTGAAACCATGGATACACACTGCTCATAGCTTGCCTCCTCTTGGTTCACTTAGCTTCTTGCTTTCTTACTCAACCCAGGAGAACCACCTACCTGAGGTTGACACTTGACATACAGTGCAGGGTCTTCCCATATTGGTCGTTAATCAAGACAATCTTCTGCTGAGTTGCCTGTAGGTCAGTTTGGTGAACGAAATTCCTTGAGATTCTGTCTTTCTAGATGACTCTAGCTTGTGTCAAGTTGATGAAAACACACTAGCATGGTTTTCAATGTTCTAGACACTACCCAGGTCAGACTAAGACACAACAGGTATGTAGATTAGGAAGGGTAAAATAAACATTTCCTAGTACCTGACTGACACAGGACATCTACAGGATGTTCCTGAAACTTCCTGAATTCATCAAGGTGTCTAAATAAAGGAACAGCACACAAATTCAGTCACATTTGTATGTATAACTACCAGGAGTATATGGAAACCAAAATGAAAACAATTCCAATATTTACAAGTGCTCTAGAAATGAGATACACAAGGATAAACCTAAGAAGTATGTAATCTTCATGCAGAAAAAAAACACAGAAAAACATAATGAAAGAGATAGAATTCCATGTAGATTGGAGTGTGTCTACTTGTGAGGTGGAAAATTGGGCAGAGAATGACAGCGATCCACCTGCTCATCTGTGGGCTTGATCCCTAACAAAATCCTACCAAAAGTTTTATAGTTGAAGACATAACTGTGTGCAACTGTTATCTGAATGATTTAGGACCTAGAATAGTGGACATGATTTAGGAAAGAAGCAGAAAGTTAGAGTGATTCGGCTAACACATTTTCAAACCTATTTTCTAGGTATAATGATCACAGCAAGACACCTCAATCAGAACGGAGAACCCCAGAAGTAAACTAATGTGATTATGTTGAAGTAGTTTTAAATAAAATATACCAGAGCCTCATTTGGGAAAGAAGGTACTAGAACAATTGAGCATCAATAGGACAACAAAAGGAAAGAGGAAATTTGAATCCATACATTATTAAAAAGTGAAAATTGCTGGGCGGTGGTGGCGCATGCCTTTAATCCCAGCACTCGGGAGGCAGAGGCAGGCGGATCTCTATGAGTTCGAGACCAGCCTGGTCTACAGAGCTAGTTCCAGGACAGGCTCCAAAGCCACAGAGAAACCCTGTCTTGAAAAACCAAAAAAAAAAAAAAAAAAGTGAAAATCAAATTGAAAGGCACAAATTTTCTGACCCTCCTGTCTATGTACACTAGTTACTTTGCTATTGCTATGATAAAACACCATGACCAAGGTAGTTTATAGAAGGAAAGATCTCTTTGGTCTTATGAGTTCAGAGGGTTTGGGACTATGATGGCAGGGGAGTGTGGCTGTTAGCCCCAGACATGGCCCCTGAAGCTTTATGCTGAACGCTCATATTTTGAACCTTAAACTGGAAAAAGAACATGAACTAGGAATGTGAAACCCAGCCCCCCAGTGACCTACATCCTCCCACTAGGCTACATTTATTATGCCTGCCCAAACCATGCCACCAACAGGGGACCAGGAATCCAAATGCTAGAGCCTATGTGGAACGTTCTCATTCAGGCCACCATATCATGTGGCGGAAGCTAAGTTATCATAGGGTCTCTGGGGGAGAAACCCCTTCCAAACTGCATGTCCTGAGCTCCACGCGTTAGCTAGGGCCTATGGTCAATATTAGAAGCTGTTTGAGCAGTGTGCTGGTCAGCATGACTGGATTGAGAACTACTGGTAAATGAGGGACGTCCGTCTCTGTGTGTGTCTGTTTCCAGAGCAGACGGCTCATGAGAAGTGGGACCTAAGCAATAGATATATGCTTTCATGAACTGGTCTCGTGACGGGCTCATATTGGGAGGCCATGGCAAGCAGGAAGAGCCACCCAGCTAGAGGAGGTCCTAAGGGCATATCTTGTTCTGACACCTTCTACGTTTTCATTTTCTTCCTTCTTATTCTTATTCTTCTACCATGCTTCCACCACCATAGGGCCAAGTAATTGTGGGTCAGATCTTCTGAAAATAAGCTAAAGTTACTAAAGCCTCCCATTCTTTTATGACAGACATTTTGGTCACAGGAACAACAAGTAACCAAGACAAAAAAGCTAATCCACATTCTCTTTCATTATGTTCCTAAAAACTGGTTAGATTTAATAACAACAACAACACACACCAAATATGAGAGGCCTCGAGACCTGAGAAGTGATTTTTCTTCTTATTCATTATTTTCTTTTTATAATTTATTTTCTTTTTCTTTATTATTTTCTTTTTATTTATTTATTATTTTCTTAAAATGACCCAATCCATTTATATGTAATATTTCTTTCCACATAGCTTTGGAACACTTTGGGCTTGTTTTGATTTGACTGCTTATGGAAAGATTTGGGGGAGGGCAAGGTTATTCCTACGCTCAACTAGACTCTAAAAAACGATATGAAGTTGAGTCATAATCTGTTTCACTGACTGGCTCAGGAAAATGCCCAAATTCCAGGGGGATGCTGCTGAAGATGCTAGTAATACAATATTTTTTAAAATAAATATATAAAATGTGCTTGGTGGCAGCCTTATTGCGATCTCGGCAAGAGAGGGTATCCACCATGGTGGCTGACTGTTTAAACAACTGATGGAGTCTCCAGCTCATGACTAGCCTAGAGTCACACGGTATGGATGCGGTGTCAAGCTGTGCTCTACACTGCCAGCTTCAGGAAGGCACCGCTGGCTGTGCACGAATGACAGGGTTTCTGGAACTGACCGGCTTCTCTCCCACTGAAAAAGCATCCTAATACATCGTCAACTCTCTAGCCTTGATACACATGATTGCTAATATCTTACTTCTCAACAGAGACATGTGTGTGTGGACTTGCCTCTCCAGAGAGTTCCCAGGGGTCGTGCCTATGTTAGGCATTACTCAGATCTCAAATATTGAGGCTCTATGAAGAACAAACAAAGCTACCGCTGACGGAAACGATGCGCGCTCTTCTGCTAACATTTCCTTCAGTTCTTTTGGAATTGTGCTGAAAACCTTGATCGCAGCAGATTTTGTCACACCCTTGGTTTTCCTACTCCCAATGAGTGTGGACATTTGTCAGAGACTTGAGTGTCACATGGTGTCATTTCTGTAATCATTTCACTCAGGAATGCTTCTTCCAGGCCACTCGGGGTGGCCAACCTTGTCCTCAGTGCCTCACCCCAGCGTGCTGAGTCTGAGCAGCCTTGCACCCACGCTCAGCTTCTCAGGACTGAGTTACCTTTGCTTCAGGTTCTAGCAAAGTCACACACATGGGCTTCAAGTTGAAGTCTGAAGACCAAACACAGCTATTTAGTCATAAACTAGAGACCCATGCACCGTGGCCTCAGGGTACCCCAGCAGTCCATGCCAAGGGCAGCTAGCCTGCTGGCCCCTAATGGCACAGGTGTGGCTCTGTAGTAAGGTAAATAGAAATAGCAAAGCCAGTTATAAATCCTGACATGTGGGCAGGGAGAGAGGGGAGAACAAGTAATTGCATTGCACTCCTTGTAAGCCTTTCTTCTTTTGCATTAAAAAAACAAGCACACATACATTACACACATCAGTTGTAACAAGCACATAACATAACGGTGCAGTTTATTATAGACAATTATTTGCTCCTTACTAAAGACGACCATTTTCTCCTTACATTATTGTCTGTCCCACCCACCCGAAATGGCCAATATCAATAATTTGTGATACAACTACCCACACTTTCCTTCTGGCTCTTCCAAGCATTTGAAAATACGGAGCTGTGTGCCTTTGAACGGACTGCTTTCAAGAGGTCTTTGACACATCTGTTTCTCACGGTGAGGGCTTTCTTTCGAGGTGAATGGGGAAATAAATAAGCACTCCTGGTAATGATGGAGAACTCAGCTGGAATCCCGTGGGACCGCACTGCTCAGTCTTTGAAATTCAAGGTAATTTTATAGTACCATCCACACATACAGAGCCCACGGAAAATGAAATGCCCCTTGCTTTCTGGTGTTTAAGGCAGAAAAAACAATTTCCTCCTAAGTGAAATCTGAGGTCACCTGAAAAATAACCCTTGTTGGCTTGTGGAACACTCTGGTCTGTCTTGCTTAAAAAAAGGATTGCAAATACAGGTGAGTGCCTGTAATCCCAGCAGTCAAGGACATACTAGAGTTCATAGTTCATACTAGAGATTTTTATTTCAAATAAACTGTTTAAGGAAAAATGATGATTTCTGTATGGTACATTTTTTTCCTCCCCCCTTCCTTTGTTGGTTGTGTGTGTGTGTGTGTTTTCCCCATAAAGGAAATTCATTACTTGACTAAGAGGTAGAAGCACAGTCAACTAATTCTAGGCAGCCAAATGCTAGAAGATTCTATAGGATTTGCACGATCAGAAGCTTGTTCAGCAATGACCAAATTATTTTGGTTTCTACAGAAATTGAAATAGACTACCAAATGATACAGCTATCCTCTTAGAAGAAGGAAAGCAACCACCTTGTAAAGAAGTCTATACCCCATGCTCATACCCATAACATTCATATTAGCCAAGATACAGAAACAAAACATGGATCTGCCAGGGGATGAATGGGTGAAGATATTGCATTCTGTCCATTCAATAGAACATTATGTAGTTCCTGCTTCCTATGCAACATCGGATGGGCCTGGAGGACATAATGCTAAGCGAAGCCAGACGGACAGAAGGGAAGCTGAGTGATGTCACTTACACGTGGGGTATTAAAAACAAGTAAGTGCGGAGATAGAGAAAAGTGGTGGTTACCAGGGAGACAGTACTGTAGATCACACGTCAGTGCAACGAAAGGAGGAAAACCATGGAGCAAAAGCAATAAAACAAAAATGCTGGCTTTTAAAAACAATTCATAAATCTGATAAAAAAAAAAAAAGAACTTAGTGGCATCGTTATCCAGAGTGAGTGGAGAATTGCTGCAGGCCTGCTGCTGTTGGGGAGATGTTCAGGAGAAAATGGGAAGAAATGTCTTTATCAATTCAACAACTCAAAGAAACTGAAAGTTTTCAACAAACCACCTTAGCCGGAGTCATGGTGAGGAAGTAGCAGAACTCGACAATGAGAGCCAGGTCTTAGGTCATGGTAATGATGCTGTTAACATTCTCTTGCCTAAGGAAGGGAGGAGGGAATTCCATGTACACTCCCTAGCCATCCCCTCTCCCCAGCTGCAAGGAATCCAGCCCAGCATTTCCATGGTCTTGGGGTGAGCCTGTGTCCAGCCAATATGGAAGGTGCCTCAGGTTGAGACTTGTAGAAGGAGTGGTGGGCTGCTTCCTGCTGCCCGGCTCCGGCCTACCGACTAGCTTTACCTGAAATAACAACACACAAATCGTATTCATTTAAACACTACCTGGCCCATTAGTCCTAGCCTCTTATTGGCCAACTCTCACATCTTGATTAACCCATTTCTAATAATCTGTGTAGCACCACGAGGTGGTGGCTTACCGGGAAATATTCAGCATGTCTGACCTGGCATCTGGCTCCATTGCATCTCACCAACTATGCTTTCTTTCTCCCAGCATTCTGTTCTGTCTAATCCACCTATCTAAATCCTGCCCTATCAAAAAGCCAAGGCAGTTTCTTTATTAACCAATGAGAGTAACACATAGACAAATGACCCTCCTCCATCAGAGATTCCCTGACTATCCCCTCTCCCCAGCTGCAGGGAATCCAGCTCAGCATTTCCATGGTCTTGGTGTGAGCCTGCATTTAGCCAATATAGAAGGTGCCTCAGGTTGAGACTCCCTGACCATACCCTTTCCCCAGCTGTAGGTAATGCATCCCAACATTGACGTGGTCTTGGGGTTAGCCTGTGTCCCGTCAATACGTAAGGTGCCTCAGGTTGAGACTTTTGTGTGGCTTTCTAGGTCAATCCCCATACTGGAGTGGTAATATTTGATGATGTGGGTACCTTTGACTCACCCATGCTCTGATAAATGGCCCTTCCCCCGTTAGTGTGTTCACCAAGCTGGACTTGTATGGAATGAAATCTTTGATTTGATCTTTCTGCAACCTCTCCTTCTTGGGCTAATAGATGGTTTGATAAATCTCCCCAGGAAGTCATAGCATGGATTTGTTTTTTCTTTACTTTTTTTTTCTTATCTTCCTTCCCCTTTTTAACTCTCTACTTTCAAGAACTAAATGATGCTCCAATACTCCAGGCTTATCCTGTGTTTGTCCTTCCTCTGTCCTGTAATTGGCTTTCTCCAGAAAAATCTCTGCTCATTTCTCTGGATAACAATGTCAGTCACTAAGCTCGTGGTGTGGGGTGTGCTAATTGCTGCCAAATTTTCACCCCTGCTAAAACTTCTCGGTTGAAAGAACAATCTCTCTCTCTCTCTCTCTCTCTCTCTCTCTCTCTCTCTCTCTCCCTCCCCCCCTCTCTCTCCTGTGAGTATACATATTAATATCCATAATTCAAAGTCCAGTTGTTCTTTTCTTAGCTAAGGAGGATGATTGTACTTATAACCCCTGTGCTCTGCATCCTGTCTCTGTGTGCTGTGTGCCTCTAGGATTCCTTCCAGAGTTTGAAGCTGGGTGTTTCATGTATAGATTGCGGTTAGGTCATGTGGTGATTCTAATGAGAACAGCTCCCACAGACTCATGTGTTTGAATATTTGTTTCCTGGTGGAACTGTTTGGGAAGAGTCAGGAAGTACGGCTTTGAGAATGGTAGTGGCTGGAGGAGGTTTGTCATTGGCACAGCCTTTGAGGTTTCAAAAGGCTCCAGCATCCCAGTACTCCTCTGCCTTCTGCCTGCAGATCACCACGTGAGCTCCCATCTGCATCCATCCTGCATTCACTCACCGTCATGGACTCTAGTCCTCTGGAATCACGCCGCTTCATGGCCATGATCAAAAAGTAACGAAGGCCAGTCATATGCCGTCAAACAGAGCTATAGTTCCCTGCTTCTATCTTAAATTGTTTCAATTTGTCCTCTCCTTAACTACCTCTCACAGGAAGATGGTCCAGAGTGGGGAGGAGCTATCTTCTCCATTCCAACCTCAGACAAAACTGTTTACATCTCATAAACAGGGTTGAATGTAGACTCTTCCCAAATTCTTTTCCCTGTTATGACTACTCTTGCCTCTCTTCTTCGATTCTGATTTGTAAACTCTGGAGGCCGTGTTCGGTCGTGTCAGCTGCCTTTTCTGAAACTACTGTCACTATACAGTGATTGTATGGGTTATCTGTCTGTCCTGTTCTTATGCTGGTTTATGTGGTTTGACTGGATGAATGTCAAACTAGCCTCCCGATGGGGAATGAGCCCCCATGGGTTGTTATGATTCTCATATACTCCTGAATCCAATGACATAGTCTTACATCATTTTGACACTTAACCTTGTGAAAATATGAATGTCTAAATTCCCACATAGTGGCTTTTTGGTTGTTGGCTGAGAAAAGCCACTCAAGGAACGAAGGGTTCAGCTAACAGTTAACGGGCACACTCCACCATGGTGGGAAGGGCTTGTTGGCAGAAATTTGAAGTTGCCTCGCCTCCACAGGTGGGAAGCTGAGAGTAGAACCATCATGCTCTTTGCTTTCTTCTTTTCATTCCAGCTGGGACGCCAGCCTGCGGCCTGGTCCCTCCCACATTCAAAACGAGTCTTCCCACCTGCATGTCCTTGTTGCCTTGTCTTCCTCACCTGCCAGTCATTGCTGGGCTGCAAGGGTACTGTGCTCTGCCATGGCAACTGGTGACCACAGCCCCTATTCCATGCCTGTCAGGTTTCCCTTTAAAATAATCATGTCTCCTTAGAGAATTGATACCCTTACCACAATACAGCAACTTCCTTCATGATAAAATTATTCGATCTCTGGTCTTATTTTCAGAGCTCGATTTCACTATATCCAGCTTTTCCTTTTCTAGCTTTTCATGAGTAAAATTACCATGGTTTACATTAGTGTTGTATTGTAAAATGCACATCAGAAGGTGGGGAAGGTAGGGAATTCCTTGCCTTTCCCCCTTTCCACCTTTCTCTGCTGAGTAATAGTCATTCCATTGCCTTTAGCTGTTTTAACATTTTCTTTTCGTATGTGTAGTGGCATTTCAATTGTATTTTAATAAATAAAGACTAACTGAACATCTGAGAGTGAAAGAGCCCCACTGCTCAGCCTTACAGACCAGGTTATGGTGACACACACCTTTAATCCCAGTAGCCACACTAGAGTTGCCATAGAAACAGGGCAGTGCATGCCTTTAATCATGGTGTGCACACTTTTAATCCCAGCCCTAGAGAGGATTATAAAACAGGAGAAAACAAGTCTCAACACACAGTCTCATTCTGAGATTTCTGGAGGCAGGGTCACCATTTCAGACTGAGGTAGAGATAAGAGCTAGTGGCTGGCTGTTTTTCTTTTCAAATCTTTAGGTTGAACCCCAATTTCTCTCTCTGAGTTTTATTCATCGTGCTTCCCATATGCATACAAAGTTCTATAGCTGTATACAATTTTACTCTTTCTCTGCCATCAGGCCTCCAGTTTGTAGTTAATTAAAGCTGCAGATGTTGCTCTTACTGGAACGTCTTCCAAGAGATAGGTGCTTTTAAAAGGTCCTAGACTCAGAATACAGAAAACCTGAGCATAAAGTGCAGGATTTCCCTTGCCAACGTAGCTCTGTTCCGATGCGACCCTTCCCAGGGAATTCTTGCTCCAATTGGCCTCTTCTCATTCATTAGCTCAGGGCTCACTCTGTGTCATCCTGTAGGTTTTGAGGATTGTAATGGCATGTGTCTACTCTCACCATGTCATATGCTGGTTTTTAGCTTCTCCAACTCCTCTCTCTCCGTATTCATTACTTTCCTCAAACTCTTGGCAGCTGCTAATCAATAGCCTTTTTCCATTTGGGCTTCTTTCAGTCCTGACTGTTCTGAGTCTGAATAGTGTATTTAAAGTAGTTCTCTCTCTCTCTCTCTCTCTCTCTCTCTCTCTCTCTCTCTCTCTCTCTCTCTCTCTCTCTCCTTCTTCCTTTCTGCATTCTATTGCTATAATTTTTGTCTTCGTTTGTAATCAGAGCATTCTCTGTCCTACCCCAAGAATCCCAGTTTCCTGATTTAAGCCCCTGCTTGCCTTATTTTAGGAGATACCCCAAAATGCTAGCATATTGATTTTGAGAAGTTGTGCTACCTTTGCATTGTAAAGAACCTTTTGCCTCTCACTCTCCAGTAGGCTGCATGTTTTGTGGACGTTAAAGGTTGAGCAATATTTTCTCACTATGGAGCTTCAATGTAACCTGGGGAGGTTTGAAGGAAAATGGCCCCGTAGGCTCGTAGGGAGTAGCCTTGCTGGACAAAGTATGTATGTCATTGACGGTGGGCTTGAAGGTTTCAGATGTTCAAGCCAGGCCCAGTCTCTCCTGCTGCCTGCCAATGCCAATGCAGGTATAGAACTCTCAGCTGCTTCTCCAGCACCATGTCTGCATGTGTGCCGCCTTGCTTCCTCCCAAGATGATAATGGACTAACTAAACCTCTGAACTGTCAATCAGATGCCGTGTTTGTGGTGTCTCTTCACACAATAGATACTCTAAGACACACCCCAAACAACCATGCTTAGAAGGCCACATTTTATTGAAAAATAGTCATCTGACAGTTAAAATTACAGGGCGAATACCCAGTATCACCTGAGGCTATCTACAGACACAGAAAACTCAGGTGCAATGCCAGTTGACATGTGCCGTCAGCTCCGGGACCACTGATGGGCACATATGCTGAGTCCTAGGAATCTAGAGCTGGAGGGGATGTTTTAAAATGCTTTTCTAGGAGCTTTGTCCTGGTAGCAACCCCAGCATGCCAGGTGCAATTCATGAACCTCCATGTTATCAGCAAACAACGCTGAAAAGCCCAGCAGCCGTCCTGCCCCACACCTTGTTGGAGCTCCAAATTCCACACTGTCTATTGTGTGTTTTGTCCCTCCCTGTGGCATCAGTGCTACAGACATGTGCCTTCTACTCTGGGGCATGGGCTCCAGCTTATGTAGGTTCTTTGAACCCATCGTTCCCACACCTTGACTGTAAGATCATTCAAGTGTGTCTCTCACATGGGCATTGCCCAGTGTTATGGTGCGTCCTGCAGCTCCTGGTTCCTTAGAATGCTAACGCAGGAGGATTGTTTGAACTCAGGAATTGGAGGCCAGCTTGGACAATATAAAAAGGTCCTGTCTTAAAGCAAATAAGCAAGCATCAGCAATAACAACAAAACGTAAAACCAAAACAAAAAAAGTGAAGCTTTAAAGCGCTATATTTATGTCTTTCGTGTATTTATAAGCAGAGAAAGGTTTCCAAAGTTCCCAGTTTTCAAATAGAAACAGTGACGTGCAGATCTTGGGAGTCCTGTATGCCGGTGATTTGTCTGCAGCCAGAGGTGGGGTGTGCTTCATGGTAAAACAGCATTTACTCAGCACGGATCCGCTCCAAATACAGTCAGCACACAGCAGTTGACACCAGAGAACGGGGGAGGGAGTCGGTGGGAGGAGAATTACCAAGAGGAAGTATGAGGGCTGATGGGATAAGCTGGCTGGACGGATTTCTCTGAAGACAGGACAAGGTGGCCAGGTATTGAGTTCAGATGGCGAAGAGCGATTTGGTTACATATAGAAAATGGTGGTCTTCGGTCAGTGTCCCTTAGCAAAAAATTTTGCTCAACTTGGGCTCATCACAGTCATGCCCGACATCGGGGCTTCCACAAGACGAGGGGTCTTGGTGAACTTTTGTTGAAAGAGAAACTGGGAAAATTGTTCTGTGGAGAAAGCCCTTTACCTGCCTGTGGGAGGACCTGGGTTCAGAATGCACGTAACAGCAAGTCAGCCAGACTTGCTTCCCGTCATCTCAGAACTCAGAAGGCAGAGACTCTATCCCTGGGGCAAAGCGATTAGGCACACTTGTGGACCTGCAGAGCTCGGGTGACAGATCCTGCCTTAAGAAATGCATAGAGAGCAGCAGAGGAAAGCAATATCCCTGCTCCTGTGAGAAGCACAGCTTTATTTCGGAATCAGGTTTGAGTGACCATGGCCCAGAAATCCAGATTTAGGTTACCTCAAATTCCGTGTTCCAGTGTGGAAGCAGTTGAAATAAATTCGACATTTTGCCAGAATAAGGAAGGTCATGAATCAAGGCTAGCTTCAGATCCATTGGTGGATACGTTGTAGAAGCAGCTACAGCAAGGTGGAGGAAGCTTTTCGAGAGGGCTCAGATGTTCCCAGCTCTTGGTTTGGTGGAAGCCAGTTGTTCTGCTAAGCCAATAGATTCTACGAGGCTTTTATGTGTCAGTCACAGGATGTTATTTCCAATGCAAAGGTGGGCAGAGAATGACTATTTAGCCGGCCAGCGCTAGCCAGAGAGAGGAAATTAACCTCTGTGCCTGCAATGTCCCTGCCTCTCCAGATCACTGCAGTTCAACCAGCCATTCAGTCTTTGTGGCCACAGCTCCCTCCTAGGGACTCTCATTCATAACATCAACTATGGTCCTCTCCGTGCATCCACCCATGCGTGCTCCCTGCACATGTGCCCACATACCTACATATATGTAGACGTGCGCATGCAAACCAAACATGCATAAAGGGAGAATTGTCACTGTCCCTGTGCCTTCTCCCTTCACCTTCACAAATGACCACTTGCCTTTGCTGTTTGTCTCTTAATGAGCTTTCAAATACATACTTGAAATAACGATGTGCTCTCTTTGATCTGATGGTCTTCATGGAAAAAGGCATGGGGGAAAAATCTGTTTACTTATTGAACCCAAGGCAAATGCCAGTGAGTACGGAAGTAAAATAATGTGACCCCTGCTTCTCTGAAAAAAAGAGGAAGACAAACAACTTCACGACTGCTTATATGGGGAGCTGTTTTCAACACAGGTTTTTTTTGAGTGTGCATCTTTCCCAATGTTGCAATGCTCTCACCAGGGAGACAATATACAGAGATAAGCATTTGGGAGGGGTTTGGTGCCAAGGGCTCCTTCTATGGAAGGAGATAAAGTCCTCTGTGAAGGTGGCTTCCTCCGGCAATTATTCCTCTTGTTTATCCATCTCCTATGCTATAGCTGTAAAAGCCTGGGGTCCACCCCTTTCACACTTGGGAGGATGCAGCACAGAGGTTGATTGATGTACCATCCTGGTACAAAGAACATCCTCTACAGACTTGAGCCTGCTGCTGCATTGGCCTTGACCTTCTGGAATCTAAATCTGTGAGTAATATATTTCAGTTATTCATATACTTCTAAACCTTGGGTGCTTTGAGAGAGAGGCACATACCATCATAACACCGCACATCATCATTATCACACCACAAAGAGTCAAATGCTACTGATTTGGGGACCTTTGGGATAACCAAGTCAGGTTAAAGGAAGTTAAGAAACAGCTCCAGGGCTTGGTACAATTAAGGGAAAGAGATCTTTTTAACCCACACGGTTGATTTTAGGCCCCAAAGTCTTTATTTCCTAGCCTCAACTGTCATTGTTCCAAATCTTCTGGGGTTGGAGTATAGGTGAGGAGAACGCGTTCCTAGCTCACACAAAACCCTGGGAGCTGTCTGTACATGATGACAACATGGAGATCAGAAGTTCAAGGCCATCTATAGCTATTTATCCAGGTAGAGGCTAGCCTAGAATGCCTGAGATCTCATCTCAAACATAAACAAAAGACTTTCATCACCACTGCCACCAGAATATATGAAAATACACACACAAACCCAGCCAATTTCCATGAAAGTTTCCCCTCAAATCTGAGCACTGCTTTTCTGGATGGCCTCTTTCCGAGTCAGAATGATACTCGGGTTCTCAGCTGCCCATAGTATGAGGCCTAGGGAAGTAGGCTTTCTCTTAATGTGCTGTGTAGGCCACACTGTCCCTGCTCTTCTCCAGGATGAGGTGCACTGTCCCAAGTCAGGCTTGGGCCATAGACTCTACAGAAGGGAGGAGACCCTGATCTGTTGATTTCCTAACACAAATTCAAATGGATTTCACATGAGCTCCTTGTATGACATCAGAGAACTATTTGAAGGTTTCAAGGGAAAGGTGGGTGTTCTTTGCTTCAAAACCACCCTCTGTCTATTCTAGAGTTAGTAAGTTTAATCAACCCAGTCATTCTACGGGATCTGGAATGATGAGCTCAGGGATGTGTCTAGACTTTTTCAGGCCCCTCTAGACCTCCTAAAGATGTATGCTGAGCTGCAGGTCTCCCAGAGGAGCCTGTAATTTTCCACATCTCTCAGAACAACATTGTCTAGGGGGATCAATCGTCCTCAGCCTCACTCAAGATTTCCAAAAGTGCCTTGGACAGTGGGTTCTTAAAATCTACTTAGACCCAAGCTTCGAGGATTATGTGAAGAAAGAATCCATGGGGAAGAAAAATCAGTGACTCTTAGAAATTATTTTTATTAAAATATTGAATAATTATCATGAGAAAAAAGGAGTTCCTCTTATTAAAAACTGCAAGGGTTGAGTGCCAATCATAGTAACTTTGGGTTTGTAAGAACTTAGGGTTTCTTAGAGTTATCCCAAGACGCACAGCCTCTTTCTATTTCTTCTTCATTGAAGACAAACCCACTCTTATCCTTTTCAAAGCCTTGTCATCTAAATTGCCCAGTATCTTACAAAATTCATTTGAAAGACTATTTGAAAAGTCCCTTGGGGCTTTGCTGTGGTAGTGCACGCTAGCATTCAGAGAGGCAGAGGCAGGAAGATTTGGTGAGTATTAGGTCAGCTTGGTCTACAGAGCTAGTTCCAGGGCAGCTAGGGTTGTTACACAGAGAAACCTTGTCTCTACAGATTTTTAGGACCAAGGCCCTTGGGTATTTATTTATTTATTTATTTTATTTTATTTTTTACCACCAGTGGGAAGAAGACAACCTATAGTTGTCAGAAGCCACACTCAGAATCAAGAGTTATTATTAGTTTGTGCTACCTCACACGTAGATGAAAGGCTAATAATTTAATCTTTGACTAGTTTATTCAGAGGGCTGTCAGTTTGTCCCTGTGAATGAGAATTCCTGGAAAGGAGCTGTGTTTGTAGATAATGATGGGCTCGAACC
Organism: Microtus pennsylvanicus; assembly: GCF_037038515.1. Taxonomy (NCBI): domain Eukaryota; kingdom Metazoa; phylum Chordata; class Mammalia; order Rodentia; family Cricetidae; genus Microtus; species Microtus pennsylvanicus. The sequence continues at coordinate 12,639,732 of NC_134596.1, forward strand.
TCAATACTCTAGAGTCATTGGAACACTGCAGAAGTGATGACCTAGCCTGCCTCCATCAGAGGTTTGAAAGCAAAGTCTAATAGAAAAATCAAACTAGATTCATATTATGATGATGATGATGATGATGATGATGATGATGATGATGTCTCTGTTTCTAACGGTTTGGACTCTTTGTGCCAGGAAATGGCAAACATGTCTCTGTTTTCTAAATTTGCCGTGACCACCTTGTTACTTGTTATATCGACCTGTAACTGTGTCTTTGTTTTAAGAGGTTGCTGTGACCAACTTGATATGGTTATGTTCTGCTTTTATAACCCTACCAACGTGCCTGCCAAATCTTCTTTCTGGAAGGCTTCAACTTCTGAACTACAAAAGCTCTTATTTTACCCATGTCCAAGGCTGATCTCTGTTGTTGGGTGTTTCAATCGTTACTTTTTATGCTTTTGGGGGGGCTCACCACCCAGCTCTCAAATAAATCACACATGGAGATTTCTTCTTAGTTAAAATGCCTGATCTTAGCTTGGCTTGTTTCTTGCTGGCTTTCTTAAATTATCCCATCTATCTTTGGCTTCAGGGCTTGCTTATATCTTTCTCTATTCATGTATACCTTTTCTTTCCTGCTTACTCCACATCCTGGCTGTGTAGCTGGCTGACTAGGTGACTGGGTGACTGGGTGGCTGGGTGGCTGGGTGGCTGGGTGACTGGGTGGCTGGGTGGCTGGGTGGCTGGGTGACTGGGTGGCTGGGTGGCTGGGTGGCTGGGTGACTGGGTGGCTGGGTGACTGGGTGGCTGGGTGGCTGGGTGACTGGGTGGCTGGGTGGCTGGGTGACTGGGTGGCTGGGTGGCTGGGTGACTGGGTGGCTGGGTGACTGGGTGACTGGGTGACTGGGTGGCTGGGTGACTGGGTGGCTGGGTGGCTGGGTGGCTGGGTGACTGGGTGGCTGGGTGACTGGGTGGCTGGCCCCTGAAGTCCTCCTGCTGCCTCTTTTGCTGCCCTCTCCTTTACTTCCAGATTTTTCCTCATATTTATGCTCTATACCTGCCAGCCCCTCCCATTCCTCTCCCCTGCCTCAGTATTGGCCGTTCAGCTCTTTATTAGACTATCAGGTATGTTAGACAGACATAATAACACAGCTTCACAAGTAAAGACACTGAAGACAAGAGACAATTTTCCCTCTCACTCCAAAATGTGAAGGTACCATGGGGAAAACCTTAGGAATTACAAAGGCCTCATAGGGCAAGGCAAAAATCATATCCCGTTTCTGGGTTAGAAGGAACTTCATTGGCTCACCTGGGCAGACACTTAAGCAGGTTTGGTCACCCAGTGTCTTTAGCATCTTCATGGTTTTGTAAATGTCAGGATAATTCAGATACCCAGTGGTAGAAGATGGAAATTCAAGGTAAAAGCTGAGAAAGTTGATTCCAAAGGTATCCCATAAATTTGTCCCCAAATACATATTCCCTAACTAGCCTGGACAGGCAGCTTTTAGGAGAAATTGTATTTATATATACATATGGATAGATGGAAAATAAGTTTTCCAAATAGGAGGAAGTGTTTGGGGATAAACAGCCATCTGGTATGGATTAGATATGTGTGATCATTACTGTCGAACGTATTTGGAGAAACGAGAAGGTCTAAAGATAGTTGAGTATGTGTTACTTCCAAATTGGTTTCTCTTTTACACTTAACAGCGTCCTAGGCAATAAAACTTTTCAAGATCACAAATAGTCAGCTAGCTGTAATTGAAATGTAAAATGACTAATAGAAACTGATAACATTGGTCATTTATAATAATAAAGAGCTCTAAAAACTATATGTGAGTTCAATTAAAAACTAAGATAATAAAATACTCATCCGGAAGATGTTGTGAAATTTATATCAACACTAATGACAGATTTAAAATGTCTCTTCTCTGCCTCTGACCACATTTCCTTAGCTTCTGCCTACCTTACAGTTTTCCTCGCGCAGTTTTCTTTAACGTGTATGCTTACGTTGACGTATATTTATTACACAATCCAGTTCTAGAATTCCTTCCAGCCTCAGAGCCAAAACTCTCAGTTTAGCCTGAATCAAGTGTTCTCCAGCTTAGAGAACCCCCAGGCTGTTAAAGACAGCCAAGTGAAAAGAATTTTGCAACCCATTGACCATATTCCTGGGAATTCATGGTGAGATGACCTTCAAGAATAGTTGATGAGTTTCCTTTCTGTCATTTGAATAGTCTGTCTGTTAAATATAGCTTTGGTGTTCCATTGCTTCTAACCAGAAACTCATGAAATATTTGGTTGCTACTGACACCAAAAATAAATATCTCGTAGACCCATCATTACTCTGCTCGTGGGCCATATGTAGTAATGTAGGACTTTTCTGGGGAACATCTTCATAAAACTGGATTCCCCTTATAACTGGTCTGGCAATTATAAAGACATTGTAAAGAGACGCTGTGTCCCTCCATCTGACAATCAAGCTATTAAAAAAGTGGGCCCTGAGGATATGGGAGTTTCCCTAGGAATCTATGCCAGGAGAGGGAAAGTGTAATGATCAAAAAGGAAAATTTAGTCTCTGAAGGGTTTCAAACAGTTCTAGCAATTTTTCAAACTTACTTTTGGTGTAACAGGCCCCTAGTCCTCAGCACAACTGAAGACAGATTTAAGATGTTTGCTGGATCTCTTAGTCCTTCTTCCCAATGTAACCACATTGAATAAAACTTATTTTTCTCACTTTCATCTATCTATCTATCTATCTATCTATCTATCTATCTATCTATCTATCTATTCTATCTTCTATCTTCTATCTATCTATCTATCTATCATCTATCTATCATCTATCTATCTATCTATCTATTCTATCTTCTATCTATCTATTTATCTATCTATCTATCTATCTATCTATCATCTATCTATCTATCATCTATCTATCTATCTATCTATCTATCTATCTATTCTATCTTTATCTATCTATCTATCCTAACTTCTATCTATCATCTATCTATCCTATCTTCTATCTATCTATCATCTATCTATCTATCTATCTATCTATCTATCTATCTATCTATTCGTTTGTCTTTACATCCTGACCACAGTTTCTCCTCCCAACCCCTCTCCCCACCTACCCTCTTTCCATTGAAATCCAGTCCTCCTCCTCTTCTCTTCAGAAATGGCTATCAATGGGTATCAACCAACCATGGCATATCAAGTTGCAGTAAGAACTAGGCCCTTCTCTCCTATTAAACCAGAAAAAGGCAATGTAGTAGGAGGAAAGGGTTAAAAAAGCAAGCACCAAAGTCAGAGATAATCCCTGCTCCTACTGTTAGGAGCTTCACAAGAAGACCAAGCGACACAGCTGTAACAAACATTTATTCGGAGGGCTTAGGTCAGTCCCATGTAGACTCCCTGGTTGTCAGTTTGATTTCTCTGAGCCCTTATCAGCCCAGGCTAGTTGGTTCTCTATGTTTTCTTGTGCTGCCCTGGACTCCACTGGGTCCTTCAATCCTTTCTCCACTCTTGCCCAGAATTCCCTGAACTCCACCTAATGTTTGACTGTTAGTCTCTGCATCTGTTCCCGTCAGTTGCTGGGTGAAGTGTCTCTGATGACAGCAACTGGACTAGGCACCAATCTATAAGAATAGCAGAATATCATTTGGAATCATTTCATTGACATTTACTTACTCAGAACTGGTCTATCCAGCCTCTATATTAGTGCTATGGTCTATCCAGCCTCTATACTAGTGCTATGGTTTTTCCAGCCTCTTGGTTCTGGCCTTCCCAGCAGTATCAGTGGCATGGGTGGGCTGCCTCTCTTGGTTCTCAAGCTGGATCAGTCATTGGTTGGCCGCCCCCACAATTTCTGCTCCACCTTAACCATAGTACATCTAGTAGGCAAGAGAAATTGTAGACCAAAAGTTTTGGGGCTGGCTTGGTGTCCTAATATGAAGTCTTGTTTGGTTACAGGGGATGGCCAATTCAGGCTCCATATCCCCCATTGCTAGGAGTTATAGCTAGGGTCACCCTCATAGATTCCTGGGGATTACATTGCACTAACTTTCTATCTTCTTCCTAGTTCCAGTTGTTTCTCCCTCCATCCTCCCGATACCTAATCTCTCCTGTTCCTGGTCCTACCCATCTCAACGAGACTCCTCCTGTTCCCCTATGCTGTCTACTTCTGCTTTACAGTGAGATTCATACCCTGCCTTCCCTTGAAGCTTCCTTGTTACCTAGCCTTTCTGGGTCTATAGATTGTCTGGTTATCCTTTACTTTATGGCTAACATCTGCTTATGAGTGAGTACATCCCTTGCTTGTTTTCTGGGTCAAGGTTACCTCACTCAGGATGATCTTTTTTATTTCCAACCATTTACCAGTGAATTTCATGATGTCATCATTTTAAATAACTGAGTAGTCCTCCATTGTATAAATATACCAGTTTCTTTACCCATTCTTCTGTTGAGAGCCATTTAGGTTATTTCCAGTTTCTGGCTATTACAAATAAAGCTGCTTTGAACATACCTTATGGTGTGATGGAGTTTCCTTTGGATATATGCCCAAGAGTGGTATAGCTGGTTCTTGATTTATTTCTAATTTTCTGAGAAACCTCTGTATTGGTTTCCAAAGTGGCTGCACATGTCTATACTCCACCAGCCATGGAGAAGTGGATCCTTATCCCACATCCTCTCCAGCATGAGCTGTCCCTTGTGTTTTTGTTCTTAGCCATTCTGACAGGTGGAAGATGAGATCTCAGAGTCATTTTGGTTTGTATTTCTTAGATGACTAAGGATGCCGAAAATTTCTTTTAAGAGATTCTCAGCCATTTCAAATTCCTCTGTTTCAAATTCTCTGTTTAGATCTGTACCCCATTTTTATTGAATTATTGGAGTTTTTGTTGTCTAGTTTCTTGGGTTCGTGATATATCTTGCATATCAGTCCTCTGTCAGATGTGGTTTTGTGAAGATCTGTTCCCGTTCTGTGGCCAGCCTTTTTGTCCTATTGACGGTGTCCTTTGCCTTATAGAAACTTCTCTGTTTTGTGAGGGTCCATTTATCATTCATCAGTTTTAGTGCCTATTCGATTGGTGTTCTATTCAGGAAGTTTTTTCCAGTGCCAATAAATTCAAGCCAATTCCCTACTTTCTCTTCTATCAGATACATGGTGTTTTTTTTTTTTTTTTTTTTTTGGTTTTTTTTTTTTTTTTTTTTTTTTTTTTGGTTTTTTGAGACAGCGTTTCTCTGTATCTTTGGAGCCTGTCCTGGAACTCCCTTTGTAGACCAGGCTGGCCTCAAACTCACAGAGATCCGCCTGCCTCTGCCTCCCGAGTGCTGGGATTAAAGGCATGTGCCACCACCGCCCAGCAGATAAATGGTTTTATGTTGAAGTCTTTAGACCACTTGGACATAAGTTTTGTGAAGGGTGATATATAAGGACCTGTTTGCCTTCTTCTACATGCCAACGTCCAGCTAAACCAGCACCATTTGTTGAAGATGTTTTCTCCTTTCCTTTGTATACTTTTGGTTTCGTCTCCAAAACTCAAGTGTCTATAGGTATGTAGGTTTACTTCTGGGTTTTGGATTCAATTCTGTTGACCAACCTGTCTTTTTTTATGCCAGTATTATGTGGTTTTATTGCTCTTGCTTTGTAGGGCAGCTTGAAATCAGAGATGGTGATACCTTGGGAAGTTCTTTTATTGTACAGGATTGTTTTACCTATCCTGGGTTTTTTTTTTTTCTTATGAAGGTGAGTATTGTTTCTTTGAAGGTATGTAAAGAATTGTGCTGGGATCTTGATGAGAATTGCATTGAATCTATAGCCTGTTTTTGGTAAAATGGCCATAAGATGGACCCTCATGAAACTGAGAAGTTTCTGTAAGGCAAAGGACACAGTCAACAGGACAAAAAGGCTGACCACAGAACGGGAACAGATCTTCACAAAACCATATCTGACAGAGGGCCGATATACAAGATATATAAAGAACCCAAGAAACATAAGATGGCCATTTTTACTATGCCAACCTTTTGGATCCATGAGCATGTCAGATCTTTCCATCTTTGGATATGTTCTCTCATTTCTTTCTTCAAAGACTTTAAGTTCTTGTCATTTGACATTGCCAAGAAATATCTTGTTTTCTCCACCCACGGTGGTTGAAAGTATTGCTGGGTATAGTACTCTGGAATGGCATCTCTGGTCTCTTAGAGTCTGCAAGTCATCTTTCCAGACCCTTCTGTCTTTCAGAGCTTCTGTTAAGAAGTTGGCTGTGATTCTATTTGGTCTACCTTTATATGTTGGCCTTTTTCCCTTATAGCTTTTAGTATTCTTTCCTTGTTCTGTACGTTTCCTTGTTCTGTACGTTTCTGTTAGTCTGTTAGTATTCTTTCCTTGTTCTGTACGTTTAGTGATTATTATTTGACACGAGGACTTTTTTTTCTGGTCCTATCTATTTGGTGTTCTGTTAACTTCTTGTACCTTTATAGGAATGTCCTTCATTAGGTTGGGAAAATTTTCTTCTATGATTTTTGTCAAATATATTCTCTGGGTATTTGAGCTGGGATTCTTCTCTTTCTTCTATTCCTATCATTCTTGGGTTTGATCTTTTCATATTGTCCTGGATTTCCTGGATGTTTTATGTTAGGAATTTTTTTAGATTTAACATTTTCTTTGCTGATGAATCTGTTTCTTCTGTTGTATCTTCTATACCTGAGATTCATTTTTCCGTCAGCCTCCCTGTGGGCTAGGATGAGGTAGGAGGGCTTGGGTAGTGGAATGGATCTTGGGGAACAGAATCTATTAATTGGGGGCTGTTTAGCAGTAAGTCAGCTCACTCACCTGGTCTTCATTTCTGTTATATGCTAAAATTATTACTATTTTTGGCATGCCCAATTGAAATAAACATACTGATTCATAAATTTAAATATCATTGTCATATTTTAATGCCTGGCAAATATGTAATACTTTATAAATTTGAGTACACTGAACATCTTAAAACCAATTATTCCATGGGAACATTAAATGTTTTGTAAACCTTAAAATGCTAATAGTTCATATAAAACATTTGTTACTTATAGATTTCATTAAACTATAAAATATGTTATTTACATAGATTTTAATATGGACTTCCTTTCTAAATGCATTCTAAATATAAGTACTTATTTATTTTTTAATCTCATTTATACAATGAGTAGCATAAAATTTATCTAATTTCTTTCAACTATTCTTAACAATAACTTGTAATATGTAAGTTTTTATTAATGCTATTCTGTGTATAAATTGAGAGATAAATGCTTATGGAAGATCTCTGTTAAGTTTCCTTTTAAAGTGAAGATTATAGAAAACATAATCCCAACAAACAATAGCATTCAAAATCTTGGTTTATTAAGATATGGATTATGTATGATTTTATGTATGTGTGTGTACATACTGTCTACATGTGACTGTTTTTTAACATAATGTACTTAGTACCAGTTGGCTTACAAGTAAGTGCTTGGGTGAATTGAGGTGGTTCACTTGTTTCAGCTTCCTTTCAGCTCACAGGAAACTGAAATTGTCAGGAAAAAAAATGATAAAAGTATCCATGTGACATTTAATAAATGTGACCACACAGGTAAAGAAAATGGAAATCGTGAGTCTTCCTTTGAGGTAATTAACAGAGATTTTAAATGAGATTCCTAGCCTTAAGGGTCTTTATACTATTTAATTAATGACATGTGCCCGTCGGTGCACAAATTGTGATGTTTGCACTGAAGGATGGGGGACCACAGAGAATGCTACCTCCTGGAAAGGACCAGTGTCTGCAGAGACGGACTGATTAGAACCTTGGTTACTGTGGAGAGACTGAAACCGTGCGGGTCCAAAGGCTAATTATCTTCTTGCCCACCTGGGTGTCAGAACTAGCATGATGAGACCAGTAGATAAAAAACTTTGGACTCCATTGGCTTAGCAGACCCACTGTTTTCCACCAATCAAAAGCTAAGAATGCCATCAGCTAGCGTCCTCAGCCTAAAGAGAAGCCATTTTGCTAAAACTGCCTCCGTGACGTACTCACTAACGTATTTTAAGCTCTCATTGATTTTTGACTTTCTTTGCTCGGGAAAACTATAAAACTTCATGGAACTTGTGCTGGGAAATTCTGAATCATCTAAATGTATTTTCCTGGGCCATGGCCCCTTAAGTATTGTTCCAGAACAACGTGCCTCTCATTTTCTTTAAAATGGAAGGTCTATTTTTTTCCCTCCACATCTTCATCTCATTGTTAGCTGGAAGATTATATAGAGAGGGCGAGATGTTTCGGAGTTCAGGCTTGACCCTCCACTCTGGCTTCCGGTCCTGTCTCTGATATCCATAAGAGAAGATTATAATCTATTCTCTCTGTATGTAAGGGTGCGTGTGCATATATACACCATGATCAGAGATCTTGCATTCCTCCTGACCTAGACTGGAGATTAATTCAGAATAGGTCTAGTGTTAGGAGTGTGTACTATAAACTCCTTCCTATAGAATGAGCTATTCACGGGCTTTTAACCTGGTCTGTGAAGGGCCTCTCTCAGGGGCACAATCCTTAGCAGGTCTTTGTCACACGGGCTTTCTCAGCATGTCTCTTGAGCCTGCTCATCAGCAAATGCCTGTCCTACATCGCGTAGTGTAGTTGGTGTTCAGAGCGACTCCCTGGTTACCAGCTAGAGGCATGCTCTTTTCACACTTGTAAACAGGGACATGAATAAAGGTGTATGCGTGAGAAAACAGAACTGACGGGGCTGCCTCAGCATCCGCCTATGGCAAACTGCTTAAGGAACTTAGTTCAGCACTACTGTTTGAATCTTACGAAGTGACTCATTAAAAATTTGACCCTCCCCAGAAGACCAGGTATGCCTTTCTCTAGCAGGTACGTATGGGAGCTGAGGGAAGAAGCCACACCCTTTGCAGGTCGATCGCTCATTTCCTCAGTTGTTTCTTATTTCGTTGACATGCTGTTTAGCCCTTAGCATCATAGAGGCACCATTCATTTTCCTAAGGATTTCCTAAATTTCCTCTATACATTTCCACAGTGTGTGCTGTCTGGAAAGCTTTGGTTGCTGTGTGAGGTTTTATGAGCCCTGCAATGAGCATTGGATGTAACCTCCATCTCTTCCTCGGGGATGCCTGCTGTTGTTTTGCATTGTGGTGTTTGCAGTATTCTCACCATAAGCAATGCCAAGGAAAGCTGTGATGTTCTCTTTGACGAGTAACAATCGATGGCCCCCTGGTATATGGGGTGCTGGCTGTTACTGTAGGAAATGCTCCCGCGGTGGGGCAACTCGTGAAGCACCTGTTCTTGCTACCAGAAGGCTGATCTCTAGGAAGCGCTTACATCTCTGACTCCTTGGACAGGGGTTGTTGAGGATTATAGCTTCATTGTAAAGCATTGGCTACCATCTGGGCTTGTATTTCTGGGTTCTGTCCATCAGAACAAACAAACCAGAAACCTTTTGTTCAGTCTTGGGTCAGCACCAGTTGGCCTTAAGTAACAAACTAAGTAATCTGGGATTCTGGGTACAGCCTTGGGGAAGAATAGTATTAATTTTTTGGGTTACATTTTCATCTTGTATATTGTATCTGACTAATAAAAGCCTTTTATGCCACCAGAAGTGGGGCGTTCATATGAAGTACCATAAGATCCTGGCAACCACATAGGCTCTACCTCGGAAGTATTTCCTACAGTGGCAGCCAGCACCCTAGATACCAGGAGGCCAACGTAGAATCCTTGCTGGCAAACAAAAGACCCATCATTTGTGATGTGTCAAATCTGTTTATTTGGAAGGCAGTTTCCCTCCTATCTGAAATATTGAAGACTGCTGTCTTTGGTCTGTCCATGCCTCTGAATGAGATGCTCATGGTTGTTTTTGAAGCCGAGTTGTGTAGACTCCGCATGTGCTCACCCACAGAGTTCTTGGCTTTGAAACTCACAGCTTCAGAGAGCAGGAATCACCGAGCCTGCCCGTTTCCCGTTGGTAGTCCTCATTCCTGTTTTCATCATTTGTAATGACCCACAGAGCAGCTGGTACCTAGCTTATCTGATCAATAACTGTAAGCCCAACTGCAGAGAAACTCCAGGGTTGTGTGGCTAAGCTGAGTAACAGTGTCTGTAAAGGCTCCAGCATAGAGCTGCCGTCATAGTGCTGGGGAGTCCAAGTTCTTTATATGACTGAAAAGGTATGTAGCTTGTCAGAAGCCACAAAGCCAGAGAAGAGCTGAACTAAGGTTTGGCGGCAAGCACTTTGCCTGAAGTGTACAGCATAAAGAGCCCTGCTTTGAGGACCGTAATATGTACATACCCAGTGAGCCTGCTGCTCCGCAGTACTTCTTGTGCAGCTTGGCATGATGATTAGAGCAGCCTTCTGAAGTAGAAAGCGTTGGTAGCAGCTTCTTTTGCAAGTGCGGAAACGAGGCGGTTAAAGGTGATATAACTTGTTCAGCGTCATTTCCCTCAGCTGGGAGTGACTTCAGGTCCAGCATCTGTGCTGTGAAGCAATGTCCTGTAGTTTATCAGATATTTAAAGGGATTTACTCACCCCATGGCCCTGCATTGCATTTAATTTAAAAAGGCAAGCAAGAGAAATCTAAAACCAAAGGAGTATCAGTCAATTCTCCCTTTACCATGTGGAGACAGAGACTGTACTGAGAGAAGGTTGAGAGGGTGCATTGAAGCTTTATATGGGACCTTCCTAAGTTCAGTAGCAAGGGTGTTCATAGAAAGTCACACACAGAAAGACTGTTTAGCAGCAGATCTGTAGTCTGCAGAGTAGACAGTAAGCTAAGCATTGCGGAAGCCTGGTAACGCGGTGCGGATCCTCTAGGTTTGGTTATCTCCAGTTACTTTGCCCTTGTGACTTCTCTGGCCCTTGGAAATCCAGTTCTGTATTGCTCAAACTGAGTTGGAAAAGGGCTTCCTTGAAATACAGCCCAATCCCCAGTGCTAACTGGGACCGTGTCTAGCCCTGCAGGCGGATCCATGCCAGTGCTGGGCTCTGGATTACCACTCACGCCAGTCAGCTTTTGAGAAAGCTTACCTGCACATGCAGTACTTTACTGATACTGTATTGTGGGGGAAAATTCTGTTTGCATAGTTTTTTCAGTGACGCTTCTGTTGAAATTTGAAATAAGATAATGAATAAAAACACATGAGAAATCTATGAGGCTTTTGTGTTTTGCTGTTGTGTTTGGCTGTGTGTTAAACTTTGTTTTCTCCGAGATTTGAATGCCAATACCTAACTCTATCCCCAAAGTAATAAAAGGCTTCTGTGATCGAATCATGAATCATGAAGGGTGTGTTCGTGAGAATTCAATAAGGACCTTTCAAAGAGGCCAAGCAAGCACACTCTCTCCTTGGTTCATCTGAGAGTACAGTAGGCCATGCCTATAGAGAACGAGGTTCTCATTAGATGTGACAATCCCTTGATACTTGGACTTTTCTTCCTCTAGAACGATGAGAAGACATTTCTCTTGTTTAGCTATTATACAGACTAGGGCAGTTTCTTATAGCATCCTGAATGGCTCCAGGGAAATGTCTTGGCATATTTCCTTCACCACAACCTACAGAGGAACAATGGATGTTCATTGAGTACCATCCATCTTGAATAGTTATTGCTGTGGGGAATATAAAATAATTCATGCTCAGTTCCTGACTTGAGATAGTCAGTGCTTTGGGGAATGAAATATATCTGCAATAAAGAAAGCTCAGTTTGAAATTGTTCATGATCCAGGCAGAAGAGGAGGCTGCTGCCTTGTTTGGAACTTGAAGAGTCCTCCACGCTCTACACGGTAAAAGCCTGATCCCGGCCAGCAGCACCAGTGAGAGGTGGTAGAACCTTTAAGAGGTAGTGCTTGATGGGAGAAAGTTGGGTTCTTGGATGTATCCTCGGGAAGGAGGTACCAGGCCCTGGTCCGTCTCCTTTTTTCCCCCTGGTACCATGCAGTGAACTGTTGCTGCCGCCATGTGTTTTTGCTGTCATAAATGGGCCCATACAGGCCAATCACAACGTCTCAACTGACTGCTTTAAAACGACGAGCCAAAGTAGGTCTTTCATCTTTTGTGAGTTGAATTAAAAATATGAACACACAATTATGTCATTTCTTCCTTCCTCTTCCCCTTCCTACCTCTCCCGGACAAACCTTAGCTTTCTCTCGCGTGTTTAGACCTCCTCTGCGTTTCCTGTTCTTCTTGCATATAGACATAAATGGACAAGTATATGATTATAGTGCCCTGACAGTGTTCAGGGCTGCCCACATGTAAGTTTCTAGGGTGACCAGTTGTTATTGGATAAGCACCCAGGACGCTCATCATGGGGGCAGACCAATACTCCCTCTCTCAGCAGCTGCTCACGTCCCGTGGCTCTCCTCATGAGACTTGCCCTGTCTGTGTTGGCACATCATGCTGTTGTTATTGTCCAGGTCTTATTCATGCAGCTATCCTGTGGCAAGAGTTCATGGGTCTAACTTCCCTCTCATAGATAGAAGATACAGTCATAGCAGACTTCCTGGTTCACTGACTCCTACGGTCATCCTGCCCCCTCTTCCGTGGAGGTTGTAAGAACTGTAGATGTGTCGATGGGGGATGGACAACCAGTGGTCAGTTGTTCTTTGCATTTTTCATCAGCTGCGGCTTTCCGTCATGGTGGGTGTCTGCTGCAAGAGGAGAGAAGTGTTTTGATGAGCGTGCAGTTGGAGATTATGCTGGCTTAGGCAACCAGCAGTAGGAGGCTCTCCTCCCAGGTCATCTACCTCATTAGCCACAGGTAGGTGGCAAAGTCTGCACTACCCGGCATGCTCTTCCTCCTGTTGAGCAGGCCTTGAATCCAATTACAGAGCTAGTGGCAAAGCTGAGGATAGAGTGACATTGTCTCCCTGGGTACCTTGCCAGTCTGGTCGCTGCCATGTGTCTAGGCTTTACAGCTGAGGAGGAATACCAAACGCTCTTACCCCTTGGCTGCTTGCATGGCAGCTTTTGACAGGATGAGAGAGAAGCCTCTGCAATGAGGTTTTAAGCTCAGTTCCGATTTGGTTATTGCAAATCCTGTGTCCAGAGGATGTCACATCTTCTGCAGTAAGGCCTTACCTTAATTTCTGGGAGGCAGCCAAATGTATACATAGGCTATTTATCTTTTTCAGTTTATACATCCGACATTTTGTAATAGCAACAAATATCTAACAACACCCCCCCCCCCCAAATCACTATGAGTTAACTGAGGGAATTAGAAAATGTGCCCTTTAACCCAGTTCTGGAAAAAGTCATCCATACATCCATCTGTCCGTCCGTACATACATACGTCTGTCCAGACATTGTTGAATATAATGAAATTAAACACTTCAGTGTGAAGCCACACAAACCAGTCAAGAAATCCTTCGTTTTGGTGGGATTAGTACCAGATTGATCATGGTGTGCCTGAGATGTTTGGAGAGGTTTAGCAAGGCAGCTAACACTCTCAGAAGCTGGGTCCTGTAATATCACAGTGGACTGTGTTTAAGTCTTTTTAGAGCCTGGGAATAGATTGTAGAGTCTATATTTCTTTAGAGAAAGTTACACTCTAGGGTGTTGTACAACACTTTCCAAATGGGGTCACTGAAACAAGTATGTGAAAAAGAAACCTTTAACCTCATGGGTTTCCCCGAAACCTGTCCCCTCGGTCCCCGACAGGTGCACTGTGAAGTCCCTTTACTAATGCTCAATTGTCTCGGAGGAAATGGAGACCAGAGATAGACTCACTGAAACAAAGCTTAGTGTTTCAGGTTCTGAGTCAAGGCTACGCATGACCGAGGTACTCTTCTCCTAGCATCCGGAGCAAAGCCATTGTCCCATATGGACAAGATCCATGGCCTGGCTACGAGCTTTGTTAAAAGGAACAAGGGAAGAAGCGAGTGTACCATGATGGAGTCTAGACCAGGGTCTCTGCTGAGGCCCTGCTACTCATACTTGCTTATCCCAGGCTCTGGATTCTGATTAGACAGGAAGTACTCTCAGGGCTATACTTGTCCATCTTTCTTGGAGAGAGTGACGGGGCACCTGGGTGTTTTTGATAATGGCTATGGTAGGGAAGGCATGTTGGGATGTTCCTTGAGTTCAGGGCATACTGGATGGAAGGCCTTCCTCACAAAATCCTGGAAGAGCAACTCTTGTTCCTTAAACAATGTGTGAGAGCTTCCCCTCATCCATTTGTTTCCTCCTACTGACATTTCAGTCTGAGCAGAAGCTTTATTGGTTCGACTGTAAGCCTGGTCCTTGCACACTACTCAAGGGGACTTATTTTTCCTCAGACGTTCATGAGATATTGATTCTTACAAGCATTAGCTTTCCTGAGACACCTTCATTTAATTATACGAGCTCTCTCACTCCAGTGAGATCAGTCAGCACGTACATGGGCCAGGGCACTTTCCGAGGATGAAAAAAAAATAGGAAAGGAAAACTCTCACTGGTATTTGTAGTCACTCTTGGGTCATAAAAGGTAATTCAGAGTATGAGTAGAAAGAGATGATGGATGGATGGATAGATAGATAATAGATAGATAGATGATAGATGAGATAGATGATAGACAGATAGGTGATAGATAGATGATAGATAAGATAGATGAGATAGATGATAGACAGATAGATGATAGATAGATGAGATAGATAATAGATAGATGATAGATAGATAGGTAGATAGATAGGTGATAGATAGATAGATAAGATAGATGATAAATAGATAGATAGATGAGATAGATGATAGACAGATAGATGGTAGATAGATGAGATAGATAATAGATAGATGATTGATAGATAGATGAGATAGATGATAGATAGATAGATAGATAGATAGATAGATAGATAGATAGATAGACAGATAGCTTTACTCTCCAGAGTATTGTGTTCCTGCAATGGAGGTTCTGTTTGAGTTGAAAATGGTGACCATATTCATACAGGCATAGCCACAGCAAACAAAGCTACCAGGTGTCAAGACCAGGACCATTGTATGCAGGTATCCAGGAGATGCTTAGAAGCATCAGAAATATCAACTGTAACCAAAACTCATCTCTGTAGTTGAATGCCTTTAACAGAATGAGGACAATTGATAGTTAGATACTTCAGCAATTTCAGACTGGTGTGTAAAAGATGGATGTCCTCTCCCTGTGAACGTGATGATGGTAGAAAGGTTGTACTGAAATCAAATGCGCGTCCTCTTCCGCCAAATCATCTGGAGAAATAACCAGGTAAATGCAGCAGCCAACAGTGTGACAGAAGCCAAGGTGTGGCATTTACTGCTCACATACTCCGTGTGTGCCATCCTGCTGGACATGTGTGGATGCCCTAGAGACGAATGGCACCACCAATGAACTGGTGAGAAATCTGGAATGCAGAGAGGCTGGGTCACTGTTGTGTGACAGACTTTCCTGGGGACACACGGTGCACACAACTGTTCATCCCACATAGGGAGCCCACAGCAGTCCAAAGCACAAACACCACCAACGTCCAGCTTGGTGATCTGAGGAGTTTTACTGGGGTTGCTTGCAGAAGTATTGATGAGGAGTTGCCTAATGGGGCAGAAACAATTCAAGGGCAGCTGCATCACCAAAGCCTGCTTGGGTAACAGCTCTCAAAAGTGGGGAACCTAGAGGGCCATACACAGATTGCACGCAGCTCCCCAGGTGGGCTACTGCTCTTTCCACGTGGCTAGGTAGCTCAGCTGGTCTTTTCTTCTCCCAGGCAGCTGGGCCTGTCTCAGTCTCTTTTGCTGCTTGGCTTTGGGTGAGAGTGACTCTCAGATCTTTGTTTACTCTTGGGAGAGAGGGACCTAGTGAATCTATTCAGTTTCACGTACTTCCTGAAGCTATTTTGAGTTATTTACTTTCTGTCTTATGGCGATTCCCCGTAGGGTGGAAGAGTTCAGTCTTAGGGGGGAAAATGCCACACACGGTTTCCAGCATACCAACAGAAACAATTCTTAGAGCCTGGTGATGTTGGCCTCAGTGAATCCACCTTCACCTTTAATTTAAGAATATATTAAGGTATATTTAGTCATCAAGTGTCCGTGCTGGCTTTGTTAACCGTACTTTCTCACTGTATTCTTTGACCTTCAGTGTCTAAGTAACATTTCTGTGGCTGTGAAGAGACATCATGACTAAAGCAATTTAAAAAGTATTGATAGTTACAGTTTCAGAGGCTGAGTCCTTGACCATCATAGTGGAGAGAGTGGTGGCAGCAGGCAGGCATAATGCTAGATCAGTAGCTGAGAGCTTTACACCCTTATCTGCCAGTAAGAGGCAGGGATGTCATAGGCCTTTAAAACCTCAAACCCTGCCCCCAGTGACACACTTCTTCCACTAAAACCACACCTCCTAATCCTTCCCAAACAGTTCCACCAGCTGTGGATCACACATTCAAATACATGAGACCATGTCTGAGAGTCCTCATCCCAAACATCACTTATGATTTCTGGAAACCATCAGAACGCTAATCCCTGCCTGCGTTGTACTGTGTTTGGGCATGGCCATCTGAGTAAGTGGAGTCCCGGGGTGTCTATGGAACTGTGCCTGATAATTAATGTATTATGAAGGCCGCTGTGAGCTATGGCATCCTGTCCTCAGCCTTGGTGAGTCATCCCCTCATAGCAAACACAGTTGTAGTTCTTTTGTGCACAGCACAACCTCAGAGAAGTAGTGAATTGGGGCACTGGATTTTCTATTGTTCAGCGTGACTCTTTATAGCAGATTCAGAAACAGGCTACAGGGCTGGCCAAAGCAAGGGTCTACACTAGGTAGCCTTGGTTTCCTAGATGAAGGTGGGTAATGAGTGATTCTTTGGTAGACTGGGGACTTCATGACCTATAATGTTGTGACACTCAGTTTTGATGGGCCATAATTTGGAAGGTAGATTGGGTGCCCACAAATTTCAGGATCAGAATAGAGAGCAGAAAACAGATTGCCGGGAGTGTGTGTTACCTGATATCGATGGTTCTGGAGACAGCACTAGACAGAAAGGAAAGATATTATTATTCCACTTCCAAGGGACCTAGAAGATAAACATTAATAGAAATAGCAGAATGTTGGTCATGGGAATTTACAGGAGCGATGGATGGGGATTCTGGTTTCTTACTTTTAACTTGGTCGTTTCTCACTTGGGGAATCTCCTTATACTTACTTACACACATCCATTTGTTTGTTTTGTGTGGTTCTGGGAATCAAGGTCAGGGCTAGGCCATTCCTAGGATGACTTCCTGTAGCCATCAAGTGAGGGTCTCACTGGTCTCAGCTCTGAGCTGTGGATTTCTGTGTGCCTCTTCCCTCTGCCTTGTGTGTTCCAAGGGGACAGTCCAGTTGAAGGGAATGGTTTGGATGCTTCAGGCAGTGAACTGGGACACATTGTGATTTATCTGCCAGTGGTGATGTTGGGATTTTCATGAGAGTTAAACCATCCGGAGGACAGAGGGTGCAGTGCTGGACCAAGGGTTGCTGCTAGGTCACCTTCCTGTTCTCTAGTGAAGGGTGTGAAGTGATCTGTAAGTTGTGACAGGGAGTCCTTAGGCATACCAACTCCAGACACAAAAGTCAGCAGACTCTTTCCTTTAGTTTCAGCCTGGAGAGGAGCTGTGATCACTGGGACGAAGTCACAACCCAATGGCCCAGCCTTGGCAGCATCTAAAGTCATGGGCATGAAGTGATTGTGGTTTATATAGCTCTGAAATTGATGGATAGAAGCCTGGAGACAATGGTTTTCAGAATTTTGTATTTTATTTTTCAAAAACTTCTTAGTCACTTCTGAACGTGATTGAAACTGCTCAGGTAGCATTTACCATTTAAATGTGTAGACTAGAATGGCTTTGTGAATACGCATGCTTTTGGAAGCTAAGGCAGGAAGATCAAGAGTTCAAATTCAGTATAGGCTAGAGAATCCGACTGTATTTTCCAAAAATCAAAGCAATAATAATTACATAAGTTGATAAGCAGAAGCACGGGTCAGAGGTAAGTGTTTACAGGACGTTACACTAATGTTCACCCATGTTTCCACCATATACTTTCTTGTTATATGGTCCTAAGTTAGAAGCCTCCCTTTATGATTTTGTACATATGGATTTATAAATTCTCCTAAGGAATAAAGAATGGCACTTAAATAGTCATGACTTTTTATGCATTTTATCATAAAAATCTGAATGGGTTCTAGATCCCCCTCCCCCAATTAGCAGGTCCTAGACACAGCTACACTCCTAAATTCTCCCAAGTATGACCCTTTCATCCTTAGCTCAGAACCTGGTCATTTCCCGGGAGTTTATCATAGTTGGGACACCTGTCTCCTTTCTAGCCCGCTTACCCCCAGGTCACTCTGTGAGCTGAAATAGTACAAGGACTCTCCTTTGCCACTTCTCCAAGGGAAAGACCCACTGCCACGCCAGGCTGTGCAAGACACTTCCTTTCCCTCGAGAAGCCTCAACTCCTTACCATTCTCTCCACTTCTGGAGTTGGAAGTTGACCTACCATGTGCTAGTTAGGGTTCTTTAGAATAGAGGTTTGATAGAAATTTTAAAGATGATTGTATGATTGGACATAGTTACTTCATGTTCTTGATTCTTATGTAGGTCATGAGAGACCTGGAAAATCAAGGTGTTCATCTTCCTACATCTTTATATTTCTAGGGAGATGACCTGGAGCCGTGGGGAGGGTCCTGTATCCCTGAAATCTCATCACATGCCAACAAGTTCGGCTTCAGACAGAAATTCATTCCATTTCTAAAGAAACTCTTTCAGAAGGTGTGAGGGACAGTTCCTTGCTCCTCATTATGATCAAACAAAATCCGTTTTCCTTGTTCTTCAGCGGCTAATCCAAAGAACAGCGGGCTGCTTCTTATGGAGTCACAAAGGGAAAGGGTATGGGGGGATGATTGGCAGCACACATTATTTACGTGAAGCATTTAATAAAATGCACCTCAGTTCCTGCACAACTCGGATGACAGAAGTAAGAGGGCAGTGAGGCCAGTGGCCCTGTAGCCCAGCTGCAGCAGCGCCCGCCTGCGGGATCGCCTGCCTGCTGCGGCGCCCACCTACCGTGCTTGTCTGTTTTCTCCTCCTCCTCGTGTTTCTCTGTACCCACACGGAGTCTCCATGAGCTCCCTTCTCTTTCTGGCCTGTGCTGAGGCATCTCACATTCATCCATGCCACTGTGTTCTGTCTCCAGTATTTGAGTAGGCTTTAAATATTTCTAGATTTATTAGCGTTTACAATATTGATTCTTTTCCTCTTTGTTATTTTGTAGGAAAAGAAATGACTGAAAAGGTTCTTAAAATTTTAATTTAAAGCTCTTTTTTCCCCCCCGAATTTATCAGTACTTGACAACTTTGAACTCGATAATAGATTTCTAGATGGTGGAACTCATTCTACAAAAGTCCCGATGTCTTTCTATTTTTGTTATATTTTTCCCTGATACAAGTTTCCTTGTAGATAAGAGTCACAGCGTGAATATCCCAAATGCTTCCCTCGTATGTGATTCCATCTGGACAGGACTCACAAGGCTAGCTGTTCAGTGTTTGGGAGAAGCCAGGCCTCTCAAAAGCCAGCATGGCTTTATCACCGTCGCCCATGTTTTCGTGGTCACAGAGAAGGGTAATTGGTTTGGTCAGAAGCAGCAGCAAGTGGGCATTCCACACTGCCCTCCCCTAAGGACCCAATCAGTCTCCCGGTTCTTTGTCAGTTATGCTGACAGATTAAACTCCATTTTAGTCATCAAAAGATAATGCCGCTGAAGGAATCCTCCGTGCTGTTAGATAAAGGCTAGTTCATCATTTGTCTGGGTAACAGAAGGAGACATCACAGCAGCATTTGAGATGCTGTGGGTAGGATCTTTTCTGTAGACCTGGTGGAGGAGGCCAGTATGCTGCTGCTGGGGGCCATGTCTGAGGGCAGTTGATCAGGACAGTGATGGGAAGTGTGAAATGACTCCCTGTGGAATAACTGTAGCCATAGGCAAGTTGGACTGAGAACTAACATGGAAGTCTTCTAAGAATGAATTCATCTCAGTCTATGGTTATTGACTCCAAGCCTTAGCTCTGACAAACAAAAAGCACCTCCCTAGTGCACAGAAATAGCCTCCAAAACTTATTGCTGCGCAGAAAAGATAAAGCAATATTTTGTGTTATATTTTTGATGACATTTCACAACATCCCAGAGGTTTACTGAGTACAGGACATCCTAACTGTCAAGTAACTGTAAGAGTCGTGAAGTAGGTGCCTCCAAAATGACATTTTCTGTCTTCAGCTCTATGACAGTCTTAGAAAACTAAATCATCATGACAAAGAGGATTTGCCTTCATGGGGAAATGCCACATGGGCTCGCAAATATTCTAAAGCGGCATTTTCAGAGTATCTCCACAATGTGCTGTCTGGTGGCTACCTAGAAACCACCATTCACCCGGCCGGTCTCTATTTCTCCTCAGTTAGAACATTTGTGGCACAAATATAAATTCTCAGCGGTATTTGTTGATAAAAAGTTCTTTGCATGCTACTTGCCTCCAGTAAAAATTGGAGCAAACAAAGACTTAAAAAAAGGCGACATCTGAGGAATGCAATATCTTCGGAGGACCCATCACATTCTGGGAAATCTCTGAGGTCATATCGAGCCTTGCTGGAGGACTTGGTCCTAAGAATGCTGCGTTTGCCACCTCAGGATGTTTTCGGGACCCTGTGAGCAAAGAAGATGGAGGCTAAGGCCGAGGTTTAAGTGGTCTGCTCAGACATGGAAGGTTGGTTCCACTGTGACAGAAAGCTGTCCGCAGAGGTTAAAGGAAATCTCCATGTAGCTACTAAACCCTCTCGTTGAGCTAAGATAGCAGAGATTCCTGTGTTAGAAAACTATTTCAGAGAAACTAGTGAGCAGGAACAGAGACAGCAGCCACAGTGAGGAGGAGTAGCTAATCTGAGATGGAAAAGTCATGGGATAGGGAGAGGACCCACTTGAAGTGGATTCTATTGGAAGAGAAAAAAGTAATTTGGCATAAAATGCCTGCAATGAATCCCAGGCTTGGACTTTAAATCAGCTGTGTTGAGTATAATCCGAGAACTAAAGGGATCCATAAATAAAGAACTGAGAAAAACCAGGGCTGGTGGCCCAGGCCTATAATTCAAGCTGTTGGAAAAGCTGAGGCAGAATTGCAAATTCAAGACCTGCGTGGATTTATACTTCAAAGTTATTTCAAGGTCAACCTGGAGACTTAATTATACTCAGTCTCAATACAAAGTATAGAAATGAGGCTGGGAATACGTTGTTCTATAGTATAACAC
This sequence comes from Microtus pennsylvanicus, assembly GCF_037038515.1. Classification (NCBI taxonomy): domain Eukaryota; kingdom Metazoa; phylum Chordata; class Mammalia; order Rodentia; family Cricetidae; genus Microtus; species Microtus pennsylvanicus. The sequence goes on from NC_134596.1 coordinate 12,660,982, forward strand.
TTGCCTAGCCTATGGAAGAACCCAGACTTATGCTCCTAGCACTTCAAAACATGCATACATACATACATACATACATACATACACACATACACACATACACACATTCATTCATGCATACATACATTCATGCATACATACATACACACATTCATTCATGCATACATACATTCATTCATACATACATTCATTCATGCATACATACATACACACATTCATTCATACATACTTACATACATTCATGCATATATACTAGAAACTAGATGATATCAGAAAATAGTATGCTTTAAATGATTGAGATCAAAGTGCTGAATTTGAAAACTTCATACCTGAAATTAAAATTTACCAAAGTCATTCAGTATCAGAAAATAACCGAAATAAGCATCAGCAACTATGATAAAAAGACACCGTGTGCTTTGGACATAAGAACTGGAGGACCCAAGCTGGATCGGACCTGAAGGTCTTCTCGCTGAGGGTTAGCTTTTATGGTACCATAAAGCACTATGGCCAGCAACCAACCAGTCCTACATAGGTGTTGCACGTATGAACTACCATGATGTCCACCAAGACGTGATAATAATTCTAAGAGTACAGTAGTTATCTGGGTCTCTAACTGTATCAGGGTCCAGTTAACAAGAGGACAACCATGCCTAGTGCTGGAAACTGGGCCAACTACCTGGGATTGTGAGATCTTGGACTTAGAGAAGAGACTGCAGCCATGACATTCCTAAACCAGCATAATTCCTAGCTATGTTCCAAATATTTATCTTTATACTCACAAATAAGTGCAACCCCTCATCAAAGAAACTTCTCTGTGCAACAGACTGTAGCCGGAGACTGCTTGTTCTCCGCTCAGACCTGGCCGCTCAGACCTGAATAATCACACAGAAACTGTTAATTACAACTTTGTCTAGCCCATTAGTTCTTATTAACTAACTCTTACATCTTAAATTAACCCATTTCTATTAATCCGAGTATCACGATGAGGCTCTGACCTACCGGTAAGGTTCCAGGGTATCTGTCTCCTTTGACAGCTACATGGTATCTCTTTGACTCTGCTTTCTTTCTTTCTATATCCCTTCCAGCCTGGCTATATTCTGCTAAGCCATTGGGCCAAATAGCTTCTTTATTAACCAATGGTAGTAAAACATATTCACAGCATACAGAGGGGAATCCCATACCAAGAGAAGGGACACTGTAACAGGAAATAACAACCCATCAAAATACAGAGAAAAGTGATCATCGTGGTGTCCAGCCACAACTGATAGATCTACAACACAATTCCTGCATTCGGGGTTCAGAGAGAACACTGCAGAGGGGAGACCCAAACGTTGTAAGAGCCAACATACCAGGCAATCTGGTGTGAGATTGTGGCTCCTAGAAGTAACAGTGAAGCTTCACAGATGATGAGTCAAAATCATGACTGCCTAAACAAGGCCTGAACCAGGACCAGGCTAAATGACATGCTAAAACAGAAGAAGGAGAAGTCACTAGCTCACTCTGCACAAAGAATTTACAGGCAACTCCAAAATCCTGAAAGCAGGAGAAAGAGTCTTCCTTATGGATGAGCCCCCAGTTGGTTACCCACTGCATGTGGTCAGACTTGACATTGTATACATACAGCTAACACTGAATAGATCGAGCACATTTTATTTCTATATTTAGGCAGACTGATTAAAGAAGAGATCATGATTTCGAGAGGGGGCCAGGTAGGGGCTGATGCGTGGAAGAACTGGAGGGATGAGAGTGAAGAGGGAAATGATTTTATTATTATATTTTAATTTTTAAAAAATGAATTAAAAAGGCAAACAGGTGAGTCAAGATTATCCAGTCTGGGTGGTAGAAAATTTTAAAATAAGAAAAAAAAAACAACAAGAAAGGCCAAAAGCTCTTTAAATCTAATGAAAACCTCATCTACAGTTTTCCGTGTTTCGTTTTTAAGTGAACACTAGATAAGAAAATGCAGGAACCCTTATCAATCACACACAGTCCACGTCAAGTCAAACAGAAACTTACGCACAGCTATGAAAAACAACCCATGAGGAGCTCCCTGTTGGCTCAGCACAGCATCCTCAAGTCAGCAGAGGGGAAGAGCATGGGATACAGAGTTCTTAGAAAGTCTGTCCTAGCTGGGCATGGTGGTGCACACCTTAAATCCTGCACTGTGGGGACAGAGGCAGGAAGACCTCTGTGAGTTTGTGGCCAGCCTGGTTTACGTAGTGAGTTCTAAGACAGCCAGAGCTACATGATGAGATCCTGTCTCAAAAATTAATCCCACACACACACGCACGCACACACACACATACACACATGCATATACACATGCACACACGCGCACACATACACACGTGTGCACACACACATACACGCATATACACATGCACACACATGCGCACGCACACACACGTGTGCACACCCCCTTCTTTTATGTAAGAACCCTTTAGCCACCTGTCTTAGTTAGGGTTTCCATTGCCGCAAAGGAACACCATGACCACAACAACTCTTAAAAAGGAAAGCATTTCTTTTAGGTGATGGCTCAGAGTTGCGAGGTTCAGTCCATCATCATGATGGTGGGGAGCATGGTGGTGTGCAGACAGATGTGGCTGCATCTTGATTATAAGGCACCAGATAATTGACTATGATACTGTGATACTGAGTGGTTCCTATCTTGTGGATAGGAAACTTCAAAGCCCGCCCCCACAGTGACAATACTCCCTCCTACAAAGCCATACCTCCTAATAGTGCCACTGCTTATGAAACTATGGGATTTGGGGAGCCAATCACATTCAAATTATGATCCTTCAAGAGCTAAAAAAAGAAGTTAGACCTTCTAGATAATAAAATTGATACTATTCATTGATTGAAGATATACATACATATATATATATATGTATAAATAGATCTATCTAGCTATCTACTTATTTAGAGCTATCTGTCTACCTGTCTGTCTGTCTGTCTATCTAGATTAGAGAGATATATGAAATGCTAGATATAACCCTTCAGACTCCAATGGAAAATAAAAGAAGCATTCAAAACTATATGAAAAACGTCTAGTGACTAATGAAATAGGAAACCTTTCCCAGCATAAATGTATTTCCGTTTATAGAACTTCTTCTTTCATCTAACATTAAAGGCAAACTTCAGAAAGCAGTAAGTATGCTCTCTTTCATTGACTTAAATTGATTTCACTAGTGTGGTCAAAACTAGCACAAAGATAAAGAATCAAAATTTTTATATACTCTTGAAGTTGAGGTGGAATTACTGCTAGCTACACTGTCAGTTAAGCTGCTTCTTTGTAATCGCCATGGCTACACTCATAATATAGCCAAGAGCTAATACGGCAAAATAATGGCAAGAGAATTCAAATGAGACACTAGAACCCAATAATTTAACAGAAAAGAAAACAGTAACATAAGTCACGAGCAGCAGAAAAAGATACGACACATAATAAAGATGGTGAACCGGTTGGTAGCCCCAGGTATCCTGCTTCAGTGGCTTCTTGGGACCTGGATACAAGGTTCCATTGCCTTTGCAACTGTTTCATCTTGCTTGTTGGCCAATCAGTACTGTATGGATGATGCCAGGTTCAGCTGCCAGCTCGAAATATAGCCTAACCCACACGTCGCCCCTGTGTGTCTTTGTGGCTGAACCTCCTGAAACACCTCTCAGTGTGCAACGTGCATGGAACTCAGGTCCTTACCGCAGGCTCCTTTCACATGGATGGTTTCCATGTGGGTTTCTAGTTTTATCCCCAAACCTTCAATGCAGACATTGAACATTAACATTGAACTGTAAGGTGGGTTTCCTTTGGTCCTGGTACAGAGACTAATTTCTCTGTAATGTTGCTAACCTCTGTGACAGTGACCCTTATTTTGTCCGCCACTTTTGCTGGAGTCCCAGCTTCCTTCCTCAGCCAATGGCAGTCCCCATAACTTTCAACTCTACTCTCTGCATCTCTCATTGTAACTCTGGCTAAAGTAGGAGCAGCAGCCACGGGGCTGCCTGGATGTTTACTCTGCCTGGAGATCTTTCTCCATTACATGACTTTGTGTGTGCTTTTGAATGTAGCCTCATTCCCGTTTTCAGGACAAGGCAGAGTGCAGCCAGGTGCTTTCCTGCAGTGATGCATGAAAGAACACAGTGAGGATCTGTCTATCCTCATGGTTTCCAAGTACAAGCATGGAATGCTGGAGTGTGTGCCATCCTGGTACAGCCTACACACACACACACACACACACACACACATGCGCGCAGAACACAGATCAGCTTCCAGAATAGACTGTGGAATTAACAGCTGATGGACCTTCCACAAGGGTTCAGAACAGTCCAGTGGAGAAAAGGACCCAAGTGTGACCAGTAGTGCCTGCCCCATATTCCAAAGCAGATTCTAAGAGCCAAGTGTTCTCTATGAGCTTGGGAAAGTCATGGTTCTTCCACTGTGTGATGTCTCATGTATCACATGAAGATGATCATTTTTCATACAGAAATTATCTGGGGTGGGCATGGTAGTGTAGGCCTTCAATTTCAGCCCTCTGGAGCAGAGACAGGAAGATTCTGTGAGTTCAAGGTCAGCCTGAGCTACATACTGATACCCTGTGTGAAAAAACAAAATTATCTGATAGCACTCGGTGCTCAATAATTGCCCCAGTGCTGCTGAACATGATGCTACCCTTACTTGGGTGACGTCAGGAGTGTGGAACAAGGAAAGAGTCCTGTTCTTCCTCTACTTGGGTGATGTAAGGAGTGTGGAACAAGGAAAGAGTCCTGATCTTCCTCTACTTGGGTGATGTCAGGAGTGTGGAACAAGGAAAGAGTCCTGATCTTCCTCTACTTGGGTGATGTCAGGAGTGTGGAACAAGGAAAGAGTCCTGTTCTTCCTCTACTTGGGTGATGTCAGGAGTGTGGAACAAGGAAAGAGTCCTGATCTTCCTCTACTTGGGTGATATAAGGAGTGTGGAACAAGGAAAGAGTCCTGTTCTTCCTCTACTTGGGTGATGTCAGGAGTGTGGAACAAGGAAAGAGTCCTGATCTTCCTCTACTTGGGTGATATAAGGAGTGTGGAACAAGGAAAGAGTCCTGATCTTCCTCTACTTGGGTGACGTCAGGAGTGTGGAACAAGGAAAGAGTCCTGTTCTTCCTCTACTTGGGTGATGTCAGGAGTGTGGAACAAGGAAAGAGTCCTGATCTTCCTCTACTTGGGTGACGTCAGGAGTGTGGAACAAGGAAAGAGTCCTGTTCTTCCTCTACTTGGGTGGTGTCAGGAGTGTGGAACAAGGAAAGAGTCCTGATCTTCCTCTACTTGGGTGATGTAAGGAGTGTGGAACAAGGAAAGAGTCCTGTTCTTCCTCTACTTGGGTGACGTCAGGAGTGTGGAACAAGGAAAGAGTCCTGTTCTTCCTCTACTTGGGTGACGTCAGGAGTGTGGAACAAGGAAAGAGTCCTGATCTTCCTCTACTTGGGTGATGTCAGGAGTGTGGAACAAGGAAAGAGTCCTGTTCTTCCTCTACTTGGGTGACGTCAGGAGTGTGGAACAAGGAAAGAGTCCTGATCTTCCTCTACTTGGGTGATGTCAGGAGTGTGGAACAAGGAAAGAGTCCTGTTCTTCCTCTACTTGGGTGACGTCAGGAGTGTGGAACAAGGAAAGAGTCCTGATCTTCCTCTACTTATTTTTGTGCAGCATTTTTTTCTAATTACAAATGTGGCATTTTGAAAATTTAGAGAAAAATGGGAATGTAAGCATTTAATTACATTTATTGATTGGTTTGTGTACGTGTGTGAAAGAGAAGGAGAGGGAGAGAGAGGCAAGACAGGACAGAGGAGAGAGAAAAAGAATGTCCATGGATGTTCACTGGTGTGTGTGTGTGTGTGTGTGTGTGTGTGTGTGTGTGTGTGTGAGAGAGAGAGAGAGAGAGAGAGAGAGAGAGAGAGAGAGAGAGAGAGAGACAGACAGACAGACAGACAGACAGACAGACAGACAGAGAGGCGGGGGGGATAAGTTCACAACTTACAGGAATTGGTTCTTTTTGCTACTATATAATTATGTACATTATACTTGAATAAAACTTCAATATAAGTTCATCTGAAATATGTAGGAAAAAATCAATATAATTGTGAAATTCTACATGAGATTTCTTAGTAATAGATGATACCCAGAGAACTGCTGTGGGGTTGTTTTTAAGATCTCTGGTGTGTTCTGGCTAAACCTGTCTTCTCTGATGCACATGCTCCTTTCAAATACATTCCACAAGGGACTTCTGCAGGCTGACCTCTGAGAACCAGAGGAATGGGCTGAACTGGAAGACCAGTCCCTCACTGCACTCTGGCAGCAGCCAGCTTTGTGGATGGTCGGCCACAAAGTTAGCACGTGACTCACAAATAAGTCCTTGGGAGGCAAGAATGGTGCGGGAGAATTGACTGTATTCTGTCAATCATGTATTTTAATAAAACGCTGATTGGCCAGGCAGGAAGTATAGGCGAGTCAACCAAACAGGAAGTAGAGGCAGGACGATGAGAACAGGAGAATACTGGAAAGAAGGAAGCCCATTCCTTCCTATTCCTGCCCAGACTACCAAGAAGCAAGGTGTAACCTGCCTGGCTGTAAAAGGTGCCAAGCCGTGTGGCTAGCATAGATAAGAACAATGGGTTAATGTAAGCTACAAGAGCTAATAAGTAGCCTGAGCTAATGGGCCAATCAGTTTTATAACTTATGGAGATCTCTGTGTGATTTTCTTTGGGGCTTGCCAGTTGTAGGGTACCTGGCAGGACAGAAACCCCAACAAGCAGGCCCCTTCATATTACACAAGAAGGATTGCAAAGGAAGTAGAGAAAAATAATGCAGAAAATGACGAGCCTGGTGGCACATACCTATAATCCCAGCCCTTGGGAAGCTGCGACAGGTGGATTCCTGCTTTAGCCCAGCCCATGGTACCGAGAGAAAACTTGCCAAATGGAAGGCATATCAAAGCTGGGGGAGAGGAATGGTCATCTAGAGATGCCGTATGCTCGCTAGTCTCCTTCTCTCGTGTGGCATCTTGCAGAACTGAAGCACAGAATCCGTGTTGGCATGATGCCCGAGCTCGTATCACCATAGCATTGGTCTATGCCCTTGTGAACCCACACACATTTCCCTGCGCACCTCCTACCGGATACCAACTTGTCTTTCATTTGTATGATTTTAAATTATGCAAAAGCTACCATATGGGATACCAGTCGCTGGAAATAGAGCTCTTACTCATATAATTTACTGGAGATTGACGGATACTGTGTGTTTCAATGGATGAGTTTTTACTGCTGAATGCTCTCCTGTGATGGTGTGTGCAGAATAATAGTCCCTCCCCAAAGACGTCCAATTCCTAATCACTGGAATGTGTAAATACCTTATTTTAGTGGAAAAGTAAATCAAAGGGATTTTGAATACTGAGCTGAGGGTCAGCCTGGAGTATCTGGGAAGGCACTATGAAACCATAAGCCCTTCCCAAGAAAGAGCATAGCTCATATCCAGAAGAGACGGGGCAAAGAAAGGAGAGGTCGGCATGTGTCCGCGCGATGACTCTGCCTGCCATTTCTGGCTTTGAGGATGGGAGGCGAGACTGTGACTCAGGATATACCGTGGCATCTAGCAGCAAGAATCATCCCGGAAATCGCTCAGCAGTCCTGACCTGGTGCTTGGGCAGTATACAGGCATGTTTGGAATTGGATCCTAATTTTGCCATTGCTGCATGTGTGACGCCTGAGTGCATGGGTCTGCTTTATTTTTGTTGCTGTGATGAAATATCCGCGTCAGGGTAACTTCACAAAGGAAGTTTATTTTGTTCGGTCTCGGGAAACCTGGAAGTCTCGATCACATGGTTTAGGCTCTGCCTGTGAGCTGTGACAGGGAGCAGGGAATGTTCCCATCTCAGAACCGAAGATTGAAGAGAGCTTGGTGGGTAAAGTTCAGGTTTTGATGCTAATCCGTTCTCATGAGAACTTCAGAGCAGAGATGAATATTGCCTTCCTCGGGAAGCACCCCAAACACCTAAAGACATCTTGCTAGATCCTAGAAGGTTGTGAAAGCTCCGTGGCAACTGGAGGTCAAATTGCTACCATTTGGGGGAGACAAGCGGATATAAAAGAAACCCAAAGCGATAGAATTGCTGCTATAAGGTAATTTTTGATAAGAGTTGCTTAGGAGATAGTAAGTCATACACATAGAATTTCAGTTAGGAAACACTGCCTCCCAAAACACCTCAAAGATAAGTCATCTGCTAACCAGACTTGCTAGGGATAAGTGAAATTTAGCATGATGGGATGGATATAAGTGTTTAGACATTAGACCCCACACCCATAGCCAAAACATACTTCTAAGGGGCAACTCACGGTTGGAAGCACACAGTCACAGCCACCGAGTTCCGGTCGGCCATTGAGTTCCATGTGCTCTTATCAGGGGAGACATATTTCTGCTAGATGGGCAAGATGACCCTGGGTAACAACTATTCACGTAAGAACAACACTGGCGTACTTAAAATAATTCTGGCAGCATGCAGTATCTTAGCTGTGTGAATCTCCCTTCTGCCTCGACAGCCAGCCAGCCCGTCAATGTTCTTCCTGCCTCTCTTTTAATTGTTCCAAATGTCAGTTACCTGGGGTCAGGATCCAAAAGATATATAGAGACGGTGGTGTTTATAGAATGCATAAGCCTAAGATGTACATAAGCTAGTAAAATCCATGTCGACCCTCAGTTGGGTGTTAGCCCCAACCCCCTGGGGTTTCAGTAAAGAACTTTGCCTTTTTCTCTCAATGTGCAGAGAGATTTCTTCTAGGATGCCATGCTATTTCTATTACCAAACCACACCCAAACCACAGTCTTGGGTGATTTATTGTTTTCCATATCGAATTTCTAACCTACCACCTGTAGCTCCCACACCTATTTTAAGTAGTAACCATTAGCACCCAGACCCATTCCTATAGATGCACGTGTTCTCATCTGTGCAGTGATTGCTATAGCAAATATCGCGACATGTAAGACAGGACGTATCAGTACAGCATTCAGCATCTCTCGCATTCGAGTGACTCCCCGATTTCTCCACTCCTGTGTGGAATCCCCATTGCCCTCTGCTGAATAAAATACGGGCCATCTCATTTTCACAGGCCACTCACAGCCGCAGTGAGCAAGTAGGCTGTCAGTCCTTGGTCTGAACACTGATTGGAAATACAGCTGGGCTCTGCGCAAATTTCTCCCTGCCATTTTGGGTCTCGTGAGATCTTTGGGTGGGCAGGAACTTCAAGAGGAGGGAAAGGGAAAGGCAGCCATTTAAAGAATGCCTTCATGAAAGGCTCACACGGACAGAGTATTAGTTTGCCAAAGAGGCAAGAGAAGAAAATGGACGGAAGCTGTGAGACCTGAAGGAACTGGTCTGGTGGGTGAAACTCCACAGTGTGGCGGCCTGCTGATTCCTGTCATGGGGGAGGGGGCTGGACCCCATGCGACCCTGCAGGACCCCATGCGACCCTGCAGACGGGCCAGGAAGAAACCACCACCATTACGAAGGTGTTTAATTTCCCCACTTTCCCATGTTCTTTACAATCTTACTGTAGTTTACTTGTTAATTCTATTTGCAGATTTGCTTCCATGTTGTCTGTTACGCATTTTGCGCAATTGCAGCAATAGTGGGGAATCTTGCTACTCATAGCTTCTTCCAAAAAATGTCTGAGTGTCACATGGTCTTTATCCCAGCTCTAGCACTGAGCTGGATTTCATGCTAGACAGTGAGGCAGAATAGAAAAAACTACCTATTAAAATTTCATTACAAATTAATGCCACTCTTCTCAGATAGAGAAAAAGGGATAAACACCCCCTCCCCTTTGTTTCTCTGATAAACCATGCATTTGGGGGATAGTTTTTTTCGGGTGCAAGAATTTTCTAGCCAGTTTTTCATATGGAGAAATGCCACTTGGTATGACTTAGATGGAGAAAGCCGTTCACTTCTGTCTTTGATTGACAGGCACATCCTCATAACCCACTTATTCTTTCTGCACACACTGTACTGAGATGCTTAGTGTCTTAGAGTCAAAGCTGTACCAATCCTTCAGCAGTGTGGGTTCATCCTCAAGCCAGTCCCGAGGCAATGTGGGCTCATTCCACAAACTTTCTGTGCTTTTTACAGCACTTACCAGAGACTTTCTATTTCCTTTCTTCTCCATACTTTTATTTCTCTTTCGTGTCTCTTCTTAGTTATTTTAAAAATTTTTGTTCATTAAATAAATGCAAATTGCATAGCTTGAAGAACAAAATCGTGTTTAAAACCTTGGGGAACCTTCGGCGGCTGTCTGCTCCGCGCGCCTGCTGTTCCTCCGGGGGAATTTCCTCACTTCCAGATGAGCTCTGTACAACCCCTGTGTTGGCTCATTAGGTTGTGTCCTGTGTCTTGTCCCGGTCTCTTTACTCTTAGCCATAAATCAAAACTTTCATTTTCCTGGTGTTCTTTAAGTTCGAGGTCTGTGTTTTAAAGGAAGGCACTGCCTGTTCTTGTATTAGGCCCATATTAATTTCTCCGTGAGGTCAAGTCCTGGTTGGGGAAATTTGTATTATTAGTTTGTCATATTCTTCTGTGTTATTTTATTTTTATATGGTTTCTATGTTTTTTCCCCACTGGTTTTTGAGACACTATTTCAACTTTCCCTTCCAATTTCCATTTTCTTTCTTATTCTTTGAATCTTCCTTTTGTAAAGCATCTTGTATTATCTCAGTGATGTTTTCAGTCTTGCGGGACACTAGCCATTGTTTCTTGAGGAACATCTCCGCTACTTTTGTTTCCTTTGGTGTGTTTGCTTGCTCTGAGCTTCATCTTTCATGATGATTTATTTCCCCAGTAGCTTCCCATTAATGTAAATACAGGGAGCTCCCCGTGGCCGCCCACGGATGCAGGTTGGGAGTTTGGGGGACTTCCTGCTTGCTAAGATGTTTTCCTTTGATCTGATCTGTCAGTTTTGCCAGGCGAACAGAGCAGGCTTGGTTTGTGTCTTGGTTTTTCTTTTGCTTTGTTTTGTTTTGGTTACACGAAGTTGCAAAGCTGCTCCCAGCAATACCAATCAATAAGGGAAAGTAGCTGTCGCCTCCGTGGGTCAGGACCAGCTGGTGCCTCGGCCTCCAGTCACCAGCTATGTGTGTGGCTTGGAATTCTTCTTCCTTCATGAGGATACCTGGGAGTCGCTACCCAAAGGTCCGGGGAATCTTCTGTTCCTCCCCACTCCTGATTTGTTTGCTTGTCACTGTTAGTGGATGGGATTTTCTAAGCTGCTTTCTCTCTGGAAGAGAGTATGAAGTCTTGGCCAATGACAAAAGACTATTCCATGAGGCCTGGGAGGCGTCTGGACTTCCAGCTTTTCTCTGTTCTCCTTGCACCTAGTTCCTTAAGCTTCAGGATGTTCATCGTTTTAATGATGCTTTTTGGCGGATAAAAGTCTCCAATCAAGAAGTTCCACGCAGGCAAGATGGTGTAAGGGATAAGAGCACCCGCCCTAAACATCTGAGGACCGAGTTCAATTTCTGGAGCACACATAAGGGTGGAAGGAGACAGCTGAATCCACAAAGCTGTCCTCTGAGCTTTACATGCATGTTGTGACATGTGTCGGCCACACTCCACGATAATAATACTAGTAAATAAGAAAAAGTTTAGAAGGAAAAGAAGTTCAACTTGTCAGTTTATGTTTGCTGTGCTGGGTACCTTTCATGTTGTGTTTAACAGACATTTGCCTATGCCATGGCTAGGCAGATTTTTTTAATTATTCTTAAAATTTGCACATGTAATATTTATGTTTTTATTACAGGTCAATTGACTTTTCTTTGTGGTGTTAGGTGAGGGTCTAGCTTTCCACCTCCCCCCCCCTCATAGCGAGCTGTCTCTAGTTGCTGTAGACATACCGAAATGCATATGGAGAGAGTCTCAGGACATTTTGAATTTTAGTGGGCGGGAGAACAGCAGTGGACTTTTACAGCAAGAGGAGAACACAGCAGACACAGACGCCGTTATCTTTTGCTGACTAAGGGTCAAGTGAACTGCTCGAGAGAAACGGAGAAAATGATATTCTTCTTTATAACCTTATGGCTAGGAATAACCTTTAACATGCAGTTATTTTGTTAATGAAAGTGGATGAAAATCCAATATACAAGCTTCTAGCCCCAGGGCCAAAAGAAAAAAAGATGTGTTTGGAAACTGGTCCCTGGAGAGACTGCCAGTAAGACACGGCTCCTGATAGACAGGACTGGATGCCTGGCTGTGCTCACAAGTTACAAAGGGATGATAGCATATGGCATGTGATGGGATTTCCTGGAAGTGAACCCAGCACGAGGAAAGTAGCATGAAGAATAGCATAGCTCTGATCAGCGGGGAGGACCTGGGCCTGGTGTCTGGCACTCTGGCTCCTAATGTGCTTCAGATCAGTGGGAAGCAGGTTACAGCAGTTGGCTGAAGCCACGCCAAGACTTTGGCGCTCACACAGCCCGGGGTTAAGACTTTCTAGGGAGAGTCTGTTGAAGGAAGTCAAATCTTCCTCATTCTGCCTCTGTCCATCTCGGAGCTGTGATGTCCAGGGAGCTGCGGGGCCACTGTGCTAAGGAGATCAATTAGCAACATCCTTTTGGCGCAGTGGGTATCTGTTGAAGGGACTGGTAGTCTGCAACTGACATCTGATGGAGGAAGCACACTAAATACAAAATTGGTCACCCAGCATTTTCTGTAATGGGTCTAGAGGAGGAAGCAGCACCCCGTGGGAGTGATCTTTGTTTCCCTTGGGCTGGGAATAGCCGATAAGCGAGAGATTGATTCGGCTTGTGATTCCAGTGGCTTGAGACCTGTGAGGTACCCCTGATGATGTTACAACAGAGAGGCAGAACAGAAAAGGTAAGGAATCCCTGTGTGCAGAAGGAGCATGCGTGTAATCACAGGAAGAAGATGCCAGGCTGGGGCTGGGGCGAGGCTCGTCTTTTTTTTATAACAACCTGTATAAGAATAGGAACTCCTTCATTGCTGTTGAGCTTAACCAATCACTCGACATAGCATTAACGCATGTCTGACGATCGAGACCCTGATTTAATTCCCTTTGCAGGCCTTACAACTTCCTTGTTAGGTACTAGGAGTCTGGCTGGGAACCTCCAGGTAATGAACCATACAGACCACAGAGGCAAGTTAACCATAGACTGGCTGCTTCCTAAGCTTCCTGCAAAGCTCATTAATGCTTACTTGTATGGTCTTCAGCGGAGGGTGCGCAGGAGGGGCACGGGAGTTCCGTGCTGGTACTTACAGCGAAAAACAAGCACAAAACCTGCTTTGAACAGAGATGTGTAGGAAAATGCCATTGTTTTCAGAATTGAGCTTCTCAATAAATAAATTAAAAATATTTCAATCTAGTTTAAAGATTAGATTATAAAGTAGAAGGTTTCCAAAGACTTCTCATCTTTCCCTAGTTATGGTTCATTGCCCTCAACTTTTCCATGCCTGTGTCCTTACCCCTTAGCCCTTCTCATGTTCTTTGTAGTTGTGTTTCATCTATCAGAAGTTCATATTTCGAAGATTCCAGGCCAGTTATTATATAGAATGGGTGCAATATCCCATATTCTGCTACAGTGTAGTTCCCTTGTGATTGGTTTTACACCGGTCATTCTTTTTGCAACAATACCTTTTCGTGACCAACTTGTATGTTAATCGGTAAACATCAGGTCATCTGCTGAATGCTCCTGTGTTTATGATGAGAGACTTAACAGTCTGCGTTCTGTGCACCATCAGCAGAGCTGGGCAAACTTGGACGGGCATCTCTGTAGCTCTTCCTAACCCGGGTCCTGGAGCATATGGCTGCCTGGGAGGTCCTCTGTCTTGATGGATCACAGCAGCAGGGTCCTAATGCTGCCCTGCATGTTTCATGAGGACTTTTCCAAAGACTCCCTCTCTGTAGAAAGAGAAGACACACAAATCCAATCAATACACGGTTCAATGTTTAGGCGGCTCCTACGGTAGGGAGCAACTTAGGGCTGAGACTGAGTTCTTGGATGCCATGCTGGACGAAGCAGATGTGGGCCCCCTTGGCTTTGAGGAGCAAGGTTCCACTTTCACAGAAAGTGTGTTTGTTGGTGTTGGTCAGTGCCCACAAATGCCTGGAGACATGGCAGTGGATAACCTTCTGATGAGGAAAGCGGGGAGGTGAATGTGCTTGACTCTGAGCAAGTGATCTGTACTTGGGGAGGAAGAACGGTTCCCACAGAGGATGTGGTATGGGAAGGCTTGAGGCTGGGGTCAGCGCTGCCTGTTGGAGAATGTCATGGAAGGCTGCTGAGCAGATGAGGGAACGAGTAATGAGAAGCATTGTGAAATAGCAGAACCACAGGGGAACAGACTTCATGCCCCCCCTAGAGGAAAGGAGGGAGGGAGGGAGGGAGGGAGGGAGGGAGGGAGGGAGGGAGGGAGAGAGGGAGGGAGGGAGGGAGGGAGGAGGGAGGGCGCTAAAAATTCTGCACTAGCTCAGGACTGCGTATAATAGAGGTTATTTATTTAGGGGTAGACTCACAGATCACAAATGGGGAACAGCAACCGAATCCCGCAGACCACACTTTACATTAGCATAAACAGTACAATAGACCACGCCCAAGTGGGCGGGTAACTTAAAGGCTATAGGCTATAGGAATTCCTACAGCAGGGAGGGAGAGGGAGAGGGAACAGAATAACTTCGATCAGAAAGTCAGGATTCCTATAATATTTTCAAATCTCTGGAAGGAGCAAGCCTGCCAGTTTTTCAGCCAGGGTCCTGGCTTCTGCAGGCCCCATGGAGGAATCAGCCGGACGTCACAGCTTCATTCAGCTCAGATATGCTTAGATCGTAGTGTGGATGTGAGATTTGTTACACAGTGCCCAGCAAGACTGGATTTTTCTAGAAGAAGACATGGGGTCTGGTATGCAATACAGAGAGAGATGTGTCATGGGAAGTTACAGCCCCATGCCAAGTTAGCCCTGTGTGAATGCGTGTGTGTCCTTGCTCCAAAGCTTTCCAAGAAAGCTATAGGCCCCAGAAGCCGAAGCTACCATTGAAGTCAGCCCTATGAAAGGGGCGATATCTTGTTCCTCTTTTAGTCTGATACTCCTTCCTTCGGAATGTGTACAATTTTGTGCATGTTTATCTATAAAAGGGATATGTGGATATTGCTGGTGAGTGTTGACAGCCACGGAAGTCACAAGAATGAGACGCACGTAGGGGACCTGCCTTAGCGGCGCTGCAGCGGGTAGCCAGCATAGCCATGTTTCTGCTACCTCTGGGCAAGCAGAAAGGACAAGGCTCCATTCATCCTTCTAAGGCTGGTGCCTGTACGGGGACCACAGAACTGTGTCTTGAAGAGCAGACATGCATTCTCCGCAGTTCTGGAGACCTAGGTGAGTCGTCATCACACAGCTGAAGCATATGAGGGGAAAACAGAGCTGCGTAGAGGGTGCTGGTGAGAAAATGCTGACGTACCACTGGGCAGAACTGAAACCTCAGGACAGTGGGACGCTGTCTTTAACATACTGACAGGAGAGAGATACGGACCACTAAACCATTCTATATCTAGGTCTGGGCAGATGACTTAATCAGCAAGCACTTGCCCAGAAAGTCAAAGCCTAAGGGCCTGAGTTAGCATCCCCTTGACAAAACTGGGCTTGGTGGTGTGTGTCTGTGAGATTAGAGACAGCCCAGTGAGACACGGAGACAGAAGGATGTGTAGATGTCACTGGTCCTTTAGCCTGGCCTATATGTTGAAATTTCAGGTGAATAAGAGATGCTGCCCAAAACACACAAGAATGAGAGGTGTCTCAGGCATTGTTGCTGAAGGTTGTTCTTGACCCCGTGGCCTGCTGAACACACTGTGGCATGTGCCTGCATGCACAAGTACATGCTACACACACACACACACACACACACACACACACACACACACACTCCCCTATCCAGGGAAACAGGAAGTGAGATAAAAATTCACAGTTAACAAAAAAATTCATTATAGACAGAGGTACACTAAAAAATAAGGCATCTGGTTTTTTTTTTTCATAAGAAACGAGAGTCTGCCAAAGGATTAAAAGCTCAGAAACATGGAATTATGGAGTCAACAGAAAAAAAACTTGTTTCTCACTTTTTAATCTCCATAACCTTCATAACATAACATTCATAACATAAACAAGAACCTTGTGACATTGGTTATAATAGGGATAAGAGTACAGGACAAGAAAGGGAGATTATAAGTATGTATAAGATGCAAATGTCTTATAAGAAAGTCTATACTTCTAGGGTCCATTTTGATACATTAAAACATATATACCAGGTAAAAATTGTGGCTTCTGCCTGTTATTCTAGCACTAGGGAGCTGAGGCAGGAAGACTGCAAGTTCTGCATCTGCCTGGGCTCATAGTAAGAGCCGGCTTAAATCAAAACAAAACCAAAACAAATACTTTCAGAAAGATAAACATCACGTTCCTTACAGACACCATTACAAAACAACACAGATATCATTTAAAAAGTCAGTATGCAAGATCCAACAGGATACTAGGGAAATGATTGATTGATCATCAAGAATATAAAAAGAATGCAAAGACAGATGGGGCTATAGAAAATAAAGACCAAGTGGGAAGGCAAACATGCCAATCACAGCCTCAGCATGGGTGGAACAGAAGCTGAGATTCATCAGTTCAACCCGGCAGGTTTTCAAGGGGGGATCTAGTGCCCGAAAACTGAAAGCTTCATGGTTGAAGTATGTTGAGTGAGTCTTGGAGAAGTGCAAGAAATATGATCTCATTTGTGTTTTATCAGCGCTTTTCCTTCGTCATCATTAGTAACTGTTTGAAACGGGGAAGCTGATGGAAAATGTGCCACTATATTATTTACATGTCCCCAAATAGATTCTGAATCCCTCATCTCAAGCAATCTTCAGATTGAAACTATCTAATTACTGCGTTCAAGTCTGCCCCTTCTAGATTGGCCCATTGATCGCTCTAGGCTGGCTCACCCTGGTCATCAGGTGTTGGAGCATCAGCGCTGGGCTGTTGGGCGGGGTGTGGAGCAGGTGACAAGGACCAGTGTCTTAGGCCCTGTGCTTGCTGCTTAGTAATCCACAGGACACTAAGTGGGATGCCACACTTTCCTGCAAAAATCCAGTCCACAGTTTTGGTAAGACAGAAAAAGCCCTAGAGTTTTAGATCTAGGCCCACAAATCAGGAAACAAACTGTAGTGTGAGATAATTCGCTTTCAGTTTTAGATAATGAAACTTTCTGCCGACTGTCTGATATTAAATGAAAACCTTTCTCTCTTTCAGCACCTGTGGCTTAAAGCTGGGGACAATGCGATGCTATTGCTCACGGGTGGTCTAATGAAGCTAAACGATGCCAGTGTCTCTCCCCAGGTTGTGTGTGGGTGCATTGGTGTGTAATGTTTGTCTGTAGAGAGACTATGCCAGCAGTTAGGAAACAACCAAAAGAGCAATGTGCTTCCTTCTTTTGTAGGGTGACCCAGCACCAGTTTTCCCGTGTTTGTTGAGTGTGTTTATATGTTCTTGCTTGTTGGATGAGAGTCTGTTGAGTGTGTATGTATGTTCTTGGATGTTGGGCGGGAGTCTGTTGAGTGTGTATATATGGTCTTGTATGTTGGACGAGAGTCTATTGAGTGTGTATGTATGTTCTTGCATGTGAGATGAGTGTGCATGTATGTTCTTGCATGTTGGATGAGAGTCTGTTGAGTGTGTATGTATGTTCTTGCATGTTGGATGACCTAAAGCCTTGGTAATGTTTGTGTCCGGTTTCAGTTAGTTAAAGCACCGTTGCTCTTGTCCAGTGAAGATGCAGATCTCAGTTTACAGGTCAGTCAAAGGATAAGGGTGCATGAGCAGATCAAGGCTGAGGAGTGACCTGGAAGTGCTGTGGAGTATTCCTCTACCCTGTATAAATATATGTCGCTATGGTTGGTTTAATAAAGAAGCTGACTGGCCAATAGTGGAGCAGAATAAAAACAAACTGAGAATGATGGGAAGAAGAAGGGGGTACTCAGGGGAGATGCCAGTCAGCCCCCAAAGAATCAGGACATGTAGAAAATGAGATAAGAAGTCATGAGCCCCATGGCAAAGCAGAGAAAAGGAACATAGGATAATTTAAATGTAAGAGTTAGGTAGCAGCAAGCCTGAGCTATCAGCCAAGCATTTTTAAGTAATCTTAAGTCTCCGTGTTGATTATTTGGGAAACAGCTGCTGGGACAAGAAAACTACAACGTGTAGGGTCATGCGTCTTGGTTTGTAGTAAGCACAAGTGCAGAGAATTAACCCTTCTCTTGGGTCTTGAACCTGAGCTGTCTTTTGAAATACTTGAAAAATTCTTAGTTCTCTGCATGGTTGCCTCTTATGGGCATTCATAGCAGTAGGCTTCCTCCAGGGATTGTAAGGACGGGTCTCCACAGGGATCCTCACTTCTCTTTTTCTGAAACCCACACCTCAGGGACCTTTGATTGACTTTGATTATTATCTCTGTATCTGCAACATTTTGAAATTCCATGATCACAACTGACCAAAACAACCTAAAGGGGGGGCGGTATTTCAGCACCTTGTTTCGGGGTCTTTCAGTTCATAAAAGCTGACACTTGAGCAATTCAGTGCATGGTGGGCGGAGTGTGTGGAGGAGGGTGTCATGTCACATGAGAGCAAGGGGTAGACAGGGAGACCAGAACTGGGGTGTCAGGTTGTAACCCTCAAAGCCTGCCTTCAGTGACAGTGACTCTGGCTTGGGAAGAAGCACTGAGATCCACTGTCAGCCTGCAGAGGATTTTCCCAAACAAACCCTGCACATTTTCAGGTTAAGCCTCTCTCTGAGGTCTCTTGACCATGTCTGTGAGTCACCACATCTTCAGAAATTTATCCCCAACATCCAATGAGCTCTAGTTATATTGCAGGGTGGGCATCACTTGCAGTGTCTAGAAATACACCTGAGACATCAAACCAGACTCCCAGAAAACCTGTCTGAACCCCTGCCATTCGGGCTACAGGTAGCTATATTTCTCATTAAGGGGGTAATTTTGTCCTACTCAATGCTAACTGGGCATCTTCTTGCCTCTCTGGGGATCCAGGGGCATCCTTGGTGCTGCAAAACCTTAGACCACAGAAGACATAGGCAGAGGGCCATGTGTTACTAGGCAACTGTGTTCTCAGGCTAGGGATTCTGTGTGTGCCGCCATCCTGAGTACTCTACAATGCTAGCAGCAGTTTGGACCCGACATCATCTGAAATCGCATTCCCTCCACCTGTGTGTGCCCGCCAGAAACACCTGCTTCTGCTTTCAGCAGGCACTCTGCGTTTAGGAGGGCAACACTTCATCACACATCCAGCCTCATCTCTTGTGACAGGGCATCTTCACGCTCCATTCCAGAAGTCCATGGTCATTTAGCATTTCTAAAGTTGACATGGCTGGGCTTCCTTCTTGCTGTCTTTTAAGCACCCATTTTGTATCACAATGTCCTGGAGGAGGCCCTGTGTATTGATTCAGGAAAATGTTGTCAGTAGTTAGGGTCCCAGTCGTACATGACATAAAACTTCTTGCATTCGAACAGGCCTAGACCATGAGGAGTAACAGACTCCACGGTCAGTGATTGAAGGGTTTGCTGTCTAATTATTAATATATATATATGTATATATATATTTGGGGGACATTTCTATGACAATAATAGTTTTTAAAAACTTTATAATGGAAAAATAAAATACAACTCCAGAGAAAATAGTGTCATAAAACCCATGAGCCCATTTGCCTAGTTTAATATTTATGATTTCGTCATACTTTTTTACAATTATTATTTGAGGTAACAAAATATTTCAATGAAACTCATGCCTCTTACCATTTTGCCCCCCACATACTTAGCGTTCATTGTTAAAGTGTGGACTTTTAGACCTAGCAGTATGATCATACTGGAACAAAGTTGTTAACAGTCCACATTTAGCATCATGGTAAGTTGAGTTACATGGTAGTATTACTCTGTGTTAGCCCATCCCATGCCTCTGGCAGCTCCCATGGGGCTTAGGACTGGCTTTGATTGACATGCATCTCACACTGTCATCCTTAAGTCTCTTTCAGGTCCACAACCAAGGTTAGACTATGAACAGATTAAACAGACAGGAGACTGTGAGTCTGGCCACTCAGGCAGATGGGAGACTTACACAGCAAAGATCTGTTTGATTTAAAATAATTTAAGGCAAGCTAGACATGATCTAGTTATTGGTTCCACTTCCCAGGTAAGTGTTTTAACTAAAAAACAACGTGTGTTTAGACATGTGGCTGACATTAGTGGAGAGGGAAGTCATCACGGGGCCCAATATCGACAGTTAGACAAGGCAGAAAATAGAGAGCCCAGTGAAGGGCCCATAGGCAGCCTTCTGAGGAGGGAGCTTTCCCTGGCTTCCCTCCACAGTGCATCTGACCTTTGGGCTAAGAATACCTCCACTGTTGCTTTTAGTGTTTCTAGCTCACCCCTGACTGCTAATGATTGATTGAAAGGAATTGTTATTGTCCCTTGCTCTAAGAGACCTCAGAGCTTCCTCAGCAGGGCCAAGGCAGTTTGCCTAGGGCAAAGACTGCAGAGGATAAAAAGCCTGGAGGGACAGCTGGTCACAGCTGTGCACAGCAAACAGCAGCACATCCAGATGTGTCTCACAGCTGTGCACAGCAGACAGCAGCACATCCAGGTGTGTGGTTGGGCCTCCTGGAGGGATAGCTGTTCACAGCAGACAGTAGCACATCCAGATGTGTCTGTTGGGCCTCCTACCCTAGAGAACCTTGCTGTACAATGGATGTTGGAGTATGGCCATGGAGCTGAGCTGTGTGAGCTCAAGAAAGATATTAATTAGTGCAGGCTCCTTAACAATTCATTTCATGAACTCATGTCTCTTGAATAGCTTGACATTGCCCAAGACCTTGTTAATTAAGCCAAGGGAATAAACTTGGGCTCACGAGCTCAGCGAGGCCTGGAGACTGTGCTCTGATGAACTCTGGTAGCTCTGGTGTATGATGAGCTATGAGGAACAGAGCAAGGGAGCATCATGCTAAGGCAAATTTCGCTGCTGTTTTGGGTTTTCCAGTTGATTTGGACTGACAGACCTGATTTGCTGTCCCACGCTGTGCGCCACACTGGGTTGTCACATGTCCCCCCTATAAATGTGGACAATTGTTAGGACTCAAAAGGAAAGGGATAATGAACATCTAGAGTTGCAGCTAGCCAGAAGACAGCATTTCATAAGTGTGCTATGGTTCGAATTTCTAGAAGGTCGATGTGGGGACAGTAGCTAACAGTGGTAAGGGGGAGTGTGCACTGGAGATGGAAACAGGAAACATCAGGATTAACCCATGGAAACAAGAGAGCTGGCAGAGAAAGGCTGGGAGCCTGGGTGCCATTGTAACATCCCAGCACCCTGACAATAGCTTTTAATAGTTCATACTCAAACAGGAAATGAGGATGCTGTGTAAGTGCCCTTAAAAACGCTATCTAGTTCACAGCCTGCTAACATGGGAACTCTTCTCTTGTTAGGGGCACATTTCTGGCCCGCAAGTGAATTCACAGAGCCCGATTTCAGATGCAAATTACATGAAGGTTTTTAATAATATTTAAACTCAAGCTTGGACCAACAGCTTCCCAGCACCCCAGCATGCTGGGTGCGGAGAATGTGGCATGGAGTCCGGGAAGTTTAGAACTTTTAAAGAGGAAATGCCATAGTCAGGGGAGTTCATGTCCTGTCGTCTTGGGATTGGGGAAGGAGGACAAAGGGTAAGGTAGTTTCTGAAACCACTGATCAGTTTGGGGGCATGAAAACCTAACAAAGAGCCATTAATAACTGACAAGGTATCTTCAAGGACAGAGTGCCCCCCAAGAACATCTGGACCTCGTTAAATTTTATGGCCCTTCTCCCTATCTTCTTAATTGTCCGTTTTTAGGGTATCTATGCTAATTTCTGCTGTGGCAGCATATTTCAGGAGCTGAGATGGCCCAGCACCCAGCTCATTATATGGCTTAAGATGAAGCCCCTTCTTTAAAATGGAGTTTGTGGAGTCAGGTTGTCACATCCTCAGTGGCCCAGTGCTATTTTCAGGAGTCAGTTTCTTTCCTAACAAGCTATGGTGTAATCCTTAGTCCTAAAACACGAGTTCATGGACGCCCTTGAATGCATGTCCATGGCTCCATCTTAAACATCTTTTTTCTGTTTTCTTCTTCCTTTGGATGACTGGCCAGAAGCCTAAGCATGCTTTTATTGACACTTGGACTTCCCACTGTTTCTTTGAAGCCTCCTCTTCTGCATACAATAGCTCACCAGCATCTTTTGCTGAACATCCTGCCTTTCTGGGAATCTAATTCAAAAAGGCAAGCTTCCTTCCTCTTCTCCAATGCTTCCTCTTTGCAACTATTAGGGAGTGCAGCAAAACTGGAACTAGACTACTCTGTGGGTGGAAAAATCAATTATTGGGGGACAAACTAACTGCCTGACTGACTCACAAGGACAGAGAACAACAGCTCAGAGGGAACGCCAGTTTTATAAGGATGGAGACAGGTCTCAGGGACAGATTAGCCCCAGGAAAAGTGTGGGGGCTTTGATTGAGGCAGACTATTGGGTTTATCAGGCACTAGATGTGTGTTGCTCAAGGGTGGTGGAGAAGGGAAGTAATCATGGCTTACGGAGTACCGCAGGGTTTAAGTTTCTGTTTATTCTGTAGCAGTCCTGTCTTCCCAAGAGGATCCTGCCTGCTTTGGGGCTGGGAGTCATCTTAGGAGGTTGATGGCCACACAGCTGCTCTAGGGGGCCCACTTTGTGACCTAAAATATCACCATTCACCTTCCTGGTGGCTGAAATGCCAATAAATTCTCTTCCTGGTGCTCCCTTCTGTGTCTTTTTTTTTTAATTCCTTAATCAGTGAGACTAAAAACCCAATAGTGAGCCCCCCAGTCCTTAGATAATGTGGCTGCCTAAGAGCCGTACTTACTTCTCCTTGAAGTTCCTTTCCATCTGAATTCAGTTACGGTTTCTGTAGAATGTTGATGTAAAAACACAGCTGCCATCTGAAAGAGAAGAGGCAGTGACTTCGGAGCCGGTTCGAGGAGCATGGCTGGGCGCATGGATTCACGAGGCCTCAAATGCTGTGTTCCAAAGTCATAACTGATTAGCTATAGGACAAAAGGCTGTTACAAATCACAGGCTTTTAAAACTTGTGGATGTGGATATCACGGAGGGAACTGCAGCAAAGCTCAGAGTCTCTATTACAGTGTCCTAGAATTAATATGCCTCCGCAGGAAGAATCCCTTCCACATACTTAAAGATTAATGAAGTTTAAAGCTCTTTAATAACATTGTGCTGTCTCTAGCTGATGCCCAAGGAGGAACTGGCCCTGAATAGAGGATTTTACTAACTTATGTACGCCAAGGCTTGTATTCATTCCCTTCTCCTGTCATCCTTAAAACGCTTTTGGGTCCCGTTCCCAAGTTGCACTTTAAACAGTTAAACCAAGACAGGACATGGCAAGTCCGGGTATTTGGGCAGATGGGAGATTTACAGAGATATTGCCTGATGTCTGGTTTGTGTTGCTACGCAGAGACATCATGGCTGTGGCAACTCTCAGGACAGGAAACATTGACCTGGGGGCTGGCTTACAGATCCACAGGTCTAGTCCATTATTATCATAGCAGGAAACACACAACAGGCAGACATGGTGCTGGAGAAGGAGCCCAGAGTTCTACGTCTGGATTATAGGCAGCAGGGAGAGAGAATATGCCGCTGGGCCCTGCCTGAGCCCCCCAAGTCTCAAAGTCTTTCCCGTGGTGACGTACTTCCTTCAACAAGGCCACACCTACTCCAGCAAGGCCACGCCTCCTAATAGTGTCACTCTCTATGTGCTTATGGGGCCATTTTTGTTCAGACCACCCATCACACGGGAATTATTATTTTTTACATACACTAGTGTTGTTCTTTAACAATTGCTATTGCTCAGCTTCACCTTGTCCACCTGGCAGAATTATGCTTAGCCTAATAAGAGGTCAGGGAACTTCTGCATGGCCAATCTCCTTGAGCTCCACATTAAGAGGGTTTTTTCCTTCCCTCCCTCCTTCCCTCCCTCCCTCCCTTCCTCCTTCCCTCCTCTTTCCTTCCTTCCCTCTCTTCCTCCCTCCCTTCCTCTCTCCCTCCCTCCTCTTTCCCTCCCTTCTCTTTCTCTCCTTCCCTCTTTTCCTCTCTCCCTTCCTCTTTCCCTCCCTCCCTCCCTCCCTCCCTCCCTCCCTCCTTCCCTCCCTCCCTTCCTCCTTCCCTCCTCTTTTCTTCTTTCCCTGTCTTCCTCCCTCCCTTCCTCTCTCCCTCCCTCCTCTTTCCCTCCCTTCTCTTTCTCTCCCTCCTCTTTCCTTCCTTCCTTCCTTCCCTCTTTTCCTCTCTCCCTTCCTCTTTCCCTCCCTTCCTCCTTCCCTCTCTCCTTCCTTCCCCCTTCTCTCCCTCTCCTTCCCTTCCTCTCTTCCCCCCTCCCTTCCTTCCTTCTCTAATATGGCGATGAACCTCATGGCCATTTGTAAGTTGGGGTTGTCTACTTTTGGGAGGATGGAGCCTGATTGGAGTCATTTTTGCTGACACATTTTTTGGTGACAAGCCATCCAAAGCTTTCTCAGCAAACCTAAACCTCAGCTATGGTACAGAATTTTCCTTCTCAGTCTCTAAGCAGCCATGTCGGAGCACTACCGTCCCTGCAGTCACATCAGAGGCAGTGACTTTGTTTTATCCTTGAGTGTGTGTACGTTGTGTACATGAGTGTGTGTGTGTGTGTGTGTACTGTAGATTGAACCCATTGTCTTGTACATATCACTCAAGTAACACCAACCCCTCAACTAGCCAGTGTTCTAAGAAGTGGCTATTGTTAACTTCGAAAGCTACATCCAGACTTGCATCTCATTTTGAAACTAACGGAAGAAAAGGCACAAGGCAGGCCACCAGTGGACAGTAGAGGCTGGGAATGTGGCCTGCCTATGGCATCCATATGCATGCTTTTCCATCCCATGTGGAGAAGAGTTCAGAGAAGCTAAACTCTGTGCCTAGGTTTAGATCAGGTAACCAGTAGCATCACGGGCAGAGCTGTGGATCATCAGAATGAAGTGTACTAGAAACTGTCCACATAGACCCTTTCCTGAACTGTTTTGGTTGGAGAGAAGAATCCTCTGGTCTAGACTCAACAAGGAACAAAGCACTGATAGCTTGGTCTCTTTGTGTTGCTTAAAGAAATCTACATTGTTTAGGCTCTTTCTGGGTGTCTGGCTGTGGGTCTCTGAACCCATGTCTGCTGTGGAAGAAACCTCTCTGATAATGGCTGGATAAGTCACCAATCTGTAAGTACAGCAAAATATCATTAGGAATCATTTTATGAATTTTTGTTGAAGACCAGTAGTGTTTGGTTTTATCTTAGGGTCTCTGGGCTATCTAGTCTCTGGTTATTGGTTACCCAAGCAGTATTTGGTATGGTAGATCTCCCTCAAGTCCCTTCCTCCGTCAAACCTGAGAAAATCCCTCAGAAGAGGAGGTGGAAAGATAGTGAGAGGCATAGGCAATGGAGGACACCAGAACAAGACCATCGGAATCAACAAAGCAAGGCACAGATGAGCTCACAGAGACTGAAGCGGCAAGTTCAGGGCCTGTGCACATCTGCACCAGGTGTGAGGATTATGCTGCCCTGCACTTTCACCTAGTCAGTAGGTGCCTATGGCTGCTAGTTACTACGCAGATGCGGAGGTCCCTTTAAGAAGACAAGCCCTGCCTACTCCCATTCTCTCTCTCTCTCTCTCTCTCTCTCTCTCTCTCTCTCTCTCTCTCTCTCTCTCTCTCTCTCTTCCTCTTTCTCTCCCTCTCTCTTTCTCTCTCTCTCCCTCTCTTCCTCTCTCTCTCCCTCTCTCTTTCTCTCTCTCCCTCTCTTCCTCTCTTCTTCTCTCCTCTCCCCTCTACTTCTTTCCTTCTCTCTACACCCCCTCCCCTTAAATAAAACTTCACACTCAACCTTCATCCGCATGACATATTGTCTGTTCCTTTCTTGCTGCCTATACACCATGGGACCTGCAAAAATCTCAGGCCCACAATAATCATAACAGCAGGTTTGTAGTCTGGTGAGGACTCCATAGTCTCAGGTTCCAAGGTGCTGTTTGGCTCACCCTAAGGGAAGTGGGGGTGTAAAGAAGAAAGCCCATCTCTCTGAGATACTTTGCTAAGGTCACCTGAGCCATCTACATGGATGGAGGGTCACTGCCAAACATGCCAATGCTACCAGCTCCTGTCATGGTTGCATAGAAGATTTAGTTTCAGTGTGAGTTTGAGAAAGACACAAAGACCAAAGCCACACAAATGGACAAGTGGGGTGCACCGGTAGCCCCAGGACAATTAGGAGCCTGACCAAAGAATGGCTAGGCAGAGAATGAATGTAAGCCATGTCTAGGTCAAGTATTCAATTTATCGTATGGAAAGAGAGGTACTTAGTTATGTAGTGGTCCTGGTTGCCTTTTAAAAATAATCTGGCTCTCAGTTTTTCATTGTTCATGGCGTTGGATTATGTAAGGACATTTTAATACAAGTGTATTTTGTACTTTGAGCACAGCCCACTTCAAACTCACCTACTTCCCCCTTGCCTGCCCTTCTCCCTTCCATTAGTCCCCTTTATTCACTGAGACACATGCTTAGTGCTATTATATGTGCGTGCATGTGTGTGTGCATGTATGCATGTGTGTACATGTATGTATATGTGTGTGCATGTATGCATGTGTGTACATGTATGTATATGTACGTGTGTGTGCGTGTATGCATGTGTGTGCATTTATGTATATGTGCGTGTGTGCATGCATGCATGTGTGTACATGTATGTATATGTGCGTGTGTGTGCATGTGTGTTCTAAGAAGGATAAATGAGTGAAAATGTATGGTATTAATCTTGGGCTGACTTAGTTTACTTAATATGAGTATTTGTATCCATTTTCTTGTGAATTGCATAAATTAGTTCTTCTTTATGGCTAAAAAGAACTCACTCTGCAAATATGCTGCAATTTCTTTGTCCATCCCTTTGTTCTAGAATACCTATTAACTATTGTGAACAGCTCTGCAGTGAGCATCGATATTTAAGGATCGCTTCTATTTTGAAATGGAGTCCTTTGGATAAATACAGAGGACTGGTGTGGTTGGGTCTATTTTTAGTTCTTTTTGAGCCCTCTCCATACTGATTTCCATAATGGCTGGGCTCGTTTAAGTTCTTGCCAGCCTTGGCTAAGGGCTTCTTTGGCTTCATCCACCATCCTTGTCTGACTTTTCTCTGCAGTGCACTGATGGTCGGATGCCCCTAGCCACTCAGGAATTTCAGTATACTTAAAAACTTGCAGAAGTGGAAGGAATGGGAGAGAAAAAATAACACTAAGGATGTTTAAAAAACTATAAGGAATCATAATTAATTTTTGTGTGCCCCAAGTTACATATCATATATTTAAGTGTATGCATGTGCATAAGTGAAGTTAAGTTACTGGGGCTGACATTTCTCTCTACAAGAGTCATAGACTGTCTAATGAAAACTGATGTGGGATTTCCCTCTGTATGCTGTGAATATCATTGGTTAATAAAGGAACTGCTTTGAGCCTATAGCAGAGCAGGGCGGGGCAGAGCAGAGCTAGGAAGGGAGGACTAGACTGAATGCTGGGAGAAAGAAGGGTGGAGCTGGGGAGAAGCCATGGAGCCTCCAGAGACAGATGCTGGGAATTTTACCTGGTAAGCCACAGCCACATGGTGATATACAGATTAATAAAAATGGGTTAAAATAATATAGGAGTTAGCCAATAAGAAGCTAGAGCTAATGGTCCAAGCAGTGGTTATTTCCGGTCTAAGGTAGCCAGGCAGCCAGGAACCAACAAGGCGCCCCTCTTCCAACCAAAAACCCTAGTACCGGGTTTGAGAAATCCCCTTTTTTGTGCTGTTGATCAGGGAAGTTCAGATTCAGCAGGTTGTATTTATATGTTTATGCATAGGTATACTTATTATATATTATGCATAAAATGTGAAACATAAAATGTTTCTTTTTTTTAAATTTTCTTCTCTTTTTTTTGTTGTTGTTGTATTCATTTATTGGAAACAGGGTTTTATACCGTTCAGGGCCCCTTGCCTAGAGCGTGGTGCTGCCCACAGTGGCCTGGGTCTTCTTCCTACATTTATTAACAGTTAAGACAATCCTGTAGAGACATGCCCACAGACGAACATGAACAGATAATTTCTTATTAAGACTCGTCTCCATGGCTGCACAGCTGTCACATGGACAGTGAAAATTACCCAATACAGTCTAGCGTGACAGTCTAACAGCAGACTGTTGTTCCTTTTCTCCCTTGCAGAATCAGGTGTAACACCTTCCCTTGAATGTCCATGTCACATTCACAGTGCATCCAACAAAACACAGCTGTCGTGTTCAAAATAGGGTCGCTTGACTTCTGCCATTTTATGGATAAAAATGCTCCCAGTTTTGAAATATTTGCATTCAGTCTATTGAGATAAAATTTTCCTTCCTTCGTGCTCATTCTGCCTCCAGGAAATGCAGGCTTTAGTTTCTTGCAGTGTGTGTCAACATTGAGCAAATAATCCCTGAATGAGCACTTTCTAGTTTGGAGATGTTCAGTGTCCACTGCTTCTGGGATATAAATAATAATAATAATAATAATCAAAATAATAATAATAATAATCATCCCTAGACCAACATTTCAGGGTCTTCCCATCGGGGGCCTGCTCATTTATAGTGTATCTTCAGAAATTAAGTCTTATTTCTGACTTGTTAATATCTGTATCTAATGCAACAGTAGAAAAGACCACACACAAAAAAAGAGGCCTTTGGAAAAATAATTAAAATGATGTAAGTGGTGGAGACAGACCCATTGAAGTCCTGTGCATGAAATCAAAAGGCCTCTCCTGTGTTTCCAGATGGTTCCTGTAGTCCACCCTAAGTTTATCTTCTCAGAGTTGCAGTTAAACATAACTCTGACATCATAGTAGTTTTGTTTTGTAATAGATCTTTTTTTTTCTTTTTGAGACAGAGTCTCATCGTGTATCCCTGGCTGGCCTGGAACTCACAGAGATCTGTCTGTTTCTGCCTCCTGAGTGCTGGGACTAAAGGCATGTACCATCATGCTGAGCTATTTTTTTTATCCAACATAGAGGAATTGTGTGTATTTATGGATCACTGTGTGGGATTTTACTGTGTGTGTCCTGTGTATGGCACAGAACGGTGTAACTGCTCCATCTTTCTCTTCAGACAGTTTCCGTTAATTTGGTCTGAGAACAATGCCATTCCCGGTGGATATTTCGAAAGACTCTCTTAGTTGTCATTCTCAGTTTTTACTCTGTATTACAGTGTTACAGTACAGTCACAGTTACAGTGTTATAGTGCTATAGTTACAGTTACTGTGTTACCGTACAGTTACAGTGTTACAGTGTTATAGTTACAGTGTTACAGTACAGTTACAGTGTTACAGTGCCACAGTTACAGTGTTACAGTACAGTCACAGTTACAGTGTTATAGTGCTATAGTTACAGTTACTGTGTTACAGTACAGTTACAGTGTTATAGTGCTATAGTTACAGTTACTGTGTTACAGTACAGTTACAGTGTTACAGTGCTACAGTTACAGTGTTACAGTACAGTCACAGTTACAGTGTTATAGTGCTATAGTTACAGTTACTGTGTTACAGTACAGTTACAGTGTTACAGCGCTACAGTTACAGTGTTACAGTACAGTTACAGTGTTACAGCGCTATAGTTACAGTGTTACAGTACAGTTACAGTGTTACAGTGCTATAGTTACAGTGTTACAGTACAGTCACAGTTACAGTGTTATAGTGCTATAGTCACAGTTACTGTGTTAGAGTACAGTTAGAGTGTTACAGTGTTATAGTGCTATAGTCACAGTTACTGTGTTACAGTACAGTTACAGTGTTACAGCACTATAGTTACAGTGTTTCAGTACAGTTACAGTGTTACAGTGCTACAGTTACAGTGTTACAGTACAGTCACAGTTACAGTGTTATAGTGCTATAGTTATAGTGTTACAGTACAATCACAGTTAGAGTGTTACAGTGTTATAGTTACAGTGTTACAGTACAGTCACAGTTACAGTGTTATAGTGTTATAGTTACAGTTACTGTGTTAGAGTACAGTTACAGTGTTACAGTGCTATAGTTACAGTGTTACAGTGCTATAGTTACCGTGTTACAGTGCTATAGTTTCAGTGTTACAGTACAGTTACAGTGTTACAGTACTATAGTTTCAGTGTTACAGTGCTATAGTTACAGTGTTACAGTGCTATAGTTTCAGTGTTACAGTACAATCACAGTTAGAGTGTTACATTGATATAGTTACAGTGTTACAGTATAGTCACAGTTAGAGTGTTACTGTGCTATAGTTACAGTGTTACAGCACAGTCAAAGTTAGAGTGTTACAGTGCTATAGTCACAGTGTTACAGTACAGTCACAGTTAGAGTGTTACAGTGCTATAGTTACACTGTTACAGTGCTACAGTTACAGTGTTACAGTACAGTCACAGTTACAGTGTTATAGTTACAGTGTTACAGTACAGTCACAGTTAGAGTGTTACAGTGCTATAGTTACAGTGTTACAGTACAGTCACAGTTACAGTGTTATAGTTACAGTGTTACAGTACAGACACAGTTAGAGTGTTACATTGATATAGTTACAGTGTCACAGTGCTATAGTTTCAGTGTTACAGTACAGTTACAGTGTTACAGTGTTATACTTATAGTGTTACAGTACAGTCACAGTTAGAGTGTTACAGTGCTATAGTTACAGTGTTACAGTGCTATAGTTACAGTGTTACAGTACAGTCACAGAGTGTTACAGTGCTATAGTTACAGTGTTACAGTACAGTCACAGTTAGAGTGTTGTAGTGCTATAGTTACAGTGTTAGTGCTATAGTTACAGTGTTACAGTACAGTCACAGTTAGAGTGTTACAGTGCTATAGTTACAGTGTTACAGTGCTATAGTTACAGTGTTACAGTACAGTCAGAGTTAGAGTGTTACAGTGCTATAGTTACAGTGTTACAGTACAGTCACAGTTAGAGTGTTACAGTGCTATAGTCACAGTGTTACAGTACAGTCACAGTTAGAGTGTTACAGTGCTATAGTTACAGTGTTACAGTACAGTCACAGTTACAGTGTTACAGTGCTATAGTTACAGTGTTACAGTACAGTCACAGTTAGAGTGTTACAGTGCTATAGTTACAGTGTTACAGCACAGTCACAGTTAGAGTGTTACAGTGCTATAGTTACAGTGTTACAGTACAGTCACAGTTAGAGTGTTACAGTGCTATAGTTACAGTGTTACAGTACAGTCACAGTTAGAGTGTTACAGTGCTATAGTTACAGTGTTACAGTACAGTCACAGTTAGAGTGTTACAGTGCTATAGTTACAGTGTTACAGTACAGTCACAGTTACAGTGTTACAGTGCTATAGTTACAGTGTTACAGTGCTATAGTTACAGTGTTACAGTACAGTCACAGAGTGTTACAGTGCTATAGTTACACTGTTACAGTACAGTCACAGAGTGTTATAGTGCTATAGTTACAGTGTTACAGTACAGTCACAGAGTGTTACAGTGCTATAGTTACAGTGTTACAGTACAGTCACAGTTACAGTGTTACAGTGCTATGGTTACAGTGTTACAGTACAGTCACAGTTAGAGTGTTACTGTGCTATAGTTACAGTGTTACAGTACAGTCACAGTTACAGTGTTACAGTGCTATAGTTACAGTGTTACAGTACAGTCACAGTTACAGTGTTATAGTGCTATAGTTACAGTGTTACAGTACAGTCACAGAGTGTTACAGTGCTATAGTTACAGTGTTACAGTACAGTCACAGTTAGAGTGTTACAGTGCTATAGTTACAGTGTTACAGTACAGTCACAGAGTGTTACAGTGCTATAGTTACAGTGTTACAGTACAGTCACAGTTACAGTGTTACAGTGCTATAGTTACAGTGTTACAGTACAGTCACAGTTAGAGTGTTACTGTGTTATAGTTACAGTGTTACAGTACAATCACAGTTAGAGTGTTACAGTGCTATAGTTACAGTGTTACAGTACAGTCACAGTTACAGTGTTATAGTGCTATAGTTACAGTGTTACAGTACAGTCACAGAGTGTTATAGTGCTATAGTTACAGTGTTACAGTACAGTCACAGAGTGTTACAGTGCTATAGTTACAGTGTTACAGTACAGTGACAGTTAGAGTGTTACAGTGCTATAGTTACAGTGTTACAGTACAGTCACAGAGTGTTACAGTGCTATAGTTACACTGTTACAGTACAGTCACAGAGTGTTATAGTGCTATAGTTACAGTGTTACAGTACAGTCACAGAGTGTTACAGTGCTATAGTTACAGTGTTACAGTACAGTCACAGTTACAGTGTTACAGTGCTATGGTTACAGTGTTACAGTACAGTCACAGTTAGAGTGTTACTGTGCTATAGTTACAGTGTTACAGTACAGTCACAGTTACAGTGTTACAGTGCTATAGTTACAGTGTTACAGTACAGTCACAGTTACAGTGTTATAGTGCTATAGTTACAGTGTTACAGTACAGTCACAGAGTGTTACAGTGCTATAGTTACAGTGTTACAGTACAGTCACAGTTAGAGTGTTACAGTGCTATAGTTACAGTGTTACAGTACAGTCACAGAGTGTTACAGTGCTATAGTTACAGTGTTACAGTACAGTCACAGTTACAGTGTTACAGTGCTATAGTTACAGTGTTACAGTACAGTCACAGTTAGAGTGTTACTGTGTTATAGTTACAGTGTTACAGTACAATCACAGTTAGAGTGTTACAGTGCTATAGTTACAGTGTTACAGTACAGTCACAGTTACAGTGTTATAGTGCTATAGTTACAGTGTTACAGTACAGTCACAGAGTGTTATAGTGCTATAGTTACAGTGTTACAGTACAGTCACAGAGTGTTACAGTGCTATAGTTACAGTGTTACAGTACAGTGACAGTTAGAGTGTTACAGTGCTATAGTTACAGTGTTACAGTACAGTCACAGTTAGAGTGTTACTGTGCTATAGTTACAGTGTTACAGTACAGTCACAGTTAGAGTGTTACAGTGCTATAGTTACAGTGCAGTCACAGTTAGACTGTTACAGTGCTATAGTTAGAGTGTTACAGTACAGTCACAGTTAGAGTGTTACAGTGCTATAGTTACAGTGTTACAGTGCTATAGTTACAGTGTTACAGTACAGTCACAGTTAGAGTGTTACAGTGCTATAGTTACAGTGTTACAGTGCTATAGTTACAGTGTTGCAGTGCTATAGTTACAGTGTTACAGTACAGTCACATTTAGAGTGTTACAGTGCTATAGTTACAGTGTTACAGTACAGTCACAGTTAGAGTGTTACAGTGCTATAGTTACAGTGTTACAGTGCTATAGTTACAGTGTTGCAGTGCTATAGTTACAGTGTTACAGTACAGTCACAGTTAGAGTGTTACAGTGCTATAGTTACAGTGTTACAGTACAGTCACAGTTAGAGTGTTACAGTGCTATAGTTACAGTGTTACAGTACAGTCACAGTTAGAGTGTTACAGTGCTATAGTTACAGTGTTACAGTGCTATAGTTACAGTGTTGCAGTGCTATAGTTACAGTGTTACAGTACAGTCACAGTTAGAGTGTTACAGTGCTAGAGTTACAGTGTTACAGTACAGTCACAGTTAGAGTGTTACAGTGCTATAGTTACAGTGTTACAGTACAGTTAGAGTGTTACAGTGCTATAGTTACAGTGTTACAGTACAGTCACAGTTAGAGGGTCACAGTGCTATAGTCACAGTGTTACAGTACAGTCACAGTTACAGTGTTACAGTGCTATAGTCACAGTGTTACAGTACAGTCACAGTTAGAGGGTCACAGTGCTATAGTTACAGTGTTACAGTACAGTCACAGTTAGAGTGTTACAGTGCTATAGTTACAGTGTTACAGTACAGTCACAGTTAGAGTGTTACAGTGCTATAGTTACAGTGTTACAGTACAGTTACAGTGTTATAGTGCTATAGTTACAGTGTTACAGTGCTATAGTTACAGTGTTACAGTACAGTCAGAGTTAGAGTGTTACAGTGCTATAGTTACAGTGTTACAGTACAGTCACAGTTAGAGTGTTACAGTGCTATAGTTACATTGTTACAGTACAGTCACAGTTAGAGTGTTACAGTGCTATAGTTACAGTGTTACAGTACAGTTAGAGTGTTACAGTGCTATAGTTACAGTGTTACAGTACAGTCACAGTTAGAGTGTTACAGTGCTATAGTTACAGTGTTACAGTACAGTCACAGTTACAGTGTTACAGTGCTATAGTTACAGTGTTACAGAACAGTCACAGTTAGAGTGTTACAGTGCTATAGTTACAGTGTTACAGTACAGTCACAGTTAGAGTGTTACAGTGCTATAGGTACAGTGTTACAGTACAGTCACAGTTAGAGTGTTACAGTGCTATAGTTACAGTGTTACAGTACAGTCACAGTTAGAGGGTTACAGTGCTATAGTTACAGTGTTACAGTACAGTCACAGTTAGAGGGTTACAGTGCTATAGTTACAGTGTTACAGTACAGTCACAGTTAGAGTGTTACAGTGCTATAGTTACAGTGTTACAGTACAGTCACAGTTAGAGTGTTACAGTGCTATAGTTACAGTGTTACAGTACAGTTAGAGTGTTACAGTGCTATAGTTACAGTGTTACAGTACAGTCACAGTTAGAGTATTACAGTGCTATAGTTACAGTGTTACAGTACAGTCACAGTTAGAGTGTTACAGTGCTATAGTTACAGTGCAGTCACAGTTAGAGTGTTACAGTGCTATAGTTACAGTGTTACAGTACAGTCACAGTTAGAGTGTTACAGTGCTATAGTTACAGTGTTACAGTACAGTCACAGTTAGAGTGTTACAGTGCTATAGTTACAGTGTTACAGTACAGTCACAGTTAGAGTGTTACAGTGCTACAGTCACAGTGTTACAGTACAGTCACAGTTAGAGTGTTACAGTGCTATAGTTACAGTGTTACACTATAGTCACAGTTAGTGTTACAGTGCTATAGTTACAGTGTTACAGTGCTATAGTTACAGTGTTATAGTACAGTTAGAGTGTTACAGTGCTATAGTTACAGTGTTACAGTACAGTCACAGTTAGAGTGTTACAGTGCTATAGTTACAGTGTTACAGTACAGTCACAGTTAGAGTGTTACAGTGCTATAGTTACAGTACTACAGTACAGTCACAGTTAGAGTGTTACAGTGCTATAGTTACAGTGTTACAGTGCTATAGTAACAGTGTTACAGTACAGTCACAGTTAGAGTGTTACAGTGCTATAGTTACAGTGTTACAGTACAGTCACAGTTAGAGTATTACAGTGCTATAGTTACTGTGTTACAGTACAGTCACAGTTAGAGTGTTACAGTGCTATAGTTACAGTGCAGTCACAGTTAGAGTGTTACAGTGCTATAGTTACAGTGTTACAGTACAGTCACAGTTAGAGTGTTACAGTGCTATAGTTACACTGTTACAGTACAGTCACAGAGTGTTATAGTGCTATAGTTACAGTGTTACAGTACAGTCACAGAGTGTTACAGTGCTATAGTTACAGTGTTACAGTACAGTCACAGTTACAGTGTTACAGTGCTATAGTTACAGTGTTACAGTACAGTCACAGTTAGAGTGTTACTGTGTTATAGTTACAGTGTTACAGTACAATCACAGTTAGAGTGTTACAGTGCTATAGTTACAGTGTTACAGTACAGTCACAGTTACAGTGTTATAGTGCTATAGTTACAGTGTTACAGTACAGTCACAGAGTGTTATAGTGCTATAGTTACAGTGTTACAGTACAGTCACAGAGTGTTACAGTGCTATAGTTACAGTGTTACAGTACAGTGACAGTTAGAGTGTTACAGTGCTATAGTTACAGTGTTACAGTACAGTCACAGTTAGAGTGTTACTGTGCTATAGTTATAGTGTTACAGTACAGTCACAGTTAGAGTGTTACAGTGCTATAGTTACAGTGCAGTCACAGTTAGACTGTTACAGTGCTATAGTTAGAGTGTTACAGTACAGTCACAGTTAGAGTGTTACAGTGCTATAGTTACAGTGTTACAGTGCTATAGTTACAGTGTTACAGTACAGTCACAGTTAGAGTGTTACAGTGCTATAGTTACAGTGTTACAGTGCTATAGTTACAGTGTTGCAGTGCTATAGTTACAGTGTTACAGTACAGTCACATTTAGAGTGTTACAGTGCTATAGTTACAGTGTTACAGTACAGTCACAGTTAGAGTGTTACAGTGCTATAGTTACAGTGTTACAGTGCTATAGTTACAGTGTTGCAGTGCTATAGTTACAGTGTTACAGTACAGTCACAGTTAGAGTGTTACAGTGCTATAGTTACAGTGTTACAGTACAGTCACAGTTAGAGTGTTACAGTGCTATAGTTACAGTGTTACAGTACAGTCACAGTTAGAGTGTTACAGTGCTATAGTTACAGTGTTACAGTGCTATAGTTACAGTGTTGCAGTGCTATAGTTACAGTGTTACAGTACAGTCACAGTTAGAGTGTTACAGTGCTAGAGTTACAGTGTTACAGTACAGTCACAGTTAGAGTGTTACAGTGCTATAGTTACAGTGTTACAGTACAGTTAGAGTGTTACAGTGCTATAGTTACAGTGTTACAGTACAGTCACAGTTAGAGGGTCACAGTGCTATAGTCACAGTGTTACAGTACAGTCACAGTTACAGTGTTACAGTGCTATAGTCACAGTGTTACAGTACAGTCACAGTTAGAGGGTCACAGTGCTATAGTTACAGTGTTACAGTACAGTCACAGTTAGAGTGTTACAGTGCTATAGTTACAGTGTTACAGTACAGTCACAGTTAGAGTGTTACAGTGCTATAGTTACAGTGTTACAGTACAGTTACAGTTACAGTGTTATAGTGCTATAGTTACAGTGTTACAGTGCTATAGTTACAGTGTTACAGTACAGTCAGAGTTAGAGTGTTACAGTGCTATAGTTACAGTGTTACAGTACAGTCACAGTTAGAGTGTTACAGTGCTATAGTTACATTGTTACAGTACAGTCACAGTTAGAGTGTTACAGTGCTATAGTTACAGTGTTACAGTACAGTTAGAGTGTTACAGTGCTATAGTTACAGTGTTACAGTACAGTCACAGTTAGAGTGTTACAGTGCTATAGTTACAGTGTTACAGTACAGTCACAGTTACAGTGTTACAGTGCTATAGTTACAGTGTTACAGAACAGTCACAGTTAGAGTGTTACAGTGCTATAGTTACAGTGTTACAGTACAGTCACAGTTAGAGTGTTACAGTGCTATAGGTACAGTGTTACAGTACAGTCACAGTTAGAGTGTTACAGTGCTATAGTTACAGTGTTACAGTACAGTCACAGTTAGAGGGTTACAGTGCTATAGTTACAGTGTTACAGTACAGTCACAGTTAGAGGGTTACAGTGCTATAGTTACAGTGTTACAGTACAGTCACAGTTAGAGTGTTACAGTGCTATAGTTACAGTGTTACAGTACAGTCACAGTTAGAGTGTTACAGTGCTATAGTTACAGTGTTACAGTGCTATAGTTACAGTGTTACAGTACAGTCACAGTTAGAGTGTTACAGTGCTATAGTTACAGTGTTACAGTGCTATAGTTACAGTGTTGCAGTGCTATAGTTACAGTGTTACAGTACAGTCACATTTAGAGTGTTACAGTGCTATAGTTACAGTGTTACAGTACAGTCACAGTTAGAGTGTTACAGTGCTATAGTTACAGTGTTACAGTGCTATAGTTACAGTGTTGCAGTGCTATAGTTACAGTGTTACAGTACAGTCACAGTTAGAGTGTTACAGTGCTATAGTTACAGTGTTACAGTACAGTCACAGTTAGAGTGTTACAGTGCTATAGTTACAGTGTTACAGTACAGTCACAGTTAGAGTGTTACAGTGCTATAGTTACAGTGTTACAGTGCTATAGTTACAGTGTTGCAGTGCTATAGTTACAGTGTTACAGTACAGTCACAGTTAGAGTGTTACAGTGCTAGAGTTACAGTGTTACAGTACAGTCACAGTTAGAGTGTTACAGTGCTATAGTTACAGTGTTACAGTACAGTTAGAGTGTTACAGTGCTATAGTTACAGTGTTACAGTACAGTCACAGTTAGAGGGTCACAGTGCTATAGTCACAGTGTTACAGTACAGTCACAGTTACAGTGTTACAGTGCTATAGTCACAGTGTTACAGTACAGTCACAGTTAGAGGGTCACAGTGCTATAGTTACAGTGTTACAGTACAGTCACAGTTAGAGTGTTACAGTGCTATAGTTACAGTGTTACAGTACAGTCACAGTTAGAGTGTTACAGTGCTATAGTTACAGTGTTACAGTACAGTTACAGTGTTATAGTGCTATAGTTACAGTGTTACAGTGCTATAGTTACAGTGTTA
The DNA here is from genome assembly GCF_037038515.1 of Microtus pennsylvanicus. NCBI lineage: Eukaryota > Metazoa > Chordata > Mammalia > Rodentia > Cricetidae > Microtus > Microtus pennsylvanicus. Next base: position 12,699,511 of record NC_134596.1, read on the forward strand.
CAGTACAGTCAGAGTTAGAGTGTTACAGTGCTATAGTTACAGTGTTACAGTACAGTCACAGTTAGAGTGTTACAGTGCTATAGTTACATTGTTACAGTACAGTCACAGTTAGAGTGTTACAGTGCTATAGTTACAGTGTTACAGTACAGTTAGAGTGTTACAGTGCTATAGTTACAGTGTTACAGTACAGTCACAGTTAGAGTGTTACAGTGCTATAGTTACAGTGTTACAGTACAGTCACAGTTACAGTGTTACAGTGCTATAGTTACAGTGTTACAGAACAGTCACAGTTAGAGTGTTACAGTGCTATAGTTACAGTGTTACAGTACAGTCACAGTTAGAGTGTTACAGTGCTATAGGTACAGTGTTACAGTACAGTCACAGTTAGAGTGTTACAGTGCTATAGTTACAGTGTTACAGTACAGTCACAGTTAGAGGGTTACAGTGCTATAGTTACAGTGTTACAGTACAGTCACAGTTAGAGGGTTACAGTGCTATAGTTACAGTGTTACAGTACAGTCACAGTTAGAGTGTTACAGTGCTATAGTTACAGTGTTACAGTACAGTCACAGTTAGAGTGTTACAGTGCTATAGTTACAGTGTTACAGTACAGTTAGAGTGTTACAGTGCTATAGTTACAGTGTTACAGTACAGTCACAGTTAGAGTATTACAGTGCTATAGTTACAGTGTTACAGTACAGTCACAGTTAGAGTGTTACAGTGCTATAGTTACAGTGCAGTCACAGTTAGAGTGTTACAGTGCTATAGTTACAGTGTTACAGTACAGTCACAGTTAGAGTGTTACAGTGCTATAGTTACAGTGTTACAGTACAGTCACAGTTAGAGTGTTACAGTGCTATAGTTACAGTGTTACAGTACAGTCACAGTTAGAGTGTTACAGTGCTACAGTCACAGTGTTACAGTACAGTCACAGTTAGAGTGTTACAGTGCTATAGTTACAGTGTTACACTATAGTCACAGTTAGTGTTACAGTGCTATAGTTACAGTGTTACAGTGCTATAGTTACAGTGTTATAGTACAGTTAGAGTGTTACAGTGCTATAGTTACAGTGTTACAGTACAGTCACAGTTAGAGTGTTACAGTGCTATAGTTACAGTGTTACAGTACAGTCACAGTTAGAGTGTTACAGTGCTATAGTTACAGTACTACAGTACAGTCACAGTTAGAGTGTTACAGTGCTATAGTTACAGTGTTACAGTGCTATAGTAACAGTGTTACAGTACAGTCACAGTTAGAGTGTTACAGTGCTATAGTTACAGTGTTACAGTACAGTCACAGTTAGAGTATTACAGTGCTATAGTTACTGTGTTACAGTACAGTCACAGTTAGAGTGTTACAGTGCTATAGTTACAGTGCAGTCACAGTTAGAGTGTTACAGTGCTATAGTTACAGTGTTACAGTACAGTCACAGTTAGAGTGTTACAGTGCTATAGTTACACTGTTACAGTACAGTCACAGAGTGTTATAGTGCTATAGTTACAGTGTTACAGTACAGTCACAGAGTGTTACAGTGCTATAGTTACAGTGTTACAGTACAGTCACAGTTACAGTGTTACAGTGCTATAGTTACAGTGTTACAGTACAGTCACAGTTAGAGTGTTACTGTGTTATAGTTACAGTGTTACAGTACAATCACAGTTAGAGTGTTACAGTGCTATAGTTACAGTGTTACAGTACAGTCACAGTTACAGTGTTATAGTGCTATAGTTACAGTGTTACAGTACAGTCACAGAGTGTTATAGTGCTATAGTTACAGTGTTACAGTACAGTCACAGAGTGTTACAGTGCTATAGTTCCAGTGTTACAGTACAGTGACAGTTAGAGTGTTACAGTGCTATAGTTACAGTGTTACAGTACAGTCACAGTTAGAGTGTTACTGTGCTATAGTTATAGTGTTACAGTACAGTCACAGTTAGAGTGTTACAGTGCTATAGTTACAGTGCAGTCACAGTTAGACTGTTACAGTGCTATAGTTAGAGTGTTACAGTACAGTCACAGTTAGAGTGTTACAGTGCTATAGTTACAGTGTTACAGTGCTATAGTTACAGTGTTACAGTACAGTCACAGTTAGAGTGTTACAGTGCTATAGTTACAGTGTTACAGTGCTATAGTTACAGTGTTGCAGTGCTATAGTTACAGTGTTACAGTACAGTCACATTTAGAGTGTTACAGTGCTATAGTTACAGTGTTACAGTACAGTCACAGTTAGAGTGTTACAGTGCTATAGTTACAGTGTTACAGTGCTATAGTTACAGTGTTGCAGTGCTATAGTTACAGTGTTACAGTACAGTCACAGTTAGAGTGTTACAGTGCTATAGTTACAGTGTTACAGTACAGTCACAGTTAGAGTGTTACAGTGCTATAGTTACAGTGTTACAGTACAGTCACAGTTAGAGTGTTACAGTGCTATAGTTACAGTGTTACAGTGCTATAGTTACAGTGTTGCAGTGCTATAGTTACAGTGTTACAGTACAGTCACAGTTAGAGTGTTACAGTGCTAGAGTTACAGTGTTACAGTACAGTCACAGTTAGAGTGTTACAGTGCTATAGTTACAGTGTTACAGTACAGTTAGAGTGTTACAGTGCTATAGTTACAGTGTTACAGTACAGTCACAGTTAGAGGGTCACAGTGCTATAGTCACAGTGTTACAGTACAGTCACAGTTACAGTGTTACAGTGCTATAGTCACAGTGTTACAGTACAGTCACAGTTAGAGGGTCACAGTGCTATAGTTACAGTGTTACAGTACAGTCACAGTTAGAGTGTTACAGTGCTATAGTTACAGTGTTACAGTACAGTCACAGTTAGAGTGTTACAGTGCTATAGTTACAGTGTTACAGTACAGTTACAGTTACAGTGTTATAGTGCTATAGTTACAGTGTTACAGTGCTATAGTTACAGTGTTACAGTACAGTCAGAGTTAGAGTGTTACAGTGCTATAGTTACAGTGTTACAGTACAGTCACAGTTAGAGTGTTACAGTGCTATAGTTACATTGTTACAGTACAGTCACAGTTAGAGTGTTACAGTGCTATAGTTACAGTGTTACAGTACAGTTAGAGTGTTACAGTGCTATAGTTACAGTGTTACAGTACAGTCACAGTTAGAGTGTTACAGTGCTATAGTTACAGTGTTACAGTACAGTCACAGTTACAGTGTTACAGTGCTATAGTTACAGTGTTACAGAACAGTCACAGTTAGAGTGTTACAGTGCTATAGTTACAGTGTTACAGTACAGTCACAGTTAGAGTGTTACAGTGCTATAGGTACAGTGTTACAGTACAGTCACAGTTAGAGTGTTACAGTGCTATAGTTACAGTGTTACAGTACAGTCACAGTTAGAGGGTTACAGTGCTATAGTTACAGTGTTACAGTACAGTCACAGTTAGAGGGTTACAGTGCTATAGTTACAGTGTTACAGTACAGTCACAGTTAGAGTGTTACAGTGCTATAGTTACAGTGTTACAGTACAGTCACAGTTAGAGTGTTACAGTGCTATAGTTACAGTGTTACAGTACAGTTAGAGTGTTACAGTGCTATAGTTACAGTGTTACAGTACAGTCACAGTTAGAGTATTACAGTGCTATAGTTACAGTGTTACAGTACAGTCACAGTTAGAGTGTTACAGTGCTATAGTTACAGTGCAGTCACAGTTAGAGTGTTACAGTGCTATAGTTACAGTGTTACAGTACAGTCACAGTTAGAGTGTTACAGTGCTATAGTTACAGTGTTACAGTACAGTCACAGTTAGAGTGTTACAGTGCTATAGTTACAGTGTTACAGTACAGTCACAGTTAGAGTGTTACAGTGCTACAGTCACAGTGTTACAGTACAGTCACAGTTAGAGTGTTACAGTGCTATAGTTACAGTGTTACACTATAGTCACAGTTAGTGTTACAGTGCTATAGTTACAGTGTTACAGTGCTATAGTTACAGTGTTATAGTACAGTTAGAGTGTTACAGTGCTATAGTTACAGTGTTACAGTACAGTCACAGTTAGAGTGTTACAGTGCTATAGTTACAGTGTTACAGTACAGTCACAGTTAGAGTGTTACAGTGCTATAGTTACAGTACTACAGTACAGTCACAGTTAGAGTGTTACAGTGCTATAGTTACAGTGTTACAGTGCTATAGTAACAGTGTTACAGTACAGTCACAGTTAGAGTGTTACAGTGCTATAGTTACAGTGTTACAGTACAGTTACAGTTAGAGTGTTACAGTGCTATAGTTACAGTGTTACAGTGCTATAGTTACAGTGTTACAGTACAGTCACAGTTAGAGTGTTACAGTGCTATAGTTACAGTGTTACAGTGCTATAGTTACAGTGTTACAGTACAGTCACAGTTACAGTGTTACAGTGCTATAGTTACAGTGTTACAGTACAGTTAGAGTGTTACAGTACAGTTACAGTGTTACAGTACAGTCACAGTTAGAGTGTTACAGTGCTATAGTTACAGTGTTACAGTACAGTCACAGTTAGAGTGTTACAGTGCTATAGTTACAGTGTTACAGTACAGTCACAGTTAGAGTGTTACAGTGCTATAGTTACAGTACTACAGTACCGTCACAGTTAGTGTTACAGTGCTATAGTTACAGTGTTACAGTACAGTCACAGTTAGAGTGTTACAGTGCTATAGTCACAGTGTTACAGTACAGTCACAGTTAGAGTGTTACAGTGCTATAGTTACAGTGTTACAGTACAGTCACAGTTAGAGTGTTACAGTGCTATAGTTACAGTGTTACAGTACAGTCACAGTTAGAGTGTTACAGTGCTATAGTTACAGTGTTACAGTACAGTTAGAGTGTTACAGTGCTATAGTTACAGTGTTACAGTACAGTCACAGTTAGAGGGTTACAGTGCTATAGTTACAGTGTTACAGTACAGTCACAGTTAGAGTGTTACAGTACAGTTACAGTGTTACAGTACAGTCACAGTTAGAGTGTTACAGTGCTATAGTTACAGTGTTACAGTACAGTCACAGTTAGAGTGTTACAGTGCTATAGTTACAGTGTTACAGTACAGTCAGAGTTAGAGTGTTACAGTGCTATAGTTACAGTGTTACAGTACAGTCACAGTTAGAGTGTTACAGTGCTATAGTTACAGTGTTACAGTACAGTCACAGTTAGAGTGTTACAGTGCTATAGTTACAGTGTTACAGTACAGTCACAGTTAGAGTGTTACAGTGCTATAGTTACAGTGTTACAGTACAGTCACAGTTAGAGTGTTACAGTGCTATAGTTACAGTGTTACAGTACAGTCACAGTTAGAGTGTTACAGTGCTATAGTTACAGTGTTACAGTACAGTCACAGTTAGAGTGTTACAGTGCTATAGTTACAGTGTTACAGTACAGTCACAGTTAGAGTGTTACAGTGCTATAGTTACAGTGTTACAGTGCTATAGTTACAGTGTTACAGTACAGTCACAGTTACAGTGTTACAGTGCTATAGTCACAGTGTTACAGTACAGTTAGAGTGTTACAGTGCTATAGTTACAGTGTTACAGTACAGTTAGAGTGTTACAGTGCTATAGTTACAGTGTTACAGTACAGTTAGAGGGTCACAGTGCTATAGTTACAGTGTTACAGTACAGTCACAGTTAGAGTGTTACAGTGCTATAGTTACAGTGTTACAGTACAGTCACAGTTAGAGTGTTACAGTGCTATAGTTATAGTGTTACAGTGCTATAGTCACAGTGTTACAGTGTTATAGTACAGTTAGAGTGTTACAGTGCTATAGTTACAGTGTTACAGTACAGTTAGAGTGTTACAGTGCTATAGTTACAGTGTTACAGTACAGTTAGAGGGTCACAGTGCTATAGTTACAGTGTTACAGTACAGTCACAGTTAGAGTGTTACAGTGCTATAGTTACAGTGTTACAGTACAGTCACAGTTAGAGTGTTACAGTGCCATAGTTACAGTGTCACAGTGCTATAGTTACAGTACTACAGTACAGTCACAGTTAGAGTGTTACAGTGCTATAGTTACAGTACTAAAGTACAGTCACAGTTAGAGTGTTACATTGATATAGTTACAGTGTTACAGTATAGTTACAGTGTTACAGTCCTGGCTTAGTGGAGACACATAGGGACACAAAACAGGAAGAAATGAATGAAAATGAAATTCATGCCTTGGCAATGCTGAAGCATGCATGGACAGCCCGTGTATGGTGGTTTTGTTGGACTTGTCCATATTGGGTTTCATGGTCTAAGTTGATGAGGGCGACTGACCATGTCTCTTCCTCAAGAGGGCACCAAATCTCATTACAGATGGTTGTAAGCCACCATGTGGTTGTCAGAATCGAACTCAGGACCTTTGAAAGAGCAGCCAGTGCTTTTAACCATTGAATGATCTCTCTGAAAATGCCATGCAGATTGTCACTCTTGGCTGCTCTAAGACCTTGGTTTTTCAGTTGAAAATGGCTCTGTACATCCACAAAAATGCTGTTCTTCCTAAATCTCATGCCTCTCTGCCCTATGCTGAGCTGGGCTCTGCTCCTCTCCCAGTCCCAAGTTCATTGCTTCAAGTACAGTGTTCAGTTATATCATCATTGACCCCTCCCACCATTATTCCACTTCAGAACATGTTTCTAAGGCAAGCCTGCATATTCCCTGAGTATAAGTATGTTTTAAACTATGGTTATTTCTAACACTAATGTATGCAGACTCCAAACTGTGTTTTCTCTTCTTCTACTTTCTGTGCCATCCTCCCCATTGCTGGTGACATTTTCTCGTCATCCACGTTTGTCACTGCTAACACACACATCCATGTGGTCATGGAAATTGTCTGTGCTGTGTCTAGTTAGAACTTCAGGTGTGAATCAATCAACCACACTTAACCCAGGCTTGTCTGCATGTATGAGACCTCAAAGCCTACCTCCACAGTGACACACTTCCTCCAACAAGGCAGCAACTCCTAATAGTAGCACTCCCTTTGGGGGACATTTTCTTTCAGAAGTCACAGGCAGTTAGGATCTTGAGTCTTTAAGCACTGAAATGACCTTATTTGATCAATAAGTATCTCACCGTGAGATCTAGGGGCTTGCCTGATTCAAAACATCTTTATGATTGACACAGATCTTTGTATATGCTTCTGGAGTGCAAGGCTATGTCTATAGACACATCTACACTCGAGTGTGAACACATTGGGATAATTAGTATACCATTGTTAAAAACATCATTTTTGCGAAGAGAGAAAAACCTCTTTTCTACCTATGTTGAAATATATGAAACATTCTTATTACCTTTAATGGTTGTACTACATGCAAGGCCACCAGACTTTTTCCTATTTTAGTGTCCCTATCCCATTTAAGGGTGGGAATCGTTCAATCAGAGACCTGCTACGCATCACTGAAGAATCATCCACCAGCTGCCCACCGAGTGCTTGGAATGAAGGGATATTGTGTGTAGAGAGAGTAGAATCAGTTCTCACCCCCCCCCAATTCTACTTCGTAACGCCCCTAAACTATCCATACCAAATCATTCTGAACTAGACTGCTGAATCCTTGGGGGAGGGCCAGGGGACAGGTCTCATCTGACTCCCCCTTGATTTTTATAGCGGTATCCAGACTCCTCTTCGAGGGCAGATCTTTGTAAAGAGTGTATTCTAATGCATGCGGTTGGGTCAATGGAAGATGGGGTACAGCCAGGAGGAGGAAGCCTGTATTCTGGTAAAGCCCCTCAAATCCACAACACTCAGGGGTTGGAGGAGAGACTCCAGCATCTCAGTTTCAGTGAATCTGTCATAGGATTTGTCTCATGTTAATTCGCCACCTGTATGTACATGCCCCGCTGCTTCCCATGAGGTAAGTGTTTAGCTTGCCCCACACTGTTGGAGGCATGGATTCATTTTTTCCTTAGATGATTTAAAACTGACAAATGATTGCTCTTTTATAAAACACTGAGTGCCTGGCAGTTTCTGTGAGAGTTGGATAAGGGACACTAAATCCAGTACCTCCAGCGCTCCAAAGTCCACTGTCAGATTAAAAGGTCATAGCTAAGATAGTCTTACTGCTAGACTTCAACAGATACTTTGCAGTCTCTTCATCTAGTTCTACACACACACACACACACACACACACACACACACACACACACACGGCAATGGATTTCTCAAACTACAAAAGTACCAAGACATAGCATTTCTTCGACAACAGGCAACTGCTTGTAATAGATGAAAACAGAGCAAGGCATCGCCTGTGGAATATGGAAGCCAGCAGCAGCGTGGCCACCCTGGGACTGGGACTCACAACTTTGTCCTGGGCCATAAGTCGAAGCAGAAATGCAGGCTTCTGCGTGGGAAGAAAGAAAAGGTTGGTGCCTTAGGAACCAGATCCCATGCACTGGTCTCATGAGTCATTTAAATGCATGTTTGCTGAGTGACTGGAAGAATCGCTCTTTCCCAGGAATGAGCCCCTAGTGATTGCCCAGTGCCATCTGTTCAACACTAACACACACGTGAACAACATTTAACAGACTCAGTAGCCTATGCTTGTGTAGTTATTCATCTATGTGTATGTGTGTGTATAAATTAATATTTATTTAAAAGACTATAAAGTTGAGACAGCCTAGGGACTGGCAGGGGACAAGTTGGATAGAGAAAAGAGAGGGGAAATTGGCTGTGAGGGGGCCTCGTAAAGAAACGGCCACATGTCTGCTCCATGATATGGTTAAGGTTTCATTGTAGATGAGAGAGAGAGAGAGAGAGAGAGAGAGAGAGAGAGAGAGAGAGAGAGAGACAGAGACAGAGACAGAGACACACAGAGAGAGAGACAGAGACAGAGAGAGACAGAGACAGAGAGAGAAAACAAACATCCAGAAGCATCTGGAAGAGTCCAGAGTGGAGAGATAAAGAAATATAAAGCCAGGCAGGTGTGGTGACACATGCCTTTAATCACATCACTAGGGAGGAAAATGTAGGCATATCTCTGTTTGAGGTCAGCCTGGTCTGAAAAGTGAGTTCTAGGGCACCCAGGGCTGTTAGAAAGAGACATCCTGTCTCAAAAACAGCAGAAATAAAAATATAAAAAAGAAATAGGCTGAGCACAAACATAACTAACAGACTGGTCATGGCCAGAGATAGTGTGCTTGTACCTTTTCACTGGGACTGCCAGTCCTCAAATAATGACATGGAGGCTTATTATTAAGTATAAAAGCTCGGCCTCAGCTTAGGCTCATTCCTAACTAGTTCTGAAAACTTAAATTAACCTGTGCTTTTAAATCTACATTCTCTTATGAGACTTGTTGCCTCATCTCCCAGCTGTTCCTCCTGGTTCCTCCCCATCTGGCTGGTGACTTCGCTTTGCTTCTTCCCAGAGTCCTCTCTATCCCCAGAAGTCCCACCTGACTTCTTCCTGCCTACCTATTGGCCATTCAGCTTCGTATTAAACCAATCAGAAGGCGCCTTGGCAAAGACAGATCTTCGCAGTGTAAGCAAATGGTCCTCAGTAGTAGAGGATACAGAGAGCATAGAGAGAATGGCAGTAGCCAGAATAGTGAGACTAGCCAGCTTAAGAGAAGGATGAGTGGCGGGAGGGGTGAGAGGAGGACCAGAAGAATAGTGTGGGAGCTGGGCGGTGCTCGCACATGCCTTTAATCCCAGCAGTCAGGAGGCAGAGGCAGGCAGATCTCTGAATCTGAGGCCAGCCTGGCCCACAAGAGCTAGTTCCGGGACAGACTCCAAAGCTACAGAGAACCCCTGTCTCAAAAACCCAATAAATAAATTAAAAATAAAAAAAGAATAGCATGGGGCTTTCAAATGTGTACCAAGAACTTGTGAGTAGGGATTGAGAGAGCCTGGAGGCCTGGGGTCTGGGCTTTGATGTGCAGCCACGGGGATATGTCAGTGGCGCCTTCTGTTCCTTCTGCCAGAGAGGTAAGGGGAAAGAGTCCTTTGGGCAGATGGGAGCTGGCTTCGCAAGTTCCTGAGGAATGCTGGCTTTTAGCTAACTGCCCGACATCAGAGTCTAGCTTGAGCTCCTTTCTGGATGTATGGATTGCCTTTCTGAGTTTGGGCAACTGCAGTTTTCTTTGGTTCTGACACTGCAGCTTTCTTTTGCTGATGGAGGACGGCGGCAGACTCCTCTGCAGTTGCTTTAAAGCAGACATTAGGCTATGGGGGTAACGGGAACACTGCAAGATAAGTGCAGGGTCGGGGAGGGAATTCAGACAATGGCTGGACACACTTGGCTAAGTGAGCTGATGCTAGCCCAGAAAGCTCCAGGCAGCTAGGTTTTTACCGAAAACAATGAAACTTCGGTCTGATAGCAAAGACAGTTGTCCTAGAGCAGAGTTGAGCTATAGGCGCAGCCAAAACATCTGCCAAACAGTACAACGGCCCCGTGACTGTTTGCTCGCAGTGAAGGATGATCCATTCATGTTTCCAAGAAGAGCCTCGGGTGGTGGCTGCCTTTAGCTTGCCATCTCCCCTCTCCGCAGTGTTCTTCGGTGACAGCTGCAATTTACCTTTTCCCTACTGCCAATCAGAAAAAAAAAAATGATCAGGAAGAGTTTTCGGTAGATGCCAAAAATGTTTCATTTTCTCTTTGATACATATGTAGTCCTGGTATCATTTCGCGATGCTAGAACACAATATCGCCTCGTTCTCCTGGGGCCCTAGACACACGAGGAAGAAAAATATGAAACAAAACAAAAACATTAGGCTTTGCATTGCTGTTGTCGTTTAGCCCCTGGGCCTGAGATGACAGCAGGGAGGAGGAGGGACCGAGCAATGGCGACGCCTGCTAAGTGTGCACAGGAAGGAAGGTGCGCATTGGAAGCCAGGCAGCATGGGTATGAGCCCTGGGATTTCTTCTGCTAGACTGCAAATTTAATTAACTAAAGTATTGTTTTGAAGGGGGAGAGGAGGTAATTCAAAATGGCTGTGGACCTCCAAAAACTGTTGAAGTGTGTTTTATTTGATTACTGGAGCACGTATTATCTTCTCTCTGCTTATTTAAAAGATGAATGCTTGAGTTTCCAAAGAACATGTGAATCTGTACACCCAGTGGAAAAATAAGGTTGCAGAATGGGAAGATATATTACGCAAACGAGATACACACGCACACACACACACATACACGTATCTCTCCACATTATCCTCCCCATCCTCTGCAAACTAAGCATTGGATGTAGCAGTCGGATGAGTTTCCTGTGTGCCTAATCTATCTATTCTCTATGTATCTGTGCGTGAATACTACCCTGAAATGGCCTCTTGAAGATGCTCTCTGCGTGGCTGTTCATTGTTTTCTATAATCATCAGTTAATCAGCCTGGCCGAAGGCTCCATGCCAGGTGCAATATCCCTCCCCTCCCCTCAGGAATCTTCATTCACAGATTGCTTGGTAAAATTCTCTAATGAAGCTACCCCAGCTTGGGTGAGAGATTCTTACAGAACCAATTCTTTAATGGTTACTAGAATATTTAGGATAGCTGTTTAACACAAGTTATTTTTTTGTCAGTTTGCAGATTTTGAGACATTAATCCATTTCTTTGTAATTGTCTGTGTTTGGCAGCTTTTCGTTACTGTGGGGGGGGGTGTCTTGAGATTAGCAATTTAATCAGAGAAAGGATGATTTGGCTCATGGATTCAGAGGCTTCAACCTGTGGTTGTTGGTCCTGTCGCTTGCGGGTTGGAGCTAAGAACACAGCATGGTAAAGCATCCGAGCGCTGCACACACAGCGAAGAGGCACAAAGAGAAAGGAGAGAGGTCCAGGGACCCCACAGTTTTTTTAAAAACATGCTCCCCGTGACACAAATGTCTTCCCTAGGTCCCACTTCTTATAGGTTCTACTGTCTGTCTGTAACTCCTAGACTGGTGACCCCAACTTTAGCACATGGCCTTTGGGGAACATTTAAGGGGAAAATTCATATTGGCAAGTTTGTTTCAAACTTTCCCAGTTCTACTATTATTCTCCTGGTGTGGTAGTTCTCAACCTTCCTACTGCTGTTTCCCTTTAATACAGTTCTTCATGTTGTGGTGACCCCCCAGCTGTTGGTACACGGTCAAAAGAACCATGCCTTGGGGAACTGTGAGAGGGGCTCCGGGAAAAATTGCAGAGGGCCTTTTTAGCTCAAGTACATTTTGTGCTCTTAGACGTGATTCTGTGCCGTCTGTGACAAATGTTTGCATTTAATTTATAAGACATGTTTATTTTTGTTGGAGGTCAGCTTATAGCTTTAGAACCCAATCTAGTGAAAGGATAAGCTGGGTGCTGTCCTCAGTGTACCCTGAATCTGGATGTGTCCTCCTCTTGCTTTCGAGCTTTCCTAGATATAATCTATAGTACACGCCAGACAGTTGTGTTTACGTTAGTCTGTCCTGAGAATGTCCCGAGGAAGAGCTACTCTGTTCATATTTAGCAGTGCTCATCGGTGTTTATTTACATGTTTGTCTGATCAGAATTTTCTTAACTCACACTACCTCCCTCGAATCATTGATTTCTTTGTTACAATTGTGTTTAGAAGTACACTGAAGCCTAGTGGTGGTGCACGCCTTAATCCCAACACTTTTGAGGTAGAGGCAGGTGGATCTCTGTGAGTTTGAGGCCAGCCTGGTCTACAGAGTGAGTTCCAGGACAGGCTCCAGGCTTGAAAACTACAGATAAAACCTATCTCAAACAAACAAACAAACAAACAAAACCCAAAACCAATCAGAAAAGGTTGTCTGCGGTGTTAGACTATAGTCTGTCCAATGCTTAAGGTCCTCAAATCCCAGATTTCACAGACAGATGTCGACACCCAACTATAACATGACTTGTATAGCTCCTGCATAACTGTAATTTTGCTACTGTTATGTATCGTAATGTACATATTTGATGTTCAGGCTATCTGAGTTGGGGCCCACAAGGGTCTCAGCCCACAGGCTGAGAACCTCTGTCCTTAATGCTACACAGTCAATGTAGGCGCCTCTGTTCTAGTCCCGATGTCAGGAACCAGTTTCTCCTCTCCTTGTCAAGCTTATGGGTTCTTCCTTTGTATTTGTAGGGCCTGGCAAAGCCATTGGTGATTTTTACGTTTCTCTCTGTTGTTTTGCTACGTTGTTTCACTGAATTCTGTCTGATACTTACCATTTTCCTGCTTTGATTTTAGGTCGCCCTTCTCTTACAAGTGTGGAGATACACCTGTTCTGTGTGACCTTTGCTCTCTGCTGAAATAGAGCATTTAGTTCAATTGTCTGCCCGCATTCCTTTGGCTACTGTCTCCACTGTCTCTACTTAGACATGTTCTGTTTGCCGCCATCCTTTCAGGGCGGGTAGGAGACCTTCGTGGCCAGCACAGGGCCCTGTACCATGATAAGACATTTTAATTGAAGGATCCGATGATCTGGCTTATTCAGAAGTACATTAATTTCCCTATGGATGGAGTTTTTTTTTTCCCCATTGACTGTCTTCTTTAACTCTTTTAAATTTCATTGTGGTCAAAAACCAAATTTGGCTGTTTCAAGTTACTTTAAACTTTGTGTGTTTGTTTTACAGTGCAGCTGCTTAGTGTCTTGGTGGCTGTTTCAGGGTGTTCGATGGAACACACTCTGCTTGAGTGGCTTCTCCAGCTTCCAGTTGCATGCTCTTGTTGGACTGAGTTGGTCCGTTTGTCTGTGGCCTTGGATGTCCACCTAATGGTTGTGTCAGTGGCTCGGGTCTTTTGAGGTCCCAGTCCCAGTGAGGATCTGTACACTTCCGCTTCAAGCCTGCTAATTCAGGGTCATGTATTTGATGCTCTGTTATTGGGAAAATGTTTATTTGAGATGATTATTTTTCTCCTGGAATGGGTATCTGACTGTTATTTAATCTTCCGTTGTATCACTAGTAATCTTTCCTCTGAAGTCTGCTTAATGAGAATAATATAGAAACTCCACTATATTCCTAAAATCCATATTTTCATGGCATATTTCCAAATATTTAATTTTGATCTGCATATGTTGTTGATTTTGAAGTGAATTTCTTGTAAAAAGAAAAAAATGTATTTAGTTAGGCCACCTGAATCCCATCACTTAGAGGTAGAAGCAGAGCAACTCAGTGAGTTTGAGCCCAGTGTGGTCTCTATACTGAATTCCAGGACAGCAAGGGCTATCTAGTGAGACCCTCTCTCAAAGAAGGAGGAGGAGGAGCTGGGTAAGTTCCTCTGAAAGGCATGTGTATTCGGTGCTTTGCCCTAATCGTTTACAGTTAAGCTGATTGCTCATGTGTCAGCAGGGTCTCTTTTCTGCATCTCAATCTTTGCTCTGATTACTTGCCCATTTTTATGGTTCCATACTGAATTATCTGTGGTGCCGTGAAATATTGTCTTGTTGGTTTCCACCTCAGTTTCTGTAAGAATCGCAGCTTCCCACTCTCCCTGTGTTTTCCCATGTGGAACAAATAGTACCAGCCGCACTTCTGCCTTGCCGCAGCTCTCATCTTCTGCTTCGAATGTCGTTGTCTCGGGTCTTTTCTATTCGAGCATTTAGCATCACGCCAGGTATAGTATTATGACTCAGATAGCAACTCTCACTTGCAAAGCTCATTAGAAGGTGGAATATGAGCTGGTGGTGCCTTAGCGCTTGCACTCTCCCGCGCTCTTCGTTTCATCTGAAGTTCCAAGCTGTAGTAACGAGTGGCGGGCTGCGCTTTACCTAAAATAATTACATGGAAACTGTATTCTTTTAAACACTGCTTGGCCCATTATCTGTAGCCTCTTATTGGCTAATTCTCACATCTTGATTAACCCATTTCTAATAATCTGTGTAGCACCACGAGCTGGTGGCTTACCAGGGAGATTATTAACCTGCTTCCATCTCAGAGAGGAGAGGCATGGCTTCTGTCTGACTCGGCTTCTTTCTCCCAGAATTCTGTTCTGTCTACTCCGCCTACCTAATTTTCTGTCCTACCAGGCCAAGCAGTTTTCTTTATTAATTAACCAATGAAAGCAACAGATAGATACAAGACCCACCTCCATCACCAAGCCACCTTCCTTATTGTTTCCTTCCTGCTAAACCTCAGCAGTAACCCATGGAGGGAAATCTGCTTTCTTTGTCTGGAAGTGATTTTATTCTTCCTTTGATTCTGGAGGCATCGTCATGGGATGTCTTCTCTTTCACTTCTTGACCTGACCTTTGCAGGGTCCTTTCTATGTTCATATTTGGACGAGCAGTGCCCTGCCATTTGCCCTGAGTTCAGCTATTATGGGCATTATTTCTCACTGGCTAGTCTTAAGAAGTTTTTGGGGGGAGGGAATGGGGGAGACTTTGCACGATGATATGATGGTATGTGGATTTACTTGAGTTTATTTTATGAAGGGTTTGTTTGGCTGTTGGGTCCTACCTGTCTGTCCATGCTCACTGCTGTCTGCTCCGACTCCTCGCTGGGGGCTATCAGGAGCTCTCGTTATGGGTCATGCCATTCCTATAGGTCCAGTCTTGGTCTCTGTTTGAGAGGCAGATTCAAAGGTTGTTCCTTCACGTTGTTCAAGTTGTGTATGCATTTACCCCGAGGATTCAGGGCTTTTGCTTCAGAAATGCACAGCGCATTTCCTCTCCTTTTTATTCTTTTATTTATTTTTATCTTTTATTAAAAATTTCCGCATCCTCCCTGCCTCCCATTTCCCTCCCTCCACTCCTTTCCCTCTATCTCTTCAGTCTGAAGAGAAGTCAGGGTTCCCTCCTCTTTTTATTCTTAAATCCCAATTGGCTAGCATGTTCATTCGGAATCCCCACTCCTGCTGAGAGCAAGCATCCTGACAAAGGGAGAAAGGGTTGATTTGGCTCACAGTTCGAGACTGTGGCCCGTCATGGGGAAAGCAATGCTCTGTTCAGCTCCCTTGTTTCTTTTTATGCCGTTCAGGACCTGAGTCCAGGGAATGGCTGTGTGCCCCTTCATGGTGGATCTTCCTGTCTCAAGATATTTAAAGAAGATAATCCTTCACAGGCATGCTATGTCAGTGGCAGAAATATGTATATATACCCCTTAAAATCCCAGGTGTTAGCTCCCTGCTCCCGTCCTGAACGGATCCTGTGGACACTGCCTCTTTCATCCGTGTACTGATAGGGACGCTGTGTTCACAAAGGTCTGCAGATCCTCAGGTCCCCTTGAGCGGATGCAGCCTCTGCGGGCTGTCCTCCTTAAGGTGGATGTTTTCTGGTCTCACTGTGCTTTGGATGGAGTGACTTTCAGGGGACAAAGTTTAGCCTTGGGCTTGGGGCCCCAGGAGGAGACGTCAAATCCTGTGTCCGTGTGCACAGAAGCACAATCAGTGATAACTAAGGCTCAATTATTGGAGCAAAGCAAGCACAGCGTTGAGACGTTTTCTTTTGCTGTGTGATTAGGAATGTGTTGTGTTGCTCTGATCCCAGCTGACTCGTATTTAAAGTGAATTTGCTTCTTATTACGATAAGCATGAGGACAAACTTCGATGCCAGAGTTAACTCTGTTTCCACAAGGTGGGCCTGATGTCACAGGCAAGTATTCCCAGGGAGAGTGTGGGGACTCCGGCACCAAGAGAAAGATGCGTCTCTTCAGGATCTCTGGTGGTTTTATTATTTGTTCTTTCCTTTCCTTCTCTTCCCTTCCCGTGGTTCTAGTTTAGTGTCTTTGTCTCTTTCAAACAAAACCAACATGAGTGGGAGGATAATTTCCCAGCTTTCTGTGGCTGCAAATACAGAACCCTGGCGGCTGGTCCAGCTGAGGCCTGTTGGCTGGCACAGCTACTATGTTAACTGCGGCTGCCATGGGGAAGGCAGGGTGCACTTGGACCACACATCGTCTGCCTGTAGAAGAGAGAGGAATTCATGGGTGTGCTAGAGCCACCGCCTCATACCTCCTCCCTCTTAAAATGCAGGCTTTCCTTTGGGAGTTTCATAGCGGTTGAAAACAACAGAATCTTGTGCATATTTCTGTTATGGGTCTACGAGTCAAGAATACATGTGTCTGTTTATGTGCCAAATATGACCCAAGGCATACCTCTGAGTACAGCAGGGACCACTTTCCCTCAAAGAGTCCAAGCTCTGCCAGAAGATCAAAGAACAACCCTGTTTGTCCCACAGGAAGTAATCGAGTTCTGCCGAGAAGAGCAAAACAAAGGGTCCTTCGGGCTTTGTGGGTGTTAAGTATCGCTCCGCCTGTGAGATGAGGCATCCTTTGTCCCTGTGTGAGTGGTGGGTGCAGGTATCACTCTGCCTGTGAGATGAGGCGTCCTTTGCCCCTGTGTGCGTGATGGTATGGTGTGTCCACACACAGATTTACTCTGGCTTGGAGCTGCATGAGTGACCCAGTGGTGAAGAACCTGGAATGTGTGACTCAGTAATGAAGAACCTGCAGTCTGTGCATGAGACCTGGATTCTATCTCTTGCAACGCACGCACACATGCGTGCACACACACACACATACACACACACACACACACACTTGACCTTGGGATGGACTGGAGTGCTGATACACTCTCCATGATGTATTTCTTTTTTAATCACTGTCCACAGAAGATGTTCAAGTCCTCAGATTTGCTTCCTTTTGAATTTTTCATTGAACTCTTTGCATTGCCTTTCCCTTTAGCTGCCTCCAGCTTTGTAGTTCATGTATAGTTTATGAAGTCTGGACCTCAGTGATTGCCACAGTCCACAGAAAGATACAGTCTCCTTTATGTGTCTCCTCTGGAATAAATCCTATCAGTCCAAACAGATGTGGACTGGAGGAAACAAAGAGGGCAGAGATTGCATTCTTAACGCTTCTTTGCTCTTTGGCTGGCCGCATCTGCTTTGCTTTCTAAAGGCATGTTTAAAAACACGTGCTCTTGGATGACCTGTTGCTCCCTTGAAGTTTGCTGTCTCCCCTGGATAGGCAGCTGAAGGGTACAGCGACTGTCCCCCAGTTGCTAGGAGAGACAGCTGGAGTGGAGTAGGGGGTGCAGGTGCTCTGGGAGAGAGCTAAATTCAGACTAATAGAAGCTGGGATTCTGGGACTGGAGTACAGGGGTGAGTATTCAGCACCTTAGTGTGTGCGTGCTGAGGGAAAAAAGAAAGACGTGGCAGGGGAGGGGCTAAAAAGAGGGGTGCCCATAGGAAATGGACAGACAGAAAGAAGTGAAGGAGAAGGAGCCGGGAGAGGTATGGTAGAATCTATAGGTCTTTCCTTTTGCTTTGTTGGTGGCATGGAACCTTAGGTGAAATTGGTTACAAGACAGAGACTTCAAATGAAGTGACTTTTGAAACCAAACAGAAGGCTGTGATACTTAAACCCAGGAAAATGTGTTTTTTCTCCAGCTCAGGTCAAATCTGGATAAAACACATCCATGTCGTCACACATCCCATGCCTTCCCAGGGCCCAGGGAGCAAAGAGCAATTCTAGAGGCCCAAGTGTCTGTGGACCTTTGGAACACAGAGCATGGTGACCACGTCCCAGAGGGAGCCAAAAGCCTGGCATGCTGCCTGTGCTTTGGCTTAGTCATTAGGCCCTGGCTATCAGGACCTAGCAGCCCATCGCTGATGCTCGGTCCATTACCTCCTGTTAAGTATCATAAACGTCAGATTAGTACTCTGTCTTTGTTTACAGTCCCCTGACTGTTTGGGAAAGAAATAAAGAAAGCTTACATCATAACCTAAATTGTCATTCTTCTAGTTTATTACTTAGGTTTCTCTAGATCAACCGAACAGATAGAATCAATAGGTATCGACGTGTTTACTAGATTGTCCCACACGTACTGGTCTGAGTGGTCCAATAGCATCTGTTTTACAATGAAGATCCTGTGTACCTACATCTACTTATCCTGGGCAACAGCCCTCACAGTCTAGCACCAACTGTCTGAAGGTTCCCGAAGATCTGCTGGCTCTTGGTCCCCATGAGAAGCCCGGGGAAGCTGGCTTCTTAGTGGAGACAGCAGCCGCAGTGGCTGCAGCAGCCGCAGAGTAGAAGATGTCCCAGTGAGATGGTGGCAGACAGAAAGCAGAAACTTTTCCTTCCAGCCTCCTTATATCCTGGCTGCCACCCACATCTGAGTGGATTTTCCTTCCCACTTCAGCTTCTGTAATGAAGAAATCCCCTCACAGGTGTGCCCAGAGGCCGCTGCCAGTCCGAATCCATTCAAGATGACAACCAAGATTATCCTCGGAAAATAGAAAATGCCTGTGTGCTAGCATTTTTTAAGATGCTGTTTTCTGCTACTGGAATGAGATTTTCTTTCTATCTTTCTCTCTCCCTTCCTCCCTCCCTCCCTCCCTCGCCCCCCCCTGTCTTTCGTTCTTTCTGAAAAACCTTCATATCCCCCCTCCCTTCTTCCTTTGTCATTTCTCTCCCCTCTTTGTTTTCTTTTTTGTGCTCAGGACCTCACTTAGACCAGGCAAGTCTTTATCGCTGAGCTAACCCCGAACCCCTTACCTGCTCATAACAACTTTTCATAAAACGCATATACGACTTGCCACGCTGAGGTTTGGGGGGCATCGCTCTGGGAGCATGTGGATATTTTGTAGTTATCATTACTGTTCATCTAGAGAACTTCTTTCCTCTTACAAAACTGTCGTCTTATTCTTATCGAACTCTGTGGAGTCCCTGGCAACTACCACTCCTCCTCCTGTCTGTGGGACTATACAGGACTTGTGTTTGGGGGACTGGCTTTAGTTTATTTAACATAATGCCTTTGGAGTCAATCCATGGTGTAGCATGAGTCTGTAGGGTTCCTTTTATTTTAAAGAGATGAGCAACATTTCCCTGGAGGTTCAGATGTCATTGTCTTCACCCACTGTCCCCTTTAATGTCCACACTCAATTTAATTGAAAAGGGTTTATTTTTGTTTTGTTTTGTTTTGTTTTTCGAGACAGGGTTTCTCTGTGGCTTTGGAGCCTGTCCTGGAACTAGCTCTGTAGACCTACTTGAAAAGTTTTAATTCCACTATCCTTTTACCACTTTTTTTTCTGTCCCACAGTCCTAAATGGAAATATATTTTGAACCAAATGTACAATGAACTTACATGATCTGTGTAAGAACTCTCCCTGGAGGTGTCCAGATCCACCAGCTAGCCAAGGGGAGAAAGCACATGGCAGAGGTTTTCTGATTTCTTTGAAGTAAAAAATGACCACTGACATAATTTAAAAACCAAATTGGTTGCTTTTTGTACCCCTTTCTCCCATGTACGCCCTTGATTTGCTGGGAATGGAACTAAGGGCTTCGTGCATGTTGGCAAGCACCAGGCAACTCCTAATAAGGCAGATGAGGGTTCTGATCATCTAGACGGGGGATGCTGATGATCTTCTATAGATAAGGTAGAAGCAGAGCCTGAACGAAAAGCCCATGGCTCTTTTCAGGGTTATATTTTTCGTGGCATTAACACAGAGGGGTAGCTTCATTACTTTCATTCCTTTGACTATAATGGGCCTTGTTAGTTCCTTACTTGCTTCTTTGATTCCTACTAATTTTTTTTTCTGGCCCATCACATTGTTCAGTATGATCTCATGGACTGGAAGTGGCTCGTTATAGATCACAGGCATCTTCAATACCAGCGCAAGACTCTAAATCCTTGACTTTGCTTAGCACTTGAGTACAAAATGAGAGAAGCAAATTCAGTGAAATTACTTTCCCCAAGATCTTATGTTAGGTGCCTTTTACTACAAGCTCAATCGCCTACCATTTCATTCTTCTCAGAGCCAGCTCTGGCTGAGTGCTGGTCACCAGGGGAGGCAGAGCTGATTTCTTACTGTCAGCCTAAGAGTGGGAGTGTGTTTCAGCCAAGGTAGAATTTCCACGTTTCATTTGTTCCAAAAAAAGTCTGTCTCCGGCCACTTGGTGAATCAAATACAACAATACTTTTAGTTTTTAAAATCAGACTTTGGTAATGCTAAGGTATATGTTTGACTCTCAGTTTGTAATGAGCTGAGGAAATTGAAGAAACTATAGGTATCGATCTTAACTTTATTCTTTTCTCTGAATATTTGATGGCTTGAGTCTGCTAGAAGTTGACGATAGGCAAATCAGAGGAGAAAATCCAGAACTTAGTGTAATGTTAGACCCAGGGGAGAGCAAGATGGCTGTTCCCTCTGTAGAGCTCATTGAGATGGGAAGTTGGGATTTGGGGTGTCTTGGATACAGATGAAACCTCCTAGAAAACAGCTGCTGCAGTCAACAGTAACCCTGGACAGATTCCTATCAATCTGGTAGATTCCCAAGTGTTTTCTTCCTTAGATGACCTCTGTGTGGTGGTTTGAAAGGAAATGGCCCCCACAGGAATGGCACTAGTAGAAGGTGTGGCCTTGTTGGAGGAAGTGTGCCACTGTGGGGCAGTTGTTGGGTCTCTTTGCCTCAAGCTTCCTATGGTATGAGTCAGTTGACTTCCGGTTGCCTGCAAGATGTAAAACTTTTAGCTCCAGCATCATATCAGCCTGCATACTGCCACGTTCCTCTTCATGGTCATAATGGATTGAACCTCTGAAACTGTAAGCCACCCTCAATTAAATGTTTTCTTTATGAGAATTGCCATGGTCATGGTGTCTCTTTATAGCAATAAAAACCTGAACTAAGACAGAAATTGGTACCAGGAAGGGGATATTGCTGTGATAGGCCTAACCATGCTTTTATTTGGAGTAATAAGGACTTTGGTACTCTGGGTTTGGAAAGCTTTAAGCACTTCTTGGTGGGACATACTAGTAGGAGCATGGAAGACAGGGATGCTAATGATGATTTGAAATGTTGGAAGCTAACTCAAGAGCTGTCGGAGAAGAATTTTAGTATCTTGTCTAGAAATCATTCTTGTGATATTTTGGTGAAGGAAGTGGTTACTTTTGCCCCTGTCCAAAGAGTATGCCTGAGGCTCAAGTGAAAAGTTTCAGATTAATTCCCTTGGTAGAAGAAATTTCAAAATAGCCTAGCATAGACTCTGTAGTGTGGATATTAGTGGTAACTATAATGAAGATAAGCAAGCTAAGCAAGGAAAAAATATTTGAGGAGAAAAAGAGCACCAGGACCTGGAATGGAGCCAAATTCTTTGCCCAAGGTGATAAATGGATTAAGAAACAAAATAAAGGGTATGGTGACAAGGGTATCAGGGCAAGATCCCTCCCAGATAAATTTCCAACTTGTGGAAAGGGATTAAAGGAAAGCTTAAAGCTGGGTGTGTGGCCATGCCTTTAGTCCCAGCACTGGGAAGGTAGATGCTGGTGGATCTCTGAATTTGAGGCCAGCCTGGCCTAAAGATCAAGTTCAAGGATAGCCAAGCTTAGGCAGTAAAGGAAAGTAAAGCTGGTCAGCATGTGATTAAACAAGGGGACCATTTTTTCCAGGCCCAGTACGCTCCAGAACTTGGCAGCTTCAGCCACATGGTTCTGGTTTTAGAGTTAAGGATAGTAAAAAGTAGTTATAGAACAAAACCACTGAGGCCAGGCATCTGTCAAAGGTGTCTCTGAATGGAGGCCTAGTAGAGAAGCATTCCATGAAGCTGTGAAGGTGAAGCCTGGATTGCTTTGGAGAACCTAAGATGTTAGAGATACCAGAGTCAAGGGATACTTGCTGAGGAGAGTTGCTAACAGGGAGTGGAACCAGCCCAAGAAAAGAAGTACATTACAGTCAACAAAGTTGAACAGAGTTGGGGACTTGAAGACTGTTTCAACATCAGACATGGAAGTGTAGAGTTTGAAGGTTGCTCAGCTGGTTTTAGTCTTGCTTTGGTTCAGTATTTTCTAACTATTCTCCCTTCCCTACATTTTTGAATGGTAATGTATATCCTGTGCCATTATATTTCGACAGTATGTGATCTGGATTTTGATTGATGTTTGTGGTGATTACAGTTAAGAGATTGACAGCCATCTCAGAAGAGACTTTGGACTTTTGATTTTGAAACAAGTTTGAGACTGTTATAGAATATGGGAACTTTTGAAATTAGACTGAGTGAATTTTTTTGTTTGTTTATTTTTTGTTTTTTGCATTATGATATATCTATAAGCTTTTGGGGGCCAGAGAGTAGACTGTGGTGGTTTGAAAAAAGATGGTCCCTAAAGGGAGTAGTACTGGTAGGAGGTATGGCCTTGTTGGAGGGAGTATGTCACTGTGGGGGTGGGCTTTGAGGACTCTTTTTCTCAAGTTTCTGTCAGCGTGACAGTCAGTTGACTTCCTGTTGACTCAGAGTCAAGATGTAGGACTCAGCCCCAACACCCATCAGCCAGAACTACGTAGTGAGACCTTGCCTCAAAGAAAGTTTTTCAGAAATGAATCAATTGAAACAGTCCTTTAAGCATTCTGTAGTCAAGCAGTATTTTGGGGGCTAACAATCAGCAGAAGAGATGCTGGTTACTCTATTGGGCTTCCAGATTGTTCTTGTCATCAGCAGCCCATTTTCAAACATTGGTAGTGCATTTTCTGTAAGGCATCATTCAATCCTTTCATAAAACTCAAATTGTTCTTATCTATCATCTATCTATCTATCTATCTATCTATCTATCTATCTATCTATCTTATTATCTATTTCTATTTATCTCTCATCTGTCTATCTTTAATGTGTCTATCTAATATCTATTTATCATCTATCTATAATATATCTCTATTTATCTATCATCTATTTATCTATATCTATCTACCTAGTATCTAATATCTATCATCTATCTCTAATTATCTATAATGTATCTATCTAATATCTATTTATCATTTATCTATGTATAATATATTTCTATCTATCATCTATCTATCTATCATGTATCTATATAATATCTATTTATCATCTATCTATCATCTATCTATCATCTCTCTTTCCTTGTCCTTCTCTCTCTTTCCTGTCCACATTTTGTTGGACAAATATTGAGAAATACCTAATGAATTACATCTAGAGAGGCTACACACTCAGACTTACACGATCCTGTCAAGAGAATCAGAATAGGCCATAAGCAGAGGAGACCTTCCGTCAAATATTTGAGGTATGTCGTGTGAAGCCTTGAAGGACAGCTTGCCTCTTAGGAGATACAGAGGACTTGTTTCTTCCATGGCCTTCATTTAGGCTTCACTCTGTACCCCATGGGAAACCTACAGCTCTTCAGAGAAGCGTGGGTCTGTTCTTTATGTTTGCTTGAGGAAGAAGCAGAACAGAGGCCATGCTCTAATGTTTTTAGTTGACGTTGTTTTTACTTGGTATCTTTAAATCACAAAGCTTATCAGCAGTTGATCACATGATTTTAGAAGGCATTGCGTAATGATGAAATAAGGACAGAAACGAAACAGAAGTGACCCCATGGCTGAGTGGCTGCTAAGATGTAGTTCTGGAGACCCAGAGACTTGCTTTATTCTAAGGTGCTGACCTCAGGGTGTCTCTCAGAAGGTCCCACGGAAACAGCTTTTTTTCTGCATTCACGGCCTTCTAGGTGGGGCAAGGGAGACTATTGCTTGTCGATCAAACCCTGACATTTCTAGAGGATTCTGTAATTTTTGTCAGGTTATACAGCAGCTAGTTTCTGGGATGTTTAAACCGCCCTTGCTCCTTTCTCCAGTGTGGATTTAGCTACCAGTCGGTGGCTATGTTAGCTTCCTGAAATGTTTC
Source organism: Microtus pennsylvanicus (assembly GCF_037038515.1). Lineage (NCBI taxonomy): Eukaryota > Metazoa > Chordata > Mammalia > Rodentia > Cricetidae > Microtus > Microtus pennsylvanicus. The sequence goes on from NC_134596.1 coordinate 12,723,999, forward strand.
CTTCAACTGTGTTTTTTGGATCCCCAAAAGAGTTTGCCTCTAAAGATGGCAAATGCCTGGAGTGCTGTTTCCTGTTCTTTTTGGAGTAGTGATGGACACTTGGAGTTTGTGATTGTCCTAATGGACTGCCTGCCTGGATCCATTGGGTTTGAGGAAAGCAGATGGTTGGGGGTTGGCGGTGCTAAAATCTCTCTAAAACTCTCTTGATAATCTGTTCATCTTGCCTTTCAAATGCAGATGACCTGCAATCTCTCTTTCTCCCAGGCTTATTTTCTTCGCAGAGAACTTTAGCTAATCCTGAATATCCAGCTCCTTCTTCAACTGGAGGATTCCTAGGACCACACTTTGGGAGTGTTGTTTCAATATCACACCCTCCCCCTCCCAACCCAAGCTATGGTTAGCAAGGTGTGTAGCAGCTGCAGAGACAGGAACACTGATTGTATTTGCGCTGCTGTGTGTCAGGTCCCCCATGTGTAAAATGCGATTCATGAAGCCCTCTGCAGGGATGCTTCCAACTAAATCCAGAGTACTTCAAAGATCACCTGGAAGACAATTAGCATGCATAAGTGTCTGTCTTAATTATTAGTAATATAGTTCTGACCAGATTCACCTTTTCTCTTGAATTTCATGCAGGAACTTGCAGCAAATGCCCCGGTCAAAGTATTTATTTCCCTCATCAGCGGGGAACATCATCTCTGTTGTCAGGACTTGTTAAAGGTATACTGTGTGAATACAGGATGTCAGGGTAAATCTGGTCTGCACCGGACACCCTTGAGTGTCACTAAGGTCTTGAGGCCCTGAATGCTCATTGTGTGTGTGGGGGGGGGGGGGGATGTCTGTGTGTGTGCATGTGTGCATGTGTTTGGGTGCTTATTATGCAATTTTCCAGATCAGAACCAGCAGTTCTTTGACCCTGCCTCTGTCCACAGTGATGTCCCCAGGATGTCAGTCTAGAGCCTTGGCAGTGGCCACACTGCCCTGATCCTGACTTTCTAGAGTGCCTGAACCATGAAGTCATCTCACTAATTCTCTGCACAGAGTTTAATCCATCTCAGTCTGGAGACCCTTAGCCCAGCATAGATCTGAATGTTGTCAGCTGCTGGCTTAAGTGGTTCTCCATGATTCTCTCATTATTTGCGTCATTTTGTCATTCCTTACTTTCCTAAGGTTGGATTTAGAGTCATCCACAGTCCTGGTTTGTCCTCTTTAAAGTGAAGAGTTGGATGACAATCCTGGTTAGTTTGACTTATGTGGAGGGCCCAGTTCACTGTGGCCCATGCCATACTGGACAGTGAGTTTGGATGGTGTATGAAAGCTAGCTGAGCAAACCTGCATTCCTCCATGGCATTTGCGTAACCTCCTGCCTCCAGTCCTGCCTTGACTTCCACAGATGATGAAATAGGACCTGAGAGCTGTAAGGTGACGTAAGCCCCTTCCTCTTTAATACAACAACAGAAACTCTAAAAAGAAGAAATAATGTCTATGACATGTTTTTAAAAAGATTCCTTTATTTTTTTTTCTTTCTTTGTTTTGTTTTCTGTGTGAGTGTTTTGCCAGCAAATATAAAAGTGTATCCCTTGTGGGAATAGTGTCCCCAGTGGCTAGAAAAGGGTACTGGATACCCTGGGACTGGAGTTGCAGATGGATATGGACTACCCTGTAGGTGCTGGGAATTGAACCCAGCACTTGTTGAGCCATCGCTATAGCTCCTACAATTATCTATCTATCTATCTATCTATCTATCTATCTATCTATCTATCTATCTACTATATCTATCTATATGTCTGTCTGTCTGTTTATCTATATCTATCTGTCTGTTTATCTATCTACCTATCTAATCTCTCAATATCTATCTAATCAATCAATCTGTCTGACTGTCTATCCATCCATCCATCCATCCATCCATCCATCCATGCTCCCTTCTTCCCTCCCTCCCTCCTTCCCCCATCTCTCTCTCTTTCTCTGATATCATTATGTATCCCTGACTGTAGAAACTTGCTTTATAAACTAGGCTAGATTAAAACTCATAGACTCTGTCTACCTCTGCCTCCCAAGTGCTGGAATGTGTGTGCACCGCCATTCTAGGCTCCGTTTATATCCTTATAGTACATAAGTACATAGTATATAACTATATAGAGGCCACTTAATAAAATTCTCTTATGAACAATGAAAATGTTTTGGATATTCTGTGTAAATCTGAGAACAGTTATATTAAAAGGATTTTTTTTGCTTACAAAATTAATAGAAATACATTACTAAAAGCAAACACTGGGAAAAAAATAATGTTGTATTACTCTACCCAGGGTGCTAATGCCCCTACCCGAGAGCCATGGAATGGCGAAAACTTCAGTGCCAGGCCTGGAAACTCTTTGAGTTCTTGATCAGGAGTGGAGGGGTAGGAATAAGATTTTCCATACAAAATAAGCTGTTCCCTTGGTTGCCTCGCAGACATGGTGATAAGATCCAGTTGATGGAGACTTGCATGTCAGACTTGTAATGAAGCTGGAGCTGACTTGAAAGCCCTCCTGCCTGAGGACTAGTTCTCATAACATCAAAGGAGCTACACAAGTGGCCAGGAGAAGAAAAGCAATTAATAGTCCTACCCAGTGATTAAGCCTATGAAACAAAACAATAATCAGCCTGGAAAGACATCCTCAATTATACAACAGTGACACCTTCATCTTGTGATAATTATGGTATTTGAATGGGAATGGTGCCATAGGTTTATATATTTTAATGCTTTGTGGAACGGTTTGGAAGAAATAGGAGGTGTGGCCTTATTGGAAGAGGTATGGTACTAGGGGTGACTTTGAGGTTTCAAAAACCCATGCAATTCCCAGGTAGTTTGTTATCTCTCTCCATCCCTCCTTCCTTCCCCCCTCTCCCTCCCTCCCTCCCTCTCTCCCTCTTTCCCTCCCTCTCTCCCTCCCTCCCTTCCCTTTGTGGATTAGGACATAAACTCTCAGCTACTGTTCCAGGACCATGCCTGCGTGCCTGTATGCTACCAATCAAATGGTTTTTTTTTTTTTTTTAGAATAGTTGTCTTTGTCATAATGTCTCTTCATAGCCAAAGAAAAGTAACTAAAACTAAAAATTGGTACCAGAAGTGGGGTATCGTTGTGACAGGCCTGGCTATCCTGGTTTTTGAAGGGATGTAGAAGACTTTGGACAAGTTGATTGGTTAAATTACTCTAAGTGAGGGTTAATCATTTACTCTGGTATGATATTATAAGACAATAGAGTCAAGAACAATGTGGGCTGTATGGAGGTACTACTCAAGAGCCTTCAAAGAGGAACACTGTTAACAACTCAACTAGAGATCATTCTTGTGATTTTTTTTTTTTGCAAAGCTTTAATCCCTTGGACTATGGAAGAGTTTTGGATTAAATTCGCTGGCAGAGGATGTTTCAAGACAAGCTAATATCGACTGTGTTACATGGCTATTAGTGATCTGCCTTGTGCAGGTCTGTGATGAAACTGAGCAAAAGGGCTAAAGAAATAAAACAATGTACAGTGTAAGGAGAAAGAGAGTACCAGGAAACTTTGTGTGGGAGCCATGGCGTGTGGGGAAAGAGAAGAGGAGAGCCTTAAGACTGAATGGAATAAAGAAAGTGAGACACTCAGCAGAGACCCCATCTACCTAAACATCCAACTTGGAAAAAGCTTGTGGAACATAGGAACACATCAGCCCATCAAAGCTTATGCAGATGCAGTACCAACATGGTCCCAGTCTCTATCCCAAGTCAGCGGCTGGACTTGGCAACTTTGGCTATGGGGTTCTGGCACTAGAGTCAAACTATACCAGAGTAAAGGGACTATGAAATCTTTTCTCTGTGGTTAAGGAAAGCCGCCGAGGCCAGAGAGGGAGCAGGGAAGTCCCTGCGTGAAGTCTCAGAGAAGCCGTTTCATGAAGCTGTAAAAATGTATCCTGGCTTGTGTTGGAGACCCCCAAGATATTGGAGAAGCCAGAGTCTTGGCATGTCTCTAGAGGAGAGCTCCATACAGGAAGTAGAACCAACCCAAGCAAGAGAAGTGTGCTTTCGTCATCAAAGCTGGAGGAACTGAGACATCTAATCTAATTTTGACATTGGACAGAGCTACAGATTTGGAGGTTTCCCTGCTGGGTTTTTCAGTCTTACTGAGGCACAATATTTCCTCCTTCTTCCTCTGTTATTCCCTTCTGGAATGGTAATGTATATTCTGTGCCACTATATGCTGGAAGTGTGGAATTGGGTTTTGATTTTATAGGAGTTTATAATTAAGAGATTGCCTTGAATCTCAGAAGAGATTTGGGACTTTTAAAGTATGAGCCTGTGAAAGACTGGGACTTCTAAAGTTGGACTAAATGTGTCTTGCCTTGTGATATGGCAGCATGCTTATGGGAGCCAGGGAATAGAAAGTGGCGTTTTGAATGAGAATGACTTCCATAGGATTATGTATTTGGATGCTTGATCCCCTGTGTGGAACTCTTTGGGAAGGATTAGGAGGAGTTATCTTATTGGAGGGGGTGTGACACTAGATATGAGCTTTGAGGTTTCAAAAGCCCACATTATTCTCAATTAGATTTCTCACTCCTTCTTGGTTGTGGTGCAGGATGTAAGCTCACAACAACGGATCTAGCATCAGACCTGACTGCCCACGGCCATGCTCCCTGCCATGATAGTCATGGATTATAACCTTCTGGAACTGTACAACCCCCAACTCAATGCTTCCTTTCATAAGTTGCTTTGGCCATGGTGTTTCTTCACAACCATAGAAAAGTAACTAAGACAACGACCAACATCTATTTGAATGAACTTAAAGCCCACTCAGTAGGGGAAGTTAAACCTGGAACTTCAACCTAACTAAGTGCTTGTGGCAGGAGAAGTCTTCCCCTGCAGTTTTCCTAATACAATATACTGAGATAGGGTCTTCTGGAATAACTGGGATACTGCACCCATGGAACTTCAGTACTGTGGTTGCCCGAAGAATAATTGCATCCTGACAGCATCAGCTGGCATGCCCGAGTGGATGGGAGATGTTTCACAAGGCCTGTCTCTAGGTGAAGAGCTATAGGAAGTCAGAACTGCAGAGAGGAGACTCAGTTCTCTCTAGGGAGTCTATTCAATCCCAAGTGGCCAGACATATGGGCACATGAGCAACACTAGATCAACTCAGTAAGTTGTGTGTGTGCATCATTATAATATAATAGTTATAGAAGAAAATGTCAAGAGTTAGAAAGGGGTTGAGAGGGACATGGAAGGAGCTTGGATGGGGAGATGAAGGATTGAAATGATATAACTTATGTAGAAAGTGCTCAGAAAATTAAATAGGATTCACCATCCTACTACCTCATAACCACTTTTTGTGAATTTAAAAAAAATAATTGACAATTGCCACCTAGTAACCTCATTACTAACTGAGGAGTTATTAGCATCTGAAAACTGCTGGGAAAGGGAAAGTCAGTTGTTTTGCTGTTTGTTTGTTTGTTTGTTTGTTTGTTTTAAAGTAATGCGACCCCTGTTAGGCTGGCTGCATGCCAAGGTGGACACCACAGAGTAAGCAGACAGTGAAAGGATTAGCATGTACACTCCCCTCTTCTCCTCTCAGGAGGTTCAGCTGATTCCAATGAGTGTCTGCTCCAGGGAGTGTCTGCTCCAGGGAGTGTCTGCTCCAGGGAGTGTCTGCTCCAGGGATTCCTTCAGGGAGTGTCTGCTCCAGGGAGTGTCTGCTCCAGGGAGTGTCTGCTCCAGGGAGTGTCTGCTCCAGGGATTCCTTCAGGGAGTGTCTGCTCCAGGGAGTGTCTGCTCCAGGGAGTGTCTGCTCCAGGGAGTGTCTGCTCCAAGGAGCCATCAGTCTCTTCTGATATGCCTTGCTCTCCTTTCCAGGTTAGGAAGCATTCTTCACATTCAATCTTTTCTAGATTTAGAATAATGACTTTTAGAAAGAATTCCAGAATGTTTCTAGGATGCTGTATTTCATAATACTTCAAATCTACCTCACTATTGTTGCAAGTTTTCCCAAGGTAGCTTGAGCTAGAAGAAGCCAGGCACAAGGCTGGGGACAGTTAATCGTGCTTGGAGTGCGTAGACCTTGGGGAGATTTTTCAGCATCTTGTGGTTATGTCCAAGGAAGCCCCACCATGCAGTTGCTAGAAATGCAAACATGAATATTGTCCATGTTTGCCCATGCTAAAAGAAGTACAGCAAAGGAAAAAAGAATCATGTTTTGGCCATGCCTTTAGGTGATAACTTGCGTTTCATTTCTATAAACAGAATCATTATCTCAGGATCTCTAAGGTTCTCAGGGCTATAAGGCATCCTTAGGTGCTTCTCGGGAAAAGGTCATTGGATCATATCAACAATGTAGAGTTTTTCCTGACTCGAAAGTCTACCTAATAAAGTGGATATCTGCCGCACTACACAGAGCAATGGAATATTACTGAGCTACCATGATGAAAGCTGAGGTGAAAGGGGCTGAGGAGATGACTCAGTACTTAAGAGCATCGGCTGCTCTTCCGGAGCTCCTGAAATTAATTCCCAGCAACCCCATGGTGGATTATAACCATGTGTAATGAAATCTGATGCCTTCTTCAGGCACGCAGATGTATATGCAGATAAAACCCTAGTACCTAAAACATAACTAAATAAACAACTAATGAAAAATAAATAATCTTTAAAAATATCCAAGGTGATGTCAGTCAACTTCTCCTCTGTTCCTCAGTTTCTGGGCCTGAACATGAGTGGGATCGCTTGAAGGGAGTTTCATTGCAAGGCCGTCCACTGCTCTAGCTAATCATTACCACCTGAAATGATTCCCGGTGTGCAACTATTCCATTATTCACACAAGATGGAAAAAAGATTGGAAGTGACCATTTCAATCATTCCCATGTCTCCACACACCTAACAAACACGTGCATTAGGAGGGCTCCAGCGTATTCTGTGTGTCCCGCGACCCTGCTATTCATTGCTCAGTGAGTCTCCTCTTCCATTCAAGAGACAGAGCACTTCCAAGCTGTTTCTCTGGGAGACATTCAGTATGACATTTCCTCCCAGCAGAGAAGCTGCACGGGTTCTGGACATTGACCTAAACTCTGAGTCATGGATGGCAGATAGGTCAGTTCCCGGAAGCCCTTACCCACTCTGCTGAACTATGACTAAGACCTTTCTCTTCTTCCTCAATGTTATGTCCAGAACCATTGCTACAGTTCAGATCATGAATGGCCCCAAAAGTCAATAGGATGAGCATACGGTTCTCTAAGGAGATGAAAATAAGTATTAGGCGATGCCCTCCAAGGGGACATTGGGGCTCCAGCCTCTTTCCCTTCTCTCACTTTGCCGTCACCAAGAGCTGAGTCCTTGTCCTCTGTCAATCATCTGTTTCCCTACATGAGGCTCTCCCTGACCACTGACAGCAGAGCTGACTCACCATGGACTCAAACTGCAAATGCCATGAGCCCAACGAACCTTGCATCTTTTAAAGTTGACTCATATCAGTTATTTTGTGCCAGCTATGGAAAACTGACCAACGCAATCACATTTATTAAGTCCAAAACAACCAAATGTTTTCTTCTTCTTCATCTGGTTTTATTATCTTTGGGTTGTTACAGGTTTTCATAATTTTAATTTAAAGGCAATGATCCTGGAAAGCTCCCTTCTCCGTCCTCCCCAGGATAATGTTCTGGGTGGAGCAGAAACACAACTTCCCTTTGGAAGGGAAGCTTCTTTGACTTTGTGGGCCCAGCTTTTTGCCAAATTATGTAATCTGAAGATTTTACTTTTGGCATTGGAGAACATTTGTTTGTATATAGGGACTCGCTGCAAATCTTCTGTTCGAAACTCCTAACTTTCGAAGAAGAGTCTAAGCAAAATAGTAGGCTCAGAAATGATAGTGTCCATCTGCCAAGCAAGTGTGCTTGAGGGGACGGAGAAGCAAGTGTGGAAACCTTCCTGTGTTTATCCCAGGCCGTGTAATCAGTCATAATTGCTAGAAAGGGAATATTGGAAGTGGTGTGTCTGATAGAATGTGTTGAAAATCATCCCCAATAGGTCTGTGGCATCTGGGATAGTCTTGGAGCAGTCAGAATACCACTGGCCTGGATTTACTGACAGAATGGGGTTTGGGATGGCCAAGCAAAGGGGAAGGACCTGCTGAGAGAGCTTTCCAGGATGGAGGTTTGGGGCACAGGAAAGGGCAGACCCCTATGCCTATGGCTGATTGACGAACTCTGTCATAGTTGGGGAACTTATGACTGTGTTATTTTCCCCAGAAGTTGCACAAGCATGGAAAGAGCAACATGGTCACAATCTAGTCCCTGATTGATGAGTGTGAATCCAGAAAGATAAGAGATTGTAGCACAATTAATAAAAACCCAGAGGCAGATATTGGGGTTCAAGCTGAAGGTCAGAAAAGCAAAACAGACAGCCCCTGGCTCTTACCCTACCTCAGTCTGAAATGGTAATTCTGCCTCCCGGAATCCTCAGAATGAGACTGTGTAAGAATGCTGTCTTTTCCCGTTTTATAATCCTCTCTAGGGCTGGGATTAAAGGTGTGTGTCACTGGGATTAAAGGCATGCACCACTAGGTTTCTATAGCAAGATAGAGTGCCTACTGGGATTAAAGGTGTGTGTCACCACTGCCTGGTCTGTAAGGCTGACCGGTGGGGCTGTTTTACTGTGATGTTCGGGCAAGCTTTATCTATTAAAATTCAAATGGAATATTACTATAAAAGATGAAGGGTGTAACCGAGAGCTGTTGATGGTTCAGTGGTGCCCCCAGAGCATGACTTCACACAGTGCAATGCAGGGTGCTGCAGGTGACATATATGGAAAGTAATTCTGAGTCAGGGCTAAGCCATCTACTTGTAGGCTTAGGGCTGGCAGTGGGTGGCTCACGAATAGCAGCATGCAACCAGCGCTGAGCCTTGTGCTCTGACAGAGGAGGAGCCTTGAGGCCCTATTGCTGGACTCTTGGAGCCACTGCCAGGCTGAAATCAGACAGGAGCTCAGGTGCCTTCCATGAGATGACAGGTCCGTTCGTGAGGAGAAATAGGTACACATCGTCTGCTGACCCAAGTCAGCCTGCCTCTTTATGCCCAGTGCCTTGGGGAAGCTGAGGAATATTCCTGTGTGGGGATGCAATGTGGGGGGTCTTTGTTTTCGGGGAGAGTGAGTGATGGCGCTGCCACGACTCTCTTGCCCCACCAGATGCTCCTCCTAGGAATATAAGGGGCGGGGCATTCGTATTAAAGTATGATAGAAGCGATTGGCTGGACACTGCCCAACCTGGGCTACATGTAACAAAAAGAGCATGCTGTAGAAAACTGCCGATATCCAAAGGCTGGAGAAGGTGGTGCTACTTAAACAACCTACAAAGAACTAGTGTTTGCTGTCATGGCCCCCATCCCTGGCCTCCCCCCACCGCTCGCTGGCCTACCTCCATCTGGGGAGTGCCTTTATTCTTAGTACACTGCCTCTGCCTCTGTCTCTATTCTACCCACATCTCCCTGACAGACTGTCAGATTCAAGGGCCTGATGTTCATAACAGGTGTGCCCCAGACTCAGTGCTGGCCTGTAGCTTCTCCACTCTGAAAGACGATGACAGAAGATTCTTTATTATGCACTGTGCCATTTGGGCTATAGAATCTCAACCTCCACTCTTGTTTTAATCCCTTATAAGAAAATAAACTTGACTTGGGAAATAGAGTCAATCAGAAAAAAACACAAGGCTACATCTCTCCCTCGTAAGGCTGTATTATCGTTCTCCAAACTTGAGTCTACCTCATGAAGAGAGAAAATTCGGTTAGTTCTCAGGTTTAGAATCAGGCCAAATGCAAGAATTCTATTGGTTTAGCCTGCAGAGATCACACATCTCTACGGGAAGCCAGGAAGTGACTCATGGTTCTGGTAAACTCTTAGGATTCACTCTGTGAGAACCACGTTATTTCATTAAATTATTTTTGCAGTTATTTATCTGTGTGCAAGTGCCACAGTGTATGTGTGTGTGTGCATGTGTGTGTACGTGTCTGTGTGTGTGCATGTGTGTGCATGCATGTGTGTGTGCGTGTGTGTGCATGTGTATGTGCGTGCATGCGTGTATGTGTGTGTGCGTGCATGTGTGCATGTGTGTGTGTGTACGTGTCTGTGTGTGTACGTGTCTGTGTGTGTATGTGTCTGTGTGTGTGCATGTGTGTGCGTGCACGTGTGTGTATGTGTGTGTGTGTGTGTGTGTGCATGTGTGTGTGCGTGCATGCGTGCATGTGTGTGTGTGTGTGAGAAGAGAGATGGAAGGACAGTTAGTGGGAGTCACTTCTCTCCTTCCATCATGTGCAGTCCTGGGGTCAAACTCACATCCTTCAGCATGGCATCAGGTGCTTTAACCTGCTGCGCCATGTTGTTGCTCCCTCCATTAAGACATTGGTCCTGTGAACCAAACTTATCCCTCACTGTACCCTTGGCGTGGAGGGGCACACTGAAACCATGTCTACGTTGCAGCCGCGACTCAGCTGAAGGGTGATGATCTTCCTGTCCCCCGTTTTAACTTTAGCCTTCCCCTTCGTTTCTTTGCTGTTGCTGTCATAAGCAACTTCGTGGGAAGGGCTTCATTTCAGTTCCCGCTTTCGACACCACGTCAGTGTGAGTCAAGGCAGGAGCTGGACACACCTACGTTCCAACCAGGAAGTGGGAAATTCAGCTTTTCCAAATGTTAAGGAAGCTTTTCGTCATATTCGGTCAGGAAAAGATAATAGGTGCTGAGACAGTTGCGTGGAGAATTACACTCTTCGCGCAGATCATTTCTCCCAGCTGTGATAAGCCGCGTGATCCGTTCATACAGAGCTAATGCTTTTGATTCTGTTTGCACGTAAATTGGAACTCATTATACTCAACGGGCAAACATTTAATGTGTTTTCACAGATAAATAAAACATTTCAGGACAAGCCAAATATCTATTGTGACGTGATATCATTTGCCTCTCGTTGGAGAGGATCCGTGTTCCTCAGCTCACCATAAATGAAGTCAAATCAAATAGTAACAATCACCCCAACTGCAGTGTGGTGTCTCTTCCCTAAACTTGACCTGGAGATCACACTAGCTTTTAAGTGGTTTGGTCTACCTGCTCCTATTGTTGAACTCCTCCTGCTAACGGGGTCCAGAGAAGGGATGCTGTGGCTCACAAATGCTAAAAGTGGAAACTAAGTAGTTATATGTCACTCTTCTCCTTGTTTTCTGTGTTTCCTTTTATTTTTTTAATTTATTTATTTATTAAAGATTTCTGCCTCTTCCCTGCCACCGCCTCCCATTTCCCTCCCCCTCCCCTGATCAAGTCCCCCTCCCTCATCAGCTCGAAGAGCAATCAGGGTTCCCTGCCCTGTGGGAAGTCCAAGGACCACCCACCTTTATCCAGGTCTAGTAAGGTGAGCATCCAAGCTGCCTAGGCTCCCCCAAAGCCAGTACGTGCAGTAGGATCAAAAACCCATTGCCATTGTTCTTGAGTTCTCAGTAGTCCTCATTGTCCGCTATGTTCAGCAAGTCTGGTTTTATCCCATGCTTTTTCAGACTCAGGCCAGCTGGCCTTAGTGGGTTCCCATTTAAATAAATATTCTGTGTGCAGATGGAAGCTTGGCTTGTGTAACCTCTATTTGTATAGATCCGTACACTTTCTTTTAAACTATATTTAAAAACTATATTTTAAACTATATTTCTTTTAAACTATATATAGGTTTATATTTCAGACAAATAGATTTCCTCAGCCTTTGAAGAGGGGGGTGGGAATCATTATCACACCCTCTTTTGGATTGTTGCTCAAAGTCTTAGGGCAAAACTCGCAGCTCAAGCAACCGTAGCAGGTAAGGCTTGGCCACTGGTCCCAATCTGTCAACTAAAGGGATGGTAGAGAGGAAACACTTGGAAAACACATCGAGAGAGAAAGGAAAGGGGTCATGTCGCCCCAGGTTATCTTTGGAGAACTCACATGAACTTTGGTTTGGTTAAAATAAAGGGAAAATTAAGGTAAACGGTATGTACTATTAAACAGTCCTGCAGAAGGTATGGTCTGGTTAAACACTGTCTTGGTTCTGGTTATTTAAGATGGCCTGAAGAAGTCCTTCTGCTTGAGGGGACAAGCTGTTTCTCAGGAAATGGCTACATCCATTCTAGGCTCTTCCTCTCCATCACTTAGGATTTACTTCGTTGGCAGAAGTGGCCTCTTCTGTGACGCCCCACTGGTCCTAGAATACGACTGTAGGTCTTCTGCAATGACACATCTCTGCCTTCAGCCACAAAGGGGTTGAGAGAGTTCTCCAGACAGACAATCCTTGAATAACCAGTGTGCTTAGGCAAAGGCAAGCGGCAGTCTAACCAGGAGCAAGGGAGACACATTCAGAACAAAGCAGGTTTTGATTTGATCCAAGTGAGGGGGCCCTGCTTGCACGGCATCATGTCATCCTTGTGATCATATTTCCACGCTGCTCTCCATTCCCTGCCCCCCGCCCCCCGTTCTTCTGGTTTCTATTTTGTTTATATGTTATTTCTTTGTTTGTTTCAGTTCGTTGTGTTTGTCAGATAGCCCAGACTGAATGTGAGATCATAATCCACTCACCAAATGCTGAGAATTAATGTGTTTGCTGCTAGGTCTATCTCAGGATCTTACTCTTTTACTTTTCACCTTGGGCAGTAAGCCATCCAATGGCTTAAACCTAGAAAACCTTTAAGTGTCTGGAAATAAATACTACAGACCATACATCAGCCTTTCTCTGCTGTGATGGAGCATGCCATTAGTAAGTGCCTGCAAGTGTTCTCCGGTGGGTGGCAGAGCGGCCAACTCCTGATTCTGGGTGTTGGTTTTTTGAGCAGCGAATGTTGTTTTTAGGCAGCCATCTCTTTGTTTTGGTGAGATACGCTCTCTCACTAGAGGCCCATAGAGCACGGATTCGGCTGGGCTGACTGGCCCATCAATTCCATCGATCTTGGGTCTCCGTACTCTGTTGCTGGGACTTCATGCATGGCACCATGCCTGGGCTTTCTCATGAGTTCTGAGGCTCAAGCTCAGCTCCCCAGGCCTATGTAAAGAGCTTCTACTTGCTGAGCTAGCTCTCTGGTGCTTTCAGAGTTCAGGCTGTGAGGAGGCGAGCCGTGACTTCCCAACGTCGTCGAGTTTGCTGGCCTCTCCAATGTGGGCTTGAAAGTGGACATTTGGTGCCTGCCATCCATGTCTTTTCTTAAAAGAGTATAATTTCTCCTGTTCATGGCGCTGGCAGCAGGAGCGGTCTCTTCTTGTGTGCTGCTCCCTGGCTTGCAGTGGCTGCCTGCCCGTCTCCAGCAGACACCTCTGGATTCTCTCTCAGACTCTTTCTTTCTTTAATGCCCCCTGAAGAAGAGAACCAACCACCAGTGGAGGTTTCCGTGGAGGAATTCTGCTGAGCGCTCTCGTGTGGACCTGAAGATAGAGACGTTATACTCATTGCTATTTCCTTCTTTTCTCAATCCATTTGCCTGATGTGGTGACCAATTCATATTTGGCCAATAGACAAAGAATATCTACTTTTCACTGACTCCACAATTATATGAGAAACAGAATGGTCCAGTCCCCTGAACTTTGAGAAATGTTAGTTTTTCGATTTAATAGACATTATTTATGGGGAAATTGTAATGTTTCCCTTGATTTCCTACTGTTCATAACTGTGTCTCACACAAATATTAAATACTCATCATGGGAAACAATAAAGCTAAACTGGACAATCAACTGTACCAAGCCTCTTATGGGTTGCGTGGAAATATGCCCTTGGCATGTGAAAGGAAAGTCATCTATGAGAATTGGAACAATTGTAGATTAATTCCTAGGGAAAACGAAAACAGTTAGCTGCCTTATTGTAAGCGTTGTACTGCGTGAGGTGCCGTATGATCCCGTATTGTTGCAGGAAGCTGCATGCTGTAATTTGGCCTTACGTGTTTAGAAATGATGCTTAGCAACCTGGCATAGGAATTGAGGGCAGAATCTATAAACTTAAAATAACCCAGTATAATGAAAAAGACTAGGTGTGTATTGAATTGAATAGGTGCTAAAAGTGACCTATTTTCTCCCAGGGGTGCTGAAATTTTCTGGGGGTGGGTGGGGGCTGAGTACAGGGGCATAGGTGGGGGTGGGGCCGAGTACTGGGATAGATGGGGCTGAGTACTCTTAGGCATGTGCCTGGTTTACCTGCCATCTTGTGCCTGCTTCCCAGGAGAAGCAGTGGCCTTGCGAGCAGAGGCCACTCACAGCAGGAGTGGGGTGGGAAATGAAGGTTAGTAAGGAGGAGAGCAAGGAAAAGACCATAAGACCCCAGTGAACAGTCCCTGCTTGGCAGGAAAGCTGGGCTAGTGCCTGTCCTGAGACATCATGGTTTATCTGCTAAGACTGCACAGATGCTCTGAGAAACTCTCTGACCGTTATTTTGGGGATAGTAGACAAGAAGACATGGGAGAGACAGGTGAGTCAGTTTTCTCAAATATTCCTCTCTAAGAGAGTAGGAGAAGAAAGCTGCCCAGCAAGGCCTAGACTTTTACTTTGTGCTTACAAACCTGTCTGTTGGTCAGCCTTTTTCTCTTTCTGTCATCCTTCCTTCCTTCCTTCCTTCCTTCCTTCCTTCCTTCCTTCCTTCCTTCCTTCCTTCTTTCCTTCCACTCCCTCTTTTTCTCTCTCTCTCTCTTCTTCCTTCCTTCCTTCCTTCCTTCCTTCCTTTCACCCCCTCTTTCTTTTTTCTTTCTTTCTTTTTTTTTTTTGAGACAGGGTTTCTCTATGTATCTTTGGGGCCTGTCCTAGCGCTTGCTGTGTAGACCAGGTTGGACTCAAACTCACAGAGATCCACCTGCCTCTACGTCTAGATTGAAGGCATGTGTCACCACTGCCTAGCCATGAGCCCTTTTCTTTAAATTCATTTTTTTAAATTGCTTTTTATAATTGATGCTTGCTAGTAAACAAAATGTCAACAGGATTTCTACCCTGGCCATCTTCTGCTATTGTACTGGCACTCCCTGGCCTAGGAAGCTTAGGTAGCAAGCCTGAATTTCCCGTTTTCCAGAGTCCAGAAGTTCAATGTCAGTGTGTCAGCCTAGTTCGGGCTTGGTGGAGGCTGACTTTTGGTTTGCAGGGGTAACCTTGCTCAGTCTGCATGTGACCAACAGAGAGTCTCCCACCCTTCCTGTCTGTCCTGCAGACATTAATCCCAGCATGAGGAGTAGGCCTTAACACTCAGTTCTCTATCCTTATCCCTACCTTCATGTACCATCATCTTGGGGGACATAGGGATTTTGTTTATTTACATGTGTATGCGTTTGGGGATGGAACTCGGGGACTCACAAGTGCTAAGAACACAGTGTAAAGCTGGGCTGTGTTGGGGACATAGATTGTCATTCTGTATTGGTGTAATGGAATTCAAGGAATCAGAGTTAGTAATGTTTCTGTTTGTTTGTTTGTTTTTGTTTTGCAATATATATCAGAATCTGCCCAAACCATGAGCTAAAGGGCGCTTAACCAAAATGTTGAAAGATAAAGGAAGTTTAAGTCTGGGTGTGGCTACATAATAGAGCCCTTATATAGCTTATGACAATAACAATAAGAAAAGATTGAGTTTAAATTTTGTCCCAGTTTAGGGCTGCTATGTCTTATATAACTTGGGAAATGATTGCATGTGATATGAAATACATATTCTTTCAACTGCTATATTTTATAACTACTTACATATGCAAAGTTATTTCAGCTTTAATTATGATGTTTTTCTCTTTGGCAGTCTATAAATTAACTCTTTTTGGTTCAGGGAAGCTCATGAGTAGAAAGAGTTCTAAAGAGCTGTAACAAAAGCCCTCGCCATCCCCAGTTAGTTCTCCCTCTGCCTCCTGCTAGTGGATCTCAATGTGAAGTCTCAGCTAACTGTTTCAGCAACCTGCCTACCTGCCTCCTGCCTACTCCCCACCGTAATGCTCATGGCCTTACCCTCTGGAACTGAGTCCCCAATCGACTCCTTTTTTGTTCTTTTGGTTTGTCAAGACAGGATTTCTCTGTAGCTTTGGAGCCTGTCCTGGAAGTTACTCTTGTAGACCAGGCTGGCCTGCAACTCACAGAGATCTGCCTGCCTCTGCATCCTGAGTGCTGGGATTAAAGGCGTGCACCACCACTGCCCAGCTTGACTCCATTTTCCTATCAAATGCCTTGGTCATGCTGTCTCCGTAGCAGTAGAATAGAGGCCTCCACCCCTGCCTTTTCTTTGCCCCCCATTAACTGGAAGAGATGAACACTGAAGGAGCTTAAAGAGTCTCTGCACTCAGCTTTTGTTCTGTCCAGTTCTGGGAATGTGTGGTTGGGAGGACGATGAACTGAACAATTTATTATTTCACAAACTGAAACACAACCAAGCCTCACATAGCCACAAGTATGGTTCTTCCTGGAAAGGTTCCTAACCATGGCCATCACCCTGTGATTATGCATGTGGCTCTGCAGACATGGGTTTCAGAGGACCAATCCACTTGCTCCAGCCGCTTACATGCTAAGTGACCTTTGTTTGTGTGCTTAGGGTCTCTAAACTTGCCTCAGCTATAATTTGAAGTCATCCTAACGCCTTCTTCCTAGGGTTGCAACAGGATTGAATATGTTAATATATTTTAAACCCAGTTCCATAGTAAGCAAGCTGCACAGGCTCCTCCTCATCCTTCTCCTCTTCCTCCTCTTTCTCCTCTCCCTTTTCCTTCTCCTCCTCTTCCTCCTCTGCCTCCTCTTCTTTTCCCTCTCCTAAGTCTGATAATACTGGGAAAGAGAGGATGCATTTTTAATCCTGGATCTATTGGGGGCTGTGGACCACCAGACTCTGAATTTCTTGTAAACAACTTGATTTCCCCATGTTCTAAGAAGCCTTCAGCTGCTCTGAACATGAGACCCTGATGCCAGGGGAGTGGGTTCTGATGAGTCTGCAGATGAAAGATCCCGAGAGCTGGGGTGTGGCCAGAGCCCTATATAAGCTGCTCCTGAGCACAATAAAGTGGGCATTCTTTGCTTTCTTGTCTCAAGGATGACCCATGTCCTTGTGTCTCTGTCTGTCTGTGGTGTGGAAGGTCCTTCTGTCTCTGTGTGTTGCTTTTCTCGGTTAATGAATAAAGAAACTGCCTTGGCCTTTTGATAGGACAGAACTTAGGTAGGCAGGGAAAACAAAATGGCATGCTGGGAGAAACGAGGCAGAGTCTGGGAGATGCCATGAATCCTCCTCCTGAGATAGACGCTGGTTAAAACTTTACCTGGTAAGCCACTGCCAGGTGGCAATACACAGATTAATAGAAATGGGTTAAATTAAGATGTAAGAGTTAGCCAATAAGAAGCTAGAGCTAATGGGCCAATCAGTGATTTAATTAATACAGTTTCTGTGTGATTATTTTGGGGCTAAGCTAGCCTGGCAGCTGGGAGGAACAAGCGGGCTTTCCTCCTCCATGTCTGTCTGTGTATGTGTTTTTAAACCTTAAGCCTAGTTTTCTTAAGCGCATAGCGAGTAGAGTGCAGGAGCAGTTTTACACTGGCTTTGGGGGAGCCTAGGCAGTTTGGATGCTCACCTTTGAAGACCTGGATAGAGGTGGGCTGTCCTTGGGCTTCCCACAGGTCAGGGAACCCTGATTGCTCTTCGAGCAGATGAGGGAGGGGGACTTGATCGGGGGAGGGGGGGAAATGGAAGGTGGATGAGGGGGGGAGGCAGAAATCCTAAATAAATAAATAAATAAATAAATAAATAATAAAAAAAAAAACAAGTGAAGTTTTACGTGGAGCCCATTGGTGGTGAGACTGAACTCCTTCAGTTACTAAGTTGGTATTTCTTTGAGGATGCGTTTAGCCTAATCAGCAGTGAAGTTTTTAATCAGGCTTTATGGATTGTGCTGTTAATGGATTGTGACCTGTGCACAGTGGTTTTCTCTTGCGAGTGATATCATTACAAAGTATTTTGAAGGGTGCGTATGTCACGAAGTGCTACAGCTGAGATGCTCCCAGGGAGAAGCGTCCTGGAATGCAACAGCTAGAACGTTTGTTCTTTGCTGTAGTGGATATAACTGAGCCATGGGCCACTGTCCCATCACAAACATCTGAGGTACCTAGTACAGGGGCAGGGGCACTATCTGTGCAGTCGAGAGAAACATCCTTTGACCTGTACATCCTCAAAATAGCCACTTGGCTGACCACGTTTGCTTGGAGAGGAGTAAGTTTGGTATCTTCTCTTCATAGTTACAGGTGTGAATCAGAGTTCAGTCGGCTTTCGAGGTTCTGGGGTCCTTGAACAAGAATTTAAATAGGTACACAGATAGTGATGGAAGACAAGATAGTTTATTAAAGATCACCTAAGTTCCCCATTCTCTACTCTACTCCCCACCATATATGACGGCCTGGAAGATGTCTGTATACGCATGAGACATTCAGTCTTTTGAACTTCAAGAGGCCAAGACTGGGAGGTCTTGGTATGGTAGAAACCAATGCATAAATTCGAATTTCAGTTTTGGGGGTGGATATTGTAATAAATTTTTTTAAAAAAATTCTGAAGACTTGGCTAACTTGGGCACAAGAAACAGGTAAGGTCATGCCTGTGTTCTTGTGTAAAAGGTACTCTGCTCAACTGGAAAAGAGGCAAATTTAGAGCCAGACTTCCCTAACAGAAGTGCCACAGCTCAATGAATCTTCATAGCTTCAGAGACAACTAGGTTTATTGCTTGCCATAGAGCTCGGTGATTATGTTCTTATAGGTGACAAGGACTGTGGCTGGGATGTCATTCAATGATGACATCCTCACAGAGACTGGGTCTGGGGTGTCTCTCAAGGATGAGATTCTCACAGAGATCAGGGCTGTGGCTGGGGTGTCTCTCAGGGATGAGATTCTCACAGAGATTAGGGCGATGGCTGGGCTATCATTCAGTGGCTACCTTCTCACAGTTGTGTAGACTGGTTGGGTATCCCTCTTTGATTAGTTTTCTTACAGATAACTAGGGCTGTTGTGGGGTATCCATTGGCAATTCTAATTCCTACAGGAGACTAGCAGCTATTTCTCTCCCTCTGTGAATGTGATTCTTTCAGGTGACTAGAAGCCTCTCTTCATGATTCAGGTTCATGCAGAGGACAAGGGGTTTGTGATGGGGTCGTCTCTCTATAATCTGGTTCTCTCAGATGATCATGGCTGATGCCCAGCTGTCCTGTGTTTTCGTTGCTCACAGATGTCTAGAGTTGTTCTTGGGACATACCTTTGTGGTTCCGGTACTCACAGGAGACTGGAGGCTGTTACGTGGTTATTCTTCTGTGACTCGGGATCTTAAAGGTGAGCCGGGTCTTGCTGGAGTACCCCTTTGTGATTCTAGTTCTCACAGATGGCTGGGGGTGTTGCTAGCACAGCCTCTGTGATTTATTATAGTACCCACAGATGACTAGCAAAGCCCTCTGTGAATTTTGGTCTCACTGCTAGCTACCGGCTTCTTGGGGTATCCTCTCCGATTGATTCCAGTCCTCACAGATGACTGGAGGTCACTGCTTGGGCCTCTCTCTCTGTCTTTGAGATTTGTTCCTTGTGACTCAGAATATGTGTCAGGTTACTTACCATTCAGTTTAGATTTGTTTCTTAAAAATGGTATGTGGGAAGCGAGATGTGGGTGGAAATTGTGTCTTCCTGAGGCGGAACTTGGAAAAAAAAACAATTTATGTGTACAACAGTCAGTGATTCACGGCGGAAACCCCGCTACGATGAGGGACTTAATGGCTACCTGTCAGTCCAGTTAAGATGAAAGGTCGGGGGCAATTTCAGCACAAAGATATATGACTGGGTAATATTGACCCTTAACACCCGTGAAGTTTCCGGTGTTTCTGTTAACCTGCTTTATCTTTATCAGGAATTCCTTCTAGCTTCCATGAGACCATAGAGTTGCATCCTAGATTCAGAGTGGGGCTCAGGCTAGCCACACATGCACATGGACTGTGGGAATGCTTGACAGATCGAGGGTTGCATCATTGTAAGAAATAGGTTGGCGAGCCGGGCGGTGGTGGCGCACTCGGGAGGCAGAGGCAGGCGGACTCTGTGAGTTCGAGACCAGCCTGGTCTACAAGAGCTAGTTCCAGGACAGGCTCCAAAACCACAGAGAAACCCTGTCTCGAAAAACCAAAAAAAAAAAAAAGAAGAAATAGGTTGGCAGTGAGCGATCAGGTAAGTGGAGGAAGTCCCCCTTTAACACTTTGCTTATGCCTAGGATTCCTGGGAAATGGGCCAGGAATGTTAAGCTTGTGTAGCATCTAGTGCTGCAGGAAGGGACCTTAGAGTTGAGTTCTGGGAGGTAGTGACAAGCCATGGAAGGATCAGCGAAACAAAGGACTTGCTCACAGAGAGAATCTCATGGATGACTGGCTGCAGGTTACCTCAGACCAGCCCCAATACTTCTTCACTAATGTCTATTTCCTTCAGAAAATCGCTTTGACTAAAGGATGCCTTTCAGAGGTCCTGTGTATCGAGTTTCTAAGAATGACCAGCATCACATGACACAGAAGTGTACCTTGGACTGTGCCACCAGGTCTCCTGTAGCTCTACTTTCAACCCCAACACAATATGAGATGTCCCACCACCTTAAGAATCTGTGATAGTCTGGATAAAATAAATGCTCAGTGAGTTATACTGTGGAGGTCCCTCAGATGGCCAGAGGGGCCCTGAAGTGCAGCAACACCAGACTCACTGAAAGTCTTTAGCCGTTAGAGTAAGCTGGGCTTGTGACAATCCATCTCCAGTATTCCCGTAAGCATGAAGAGGGAGAGAACATTTATCCGCATTGTCCGTGCTGTGGAGAGGCTTAGATCAAGAGGTTTAGTGAGTCCAAGTCATTAGGGCATTTCTGGAGCTTTAGGATAAAGAGAGAACAGGGGTGGAGGGCAGAAATGTCCGCAGTTAGCTGTCCTGGTCAGATGTGAACTGGGAGATCATAGATTCCTAGTTCTGCGTGGCGGTTGAAGAGAAACTCCTACTGCTAATTGTGTCTTGGTTAGAGACACACCTCTACATTGCCATGCCTAGCAGCAGCCTGAGGACTTTGCTTACCAGGGCTCGCTGCTTGGACTGTGTCCAGAATCTTGCATCTTCCTTAGGAACCGAATTGTACACAGAATGCAAGCTGGCTGGAGAAATTTATACAAAAGCAAAGCAAGAGCAGAGATCAGATACATTTCAAGAGAGCAGTTAGCTCCTCGAGTTGGAACCCTCAGGTGCCTCATTGGAAGACAGTAGTCATATGTACCATTTGGTGGGTGTTGAAGCTGTTATGATGAAAAGGTTGCTGAGCTGCCTACGTGAGATCTCAGGGAGGTTCCTAGGGAGGAGAAGCTGACAGGACTCCAGTTGACATGGTGTCCCAGTGTCCTGGCTAAGGTTACTATTGCTGTAATGAAACACCGTGACCAAAGCAACTTGGAGAGAAAATGGTTAGTTGGATTATGCTACTACCACATCACTGTTCATGATCAGAGGAAGTCAGGGCAGGAACTCAAGCAAGGCAGGAACCTGGAGGCAGGAGCTGATGCAGAGGCCATAGAGAGATGCTGTTTACTGGATTGCTTTCTATGACTTGCTGGGCTGGCCTACCATCTTATAGAACCCAGGTTTTGAACCATATAAACCCTACTAGCCCAGGGATAGCATCACCCACCATAAGCTGGGCCCTCCCACATCAACACCATAATTAGGAAAATGCACTATAGGCTTGCCTGCAGCTTTATCTTGTTTGCTTCTTTTGTTTTTTAAGAGAGGGTTTCTCTGTAGCTTTGGATCCTATCCTGAAACTCTCTCTGTATACCTGGTAGGCTTTGAACTCACAGAGATCCGCCCATCTCTGCTGCCTAGATGCTAGCATTAAAGGCGTGTGTCACCACTGTCCCTTGCTACAGCCTGATCCTATGGAGGCATTTTCTCAATCGAGGCTCCTTCCTCTCATATGACTCTAGCTTGTCTCAAGTTGGCATCAAACTAGCCAGCACACATGTTCACACCCTAAATCACAATGATGCAGAGGGGAAGGGTGACCTCACTGTAAACAAAATTCGCCATCATTTTAAAGATTCTAAGAAAATGCCTGGGAGAAGAGTGAGGCCCTACCTAAGGTCATATATGTTCAGACCTTATATTTCTTTTTTTAAATATTTATTTATTTATTATGTATACAATATTCTGTCTTTGTGTATGTCTGCAGGCCAGAAGAGGGCACCAGACCTCATTACAGATGGTTGTGAGCCACCATGTGGTTGCTGGGAATTGAACTTAGGACTTTTGGAAGAGCAGGCAATGCTCTTAACCACTGAGCCATCTCTCCTGCCCCATACCTTATATTTCTAATAGCAGTGACGAATATAGATAGGGTGTCGCGGAAATGCCCTCTGAATACAGTGGAGACAACAGGACACTCATGTACATAAATGAGCAGAGTCCAGCAGTTAGTCGATAGAAATTACCAACAGAAAACAAGAGAAAGAGAATTCTCACCCAGCTCAACGAAAAGGGTTCATTCTAAAGGCTGGCCTAGAACTCACCAGATATAAAGGTGTCATGTGAAGCTAACTTAGTGGGGTTCTTGCTGGATAGGTGGCCAATCAAGGCCAGGTTGAATACAGAGAGCCAGTGTTGAATAGAGAATACACAAAGGATGGAGGATATACAAAGGAGCCCAGCTAGAGCTTGATCACAGCCTGTTACCTGTTCAGAGGGGCACAGTCATCTTTTCTTATCTGCCACCATATTTCTGAGGCAGTTGCAAAAGAAACGCATGCGAATATAATAAGTCACACAAGATGGGAGTGGCATCACAATGAAAGAAAAACACAGAGAAATAGGGCAGACTTATATTTTTTATGCTCTATTTGAGGAAGAAATGAATGGTGATGAAGAACGTTTAGCATAAAGGTTTGTGTCCTGTGGTAACAAAATGGGGAGAGCTAGCAGAATTTATGTTTACTTTTTTGAACCTTCTCATCACCTCCCACCCCTGTGTATGTGTGTGTGTTGTTATATTCAAATACCTAAGGCTGAGTATTTTCTAAATAGAAGCAGTTTATTTGGCTCATCATTTTTAATGTTCAAGAACATGCATTGGCGTTGAGTTATGGTGACAACCTCCTGTCTAATCATGTCACATGTGGGAGCAATGACTGTCTCACGGGAAATACATTACATGACAAGAGAGGAAGCTGACCTCTCTTACGGCAGTCCACTCTCTCACCAAGCAGCCGTATTCGGAGAGGTTGCCTTTGTTTCATTCTCTAACCCATTCCCGAGAGATGGACTTTAATCCTTTCCAGGGTGGTAGCCCCAATGGCTTCATCACATTTGAGAGTAAGTCCAACCCCTCAAAAGTTCCTTCCCTTCTCCAGCCATGAACGCTTTGGGGTGGTCTCAAGGGTAAGGCTGTTTCTCCCTCTTGGGAGTGGACTAGCATTTCTCACCCGAGAATCTTAGAGCCAATTTCAGGTGAAGGGCACCAAATACTCCCTGGGTGCCGATTACAGGGGTCTTTGTGTGGGGTTCTGGTTCTGGAGAATTCCTCTTGTAGTAGTTGTTGTTTGAAGATTTAACACAAAAGACCACTTTGTCTCCCCCCCTGCCCCCGACAGCGTGTTACTATTATAGCTCTGGCTCTGACCTCACAGAGATCTGCTGGCCTCTGCTTCCTGAGTGCTGGAGTTAAGAGCATGTGCCACCACACCCAGCTGAAAGACTTCTTTTAAATTCAATTATTGGCCACGCTAGTGTTTCCATCTAGTCATAGTAAGACCATATGGAATACTTGCTGTCCACATTGCCAGTGTACTGGTGGTATCATTATTCTGGTCTCATTCAGACAACTGCATTGTTGAGATTTTATACCTTTTTCCTATTGTGCCTAAGAGGCGCTATCAAGCAAACAAGTGTCCAGGGACTCTGACCTTCACAGTATTTCAGCTTCCTCTTCTGTGATTTTTTTTTCCTGAGCCCCACAAGTGTTTTAAGTGTAGCAGTTGGGGTTGGGCTCTCCATGCCCCTGTATTCTCTATATCTTGACCAGTTCCAGATCTCTGAACAGTCTCCGTCTGTTGTAAAAGGATAGCACTACACTTACCTGTGAAGATAAATATAAGAATGTAGATTATAATTGGAAAATACCTTTGTTTTGGAAAGTGGTGGTTCTTGGTTCTCCTCTCAGGTCTATGATGTCTCCAAGTCAGTGCAGGGTTTTCAGTACCAGGCCTGAAATCTCTCCTTCTGAGTGGGCCTTAAGTCCAGTTGGTCAACCTCAAGGTAAAAGAGCCACCATTGCACTCTTGTGGCTATCTCACCAGCTCAGTCATTGTCTTGGACCACAGGCGTTACAGCTGGGCAGGGTACTAATTGCTTCTCCCCCTTGGCAATGTATATAACGAATTCCCGCAATGATGAGAGTCAGTCCTTAGGGAAGATGTTCCCAGGTGAGTTCCAGACTGACCCCTCCATGTTCTGTCCGAAAAGTGTGTGTGGTCTGCAGCAACAGGGTCTTACCTTCAAAGTTTGGGAGGCAAACCAGGGAAATGGCAATTGTAGGTTGATACTATAAAGTAGACCCACACTATCTCAGAATTGAGTATCATAAAGGGTTCTTTCTTTAGGGGTAGACTCACAGAATACAGTCCTCTGCACGAGCGGGGAACAGGAACCGAATCCAGCAGCTGAGAGGGAGAGTGTGCATGTTAGCCCTTTACATCAACATTTATAGTGTAAGAGACCACGCCCAAGTGGGCAGATCTCTTAAGGGCTACTGGCTGAAGGAGTTCCCACAGCAGGCAATGGCCTGTTTTGTTTTAGGGAGTCTCATGTATTGTTTCAACCAGAACATTGAAGGGAGATTTCCAATGTCCATGTCACGTAATGCATGACTCTTAGACGGAGCATCATCAATGACCCTATGTAACATAACTCCATTTTAAACACACACACATACACACACACACACACACACACACACACAGAGAGAGAGAGAGAGAGAGAGAGAGAGAGAGAGAGAGAGAGAGAGAGAATGAGAGTTTAAGCAAACCTATAAAATAATATGTTGGCCTGTAGCTTCTTTAAATAATCTTAGTGTTAACTCTTCCTTCTTCCTCCCCTGCTTCTTCTCTACCCAGCTAAAGTCCCCACCCCCATATCACCCACTTCACAACACGTGTCTCCTACTAGCTCTCTCTCTAGATCTACTTCTCCTTCCAACCCCATGGTCTTTTTCTAACTGCCTGACTTCTTCAGAGACTTCAGGTTACATACCCGAATCCCAACATTCAGAGATACATTCCATAAATAAGAAACAACACGCAGCATTCGCCTTTCTGGTCTGCGTCCTCTAACAGGCAACATTCAGCTGAGTGAAGAGGAACCTCAGAGACTGGGAGAGAATCTTGCCAGCTGTGTAGGTGATAGAGGATTAGTATCTGGAATAAACACAGAACTCCCAAAATAGTCAATGAAAATCAGACCCAGGGAAAAGGGGCAGTGGATATGAGCAGAGAGTTTTCAAAAGAATAAAACTGGCTAAGGACGATCTTTTCGAAGGTGTTCAGCATCCCTTACAGTCAGAGAAATGCAAATGAAAACCAATCTGTCAGAGGATGCAGGGAACAACTAATGACAAATGCTATTGGGGATGTGGGAAGGGACCTATTCATTCACAGCCAAGAGGGTTACAGACTGGTCCAGCCGCTGTGGAAATCAATGCTGTGAATTCTTAGACAGCTGGAACTCTACCACAGGATGCAGCTGCAGTGTATGACCAAAGTCCTCCAAGTTCTCCTCCCCGGGTACTTGGTCTCTAGTGTTCATTACCACTCTCTTCATAAAGATAGGATATGGAAGCCACTTAAATGTTCTTTAACTGTTGAGTGGATAAAGACTCCATGTTTATTGTGACAACTTCTACAGCATGATGGAATTTTTTTTTTAAACAAAAGGAGAACATTGTATGTTTCCTTTGGACCTTTTAATTGAGGACATCAACTTAACTGATTCTTCCCATCATACAAATATGAGAAGCTTGATGAATCCCATTTTAAGAGTGCTAGATTATAAATTCCCAGCAGTTACAATGACCACCCTGGCCCGCAATGCACCTACCAAAGTCCTGGCTTTCAAACACCTTCCCATCACACTGCAGTGCATTTGACTTCAAGAGTGACTCTCGGGTACCATTAGAGTGATCTTCAGGGGAAAGAATCATTTTGTTTCCCGCATTTCCTGGGTTCTTACCAGTAACCAAAGACAGGTGACCCAAAGGAGAAGAAATAGGAATCCATTGACACACACCTCGTGTTATCACGGGTAACAGAGCAGACAAGTGAATCTCAAAGAAAATCTTGCACTTCAGGTTTAAAGACCGCTCAGGTGCTGCCGTGAGAAGCAGGCAGACGAGAGAACGTTTTGTGTGTTCCCTGCAGACGTAATTGGTTGCCTTTTGATAAGAATTTCTAGTCCTTTGGAGCACTGCTCTTCCTGCCTGTGAGTGGAGATTTCCTTCACACATGGGAATGTCACCCAGAGTAGTCTCACGCCTTAGGGCATCCCTTGTGTGGCTTCTCAACAAGAGCCTTTATGCGAAGGAGATTTCTGGCTTCCACGGCCATGCTTTGGGGTGGCCTGCCCTATAAGTGCCATGTTAGAGACTCCAGAGTCTTCTGCATACGTGTGTCTTGTGAGCACAGCTGTGTCCCAGTGGGGGACACGATGACGTATTTGGCATTGAGAGCGTAACTCACCAATGCTAGCTGTGTGGCTTCCAGAGTTGGCTTCAGAGACTTGGACTCGGGAAGCTAAGAAGAGCTGTAGGAAGAGGCAGTAGGAATCAAAGTGGGGGTTTTCCTTCAAGGTGATGGGTACTTAATGTAAAGGTCTACATAGGTCAGAGGAACAGTAAATACAAAAACATACTCTCTCAGTGTAAGAGCACGGCTTCAAAGGGGATAAAAGACAGTTTACTGTGAAGCCAAACATGGGCTGACCAGGGGCCACCAGATTCAAATTTCACAGAACCATTTTCCAACATGGTAAGAATCTGACCAAGTTTTTCTAGTAACAGCACATGGAAAAGAACAGATCGAGAGGTTTTGCAAATACATTGACAGAGGTCATAGGTTCGTCGGATGATGCAAAGCAGCTATAGGTCTCAGACGCTGTCTGGTGACATTCCTAGCATTCAAGAGGGCAGAAGCTCACTTGTCAACAGTTTCCCACACGTCTCCCTGTGAGTTATGGGACCTTAGGTTAGGACAGAGTCTGGCAAGGATAGAGAAGTAAGGGAGTCAAGATAGCCCCATTTTTTAAAAAACTTTCTTTTTGTTTGTTGTCTTTCCCATCATGCATCTTGCTTCCATTCATTTCCCTGTCCCTTCCTGTTTTCCCTCTGCCCTTGCAATGAATGCCCCTCCCCCCAAAAAAATTCTAGAGAAAAAAGAAGAAAGAAAAGAATTTAAAAACAGGACAAATCTCATCATGGAGGCTATAGTGTGACACAGTAAATCACGCAGTAAACCCTTGTCCAGACTTCTTTACTTGTAAGTGTTCATTGCAAAGGGTCATTGGTCTGGTTCGAGGGCCTCTGGTTTCAGGTACACTATTGATGCTGAGCCCGTACGGGAGCCTCCTCTGGGACATGCTATGGTTGCATTGTGGAGATCCTACACTTTGGTTCTGCAGGACCCGCCCCTTCTCATGCTCCAGCAGGTCACAGATGGAGTGGATATTAGGGCGGGGTAGCACAAAAGCTGGTTCTGGGCCTGAGTGGTAGGAGGGTCAGTCAGCCCGCCAGCTCTCCTCTTGGTGTGCTCTCAGCATTACCCTGGCGAGTTCGCCACTTGTCCCATGAGCAGGGGGCGGAGCCAGGACTCTTTTCAGGCTCTGAGTCTGCTCTCCCAAGTCTGGACCCTCAGCGTCAGCTCTGCTGTATTACATAGGCAAGGTGCAGGGGGCGGGTCTCCCACGCGCTACAGCTGGTGAGGGGCAGAGACGGCTCTTCCGCTCTTGTGACCACTAAGCCAGCCCTCCTCCCCACCACTGGAGTGGGCAGAGGGCATCTCTTCCCCACCCACACCACCATATGACAGATGAGGGGCAGGGCCAGATAGCCCATGATCGATTTTTCTGGGTCACGGGCACCCCTGTCAACAGGGTCAGCTCTGCTGAGCTGCCCAGGTGAGGTGCAGGACCCATTTTCCCGGAGTGCTGCTGCTGGTGAGGGGGGAAGGTCAGCGCCCTTGCCCACCACAGGCGGCAGGGACAAGAGGGGAATATGGCGTCTTTCCCTTGCTCTCTCCACAAGGCAGACGAGGGGGCGTGGCCAGCTGTCTCACTCTCACAACCTCAGAGTCAACTCACCTGAGCCTCAGCCAACAGGGTCAGCTCTTCTGTGCTGCCTAGGTAAGGGGGAGGGAGGGTTGGCTCCCTCTTCCGTTGCAGGCCTCAAGGGACGAAGAGTAAGGGGGACAGACATTTCTCCCCCCCCCCCCCATACCACCACATGACAGAGGAGGATTGGGGACAGCTCTCCCTCCCATGCTCACAACTTTGGGGCTGGTTCACCCACAGCATCACCAACAGGGTCTGTCGGCTCTATTGTGCCGTCCAGGTGAGGTACAGTGAAGACGTAAGTCACAAAACAATCCCACACCAGTTCAGGAGTATGACTAATAAAAGGGTTATTTATTTAAGGGGAAAACTTACAGATCACTGTCCTAGACAATAGTCCTCTGTGCAAACAGGAACAGAGTCTAGCAGCTGGAAACGGGAGCCGGAAGCAAGAGAGTGGTCACACATTTACCGCTGCTTTTACAGGATGAGAGACCACGCCCAAGTGGGCTGGTATCTTAAAGGCTATTGGCTGAAGGAGCAGAATGTGCTCCCATAGCAGTACAGGGCTTGCTCTCCCAAGTGTGCAGCTGGTGTGGGGTCAGGGCAGCTCTTCTGCTCTTACGACCTCAGGGCTGGCTCTCCCATCCTTCATGGGTAGCAAGAGGGGGCCAATTCTTCCCCATCCTTACCGCCGTATGACAGATGAGAGGTGGGGCCAGATTTCTCAAGCTCACATTGCCTGGGGGCCAGCTCACCTGTGCCCATCAACAGTGTCATCTCTTCTATGCTGCCCAGATGAGGTGTAGGACCTGCTCTCTCCCTTTTCCTGAAGCTGGAGAGGAGTTGGCTCAGGTCCCCCACCTGCTACAAATGGTGAGGGGCAGGGAAAAGGGCATCTTTCCTTCACCCATTCCACCACGTGGTATATAAAGGGGGGGTGACCTGCTCTCCCATTCTCATGCCCTCAGGGTCGTCCTACCCATGCAAAGAGCATGGTCGCCTCTATTGTGCTGCCCAGGTGACATATAGGACCCTTTTCCTGAGTGATTCAGCTGGTAAGGGGCAGGGCCAGTTCTCCCTAGTATGGCAGTCAGTGATGGGTGGGGCCAATTCTGCACAGCCCTATCCTCTCGACCTTTACTGGTATCAGGAGCTAAGGACATCAACAGAAACTTGAGCTGCATCAGAGCCCTGAACCCAGACAAGGGCCCCCCGCATCAGCCCAGACGTAGATATCACCACGGCTTGATTGCCACCCATTTGAACCTGCTCCCCATCTCTCTCACCTCTTCAGATGTGCTAGCGGCCGCAGGGCATGAGCCATTTCTGCCTCTCTCTCTCTCTCTCTCCCATCCTGCTCCGTACATAATAGTGCCCGTCTGGCTGGCACCACAAGGTGCCAGGTGGGACTATGTTTTCTTCTCAGACCCTGGGGCAGAGCGCCGTGCTCTGCTTGTTGGTCTCTGCATCCTTCTTAGTTCATCACTGCACTGGGCAGAACCTTGCTTTCTCATCGAGAAGGGATCACAGTGCCTAACCACCTGGGAGGCAGGTTCCTGGTTCATGGGGAGGTGTTGCTGGAGTCCTCTGACTGGCAAGGATCCAAGATGAATTGTAATTCAGCTCTATTAGGCTCTCCACAATCTCTATTTCTCAACAGTTAACGAGGCTTGCAGAAGGCTCGGTGAAGGTGTGGTTCTTTCTAGGAACTGTGTTCACACACAGAAGTGCTTTAGCATAGCCATAGTTTACCTGGCTCCAAGAGTGTGTTCTGCTTATAAAAGGCAGGGTAAAAATGTTTTGCGATACTTACTTAATCTAAAGAAATTGGCCGAAATGCCAACCATGAGTTTATAGGTGGTTTATGAAGACTCTTGTGTAGGTTTACTGATGAGAGGGCTGACCGGATAGAAAGTAGGTCAGAAAGGGCAGGGGAACCCTTACTCTACCAAGAGGCTTGCGTCTTCAATACAATGGAGTTCTTAAGCTCAGCAGTGACATTTTCTCAGAAAAGAGTACACCACAGAGAACCTCTGGAGGCAGTGTGCTCAACGGGGCTGAAACTCTTGAATTTTAGCCAGGAAGAGACTTAAATCAGATCCTGGGGGAATGAGGGACTTCTTTACTGTTTGATGTCTCCTCCCTTTCCCTTCCTGCACCTCCTCACCACTTTCTTTAGAGCTCAGAAAGCTGCCTAAATGAAGCCACCTAGTGCCCCAGGCGTTTGAAGACTCGACATGCAGAGGAGTTGGTGGGAAGGGCAGCTCCCTGGACAGACAAGCTCCTTTCTTGAATACCTTGCACCATTCCTTCATTTTTCCCCCATAAATGGAAAACTTAGGGCAGGTGATGCCTAGGGTTTCTACGAGAGTGAGAACCGTTTTTGTACTTTGGATGCTTGGGGAGGATGTTATGTCTTGGGCGTGGAATTTTTCCCCACATGTAATTGTAATGCTTGTTCCCTCCCTGACGAGAGGGTCTATAGTGCCTTTCTCTATAGAAGGCTTTAGCTGACAGATGTAGGCTAGTAGGGGCTCTCTTCAAGGGTTAGAGCCTAGCTTGGGTTCTGGTTCAGCTCTCTGCTTCCTCATTATCTAGGCTATGAGAAAGCTGCTCCATGTTCTCATCACCAAGGATGTGAGAAAATCCGCCCCCCCCAATAATTTGTTCATCAGGATGGACTTCCCCATCAGGAAACCAGGAACTCACATGAATCCTTCCTCTCGTCTTTTACTTCTGGAGTTATTCACTTGTGCTAATGGAAACCTAGGATAGCCCCACATTAAGCACCACGTCACCGGGGAGGATGGGATTCCTCCTTTGTTTTCTTGATCTCCTTCATAGAAGAAGTTTACGTATGTCCAAGAAGGAAATCTGATGGCATATTTTTAGTGTCTAAGAGAAAACGTCAGAGCAGGCAAACTGTAAATCTCAGCAGCCCAGAGGAGGAAGATGGAGAAGAGGAGGAGTTGTGCCTTCTGAAGCAGACCAGAATATACGGCAGTGGAGGCCAGCGAGCAGCCCTGTGGCGGCACGTGTCTGCCTGGTGAATGGGCTATAGTTTCAGGAAAAAGAATGAGAAAGCCCTAAGTGCCAGAGCAAACATGCTAGGCTCTCTCAGTATCTGAAAGAAGACAGAAGAAAGAGAAGCTATGCTTTTCTGAGTTAGGACTCGTAAAGCAGCAGACTTATCAGAGCCTCATGGCCTTGAGTAATGGCTGTACCAAGAGTAGGGGTTCTGGGAAGAAGAAATACAGTATCTCATTCAAGGGACAATTATTCCTCCCATGACTTTCGTTTTAGGTGGATCAGCCTTCTTGAGGAGTGGTCTTTTGACCAGATCACTGATAGTCCCAACTTGATTAACTCTTAAGGGAGGAGAGAAGAATATTTAATGTTCTGATTTTTGGAGTAGCCAAATGGCATGTTCTGACCAAGGACCAGAGTTGAGTCTATTCTTTTGACTAGCAGGAAACCGCTTTCTCTTCATGTGCCTCAGTGAGGCCCTGGAATTCTCAATAGCCCTTGATATTACTGTAAGACTTAGTCACAATATTGAGAAGAGTCGTGTCAGGTAAAAAATGCATTCTCTCAATCTAGTACTGACACCGCAAAGTTTACATGAAGATCCCGTGTATGTATGTGTCGTGCTTTTTTTTTTAAATCTTGTTGTTTCTGAAGCTATGAAAATTGCAGTATCTGGGACATCATCTTATTTTCCTAACTGGATAAGGCCTTGGACTTCCAGGATCACGCTATCCAGCTTCCAAGATCACTGGGCCACTATGGCCTTTAGCAGGAAGTAGCAGGATCACGTAGAGGGAACTTGCATTGACCAGAAATGGAAAAGAAATAGCACATGGGCCCAATGGTGAGTGGACGCAATGATAAATTAGCAGCAAATGGCAGTGGGGTCTCTGAGGACTGTTGAGGCCCAGGGTGAGGATTGCACTGGAAACCAATGCCGAGAAAACTAGAGCATTGCTTTCAAAATCAGGCTTCACACAGAACTTTTATGCCAGCGGATGCTGCTGAAATGTTGAAACGATGACTTCTAGCGAGGACAGAGGTGCCCAGGTGGCTGCAATCATCATTTACGGGGAACTGGGATGCATGGTCTATTCATCCACTTTTTCCATCCAGACAGGGAGGTCCTTCATCTAAAAAGTCAAAGTAACAATGGCACTGATTCACAGGGCTCTATGAGGAAGAAGTGAATTGTCTGGATCGGCGTACATTTAATTATGTTTGTACTAATTCTACTTACATTGGGCATGGCCCTCATTTAACATTGCAACATAGCTATTATGCCTGGACGCAAGACTGGGAGGAGACCAGAGAGGGGTTAGTTCTCTGCCTGCAAGATGAAGCCGTTTGTGCTCCGCACTGGACTTGATGTCATGGAGTCAGTCACAACAGGCTCCTTGTCTCCTGGACATCAGCGGTGGCGGATTAGCCTGTCCGTCTGTCTTTCCATTTCATTATCTGTTGCATCTGTGATTGAGAAATTATGCTTCAGGGGTTGAGAAATTATGCTTCTAGGGATCTTAAGACGGGAAGTGAGAGCGGGTGTTGGGATGCTTGTGACAAGAAAGCAAGCATGAGGGGGCTGAGCCAGAGGGGGAGGGAGGAAAGGAGAAGGCAGTGGGGGAGGGGAACAAAGTGTAATGAGAGAGTACACGAAGATGCCATGATGAATTATTTGCCCTGGTATGCCAACCTAAGAGTTAATTATAAAAAACGAAAATCATTTCTGTGGGTTTGTTTGTTGGTGTGTGCGTGCGTGTGTGTCTGTGTGTGTGTGTGTGTGTGTGTGTAAGGGATACTATGGATTAGTGGGGGCAATAAATACCAGGTAATGTCAGCCGCAGAGGAAGAGGGACCACCCTCTCCCACAACCAAGGGTCAAACCCCAAGGGGGCAAGACAGGAGGAACTTCCAAATATAATTTATGCCTGCAGACCACTGAGGCATCTGCGGTCCACATGTGTGGCCTTGTCTTCATGCATTCCTGGAGACACAACCAGACTGGTAAGAGTGGGTGATGGCCGTCATCCTTTTTTTTTGAGCGTAAATGAATATTTATTGGTTCCTGAGACTTTCTTTGATGTAAGAATTTTTTTAATTTATTTATTTATTAAGGATTTCTGCCTCCTTCCCGCAACCGCCTCCCATTTCCCTCCCCCTCCCCCGAACAAGTCCCCCTCCCTCATGTGCTCGAAGAGCAATCAGGGTTCCCTGACCTGTGGGAAGCCCAAGGACCGCCCACCTCTATCCAGGTCTCCTAAGGTGAGCATCCAAACTGCCTAGGCTCCCCCAAAGCCAGTACATGCATTAGGATCAAAAACCCACTGCGATTGTTCTTGTTCTCAGTATTCCTCATTGTCCGCTATGTTCAGCTAGTCCGGATTTATCCCATGCTTTTTCAGACCCAGGCCAGCTGGCCTTGGTGAGTTCCCGATAGAACATCCCCATTGTCTCAGTGTGTGGGTGCACCCCTCACGGTCCTGAGTTCCTTGCTCATGGTGCTCTGTCTCCTTCTGCTCCTGATTTGGACCTTGAGATTTCTGTCCGGTGCTCCTCTGTCTCTGTCTCCTTTCATAGCCTGATGAAGGTTAACATTCATGAGGATGCCTATGTGTTTGTCTTTGGATTCACCTTCTTATTTAGCTTCTCTAGGATCAGTAATTATAGGCTCAATGTCCTTTATTTATGGCTAGAAACCAAATATGAGTGAGTACATCCCATGTTCCTCTTTTTGGGTCTGGCTTATCTCACTCAGGATAGTGTTTTCTATTTCCATCCATTTGTATGCAAAATTCAAGAAGTCCTTGTTTTTTACTGCTGAGTAATACTCTAATATGTATATATTCCATACTTTCTTCATCCATTCTTCCGTATGGGCAGGTGAGCCCAAGGTCCCAAGATCCCAGCGCCAATGTGCAGATCCGCAGACTCACCGGCTTCCAGTAGTTCATGACAAAGGGCCTTCTGTTTCTCCTCATGTGTCTGGATCTACTATCATCTTCTCCCATGAGTCCCTCTGTAGAGCTGTGGTTGTTGACATGGGATAGTCCCCTGGCCTCCAGCTGGTGAGGGTCCCTCTGCCTGGTTCTCACTGTTGTCTTTTTCTTACTTATTAGTAGCTGAGTTGTGTCTCTTTCCTGTCAGTCCCCAGGCAGAAGGGCCCCTCGTGTTGTGTCTCCCGAACCCCTCTATTTCTGTTGGCTAAGTCCAACCCTCAGCGACCCTTCTAGAAGGTCTGCTAGGAGTACAAAGTGTGCCTACATTAAGGAGCACTGCTGCTCAGTAGCACAACGCCTTCCTGCCCCAGGGAAGGATGACAGATTGAGGACAGATGACCCATTCCCCTTTCTATTCTAACCTTTGTCCCCTGTCCCCCAGATTTCTTGATTTGATATTGAAAAGTGGGCCAGTCTCCCTCTGACTCCTTCCCAATCCTCTTGTTTAATTTTCTACTGTCTCCTATGAGTTCCGACTCTAATACTCTCTCCTCCACCCCTCATTGCCTCCTTTATTACAAATTCAATTTAAAATGGAAAATAGAAAAAAAATGAGAAAGGATTTTTTTTTACTCAGGAAGGAAGCAGTAACAAGACTTCTCTAGTCGTTTGGTGATTTTAAGTTGTTCCAGGTTGTAGGAGTTGTAGAACTGTGCCCACTGGCTGGAAGCTCCTTGCTGGCCACCACTCAGCACTGCCCTTTTGAGGCCTGGGGGTCTGTTAGTTCATGTTGGGGGGGGGGCATGGAAGGACATGAAAGAATACAGGCAGATTTCAGTGATGATCTAGTCAGCTTGCAGGGGTGTGTCTCACCCATAGGACAACCACAATGGGGAACCAGTGCCACCAGGGATTCCTGTGTGAGATGCCACCTACTAAAGAATTATCACCTGTTTGAGTTCGTTCCTATCCCTATTTTTTGTTTGCAAGTACATTGGATAGTTCTGAAGATTTGATCACAGAAGACTTTGCTACCCATGACAAGGCAAAGCAGCATTCATTAGCAGTATCAATTGCTTAACTAGCATGGTTCATTCACCTGAAATTCCAATGAACACCCAGCTTGGCAGGCTCCAGGTGCAAAAGTTTCTCCTTCTACTTGCACCGTGCAGTGCTTGCGTCTCGGACTTCAAGCAAAGACCAAACAGTGGTCTAGATTCAATGGGTATTTATTAAGCATTTTAATGGAACTCCACTAGGAAGGAACTTGGATAAAAGAGAGAGCAGCTGTCTCCCAAAAGCAGGAAGAGTCCGGGGCTTCCATGGAGGAGTCGCCTGTCCAGGTTCCTACTCTGTGCTTTAGCGAATGAGAGAATTGCTCACTCCCAAACAGCTGATTGTAGGCCGCGTATGCTCACCGGTCAGATCCAAGAGGCAAGGGCTGCTTGCCAATGGCCCCTGCTTCTTGGCAATTGAACTAGGACTACTTCTAGGGCACAGGCTTCAAAGATTCAGTCTGCTGCTCTTCAAGGAACACGGAGCCTGTGTGTGACTTGTGGTTAACCAGTGGCTGCCAGGCTGCAGCACTGGGGTCCTGGCGGCCACTCGGTACTTGCCCTTAAGTTCACAAACTCCTTAGTCATAATTAGAAAGTTTACTATCGGGCTGGAGAGATGGCTCAGTGGTTAAGCGCATTGCCTGCTCTTCCAAAGGTCCTGAGTT
This sequence comes from Microtus pennsylvanicus, assembly GCF_037038515.1. Taxonomy (NCBI): domain Eukaryota; kingdom Metazoa; phylum Chordata; class Mammalia; order Rodentia; family Cricetidae; genus Microtus; species Microtus pennsylvanicus. Next base: position 12,760,011 of record NC_134596.1, read on the forward strand.
CAATTCCCAGCAACCACATGGTGGCTCACAACCATGTGTAATGAGGTCTGGTGCCCTCTTCTGGCCTGCAGGCATACAAGCAGACAAAATACTGTATATATAAAGAAAGAAAGTTTAATATCATTGTTCTGCATTTTGTATTTTTTGACATTATAGTATAATTACATCACTTCTTTCTTCCTTTTACTCATTATATACTGCTTATTGTTCTTGTGTGCATGTTTTCACGACTGACCATTTGGTAGCAGATAACCTAGCGTTCCTCAGTTGCCTGTAGTTTGGTGTAGACCTGAGGCCACCTGAGCTTTCCCCACCCACATTAGCGAGACTGTGTGTTAGCAGCTGTTGTCATTCAAATTCCTTGTTCGTCTGGCTCTTCCAGCCTAGCTCTGCCTGTCCAGATGTTCATAGGCTTTGACCACACAGTGGTGCTTGAATTGGGCCCCTTCTAAACCCTCTTTCTAATACAGAACTTAGGCCACGATATTCTTCAGAAATGATGGCTGTTATTTGTTGGCTAGAATGTGGTCAAAGGTACATAGTGAGGTGGGCGGGTCTAAAAGTTGAGAAATGCTCCTGTCTGTTCAAATGGAAAGCTTCCTACAGGCGTTCTGGGCCGCTTCCTTTTATAAATGAGCTCATAAATCTCTCTCCTATAAGAATTTTCATAGACCAGGATTTTCACAGCAGTGATTTGAGGTCTCATAGCATTGCAAGGTAGTGCGGGCTTATATTCTGGACTTTGGTCTAACTGTAGTGCAGTAAATTACCATATCTTATTTGTATTATGTTTACGTTTATGTGATTGGTTATACAATGGATGCTAAATTTATCATTTGACACTGATGTTTTCAAACCTTATGAAAACTTACAATGAATTAGTATTATCAATTACTTCGTAATCTCTGACTGTAAGCCTCATAACGACAGCCCTTGAAGTCCCAATTGTCCCCTGCTATATTGTCATATTGACTCCTGTCTGTGCCTTTTCCCTTGGTTAGGCTTACGACCAACGCGTGATTGTACAAAATGAACTATCTCATTTTCCTGTTGGCAAGACAGGGTAAGGCTGCAGGGTTTCTACCAAATTCTGGGAGGCGAATAACAGGAGGCCTGGACTGCAGACCAGGAAGGGGGTCTTTCTGAGATCTGCAAAGTGTTCATTTTTATCCAGGACAGGTTCTGTCAGTTGGGGAAATCTGTTCACAGTTAATTAATGGCGAAAGTGTCATTCCGTTTCGGTCTCTCTTCATGACTCTCTTTGTGTTCCTCTGAATAGCTCCATCAATCATTTCCAACATTTCTGTCATTCCAGTATTTGCCCCGTATCTGAGGCTTTCTGTTCCAAAGTTTCCATTGCCTGTGATTTACTGTGGTTTCCAAATAATGAATGGAAAGTTTACTTTCCAGAAACATCTAGTGCACCCCAAAGGGACCATGCTGTCTTGTGGGAGCTGGTCTGTCTCATTGATGTTTACTGCGATTTCTTCTTGTACTACAGATGGCTGTGTACTGGTTGCCATTAGCTGAGCATGATTGAGACATTGGGTTCTATCCCAGCACTGCCAACAAGGAAAATGAAAGAAAAAGTTCTGTATTACAGGGGGTCACGACTATTCCTGGTGTCAACTTTCATGAGAGGGTCGGAGCTAGATTTTGTTAACAGCAACAAAAACATATGCATGTTACTAGTTTGATGTCTGAGCTTGGGTGCTGGTCTCTCTCCATGGAGATCTCCACATTGTAAATACTGACTTTAATCAGGAAGATCGCTCTTATGGAGATGTTGGCATATTTGCGTGCTCTGCTGTTACAGAAAAACATTGTTCAAAGTGTTAGCTTCAGTTCTACACTGAACATGCTTAGCTGACATGTTTATAATACTTCAAGTTCCCAAGACGGGCGTCTTTGATTTCCTTCTCCTCCTTTCCCTCTTTTTGGTTTTGGTGGTAAGGAGAGAAGCCAAGATCCCAAGCATGCTAGGTATAGTTCTACGTGGAGCTTCATGTCTGGCTAATTTATCTTAAACCTTGAAACTTCTTAGCAAATACAATTTTTGTCGTAATTCTGGTAAGCATTAACATGATCTTCCTGAAGCAGAGGCACGCCGGGCCTTCCATCTCCACCTGTCATCGTCCCTTCCTGGTCCCCAGATAACCGGTTGGGTAGCTCCAGGCATCAGAAGCATGCACCTGAGGTAGGCAAATACCTGTGTTAACACACTGAAATGATGACACCTGATCTTGAGGAAGAGGCAAATATGAATTGTCTTTGAAAGTCTTTTAAAGATCGTCAGGTCCCCGAGCAGAGGTTGACATCATCTCAGATCATTTGTCCTAAGGCTTTGTTTCATTGTAAGTGTGTGGGAGCCTTGTCTCCAGATGCGTCATGGCGGTGGCCTTCTCATCTTGTGCTTTCTTCTCTTGCTCCCCTTTCCCTTCTCAGTCATGCTTTCGCCATAGATAGCCCTTTCCAGAAATGCTCCAGACAGTAGTGAGTGATTTACGACAATGAGGACCATTGCCGTCCTGTGGTCTGTGCTTAGTGAGCACCACACGCTCCTCCACAGGCAGCCCTACATCTCACGCAGCTGTCTGTATGCTGGCTATTGTGAAGGGTGGCAGGTCAGGCGCTTGGCCGTGTGGACACCCACGTTTCCACTTCAACATTCTTTCCCACGCACGATTTACATCTGGACACACGTGAGTCATTCTTCTAAACACCTACAGTGTGAGCATCTGTCATTTCCAAGGTGGTCAGTTGCTCCTCCCGTTACATACAAAGTACACGCAAAATTCTATTGCTCTAGTATCTCATCAAAAAGGTTTATTTTGTGAATGTGGTGATTGTACATGCATGTGGATGTACATGTATAGAGGTGTGCCTGCATGTCTGCCTATGTGTATCTCGGGGCCAAAGTCTGACATAAGGTATTTTCTTGATAAGTCTTCACCATTCTTACTGAGGCAGGATCTTTTCCCTAAATGTGGAACTTGCCAGTTCAGCTGGTTGAGCCAGCCAGTTTGCCCCTGGATTCTCTCTGCATGTCTCGAGCTCTATGTGTGCACTGTGGAATCCAAACTCCATTTCCATGTTTGCATGGCAAGTGTTACCCACGGCATCATCTCCCCGCCCCCCCAGGCTCTATTTTAAATTTAAAAATTGTCCCATAAATTGTGCATCCTGGGGCTGGAGAGATGAGAAACGGGGAATAGGGAAAGGGCTTTTTGCATGAACATGTTTGTATGAATTTGTATCCCCATCAAACAAAAGCCAGGAAGGAGACAGGAGGACCCAAGGACTTGCTAGCCGGCCAGCCTAGTCAGTCAGTAAGCTCCAGGTGCACTGAAAACGCTTGCTTCAGTAAATGAGATGGAGCCTGATCAAGGACTTGCCTCTCACAACCTCTGGCCTCTGCACACACATGCAGGGAAACACACAATATATACAGTGCTACACACAGACACACATATACATATGCATACACCCTGCACATAACATACACAGTGCTACACACAGACACACATATACATATGCATACCCCCTGCATATAACATACACAGTGCTACACACAGACACACATCTACATATGCATACACCCTGCACATAACATACACAGTGCTACACAGAGACACACATATACATATGCATACACCCTGCACATAACATACACAGTGCTACACAGAGACACACATATACATATGCATACACCCTGCACATAACATACATAGTGCTACACACAGACACACATATACATATGCATACACCCTGCACATAACATACACAGTGCTACACACAGACACACATATACATATGCATACACCCTGCACATAACATACACAGTGCTACACACAGACACACATATACATATGCATACACCCTGCACATAACATACACAGTGCTACACACAGACACACATATACATATGCATACACCCTGCACATAACATACACAGTGCTACACACAGACACACATATACATATGCATACACCCTGCACATAGCATACACAGTGCTACACACAGACACACATATACATATGCATACACCCTGCACATAACATACACAGTGCTACACACAGACACACATATACATATGCATACCCCCTGCATATAACATACACAGTGCTACACACAGACACACATATACATATGCATACACCCTGCACATAACATACATAGTGCTACACACAGACACACATATACATATGCATGCCCTGCCCACACATGCAGGGATATATACAACATACACAATGCTACACACAGACACACATATACATTTGCACACACACACATATATACACATGCATGCACACATTCATGTGTTCTTTTATACACACACACACATACACATACATAACAGCAGTGCATTTCCGGGTGTCCCATGATATTTGAGCACATCCGTCTACGTTTGCCAAGAGTTCCCATTAGACTCAGTGACACCATTGGCATTCTGTGTGTGGGTTAAGAGCTGAGTTTGGCAGATAGGAAGAGCAGTGTTGTCAGCACATGAAGGAGATTCTTTTAGAGGACTCTGTAGGCCTGCAGTTGAGAGCTCACCTGGTGGCTTCAAAGAATCCTTGGGGACCCAGCTCCATCTTGACAGGACCTCTACTCTCCGTTTCCAGACACTAGAACGTACGTGGCTTACCTGCCATCTAGTAGCCTGGACCAGTAGGCTACCATCTCTGCCTTGTAAGGGCAGAGGACACTGTCCAGAGTGAGGTGTGGCGTGTGATGAGGGCCCCATGTACTGAGCAGGGTTTTCAGCTGAAACCTAAGCTCAGGGCTACACTAGGTTGCAGAGACAGCTGGGAAGTGTTCTTTGAGCCAGACCCATTTTCCAAGACTTCGAGGAAAGGGTTAATGGGAGGTCAGCAGGTGTCCCCACCTGAATAGAGCATTCATTTAGCCACCCGAGCTTAAAATAATCATTTTCGAATCTCTGCATGTTTGTCTCTAGTCAAATTATGAACTGGGGACAATCTAGTTGAATCTTATTGAGTTGTCCCTAATTTGCATAGAAATTAAATTTCCCATTACTTTGGATTTTAAAAATTGAATTAAATATCTATTTTTTTATGTGTGTGAGGAATTGTTGCTATTAATTCCCAATCAGAGCAAAGGTGTATCAAGTATCTAATGTATTTATCCCTCTAGCGCACAAATGGCTTTCTAGGCCGAAGCTGAGGCTTTGTGCGGAAGGCACCAACCTGAAGGAACAGAAATAACAACAGCTGGTTTTGGAGACTAGCACTTGCTAAGAGGGAAAGTCTCAATAGTAACAAAAGCAGTCTATAGAGTGGAAGTGGTGGCAGGTATTGATCTGATGGAGCAGGATTAACTGTCCTGCATTTGGGGGTAATGCATTCAGCAGAACAATGCAGGGGTACTGGACAGTGTGAATCAACTTGACCTAAGCTACAGTCATCTGAAGGGAGGGAACCTCAATTGAGAACAAGCCTCCATAAGAGAGGGCTACAGGCAAGCCTGTGGGGCATTTTCCTAATTAGTGATTGATGGAGGAGGGCCCAGCTCATTATGGGTGGTGCCATCCCTGGGCTGGTGGTCCTGCGATATATAAGAAAACAGACTGAGCAAGCCATGAGGAGCAAGCCAGTCAGCAGCACCCCTCCATGGCCTCTGCATCAACTCCTGCCTCCAGGTTCCTGCCCTGTTTGAGTTCCTGTCCTGACTTCCTTCGTTGATGAACAGTGCTGGGTAAACATAAGGCAAATGAACCATTTCCTCACTGAGTTACTTTGGTCGTGATGTTTCTTCACGGCAATGGTAACCCTAACTAAACCAGCAGGGATGGCAATTTATTTTATTTTGGAATAACTTTGGCTAACTACCAGATAACTCCCAATAATTAAAAATGAGCAGTTTTACATGTCTTTCAGGGAGTTTGGCACATAAATACTGTTTGGGTTTTAAATGTTAATTGAAAAAAAATCAGTGAATGAATTGAGGTACTTGAAACAGATGTTTAATTTATTTACGCCAGTGTTCCTACTTCTTTTCAACATCCATTCAGAAAAGAGGCATTGGAAGCTGCATGAATCAGAGGAAGATTCCACTCATGCCATTGCAATTCTATAAGGGACCACGGATTTCAGCAGCCAACATGGCTAGTCGCACACGCTTGTTCTTGGTCTAGGGAGAGAGAATATCCACAAGAGAGATCTTGCTATCAGCATTGGGAGAATAAATATGATAAGAAGGAGCTTGTTGCCTTTCAGTTTGACAAAGGGAACTACAATGATGCTGCAAGCCCGAAAACCCATTCCCAGATGATAAATGCAGCTACCATCAGCTTTGTGTGCAGAGGGAAGACAAGGGTTCAGTTAGCCCTTAATTTCAGGCTGTCGCACAGAACTCAGAAATTGCTAAGTAGAAGCTGATGACCATGGATTTGAATATGGTTGACTCTCTAATGAGCTAGGTAAAAGGAAGACTAGAAAAGCTTCAGGTGTGTGTGTGTGTGTGTGTGTGTGTGTGTGTGTGTGTGTGTGTGTGATACTCAGCATACTACCTAGTCAGTGTTTCTTACCTTTGAGGTAGGCATTCTTCCCCGGAGCTCCAATCCCATCGCAAAGCTGATCAGAAGGTTTTGGGCTGATTGCTGCAAGCTTGTGAATCAACCTGCTGTGTTGGTTGCTGCATAAGTTATGTATCAGGGTTCTGTTTCTGTAATTGCTTGGACTCACTGATTTGTATATCCCCCCTATTAATACCAATGCAACATCATCAATACTACAGAAAACATAAATCCTTTTAAATGTGATTGGAAGAACTTCAGTAAAAAGGAAAGAAACAAGCAAAGGAACACAGAAACAAAAAAAGAAAAGAGTCTATTAAAAGCCTAGTTTTGCCAGTGGACAAATTTCTGAATCTTATGTACCCAGGTCTATTTGTTATTTCCCCTTAATTACTTTATATTTCTATAACTTGCAATTGATAGATAGGGAGTTGAATTTATAATACTGATTTTGAGAAAAATCTGGAGTAATTGAATATTACTCTAAACTGGCTTGGAGATGCAGGGCATGCAGATAGAAAACCAAGTAAGCCTAGAGTTGAAGATAGAATTTCCTGAGCTAGCTTTACCTGTCAACCTGACACAGCCTGGGGTCACTTGAAAAGGGAGTCTTGGTTGAGCATGGCCCAGATCACAGTGGCCTGTGGACATATCTGTGGGAGCTTATCTTGATTATCAGTTGATGTAAGTGGGTTCAGTCCGCTGTAGGTGTCTCTATTCTTGGAGCAGGCAATCTTGGGATGTATACAAAAGAAAGCTACCTAAGCATGCTCCTGTGGCTTCATGGTGTCTGCTTCAAATCCCCACTATATTCCTGCCCCAACTTCCCTTATTGAAGGACAACGAATTCAAAATGAAATGAACACCTTCCTCCCCACTTTAGTTTTTTTCTATCATTGTGATAAGATATCTTATCCAAGAGTTTATTTAGGGCTTACAGTTTCAAAGAGTGAATCCCTGACCATCGTGGCAGGGAACATGGCAGCAGACAGACAGGCATGAGTTTGAAGCAATAACTGAGAGCCTACATCCTGGTCCACCGTGATGAGAGATGAGACAGGGAGCGCTCGTTTGGAATGGTGTGAACTTGTAACCTTAAAGCTCACCCCTTCCTTGCAATACATCTTCTTCAGCAAGGCCACGCCTCCTGATTCTTCTCAAATAGCTCCATCAGCTGGGGACCAAAAATTCAAGTGCATGAGTCTATGGGGCCATTCTCCCTTCAAGCCAACTGATTTGGATAACGGGTTGTCACAGCAGAACATCTACCGTGATGTTTAAGGTATCAAGTGATAGGCTATAGGTTACAAGGTCAAAAGCATAAAAAGTGGCAGTTTCTAGGCTCTGGAAGACCTGTTTTGTGTGGAAGAGAATGTTTTCACATTTGTAAGTGAAACTCAGTGGAACAAGTGGGTAAGTTATCAGGAACTGGGACGAGAAAGAGAATAAGCGGTTGGCTGAGGAGCATCTCCCGGGGTGTGTTCTCAGAGACCCACCCTTCTGCTCACTGACCCTCACTCAGAAAACCCTCACTAAGGACCGAACTGTCAGCACACGAACCTTTGGAAACATTAATGATCCAAACCAAAGCAAGTAGATACAGATTAGAAGAAGCCAAAAGAAAAAGATAGCTTAGCTGAGTAGTGAAGGCCTTGGAGGCGGGAATTAGGAGTGATGCCTTGAGTAGGTCTGTGATTCAGGACTGATGAGCCCACACAGAGCACTGGGACGCATCTAGCTTTATTAAAGGCATGTTATACTCCATCCTTCGATATGACACCAGCCTCGACCAGCTATCACGGCTTATCTACTATGATATCATTTGAATAGAAGAATCCTCTTTTGATTGGTCTTGAAATATTTAGAGAAAATGCTGTTCTATAAATTTTTCTTTCAAATGAAGATCATTTGTTCTTTTTAGTAGCAAAACGTGGATATGTGTGTGCCTATGTGTGCACGTCTGTATGCTTGCATGTGTGCATGAACGTGCACACATGTGTATGCCTGTGTTGTGTGTGTGCACACATGTATATGCATGTCTGAATGTATGTGTGTGTATTTGTTTATATGTATAGTGTGCCTAAAAATGTGTGTGCATGCTTGTGTATGTATATGTGTTTATTCTTGTGTATATGCATGTATGTATGTGTGTTTCTTAGAAGTTTCATAGGCTTCCATGGATTGTGGTAGAGAATTAAAGTTTGGGGAGTTTGTCTTCCTTCAGGCACACTTTGAGCTTCACGAATGAGGCAGCATAGCAGATCCTTTTCCCCAGGTCTGTGGGGTTCTATACAGGCAGATATCACTCTCTGACTGTGGAGACCCCCTCCATCCCAGAGGTGAGCAGTCTGCCTTCCCTGGGTCTGGGAGACCAAGCAGACAGAAACCCAGGAGAGACCTAACTAGGGCTCAAACTGGGATGATTTTGGCCACTGGGATGTGCTGGGCAGGAAGGGCACACAATGCAGGCCCTGAGACTGGGCAGGTGCTGCACCCTCTTAGACTCAGCTCAGCTACTTGTGAGGTAGATGAGCACTTGAACCCAGGGGATCAAGGCCAGCCTAGCACTCTAGCAAGCCTCTGTTTTAAAATATCAAATCAAATCAATCAATAAATAAATAAATAGCCAACCTGTGAGTCATTTAGAAATGACATACTTTCCACCAGGCCTGCCTTCATACTTAAGGAAATCCCCATGGTTGTGTCAATGAAATGAAATAATATTGACGTAAATTGTAACACACATGCCTAGGGCTGTATGGGGGGAAATGTGTTAAGAGTTGGTGAGGTACTGAGAACCAATTAGCGAAATGTAGGTCTCTCCTTTAAAGCATCCCTCAGGAACAAGGCTGCCAACACAGGCATTGATGTGAGAGCCCCTGCTGCACAGACCACTCCCTCTCCTCAACTTCCACGCCCTCTTATTTAAATATGCAAATGAAAATCTATTGAAGAAACTTCAATTCCAGTGTAGTAGACTTTAAACACGGAGGCGGTGGGGACGGTGAGTTAGAATAGATAGTAGAACGCCCATGAGTCGTGGTCTTTTTATAAATAATTACTTTTTACGTATATGTGTGTGGAAATCCATGTGCCAAGATAAACAGATAAACATCACACCCGTCATGTCACGTACAGAAAGTTGCCACCATTTAACTTTAACTGCAAATGTCGAAGCTACAAGCCATAATCCATAGAGGTTTACTGTTCAGAAAAATACCTAAAAAGGCCTGCTCAGCCATTGCTTCTAAATTAGTTGTTACGTAATATTAAATTTGGGCACAGGGTCTAATTAAGACATAACCCTGGTCCCTCACTCGGATTTCTAATCTAGCGTCATGACTTGCCTTGAATTGAAGTAAATGCAGACCCAATTAGATAAATACGGTCGTTATCACGATCTGATTATTAAGCAACAATTTCCAAGTCCTTTCGCAGAAGAAAATTTCATCTGGTTTTGTAAATATTGAAAGACAGCGGCGTGGTGGAAACTGTAGCCTAGGTGTAAAGGGGGGGGGGGGAGTCCTGTTTATTTTACTGCATTTTCCTTTGCATGGGAATTTCGTTTTGTGTGTCCTTGTCTCGGCTCGTTTTGTGCTGCTGTAATCAGATTTCCCCTCACCGGGTGATTTATAGTGAACGGAAATGGATGAGCTCATTTCTTGGATGGCCAGATGTACAAGGTGAGGAAGCTGGTACCGGGGAGGGCCTCATGCTGTGTCCTCGCCTGGGGGACTGCAGAGAGGCCAGAAACAGAGCGAAGGAGCCTGAAGGATGGGCTCGCTCTTCCCTGCAGAAGGGGGTGCCGTGTTCCAAGCACTTCCCAACATCCCACATGGGATCAGGCATGCCACACATGGCCTTTGTGGGCACACAGAAATAAGTGCTGATCTTTCTGATCTGGGTTGACCTGGACTAGACACAACATCGCTCTCTCCTGCCACATTCCAGGTGGGACGCAGAGTAGTTTCGATCCTGCGTGTCTTCTGAATGGCCGTGTGCTGAACGTTTGGTCCCCAGAATGGCACTGCTGGCAGGAGGTAGAAACTGTGAGCCTCAGAGCCTAATGGGGGAGCGCAGGCTGTCAGAGTGTGCCGTTGCTTTACCATGATGTGAGCCTGCGCTATGTCTCTGACTGGGCCGCTTCAGCTCACAAGAACAAGGTCGGTGACCATGGAGTGAAATCTTTGAAACCTTGCTTTACCTACGTGAATAGCTCAGTATTTTTGTCACAGTGGCAGAGGCCAAGGCTGGGTGGAATGCAGAAATCTTCTGACTTTCCTACTTAAAGGAGAGAGAATTGTCACCTGGCTGTCTGGGAGCAGGTGACCAATGCCAGTGTGGCAGAAGACAAGCATTAGGAGTGGCTTCATTTCTGGTTACTTTTCCTCCTGTTAACGGCAGAACCATCCTTATATCTGGGAAAGCAGGCCAGGCTTCCTCGCTTTCTGACTCTCGGTCATGTCTGTGTCCTCCTAATGGGTCTTACTTGCAGCTTCCCTTAAGGGCGAAGGCACTGGCTTAAATTCCCATCCGATCTCTCAGTCCTTACAAAAGCATGCCCCCTCTTCTGAGAAGCAGGTGCTCAGGGAGGGATCTCCCTGGTGGCCCTGTTCCGGTGGAGTCCCTTCTCCATCCTCACTTAGTGCACAGCCACATGACTGATTCCGGTGAGATTTGATGGCCAACAACCAGTCTGGCCTTAGTTTCCCTCTAGGTCTCCCGCCACGCATCTATGCTCTACCTAAGGCCTTGATGTGTACTCTGAAGTTGACACGCCTATCTCCATCGTAGACGATGTGATAAAGAACTCTGTCAAAGTCCAGAACATGTCCACATCCCCCAGACAAAACCCAGGGTTTTGGAAAGCCCAGTAGTGAGGGGAGGTTAATACCATCTCGGCTTGGTACCTGAGCTCTTTGTACCTGTACCACGGCCTCGTGAAGTCATAGTGACCGCAGTTCTCATATAGGTGGCAGTAAGAACAAGTTAAAAAGCCTTATCTGTGACAGGTCAAGTACTTGGCTTTCCAAGGAATGAATAAAATACAGTCCCAGAATAAAATTTTGAAGTGGCAAGGAAACAAAAGAAGTGAGATCTTGTAGAAGAGGAGCTATAGAACCCGAACCACTTTGAGTCATGCGCAAACATGTCTTTCAATGATTACCCATTTTTCCTTCGGAGAAATGGCCAGCATGTGTAAGCTTTGCTGGGGTCACAAGTGCGAAAGACTTACTCTCTTTTCTTAAGTTAAATGGAATTATGATGTACCATTCAACTAGAGTACTTAGAAACCACATATGCCAAATGTGGTGTGGGGGACGTGACAGTGACCCATTCCATCTATAAATGACAAAGTCTTAACGCAGTGCCACCGCTCACGAAGCCCACCAGACCCATCCGGGATTTCTCAGAGCCATGTTCCTCTGTGGCATCTCCCTTGGTGGCAAGACATGCCAGGCCTAAAATCTGACTGTGGTCCCAAGAAGCAGAACCAAGTGGCCTGGAGCATCACAGTCACGGTATTCAGAGCATGGAACCTGTTCTGGCGGGCCTTGGGTATGAGCCTGTCGTGGCTTGTGTGCTTGGAGAGTAGCAGGCGGACCTGGCCAGGCTCTCCATACAATACAGAGAAGTCTGCCATCTGCCATACATATCCTGGCCAGTTAGCTTTGCTCTAAACGTATCTGAAGACTGTCCTGTCAAGAGACCTTTCATGAGATATGTGGTTTTCTCCTGTGCTCCCTCAGTGTGAACTGAATGCATTGCCAGGTGCCACACACGGCAATGCTCTGAACAGAAAATGTGGAGGGTTGGCTTTCTGGCTGGAAGTAACAAAGCAGTCATTGATAAACAGAGTTCATCCCTATAAAGTCACATGGGGCATCCCATATAATGCTGCAGCCTACTCTGATCTGATTTTGAAGACAGAAGAAAGAACAGCTGAATGCCTGCATGTCCCCATTCTCAAATAAGACATCTCTGTACCCTGCAGAACCCCAGCCTCCATAGAAATAACTCTGGGTTCTACAGGACCTCAAGTCTCCAAGGAAACACCTCTGTACCTTGTAGAACCCCAGGCTCCAATGAGATGTCTCCAGCACATCAGTGTGCCCCACAGAGGGAAGCTGCTTCCTCTTGGAGTCTCTGATCCATGGGGTTATGTGTATCCCCACTGCATACACCATGTAGCTTTTCTTTGTTTTACTCCTTACTGAACTACGTGGGACCTGCTGTGTTCTCGTCTCTTCTGATTGGGAGTTCAGTCTTGCGCAGGGAGTAAGCAAGCGAACATGTTAAAGAGAGGACGTGATCTGAAAGGTTGTCACTTGCTTCGCGAAGTTCCAGCTTCTCCAGCTGAAGGCTCAGTGTTGAAGGAGCTGCTGGCTGCGTTCCTTCCACCCAGCTCCCGGCCGCCTGGCTAGCTTATGCCCCGAAATAACAACACACAAACTGTATTCATTTAAACACTGCCTGGGCCATTTGTATTCATGTATGTAGCACCCCAAGGTGCGCTTACCAGGAAGATTCTAGCCTACATCCATCCTGGGTCGGAGCTTCATTATGTCTTCCCGGGAGAGGGGAGCGTGGCGTCTGAGCTCACTTCCGCTTCCTCCCAGCATTCTATTCTGTTTACTCCACCCACCTATGTTCTAACCTATCAGGGCCAAGCAGATTCTTTATTAATTAACCAATGACCTTCCTCCATCAGCTCAGAGTCTGTGTCTAGCCACGGTGAAGGAGAAAAGGCAGAATGAACTCAGTGGTGCTGCCTTTTGCAAGCCCTTCATCGGCTGACTTTATCCTTTGGCTAGATGCGTGGAAACAGTTGTATTGTTACATGTGAAGACTGGACAGGCTAGGGTCAGCAATGTGCTGGAGGCCTCAGGCATGACCTTCAGTTCCAGGTGGCTAGAGAAGATGCTAAAGAAGATGAGAGCATTGAAGCATGGTTGCCTGGGAGGGAGGCAGATGAGAGATGGCAACGTGGTTACCCGGGAGGGAGACAGATGATAGACGGCAGTGTGGTTGCCTGGGAGGGAGGCACCTCCTTGTGTGTGTTTCTGTCTTCACCCCTGCACATTACCCCCAGAGTACTGCAGTTACAGGGGTGTGCCAGTATGTCCACCTTGTGCCTTTTTACAGGCAGGGGACCCTCTAGTTGGGTCTCTTTTGAGGATCTCCAGCACTGAAGGGACACTGGCCACCTGGTGCTAAGTATTCAGGTGTTCCTGTCACCTCCGGTTCTTCAAGAGTTTACCTGAAATGACAACTGTCTTCCTGATGTCCATAGACAAGCCTGGGGTGTCTCCTACTGTGCCTGTAGGCTTTGGCAGGTCCTGGCAAGGGGAGGTGACGCTTGTTTGTTTGTTTGTCTCGGCAAGGGGAGGTGGTGTTTGTTTGCTCAGCTTTCCTTTCACATTGAGGAGAGAATGCCTTGCTTTCCTCAGAGTCATTGGTAAAGTCTGTGTCACTCCCAGCTGATTAGTTTCTTTCCTATAATGAGTGAAGTGCTCTGATGTCGTGGTTGATGTTAACTCTCTTAATTATTGACTGTAAACACGGCTCTGAGGAATCTTTGGGTGCCATTGGGAATACTCAAAGCAGAGCCAGGTGGATCCCTGGGCCTTGCTGGCTACCCAATCCAGCCAAATCTAAAGGCTCCTGGTTCAGTGAGAGGGCTCCTTCTCACCACACCTGGTAGAAGGCATCTACCGTGGCTCGGTGCTGCTTGCCACCAGCCTTGACAATCTAAATTTGACCCCAGGTAACCACACAGTGGATGGAACAAGGGAGCAAATTTCCACAGGCCTGGGGTTTGGTTTGGGCACAGTAGAGGCTGACCACAGAAAGCGTGTGACGTAGTAAATTACAGTAATTCAGCGAGATTAAAGCCACGGAAAGCTGTTAGGAACGGAAGCCAGAGAGATCGGACTAGAACGCTGGGGCGCACGGGTCACTCAGCTGAGAAGAGCCTGGGCTGCAGTTGGTATCGGCTCACTGGTGATCAGAATGCTGGGGACCGGGGGTTTCTAGGCTGAGACGAACCGAGGCTGCAGTTGGTGTCTGCTCACTGGTGGATGTGCTCTTGATGATTAAGCGTGTGCTGCAAGTGTCCTGGGCTTGGGTTGGTGGCTCAGAGGTTAAGAGTTTATACTGTTTTCCCGGAGGGCCGTGTTCAGCTCCTGCACCCATACCAATGGTGGCACACATTGTCTATGTAGCTCCAGGTTCGGGAAGGTTCTGACGTCTCTGGCTTTCGTAGTCATACGTACTCCCATGCACAGTCCCACACAGACACACAAAGATATAGTTAGAAATACAAAAACTTAATCCTAGAAAAGGTATTCTCTGGACTGTTGCGATCTTGCATTGTTAGTTAAATGTTCACCCCCTGTTTCAGCATCCAGAAACCAACGATAGTGGGTGGCCTTGACATCACAGCAGCGAGCACTTGTAGAACTAACAGGCAGTGTTTTGGCAGAATGAAGGACAACTCGGTTTATTATAGATGCTTCTGGATTTGTAAACAAACTCACAAATTTAAAATGTTTCAACTTCCAAGTTGTAAGTGTTCCTCTTAGCGTTTACAGTGGATGATCTTGTCCTGCTTCTTTCCTCTGCATAGTGCCACTTTCTGCATGAAAGAACCGTGTTTCCTTGATGGATTTTGTTGTCAGTCAGGCACAATGGGAGTTACCGGTGTTCAGTTACTGACTCCCAGTCCCAAAGAGAATCACACTTTCTGTGAATTCTCTTTGGAAATGAGACCATCATAACCCAGTTCCCTCAAATCAGTGACAATGACAGATGTCATGATCCTTCAGCGGCCATGACAAAGTGACACTAATGAAGAACTTCCCTGAATGAATATCGATTGGGGAATTACAACCTGGGGTTAAATGGGAAACAAAACATCTTCAGGTCAGGACAGAGATGCAGCGCTACAATGAGCGTCCTTTGATTTGGAGCTTAGCGGTGTGTTGTTTCATCCCTAATGGTCAGTCATCCGTCAACACTCAGGGAACAGAATCCTGGCTCTGATGGCACCAGGTCTTAGTTTGCCGCAGTCACTCATGAGAGACACAAAAGCATGCTGCCATGGGTGCATGGATATTTCCTCCCATTAGGAGACTTGTCAGTACTTCTTTAAACAAGCAGCTTGTGGTTAGCCGTTTTAGGAGCAGATAGGAACAGCTGATGATCAGATCGAAGCCAAAATATTTAACATTTCCACCTTCTTGCTATTGATCTGGGAGAGGATTTTGATTTTATAAATAAAAAAATAGTGATAAGACGGGTGCCTGCCAAGTCTGTGATGTTCAGTTATGACTACTTCAGCACTTAGTTACAAATGGGTTTTCAGGGTTGGGCCATGCTGCACACTGGGCTTGTGGGTGGGTCCCATGTGGACTAGATAAACACTGATACACCAACTGCTGCTTAACAGTCTACATGAGCAAAAGGAATAAAAGCAAGTATTGGCTACCTCCCCAACACATTCAAGGAAGACTCACTGGAACAGCTGAGGTAGGGGTAGAGCTTCTTGGGGATGCAATAATTCCGTTGACAGCTGAGAGGTGAAGTTATCTGTCGTGTTCAGTGTCCTACTGTGACCATGGCAACTCTCTAAAAGAAGACATTCAGTTGGGGACTTCCTTACAGTCTCAGAGCTGTAGTCAACAGTCATCATTGCTAGAATTGGGCAGCATGGAGACGTGGTGCTGAAGGAGCAGCTGAGAGTTTCACGGCCAGATCCCCCCCCCCACTCCCCGCAGTAGGAAGCATGTCAGCATGGAGGGGCAGTGCTGGAGGAGTAGCTGAGAGTTCCACATCTGGATCCCCGGCAGTAGGAAGTATGGCAGCGTGGAGACGCAGTGCTGGAGGATCCCCAGGCAATAGGAGAGAGGGTTAACCACTGGGCCTGGACTGAAAATCTCAAAGCCACTCTCCAGTGGTACACTTCCTAAGTCTTTCAAATAGCGCCACTCCCTAGCAATCATTCAAATCTAACCTATGAGGGCCAATCTTATCCATACCACCACAATATTGATGGGCAAAGGACAGGGATGAGGGGGACACCTTGAGATATAGTTGAGAGGGATGAGGGGACACTTCAGATATAGAAGTAACAGGGAACACAAGGACGTCTCCAGTCCCCAGAAAGGCTATGAAGCATAAGGATTAGAGGGCAAAGCGTGAACACCTGATCAGTAGTTTTTCCGACAGGGAGAAGACCACCAGGGCAGTCAGAACTCAGGAACGATTAAAGAACCATTGGGTTTATGCTCAGAACAAAATGAGGTCCCGGGAATGGTAGGTAGGAGTTTCATATGCTGACCGGCATCTTAAAAGGCCCACTGAGGACCAGAGAAAGGGGTTGAAGCAGAGTGTCGTCACTGTGCACTGGGCATGGCTCTCCTCAATCTGTGCATTCTAAAGTTAAATTTATGGAGTTTTTGAAGAGCCGAGATTTAATTTTGCTGAAGTCCAGTTTCTTTTTTCTTTTTGATAGATTAGTCTTTTGGCCTCTTATTTAAAAACACATCATTGTTTTTCTCTTCTAGAAGTTATGCATTTAGTTCAGTAATCCATTTGAACTAATTTTGTATGTAATGCAAAGCATAGGTAGGCGTAATGATGGTTATTATTCTTTGGCTGTGGATATCTAGGCTTTTAGCATCACTTACTGAAGAAATTATCCACAGCGTTGTTTTTTAAGTTTCTAAAATACTAAGTGATGGGACTCCGCCCCTTTCTTCTTTAACCCTTTTGTTTCTGGGCTGCTTGATGGACCCCTGTAGCTTCAGAGCAAGCCCCACTTGCAGGTTTTGGCCCTGCACGGTTGTTGTTCTAAGTTATTTTCTAGATGAAAAGTGCTTTGTGTTCCCACTGAATTCGCGGAGCAATGTCTCCCTCTCTACCAGCTACCATGCTGGGAGAGTTAGCATCTTTATATCCAGCTGTGGCTGTGCAAACAGCACCTTCCTTCATTTGTTGAAGCCTTTTTCATTTTCTCCCCACCGTGCTTCTAGTTCCAGTGTGTGCGCTCTCCTTCAGAGTAGAGAGATGTGTGCCTTGATGATATTGTAAATCGTGCTGCTGTGTAAGCTTGCATTTCTAGCATAAAGCAATACAGTTAATTTTCTTTTTTGGTTTCTCGACACAGGGTTTCTCTAGCTTTGGAGCCTGTCCTGGAACTAGCTCTTGCAAACCAGGCTGGCCTCAAACTCACAGAGATCCGCCTGCCTCTGCCTCCTGAGTGCTGGGATTAAAGGTGTGTGCCACCACCACCTGGCTCCAGTTGGTTTTCATATGTTGGCCTTGTACCCTGTCATTTAATTAATACATTTTCCTACCAGTTTTGGTAAATTAGCACCATTTTACTTCCTACAGTCTAATCTCTGTGCCAACCATGTCTTTATTTTGAGTATGCTGTTTTACTGGCTAGAATTCCTAGTATTCAAGGTCAACAGAAGTAACAAGGGCAGCAGCTGTGCATCCTTTGTGACCTTAGAGGAAAGTGTCAAGTACAAAGGTAACTATTAAGTTATAAGAATTATACATATGTGGGTGTCCTAGTTAAGACTCCTATGGTATAATTAAACACTGTAACCCAAAAGCAAGTTGAGGATGAAAGGGTTTATTTGGCTTAGACTTCCACATCTAAGTTTGTCACTAGTGGAAGTCAGGACAAGGAGCTGAGACACAGCAAGGACCTCAAGGCAGGAGCTGATGCAGAGACCTTTGAGGGGTGATGCTTACTGGCTTGTTTATCATGACTTGCTCAACCAGCTTTCTTATAGAACCCAGGCCTTCACAATGGACTGATCACTAATTAAGAAAATGCCCTACAGGCCTGCCTACAGCCAGGTCTTAAGGAAGCGTTTTCTCCATTGAGGTTCCCTTATTTCAGATAACTCTAGCTTGAGTTAACTTGGAATAAAACTAGCCAGCACAATGATTAAGCAGTTTCTATTCTCTTTCTAGGTTCCAGACAGCGGCTTGTTTTTTAAGGCCAAGAATAGATGGCTTTTGTCAGATCCTTCCCTGTATCTGCAACAGAAGGATTTATATGCTATTTAGTAGCTTAGGATCAGATAATCTTTCTACAACAGAAGGAAGGCAAACGGAGTATGTATGAAGATCCCTGAAACTAAAAGATGTTTTATGTTCTCATGAATTACACGAGCCTTTGATTTTGTTAGTGACCACCCTAGTTCTCTGAGCAGAGTGTGTGGTGCCTGGTCACGAGACTCAGTGTTCCCTTGTTACCAAACTGATGCAAAGGAAGTGAACCACTCAAAATTCAGGTCCTTGCAAGAAGCACTGCTCTCTACCAAAACCATGGGGACATATATTTATGGAAACTCCATTTTGGCAAGGTGGGTAGCCACAGGCTATCCCAGCAGAGATGGCACAGAGGGTTTTACAGAGGTGAATGTCAAGTCCTGAATGATGAAGATTATTACTGTATCTTACATTGACTTTATGTCTAAGCCACTGGCCAAAGCAGGTTCTTTATTAACTAATGGTAATAAAACATATTCATAACATACAGAGGGGAATCCCACATCATCTCCCCATTTTTGTCTAAATAAAAATGAAGGTTTTATACTATCTCCTGTTTTATCTTTGTGAGTCTAAAGTTTCATACCTAATTTATTCTTTATCATAACTAAGGAAAACTATAACTATCTAGTCTTCAACTCCATCAAAGACCCAAGAAGGATATAATATTACCTAAGTAAACAGGAAGTGCATTGTAAGCAACTTCAAAAACTCTAGAATTGACAAAGCTATATCACTGCCTGGACAGACACCCATAGTTCTTCTGTGATGTTGGGGCATCCATCTTCAGCCTAAAGGCCTGTAGTGTCTGGCAGACTTTTCCATGAAGCAGGAAATTTCAAAAACAGTTCCACCTATATTGGCAGTTTGTCAGGCACTTTCTTCTGTGTCCTGCAGAATGTCTGGCAGATGCTATCATGAAACAGGGACTCCTAAGGATTGTCTCACCTTCTTTTGGCAAGTTTAGTAGTCAATTTTCTGTGGGTGCCGCAGGTCCAGTTCATACATCATACCATCAAACAGTCCAGGCAAGGGCAGTTTCTTGCCCAAATGGCTAGCAAACTCCATAAGGAGCACTTAATGAAATAAAATGCTCTCTCTGCTGCCCCTGCCTCTCTCTGCCCCTGCAATTGCTCCCCTTGTGTCAGGCTGGTTTCCCAGCTGTCCTCAGCAGGCATTTCCAAGCCTGGCCTCTCCCAACCAGAACTGCCTAGTTATCTGTGTCCCTCCTGGCCCCTGCTGACTTTCTCCACGTGCTCACTCCTTGTGATGAGACCTGGGATGCACCTGCAGAGCCTCCCCAGCAGGGTGATCGGTGTGGGGGGTGAAGATGGCCCATGTAGCTCAGGGTCTGTCACAAGCATGGAGGAAGTGATGAGCCGCATTGTAGCAGTAGCCCACCACTGTGGTGAATCTTCTTCAGAGAAGACCTTGCTACATCAGGGTGTGTGTAGAGGGTGAATGGCTGGGTAGTGTGGTGGGCTTCTACGAGAGACGCCATCAGCGGGACTGACACTGACCAAGAAGGGAGAGCAGATTTGGAAACCCATTCCTTCCCCCATGCTGGATTATCTCGCTCAGCCTTGAATGCGGCAAGTGGGGGGCTTGCTCCTGCCTCCACTTGATGTGCTTGCTTTGTTCAAGCCCATGGGAGGCCTGTCCCTCTCTGAATTGAGACAGAGGAGAAGTAGACAGGAAGGGGGTAGATGGGAATTTGGGAGCACGGGTGGTGAGAACAGAGGGGAATCTTCGGTCAATATGTAAAAATGAAAAGAAGTTCTTTTAAAAAAAGAAGGGAAAACCAAGTCAGGCCTTTAAACATTGTAGTAAAGGTATTTTCTTCTAAACCAACTGCCTTTGGGGTTTCCTCCTTTCTATGGTGCACTAACTATTACAGATGCACCGCTTTGAGATGATTTCAAGGACTGTGCCTATTCCAAGCTTGGCCAGCGTTTCCACCCTGTTGTTTGTTTTTATTTTGTTTTGGCTTTTGGCGGCTGAATCAGTTCTGAATCATCTGCCCGTATCCCAGAGACCACCAGGCAGAATCTAGCCTGAGGAGAATGGTCACCCTGGCTGTCTCAGGAGAACTAGGCTGCATGGGTCTAAGTCTTCTTCAAGGGAAGGATGCTTCAGGAGAAAAAAAATTCTATTTTGTCTCTCAAAATATCACAGGGTGTTGATGCTCAGAGGTTCAAAGCCTTACAAGAGCAAATACTTTTTACAAAGCATCCACTCAAACATGTACTCTCTAGTAGGGGCTGGAAGAGCTTTCTCTTTAAAGAGACAGAGAGCGAACACTTGTTCGTTCTGTGTCATCCATTCTCTGCTGCTCTCCTAGTCCAGAAGCAGCCAGAACGGTGGTGGGCATGGCTGAATTCCATGACGAAACTCTGCAGAAATGATGGGTAGGCTCATTTTGACCCTCCGGCTGTGGTTTGCTCGTTCTGCAATGACAAGAAGAGGCAGAAAGAAAAGGAATGTGTATTAGAGAGTCACAGAGGAATACAGCTTCTCAACTCAGAATACACTTATTTGGGATACTCTTTGAGACTTGGTAGCATTTTACTTCAGCAAAGAGTGGAAAGTAATATATATATATATATGTATGTATATATATATATACACATACATATATATGTGTGTGTATATATATACATATATATAATCAGTACATAATAGATAATAAATAATATATGTGTGTGTGTGTGTGTGTGTGTATTCTGAGATATGTTTATTAGAATGTGCTTTGTGGTTGAGAATTATGTCAGAAAGGTCCCGAGTCTTGTTGCTATGACAGGAAAGCTCAGTCATCAGGTTGGTGGATGGCTCTGTCCCCCAGTCACCTGGGATTTAGTTTTCTTCCATGTTTTGGTCCAGCATGCTCAAGGGCATTTCCATGTTTTACATATTGAAATCGAGGCAACTGTCTGTCCATCTGGGCTTGTCTTAGTATAAGGAAAGAGAGACTGATCGCTCAGCCACAGATACTACATGAGCAACCAATGGGCTATTGGTGAAAATCGAGTTATCTTGCCACACTGTGCTGCGTGGGGGACACAGAAGTCGACTCAGTCTGAGATGCCGCAAACCCAGACCCTTTGGAAAGGGGATATTCTGAGGAATGGCTGGTGATACCAGCTGAGGCAGTAAACCCTGAGAGCCATTTGGATGGAAGGCAAGAGAGCGGCTGTGCTGTGTCACTGGCTCTTGGTGCAGGTGTAACAGATCTTGGTTGAAGGAGGGAACATTTCTCCTGACACCATTGCAACGCCAAGGTTTTAACAATTACCTACTGCCCCCAAACTTAGCTATATAACTCACATTGAGACCTTATCATTTCTGAGAGTCAGGAAGTCATGAGTAGCTCAGCTCTCTGTCAGTAGTTCACGGTGTCTCAAGAAGCCAAGGTCAAGACTTTGTAGGATCAACTGACAGACTACCTCCGAGTTTACTCATACAAATGTGAGCCTACGGCTTCCGTTTGAGTGGACATTCCCCAGAGTGGCTAGGCTTGCTGTCAACACGACACCCCTCAGAGCGATGCTGAGGAAGGTAAAATCAGGCTCACGGGGCGCTACGGTCAACAACTGTAACCGAATCTCAGAAGTGATATATATCTTCGCTTTTGTGGGATTGCTGCAAAGTCCAGTCTTAACACAGTGGAGGAAGACACCAGGGGCCCTCCTTCTGTTGCCAGTCTGAGAGCTGTCAAAGGGCATCACACATTGCCTGCTGTCCTCAGCCTGGACTAGACTACCCTGAGGAACGTCAGTGCTATAATGAGCCAAACATGTGACCTGTGAGATTTTCTCAGACCAAACTGCTTGTGGCTTATTGAAGTCAATGAGAAAAAAAAATCTTATTTTGTAATCTTGGGACTTCTTGGAGTCTTTAACCACTGGCTTTCCTTATAAATCTAAGTAGGAATGGGACACATAACAGGACATCTGTCTCACACCTACTGGACCTCTGGGTGTTTTTCATGGAACATCAGTTAATAATGTGCCGAGAAAGAATGGCATCCCGGTATAAGAAGGCAGACACCCCAGAGGAGCACAGCTTACCATGTTATACTGGTAAGAGCACAATAATCATCCGGCGTGCCAAAACTGGACGTGGATCCGTTAGTGGCGGAGTGAGTGTGGCGCTGGCTGTGGCATGGCTGAAATCTCCTGCAAGGGAACATTTCCACCTCACCTCATATCCTGTCCTTCCATCATAGAACGCAGATATTATAAACGCTAGCTTGTAACATCTGAGCCGTTGCATGGCCCCGCCCTGTGCCTCCTGCAATTAGCCATGGCGTAGACAACGCCTCCGTGAAGTTTAAGTTCATCTCAAAGGCCTGGCTTGTGAGAGACCTTTCATGTAAAAGCTGCATATTCACGGAAGCCCTTGAATTATGAAGATGTTTACAGTAAGAGGGGAGACAGAAATCAAAGGCATGACAAGTGCTTATGAACAGCAGCTTAATCACGGTAAGAAGTAGGAGCTAGGCTTCAGGGAGCTTAAGTGCCCTGAACCTGGAGCCACAGTGTGCCTTACTGACATAGGAGTCTGCTGGACTGTGACCTCTGAGGTGAACCAACGGGAACATTGTAAACACAGGGTGCACATTCTCATAGCTCTGTGTCTACGGACATTAGAAGTTCCCAGATTCGCCATGTCTAAATCCCAGCTACTGACTGATTCGGTTACTGTTCAGTCTTTTTTTTTTTTAAATTCTCTCATACATTATTACATCCTGACTGTAGTTTCCTCTCCCTCCCCTCCCCTCCCCTCCCCTGGATCCACCCCATCTCAATCTCCCTTCAGGAAAGGACAGGCCTCCCAGAGACATCAACCAAGCACAGCATAACAGACTACCACAAGACCAGGCACATACCACTGCATCAGGACTGAAGAAGACAACCCAGTAGGAGGATAAAGATCCTGTAAGCAGGCAAAAGAGTCTGAGACAGGCCCTGCTCTCTCTTTTAGGAGAGAACCATGAGAGAACCAAGTTATTCAGCCTTAACATATATTCTGAGGACCTAGGTCAGACCCCTACAGCTTCCCTAATCTCTTCAAGCTTCCATGAGTTCTGGTCAGTTGATTCTGTGGGCCCTGTTGTCATGGTGTCCATGACCTCCCTGGTTCTTCTGATCCTTCCTCCTGCTGCCCAGCAGGACTCCTGAGCTCTGCTTAATATTTGGCTGTGGGTTTCTGTATCCACTCCCATCAGTCTCTGGATGAAGTCAATCCTGTTAGACTCTGATCCCAGCACTGTCTGCATTCAGAATAAGCTGTAGGTTGAAGGTTTTGGGGCTGGGTTGGTGTCTTAGTTAGGGTTGTTAATGCTGTGAGGTGACCCTATGACCCCAGCAACTTTTATGAAGGGAATATTTAATTAGGTGGCTTATAGTTTCAGAAGTTACATCTGTTAATATCATGGTGTGACATGGTGGCTTACAGGCAGACATAGTAGTGGAGAAGGACCTGAGATTCCTACATCTTGATCTAAAAGCAACAGGAAGTGAACTGAGACACTGGGCGTGGCTTGAGCATATACGAGCCCTCAGAGCCCACCTCCACAGTGGGCATACTTCCTCTGAGAAGACCACACATATTCCAACAAAGACACACCTCCTAGTAGTGCTACTATCTGTGACCTTATGGGGGCAAATGCATTCAAACTTGATGTGGGAGTGTCTTCTGTTTTGTATTGATTTCATTGGTTAATAAAGAAACTGCCTTGGCCATTTGATAGGCCAGCCTTTAGGTGACTGGAGTAGACAGAACAGAATGCTGGGAGGAAGAGGGAAGTGAGGCAATCGCCATGCCTCTCCTCTCTCGGCCAGATGCCATGGATCCAGCCTCCAGATCAGATATGCTGAATCTTTCCCGGTAAGCCACCACCTCATGGTGCTTCACAGATTATTATAAATGGCTTAAGCAAGATATGAGAGTTAGCCAAGAAGAGGTTAGATATAATGGGCCAAGCAGTATTTAAATGAATACAGTTTGTGTGTTGTTATTTCGGGGCATAAGCTAGCCAGGCGGCTGGGAGCTGGGTGGCAGGAACACAGCCCACATCTCCAACTACACAAACTATCATAATCCCTCCTCTCGCCTGGTCCTTGTTCCCCGTTACTAGGAGTCTTTTCTAGGGTTACTCTTGTAGAGTCCATGGAACCGGCCCTCAGCCACACATTTCTTTAAATGAAATGGGGGGGGGGCAATCCAGAAATGAATAATGGATAAGATCCCTATTCATGGAGCTGCCGCCCAGAGTGAGGTGAGTCTCAGGCGTCAGAAGATGGTATCACTCACTACCACATGTGGAGGGCTCTTTCCAAAAGGCTGGGGAGAGAGCAGACAGTGTCCAGCCCCGCGAGAAGTCAGAGCCATAGAAACAACTTCATCTTGTTTCCTTGACGAAGTCTGGAAAGGCAGTTCCTGGAAGGAGATGGAGTAAAGAGAATGTCACGGAAGTGGACTTGACGTCCCCTTTTGTAAAGAATAACAAATGATCATCAACTGTGCCTCGTTCTTCTTTACGTTGTTCAAGTTCTTTCCTACTATCATGTGCCATTGCGGGCGGGCCTCTGCACAAGTGGATACAAAGTAATTTATATTGTGCAGTTAAGAAGACAATTAGAGCGAGTCACCCCATATTCCTAGATGGCTTTTGAAAACCAGAGATGCTTGGAGGAGAGTGAGAGCCACGGTCAGAATGACCTATTCAATAATATAACCTGAGACATGGTACTTCTAATCACAGAATGGTCGGCTGAGAGCTTGCTGTTGATTGGCGGGACCCACACAGCCCTCGTCCTGCCATGTCTCCTCACTGCCTGCTGCACAACACTGGTTACACAGATTAAAATATAATTTGACCTTAATTTCAACTACTGTAATTTTTAAGAATTGCAACTTACATTCCTGCTGTTAAGCAAGAAGGGAGTACATCGGAGTTCATCAGACCATGGCTACTAATTTTTTTAAGCTATTTATTTTGAGCCTACTATAGATTGGGTAGGAATCTATAGTAGGCTCAAAAAATCTAGTATGGGATTTCCTGGGTCATCTTTGCCCTGTTGCTTTATGTGGGAAAATGACAACCGAAACTTAAATCTGGAGCGTGTTCAGCTGTGCTTCGTGGGCTTTAGTCAGATTTTGCATTTTATACACACCCGTTTGCCTATATAGCTGCGGCTCTGCATGTTTTGATTGCACACGTTGGTGCCAGTATTCACTGCCACAGTGAAGAAGTCAAGTCCCAGCAGTCCCAGGAAGAGCATCTGCACTGTTCTTGGGCAGTCACACGAATGTCCACCAAGGTGTCCCCGGGAATACGTCGCAGGGTCCAGTCATACACCATAGAAACCCCAACAATGCACTTCTGCCCTGGTCCCAGCTCTTTGGATATGCCCAGGGCATCTATATCTAGGGCTGGTTCTGCCTTCTTCCCAGATTATAGTTCAAGATCCAAATGCCCCATAGCATAGCCGCTCACTGGTATGTGTCTGTTACGAAAGTCTATCCTGGTTTTGTTCCTTGGAAATTTAATTTTATTCTTACTGTTGAACAAGCTTGGCTGATTTCAGGTTAGGTAGGAAAAGCAGTCCTTCAGATACTTAGTGTTAATTTTCAATTGGGTAAATGGACTATTTCTAATTCAGTGGTGGGCAAGATGGCAAGTAACTCTCCCTACAGGCTGGGTGGGCCTGGGCTGATAGAAGTGCTACCAGAGCTAGGCCTAGTAGTGTAAGGATGGTACGAAGAAATTGGGCTCACTCACAAGAATGGACCTGTGCATAGTCCATGAGACCCAAGCTAGACTGGAAATGGGAAGATGGGGAGGAAGGGATTTGGGTCACTCACCAGGCCTGACGGATTCCTGATGGAGGAGGATCATCTTTCTATTTGTTGTTTCATTGGTTAAGTAATAAAAAAAACTGCTTGGCCTCTGATAGGACAGAAAATTAGGTAGGTGGAGTAGACAGAACAGAATGCTGGGAGAAAGAAGTGAGTCGCCATGATTCTCCCACTCCAGACAGACGCAGGTTACGATCTATCCTGGTAAGCCAGCTCGTGGTGCTACACAGAATATTAGAAATGGGTTAGATCAATAGGTAAGAGCTAGCCAATAAGAGGCTAGAGCTAATGGGCCAAGCAGTGTTTAAAAGAATACAGTTTCCGTGTAATTATTTCGGGTATAAAGCTAGCCGTGCGGGCGGCTGGGTGCCAGGAACATAGCCCGCCACTCCTATCACAACAGACTCCCAGGCTGGGCTAGGCCTCTTTGATGGTATAAGAACAGTTCTGGCATGTGGGCATCTGACACACTCACCTGCGTGGGTTTTGGCATAAGCTGTGTGGCCCCCAAAATCCTGAAATAGGCAGGTGAAGTTCTGGGTTTTTTATCAGCCTGTCCCTGGATAAGTAGCCCGCATGTTCAGTCACAGTTGGAACCCATTCATTCCAAAGTTCTCATTTATCTATTCCTATGCCTTTGCTTTGCAAATTAAGTCTTTAGCACATGAACTTCAGAAGACTTAGAGTCAAAATATACTGAACCCTGTGCCCCTCCTCAGCAGGATGAGGTCAGTGACAGCTGGACTCAGTAATATAAGACAAAGAGACCCCTCTACTTCTTCCCATAGTGTTTCAAGGATAAACCCCATACAGTACCCCTGTTGGTCCAATTTGTTACAAATTATGTCCTCCAACCAAAGCAAACAGTGCAATAATATGTACTGTACATGTATTTAGAGGGTATATTTAAAACAAACAAACAAAAGAGAGGGGCATATCTACAAAAATGGAAGTATCATTTTTATACTTACATTTAAAAATGAGTTGAACACATACTCATACACAACACACACACACACACACACACACCATAGGGCCAAAGGACAGAGCTTGCCCTCTTCTTTTTCCTTTGTAGGAGAGCACAGGCCCAGTGGAGAAGATTGAAGAGGCTGTGGGAAATTGAAAAAGCCTGAGAATTCTCCCAGTAAGGATAATCAGGGTTTGACTTGGGTTTCCATGGAGACAGAACATAACTCATTACTGCCCTACAGACTAGATCATCTGCCTTCTGATGTGCAGACTGGTGCTTCCTCTCCTTGGCTACGGTCCACAGTTGTGAGAGCAGAATGTTGGTTGAGGAGAGACTTCTCAAGAAAGAAAAAAAGAGTCAAGAGATTATGGAAATCCTGCATTGTGCCCCCTCTTTGGTAGCTGATGTAATTTGTTGGGGTGGAGATTATATCGTGTTGGTAATATTGCCCTGCCTTTCATTCCAACCTCCTCTCTCTTCCCTCATATTTGCCCCGAGGGTTTTGCCTTGGACATCTGATCCTGGCAGATGCCCAGCAAGCAGCCCACTTCTCTCTAGGAGGCCTGTTCTAAAAATTCAAGGTCTTTCAGTGATCACAGGTTTCTGTGGTGCCCAGTCTCCAGTGCCAAATCTACGATTCAAATCTTCCTTCTGTGGGAGCTGAGCTCTCAGATGTGAGTGTGTGGAGATGTTTTCTTTTTTGCCTGATATAGCCACCTTATCTGAAGGATGGTGCACAGCAATAAGGTAGCTGACCCTTCATAATCTGCGACTAATAATTGAAAACCACATTTAACTTCACTTGACGTCACTGCTGCTCTAGAAAAAAAAAACAACAAAGTTTCCTGGCAAATACATTGTTATAGCTTACTGAATATGTAAAAATTCTCTAAAATTCAGAGGTCTGGAGAGATAGCTCAGTGGCTAAGAGCTCTGGCTGCCCTTACAGAGGGTGCCAATTCCATTCCCAGGACCCACATGGTGGTTCACAACTGTCTGCAACTCCAGTCCACGCATCCAAGGCCCTCTTCTGGAATATGAGGGCACAAAGCCTCCATGTGATACATAGACATACATATAGGTAAAATACATAAAAACAAACATGCAAACAGACGATAGATAGATAGATAGATAGATAGATAGATAGATAGATAGATAGGTAATAGATAGAGAGATAGATAGATAGATAGATAGATAGATAGATAGATAGATAGATGATAATGGATCAATCGTTGATAGATTGATAGATGATAGAGATGATGGATAGATAGATAGACAGATAGATAGACAGATAGATAGA
This sequence comes from Microtus pennsylvanicus, assembly GCF_037038515.1. Classification (NCBI taxonomy): domain Eukaryota; kingdom Metazoa; phylum Chordata; class Mammalia; order Rodentia; family Cricetidae; genus Microtus; species Microtus pennsylvanicus. Next base: position 12,788,754 of record NC_134596.1, read on the forward strand.
CAGACAGACAGACAGACAGACAGACAGACAGATAGATAGATAGATAGATAGAGGTTTGGTTACTGGCCCTGGTTCATTCCCTAGCATAGAAATAAATAAAGTAAATAAAGAAGTAAGCGTAATGCCAGTCACTAAGTGAGAAATGCAAAATACTGACCAACATGTAAAATAGATCCATGCTGTACCATCTATGGCAGCCTGTTAATATTATGACGGTAGCCAGTATACCTACATAATAAGCTGACATACAGTCTTTTTTGCCTTTGTCTTTGATGATCCATATTGGTTGACAATTTGACAAGATTTAGCATCACCTAGGAGACAAAGTGCTAGGCGTATCTAGGAGGGATATCTCACTTGCGTTATTGAAGGTGGGACGAACCACCTCAACAGCCAAAGAAATAAAGATAAGGAGAAATCAGGCTGAGCTTGAGGAGTGTCCCTCTGTCCTTCCTGACTGGGGATGCAATGTTAGCAGCCGTGTTGAGCTCCTGTGTTGAGACTGTCAGTCAAAATAAGCCCCTCCTCCCCCAAATCACCTTTCCTCGGGGTACTTTATCATGGAAATGGAAAAAATTGCTAAAACTATTTCCTTCTTGATTGACATATGTTCATTGTGAAAACTACTGTTTGGTTATACTTTCCACATATGTCTTTCATGGTGTTGATTGTATTTCCTCCGATTGCCCTCTTTTGTCCCTGATTCCTGCTGATTCCAGTTCTCTTTCCAAAGAGTCTCCTTCTTTCCTTCAAACCATGTGTGTACATATATGTGTATACATGAACATTTGAATATTCAGGTCCAGTGTCTACATAGTAAGTGAAACATAACATTTATCCTCATGAATATGGCGTATTTTGAGTAGCAGAGTGATTTCCAGTTTGATATCCATTTTCCTAGATATCAGGACCTAGCTCACTGAATAATTCTCTACTGTGTACAAATGCAACATTTTTCTTTGCGTTTATCTCTTGGTGGGCACAGGAACTGACTTCCCAACTTGGCTCTCGCGAGTAGCGCCGCGGTAATTATGCGCGTGCAGGTGACTGTCTCACGTGGTCACTGCTCTTCCGGCGAGTATATACCTAGCGGTGGTAGAGCTGTATGCTATTTACAGCAGTTCTAGTTTTAGGGTTAGTGGCATTTCTAACTTACCAGCGGTGAAAACTGATGTGATTTCCCTTACCTCCTGCCCAACACTTGCTGTTGTTCATTTCTTGTGTGTCTGTGGACGTGTGTGTGTGTGTGTGTGTGTGTGTGTGTGTGTGTGTCTGTGTCTGTGTCGTTTGCTCGCTTGCAGGCATACCTGCTAATGGATGCATGTGCAGAAGCCAGATGAAGATATTATATATCATCCTTTTTGTTCTTCTCATTTCCTGGAGGCAAGTTGGTTGCATTAAACTTAAAGCTTTCTCTGTCAGCTAGGGTGGCTGTCCAGCTAGCTCTTGAGATCTCCCAATCTCCACCCCTGCCACCCGGTACCAGTTATGGCAGTGTTCAGTTCAGCCTGCCCCCCTTGTCTATGTGGGTTTAGGGGAGTTTGAATTCAGACCCTTGTGTTTGCACATCAAGTGTTTTGATTCAGTGAGTCATCTCTCTAGCTCCTGTGGTTTGTTTTCTTGATGATAGCTATTCTGATTATGGTAAGTGGTACCTCAATGTACTTCGCCTTTTCTCTTATTTAAATTTAGATATTCCATTTTTATTAGTATACAAAGTAATGGGCTTCCTGATGGCCTTGCCATTTACGTTCAGTAATGGACTTTAATCTTATGTACTTCTGCATTACCCTGTGACTCGGATTCAACCTTATCCTGCTTCCAAAGATAGAATCATCCTCTTGTCTGATGAAGACGGTGCATGAGAGAACATGGCTTCCGTCATCTGTGCCTTCACAGGCAGATGGGTTCTCATTTGGCATAAAGCACATTGTACTCAACGTTCTGTCTCACTTGTGAAGCGGTGATTCCTACCTCTGTCCATTGCTACATTCATTATGCATTTTGTGAGTTGTGTGTTAGGGTGTCTAGGAGTGTTTGGGTACTGAGGATAACCCTCGCTCACCTTTCCAAAAGCTACACAGTGTTTAAACTGTGGTGAAGCTATGATAACCATTTGATGTAATAAATTAGTGTAGTTGTAATAAATTAGTTTAGAATCTTGCTGTTTTAGAAATAACCCATTAAAGTAAGTAGTCATTGGAGATTACAGAACATAAAACTATTCTTGTCCCTACATACAAGGTAGAATTGCAGGAAAAAAAAAATGAAATTTGAATATGGCTTTCACACACTCAGCAAGGATTTCCTAAAATTTTGATGAGATAGAAGTAAGGTGGGTGGAACTTCGAGCTCTGATACGGAGCATGGGACTTAATAATGCACACCGCTATTATGCTTGTTTTACATAGGCAGAGAAGATAGTCACTCTTCCGGTCACAACCTGTGTGATAACTCCCCCTGCCTAAGCCTATTCAAACTTGGTGTGTTCTATTCCTTTCTTGGGTTAGTGTTCGTGGTTTCCTGTCCTCCTGCCAGAGACACTGTTCCATCAGCTGAGACTTGGGTAGCAAAGGAGACAAAAGGAAGTCACTGTTAATACTGAGTGTGTAAGACAGCTGTGGTAACAAAATCTGCATGGCCTTAGAGAGTGAGGTTGGAGTTACAACTTTGTAATAACTAGAAGCATCAAGTGTAAATGGCTGTAAGTAGTGTTGATACAAAGGGAGAGAGAGAGAGAGAGAGAGAGAGAGAGAGAGAGAGAGAGAGAGAGAGAGAGCGCACTCACCTCAAAGGGAATAAGATATAGTTTATTCTAGAGCCAGATTTGAATGACCATGGCCAGAAGTACAGATTTCGTTTCCCCAAATTCCATGTTCCAAAGTGGAAAAAGTTTCATGACATCTTTATGGTAATAGAGCAAAGACAGTCATAAGCGAAGACAAGTTTAAAATACTCTGGTGGGTATATCAGAGATATAGCAAGATTGGGGAACTATTCTCTAGTCCCCAAATGCTATTTGATGACTCTCCTAGCTCCTGGGCTTGTGGAAGCTAAGCCAAAATATCCCAAAGGTTTTGATCTGTTAGTAATAGGTCTCCAGATGGAACCACAGAAGGACATACTTCTCAAGGTCTGGCACTAGAAGCCATTTCTTCTATGCTGTGGGATAACGGATAATGCTCTTGTACCCTGTAAAAATTTGTCACTCGTATTGGTTTAATAAAATTCTGATTGACCAGTAGCCAGGCAGGAAAGATAGGCATGACAACCAGACTAGGAGTACTGAGGGAAAAGGAAAGGCAGAGATGCAGTCACCAATCAGATGCAGTGGAAGCAAGATGAGAATGCTGCACAGAGAAAAGGTACGAAGCCATGTAGTTAAATACAGATAAGAATTAAGGGTTAATTTAAGTTGTAAGAGCTAACTAGGAATATGCCTGAGCTATTGACCAAACAATGTTATAATTAATGTAGTTTCTGTGTAATTATTTGGGTTTGGGCAGTTGGGAAATGAATTGCACTTCTAGCCTAGGCTTCCTGTTTCAACATCTCCACACCTCCAGAAAGAACACCTCTAACTGGAAACAAGTTCTTAAAACATGAGCCTGTCGGGGGTACCGCGTATGTAAACTCTACCAGTTTGTATTTTTGGTGTTTGTGAAAATGGACAAGAAACATCAAGAGTTTGAGTCCAGTAAGCTTGAGTGGTATTAGCAGGGAAGTCTCCAAATTACTTCTAATAAATACAAAAGGTCATATCAAGTAATGAAGAGGTATAGGCTGCACCTTAGCAGGTAACAAAACCAAGTCATGATGTTCCCAGTGGATCAATTCTCTTGCTTATGCTCCTTTTCTCTGAGGCTGTCCCACTTTTTTCTCAGAGTTTTCTTGACGCATCAAGGCCTGGCCTCAGAGCTGATCTCCTCCCTCCCATCACCTCTTTCCCCAGTATCCTTATAGAATCTGTTAAGGATATGATTGTGGTTCCATATCAACAGACCAATGCTCGGGTTTAGCTGTCTCAGCAAGGTGTGGTCACCAAGAGTTGGAGGGCAAACACATGGCTACACCGGCTGCTGCTTTTTACCCTAATGCAAGGGAGCACTTGACTGTTCCTTGTAAGGTGAGAGCTAACAATGGGTAGCTTGACAAGGGTGAAAAGGAGAAGGCACACAGGATGGAGGGGTGGTTCACAGCTACTCATTCTGGGAAATCATGGCAATGAGTCACAGTAACAGACATATAGGCTTTCTGTTTTAGAACTTAAAGACTGTGGCCTGTGCCTTGGGTCAAGTCTGATCACCTATCCTCAATAAGAAAATGAAGGAGCCAATCATAAAGAAAAGAAAATGGAAGTGCTTTGAGTGTCTCTCCATTTAGGTTGATGTTGCAAAGCTTCTATATGGCAAAGGACACCATCATCTAGACGTCGTGACAAGTGACAGGCTACAGAATGGGAACTGTTTTCTCCAATTATGCAACTGTTAGAGGGTTAATATCTAAAATGTATAAAGAAGGAAAAAAGTGGGACATTAAGAAAACAAACAACCCAATTTAAAAAGGAGGCACAGAACAAAACAGAGAGTTCTCAAAAGAAACACAAAATTGTCGGTAAGTTACAGTTAAAGAAATGCTCAGCATCCTTAGTCATCAGGGAAGAGCAAATCAAAATAACTTTGAGATTTCATCTCATACCAGTTAGAATAGGCAAGATCAATTAAACAAACAACAGCAGTTTATACAGGTAAGGATGTGGGTGGGAGAAGCCTCATCTACTGTTGGGGGGGGGCAAATCTCTACAGCTACTATGGAAATCAGTGTGGCAGATTCTTGGGAAGCTGGGAATTGATATACTTCATGATCCATCTAAACCACAAAGGCTAGGTACAGACTTAGGAACTAGTAGGGAAGGAAGGAACTCCCTAGCAAGGGAAAATAGAACAAATGATTATGGATTGGGGGAGGGGTACTGAGCAGGAAGATAAAATAGGGAGGCAGAGGAAAACAGTAAGGGATGGAATATAGGAAGAGACAGCTAAAATTAAGGGCCATTTGAGGGACTGTATGGAAAGCTAATACAGTAGAAGTTTCTTAAAATATATGTGTGTGAAATAAATATAAAGAGAGACACCAAATAATCAGAAAGCAATGTGCCAACTGAGTATCTTTCACCACCAAGGAAAACCTCCAGTACCCGTAATGAATCATTTCTAGTTGAGTTGTTGGCCATTGAGGCCCTGTGGAGACACCCAAATAGCTCAGGTTGTTCTCAAAGCTACTGATTGTTCACCGCACACTGATGGTAAGGCCCTCTTGCTGAAGACAACATGTGCGTATCTCAGTGAATGTGGAGAAGTTGGACGGGACTTGGAGAGCTTTCACCTTGCCAGTGTTCACGGTACTGGGAGATATGCACACTACCGGAGGAGAAGGGTAACCACCAACCCAGCTTCCGACCCTGTGAGCTCTAGGGGCGGCATTTCTGCCTGCTCCACTGGTACAGTAGTAGCACAAACATTTAGAGTAACTCAATACTCTATGACCAGATTTAAGGCCCACTCCATGAGGCAGAACTTAGGGTTGACACTGCTTGGTTGGCCAGGAACGCGAGACTAGATAGCACTGTCAAGGGGAAAACCAACTAGCATTGTTCGGCTAAAGGGACATTTGCAATAAGATGACATTCTGCCATATTTATAGATCAGTGCCCTGCTTAGGCACCATAGGAAAGGATTTTTCTTGCAGGAGAAAGGAACTCACAGAGACCCACAACTGGACAATATTCAGAGAGTAAAAGGCTTTGAAATGGTTAGTCCTAAATGGTGTGTATCATCAAATACCCCGTCCCGTACCACTAATGTCAGGTAGCTCTGCAGAAACGGAGGTGTAAAGCGTGTAAGAGCCAGGCGGCATGGATGGCACCAAGAAAACCATGTTTTCCAGATGCAACATACTCTAGATCACTTCTTGGTGGGTGGGTCTTTCTTCAAGTTGTGGTTGCCCTCACTAGCTCTGGTCTATTCTCTGGTGTCTATTGCGCCCCCTATTAAGGAAGGAATTTCTCAGGCTGCCTTAGAGCCGAGCAGTGTCTTTAGGGAGGCGTGTGAGGGGAAACTTGCACTCCTGGAGATTCTCAGGACGCATCAGACCCTAAGGCTGGCAGCAGAGAGGAGTCACAAGGAGTGACGTCTGTGTTGGGCGGGCAGTAACAGATGGCTCTATGCTGGGTGGTGGGGGGCCAGGCCTTTCCTGTGGATCCAAGAGCCCTCCCCACCAATGACTGTGATGGTTCAGAGGAACAACTCCTGAAGGGAGCTTGATATGCTGCAAATGTACAAAGGGGGATAATGAAAGGCATTGTCTTTAATGACTATGGTTTCAATCCTCATCTGATATCATCAGAGGAAATACGGCTGGACAATGCAAATAAAGTGATTACAAGGCACAGTCTTTAGTGGTTGCACTTCAGAGAAACTCCGAAGGCTTTGATGTAGCCATAGATAAAATTAATGCCATAAAGTTGGCCACCAGGTAAACAAAGAGAGCTTCATGCTATTAGTGAGAGTTCGACCTTGGCTTTCAGTAGGAGGCTTAATTTAGGTAAGTGTCTGGGTTTCTTGTATTTATTCTTTTCAGTGTTTAAAAGTTCCTCCCAGGGTCGATGAGATAGATGACTATACGAGGGCTAAGTAAGGCACCTGCTGCCAAGACTAAAGACCCGAGTTCCGTCGTCAGGGCTCGCAGAGTGAAATAACTCACTTGCAGAGTGAAATAACTCACTCCCTGCAAGTTATCCTGATTGCCAAATGTGCCGAGCACACACACAGGCATCCATACCTATGGACATCTCTCTCTCTCTCTCTCTCTCTCTCTCTCTCTCTCTCTCTCTCTCTCTCTCACACACACACACACACACACACACACATACACACACACTGAATGTAATTTTAACAATATGAAAACTCCTTTCCAGCACTAAATGGCGCAGAGGTTAATGTGCTTTCTGCTGTCCTCAGAGTCAAGGAAACGTGATCGCATGCTGTGCCCTACCCTGCCAGCACACATTGGAATCTCTAGGTCCTCGCAGAGAGACACAAGTCACAAAGGCTAGCAGCTGGAGAGTGCTAGTTGAGAAGAAACTCTAGAGAGGGCCTTGATGTTACTGAATTGGAGCTGGAGGCTGTGGGGAGAGTGGGCTGAGAACGCTAGCTCAGGACAGCACGCTGGTTCCAGAAAAGGGAGAAAGCAAACCGCTTGTTGTTAGTTAATTTTTATCTCCTGAATTGTATATTTAATTTTTATTGATTTATTGTGTGTGTGTGTGTGTGTGTGTGTGTGTGTGTGTGTGTGTGTGTGTGTGTCAGGGCACAGATGGAAGTCATGGGGCCACTTGTATAAGTTCGATCTCTCCTTGGATCCCGGGGATTGTACTGAGATTCACGGTTTTGTCATAAAGCACCCTTGTGTGACGAGCCACCTCATCGGCCTTAATGTTTAAAATTCTGGGAAGGGACTTACCATTTCATGAATTAAGAAACTGTGGGAATGAATTAGTATACGAGGGTGGGAAGAATTGGATTATTTCAAAAATAATTCTGCAGAAAACAATAGTAGCATGAAATCGTATGAATCCACAATAAGATAAGGGCTTGTGAAATTCAACACTGCATTATGTATTACAAATTGTAGATATCTCATTATTTTCTTTTTGGCTTTGCTTGAGATGGAGCCCCGTGTCTTGCACAGGCCATTAAAATAACACTTTTACCTTCTAAACAGGGCTTTGAATCTTAAATTCTCATGTGAAGAAAGTTTTGATTAGATCGAACACATTATTTTTTTTGTTTTGATTTTTCGAGACAGGGTTTCTCCGTAGCTTTTGGTTCCTGTCCTGGAACTAGCTCTTGTAGACCAGGCTGGCCTCGAACTCACAGAGATCGGCCTGCCTCTGCCTCCCGAGTGCTGGGATTAAAGGCGTGCGCCACCACCGCCCGGCTTCGAACACATTATTGATGGGCTGCTCGTGAATGGTCCTACCCATCCGACACAGTGCCAGCTTCCGCAGGCAGAGGCAATGACTGTTACGTGAGGGAATCTCTTCAAATTTGGCAGCATACAGAAAGTAACTAAAGTTAACAGGACGAGCCCTAATTCTGCCTCGGTGATGTACTATGCTACTGCAGGTCACATCTATCAGGAGGTTTATATTTAGAACGGCACAAGAGTCATTGTACTAGGCCATCTTTGCAGAAACTGATGAAAACAGTATTACTGTGTCTGATCAGTCAGAGTCTTAGTCAAAAAGTTGCGTCGGCGGTGTACTGGAATATGCAAAGAATTTATCACAGTTTCCAGTGGCGGCTGTCACAGGAAATTGAAGACAGTACTCTCTCTCCGCCTCCATCTTTCCATTAGGTGATTAAGACCTTTGGTTCTCTCCTATTCCTCATGGACTCATCCTTCATTTCAAGTAGCACTGGAAGTAATTGCCTTGGTCACAGTTCTCTTGCTGTGAAGAGACACCACGACCATGACAACTCTTATGAAAGAAAGTATTTAATTGGAGCTTGATGACGGTTTCCGAAGCTTAATTCATTATCGTCAAGGCCTGGAGCATGGTGGCACCCAGGCAGACATGGTGCTGGTGAAAGAGTTGAGAGTTCTCCCTCTTGATCCAAAGGTGACAGAAAGAGAGAAACACTGGGCCTGATTAGGCTCTTGAAACTTCAAGGCACACCCATGACATACTTCCTCCAGCAAGGCCACACTTATTCCGACAAGGCCACATCTACTCCAACAAGACCACACTTCCCAACCCTACCTATGCACTGCTATTCCTGATGACTAAGCACTAAATATATGAGCCCACTGGGGCCATTCGTACTCAGACTACCACAGTAATATACTTAGTTATTTTTTCAGTTGCTATGAAAAAAAAAATGCCTGACCAAGTAACCTATACATGAAAGAAAGTTTGACTCAGGGTCCCAGAAAGAGAGATGAGAGTCCATCATAGCAAGGAAGCATAGCAGGAAGCAGCAGGCATGGCGGCAAGAATGGGAAGCTGGGAGCTCACATCTTCAAAGGCAAACAGTGAGCAGAAAGAAGAGTGGAGGTAGCATGAGGCGTTGAACTCCGAGAGAACACCGCTAGTGATGGATTGTCGTGAGATTCACCAGTCGGGCCGTGAGTGCATTTAAACAAGGAAAAGACCTTTATTCAAGCACTAGTACCCGGCACTAGGACTGCATCCCCACACCAGGGACTTTGATGATGTGGCCTCTAGCCGCATTATCCCAGGGATTATAAAGGAAAAACTGAAGAATTCCCTGCATCCTGCGTCCATGTAGTCAGGGGCTTACCCTGACACACACGTCTTGCGGTTGTCTGTGTCATCTTTTGGAGCAGAGGAAGCAAGCTTGATTACAAAATCAGAAACAGCGGGGAGCCTTGTGACCTACTAGCTTGCAAGAACAGCAGATAAATTTACAAGGTCATCCAATTTCAAGAATAGTCCTCAGTGTCTGGGTGAAAAAAGAAAGTGGGCTGCTCGGGTAGAGCTTGCAGGAGCTAGGGGCTTACAGGCTAGATGCATTTTTTTTTTTTGCTTTTGATCTCTCAAGCATAGTAAGTTTAAATTTTAAACACAGTATTATCCATCGCAGTACCAGAAAGGCCACACCTCCTAAATATCCCAATCGTGTCCCTCACTGGGGACCAATGACCAGTGGGGGGACGGACATTCTCCCTCAAACCACCACATGTGCTGTTTCCTATAAGGTGCTTAGTTGTTCTCTTCTCAACTCCAGAGCGATGTGCCATCTCGAGGTCTTGGCCTTCTGAGTAGACTTCTCAACCGGTTCATCCACTTCCTGCCAAAGGGGCACATCAATCAGCTCAGCAGATGCCCAAGCCAAAATACTCATGGTGTCAGCATTTTAGCGCCAAGGGGAACTACTGTCAAGTGTTCATCATATCCCCAACTGTCGGGTGCGGGGGTCATGGGGTCTTTGACTGTCAACCATGCTCAGCCATTGCATTCTGCTCGTGATATAAACAGGAGCCATCATTTAAATTATACTAAGGATGTTCAGCCACCGCAAGAATATTTTGAAATCCTTCAAAATAAACAGCAATGGTTTATGTAGAGTTGGCAGAGTTTGATACAGTGCGTGAAAGGTCAGTGTATTAGTTCCTTTTCTATCGCTGTATAAAACACCATGGCTGAGACAACTTCTAAAGAAAAACATCTAATTGGGCTTATGTTCCCAGCAGTCCGGGTCCATGATGGCAGAGCAGAGGCATGAGAGAGCAGGAAGAGCTGAGCGCTCACAGCTCAATTGAGAAGCAGAGGTAGAGACCACACTGGGGACGGCATGTGTCTTTTGAGCCCTCCAATCCCAACCCTGTGGCACACCTCCTCAAACAAGTCCACAGCTTTCAGTCCTTCACCAACTGGTCCACCATCTTGGGACAATCCCTTCAAATATTGGAGCCCGTGGGGCCCGTCTCACTCAAATCGCTGCAAATAACTTCACTTTCTTATTTACTACTTAGTACTTTTTCATGAGCGTGTGCTTTTGAAACGTTTTCTCTTCTTCCGAAGTAGCTGTGCAAAATCAGGAAGCTGAATCTCTGAAAGAGACAGTAGAGGCATGGGGTCGTAAATGGTCCACAGTACTACAGAAACCGTGGTTTCCTATTTTGGGGGGTCTGTCTGGGGTGAACACATGAGTGTTTAGGATGTCACTACAACCTTCTCTGATGCAGAGCCTACATCCTGCAGCGAGAGGGGTGTGCATGTAGACATGGGATCGTTTTAGAAAAGGAGGATAAAGTGAGGTGGTGTTTGGAGAGAGTGGAGTGGGCGTGACTGAAATTCCCTATATACAGGGAGAAAATTCTGAAATAGCAAAGAAAATTAATTTTTACAAAAGGAATATAGCTCATGGATAGGCTGGAAAAAGATATCTTTCTGTGTTTTTGATAAAGGTCAAAGACTTGGGATATTAATTTGGTTAATTGTAATTGCTTCATTCTTTAAAAGCTTAAAAAAGACTAAGTTGCTGATTACATGTGACACTGAGTTACTAGTGTCCCCAGTGACAGGAACAGAAGCACAGCCCCAGCTCATCCCCAACTGCAGACTGAAGCCATCCCTTTAGGGCGGGAGAAAAGAATTCCAGGGCCAGATTTGAAGAGGGGCTGAAAATTTATCATGAACCATTTGTAACAGATCCTAACCAAAGAGGTCGCCGGAGGGCACCATGCTGAGAAAGAGAGGCCCATAGGCCAGGGTGGGCTTCTCTGGGGGAGTTACTCTTCTCTTTCTTTGCAGTGGGCACCCATAGCACTTTGGTGCCTCTCAAGTTTTGCTTCTGGAGGTTGCTAAGAAACACCACCTACCTTTCTACCGTTTCTCAAACAATATGCTTTACAGCAAAGCCAAAACTTTCCTCTGTAAACAAATTTGTAGGTTGGATTCGCTAGACATCCTATTTAGGTCTAAGGGAAAGAGGTGGGTGTTAAAAACACATAACTATATATAGCTTTAGCCCTAAGGAACTAACACTCTACAGTTGGTAGAGTGTTCTTGACAAGATGTCTTTTGCAAAACATGCATTATCTTCATGGACAGTTTGGCCTTTAGCTGATACCTCGTTTTCTGACTCCATTAGCAGAAAGGTGAGCCAGTGCTAGACCTCCCTCCTCACACATCCCTCCATGTCCCCATCATTGTCTTCCAACTTTTATCTGGCCTCACGTAATAGTGCTATTGACCAGAGGGAAATATAACTAATGAAAAATAAATAATAGCTTGTGATCAGATTTTTCTAATTAAAATGTAAAATTAGAGTAATAACAAAGTGAGCTTCGTATTTGTTTTCTGTTCCTAATCTCCTTTCGTACCGTTCTGACCTCCACTTTGAGTTTAATATGAACTTTTTAAATCTCTGTATTTTTCTTCCATTCACTACTGTATAAAATATCGCTTTGCATATTTTTAAATTTGAATAAACATCATAGAGGTTGTTTATTTGCAGTGCAGGATGTGAGTCCAGAGCCCACGCACACTAAGCCAATTTTGAACTGTTGCCTAGCCCGGTGAGGGTTTCTCACCCTCTCAACCTTCTCGCTGCTATTACAAATCTTTCCGTGTGGTTGTGTCCAAGTGTCACCCCCTCACTCAGGGTTAACCTCAACAGTGAGGCTTGGATATCTATTACACTCCAAGTTGTGAGTCTAAGACCAGCCGGAGTTGTGCAAAGATAGGAGCTGTCCCTGGCGGAAATGAAAACAGACATATTGCTTTGGAGAACAGTGTGGTAGGGAGTGTTTCGAGATGAGTTAGCGATTACTCAGTCATCCCTTTGCAACTACAATTAACATTTCTGAAAGGTTTCTTGGATTGTAAAAGACGGGACATTTTCTGTCAACTAGTGAAGACAGCCTGTCTCTTCTCTCCTTGACAATGTTTCTCTGATGTTGACTCAACCATGCATTCCTGACATATCTGTTCCCATTGATGATTTGTACGTTTTATGAATTTGTGTGTCTTCTTCTGTAAAAGGAAAATAGGACCCTATGTCCGCAGTGTAACCTCACATGGGTTATGGTGCATGGCAGAGTATTGAGATGTGAAGGTTAGCCGGGGCTACCCAGGCCATGATGGCAGGTCACTATGCTTCTTTAAGGGGGAGAGCATGGGCCTTAGGATTAGAGCAGCCCTGATGAATGAAAGAAGCAGCATTGGTCCATGTGGAGGTGTGAGTCCAGGGATATCACTGGAACATCTAGAAACAAACTGATGATGATAGTAGATTAGTGCTGTTTAATCCACAAAGTTGTGATCATCACAGCAAGAAAAAGAATTAATAGGATATTCTAATTGTATTTGTACCTTCTGTACTTTCTTAGCCTCCAGTATTTCAAGACACCTAACAATGAAGTGTGTTGTTCCTTTGAAGTCTTAATTCTTTGACTTAGTTTATACAAGATAGGAATCTACTGCGCCTTCAGATTTGCAAAGCAGTCTTTGCAACTGCCTGGCCACAAACATTTCTCCTTTGAGTGAAGATTAGGAGAAGAAAAAGCAAGATGTGTTTTGTTTTGTTTAGGACATTTCATTTTCTTTTTCTTCTTATTGAAAGCAGGAAATTTGGTTCAGTATTTTTAGGTAAATTTTGATAATTACGATTTTTGAAAGCATTTTCTGTTATTTATGATTCAATTTATGTCTTGCAGATGGTTTCTAGATTCTCCTGGTATTGACACACAGGTGTTTGTACTAATGCCTTATTTGTGGGATTTCATTCATGGTTTTGTTCCCTGTGATTCTTGTAGGTATTCAAACTTCCTGTCACACTGTTGTCAACCCAAGAACCACAGGTCTCACTTTAAATGGATTAGGAGATAGTATATTCTGGAGCTAGTAGGGTCAGGGAACACATACTTAGGTCACCCTAAATTCCATGCTGCAATATGGAAGCGGTTTCCCAAACCTTGTAGGGTTTTACACAACAGAGAAAGTAATAAATCAAGACAGGCTTAACGAGGGAAGCTTTCTTATAGGTTTAGGATGCTGCCTATTGGCATTCTAAGCTTTTGGATTAGTAGAAGCTAATTGCCTGCTAAATCAATAGATTCTAAAAAGGTGTTTATCTGTTTATGATGTCAGCTCCGATTCATAATGGGGCAAAGCATAGTTTCAGGGAGCCCACCAAAGAAGATCGCTCAGACACAGTGTATAGCCAATATGAAAGTCTTCATTACAGAAGGCTGGGACCACTCTGTTACTGGGGACCCAAGTAACAAGCACCTGTTGTTTAGACTATGAGGTTTTTCAAGGCAAGAACCACAACCTCGCATTCCACTTCGCAGCTGCATGGGGAATTCTCATGCAAGCAAGCACTGTAACAGAAGCTAAGATAAGCTGTTAGCTGGAGGGGGAAGCTCTGCTCGAGTGGCCAGTTTAACAGAAGCTAAATAAGTGAGCTGAGCCTTCTTGATCTCAGGTTCTTAGTTAAGAGTTCTTATTTTCCATGGGGCTTCAAGCATTAAGGAGATCAAACTCTAATTAAACCTGAAATGGCCTCAGCAAGAATATAAAACAGAGGCACCTCTGTACTGTCTTGCCCTCTCACAGAATGGGCTGTTCCAGAAGGCTAAACTAGCCCAAGATGAGGTAATTACCTTCTGGACCCGCAAACCCCCAATCTCTCCACAGTAGTGAAATTGCAGGCAGTCAATATCTGCAGTTTTTTTTTTTTAGTCACAGCTAGACATGGCTTCTTTTCAGACAGTTTTATTCACACTGTGTTGAAGATATCTTTCTTTATAATTGTCTTTTACAACTTAGTTATTACTTTCATAAGAAATAGGTCTCACTGCTTCCCACACTTCCTCTGAACTCCTTGGCTTTACAGTCCCCCTGCCTCGGGCTACCCTGAGGAGCAGGGAAGGTTGTCCTCTTTATCTGTGTACATAGCACCGCACCAGCCCCTTGACTGTGTCTTCTGTTAGGTTTACTCTGGTATAGCTAGAAAGGCTTTCTAACGCATTCTGATTTTTTAAAAATCTAACTTGGCCAGTATTTTTACATCCTTTCTCTTTCCCCCCTACCCGTTCTACCTCTGATCTTTCTTTCCTGATACTACCAGGATACAGCTGTTTGAATCTTGCAGATCTTCCGATCACTACACATTTACTTTATTTTCTTTAACTTGGTTATTCTGTCTTTGAGCTCACATCACCTTATCTTCAATATTATTGTCCTAAGCCTCCTGTGGTAAATGTTAAATAGTCAAAAAACGAAAACAAACAAAACATAGCAGCAGAATTATTCATGTGTAGATGAATTTTAGGGACACTGAAGACACCAAGTGCCACGGAAGGCGAAGGGAGCAATAACTCTACATGACCTCTGAGATGCATTTGATTGTGGTATCTTCTATGGAGGTATGGTTTATTGATGTTGACACCATTTTCCAGTTCACCAGACTTGAATGATTAAATGGGTGGGAGACAGATGGTGGAAGAATGAAAATACCTAGATTTGGGGAGGAAGGTGGATCAATCCATGCAGAAATGGGTTGGATGTTGGGTTTTCAGAACGAGCACAACACTGGTTCACACTGTTCGATGCAGGGAGAATAGAAAAGTGTGGGCGTATTCATACGTACTGCATACGTGTGTTCCTTCGTTCTTTAAGCACTAAGACTTGCGGAAGGACCACTGAAGAGGCGATAGTCTGATCAAGCACCCAAATACTTCCTAGTCCCTGTGTGGGAATCCTGTGACAGTAACCAAGCGTTTCTAGAGAAAGGCTGATTCCCAGTGTGGAGCTGTGTAGAAGAGCAGAGTACATGTAGACCAAACAGTTGATCAAAGAATGTTACGGTCAACTGAAAGAGCCACAAAACAATAAAGGACTTTGAAATACACTTTCAAATATAAGCTAAGTATAATACATTTTGAAATTGAATAAAGAAAGAAGCATGGGGGAAGAGGCAAATCTCAGAGAAGATTCTCAGGTAAGGTCTGCGGCTCCTCTGGGTAGGATGTGGAAGTTCCGATGGCCCTCACCCTTTCCACAAGCTCTTGAGTACCGGGATTGCAGGAAACTTGGCATCCAATAACCAGAACATATGAAAGGATGGAAAGCAGCCCCCAAATGGAGGAACCCGACCTAATCGGCCTCATCAGGATAACCCAGGCGATGCCGGCAGCAGTAAGGCATGTTGATAAGTGTCCGGATATAGCATGATGTACTTACTGGACACTTGGCTGTCACATGCCACACCTCCAGACCTGACATCGAGGTAATCACAGAGAAACCGACATAATAACACCCCGGATGGTAATTACAGACAAATTCTGACTAGAACACCTCACGGCTGTCATGGAAAACTAAAGAAGTCTGTGAAGAATCACATCAACATCGTATCTCCTCATCAAGGTGTCCCTGGTGCATCCTGAAAAGAAACGGGCATCAGGGGACAGCTTAGAAGATTAAGTGAAGCTAAGGCTTCGTTTAACAGCGATTCCTTTTGAATGCTGGGCCATTGGTTATAACAATCAGCTAATCTAAAAATCTTCTAAGCTTTTAGTGAGAGGGTGACAAGGTGGTTTAGTTGGTAAAGTAGCTGCCACACAAGCATGAAGACCCAAGTTCAGAGACCCAGCTCCCATGTCAAAACCTGGGCGTGAGAGCACATAACTGTATCCCCAGAGCTGAGAGGTAGGGAGAAATGAATTTCCGAAGGCCACCCTCTAACCAGCCTCAGTGAAATGATGGCATAGGGGAAAAATGAATTTCCGAAGGCTACCCACTAACCAGCCTCAGTGAAATGATGGCACCTCACATGGACCACTGGCCTCCAAGTATATGCAGGTGTGGTCATACATACAGGTGCACCCACCCACATGAACACATATACTACACACACATACACACACACCAAAAATATCTCAGAAAATAAATAGTAGGTTATTGATGTGCGCAGTGAATAGTATCCCAGTCACAACAAAGACTCCCTTCTATGTTTTCAGAAGTTACAGAAAGAATAATATTCACAGAGAATCATATATGTGTGTGTGTGTGTTGTGTGTGTGTGTGTGTGTGTGCATTCTTTGCCAATGTGTGAGTTGCTTAAACTGAAAATCCTCAATATGTTGAACCAGTTCCTGTGATTGACTATTCTCAATGGTAGGTGGAGCTTGTACTTATAAAATAGCCCACTGGAGAAAGGCTTTGGATTCCATGGTGAATGTGACTTTGCTATTTGCTTTTAGATAGTGTTAATGATTTGGGGATGAGATCTTAAATCTACTATTTGCTTTTATGAATCATAATGTCTTAACACATTAATGTTTATGCTGAGCTTGGATTAAACATTGATTTCTCGTGGCTTTTGTACCCTCTGGTCTCTCTCCATGAAACTGACTCCCCATTGACACCCATCCCTGTGAAGGTAAATGTTGCTTTCCATTTAATCTTAGGATTAAAAACAGGATTAATCAATCTACAGCCTCTGTTCCATGTAGAATGGGAACGTTTTATAGGAGATAGCAATCTTGTTAGTTTGCAGTAGTCCAAGCTCACGAAGAAACAATATGTGAACTCTCACGGCTCTCTGAATGGTAAGCCGACACCCATGTCCTCGGTTGGACCAGCCCACGGCAGAGAGGAGCTGGTGTTTCCTTGTTTGCCTTAGAGAAAGAGCATCAGATGTGGGGCATGCTTTGCTAAGGCAGTTACCCCCGCCCCCACTGCCATGTTCACATTGAACAGTGGCTCTAATTGTTTCCTAAATAAACATCCAGAGCAATTAGCTTAAATGAGAACTTGGTCCCCGGGAGAAGAGAGAAGAGAAGCAACAGCGTGAAAAGCAACTTTTCTCAAGTTGTTGCCATGGCTCCCGGGACGCGGGCTATTTCCATCACAGCAGCAAACAGAAGTGCTTTTAGGAAAGGGACAAAGGGAAAGGCAATCGGGGCTATTTCCATAGCAACGAGAAATTCGGAGCTGGCTCGGCTCTACTTTCCCTAATAATGCTATTACCCGTTAATAATTTTACATGAGCCGTTCCGTGTTAAACCCTCAACGCTCTGTGTTTGTTAAAGATGTCTCCGAGGCTCCTGGCAATGCCGAGTGGTGACTGACTGCAGCTGATCCAGCCGGTTATTTCTGTGACGTTCACGGGACATTCTCTTATTCATATATGAAAGCAGTGTCACTGGGTGGTCATGGACATTAAAGAAGTGCTGCAAAGAGAGTTAGATTTTTCAATATGTAGACAGAGCCCAGGTGTATTTGCGGCATTATCCAGCAAAGCTCTGATTAAAGAAAGAAAAGCGCATGATTGGGCCTGTTGGCTGAGAGCGAGTGTTGAGAGAGGAGAGGTTAAGAAAAAGAAGGCAGGAGGTTGAAAGGCATTTAATGGCTTTGCACGATGCTTGCTTTTGAAATGAATTATGAAAATGCATTCAGCCATTGTGGGACATAACCACAGTGTCACACAAAGGAGTGAGCAAACAGAGCGAATCTTAGCAGGACAAGCCATTGCTCTCAGTCATGAACACGCGCTCATCACACGAGGGGAAAAGCAAGGCCACCCCATGCCCAGGTGGGAAGTTCACTTGGTGTTTACGCTGATTCAGGTTGAGTCTGTATATATTCACATGGGCAGAGGTTCAGTCTCACAGTCTTTCTTGATTGGCCAATTTTGTAAGAATTGACCTGAAGGGAATGAAGGAAAATGGGAAAGGAGCCACTACTCAAGTTACTGAGTTCTGAGAAGACAGCCAGGCCACTGGGAGATTTTAACACATCTGCATGGAAGTCTTCAAAGGTGAAGGAGATTTAAAAAAGTTTTAATTCCTTGTTTTAAAGGAAAAATTTACAGTATTTCACATAAAAATGCTGATATAAAAATGTTTCTTACATCCGTGTGCATACGTATTGAGCATCTACTATAGCCTTGCTAGTCTCAGTACTTGGAACATATCCATGATCTAAACAGGCAAGGAGGAAAAGCACAGCCAGAAGTCAACTGTAAAGAATTTGTGTGTGTGTGTGTGTGTGTGTGTGAGAGAGAGAGAGAGAGAGAGAGAGAGAGAGAGAGAGAGAGAGAGAGAGAAAGAGAAAGAGAGAAAGACGACAGACCCACAGAGAGATACGCTTGAAGCAAAGTGAACAAGATTTAGTGCCAGTCAGCAGGGAGGCTGTGACATGAGGGACTTTGTGTCACCAAATCTAGGGAATGAGCGCAGAGAGGAGGCAAAGAATGACGGGACAACATGCACAAGTCCTGGGAGGTTCAGAAGAGAATCCAGGGCCCTGTCACTCGCTGCCTGCCTTCTCCATTTTACACCATTACGTACCCATATAGTTTCCTCTTTAATCGTTCTGTCTTCGAGGGCTGGACCTTGAACTTGGTGTGAATCTGTTAGAAATACAGAGTATCTTATTACACCAAAGATCAATTAGGCAAACCACTCAAGGCTTATGAGAGAACAGGCACCTAACGGCACTCAGTGACCTCCCTCCCTACTGCAAAATCATCTCTAAAGGAGTAACGGGCTGCCAATCCCTGCTCGAGCTCTTCTCTGAGTCAGTATAGGTGCTTTGCAGAAGAAACTCTAGGCCAGAAGAGTCATCTCTCCTATGCCCTTGTCAGAAGTCCGTGAGCTCAGGAAGCTGCTTGAGGATGAAGGCTGAGTGATGCTCTCTGGCATCCTACAGACCCCAGGCCTTGTTTGCTTTGGGTGCAGAAAAAGCCTTATGCATAGTAAAACAAGACAACCAGTCTGAAAGCAAGCGCTGCATCCGGAAGTTTGCTGTGAGATGGCTTCCTAGGAATGTCAAAAGCTGCTACACCCAGAAGGTCTTACCAACCTGACTGACCAAACATGAGTTGACATGCCAGATATGCTGAACTGAATGGCGGAAAGACCAAGAGGCCACAACCTTCCACAAAGAACCACAGACATGGAAAAGGGGACTTATAATGAATGGAGATGAGGGAGACTAAAGATTTCCCAAGATAATTTCACTTAGGATGGATACATCCCAACTTCCCACAATCAGAAAGTTCTAATCGATAAGTTAAACTTGTAGAATAGTTTACATAAGTGTGGCGCTTTTGATTCTGGGAATTTGTATTCAGTTTCTCTGGTGAGTCAAACTTCACATTTTTATGCCTGTGGAGCCTCCAACACGTGGGATCTTCATTCCTGGAATTGGATTAGCGTGCCACCGAGTAAGTAATAAACTGTCTAAGAGAGGGAAGTAACAGAGTAGCTAAAGCTGCCCTAGGATATAATAACCTTGGTGGCCACTGTGATCAGGACAAGAGCGTCCCTTTCTTGTCTTCACCTCTGTGTGTGACCTAACACATGTCGTATATTGCAAGATAATACCTAAAGTTAACACAGTAACAAACATGGTAAGGCCTGAACTAGGAAATCCAGCACTTGCTGATAAAGGGCATTTTAACTCATCTGTCCTTAAGACACCTTTAACCAGCCTGGCAGTATTTTCTGTTTGTCAACAGTTGATTCTTTTGTATGAAATAGGCTATTTCATAGCTGGAGTATATGGGATAATTTATTGTTTCTTTGATTTAAGTTTTTCTTTTGATTTTATATCTATGACTTCCAGTAAAGCGGCTGGTTCCACTTTTAGGAAAGCAATTTAGGAAATTAATTTTTTTCCTAAATTAGGAAAACTAAAAGAATAGTCATATTGCAGAAGTCAAAAAACAAGACAGTATCATGCTAAATTCTCTCCCTACAGACAAAGTTTTTGAAACTACCAGATATTAATAGTGGATGATTCAGAAATGAAAGTTGTCAAAAGTTAGGAATACTTAGATATTGCAGGCATTATAAAATCTTATTTTTTATTTTATAACAAAAATTGGACTCCAGCAATATTTTTCATATTTCCCATATGCTTTTTTGTCAAATATGACTATTATTTAATAGTTTTCATCGTCTAATAATGACACTGTGTGACACATGAAGACACATTTAATGAAGAATCATGGGGTCTTGAAGTCTATGGTCTCAAGTTTTCTTTTTATAAAAAATAACCTTCCTTATTTCTAGCATTTGAATATGAATTCTTTTGCACAGCAGAAATTTTTAAATTATTTTTAGATGATTTAAGTCTGTCATTGGGGATTTTTATAATTTGATGCAGGCATGCCAGAGGAAAGGTGGGAGCATGGTAGAGGTGGGACAGAGAGGGTCACAGAGAACGATAAAAGAGGTGTAAGGACATCAGCGAGATGATAAGCTAATCCAAAAATAAAACACCTGAAGGGTGAGAAGTTGCCAGCCTCTGTATATTACTGCTGCCTAGCTGTAACTGGTTCAGGGACAAGTGAGCCCCGGCAAGTGATTTCAACATATTGTATTGCTGTTGTGTTCCTTTGGTAGTTTTGGTTAGGATGGCAAACTCTGGTCATTTTTGAAAAAAAATGAATTGCATTGTTGATTTTTCTATAACATTTTACGTTTTAAACATGAATATATTCATTCTTCTTTGTACATAACTTATGGAGAATATCATAAAACATTTTTATTTGGAGCTTATAGCAATGAATTCAGGTGGGAGAACCATTTTCCTTGACGACTCTTTTTGTGCAGTGTAAAAATATCAAATCTTGAGCACTCAAGCTAACTTTGGTTTTAACAGCAGTATACATTTTTTTTCTTTAAAGTAACTTTTTATAACAATTTACTTGACAGGGACTTTATTAAGTATTAAATTTTGCAGGAAAACCCACAAGATATAATCTGTTAACTAATATTAGAGAATCAACTGCTATTGATGGGAGACAATATTAAGAAGAAAAGCAAAACCTGTATGTTTGGTTACCATGGGAAAGAGGAATTCTGGAATTCTTTTTGAGCATAGTATAGCTGCACTCAGTATTAGTGATAATGTTTGGAGTTGCAGTATAAGCTGCTCAGGAATTGGCGGGTAAATCAGGGAAAATAAGCAATAGCACTTGTTAATTGGGTAGAAATGACCAATAGTGGAGCAAGAAGGAAAGGGTCGTGTAATGTGATGGAAGCCGTTTGAAAAACTGTGCGACTCTTACCAATACAATAAGACATTGTAGTGTTCTCTGTTGATGCCAACTTTCTAAAGTTGGAGAACGAGGACAAGGTTGTAGTGACTGAAACCCTACAACAAGGAAAGGAGAGAGATGGTATGGAAGTCCTTCTGTATGTGCTGCTTTATTGGTTAATAAAGAAGCTGCTTTTGGCCAATGGCTTTACAGAACATAGCCAGGCTGGAAAAGATGTAAAGAGAGAGAGAGTAGGCAGAGTCAGGGAGAAGCCATGTAGCTACATGCAAACTGGCACGACTTCTTTTGGATTATAGTATGGCAATTTTTTAAAATTAGGGAACCACGGACCTTAAAACTCAGCAAAATTAGGCAACTATTTACCTTAAAACTCATCAACATTAGGCAACCATCTACCTTAAAACTCAGCAAAACCCCTTTTGGGCCTAAATACAAAAGATGCTCAACCATACCATAAGGACATGTGCTCAGCTATGTTCACAACAGAATTACTTTATCATAGCCAGAACCTGAAAACAACCCAAATGTATCTCTTTTACACATAGGATAAATGAGACATCATCCTTTTAAATAGTCATAAATACCATAAAATACCTTGGAGTAACTCTAAGCAAGCAGGAACAAAGATTGGGTCCTGTCATCGCTGCTTGTGAAGGGGGAAATGTGGAGGCCAGCCACGATAAGCCAAGTATAGGCAGGCCACTCAAAAGGAAGTTCCCCATTTCCAACCATTATCACCTGCCAGAGTAGAACTCTGGCCCTTGATAAATTTAATAAGAGGCCTGAGTCTCAGCAGTTTACCCTGAAGCAATACCTGGTAGCAGGAAAAAAAAACCACAAACTGAGATAACCTGACCCCGACTCAAGAGCAGACCACACAAATAGAAACACCTGTATCATAAGAACTTTAAATCTTTTAAGAAAGAAATTTAAGACATTAGAAAAAATGTAAAGATCTCCTATTTTCTTGGGAAAGTGGAAGAAACACAGCAAAAATGACAATCTCACTGAGAGCAATCTACAGTTTCAGTGCAAACGTCCATTAAAATTACAGCAACATTCCTCACAGAACTCACCTACAAATTTAATGTAATTTTAATTTAAAATTAAATAAAAATTAATTTAATTAAATTTAATTTAAAATTAAAGCAAAATTTGTCATAGAACTCGAAAGAACAATCCTCAACTTGTAAGAAAGAATAAAAACTCAGGATAGCCTAAACAATTTTAAAATCCTATACAATTTAGGAACCTCTGAATGTATTACAATCATTGATTTTAAGACTTTCCTATAGAACCACAGTACTGAAATTAATCCACCTTGGATAAATTTATATGCCTACAAGCTAAAGATTTTTGACCAAAGAGCAAAATTTTGAAATGGAAAAGAAGCATACTTAACCTTCTTTTACTGTTCTGAAACTGTAGCTTCCTGAGGCTAGTTCCCTTTTTTGCAAACCTGCCTGGCAGCTTCTGGTTGAAGCTGCTCCACTCGGCCTGTCTGTCAGCCAGCCTGCCACCCCAAGCTCTGGCAGGCATAGCTGTGTGGATTTTACCCTTATTCCTGTCTTGAGGAACTCCTTGAGTCTGTGAGTAAAGATATCCTGTTTAGAAAATGCTTGCCCTTTGGTATAATTTTTACCTGTGTCACTGTGTATTGAAACCTCTGAATTTGACTCATGGTCGGGTTTCCCGTGGCAATTCTTTGTGAACCATTGCTTTGCTCTGCTGGCCGCGGTGGTTCAGGTGAGTGGACAGGCCTGTCCTCTGCGTGCAGTGACATTCCTCAAGCCTCCATGGTGTCCTCAGGTCCCACGTTGGGCGCCATCTGTCCCGTCCAGTGGGGCACGAACGGAGGGTCCCTGATAAACCTGGAGGTGGAGAGGAATGGAGGAGACAAGAGACATGAGAAATGACAGCAAGCCTTGCTTTCTGATCAAGATGCCCATTTTATTATTCCTCAGGAGCTGTTATATAGCAAACAGACAAGGGGGATGGGAAGTGTCAGATCTGCTGGAATTCAGGTGTGGAGAATTCTCTAGTTGAGAGAAAGATAATAACTAACAAAGGAAATGCTAATTGCTTCTGAAGCTGGGGCCTGCAGGTCTTGCAGGGAGACAAGATACTAGGTTAAATTCCTAGGTCCGGAACTAGCCCTGCAGAGGTGAAAGAGGTGAAAATTTTACTTAACTTGTGGGCTTAAGGTGGCAATAAACAAAATATAGGTCTTTGCTTCCAGTAGCCTGAGAGCTCTCTCACTCTGCACCCACCCCCCAGAAGAGGTGGCTGCAGTCTCCTGTCCTCCCCCCTTCCTCTCTCTTTCTCTTTCTTCCCTTTTCTTCCATAACTCACTAATTAAACTGTACCCACTTTCTCTGCGTGGCATGCCTCTCTATCTCTGTCTCTCACATACTGGGTCCTCATGAGGCCTCCTGCCCTGCAGACCCACCAAAATCTCTCACCTGCCTGGGACCCCCAGAGGCCTCGGGTAGTGGGACCCGGCTGCCCCTCAGGGAACTGAGCCATTTTACCATCGCAGTGAATCTTTCTACGAAAGAGAGAGATAGCAGTCTGCGTGGCAGATGGCAGTGAGGGGAGCATTGAAGAGCTTGCATGCTTGAAGAAACATTGGAGAAAATCAGAAGGGAAAGAAAAATTTGAAGGTCATAATGAGCAATCTAAGTGCAGAAACAAGATATGTTTCCTGTAAGAATTTTTATTAATGTAACATGGGAAAAAAAATAAAATCCGAAGTGTTCCATTAGAAAATAAAATAAAATAAAAAACAGTTCGAAATGGAGGTGCTCTGTAGGGTATGTTACCAAGCAAAAATGTCCATTGACAGGGTTAGAAAGGCTCTGAAATCCCCACAGCAGGACAGACATTTGACCTGCTATCATTGCCCCCCAGAAATAGACCATGAGATACTACTACAGCATGTGTCCTGGCTTGCATTCCATTGTGGGAAGCAAGGAATCATTACAGTTCATGGGCTTCAAACCATCATACAGGCAACCCAAGGCAGGAAGTAAAGGCAGCAGCTTGAAGCAGAAACCAATGGAGGAACACTGGTTACTGGGTTTTTCCTTCTGGTTCATGCTCTACCTGCTTTCTTGTGCAGTCCAGGATCACCAGCGCAGTGGTGGCTCCATCTGTACTAGGGAAAGCCCTGGCACACCAATAAGAACAAGAATAATAATATAGGTTCTATGTACCTGCCCGGAGACCACGTCTGTCTCTGGCAGCTCTATGGTGTCTCTTCCTACTCCACTTTCTTCCTCCCAGAATTCAGTTCTGTCTTCTCCACCTACCTAAGTGCTGTCCTATCAAGGGCCCAAATCAGTTTCGTTATTAACCAATGAAAGCAACACAAAGACAGAATGACCTCCTACACCACTAACTAGAGAAATTTATTGTTTGAATAGAATGTAACTATTGCTTCTTAGAGTAGCTACCCTGATTGATTCTCCCTGTTATGTTGCCTCAGATTTCTCCTGTACATTCATGATGGTGTAAATTAGCTAAAAACTGGACTGCCACCCCTTATGCTTTCTTCCTGAGCCAATATGTTTTTTTTTCCAACCAAAGAAGGGTGTGTTCTTTCTGGGGCTTCCTTTTGAAGCTGCAGCACATTCTGGGGAAGTCTCATGACTCTTCCTTCGTGTTTGAGCCAGAAGGAACAAGTGCTTACCTCCTTTGCTATCTTGACTGTTAGATGCTCACAGAATTTCTGAACTAAAGAAGGAGCATGTTTTAAAAATCAGGGAGAACAATAGGAACAAAGGGAGGGAGGGAGGCACGAAGGAGAAAATACAAAAGAAAGAGGCAAATTAGATATTGCAGAACTGAGAGGCAAAAAAACCCCCCAAATATTAGCAACCAAAATAATATTGTGCCTGAAGGCTTACAGACTGAAAACATGCTCTAACCAATTGCTTTGAAGCAATAATATCTTCCTGAAGGCAAAGTGGTTCATCTGTGAGGCCCCATATTAGGTGGCAAAATTGTCCATGTAAAACAACTTCTGACTTCAAAGAGAACAAGAGACCATTTTCTCTGAGTTAAATATGAGGGGCAATGGCCTGAGAACACAGATTCAGATGGTCCCAAGTTAAATGTTGCAATATGAAAGGGACTACAAAATTTTATAGTAACAAAAAATGAAAGCAGTAAATCCTCAGGACATCAGTGGGAACATTGAGTGGGTAAGTTAGAACAAAGCACAGTGTTTACTATAGGGTCCATGGGGTATTGGAGGACATTCTTGGCTTTGGAGTTGGGGTAAAAGTAGTTGTCAGTTAATACATTCCAAAGGTTTTATGTCATAATTAAAAGGATGTCATATCAGATACAGATGTGCATAGATTCATGGCAAGTCCTACAGTCATGAAGTTCTGACCAATTAATCAACCTTGCAGAATCTTTATCATAGGGACGACTATTAGTTTTGGAATTTTGGTTTATAGCCTGTAAATCCCTCAAGAAGTATTTAACTACAAACAGGTGTTGTGTAACCTATCTCATACCCCTTAAAGGCTGAAGTGGTAAAGATAAAAAATATTGTTAATATTTTTTTATTTAAGTAAAACGTATTTATATTGTTTTCCCTCCTCTCATGTTCCTCTCTTTCATCCCAAATTTACAGCTTCTGTTTTAAAAATTGGTATTATAGATACATACACACATGTCCACACACACACACATCCTGCTGAGTCTGCTCAGTGTTGCCTGCATATATGTTTCTAGGGCTCACCACTTGGTATTAGTTATCCAATCAGGAGGCCCCTACCTGGGAAGAGTAATTTTCCATCTCAGCAGTTCTTACTTGCTCTAGCTCTTTATTTAGTTTATGGGTCCCATGAGCTTTCCTCATCTATCTTGGGATTTGAACTGGTGTTATTTTCCTCATCTTATTTTTGGAAGTTGTGTTGTTGAGATTTCATGGGTCTAGTTTCTGTCAGGTCTCAAAGACCATTTGCACTAATGGCTAACTGTGGTGCCTCTTAGCACCAAAGCTGTGTCAGACTCCAGGCTCCCTCAGTACCTGTGACTCCTCTTGGCTCTCCTCATGCCACTTTTAACCTAAACTTCTCCAGCTCATAAACTTCCTTCCCCCAGCTTCTGGTCCCTATATAACCTGGTCATTTTGGCCATCTGCTCTCTTGGTAACCCCTCTCTCTTTCCCCTCTCCTGGTCCTCCTCTCTTATTCCCCCCATGGCCTGGTTCAGTCAATTGGCTGTGTGTAGTCCACTTTCTCTGCCTGATCTGGGCACTTCCAGATACCTCTAGCTATAGTCTCCTCCATTACTACAATAAAAACTTTCCCTCAGGCATCCCTTGAAGAGGTCATGTCTCCACTGTCCAGTTTCCCTGTGATGTCTAGAAGTCATAATCTCCCCCACAGATTTCCTGAAATTACAACTTTTCATGCCTTCTTCCATAATGTTCCCTGAGTCTTGGGTACAGGAGATGTATTATATACCTAATAATTCTGTCTCACCACCCAGCCAGCTCTCTCCATGTTGACTGGTTGTGGCTTTCTGTAAGGCTCTTTATCTACTGCTGAAGGAAGCCTGTGTGATGAGGGCTGACAACTACACTCAGTTGTGGGAATCAAGGTAAGGATTTAGAACGCAGCTAGGAATTACACTGGTTTAGGAAGACGACAGCAGGCCATTCTCTTCTAAGATACAGGAGCTCAGTGGCCGTGTGTAGTTGGCGAGGTTTACAGTACTGTTAAGTGGGCCCTGAGTCCATTCAGCTGTTGGGCACCACCAGGATGTATTGCTGCTTTTGCACCTTTGGGCGTGCTAGCTGTTCTGGTTTGTAGTCATTACAGCTTGGTAGGAGTATTGACTGCTTTCCTTCTCTTGGTAGCTTACAGATTGTCTTCTGGCATGATGTGTGCCTGTAAACTTCTGGAAAAAGCTGTGATGGATAAACTGACCTACCACAGTGCTCATAGAGAGATCAGACTGTTGCAGGTCCAGAGGCTGTTTACCTGCAACAGTCTGATGTCTCTATGAGGCTGTTGCAGGTCCAGAGGCTGTTTACCTGATCTTGGGCTCATTCTAGCCCCCCCCCCCAGAACAGCCATTCCTTGCCCCCAGCTGTGTCAGAACTAACATCTTGTGACTAATAAGTAAAAGGCCTTTTAGAATCTTAACTATATATTGGCATAGCAGATCGCCAGTTCCCACCAGTCCAAAAGTCAGATAGCATCTCAGGCCCATAGAGTAGCTCCTCCTCCGTCTCGATATAATGGCATCTTCCATGTACCCACCAATGTATTTCAAATTTGCCTTGAATTATGGCTTTCTTTGTTCTGTAAAAGCTACAAAATATCATGAAACTGTTTTCATATGGAAACAAGAAATTTGTGCATCCCAGATCTGTGTTCCTCGGCCATGGTCATTCAAAATGGCTCCAGAATAGAGGATCTCCTGTTCCATTAGGGGAGAGCTGTGTGTTCTTTGTTGATGTGTGAAAACTGATGATCAAGAAAGATGCTTTTGGGTCAGTTCCAGTTCAAATACTCGGAATTCTATGGGCAAAGTGTGTTGTAGGGAACCGCTTGTTTGTCCCAGCTGCCCAGAACCAAAATAATCACACATAAACTGTATTAGTTAAGTCATGGCTTGGCCCATTAGCTCTAGCTTCTTATTGGCTAACTCCTACATCTTAATTATTCCATCTCCATTAATCTCTGTATCGCCACGCGACAGTGGCTTACCTGCAAAGATTCTGCATGTCTGACTCTGGCGGCGGGTCCCTGGCGTCCTTTTCTCTGCCTTCCTTCTCCCAGCATTCTGTTTAGTTTTCCTTGCCTTGCTCTGTTCTTGTACAGCTCTGCTATAAGCCCAAAGCAGTTCCTTTATTAGCCAATGAAAGCAACCCATAGATAGAAAGGACCTCCCACACCAAAAGTGTGTGATGCATTTAGCTATGGGGATTTATCTTCATCTTCTGGGAGACAATGATGGGCAATAACAATATAACAACAGCCTATATTGTTATCAAAGTCTCTTGGGCTCCTTTGTGAATACCTTGAAAAGAAGTTTTTCATTGTACTGCTGTTGTTAGATAGTCTATGTATGGCGTCCTGAGAGAGCATGAAAACCCTAAGTGATAGTGGTGTGACTTCATTTAACACACACACACACCAGACACACGTAATTTTAGTTAAATATAAATAAAACAACCCACCATGTCTTTTCCGTTTCTCTGTTTGTTTAGTGTCATTCATCCATTCTCCCTCCCTCTCTGTCTGTATTCTCGTTATTGCCTCCAGAACTAAGTATCCCCACCCCTTCTCCCCTTCATATCACCTGTATCCTGTTATTACCCTCTCCAAAGCCCCCACGCATCCTGTTCCCATCTTATTTTCTTTGTTTCTGTAGTTTTTTTTTTCAGGTTCTATTTTCACATTTGAAGATCTGGAGCTAGGACCTCCAATGAGAGACAATATGTGGAATTTGTTTTCCTGGGTCTGGGTTATCTCACTCAATATGATAGTTTCTAGTACTGTTTACTTGAAAATTTGATGATTTCCATTTTTTTTGCATCTGAATAACATTTCATCGTGCATATGCATCCCATTTTCATTCCCCATTCATCAGCTGAAGGACATTTCGGATGTTTCCATTTCCTAACTAAAGACAGCAGCCATGAACATGTTTGCACAAGTGTTTGAGAAAGGAGTAGGGTGTCAAGGCCTTTAGACATATGCCAAGGACTTGTAGAGTTGGATTCTATGATAGTTTTATTTTTTAGTGTTTGAGAATTTTCCATACTAGTTTCAGCTGAGGCGATAACAGTTTGAAATCCTATCCACAGTGAATGAGGGTTTCCTGCCCCATGTGCTTTCTACATCCATCCATCCTGAACATACAACGTAGCCATTCTGACGTTGGTGATAGAAATCTCAGTCATTTTCATTTGTATTTCCCTGATTGCTAAGGATAATGAGCACTGTTTTGTGTATGGTATTTCTCCTTTTGAAAACTTCTCAGATTCATAGCCTATTTTTAAATTGGGTTGTTTGTTTTCTCGACTATATTGTGTTCTTTATATGTTCTGAATATTCATTCTCTGTCAGATTTATAGCAGGTAAAGATTCCCTCCCACTATGTAAGCATCTTCTTCATTTGATTATTTCTCTAGCTGTCTGTCATAAACATTTTCGATTTTATAGGTCTCACTTATTAATTTTTTCGTTTTAATTCCTTTCAAAGAGAGTACTGTTCAAGTGACTTCTTACACTTTTATCTTGCACGGTACTCCTTATGTTCCTTTTATCTGTTTCAACATTTCTGCTTTCACACAGATGCTTTTGATCCATTTGGAGTTAATATTTGTGAAAGTCGATACTATGTGTCTAATTTGATTCTTACAAAGTGGACATTCGATTTCTCCAGCATCATATGTGGATGGTGTCTTTTCTTTAGTGTACTTGTAGCATCTTTGCCCAGTAATTGGGTGAATGTAGTTATATGTAGCCATGTGTAGAGCTTTCATTTTGCTCTATTCGTCTACATGGCTATTCTTGTGCTAAGAGCATAGTTTGTTTATACCTGAAAATTTTTATTATTATGCCCCTGCAATATATCTTGAAGTCTGGAATAGTGATTCCTTCGGCATTGTTTTTATGCTCAGGAATGTGTTTACTGCTCAGGTTTTTGTGATGATAAATGAATTTTAGCATTCTTCTATAAAGAATGCTATGGATTTTTCTTTTGGTATCGCATTGAGTCTGCAAATAGGTTTTGGTAGCATGGTCATGTTCACAGTATTAACTCAAGAAATCCATGTGTATAAGTGGTCTTTTCATTTTCTAGTGACTCTTTCCGTCATCTTCTTTAGAGATTTAGAGGCTCCACTGTAGAAGTCTTTTACCTTAGCTCCGTAGGTTTATTCTGAGGTATTTTATTTGTATTAATGTTATTGTCATCTGGAATATGTCTGTCATCTCTTTAACAGTATGTTTGTTCTTGGTATATAGAAATTTTGTATTTTGCCACTTTGTTGACTGTTCTAATTGTGGCTAGAAGTATTTTGGTAGGATGTATGGTATCTCTTCTATAGAAGATCAAATCACCTGCAAATAGCTATAATCTGACTTTTTATTTTCCAACTTGAATCTCTTTAGTTTCTTTTTGTCTGATTTTCCTAGCTAGTACCTTGGGCATTGTATTGAAAAGAACTGGTCTCTTTTTTTTTCTTTTTTAAAGTTCAGGTTTTAATCTGAGCCAAGCATTCCCAGGTGGTCCTAGGGGAAGAGGAGAAACCACGAGGGAGAACCACATGGCAAGCCTTAAATATCCTGTAGGTGTGGTCTTGAGCATCTCAGGGGGAGGAGCTGACCCTTGGTGGGCTTTTTTGGGCTGGGTCTGGAGAGGGCAGCTCCAGGGGAAATCCCTGACAGATGTCCATGCCTTTCATGATGCTGTCCCTCCCCCATCAGCCCTTGACCTCTCCCCATCAGCCCTTGACCTCTTTGGGAGCTCTAAAGACTCAGAGTCCTGGAGAGATACCCAATCATTCAGATAATTATGGTCACAGTCCAAACAGAAAATTTTTAGAAGCTTGTATGTGATACTGAGTAAAGTATATATCCTTTGATGTTTGGGTGGGATATGCTTTAGATGTCTATTAGGTTCATTTTGAATATAATTTCATTAAATGTTAGTGTTTCTCTGTTTAGTTTTACACATGTGACTTCTCAATTGGAGAAAGTGGTTATTAAAACCACCTACTAATTGGGTCAGTTGTAATCTGTGTATTTAATTCCAATATTAATTGTTTTAATGATACTGGGTGCATCAGAGTTTGGTGTATATATGTTTATGATTGTAATCAATTTTGATTTATTGTTCTCTTGATCTGAAGGAAGTTCCCTTCCTTATCACTTCTGATTAGTTTAAATTACATTTTATCAAATATAAAATGCAACTTCTGCTTGCTTCCCAGTTCCATTTGTTATTTTTCTTAGAATACTTCCTCCTCCATGACTTTAAGGTGGTACCTATCTTTAAAGCCGAGTTTCTTGGAAATAACAAAAAGATGGATTTCATCCTTTTTAATTATTTATTGATTTTATTGAGTTCTACATTTTTCTCTGCTCCTTCCTTTCCCCTTCTGTCCTCCCCCATGGTCCCCAGGCTCCCAATTTACTCAGGAGATCTTGTCTTTTTCTACTTCCCATGTAGATTAGATCTATGAATGTCTCTCCTAAGGTCCTCTTTGTTGTCTAGGTTCTCTGGTATTGTGAACTATAGGCTGGTTTTCCTTTGCTTTATGTCTAAAAGCCACTTATGAGTGGGTATATATGATATTTGTCTTTCTGGGTCTGGATTACCTCATGCAATATTATGATTTCTGGACCTGAAAATTACCTAAATGCCCCTCAATCAAAGAATGGATAAGGAAAGTGTGGTACGTTTACACAATGGAATACTACACAGCAGAAAAAAATGACATCTTGAAATTTGCAAGCAAATTGATGGATCTAGGGTTTAGTTCTTAACCCACTCAGATACTTTGTATCTTTTCATTAGAGTTGAAGCTACTAGAAGTTAAACTCATTATTGAAGACTGTGTGTTGATTGGAGCCCTTTTGTTGTTTATTGTTATTTGTGCTCTGACTCACACTTAATGTTGCTAAGTTATAGATCAGTTTATTTTCTTAACAGAATTTCTGGGCTATGCTTATTCAACTACACTTCAAATATTCCTCCAAGTATTCTCTGCAGGACTGGTGTTCTTTATGTTCTGTTTGTAGTGTGGGAGAATTTTCTTTATCCTTCTATGGAAGATAGTTTTGGTTATACCAGTCTAGTTCACACTCATGGTCATTTAGAACTTGTAGTTTATTACCCTAGCTTTTCTGATTTTCAAACTTTCAAACTTTCCGTTGAGAAATCAGCTGTTATTTACATAGGACTGATGGTTGCAATACCTCTCATTTTCTGTATGCTATCCAGTTGTGGGTCTCTATATTTGGGACATGTACTGCCAGAGGAAGCTTCTCTGGATGGTGGCTGAACCATGCACTGATCTGAGTATAGTACAGTGTCATTAGGAGTCTTTGGGGGCTGATTTCCATCAATGGAACAGCTGTATTTGGTTTCCTCTAGGTTCTTGTCCTATTTTGTCTCAAGTTTTGGCTACACAAACAGTATTAAGCATGGGTTTCATCTCCTAGAGTGGACCATAAATCCAATCAGATAGTGGTTGGTTAACCCCGCAGTCTTGGTGCCAATATTTCCATCACATGTCTTGCAGGCAGGTCACCATTGTAGATCAAAGGTTCATAGCTCTGTTGGCCTTTAGGTTTCTGCTCTGGTAGCATGCACAGTACCTTCCAGTACTGTGACTCCATTCAATAAAATTGACAGCTAGAGGTAGGCACCAGCTCGCCTTTGCCGTGTTCAGTGAGTTGTGTAGGCATGGTCTTCAGCAACAGGGCCTCCTGGTCAGTTTGTGGCAGACAAGCACTATTCTTGACAATAGCCTGAGTTATTTGAGACCTCTTTAGACAGGAATTCAATTATATGTAGCCCATTCCCAAGACTGAAGATTTTATGTAGTGGAAAGAGATGTCTAGTTGAGGCTTTGTCTTTATTATCATTTTACTATTCCATTTAAATTTCTTTCACATATGTATATATTTTAAGAAGTTTCTATTGTATTAGATTTCTTTGTGACCCTTCAAATGTCCCTTAATTTTAGCTGTTCCTCCTTGTACCCCTTCCCTTCCCCCTTCCCCCTTCCACCTCCTCATTTGATCCTCCCATTCAAATTCCCCCTGCCCCTCATCTATCCATAACTTTCTATTCTATTTCCTCTTCCAAAGGAGGACTTTTTTCTCCCCACTAATTCCTTACTCTATGCATACACAGCCTCTGTGGTTAAACAGATTATACCCTGATTATCAAAGACTTAACAGCTAGCTTCCACATATAAGCAAATACATACCGTATTTATCTTTCAGAGTCTGGGCGACCTCATTCAAGATGATCATTTATCAGATTTAGGATTGTTCCCCACTTTCTCTTCTCCCAGATTCAAGTGTTTAGCTTTCTGTTGCAAGTGTGGGATGATTTGTATATTCTTCTACCTGCAGCCATCTAGCTTGGCCAGCATTGCTGGTTGATGAGGCTGTCTTTGTCCAGCGTATATTTCTGGCTTCTTTACCAAAAATCAGGTGTGCAGACTTCTATCTTTCTGGTGATATTCTGGCAGAGATTATAGCTGCTTCTTCCCTGGTCTCAAGAATTTGTCTGAGGCTGCTAACAATGAAGAACTAGCTTCTTTGGTGGAAGACAATCATTGTTGCCTCATTCATGTAATTGTTAGTTATCACTCTTAAGCAGATATACAATGAAGAAAAGAAAGCATGTCAGAAAGAAATATAAAATATACAGCTCAGAGAGGAAAAGCTTAATATCATAGCCAGGGCTTACACTGGAAGAGAGGCTGCCATAAGAAAGCAGATTAGGAATAATGGGGAGGGGCAAATCTGTATGGGAGTAAGGAAAGGATGCCTCAGGGCGGTCCCCCACCCAGGTAAGCTTGCATCGGAAAGAAAGGTCTAAGAAATTAAGAAAACACTGCTGCAAATATAATTCAAGGGAGCCAGGTTCCAACCCAAACTTCCAGGCAACTTGGCAGTGTTATCCACAGGGTGCTAGTTTTACAGTCATGAAGTATACAAGAGGAATGGAATCGTGGGATCATTTCCCTCGGTTTCAGAGAGTTGCTGAGGCCAGACAGCATATATCAGGGGAGTCTCTACATGAAAGCAATGACAGGGCAAGAGGCCCTGAGAGGCCCTTAAATGATACTGTGAAGATGGAACCTAAATTATGCTTGGAAAACCCAAGAAATTAGAGATGCCAGAGCTGGGAGATGATGCACACAAAGTGGAACCAGTACTGGGCAGTAAAGCTGGAAGGCTGGAGCCAGCTAAACCCTTTAATATCAGATGTGGAGCTATGGGATTTGGAGTTTGCCCTGCTGGGCTCCAGCCTCGCTTTGCTACAATGTTTCCTCACTGTGCTCTGATCTCTCCCTTTTGGAGTGTTTCTGTATATTCTGGGCGGTTATATCTTGAAAGTATGTAATTTGCTGCAATTTTACGGGGGTTTACAATTAAAAGATTAGCTTGAGTCTCAAAAAAGACTTAGACTTTAGACTTCAGGAGACCTTAAAAGACTATGGGGACTTTTGAAGTTGGATTCAATGCATTTTGTCTCACTATATGGCCATGGAACTATGGGGGTCTTGGAGTAGAATGTGGTGGCTTGAATGCGGTCCCTCACCAGTCTCAAGCATTTGAATGCTTAGTCCCCTGTTGGTAGCTGTTTGGGGGAGAATTAGGATCTCTGGCCTTGCTGATGTATGCCACTGTAGGTGGGCTTTTGAACTTCACAGGATGTGTAGCGAGTTAACCTTCTCTGATTTCCATGTGTGGGTTGAGATGCAAGCACTTAGCGGCTGCTCCAACACCATGCCTGCTTGCCTGCTACCAAGCTTCCCACTGTCATGGTCATGGGCTCATATCCCCCCGGAACAGTAAACCCCAACGAGCTTTTCCTTCTTAAGTTGTTCAATTGTGATCCTTTATGGCAGCAATAGAAACCATCATTAAGACGCAGGTGGATTTTGGTTTTGAAATGTGACCTAAATGTACAGACTTCCTTTGTTGATCATGCACCTGATAGAGACACAGCCAGTTGGACTGGGACACAGGATGGACATCTCAGCCCAAGCCTGGAGGTAAGGGCATAGACGGTGCAGGCCAGACTCCTTGGACTGGTACAGAGCGTGGGATATGGGACCCTGGCTCTAATTGAAGGTTACAGTGAGTTCAGGTGGATTAGAATGAAGAGGTTGGGCTCCCTGAAGCACAGGAAGCGCACACCAATTTTGGTATGGCGTGGGTTGAGATAAGACAAGCTTTGCACAAGGTCTTATTTTAGACACCCACAGGTCAGTCCTCACCTTGCTGAGCAGACCAGCCCTCCAGAAGTGGACAGGTGCCCACAACGGAAAGATGGCAGCCAGTCTGTATGCACACATTTGAGTAATCTTCTCTAAACACCAGCTTATCCCTCCCAACAATAAAGTATTCTTCTGACCGTCTTACAGAACTAGAACCCAGACAGTGATCAGCCAGACCACACCTTGCCCTGGACTCCTTAATTCTGCGGGTCTTTTCCCTTGCCAAGGTCTCTGACTCTACCTAAAGCTTAATGTCAGCTCCAGGATGACAGACTGGTGGTCCCTGGATCCCTTGATCTGTTCTTCCAAACATG
Organism: Microtus pennsylvanicus; assembly: GCF_037038515.1. Lineage (NCBI taxonomy): Eukaryota > Metazoa > Chordata > Mammalia > Rodentia > Cricetidae > Microtus > Microtus pennsylvanicus. Next base: position 12,824,681 of record NC_134596.1, read on the forward strand.
TGCACACTAACAAGATTGCATCTCTCTGCTTCCAGAATCGGTGGTCACGTTAGTTGGTATAGTGGACAGGTGACTGAGCCCCGCCTGTGGCTGCTGAAGTATGGCTTCTGCCCTGGGTCTCACATTAAATTGTCACGTTAATTAGTCTTAAACTTAGTTGTTGGAATGCAACCGAATGTCCGCACCTGCTTGCGATGGACCTGGAGGATCAGCACAAGGGACCTTCCGGACAGAGGATGCAGATGCTGCCCATCTGAGCTAAGAAGCAGAGCACCAGGCTCGGAAGCTTTTGAATCTGGGAATCAAATGACGGCAACATGAATGACAGGCAGCAGACACTCAGGACCGTCTATTTTAAAAAGTGCCTGCTGATTGGGGATAAGGCTGTGGACAGGCTGCGGCTGAACAAAAATCCTTGACAGCACTACGAGACAGACCAGCAGAAATGTTATTTCGGGGCCCTTTGTAATCTGCATGATTTGATTGCATCTCCCAAACCTACAGAGAAGGAGCAAAAGTGGAATAGAAACAGATTCTGGATCTAATTCTGAAAAGAGATTTCAGATACTGAAAGAGAATAGCTAAAGTTGTTGCCCTCTGCAGAGAATGCAGTTACCTTCTCTGTTGGTGTGGACCTAGGAGTCTTGAGTCAAATTCTTTTGGAAAACAATTACATCTGTGTTAAACAGAACATTTTCTTGGTCGCTGTTACTAAATGGTGAAGTCCAGCAACTATTTGCATAGTATTTGCATAATACTATATGCTATAAATCAAAACATATACACGAGTACATATACACGAAGGCACACAAACATACTCATATACACTTATAAACACACATACAATGCATACACACATGTACACATTGATGTACCCAGCACACACACTTTTAAGTCCCTTGAGCTTGCCCAGCTCGTTCAGGCAGAGCAATGAGGAACTGCCATTCAGGAAGACCCAGAAAACCTCAGTGAGCATGATGCTCCAGTCTAGGCCCTGTGTTCCAGGCGCAGCCACCAGGACAAGGGCTCCCTGCTGCTCTCCTCCCGTCCCTCCAATCTAGAACCCCTGCAAAAGGGGCTCTGGCTTTCCCAAACTAGAGCTCTCGGGCAGCTTCTTTGACTACCCTGCCTCATCCTGTCCCTGCTTCTAAGCGTGGCAGCCTCTCAAACAGGTGGGCTTTGGAAGATGAATATATTACCTTGGTCATCTGCGTATAATCTGCGACAGGAACAAAAGTTTCCAGTTTCCTTGGCGCTTCATGCCAAGATGGCAGGTTGTTGAAATAGGAGCAGCGGGGTGCTTCCTGCCACCCGACCGCTCGCACGGCTAGCTTTATCCGAAATAATTACACGGACACTGTATTCTTTTAAACACTTCTTGGCCCATTTCTATCTAGCCTCTTCTAGGCTAATTCTCGTACCTGGACTAGCCCATTTCTAATTATCTGTGTAGCCTAAGAGGTGGCTTACCAGGGAGATTCTAGCCTACGTCCATCCTGGGTTGGAGCTTCATCGCGTGTGCCTCAGAGAGCAGAGCTAGCCCTGCGTCCGCCCAGGAGAAGGGAGCATGGTGTCTCTCTGAGCTCACTTCCTCTTCCTCCCAGCATTCTGTTCTGTTTACTCTACCCACCTATGTTTTAACCTATGGGGGCCAAGCAGTTTCTTTATTGCTTAACCAATGAAATCAACAGATTGATATATGGCACTCCCACATGAGCAGGTCATTCCCGTGAACTGGACCAGTGAAAGGAGGAGCATGGTCCCTCCCTGAAGAACTGCCATATGGATTACACCAGAGGGCAGATTTCAGGAGAGAAGCAAATGACCCTGAGCAGCAATTAAATCTGTACAAAAAAATCAACAGTACCAGTCAGGGCATTGTGCAATCATGAACCAGTGTGATTCTGTATCTCTTTTCTTCTTACTTACTTAAGAGGCACTCATTTCGAAGAGCATCTGTGTAATAGCAGTGTCACGTTGTATCCTATAGACATGTAATACAAAGATAAGGAGGAGGAAACTGGGAACTGAGTGAGCTTATGGGCAACAGAGGCTGATGGGACTCCTTAGGATAGGCAAGGCAGTGCCAAGTGTGCTGGTGGGTTAAACCGACTGAAAGATACAAAGGCATGCTCGCTCTTTTTTCTTCCATTCTATGGGAAAAGATGAGTTTTGACATCAACACCTTAAAAGTAAGATTGGTAAAAGGCATGAACAGAAGCTGTAGAAGCATAGAAAATATGATACAAACAGGCACAGTAAATAATGTTTAGCATCTTTATCCACTGGAGAAATGAAAATGAAAAGCAGAATGACCTATGGCTCCCCACCTGTTTTATCTACACAAGAGTTAAAATTTAAAAAAAATATATATATACTGACAGAAGCAAAGGCATTTGACAATGTAGGGGGACAGAAGCTTAGCCCAGACCTGTTAGGAAATGCAAAGTCACTCGGTTGCAAGAGGAAAGGCTTGACAGATTCTCACTCTTTTAAATACGCTGTAAAATATGACTCCAGAGCCCGCTTCTGGATATTCATATCAGAAAAAAAGATGAAAACTTATTCCCATATCGAACCTTGTACATTAATATTTATAAATGCTCTCTTCATAATTGCTTGTGCTGGTTTGAATGAGAATGCCCCCATAGACTCATATATTTGAATGTTCAATTACCAGAGAGGACCACTGATTGAGAAGGATTAGAAGATGTCACCTTGTTGGAGGAGGTGTGTCCAGAGATGTGGGCTTTGAGGTTGCAAAAGCCCACACCAGGACCAGTCTCTTTCTTTCTCTCTCTCTCTCTCTCTCTCTCTCTCTCTCTCTCTCTCTCTCTCTCTCTCTCTCTCTCTCTGTCTCTCTCCCTCCCCCTCTCCCTTTTCCCTCTCCCCTCCCCCTTCCCCTCCCCCTCCCTCCTAAGGATTGGAATGTAAAGCTCTCAATTGCTTCCCCAGCCCCTCCTCTGCCAACCTGCTGCTGTGCCCCCCACTGTGTGCCCCTCTGAATCTATAAGCAAGCTTCCCAATCAAATGCTTTCTTTTAAAAGGGTTGTCTAGGTCATGGTGTCTGTGGTGCTTTGAGTAAGAATGATCCCTGTAGGTTCTTCTGTTTGGATGTTTAGGGAATGGCCCTCTTTGAAAAGATTAGGAGATACAGCCCTGTTGGCGGAAGTGTGTCACTGTAGATGGGCTTCAAGGTTTCAGAAGCCCAAGCTAGACCCAGTGACTGTCTCTTCCTGCTGCCTGTGGATCCAGATGTAGAAATCTTCAGCTACCCCTCCAGCACCATGTCTGTCTGCAGGCTGCCATGCTTCCTGCCATGATGATAATGGACTAAACCTCGGAAATTGTAAGCAAGACCCAATTAAATGCTTTCCATTTATAAGTGTTGCCTCGATCATAGCGTCTCTTCACAGCAATAGAACAGTGAGTAAAACATTGCTAAAAGCTGGATAATATTCAGTAACCTTCAAACTTGGATATAGTCCTGTGATGAAAGAATATTTAATTAAAACAGGAACTTCTGATACATGCAGTGGATTGGAGAAACTCCAGGGGCATTCTGCTAAGTGAAAGAAAGCAGAGTCAAAAGCATTGAGAAGTCCTCTGCAGAGAAAAACCTCCCAAGATTGTGACGGTGAAGAACTCATCAGTGAAGGCCAGGAGGGAGACTGCAGGGGATGCCAGGAGTGTTTGGTGTATTAAATATACTGATGTTACACAATTACATATGTATGTTTAAAATTCATAAAAACATATGATAATTGATGCAAAAAGGTTCTATATGGTAAAAAAGGAACAAAATTGAACAGCAGTGCTTTCAATAACATCTAAAGTTACCAATACCCAAGGAAGAACTGACCGAGAAGCATATACCATTCTCTGCAATGGACTTTAAATTATTTTGAGAGACGTTGAAAGAGAACTCAAGAAAGCTGTCTGGATTCACCAGCTCTCTAAGCTGCTCTCATAGGCCAGCAGGGGGTTGCATGTTGCACACGGGGTTATAGGTCATATTTCTGACTAAGCCCTGTGGTCATGGCTAGTGGGAAGAGATAACCAAGGCCAAGGCACAGTGTAGAAACCCCTTATGAGCATTTTAACAACTACCATGGGTCTCCATACACCTTTGCTCAGTCAGACAGGTCTTGAGTGTTCACTAAGGTGTGCACTGGTGTTTAGAGAGCAGGCATGCCCCTGGTGGTGCACACGACAGAAAGGCATTCATGAGCACTAGGGTGAGCGCGGTCAGGCATTGCTAGGCTAGGCACAAAACAGGTAAATTTTTAAGTGAAAACCAAAACCTGAAACTACGGGTATTGCACTTGAAAACAAATGTCAGAAGGTCTTTGGTTAGCTTTTAGTTTTGCTTTGACATATTCCATCCCTTTTTTGTAGGGCATGCGGCTTCAAAGTGTTCTAGTGAGTCTTTCTCCTCTGTGTGTGTGTGTGTGTGTGTGTGTGTGTGTGTGTGTGTGTGTGTGTGTGTTAGTTGCCTATAGGAGTGGACATAGTGCCACAGGCTGGTACCAGACACCGAGTTCTTCATCTTTGACTCTGGAAGTGTGTGATCAAGTCCCTTGTCTTGGGTTCCCTGGCATAAAGGAGAGAGAACCCCTCTCTTTCTGACCAGGACCTATTCACACGAAAAATGTCCTCCCCAGTTTTATGGAGTCCTATTCATTCTGACAGGGTCCTGCCTCTGACCGGATCCTCCACACTGTGAATAGAGCCCTCCCCACGCTGACAGGGTCTTTCTCATGTTGCCAGAGTCTTTTCCACGCTGACAGAATTCTCTATATGCTGGCAAACACCGCCCCACTCTTTCGTGGTCCCGCCTCACTCTTACATGGCCTTTGCCTCATGACAGCCTTGTTCCTTCAGTTCTGACAGAATCCTCTCTGTTGTGTTTGAGCCCTCGCCACTCTGTGAAGGCCAACTAATGTACCCACCCCTCTCTTTTTTCCCTTCAGACGTTGAGGGAGAGGGTTGGTCTGTGTACAGCTGCTCTTTCATCCAAGGACAGTCTCTCTTGCACCAACTGATGTAGCTTGTCCCAAGATGTCTCACCCTCTGCTCCGATGCTGTCTGTGGCTCTTGGGGCCCAGCACAACGTCTAGTGTGGTCAAGGACCCAGATGACTTACACTTTCAGGAACAGAAGAGCTGAGGAAAGAAAGAGCAGCTCCGGCCATCCATGCTTAGGGGTAAACAGGCCTTGTGAGGAGGGTCCAGAGCCCCCTGAGGTAGGGTGATTGCAGGCCTCGAAGAGACTGAAACTCAAGCCATGGTAGTGCGGAAATAACCCTGAAAACAGTGTGCGTCCGTTATGCTTCCACCATGATAAGAAGAAATAAAAAGACTATCTAATTATATCTGCAAGTTTTCAGATTAGTGACGGCAGCTACCTTTGATTGTCAGGTGTCTGTGATGATTATTTTATAAAGAAAACCTGCCGGCAGCTTTTTCGTCTTCTACTCTTCCTCTTCCCTCTCGTGTCTCCGCTCCCTTTCTCTCTCCTTCCTTCCTGTCCTATGAGAGGATGTTGCTGGACTGGGATGCGCCAGTCTCTGAGTCCCATTGCAGCCCCAGCAGCCACCCTTGCGCATGCTTGTGTGAGCATGCTCTCCCGTGTGATGATGGGCAGGGAACCAACGTGGGAGAGAGACCTTGCTCGGCTCCCTAAAGGGGAGTGTGCCTGGCAACCACAAGTCTTGCTTCGTGGCTGAGCAGGGAGAAGACCGGGAGGAACTGGCGTTTGAATCTCTGAGAAGTTGCAGATGGATATTATTAAGAAGCTGGCTTTTTCTTCTGTTTGTCAGACGGCTCCGCATGGTGCACAACTCCCCGCTTATTTTGGCATCATTAAGCCCTCTAATTGCTAATGCAAAGATGAGCACACACCTCCACCAACACCGGGGTGTATACAGGGAGGACTCCGAGCGATTTCACTGTTGCCTTTGGGAGAATTTCAAGACACGTTCCCTTCATTGCCAATTATGAATTGTGCAAAAGGCCGTTTATTTTTAGAAGGGATTTACAAGAGTTGCTTTCTCCTCTGCCGAGAGATGGATGATTAATGCCATTACAAAGGAAGTTTATGAGAGAAAGGAAAACATTTCTCTGTGGGTGGGAGTGTTGCACCAACACTTAGTCAAATGTAGACACAATAAAACGTGTGCTCGGCTCAGCCCTACGCCCTCTTAACGGGGAGTCCATGGCAGGATTTCGGAAAGGAGAGCGGGTTGGCTGCCCTTCCCACAGAAGGGTGCTGTGGGCTGCTCCTTTCTGTCACGTGGAATTAACATGGAGTTTGGACTGGCTCCTTCTTCTTCAGCCTCTGCCTCGTGGATAGTTCACGCATACTGTGCACAGAGTTGACACGTACACATGTTCCTCTAAGGACCACACGGAGCCATTCCACATCAAACTTACAAAAGCAAAATGCAGAGATATGCCCGAGGAGATCAGTTTGAACCGGTTGCAAGCCGAGTCTAGGCCAGAGTGTAGAAACCCGATGGTTGGAATTGAAGGGGTACTGGAATTTAATCTGACTCAGTGCCCCTATTTTTCAGCTGAAGAAACCGAGGCTGAGGAAGGGAGGAGTTACTAGTGTAGGTAGCTTGTAAGCAGAATGGAAGAAGACACGTCTACTCTGGGTCCCTTTTCACAGATGGCATGAAGTCATACCTCGAGATGGTACCCACCCTCTCCCTCCCAGTCATGCCCAGGAAGGAGATTTTCTGCAGAGAATCGAAGGCTCAGTGATGGTGTGAGTACGTAAGAATTAATATTGTACACCCTTCATGGAAGTGTCATTGCTGTTCTGTCTCAAGAATGTAGCCTCTTGGTCCAGAACGCACCATCCACCACCAGCAGCATCGGCGGCTCTTCTTCCCTTGCTGTGCAATCTCAACCCTTCACACTAAGCTCTTAAAAGAAGAGGAGATGCACACAGAGCACCGATGGAGATAGGAATCAGGAAACTAAGCTGCTAAGAGGAGCCGCTGGCTGCTCTGGCTGTCACAATGCAATAAAGCACCCTTTGGCGGAAGGGTTAATTGGGCTAGGAGCGCTCCAAGTAACACTGAAACATGAAGTAGCTTCGGTGTGCTTCTTCAAATTCACTTCCCCTACTCCGGTGTGATATAAACAGGTAGATGACAGCGCGTGTATCCTTGATGAGCTCTGAGCGGACGGTGGATGGCTCTCACTGAGCCGAGTGTCACTCACCTGCTCCTTGGCAGCGCCTTGAGACCACACGGAGCCATGCCTCCCTGCCGACACATGAGTTGCCAGGTGAGCAAGTGGTCACCAGGCCGACTCTTGAGTATCGTTAAACCTAGCCCGTTCCGCTGGTATTAATCCTGGCCACTTTGGCAGTGATGGCCTAGGAGGGACCCTAGCCTTCCTTGGGAGACATTGCAAGCCTCCTCTCACCCCTTAACTGAGAAGCAGGCCAACAGTAAAAGGTAGGAGTTAGCAGTTATGTGCAGCTGCGTATGCCACTCTTGCTACTCATATATCAACCTTAAGTGTGTTCAATGTGTTTTCTAGTCAGTAGGGCCATTTACTCAGAAACCATCGGTCACACGGGGTCCCGCCATCAGAGGGAAGCAGGATGCTGGCTGAATCCAGTCTGTCCTGAAGGGCTGCTGCCTTATTGGCTGTTCCAGTGCTGTGAAGAGACACCGTGACCAAGGCCACTCTTCTAAAAGAAAGCATTTGATTGAGGTTTTGCTTGTAGTTGCAGAGGATTAATCCGTCGTCATCATGACAGCAAGCAGGGTGGTGGTCAGGCAGGCAAGGTGCTGGAGAAGTCCTGATCCACAGGAGCAGGGAAAGAGAAAGGGGGGGAGAAAGAGACAGAGACAGAGGGACAGAGACTGGCTGCACCTGGTGTGGGTTTTTCAAAGCTTTTAGTGATATACCTCCACCAGCAAGGCCACGCCTACTCCAACCAGCCCCCAGTGCCTGATGCTTCCAACAGCTCATCAGCTGGGGACTAGCGCACAAACATAGGAACCTGTGGAGAGCGACCTCATTCGGAACACCACAGGTGCTCTGCTGTTTGCTGTGCCTTCTGCTGGGCATGACCCTGACCAGGGCCTATCTGCATGGACCGCTGAACCCCTTGATTAGGACTTTCCACCAAGTCACATGTTCAGTGAGCACCCCTCCCCCAACTCCATGCCTGTCAACTCCATATCCCAGGGTTCTTATTCTACCTGTGTCCGTGAAGCAGGCTGGAGTTTGCCCTTCTCATGAATGGTCTGGAAAACACTGTATCCAGCTTGTGTGTGTTGATGTTTCATCTGTGTGGCTCTCGGGGCTTCAAGCGCCCCAGTCCAATGGTGTACACAGCACTCTGCTGCCTAATCTAACGATAAGGGAAGCAACTGTGTCCATACCTCAGAGGAAGCAAGTTCATCTGCTCGAAGGAAGAGAGCTACCCTGCTTGGCAACAGTCCAGTGAGCTCTGTGTTCTGTATCCGGCTGGTGGTGTTCCTTTCTATCACGGAAAATAGACTTCTCTATCCTTCAAGAAAGACAAAAGCTCAGCTCTTCCCACGCCAATCACAGTTCCATTTCCAGCTCACCCTCTGTATCTATGGGCACGGCACTGGTACATTCAACCAACTACAGAGAAGATATATTTTTAAGACTCACATGTAGTTCCATAAAGGCAATATTTGGCTTTGCCGTGTCCTGGGTACTTGGCTGAGGTCCAGCGGAATGTGGTGTTCAATAGACTGCCCGCACCGTGGTCATGACTGCACGCTCCTAGTGTTCTCCAGGGCGCATTGGCAGACACGTGTCTCCTCGGCCTCTTCAGGCACTAGGGATCTATGCCTGTGGTGCCTGTGTCTGGACAAAAGCTACACCAGCTCTTGTCATCACTTCCTAAAGAACACAATATGATAACTTCTCATTCTCTACGCGCATTGCATTTGGTGTTCTGCGTGCGTCTAAAGATGAGCGGACATACACGAGAGGAAGAGCAGAAGTCATGTGTGCACTTTGCTGTGCTGGAGACAAGATGAGCATCTACGGGTTTGCTGCAGGAGAGGTGCTGGAACTAGCCGTCTGCAAGAACAGCGGCACGAACCACGTCTACCTTGACTTCTATCGGCCTGTGAGCTTAAAAAACAATTATCTAAGCGTCTCCACCTTCTAGTATGGACACTAAGATGAAAACGGCCAGAACACAACAGGCCAATCACTGTCACACTTATGAGACCCTCAGAAAGGAAGGGCTGTGTCACTGAGTTTCTTGGGTGCCTGATGGTTCTGCTCTTAAGTGTTATTTCCTCCCTGACTCTTGACTCCGTTGTTGGGAATGTTTTCTTTCTCCATTAAGCTACTTGTTCTCCGTGAAGTGGACAGTGAAGAGTCCTCCTCCTTGGGCATCTGGAGCATTGTTTCCAGTCTGCTGTCTGCCCATGAAAGATAGGCACACGCAGGTAGAGCTAAGTCTCACCTCGTTATCGGTCTCCTGACTTGAGGTTCTGTTTGCAGAAATCCTGAACACTTAGCTTCTTATCAGCCTAACCAGTGCCCAACCAAGTCAGCCAGTTCTTTTTCCATGTGGCACCGAAGGACAAGTGTGTGTTTGCTGCTGTTTCTCCCATTAGCCTTGATTCCCTTTCTTTTTATTGAAAATTATGCACAGTTGACCTGAGGGTCATATATATGTATATATGAATGTGTGTATGTATATGCATATTTTATATAGTATATGTGTACCTCAGGTATGTATATATTCATATACATTTTAGATACCTGAGACCACAGATATTAGTCCCTAATGCAAAATTCTCTAACACTTGCACACAGCCCGAGCAGTCCTTCCATGCACTTTAAATCACCTCTGAGGTACTCATGATACCAGGGCACTGCAGACGCTGCCTAAGTAGCTGGCGTGTTGTATTCAGACAATGACAGGCAGTCCTGTCTATGTTCAGGACGGGTTCCATCATGCTTGGTCACATTTCCAGATGTGGAGCCTCGAGTAAGGAGGATAAACCAGAGTTACCACAGCTGTGTCAGCTCTCAGCAGAGGAGCCACGCTGCACTTGACTCTCTTCTCCTCGAGAGTTTTCAGGATGCCACTGAACCACACGAGTGGTTCCGGTGGCAGATGCGCTATCTTTGCGTTACCGGATCTCTCAGGATCCGAGCAGCTCTCTGAATGATTCTGTCCTGATGGGAGGAGGGCTGCTGTGGCTGTTTGTCCTTCTGTACCCTGTGCTGGCTTTCTCTTTTTCTCTTTCAACAACTACTTTCAGCTCTCTGCTTCTGTTCTGGGAGAATCATTTGCCCATCACAAGCTTCTAAGCACGGTCGTAGCACTCAATACGTGCTGATTGACCCTGTTTCCCACCTTTGCTCAAAGAGCTGTGTGTTCATCAGACGTTCATTCTGCCTCGTCACTGGCCAGATTTGATGTGTCTGACCCACACTTGTCACCAAGCTGCTAGCTTTTAGTCCTGAGTTCATGATTCCTGTGTCAGTCAATTTTTCGTTTCTTTTTCTCTTAAAGGAAATAGATTTTTTTATACCTATATTCTGATCCCAGTTCCCCTCTCCCTGCTTCTCCCATTCCACCCCACCTCCCTTGCCCTCTGGGTACTTGCCATTTCCGTCTCTCCTTAGAGAATGCATAGACATCTAAGGAAGAGTCATGAAATAAGAAAAGCAAACAGACTGGAGTAGGATAAAACAAACAAGCAGAAGACAAGACGCTGAAGAAAAAGCTCAAGGAATGAATATTGATGCAGACACACAGGTTTGCACACATGGGAATCCCATAAAAACTCCGAGCCAGAAGCCATCATCTGCAGTGTTTAAACAAGCAAGGATCATGAGACAAAGACCCTCTTATGATGCTATGATTTCATTTCCTCCTGGCCGTCTGCTGCAGGCCATGGGTGCCTCCCTTTAGAATGGTTTGTTTCCCCAGCAAGACTCCTTTGGAGAAAACTAGATTTTTCCTTTGGGAGCAGCTATCAACTGGAGATACTTTCTGGGCTAGGGATTGGAGGGTGTGTCCACTTCTCCTTTCAGCTCTAGGACCACATCTGGTGCAGACCTGTGCACGCTGTCACAGTCCCTGTGAGTTCATATATACAGCATCCCTGCTGTGGCCTTGATCTCTTGGTGAGCTCCCTCTCCATTGGCCCTTACACTCTTCTTCCTCAGGAGCTCAAAGGAGCTCAAAGGAGATGAGCTCCATGGATCTCAGTATATCAGAAGGCCATTAGGATTCTTTTTATTGCTATGTTCCTTTTGCAGAACAGTAGTATTTGGTTTTCCTCTAGGCCCATGACCTATCTAGTCTCAGGTTCTTGGCCACTCAGCCAGCACTGGGTATGGGTAGGCCAGCTCAAATCAGATATTGGTTGGTTACTACCGTAAGCATTGTGCAGGTCACTGTTGTAGATCAGAGGGTTTTGTAGCCGGACTGATGTTTGACTTTCTTCTTTGGTGACATACAAAGTATCTTTCGTTATCATGAACACTCATCCATAGAGGTAAAGGTGCTATGTAGGCACCAGCTTGAGTTCTCTGTGTTCAATGAGTTGTATAAGTGTTGTCTTCAGCAATAAGACCTTACCAATAGCCATAGCCTGGGTTGTTTGAGGGTTCCCATAGATTCCCTTTGGCCAAGAACTCAATTAGATTTTAACCCATTCATGATACTAAAAGCTTCTTTTGGTGATGAGAAGTGTCCAGTTGGGAATCTGTTTCCCCCACTACTTAGAGATTTCATTTAGATTGCCTTCATTTGTGTATCTATTTTAGGAAGCGTCTACTGTATTAGATTTTCATACGATGCCTCAAGAACCCTTGGTTTATCTGTATCTGCCTGTATCCCCTCTTCACTCCCCTCTTCTTTCCCTCTTTCCCTTTGATCCTCCCATTCCACACTGTCCTCTGTCTATCCATAACTATTCCATTTTCCCACCCTTTCTCCCTCAATCTTCTAACTCTGTACCTAACCTCTGTGGTTATATGGATTGTAGCTTGCTTATCAATGACTTAACAGTTAATATCACATATAAGTGAGTATATATCATATTTGTCTTTCTAGGACTGAGTTACCTCACTCAGGATGAATTTTTTTCTAGCTTCATCCATTCACCTATGAATTTCACGATTTCATTTTTTTTAAAACGTGGAGTAGTCTTCCATTGTAAAAATGCACCATCTTTTCTTTATCCATTCATCCTCTGACAGCCATCCAGGTTGTTCCCAATTACAGGCCATGATGAACCATGATCATGGTTGTGCAAGCATCTCAGTAATGCTTTGAAGCATCCTTTGGCTGAGTGCCCAAGAGTGGTATAGCTGGATCTTGAGTTAGATCAAGTGCCATCTGCTGAAGAATTGCCTCACTGATTTCCATAGTGACTGTACAAGTGGTACATTCCTACCCACAGGGGACAAGTGCTGTTTGTCCCCTGTCTTCAGCAGCATGAGTTAATTTCTGTCATTCGTTTTATTGATCTTGGCCATTCTGACAGATGTAAGATGGACTATCAGAGTAGATTAGATTTGCATTTCCCTGCTGACTAAGGATGTTGAATGTTTCTTTAAGTGCTTCTCGGCCTTTTGAGTTTCCTCTTTTGGGAATTCTGTTTAGATTTGTACACCACTTTTGAATGGAGTTATTTGTTTTCTTGATGTTTGAGGGTTTTTTTTGAGTTCTTAATATATTTTGGATAATAATGATATCTATCTATCTATATGTAAATAGATAGATAGATATAGATATCAGGCATATAGTAAACAAAATCTTTTCCCATTCTGTAGCTTGCTGCTTTGTCCAAATGATGGTGTCTTTTGCCATGCAGATTTTCCATTTCATGAGGTCCCACTTATTTGATGATTTTTGTTTTCGTTTTTCAAGACAGGGTTTCGCTGTATAGCCGTAACTGTCTTAGAAATTTTGTTTGTTTTTGTAGACGAGGATGGTCAGAGATCCATCTGCCTTTGCCTCCTAATGCTGGGATTAAAGGCGTGTGCTACCACACCAGGTGAGGTCACATTTAATCATTTTGTTCTTAGTGCCTGTGCTATGGGTATTGTGTTCAGAAATTCTTTTCCTGTGCCAATGTGCTCAAGACTGTTCCCCCACTTCTTCCTCTATCAGATTCAGTGGATCTGGCTTTATTCTGAGGTCTCCGATCCATTTAGACTCATGTTTTGTGCTGGCTCATAAGTATGGAGCTGTTAGGATGCTTCTACATGCGGTCATTCAGTTCGTCAGTCTAGTTCTTGAACCCTGGTTTTGTATAAGTCATAAAATAAGAATGTAGTAATAGGGGCGGCGGCTGGGCTGCGTCCCCAATACCCCAGCCGCCCGGCTCCGGCTCAGCTAGCTTATGCCCCGAAATAATTACACAGACACTGTATTCTTTTAAACACTGCTCTGGCCCATTTCTAATCATCTGTGTAGCGCCCCTAGGTGCGCTTACCGGGAAGATTCTAGTCTAAGTCCATCCTGGGTCGGAGCTGGGGCATGGTGTGCGTCTTCCCTGGAGCAGGTAGCATGGCGTCTCTCCTGCGTCTGCTCCCGAGAGAAGAGCTGTGGAGTCTGACCTCACTTCCTCTTCCTCCCAGCCTTCCCTTCTGTTTACTCCACCCACCTAAGGGTGGGCCTATCAAATGGGCCTAGCAGTTTCTTTATTGCTTAAACAATGAAATCAACAGATTGATATATGACACTCCCACATCATAAGAAAATATATGACCAGGAATAATGTACACACACACATGCATGCGCGTGTGCACACACACACACACACACACACACACACACACACAGGCGCACACACACACAGACACAGACAAACACACACTTATTTACTCCCTTCACTCCCATACTGTGCCTGGTGTGTTTCTCAATTAAGGATGTGCCTGTTAGACACGTACATTTTGGAGGCAGCCACCACTGATCCATAGTGGAAGATATATAGGAAACACAGATACTTTTTAGGAGGACATCTGTTTGCTGAGACAGCACAAAGCCCCTGATAGGTTGTGAGTTGACACTGAATTGAGTCTTCTGGGGAAGTTTCCTTATCAGCTTTTCTCATAGCTGCTCAAAGGGTCACATGAAACTCAACTTCTTTGCTCTCAACTCCCCCTTCCCTGAGGGTGAAGACCTGGACACGGCTCTGTCCTCTTCTCTGTTTTTGGATAGTCATACCACAAACTGCATTATACACGAAATACAGACGTTTGCTTGGATCACATTTCTGGATGCTGGATGCCCAAGGGCATGGTGTCTATTATTGTTGAGTCTTGATGGTGCAGAGGAGGCAGGTACCGCAGGGTGAGGCAAAGCCTGTGACCTTCAGTCTCTTTTCTATTATTTACCACTTTCTGGACTCTACCAAGATATATATATATATATATATATATATATAATTACGTTTTGTTCACTTTATATCTCTCCACTTCCCCCTCTCCCTTGTTCTCCTTTCCTCCCCCCCAACTTTCTTTTTTTAAAATATTTATTTATTTATTATGTATACAATATTCTGTCTGTGTGTATGTCTGCAGGCCAGAAGGGGGCACCACACCTCATTACAGATGGTTGTGAGCCACCATGCGGTTGCTAAGAAATGAACTCAGGACCTTTGGAAGAGCAGGCAATGCTCTTAACCACTGAACCATCTCTCCAGCCTTCCCAACTTTCTTTAACTGTGAATGTGGGCCCCCATGGGACATGGTGCACCCGTGGAGGTCACAACACAATTCAGGGTTCACTCTCTCCTTTTGTCAGGAGTTCCTCGGAATCAATCTTAAATGGTTAGGCTCATACAGCATGAGCTTTTCCTGCTGAGCGGTTCACAGGTCCATCTTCCTTTCTTGAAAAGCCATGAGCACCATGATAGGGACCTTCCCTTCAAGACCTCGTCTAATCCTGCTTACACTCCAGACTCTCAAATGGAAAAGTTCAAGCGTGTGAACTCTCAGTGAATGCATACAAGCATGCTTTTGGTTTTCTCTGAACAAAATGCAAACTCGCATGCGTGGGGAGGTGTGTGCGTGGTATTATCACCCTCAATCACGCTATTATTTTAACTTAAGTTTTGTCTCATTTGTCTAAAAGACAAGCCCCCTGATGACTGTGACCTTTTCTGCTCTCAAGTGCTGCTTCTCCGAGGGCTACGGAGCTTCGTACGGTCAACGCAACATAGCAGTGTTAAGGGAAACATTAGCCGACAGAACACCAGCTGAATCTAGAGGCCTTCTTTTCCTGGCAGCTCAATTGGAAAGAGAATTACCCAGTTCACCAAGAGCTACTGAGTCAATGCTCTGTGAAAGCACTAAGATTATAATATCTAATGCCTAGTGGAAACTATGAAAAGCCGAGCTTTGGAGATCAGCCCCGGAAGCCACCTTTCCCCAGACCTGTGGTGGCTCTTCACAGTGTGGGTAGAAAATCTCCTCAGAGACAGACGAGGTGGTGGCATTCCTTGCGTGTTGTGGTGGTGCTCTGAGCCCTGTACCAGTCCTCTGATCCTGTGAACCCTGGAACAACAGCTGTCTATGCTGGGTCTTTGCCTGTGGGACCCTAACCACCACTCTCGCCACCTCCCCACCCCCAGCAGTCTGTTAGCATCAAGACTGCCTTCAGTAGCTTTCCACTGCAGTTCTGTGCTGTTTATCTCCTGTGCTTCTTCCTTCTCCTCCTTCTTCTCCTGCTCCTCCTGCTTCTCTTCTTCCTCCTCCTCTTCCTGCACCTCTTTCTCCTGCTTCCCTTCCTCCTCCTCCTCCTTCTTTTCTTCTCAAGGCTGTGTTGTCTGGGAAGACTGTTGAATAATGGTGTGTTGTTTCATGAGCTAATATAAGTTACAGTCTCTCAGTGCTCAGCCTCCACCTTTCCAGTTCATCATCTCATTTACTCTTTCGCACATTTAGGAAGGGGACATTATTTTCCTCACTCTATAGAACATTGGCTCTGAGTTATCAAACAAGGCGTCGAAGTTTGGTTGGTTTAGGTTCTGCACCGTAGCCTGAAGTGTGTACTGCTCCCTCCTCCCTCCCCATCAGATCGTTTGTTCTGATGTTCTCAAATTCTATCATATTGCTTGCTGATAATGCCAACTAGGTGTTTGCTGGATGTAAATGCATTCAGCCAGACAGTTCATCTGCTACTCGTGAAGGGGGGAATTGGGGGAGGGGGAAGTGAAAACGTGGAGGAAAATTAAACTTTTGACAAAGACAGCAAAGCATATTGAAATTCAGTCTCCTTAAATCTCAGAAGCCCTGTGAAAGGGTTGCCTCCTTACAAGAAGGAGAGGACTCAGGAGCAGGACAAAGGGACCAGTTCACCTACCCTGTCATATGTCATAGGTTTCAGGTTCCTAGGCACCTTCCTGTCTCCTTTCTCAGGCTCAAAGGCTTTGCTGATTGACCGCAGATTAAGAGGAAAATATCTTTTCTCTGTTTCAGGAATACCAAATTGATATCTTTTTTGCTCAGACCTGGACAGACAGCCGCCTTCGATTCAACAGCACCATGAAAATCCTCACTCTGAACAGCAACATGGTTGGCCTGATATGGATCCCAGACACCATCTTCCGAAACTCCAAGACCGCGGAGGCTCATTGGATCACCACACCCAACCAGCTCCTCAGAATCTGGAATGATGGGAAAATCCTATACACGTTACGGTAAGATGTTATCTAGCTCTGTTTTGAGTTTTTAAAACTGGCTTTAATGATGGAATCTAAGGTAGTATACCTTGCTGCGATACCTAGGAAACACAAATGAAAGAGAATACATCCACTCAAGTCCAGACTTGTGAAAAGCAGGAGACCCTTCTGTCTCCAATGTTTGTCTTCTTGGAGCTCAGCAATGCATTGTGTTCTCATGGAACACAGAGGACTATAGCAAGACCCCAGATGGGGGGCTCGCTGATGATCAGATGGTCTCTCCAGGGTGCTGGTCCCCACTCATCTTTGAGTGCCTATATGGACTTCTTGGGACCTTAGCGTCCAAAGACAGCACTTCCTTTATCTAGACAAACACATTAATTCTTCTGCAAGGTAGGTCACAGGTGCTAAGGAATAAGGGACCTTAATGAGGTCTCTTCCTAGAACCCAAAAACCCAAGTGAAAAGTTTGCTTCTTTAAAAGAAGAGGGAAAGGATTAAGGAGTAGGTTCAAAGGTGACCGGTTCACCTACCATATTCCAGGTTTAAGGTCCTAGGCACACACCTATCTCTTTCCCGGGCTACAAGGCATCTCAGATTGATGATAAATTAAAGCACCTTCCTGTGAAATACACTGCCTTCCCCCAGGCTCCCTTAAGCGTCTTTTCCTCATAGCTCCTCATGTTCTCCTTCATTCTGTATTTATTATAGAGATTTTAATTATGAGTGATCCTGGCACGGAGGAGAAATTGTGATCCCTACCACTAAGGTTTCCACAGCACCAGGAGACACATACTGACATCAAAATATGAAGGCAATATCAAAGTCCAAGGGAAGGAAGTTTCCAGACAGGGACCCACAGAAAGAACAACAAAGAGCCACAGCAGGGAAGTTTGGTGATGATACGGGCGAAGGAAGGCAGACATTATTCCAGGCTTCTCATCAATCATGCAGGGCTATGAAGGGGACTCAGAAGAGAAGCTCATCCTGAGCGAAACAGTACTGAGCCTGGCTGGTCCTCGATCTGTGATAGGCATATTGACACACGGAGAGCATGAAATATACTCACATAGTACAGCTGCCGTCTGCCTGGGCCAGTAGAGGGAGGTGTCTAAAGAAGAAATGCCGTGGAAGCCGAAGGATTTGGCCTAATGTCTGTGTGGACCAACATACCAGCTTCAAGTGGAAGGATTTCATTCAAAGGAATTGAAACAGTGGCTTAGGAAACAGCAGCCATTTTTTCCCCCACTGGCTTGGCTTGTATTTCTAGGTAACACCGGAGTTTTGCTAGAATTTGCTCTGCTACTGATAGTTCAAAGCAAAACAGAGCTGGGTAATGGTGGCGCAGGTCTTTAATCCCAGCACTCGGGAGGCAGAGGCAGGCGGATCTCTGTGAGTTCGAGGCCAGCCTGGACTACAAGAGCTAGTTCCAGGACAGGCTCCAAAGCTACAGAATAAAACCAATCAATCAATCAATCAATAAAAGCAAAACAGAGTAGCTCAGTAAGAAAGCAATCAAAAGGGCCCCCCGCTAAGGAAACCAAGAGTGAGGGAGACCCTGTGTCCTGACATTGCCCCCTCACCTCCTCCTGGGGTGCACACTCACGGTGGGATGCCTAACCCCATTGGAGGCCTTGGCTGTGTTGCTGCTGATCGCAAAGGATGCTGGTCTCTTTCGCAGGCTCACCATCAATGCAGAATGCCAGCTGCAGCTGCACAACTTCCCCATGGATGCGCACGCCTGCCCCCTGACCTTCTCTAGCTGTGAGTATGCAGGGGGTTTGCCCCTGAGTGGGCAGCTCTGGGGCTGGGACTGGCTGCTCTGGGGCTGGTTTCCGGCCGTCAGCCGCATTGTTGGTGACTGTGTTATTTATTACTCAACCAGAGAAAACCAGTAACCGTTGTGTCTTTGGCCACCAGGATGGTTTGGCTCTAGACTCCATGGCACAGAACCTTGTAAAACAGGTAGCTTTGTTTAAGGAGGGAGTGACGCTGTTCCTGGCATCATGATTGAAGGATTCAGAGGTTAAGGATGCATAATGAGCTATGTCTATTTTTTGCAATCTTTTGTTGCATTTCTTAGGTTTAATATCGTAAAGATTTGCCTATTAATGAAGAAGGTCAGAGCCTCCCTTTGAATGTACTTGTGTATCTCCTGGACCAGATGGCGATTGGCTTGGATGATTCCTAACACTGAGTGCCTGCGCACACCCACAAGGAAATGTCAAATATCTTATAGAGCTTTTAAGGAAAAGGCAATATGGAAATACACCTATTGGATTTATGGTGGTTTGTTTTAAATGTATTCATCACATGTACTTACATATGTATGCAAGACTCGACAGACATTTAAATAACTGTATTGGCTTTCTTTAAAACTGAATATCAAACATGCCTGGGAAGTCGGAGGGAGTCCCAGGCACTCAGACTGAGGGAGGCATCCAGGGACAGACGCACAGGAGAATTGGTTTTACATTCAGAAAAATCCAAGATGCAACCCAGAATTGCACTGACCTCCTAGACTTGGTAAAAAGTGATCTCATGTAAAGAACAGTTCTTAAGTAGCTAAATCTAAACTCAAGGTGTTTGTCGATGGCACGCGTGGCTGGTGGCCCGCTCTTGAGTGTGCCTCGCTCTGGGGTGGTGAAGTTACACGCAGATCCCTTCGGGCAGTTGCTGTCTTTATGTGGAAGTCAGAGACTGGCAGACTCTGCAGCAGTCTTGTGAGCTGTTTGGGTACCCGTGGACGCACGGTGTGGTTCCGAGTGATCCATGCAGGCCATATCTATCGCTGCCCGGCTGCTCCTGCTGCTCTTTCCAATATGTCGACTCATCTATCGAGTTTATAATTTAAGTGGTTATTCTATACTAATAGGCTTTCCATTTGCTCCTTTTTCCTAACCTCCTGCTCAAATTTGGATTTCTTTACCAAATTTTCAGTGACTTCTCTTTTGAAAATTTTTCAAAAAGTAGTCAGTCGTCTCTGTGGGGCCACCTTTGCAAACTAGTTGCTGAGACATTTGTTTATTTGAATGAATGTTCCCTAAGACCCCTTCTCAGACTTTTCTATGTGAATTGATCGAGGCCTTGTGCTTTCTAAGCTTGCGTAGACCAGAACTCAATTTGCACCTGTGTTCACCTCCTTGCAAGTCATTCCTGTCCCCATCTTATGGTAATTGTTGATCTGGTTTGGGTCACTGCATGTTAGGGGCCTGGTTTAAAATTTCATAGCTAGCATCTGGTCTCTGTCCCCCAGCAGGATGGAGCTGAATCATGCACACTGGCACGTTATTTAATGCTTTCTTTTTCTAGATTTTAAAGTTTAAGCCGGAGAAGCTGGCCCATGCATATGGTGTGAACTGAAGTCTATACACTCTTGCAATTTTAGGCTCCAGAACATCAGTTCATAAGTTAGAAGAGCACTTTGACTCTTGCGTTCCTTCATGGGCAAGGGTGGGTAGGAGCCTCCTTTTAGAGAGTTCTTCAAGAGGCCTCCAGCTGAGGGCTTTTTGCCCCTGGAATCTTACCTTCTGTCAGGGCCTGGCCTTGGGCCTTGCCTCGATGGATTCCTCGGGCTCGCTGAGGAAGCCAGCAGAGATGGCAGGGTTTCAAGTGCTCCATCTCAGGCATCGCCTTACAGTCCTGTGTCTTCCTGTCTGTTTCCTTTAGACCCTCATGCTTGCCAAACTTACTTAACCATTCTTCCGTTGCTTCTAAGTCTTTCACTCCAGACCAGGATTATCCTGGCGTGACGTTTGCTCTGTTTCTAGAGAGAAAATGCTTTTAGAGGTAAAATAATTTTATCGTGTGAGAAAAGATATATCCCTGCTGGAACTAGTTAGTGATTAGGATAAAATAGCAGGAAGCAGTCTGTTATAATTTGTGAGACCAGACATAATTAATTCTGTGTCTGATATAGAACAGTTGTGGAAGATGCTCACAGTGAATGTGCAAAAAAATGAGTAACTGAGATATATATAGTGGTAAAAAGAGAAGATTTAAAAACGATTCTTTAAAGTATGTTCTCTGTGTGTTTCTGATGCATGTGTAGCTGCAAATCCATTGTGGCAGCCAGAGGGCGCTATAGCCCCCTGGAGCTGGAGTTACAGGTGGCTGTGAGCCGTTTTGGGTGGGTTGTGGGAGGTGACCTTGGGTCTTCTGCTGCTGAGCTGTAACCACGGTTCCTATGAGGTTCTGTCTTGAGGTTCTTTGTAGAAAAACAATTAAGCTAAAAGACAAAGCGTGTGTAAATGGCTACTTGTATTCCTTCTTTACAGTTACTTTGAATATAGTCTGTTTCCTTATTGGTTTTCTCTCAGGGAAATGTAAGTTTTATGAAAAATCTTCCTCTCTGCTCTGATGATGGATCAGAATATATTACCGTGAAGGTGGTTTCCTTTGTGGTTTTAATTTCCAGAAGCTGCATGGCCTGTGGAATGCTGCCGGAGCTGGTGTGCTGCACCTACAAAGGGCGAGCCCTTCTCAGCTGACAGGGCAGATGCGTCCAGATGGACGCTTTGTTAAGCTGAACTCACCCTAAATGGCAGGTGTAGCGACTGCCGCTACCTACCGAGTGCCATCACTGAGAAGCAAAGTGTTCTTCAGTGCCGGTTTTGCGCACTGTGATTACAGGGCTGCTTGTTTGCTTTGGATGCTGCTCTTGCTCAGAGTCACCAGAGAGAGCCATGGGAATGCAACAGCCTGGGGAAGACCCGTGTATTGTGAAAGGTGTTTTAAAATTGTGTGTTCCACTATCCTACGGTATGAAAAATTTGTCTAAACCATCCTAAGAAATTGTGTGTGTGCATGTGTGTTTGTGGTGTGTGTGATGAGTGTAGAAGAAACAGCAAGTGTGTGGAGTCACTTCTCTCTTCCCTTCATATGAGTTCCTTTCTTCACTGATTTGTCTCATTAATCCTTTGTGGGTTTCTATCATAATTTAACAATGAAACAAATATTACAGTCATTTAAGCAAAGGTGATACGCAGAGGGAGCATAAGTCATTAAAGCAGCTATAAACCATCGGCAGTTAGTAAATGTAAGTAGAGATCAGGAAGTGCCAACGCTACAGATGATAGAAGAAAGGCTGACATCCAGAGCAGCGGCAAGAATGCCGAAGACACCCGACATTCTGAAGATGGGGATACAAGATGGCAGAAATGGAAAAGAATTTGGAGGTTTCTTTCAAAACTAAAACCATACTAGAAGGACTAGTATTGCATAATCAGAGATTAGACCCTGAGAAGCAAAGTATATAATTGTGTAATCATGAAGATCTATCTAAGGGTATTCACAAAGACCTATGTATAGAGATTCATGATGACCTACCTATGGAGATTCATGAAGACCTACTTATGGATATTCATGAAGACTTACCTATGGATATTTATGAAGATCTATCTAAGGATATTCATGATGACCTACCTATGGATATTCATGAAGACCTACCTATGGATATTCATGAAGACCTACCTATAACTATTCATGAAGATCTACTTATGGATATTCATGGAGACTTACCTATGGATATTCATAAAGACCTACCTATGGATATTCATGAGATCTATCTAAGGAGATTCATGATGATCTATCTACCTATGGATATTCATGAAGACTTACCTATAGATATTCATGAAGACCTACCTATGGATATTCATGAAGCCTACCTGTGGAGATTCATGAAGACCTACTATGGATATTCAGAACATTATTGCTTTTCTTTCTAGAGACAGATTCTTTGGGTATGCCAAGTCTTCCTTGAACTCCAGTCTTCCTCAGTTTCTCAGCCCTGGGGCTACAGACATACAGCATCTCATTTTGCCCAGCTGTAATACCAACCCATAATGGAAAACATTTTCATGCCTGTCAGTGCACAGGCTGCTGGGAGAGTTGATCTTAGATCCTTACACTGGACAACTCAGCAACCAAAATAAGCCAACTACTGGTTTGTACAACAAGTTGGTTGGGCTACCCCAGGATTTATGTTAAATGAAAATAATCCCCAATGCCACTCATGTGTGGTGACTGGGATGTACAAGCCAGAGTAGAATAGTTGATTGAATCTAAAGAAATGCAGGCTAAATAAATAGGAAGGCGTCCTGTTATTGAACAGACATCGTTAATTTTATTAAGATAATACTCTGCAAAGATTGAAAGTTAGTGTTAAAATCTTCAAAAAAATTGCAAAAACTCCAGAATGACCCAAATATTCTTTTTTTGAAGAACAAATTATATGCCTTATGCATGTGGTTTCAAACTTACTAACTGGCTACCATAACCAAGACAGAAAGATAGACATGTATAATCTTGGAATGAAACTGAAGTCCTGAAATTTAGAAAGTACGTTTTTACCAAAACTGTTTGATAAAAGTACCGCAATAATTCAGTGTGGAAGGGTGGCCTTTCCACCAACACCATTAAGATGCGGGGCTATGTATATGCCAAAGGAGGAAGCTGTACTCCGAAGCCAAGCCATGAAGCCTTTGGAGGATAGCGAGTGTGGGTCTTTGTGACTGTGGGTTAGCTGACAGTGGCTCAGCTCTGGAGCCAGAAGTATGAACAACAAAGGAAAAGAATAGACAAAGCAGATGCGGCTGAATTGAAAACTGTCACACCTCCAAGGACACCATCAAGATAGTAAAAGGCCAGCATCCAGAAAAAAAAAAAAAGATAGCTATATGTCTCAAACATCTGAAATCTCATTCAGTGGGGGAAATTGTATGCCTGGGAGAAATGGCATCTGGTTAGTGATCCCAGGTGCACTGCTCTGGGCAGTTATGAGAAATTTCTCTAAAGGTAGGAAATAAGTTAACCTGTTGTTGGCCAGTAATTAATCCCCCTATAACAGTTAATCGCACATTTATCAAAATTGTCTGACTGTTTGTCATATGTATTTTGTTTTCCTCTTAAGTGTGCTTCAAGAAGGAGACACCTATGCTCTAAAGTAGCAAATGTCCATCAGCATTCCACATTAGCCTCCAGGAGACATCAGGGAGTGGTGGGGACCCTACCCGGTTTCGTATTACAAGTGTGAGGTGGTTATTCTTCAGTGGTATCATATTCCAGCAAACACAGTATGATGCTGTGAGGTTGTGTTTCCTCAGAATGTCAGGTGCTATAGCCATAGAGAGTCACTAACGTGGATTCCTAAATCTGAACTGAACAGAGATAAGGTCAATAGACATGCTAACATTCGTGGGGAAAGCTCAAAGGGCGTGGAGCCTACACGAAGAGCTCCAGGCATCCAAGGATGCTGAGAGTGGGAGAAACAGTCTGCTGCAGGGAAGAGCACACCAACTGGTTATCTAATACTGGAAACATACAGGTAGCGTTATACAGACTAAGTATTTACATATAGAAAAAACTATATATATATATGTATGTATGTATGTATGTATATACACATACATATAAATGTTTATATGCACACATATATGCCCAAATATGTACTCAATAACAATTAAATAAAAGAGAGATCAGGAATTTGAAAGGGGTCAAGGATGGATATAGGGAGGGTTTGGATGTAGGAAAGGGAACAGGGAAATGATGTAGTTACATTATAATTTCAAAAAGATTGAAGAAAATTAAGATTAAAACTATTTTGTTAGATCAATTTAATTTTTACCAGAATACGGTATCCTGAGGTTTTTTTTTTTTTTTTTTTAGAAATGCTTACATTATTTTTTAAAACTGGCAGTACGTTTAGGAATATTCAGTGCATAACTGCAACATTTCAAGCTTGGGAACGGGGTTCCTTCCTCCACTTGCTCTGCTGGCCAGACGCTCTCTGTTCACTCACTGAGAGGTGTCATGGCTCCTAACTTCTAATTTATCATGCTCAGATTCATGTCTCTTATTCCTTCACAGTGCCTCTTGGCCAGTGCTACCCTTTAAAGATACACTGCCTGCCATAGTTAGAGACGAATTAAATCAGGTTTTTTTTTTTTTTTTTTCGAGATAGGGTTTCTCCGTAGCATTTTGTTCCTGTCCTGGAACTAGCTCTTGTAGACCAGGCTGGCCTCGAACTCACAGAGATCCGCCTGCCTCTGCCTCCCGAGTGCTGGGATTAAAGGCATGCGCCACCACCGCCCGGCAATCAGTTTTAACACTACGTTTTACTCAATCCATCTTCCTAAAACATTATCATTTTGATATGGAATTAACGTGAAAACCCTGGTGGGTTTTCATATCCTAGGACAAGCTATGTTATTATGAAATCTCAGGAATCAGATCCTGTGTCACTGGCCCACACCTGCTCCCTGCAGGAATTGTCCAGAGATAAGAGTCACCTCTACAGACTGCCCTTAAATCAGGCAGCCTGTGTAGTAATAAGGGCAGCCGGGCTGCGTCCCCAACATCCCGGCTGCCTGGCTAGCTTATGCCTGAAATAACAACACACAAACTGTATTCATTTAATCACTGCTTGGCCCATTTCTATCTAGCCTCTTCTAGGCTAATTCTCACATATTAATTTAGCCCGTTTCTAATCATCTGTGTAGCGCCCCTAGGTGCGCTTACTGGGAAGATTCTAGCCTATGTCCATCCTGGGTCGGAGCTTCATCGTGTGCGTCTGCCTGGGAGCTGGGAGCATGGTGTCTCTCTGAGGCGTCTGCTCCTGAGAGGAGAGCTGTGGAGTCTCTGCTCACTTCCTCTTCCTCCCAGCGTTCTGTTCTGTTTACTCCTCCCACCTATCTTCTAACCAATGAGGGCCAAGCAGTTTCTTTTTATTTAACCAATGACCTTCCTCCATCAAGCCTGGGCATGAGCCAGCTCATCATCACACAATGCTGGCATCTCTTCATGCCAACTAGCGATATTTCAGTTCCTCTGTAGCCTATGCCTGGCTCAGGCTGCCCTGTGGTGAGTGTCCTGGCTGAGCCTGAAGCAGCTATCACCAAACAAGGCATGTAGTTCCAAACCTGATTATTTTCACATCAGTTCCTAGTTCGAACTTCACAGTACTCCTCACTGATTTTTTGTCATCCTCAGAGTCTTGTGATCCCTTTGTGAAATTGATCTTGACTAACTGCTCATAACCCCACATGCATGTACATGCATGTGTTTAATAGAAGCCTCAAACACCTGCAGAAAACCTGGTGATTTAGCTCACTAAACCCCTTTATCCTCTTTCTCTCTTGGATGCAGGCTAATGAAGTGAAGATAGTATATTCCAGGCAGAACTACATTACGGTGCTCTTGTATCATGGAAATTGAGGTATTTTACTAATTGTGATAGACGCTAAATGAAGATGCCCCCTTAGTTTCCACAGAGAATTGTTTGAAGTCCCTCCCCACAGGACATAAATCCCTGTGACCCTCAAACTTTCCATGTAAATGACACAAGAGGGGCACATCAGCAGGAGTCAGCACGACTCTAGATTATCTGTCTTTACTAAAGGCCTTGGTGCTGTGACAGAATTGCTGAGAAAACAAGCAACACAAAGAAGGCAGGCTTTATTTTGGCTGTGCTTGAGAATGCTGTCTATAATGGAAGGGAAGTCACGGCGGCCGAGCATGCAAGGAGGCGTGGTCACATTGCATCTGCAGACAGTGCAGAGAGATGAGTGTTGATACCCATGTTTCTCACAACCCAGGACCCAGCCTAGTGATGGGCGTGGTCTCAATGCACTGCAGACACAGTGCAGAGAGATGGGTGCTGGTGCCCACGTGTCTCTGCAACCCAGGACACAGCCTAGTGAATGCTGCTGTGCACATTCAGGGTGGGTCTTCCTCCCTTAGTTAGCACTTTCTGAAAATACAGCCACCCCCAGAGGCTTATCTTCTAGCTGATTCTAAATCTTGTGGAGTTCACCATCAGAGTTAGCCAGCCCAAGCCTACCCTTTGCCAGTTTGACACCCAAACATCACTTTTAAACTGCAACCTTCCACCTCTGATCCTTGTAGGCTCATGGCTGTCTTATAATGCAAAATGCATTCAAGCCTATCTCAGCCTCCATAGTCTTTAATAGTTTTGGCAATGTCTGAGAGTCCAAAGTCTCTTCTGAGACTCACAGGAATGTAGCCTTGAGCTCTGATAAAAATAAAAAGCCGCATACTTCCAATACACAGTGGCACAGAGTAAACATTGCCAGACCCAACGGGAAGAACGGGACATAGTAAGGGAAGACCAGATAAAAGGAAGATTATAATACAAGAGGAAAAACACCAAACCCTACAGCTGCATGCCTGGCATTTGGGGTGCCAACAGGCTTGGGTAGTCCTACCCTTCCTTTTTTAAAGTACTTGTAAACCTCTCAACTTAATAGACTCATGCAATGTCATGACAGGACCTCCTCACAGGAATTAGATCGTGCCGCATGCTACCAGGCCTTAGAAGTTTTCTAGGAGCTTGGGAGAAGCCTTCCCATGGCCCTGGAACTCTTCCATCATTCATGCTCGTGAACCTGCTGCTGCTGTGTGGATGATGTTGCCTTATTCACATTTCTGCATGGCTCTGAGAGGGATGTCGGCGTGGGGGATGCTGCTCAAGGCATCTCCGAGGGTTTATGGTCCAAACTAAGTGCTTAGTACCCAGTGAGGTGGGCCGTCAAACTGGCTGTGGTTCCCAGCGTGGGGGGGCCTCCCTCCCACACTTTCTGACCTGGGAACATGTGTTCTTCAAGCAAATCATCAAAAAGTTTGTGATAGCCCATGCCAGCAGAGACCCTGTGTCCTGGGAAGTGAATGTTCTAGTGTGAAGGAGGGTATGTGTTCCTTCCACGAGGCAGACAGTCTTCCAAGCAGGGTGTTCACCAGCATCAGAGCCGGGCAGACAAGTGGACTCTGAACTCCCAGTCCCAGGGAAGCCAACCACATTATCGAGTTCATTTGAATTGGGCAGCTGAGCAAATATCCGAGTACATTTCCGAGATGTGGCAGAGTCCCCTGGTCCTGTGCATCAAGGCCAAGATGCTGCCTGGGTTTTCTGTCAAGAGCCACACTCGCCCATCGTGAGTTGTGGGAGATGGAGTCTCAGTCATTACTCCGTCTACCGCACTCAGAAGTGATCATCTGGCCATTCCTGACTTCTTTCTGCCCCTGACATACCATCTTTGAAGATGTGCATGCCTATCTGATATTGCATTCCAGCTTCAGTGGGCAGACATGCACAAACCCTTATGTCATGTCTGAGAGGAAGCCCGGTGCCTGCCGTTGCCCTGAGCCTCGCACATGAGCCTTGTCGGGTAAAATGGCAACTCCAGCCATCATAAATGACTTAGTGAAGGTTCATTGCTTTCTCTACCCTACACAATATTCCTGTGTTGTCTGCCACAGCTGGGCAGTCCCTTGGTGGACCCCCAACCACAGTATAGAAACCTCCAGTGTCAGCCACACTCACTTCTGTGTGTGGCACTGGTGGCTACATTGTTGTCTGATGTAGAAGCCTGTAAGGACTATCTCTCACTTAAGTGAGATACTCCATCAGAATGTAACTTGCTATCTTCGGCCACTGGGGATGGGCCTTAAAGGGGTTTTGACAGGTGACAAAAGTTGTGTGCTCAAATTAGGGATGCTAATACGCCACTCCCTCCTCTTAGGCAGTGTTGCCCCCTCTCGTGGAGTATGATTAAGGAAGAAAGTGTTGCCTGTGACATCAACGATGGATACAGGACTGTTGCTGACTTTCAGCTCTCCATAGAGCTGATGACCGGAAGGAAACTCTGGGTTGTGGCATCACTAAGGCGCTTGGCCCATCAAAGTCCAATGTTGCAGAATGAACCAAGTCAGAAAACAAAGTCACGTTTCTTATATTCCTTAGAGCAGATGTGAAAGTTTATTTAAAAAGTCACCAGACCTTCAGCAGGCAACAGCAGCCGCAATGCTCACCTCGAGTCTCCTGGGTGATAGATAGTACTGAGCTACTGTCTGCTTTTCATGCAGCCAAATCCAAGCAATGCTGAGAAACCCTGGGGCATGCAGGAAAGAAACCAGGGCAAAAAAAAAAAAAAAAAGCTGCTTGTCAATCCTACAGTTTTCAGAACCCTCACGGTCGTTTTTACTTGGTATTTGCCTTTGGAAAACTTTGAAAATAGACTCGGCGGAGCAAGGCTTCCTGTTTATGGAGAAGCTTGGAGCGAGCGGGTGCAGTGTTGAGAGACAGAGGCCGTGTGCCTTGAGGACTCTTAAGCCAGCGGTAGGAACCTGGCCAGCACCCCACTGAGCACTGCCTGTCTGTGCTCCGGGACTGTTTGTATGTGTGCCTTTCCAGAAAGACTTTAATTCGTGTGATCAGAAAGGATGAGAGAAGTTGAATCCCAGCTTAGATTGCGGAGGGGAAAGACGGGTTTGTTTTTCTAATTCTTTATAGGTTTTGTCCTTTATTCCATACATGTTCTCTTTCTACTTTATCCAAAGTCTTAACAGGAAATATTTTTGTTTGGTTTTGTGTGTGCGTGTGTACGTGCATGTGTGCGTGCATGTGCGCATACGTGTGTGTCCGTGTGTGTATGTGTGTGTGTGTGCACACGTGCGTGTGTGCGTGTGTGTGTGTGTGTGAAATTAAAATGGATGGTCTCCAGCTACACCGCTTCTCGTCTCTAGTGTTTCTGCTTCCGGCGTGTATACTTTTTCAAATAAGATGTCAGCACCTTTAAAATAAAGGCAGAACCCAATAAAGTGCCAAGGGGTCTGGGTCAGCCCTCACCACACCCCGTACTTAATAATCAACTGAGTGCTCGAAACAAAGCCCTCTCTTTCCACCCGGCTGTACCCAAGTGGTTCTAGAATGTTCCAGAAATGACTTGTCCCACCCAATCTCAAAATCATCAGTCATTTCCTTCTTGCACATCACCCTGGTGGCCTAAGTTTCCTTCCTGGAGAGATGAGGCCACCTGGGTATATTCCCTTTCGACGGTGCTGGGGGCTAAATGCCATAGGACAGCGTACTGATACCAAGGGCCCTTTGATGATGGCAATCACAACTCTTAATACTATCAGAGGAGGGGGGATGGAACCAAAATGAAATTCACCCAGAATATGTGCATGCATCTCACTGGACACAGCTCTGCTGCAGTAAACCATTTATTTATTTTGGTTAAAAAATTTCAAATCTATTGTACTGTTTTAGGCTTGATATGTCATTTGTAACAGCGTTGAAGCTTGAGAAATCATTAGGAAAATATCACTGCGATTGCGGTGATGGCGCAGATGTCTGAGAAAGCTGACTGGCTTTCAGAGTTCTCAGAGTAATTAACTGGGGAGAGAAGTCACTGTTAGTAAATCTCAAAGTGAGCCTGGGTGGCCAGGTTGCTGCCCTGTAGCCAGGGCCTGCTTATATCCTGCTCTCCTGATTGGCTGACCCAAGCACAGGGCCTCACAGTGATTAAAGCTGGACAGGCCTTATTGCTATAAATGTACTTCCTATCGGTCTGCAGAAAAACACCGTCCAGTGTACCTCCTAACAGACGCAAAAGCCAATTATGGACGAACATGATCAAAGCGAATCTTCTGCTAGCCTGTGGGACTCATGTGTGATGAACGACGGTGCGCCCAGCTCCTGCTTCCCAAGTCTGCCGTTTCCCTTAGCATACCAGCCTTCATCTCAGGGTGTGGCTTAGATAAGACAAGATGAATCAATGGCCAAAGCCAATGGTCTCATCTAGGACTTTCTAGAATATGCCACCTCCACTGACAGGTCTACTTTTACACTAACCAGTGCTTCTTGGTAAATGCTGGCTTGGTAAATTAGTGGCTTTAGAGTCTCCTTCAATAACCATGACTTCACTAACAGTGAACAGTTTTGCTAGGTTTTCAGTACTAGGTAAAACATTTATTGTTGGGTAGGTTGTAGATCCATTAGAGAGATGTTGATTACTGACAAGGTACGTCTGCTGCCGCTGCACCTGTAAGGAATATTGTGTCCTGCTGGCTGTTGATGTGATTCACAGGTGTTAAAGTTGGGGAGGGCTGTCATTGCCTCCTTCCTTTGGAAGGATGCTTGAGGCCTTCTGGTACCATAAAAGGAAGTCCTCAGGGAGGGGCGTCCAGGTAAGTCTCAGCTCAGGGATCTCTGGGCACTGTTTCTGAAGTGCATGGTGTTTTCAGCGATGCACTTCTTCCATCTGAGGATGAGGGTAACCAAGGGCAACAGCAATAGGCTGTATGTTTTTGGAGTTTCAGCAAGAACAGTGGCCAGCAACATAAAAGAGGGTTTCTCATATCTAGAACGGGTGGCCTTTGGCTCTTGGAGGCAGAGCCATCTGCCAAGATGAGGAAAGTTTACTAAAACTGTATATGTGTACTGATACAGCAAACTGTGTGCCTTATAGGTTGTTGTCATTCTGGTCTTGTGGTGTTTGCTTTGTGTAGTTAATAGGACGATTCCCTGAGCCCTTTTCACACATCCATGATAGTGCTTTACCCTCCTCCTTCTTCCTGCTAACACCTCCTTTCCTCCCCCTTAAGGAGCTCCCCCCTTTTAGTTCCACTATCAGCTTATCAATATCATTCTTTTTCCCTCCACATTCCTCTGCTTCCTCTGTATTTGCCCCCTTCCCTTCCCTTCCCTAAGGAGCCGCACTTTTCTGTTTCTCTTTTCAGATTATATGTATCCTGATATTTCCCTCTCTGTATCTCCTCAGCACCACCCCGCCATCCCGGCCTGTCCAGTTTTATTTCCCTGTTCTCTGACTGGCAGTATACTCACATCAGAAGAGTTGGGGCTAGAAGTCTCCAATAAAAGAGGATACACAAGGAAGCCATGTGCATTTCTCTTTGCTTGTCTGGATACCTCGTAACATAGGGTCTATTCTACTGCCGTCCATGTAGCTGCGAATTTCATACATTCACTTTCTTTATAGCTGAATAGTATTCTGCAGCATTTATGCACCATGTTTTCATTATCCATGAATCTATTATAGGACATTTTGGTTATTTCCACTTCCTAGCTATTGTGAGTAGAATAGCAATAGATGTGACTAAGCAAGTATCTATAACATAGGAAGTCAGGTCCTTTGGGTACCAGCTGAGGAATAGTATGGGTGGAACATGAGGTAGATACATTTTTAACTTTTTGATATTTCTCCATGCTGATTTCTATAGTGGCTGCACCAGTTTACAATCCAACCAGCAGCGAATGAGGGCGCCCTGTACTCCACATCCCCTCCAACATTTTTGTTGCTTGTTCCATTGATCTTTGCCATTCTGACTGGGATGAGGTGAAATCTCTAAGTTTCTTTGATTAATAGTTCCATAATTGCTGGGAATGATAAACTTTATATAGATATAGATAAATATACATATAGATACTTCTTAGTCATTTTTTTTCTCCTTGGAGAACTCTCTGTTCAGGTCCCAGGCCAGTTTTTTTAATGGGTAATTTGCTTTCTGTTTGGTTATCTGGGTCATTTTGTTGTTGTTGACTCTTTAGGTTCTGAGTTCTTTATATATTCTTGACATTAAACCTCTGCCAGACATATAGCTGGCAAAGATTCTCTCCCATTCTATGGCTTCCTTTTTACTGTCTGCATTGTTTCTTTAGGTGCACAGAAGCACTTTGGTTTCACGGAGTCCCACAAATTGTAGGCAAATAGAGTCCTCTACAGAAAGCAGTGTTTTAGGCTCTGAATAATCTCTCCAGCACTGTTACTTTTACTCAGGATTATTTTGGCTATCCAGGGTCTTTTGTGGTTCCATATGAATTTTGCAATAGTTTGTTTTTTAATTTCTGCAGAGACATAAGTATGGATTTTGACTGGAATTGCATTGAATCTGAAAATAGCTTTTGGTAGAATGGTCATTTTTTATAGTGTTGATTCTACTAATCCTTGAGCTTGGAATGTTAAAGATATCTACCAAAATTACTTCCAAGGTCTACTTGTCTATTCTAGCACACCTGTTCTGGTCAGTTCTTTTGTCAACTTGACGGAAGCTAGAGTCATCTGGGGAGACAGAACCTGAATTAGGAAAATGTCTCCATCAGATTGACTTTTAGGCATGACTGTTGGACGTTGTCTTCATTCATGATTGATTTGGGAACTGTCCAGCCCACTGTGGGTGGTGCAAGTCCTTGACAGATGGTCCTGAGTTACG
Organism: Microtus pennsylvanicus; assembly: GCF_037038515.1. NCBI lineage: Eukaryota > Metazoa > Chordata > Mammalia > Rodentia > Cricetidae > Microtus > Microtus pennsylvanicus. Next base: position 12,857,381 of record NC_134596.1, read on the forward strand.
TTTAAAAAAAAAAAAAACGAACTGAGACAGCCAAGAGGACCAAGCCAATAAAGAGCAGATGTCTATGGATTCTGCTTCAGTGTTTGCCTTGAGTCCCTGCCCTGCATCCCCTTAAGGATGGGCTGCAACCTGTGAGGTGAAGTGAACTCTTTACTCCCCAAGCTGCTTTCGGTTGTTGCCTGTATCACAGCAACAGGAAGTGAACTAGGAAAAAAAATGGTACCAGAAAGGTGTGATATAACTGTGACAGTCTGGACTGCTTTCTTTTGGGGGAGAATTGGGGTGTCATTTTAACATTGAGCTGGAAGAGCTGTTGAAGTACTCTGAGCTTAGTGGGCAGTTCTGTGAGAACTTGGAAGACAAGAATGTTGAGGGCAGTGCAGACAGCGGGAGCTAGTTTATGACGTTTCAGTAGGAAGCGAAGACTTTGTCAGTGCTGTGAATGTGGTGTTCCGAATTAGCAGTCTGTTTCTGGTCAGTTGGAGCGAGGAATTGTCTGTGGGTGGCACAAGACCAGCCTAATTAAGAGGAGCCTTTGTTTCACTGGGACGGTTGAATCTAGTTGAATCTAGTTGCGAAATGAGTGGTGTCTAAGAAAAGACCAGCATCATTGAGGGGAAATCTTCTGGGAGCATTTCCCAGGGTTAGAGTGAAGAAGCTGTGGTCCAGAGTAGACCAAGGCTGTATCTCCTGCTAGCAGCCAAACTTGGTAATGTGTGAGAGTCTCCCAGGTGGTATTGGTTTTGGCACCAGGAGAGATGCAAGGTTGAAGAGGTCATGGAGAGAAGCTACATTTGGTGCCATGTGACAAGGCTGGATTCCCGAAGAGAGGCCAGGAGGTTATTAGTGGAGATGCAGCCTGTTGAGACCCCAAGATACTAAAGATGCCAGTTCCGTGGGATGACCACCAAGGACACTGGCAGGTGTGCATGGAGAAAGCCTGAGCCTGGAAGACAATCTGTGTGTGTTGCATGTTTCAGAGCTTGACCAGTTGAGTTGCTCAGACTCTTTGGGAGCCAGGAATTGAGCTCTCTATGTTCTTAGGCTTTGGTTCTGCATTTCTTGGATTGTGACTGTACCCTGTGGCTTCCCTCTTAGAATAAGAAATTGTAAATAATTTTTGATTTTACAGGAGTCTACAGTTGGGACAACTTTCAACTTTTAAAGAGATGTTGGATATTTTAAAGAGACTGAACTTCCAAACTGTTTGGATTGATTTTTAAGAGACTAGGTCTTCTAAAAGTTATAATTTGTTTTATGTCGGAATACTGATTTTAAGATGAGATCTTGGGAATAACTCGGAAAGGAAGGGTTATCGGCTTAACGGTGATGCTTCTGTGCCAAGATGACAGGGGTTCAGTTGTATTGATTTGATACAAGCTAAGGTCACCTTGGAAAAGCAGACCAGAAAGCATCATTTTCTCCTCTTCTCTCCTCTCCTCCCCTCCCCTCCCTTCCCCTCCCCTCCCCTCCCCTCCCCTCCCCTCCCCTCCCCTCCCCTCCCCTCCCCTCTCCTCTCCTCTCCTCTCCTCTCCTCTCCTCTCCTCTCCTCTCCTCTCCTCTCCTTCCTCAAAGGCCTAATTGTGTAGTAGCATTAGCTCATCTGGCAGTTCATAGTTAGATGTGAAGAAGAAAGAAGGACACTTACCAAGAGCTTGTTGTCCAGGCTTGAGGAGAAGCTGGCCCAGTGCTGGCCGCTCCTGAGCTGACACACCGCCAGAGCAGTGTACAAAGGCTACAGCGAGCAGAAGACTCTGCTCCCTTCCCTGACATGCTTGACACTGTGATGAGCCGTGAGCACCTTGGATGGACAGGTGATTTGCTGTCAATTTAATCACAAGAGATGATGTAGATGAGAAATCTGTAAACCAAACCACGTCTCCTGCTGGCTGTTGCTGAATCCTAATATAGACGGGAACAATGCCCGTCAGTACATTTATGATACATATACAGTTGCACTTTGAGTCAATATTTTCATGAATATTTTTTTGTGCTGCTTCGGAGAGATCAAGAAGTGTGTGCTGCGTTCCTAAACACATTCACAGTAGGTGCTTTGTAGCTGTTTATTGTGTGTAGGTGGCCACCCAAGACACAGCGCCTATATTAATAGCCCATGAAGAGACACTCAAGTAGTGTCTCACTTTGGAGAATCACAGTCAACTCTAAGCATGTGGCTAACTTTCTAAAAGAGCACGGTTCGTTGTCTATGCAACCTTTGTATATCCACAAGTGAAGAAGGCAGGGGAATAAGAAAGATGTAGCTTAAGTGCCTTATTATTATTATTATTATTATTATCTGTCACTATGAGCAATGAGAGCCTCAGTAATGTAGGTATGGCGTTCTGTTCATGTGTGTGCAGGGTCCGAGTGGTGATATATAAAAGTGCCTAGTATACCCAAACCCTGATTTTAGACACCTTTTATTTTAGTGATTGAGGTCTGGAAGAGAACAAATGACTCTAATCATTCTGATCCCTTTTCATGGCGCCATGCCGGCCAATCCAATGCTTTGTGAAGGGTGCTCAGGCTTGGAGCTTGAATCAAAAGAAAAGAGACTGAAATAGGGACCGCTTTTTCTTAGGGTTTCACAGGCATGCAGAGTAGAGTATTTCTAGAGCCACTAATGAGCGCTGAAGTCCTGGATCATCATCTTACGGGTAATGCCGATCTGTTCTGCAGCAGTGGGGAGCAGTGTGGGTTTTCTCAGATTATTAGAGCTGCTCGTTCTTGTGGAAGCCCATGTGGGGTAAGGGGACCTTAGGGCCTCATTTAGATAAAAAAAAAAATGTCTCTAAAAGCCTTAACGTGGAACAAGGCAAATAGATGAAATCATTTCATTCCTATAGCTCGTGTGTAGATTGTGGGGGCCAAAGAAAATTGTGCTATTTAGCATGTGTCTAATGGAGTTCGTTCTGTCATCTGCCCTTTCTAAAGAAGGTTCATTATGGAGTTGCCTTGCTTTCATCAAATGAGTCTGCCACATAAGAAAGGGACAAGGAAAGAAACTGGGGGGGGGGGGTCACTGTATGAAAAGTTAGCATTGGCCAGAAATTGGTATCTGAGAAATTCTCTCCGTCTCTCCGTTTGGATATATTAATTCTGTAAACCTTTGTAATGAGATATAATTTTAATTTAAAAATTTAATTATTCTTTGTTAACTAAAGATTTTCTTTGATAACGTTAGACATGTATGTAATATATTATAAGCGTTTTTATTCCTTCACCTTCTCTCAACTCCCTCTCAGTCTTGTCAACTCCCCTCCTCCAGACAGGTCCCTCTCCCACATCCATGTATTTAGATTTTACTTTGTAACCGGGGTCATCTGTGTGAACACAGAGGCGAAGTTATCCAAGGGAGCCTATTGAATTTGCCAGTCAGTACACATCTGAAATGCTAATTCTCCTTCCCCCAGAATCTTTCAGGAGCCAACACTTCAGCGAGGATGGGTAGGAGCCCATGGGTATTCCTGCCATCTGCCACCTACTACTGGCTGTTGGCATGTCTAGGCTTGTGCCTGCCTACTGCAGAGAACCACAGTTGCTGTGCGTTCGTGATTGCAATGACTGCCCTTGCCCGTTTTCTAGTTCTTCCAGTTCTTCCATTCTTTCTGCACTCGTGACTGAGTCTTATAACTGCTGTAGCTAGGGAGGAACGCTGAACCATCCCTTTCTGGCGACTCTAAATCTAGTGCCATTTGTTGTAAAGGGAAGCCTCTTAAATCAAGGCTGATGGTAGCATTTGTCCAGATGAATAAATATGGATGTTTAGAAGGTGCTGTGTCAATTCCGGTAATGAATAGTGCTCAGTTTCTTCTAGGGTCTAGGACCTCCTCAGCCCTGAGTTTCTGACCAGGTATACGGTACAAGGCATGAAGTCCTTCCTGCAGTGCGGAACTCAAATCCAGTCCGAGAGCAGTTGGTTGCCTCTCTAACAACCTTGCCCGATGACTTGGTACTGTAGATCTTAGGGTTCCCCGTTGGGTAAAGTACTCATGATTGTTCTTTCCTAAAAGTCGAGGTAATGCCTTCTGCTGTTATAAAAGCTGGCTCAGAGGAAGAAGCTTTCAACTTACTTCCTGCTGCCTTCTCAGTGTCTGGCCACCATGGCATCTTCAGCAATAGCGTCTGATCGACTAGTTCTGGTGGGCAGTTAAACGGAAGCAATGGAACTTTGCTTAGGGTTTTACATTTTTTTCCTTTTTTCATATTTTTATTAAAATTTTTTACTTTTTATTTTACATACCTATAGATGGAGGCTGTTTGCTTGTTCCCCACCGCCCAGACCCAAAATAATCACACATAAACTATATTAATTACAGCACTGCGTGGCCAATAGCTTAGGCTTCTTATTAAGTAGCTCTTATATCTTAAATTAACCCATTTCGATTAATCTATGTATCGCCACACAGTTGTGGTATACAGGTAAGTTTCCGTCCAGCATCTGTCTCCTTCAGCAGCTACATGGCATCTCTTTGAATTTCCCTTCTCTCTATATATATCTCTGTTCAGATTTCCCACCTGGCTTTACTCTGCGAAGCCATTGGCCAAATAGCTTTATTCCATTAACTAATGGTAATAAAACACATTCACAGCATACAGAGGGGAATCCCACATCACATACTAACCCCAGTTCCCCCTCTCTCTCCTTCTCTCACCCTCATCTTCCCCACTTCCCATCCTCCATCCACTCCTCAGCAGGGTAAGGCCTTCCTTGGGCAGTCAACAAGGTCTGGCATACAAACTTGAGGCAGAATCAAGCCCCTTCCCACTGTATCAAGGCTGAGCAAGGTATCCCATCATAGGCTCCAAAAAAGCTAGTTCATTCACCTGGGATGCCACTACTAGGGTCCCCACAACAGATCAAGCCACATAACTGTCACCGACATTCAGAGGTTCTAATTTGGTGCCATGCGGGTTCCCCAGCTGTCAGTCCATAGTTCATGAGCTCCCACTAGCTCAGGTCAGCTGTCTCTGTGGCTTTCCCCATCATGCTCTTGACCCCTCTTGCTCATATGATCCCTCCTCCCTCTCTTCAAATGAACTCCAGGAGCTCAGCCCAGAGTTTGTGTGTGGGTTACTGCATCTGCTTCTATTAGTTACTGGATGTAGATTCTATGAAGACAGTTAGGGTCACCAGTCTGACTAAGGGGGAAGGACTGTTGAGGCACCCTCTCCACTATTGCTAAGAGTCTTGCTGGGATCATCCCTGTGGATTCCTGAGAATTTCTTTAACCCCAGGTTCCTACCTAACCTCATAAATGACTCCATCAAGATGCATATTTCACTGCTCACCCCCTTTTAGTCTCCCCCAACTCTGTCATCTTGATCCCTCATGTTCCCATCCCCTACCCCCTCAACACTGCTCTCTTCCCAGTTTACCCAGGAGATCTTAACTGTTTTCCTTCCTGGGGCCATCCATGTGTGTCCTTCTTAGGATAGGGTTTTACAGTTTCGCCATCAGTTACATTTTTATATACTTAGCCACCACAAAAGGAAAAATAACATGATGGAGTTGAGGCTGGAAAAATGAACTTCATATCCTCTTTCATGGCTTGTGTCCTCTGGCCTCATTCCATGCTTGATAAGTTCTTACCATTCACTTCTAATGCTCCCCTTTCTGAATACTATAACACAGACACACACATACAATTTACATGTATTTGCAATATGTTTGAAAAACAGTACATTTCCACATTTACACACACACACACACACACACACACACACACACACACACACACACAGTGATTGTTTTGGTTAACCTTCCTCCTATTTCACCTACCTCCATCCCTTCTTATTGTCTTAGTTACTGTATTGCCAATTAAAATGAGACATTCTGATTCAATAATTTATTAATTCATTTAAAAATGACAAAAGGCTACCTAAATAATATCTCAATGAAAATAAGAATATTATTAAAGACTTGTTAGCACAGTGACACTGATTTACGTTTTTGAAGATGTCTTTAAATGTTGGCTTGATAAATTAATTAAGAAAAATTGGTTGAACTAAAACAGGCCTGAAATAAAAATATTTCAAATGATTGTGGTTAGCGGTTCTTGATATCATGTCAGCCATGACTCATAGCACATTCGAAGTCAATTATTATATTAAACTTGAAGCTGAGTCAAGAAACAGTTCATACACTGTTTCCTTACCATCTACAGGTCAAGTTCATCCGTGGAATATAGCCTTTATGCAGGCATGATTTCTTATCATCCATCTGTCCTTTGGAAAAACACCAGCTCATAGAGTTCATACAGCTACATAAAAGTTAGCCACTGCCGTAAGGCTCTATTTGTTAATAATCTCTATTGATTTTGCTAAGGAATTTAAGATCTGGGAAGCAGAAGCCTACCAATAGTACATGCGTTTTCTGAACTTCCAATTTCTATTTGCAATCTCCAATTTTTATATTGGCCAAAATGAATGTCTTCATATATTGTCGTATTCCATTTGTGTCAATCAAATTGGCTGCCCATATCTAAAGATAATCTTCTTGTGTTGCTCTTACAAGTGCTGCTTCATTGGCAAAGCACTTTTTGTCAGCTCCTTGGATTTCAGGTCAACTGCCCAGGAATGTCATCTCTGAGTACATATGGTACTGTGTGAGAAAAGAAGGCAGAAGGCAGAATAGCAAGAAACTAAGCTTGTTTCCTCAAGCCCCTTCATCATGGGAGTCACCCATTGCTGGGCTCTTAAGTCACCCATTGCAGAACTCTTAAGTTTGTGCCCTCAAGCACTTTCATCGTGGGCATCACCTCTTCCAGAGTTCAGAGCTTGTAGAGTCTCCGCACCTCTCATCAACCCTCGCTGGGGGAAAAAGGCTCCAAAGTATGTTGTGAGGGATACACTTAAGCCAAAGCAAACATTGCTCGTTTCCTCGGATCCTTCGACGAGGCTCTTTAGAGAGCAGCTGTGCTAAAGAGGTGTCTTCTTCCAAGTTCTTGGCAATATTGTCTGGTAGAAAAACATGCAGAGTGGAGATGATGAAGGAAATCTAGAGTGAAGAGCTGCAGTTGGCTTCTGAACAACGTGAAAGTCAAATACCCTCTGTATATATCCCCCTGGGAGCTGTGCCTCTTCACCTCTGCTCCCGCATCACTTCACTGAGATCCCAAAAAGAAACAGTACAGGGGAAGGGATGCGTGGTAAAAACACATGGGGAAACACAGAGACCGCAAAACGAAAAGACTGCAAAAGAAAGGATTCGCCTCCTGGTTAAACACGTCTCTCTGGCTTTTAAAAATAACGTTGTAGTCTTTGAAACTTTCAGACATTGTACATTCTTCAAGTGCACCCATCACTACCTCCCTCCAGCTAGCTCCTCCTGGTGCCTCATCCCATCTGAATCCCAACTTCATGTTCTCTTTTTCTTTTAGTTTTTATTATTAATAATCTTCTGAGCCCATGTACACATGGATGGGGGGTCATCTACTCGGGCATGGGAAACCTACCAGTAACCACATTGCAAAGGGGAGTAACTCTTCCTCCCTCAGGAGCCATCAGTGCCAATACCTCCTCCAATAGAGGTGTAACTTTGGAGCCTTCTTTACCATTCATGCTGGAATGTTTGTCTTGATCTGATGTAGGTATATGTGGATGCTGTAAGTTGATGCATAAAACAACCACACTATGTCCAGATGTCAGTGTTCTATAGCTCTTCTGCCCATCCACAGGCTCTCACACTCTCTCTATTTCCTCTTCTGAAAAGTATCCAAACTTTGTATGAAGGGGGTTGGTAGACAACCCATCCACAGCTGAGAACTAAGATCATTTATACCTGGGGCTAGCCAGTTATGAGTCTCTACATTAACCACTACCCATTACAAAATTTAGCTTCTCTGATCAAAGTTGTGAGTAGTGGAAATTTATGTGACTAAAAATAATTGTTTAGGATGCAGTTTGACTACATGGTCACTTAGCAAAAAGTACTAGGCGATCCACTAGGACCGATGCTCTCCTATGTCATAAGTTTTTGACCATGTTTATAATACCCAAAACAAAATAGCTTCTGTGAAGCAGGCTTTTAACCAATCAGAAAGTGGTTGGTCACCCCTGTAACTGCCATGCCAGGACTGCACCGTGGGAATATCTTCTGGGCATCTATTTTACTCTGTGGGATCCAGCCCTGGATACATCCATTGACCCCTTCCTCCTCCAGCAGCAGTATCACCTTCTGGCAATATGTAAGTTATCCAGGAGGGATTTCTCTCTGTTCTGCATCCAGAGTGAATGATGTATTCAACAATAGTGTACTCTTTTTTTATATACAGGTTCTCTCCATGTAATCCTAACTGTCCCAGTCCTGACTGTGTAGACCAGGCTGACCTCAAACTCAAAGATATCACTAAGGCGCTGGGATTAGAGCCATACTCCACCACGCCCAGATAAGCAATATTGTCTTACTATCTTATTATAGTGGATAACCAAGAACAATGACAGCAGCCTGTGTTGTTTTGTCTATGTCTAGACTCTCCCAGGTGAACAACTTGTAGGGAGAGATTCCTGGCACTGAGATTTTCATTTAACATCCCATACCTTTGGGGAGTGCCTTGCACAACCATACACACCTGTTCAAACTCCCTTGTAAAATAGATCTTCTCCCATCTTCACCTTCTCAGACCCCTATCCCGTTTGATGCTATAATCTAAGATATACAACCCTCTCTTTCCTGTCATTTTTGGTGTTCTACTACCCTGTAAAACTTAATTGATGAATGGGGGAAAGTAAAGTGGATTTGGTACCTTTCCTGAAAACAAGGGGCCATTGCTATTTTAAGTATTCTGTACCCTGGAGTGCAAATGAGTCAATATGATATTTGGGTTTAACTTCAATGTGGTTCAGCTGGGTTGAGAAACCAATGAAACAAAGCTGGGCAGGAGTTGATCGTTTCTAAGATATGATGGGAATGGGGAACTCATCATGCCTTTCTTTTTTCTTGCCATGTGGTTGGAGATGCCCATCTTAAAAGACATTTGATAAACAAATACTGTTCAGGTGACCCATGCTTGTAATCCCAGTATGAAAATGTGATGTGGGAGTGTCATATATCAATCTGTTGATTTCATTGGTTAAGCAATAAAGAAACTGTTTGGCCCTCATAGGTTAAAACATAGGTGGGTGGAGTAAACAGAACAGAATGCTGGGAGGAAGAGGAAGTGAGCTCAGACTCGACAGCTCTGCTCTCTGGAGCAGAGACGCCATGCTCCTCTCTCCCAGGCAGATGGCGATGCAGCGAGCCGCCAGGTCAGACATGCTGAATCTTTCCCGGTAAGACTGATGCTACACAGATGATTAGAAATGGGCTAGTCCAGGTGTGAGAATTCGCCTAGAAGAGGCTAGATAGAAATGGGCCAAGCGGTGTTTAAAAGAATACAGTTTCTGTGTAATTATTTCGGGTAAAGCTAGCCATGCGGGCAGCCGGGTGCCAGGAACGTAGCTTCGCCGCTCATATTACAACAAAAATGTAAGGGAAAAGAATTGTGAGTTTGAGGCTATATAGTAACACCCTGTTTCAAACAGACAAAATAGATAACAAGCAAACCCAAACCAACATACATTTGTAATATATTAGTGCTGTAGGAAGTCTTACAGCCAGTGGTTCCCCGCCCACTGGGGCGTGGCCTCTTATACTGATGTAGAGCACGCGTCAGGCCTCTTTTCCAGCTTCAGGATTCGGTTTCTGATCTCCATTCCAGCAGAGTATTCTGATTTGTGAGTCTACCCCTAAATAAATGTCTATTTCTCAATTCTGAGCAAGTGTGGGCTTTCTTTTAAGCATCTTTCCACATATTAGTGCTAGGAAGGGAGTTTTGGATGACCAAACAGAAAAGGGTTTTATGTTAACATACATGTTTGCTGCATGTCCTGGTAGTCTATTGGGAGAACTCTTGCTCTGTCCTCCAGACTCCTTGGGAGTCTGGCAAGGCATTGTTATATTGTGTTGAGCTTTATTGCAGAGTGAGGACCTGGGCAAGAAAGGAATTAGGTTGGGCCCTTAAAGGGAAAAATACTCCTGACAGGAGTTACAGTGACACCTTCTGGTGATTTGCTTATGGTGCAATCCCCACTTAGGAATACTGTTGGGAAAGCAAAGCCACAAATGGTCCAGCCTTAAACAATGGACAAAAGTACTCAAATCAGATGTAAGCATGAAGCAAGCAGGCACTGTTGCCCTAATACCTGACAAAACAGGCTTCAAGCTGAAACTAAGCAGAAGGGGTAAGGATAGACACTTCATTCCACGTAAGGACAAGTTAACCAAGAAGTCATTACTGAATATGGAAGTTTCTGTCCCACCTGGTCCCACAGTCACAAAGAAACACACAGAGGCTTATATTAATTATAAACTGTTTGTCCTATTAGCTCAGGCTTATTATTAGCTAGCTCTTATAACCTAAATTCACCCATAATTCTTATCTATATTAAGCTGCGTGGCTCGGTACGTTTTTTCAGTGCAGCATTCTCATCTTGCTTTCTCCGCGTCTGGCTGATGACTACATCTCTGTCTTCCTCTTCCCAGAATTCTTAGTCTGGTCACCCTGCCTATCCTTCCCACCTGGCTACTGGCCAATCAACGTTTCATTAAACTAATATGAGAGACAATTTTTTACAGTGTACCAGAGCATTTTCCCATAGCACATTACTAAATAAACATTGTGTGTGTGTGTGTGTGTGTGTGTGTGTGTGTGTGTGTGTGTAGGTATATGCACCCAATTTTATAAAAATATTACTGGACTGAAAGACACAAATTAACATCAACCCATTATTGTTAGTTGATTTCAGAACACACACACACAATGATGTTTTGTCATGGTAATATAAAAGTAACTAAGATAGGATAAAAAATACAGAAGAAGGAGGGAGGAAGGAAAAACAACAATAGGAATGTCCAATAAAAATCTTAAGGAAATAATCAACTCTGCCTAAAATACCTATAATACACATGTTAATGTATGAATATATATATATATGTGTGTGTGTGTGTGTGTGTGTGTGTGTGTGTGTAATTTAAAGGAAATGTTCACACCTGAGCTACCAGTGCTTCATCTATGAGCCGTAGACAATCTAACAAAAATCCTATGCAGCCATGAAAAATCCTCTTTTGAGTTGTTGGTCAGGGTTGGCTAAGAGATTCCCAAAACACTGAAGGCTATTGCCATTGCCTCTGGCTATTACCCCTGGCCCCAGAGCTGGAAGGTAAACCCCTATTTCTAAAGACGTCATGCACTTTGGACACAGGATCTAGTGGCCCCAGAAATCCAGAACTGGATTTGACCTGAATGCCTCTTCCCTGAAGATTAGATTAATGATGCCTTCTCAAAGGAGGGCAGCAGCCAACATTCATACCTAGTTGTGGGGATGGGAATCACATCAGCGACCAGCATGGCTCAATAGCCCTAGAGTTGCAGCCGTGGCATGCATAGCTTAGAAGTGGCCAGGCAACCCGCAGAACTCTCAAAATGGACTCAACAAGAAGGAAATCATGGCTGGTACTGAAAACCTACCCATATACTTAGGGCTAATAAAGACCTAGCTCATGGAGGAGGACCTATATTTGCCACTTTATTAAACTAGCATGATTCTTAAATATATTTCAAATGTTTGCACTTACCCATACAGATGAATGTAAAAGTGTAGTTCCCACCTGTCATCAAGTAAATTTCTCTTTGCAGCAGATGGAGACCATTATATTAAGGAAAACAAAACTGTACACAATCAAAATGCTGAGTATGGAGCCCATTCCTAGTGGATGCATGTATAAACGATCCCTATACTGAAGGCTGAAGGAACATTGTGGAGGAGGAGGCTGAGACACAGGGACTCTGCTGTGGGAGTGTGTTTCCTAGGGATATCAGAAGCCACACCGAGCCAGTCTCCCCAACATGGCTGTCTAAGCATGTGCTGGATGAGCACAATAGACAGGCTTCCATGGATGGGGCAGCCTTGGGAATCCTCAGTCCTACACAAAGAACTACAGGAGCGGAAGGAAAGTTGTGCACTGGGAGAAACAATCTTCCCCAGGGAAGGACAAGGCAGTCGGTTATCCAATGGCAGATGGCCAGCCCTACAAGCATGCTTACTAGCTAACAGACTGAGAAGGGTGTATTTACTTAGGAATGCATATACAGTTTTATACGTATGCACTTGTGTTCAAAACAATAATTAATGACCAAGAGGGTATAGAAGGAGCTGTGGGATGCATTCCTGCCGCCAGGCTCCCAGCCGCCTGGCTAGCTTATGCTCCGAAATAACAACACACAAATTGTGTTCATTTAAGCACTGCCTGGCCCATTATATCTAGCCTCTTCTTGGCTAACTCTCATACCTTGCTTTTACCCATATCTAGTAATCTGTGTAGCACCACGAGGTGGTGTCTTACCAGGAAGATTCTAGCCTATGTCCATCTTGGGTCGGAGCTTCATTGCATCTGCTTCAGAGAGGAGAGGCATGGCAACTGACTCACTTCCCTTCTTCCCAGCATTCTGTTCTGTCTACTCCACCTACCTAATTTTCTGACCTATCAGGCCAAGCAGTTTTCTCTATTGATTAACCAATGAAACAACAGATTGACAAATGACCTTCCCACATCAAGAGGGCATGTATTTGAAGGAGACCAAGGAGGGGTGGGTATATGGGAAGGTTTGGAGGGAAAATAGGGAAGGGGGAAATGACATGTCTATGCTATAATCTCAAAAAATAGAAATAATTGAAAACATAAAAATAGACATAGAAAACCAGTAAAACAAAAAAAAAACTAGAATAAGAAAAGAGTCTTCAGAAATTACATTCTTCCTTGGCCAAATGTTGTGTTCTGTTAATTAAAATGTATATTATTATCACAAAACAGAAAGAGGTACACCCAGCAGGAAGAAATTGTGGTTTCTCTTGTTTCTTTCCTTCTTTCAACTGTCTGGAAGCCTTTGGGCCAGAGACACACCCATCTTTGCAAAGGTGTTACACCAGGAAGGTGTCAGACCCAGGTGATCCAAACCAGTCAAAACTAGAAGTTTGGGTGCCTTTGAGTACCTGCTTCTGTGCCTAGGAGCCCCATCCTGTGTTCTGTTCCTTAGGCTTGCTTGGCAGGATAACCTACATTTTTAATGTATCATTTTTCTTGTTTGTTCTGATTGTTCTCTATCAGGCTTCTTCGGACACTTGGTTCCATCTTAGTCGAATTTGAATGTTACAAAGACCAATAGCTTCGTTTAGTTAGGGGAGGTAGATTGATTAATTCTTCATTTTTGCAAGTCACGACATTAAGCATTTAAATGGTAGGATAAACAGTCTCATTACTCATTAGTCAGGGCCTTCCAAATTCTTCTTCAGATCTGGGGAGAGAGGCATTTGCAATCCGCCCCCATGGTTAAAAATGCAATAATACAAAAAAGGGGGGGATATATATGTTTTGACGAATTAAGGGTATGCCTTGCCTTCTGAACGCCCTTCTGAGCCTCTCTGTGGGCATGGATAGGAAGGAGTGTATAGCTTGGGGAATGTGGAATAGACAGCCAGCCTCTATTTCTGCATACCTTTATCAGAGCTACATTCAGACAGGCATTTTCTGGAAGATAGATTCAAAGCAGAAGGTTACGTAAGCCAGAGAAGTCACGCCAAGATTATCTGAACATCTTTTTTTAAACCATAAAGTCTCTCCAGTTGAGCTCACACACGCTTATTTCAAATGTGCTTCTCCTACTTCTCTGCTTCCTCCTCTTCCTTTTCTTTCCCTTCCTTTTCCTTTTTTCCCCCTTGTTCCTCTTCCTCCTGTTTCTTTTCCCCCACTTATCTACCTTGTTCTTCACCCTACCTACCTTCCACGTGTTTCTTCAATTCTAAGTACCCGCCCTGCAAAGTGAACCCACCTGCAGCCACGCCTCAGGAACGGGGCCTGGGGCATTTCCAGGTCAAATGCGCTGGGTCGCTACTGTCGTTGCAACTGAGGCAACCTTGGCCGGGAAAGGCGAGCTGCGTTCAGAGCTATGGTTGAGGTTGCCTGTGGAAACAAACTTACCCAGCGTGTTGTGGAGTTTCCCTCGGCATCCTTCCCTAGGGCATTGCCGTGCTGGGCGTCCAGGAACTAATGGAACGTGGACCGTATGCTGGTTAGTTCTCTGTGAATATGACACGGGGTAGGGAAGAGGGAGCCTTGCTTGAGTTTTGCCTCCCTAAGATTAGCCTGTGAGTAGTCCTGTGGGGGCGTTTCTTAATTAATGATTGACGGGGGATGGCCCAGCCCATTATGGGTGGTGGCACTCTGGGTTGGGAGTTGCATGAAAAGACATGCCCAGAAAGCCAGAAGGAACAAAGTAGTAGGCACCAGTCTTCCTTGGCCTCTGCCTCAGTTCCTGCCTGCATTTCCTTTCATGCAACAGGGGGAGACCCCTGCGGAAGCCACAGCTGGTAAAGAGGCAAAGGATAAATGACCATGGGGTACCCAGCGGATATTTCTACAACCCCACACTTAAGCCTCAGGCAATGTCGCAGAAGGGGGAGTGGAAAGATTCCAAGAGCCAGAAGACCAGGACTAGATGTCCTCTCTGAGATATGATCTTCTGTGCATAAGGAAGCTGGCCCAGGAAATCTTAACAATATGGCTGCCTAAATAAAACACAAACGGTATCCATCAACATGCCAACGTAGGTGGGGGTATTCTCCCAAGGCTTCACTGCTAGCTGAAGACCTACAGGAAACTGGTGGCTGCCCAGGGAGGGAGGACCAGCCTTCCCTGGGAAGAGTCCCCTGGTAGGTTAGCCAGTCCCAAAGGTCAGTTCCAAACACATCTGAGCAACACTAAATGAGTTCATCAGGTTGTAGGGGGAATTGAGGGCAGGAGAGGGGGGGAAGATGGCGTACACACAGTGCATACAATACTCATATATTAAGTACATTTTTAAAAATTAAAAATAAGGGCCTTGAGAAATACCTCAGCAGTTAAGAATACTGGCGACTCTTCCAAAAGACCAGGTTCAATTTCCAACATCTGCAAGAGGAATCACAACCATCTAACTACTGATCAAGAAATGCAGGGCTCTCTTATGACCTCTGTAGGTATCAGACAAAACATCCATACACATGAAATGTAATAATAATTTTTAAATTAAAAATAAATAAATAAGCATCTGGTTTTTAAGAAACAATGAACCTAGAGGCGTCAGCTGCAGTGGTTTCTCAGACCTGGTGACAAAATCAAGCCCTTGCACTGTAAGATTAGTTTATGGCCCTGTCTAACCTTCTGCCTGCCTCAGTGCTTTGGCACGTAGGTGAGGCTGGGCTAAGGCGTGTGTTTATGGAACCCCAGCTTCTGAAAGCCTTGAAGAGACGGAGGCCCCTTTGTTCCAGAGATGGGAACGCATTTTTGGTAGGCTCCCTTCATATTGTTCTATGACAGCAGCCTCTCTCAGGATTCTCTTTAGGCCTAAATACTCCTCTTTCAGGGGATCGTCTACTAGAGAGGGGTTTATGTCCGCTCCTTTTTGCCGAGCCTGCATTTTCCCGTCTTCACACTTGCTTCCAGAAGAAGGCATGAGAAGTGATTTTGTTCTAACATGAGTGACAGCTGGAGGGTGATTCTGAACATGCAGCCTACTCCTGACTGAGTTCTCAGGAGCTGTCTTCGGGAGACCATCTTTTGTGTATCCACGGATGCTATACCAGCTCTCACGCTCCTGTATTCCCAGCTTCACTGTAGCCAGTGGTTTAAGGCAGACGGTCTATCTTTGGCAGACCCAACAAGCTAGGATCACCCACTTGTCCAGGACACTAACTGGAAGTCCAGTGCTGATGAAAAGCAGGACACTTCACTAATATATGAAGAAGATGAAAAGATGAAGGAACCAGTAAACCCAAGCCCATCTTTCGGGTACTGATTTGACCTTCATGGGTAAACAGAGGAAGATCTGGGGCATAGTCAAGATGTCACATGCAGAGTTACAGCAGTCATGGCGCCAAGGTGATTGCACACATCATGGTCTCAACTCCCATCTTACAAGATGGTCCTTCCCCCCCATTTCATCAGTTCTGTGAGAATTGCCTATGGTATCTTTTGATTGTATTCATCCCCCCTCACTCTCTTCCCAGCTCCTTCCCCAGTTCCCTACTATACGGTGGTTGGAAGCAGAGCCCCTCATAAGTCTGTGGCATCTAAGGACTTTGTCGCTACTGGTTCGTGGCTCTCTGAGGATTAGGAGGTGTGGCCTTGTTTGAAGAAGTGTGCCCCTGAGAATAGGCTCAAGGTTTCAGAAGCCTCCAGCTCTCCTCAGTGCCCTCTCTGAGCTTCCTGTCTGCCATTCTGAGATGTGTGCTAGCATCTGCAGCTTCAGCCAGTATGCCTGCTGCTTGCTCCCATGGTGACCTCCCGTAATGAGCTCTTCTTCTGTATCATTTTTCTTCTTTTAACTTACTTTATTTTTGCATCTCAACCGCAGCTTCCCCTCTCTCCTCTCTTCTTACTCCCTTCTCCTTTCCTCCCCTTGGTCTCTCCAGTCCACTCAGGAAAGGGGCAGCATTCCATAGGCTTCAAGGAAGCAAGGCACATCAAGCTGCCTAAAGACCAAGCACCCCCACCCCATATTCTAGCTGTGCAAGTCATGGCCTTCCAGCAGGAGGAATAGGTCCCAAGTGTCAATCAAAGCACTGGGAGCAGCCCCTGCTCCCATTGCCAAGAGTCCCACAAAGAGACTTGTGTTTTGTGCAGGGCCATAGATACAGATCAATTTGCATTCTTCTCCATGCTGACATACAGTTATACTAGCACCATTTGTTGAAGATGATTTATTTTCTCCATTGTGTAGTATTTGATTTCTTTGTCGAAAATCAAGTGTCTATAGTTGTGTGGATTTCAGTGCAGAATTCTACCAGACTTTCAAAGAAGAACTAGTACCAGTACTCCCCAAATTATTCCGCAAAGTAGAACAGAAGGAACATTGCCAAATTCTTTTTATGAGGCTATAGTTATTCTAATACCCAAAGCACACAAAGACCCAACCAAGAAAGAAAATTACATACCAATTTCCCTCATGAACATAGATGCAAAAAATATTTGATAAAATACCGGCAAACTTAATCCAAAAACTCATCAAAAAATTATCCACCATGATCAAGTCAGCTTCATTCCAGAGATGCAGGGATGGTTCAACATATGGAAATCTATCAGTGTACTCCACCATATAAACAAACTGAAAAAATAAAAACCACATGATCATCTCATTAGATACTGAAAAAGCTTTTAACAAAGTCTAGCACTCCTTCAAGATAAAAGTCTTCGAGAGATCAGGGATACAAGGAACATACCTAAACACAATAAAAGCAATTTACAGTAAGCTGACAGTCACCATCAAATTAAATGGGGAGAAACTCAAAGTGATTCCACTAAAATCTGGAGCAAGACAAGGCTGTCCACTCTCTTCATACCTGTTCAATATAGTACTTGAAATTCTAGCTAGAAGAACAATCCTACAAAAGGAGATCAACAAGATTCAAATCGGAAAAGAAGTCGAAGTACCAAAATATCACTATTTCAGATCACATGATATGTAAGTGACCCCCAAAATTCTACCAGGGAACTCCTACAAATGATAAACACATTTAACAAAGTAGCTGGATACAAGATTAACTCGAAAAAATATCAGTAGCCCTCTTATATACAAATGATTAAAGGGCTGAGAAAGAAATCAGGGTAACAAGACCCTTCGTAATAGCCACAAATAATATAAAGTATCTTGGGGGTAACTCTAACCAAGCAAGTGAAAGACCCATAATGGACTCTTAACCCCCTGAAACTGTAAGACCAATTCAGTGCTTACTTGCTCATGGTATTTTAGCACAGCAATAGAAAAGTAATCAATACACTTACCCACCCATCTCTGTGTCCTTCTTCTATTTAAACCTGTCAAGTACAATGTGTGCTACCCATGTATTAGATGTCTGGTCTTCAGTGGAGGGTGATTAGGAAAACTGTTTTTCTCTCTATAGCTCTCAGATGCAAGTGGCTCTTTAACTAGACATGGACTTCATGCCTACCTCCGTTTCCTCATGCTAGGCTTCTTTCTGGCCTGGGTGCGAGAAGGTCTTGTGCATACAACTTTGCTCTATCCAGAAATTTTATTTCCTTGAAATCATCTGACATCTTTGGCTCCTACAATTTTTATGACCCCTCTGCTGCAGTGATCTCTGAGCTTGGGAGGCAGAAGGTGTGATATGGATGTTTTATTTAGACTGAGTATTCTACAGTCTCTTATCCTATGAACTCAGTCAGTTTTAGGTCTCTGTCTTAAGTGTCACCGATGACAAGAAGCTTCTCTGATGAGGCCTGAGAGGCGCACTAATCTGTGGGTAGGGTGATAAGTCCTTAGGACTCCATTTAATACCATGTCCAGAAAGCAGATCAATAGTAGTGACTTCTCCTCAAGGGCCTATGGCCTGGCTAGCCACACATTCTTGGCCTTAGGACAGTTTCAAGTGGGGCTCAGCTTGTGAAGAGAGGCCTTAAATCCAGTCATAAAGCCATTAGCTGCTCTCAGGACATTCATCCCACCATTGCATTAGTGGCTGTGTCTCACCAGACCAGTCATTGGTGTAACTCTCAGGCTCACAACTCAGGGAGACAGGTGATTCCCTGTATTCTCTGGTCATGTGCACAGCACTTTCCAGCACCGTGAAAGCTAGACAGAAGGGATAAAGCTTCCGGGAGAGTTCCAGCTTGATTTCACCATGGCCCCTAACTCAAGTACGGGGTAGCATTAGTAGTAGAGTCTTCCTATCAGTTCTGGAGAGGAAGCAAAGCCATTATCAGTAGGCTGCAATGTTTGAGAGGACTTCACTTCCCCACAGCAGAGTTAACCTATTTCTTGCACTGGGACTTTTGCTATCCTATAGTACCTAAATGCATGGGGGGGAATTCACTCAGCACAGAATCAATGAAGAACTACCAGCAGTACTCCTCCAACTACTCCCCAAAATAAACAATGGAGAAACACTACTTTTTCAGAATCCAGTTTTACTCTAATAACCACAACCAGATAAATACCCAACAACAACAACAAAATTATTTGCCAATATGTCTGATGAACTTGGCTCCAAAAATTAGCAATAAAATAGTTGAAAGCAAAATTCAAGAACATATCAAAACATTATCCATCCTGAGTCAAGTTCATCCCAGAGATGCTGGAATAATTCAACATATGTAAATCAGTGAATATAATCCACTACATAAATATACTAAAAGACAGAAACAACACCATGGTTTCATCAGACGCCCAAAAGTCTTTGACAATCTCTAACATACTTTCATGATAAAAAAAAAAACTCGGAGAATCTAGAAATATAGGAAACAGATCTCAACAAAATTAAGGCAGTATATAGCAACCAACATATTGCTAAATGGAGAAAACTCAAAATATGTCCACTAAAGTCAGGAACAAGGCAGGAATATCTGTTTTTCCCCTCCTAGTCAATATAGTACTGGAAGTTGTAGCTATGGCAATACCCGTGGAGATGAAAGGAATATAAACAAGAAAGGAAGAAGACAGCATATCCCTATTTGCAGATAGGATTCTATACATAAAGACCCTACCAGAAAACTCCTACATGTGATAAACATTGACCAAACCGGCAGGATTTAAAATAAACACACAAAACTTGGTAGGTTCCAGTCCGCAAATGGAGAGATCAAATAAATTTTAATTTGGTGATTGCCTGAGGGGAACTTTCTAGCTGGTGTACTCCAGGGTACTGCCTCTTCCTCATGGATACTTGTCTGCATCTTGTGAGTGTGTTGATCCTTCTTGGGATGATTTCCCATTCCAGGAAGTCCTAGCGACTGTAGGCATCTCTCTGTGCCTGTGGTGGGGTGTGACTGTGGCATGGCCTGCCTTCTCACTGGGCTGGAGCGCACGCAGGCGAATCCTTTCTCCATGGTGCGGGGCTTCAGAAGTTTGCAGAGGCATCTGGGTGCTGTTCTTAGCTAACAGAAGCAGTAGCTCCCAGATCTGCACTGGACCCTCGTGTCTTACTTGAGGCCTTCACAAGTACTGCACTTCTTGTTCCAGCAGCTTCTCAGTCTTGAGTCCTAATGCCTGCCTGTGTAAGCAGGGCCTGCTCTGGACAGGGTGGGTTGGGTCGTGGAACCCAAAAGCCTGCACTCTACTAGCTTAGTGATGCGTGATGTGGAACCTTAAAGGTAAGGCCTGATGGAAATTAAATAAATCAATGGGATCATCGCCCTTGGGAGACATTAGTATAGTTCTCCTAGGCTCTGCTTACTTCCCAATAGAATCAGTCCATTTTTAAAAAGGAAGGAAGGGGGAAAAAAAATAAAAGAAAATGGAACAGAAAACCTAAACCTAGTTCCTGAATCCCTCTGGCCTCCTGTCTTACCACGCTGATCTTTGAACAGCAATGGAAAACAGGCAGCTATAGTACCTGAGGGGTAGAGGAAGGCCAAAGCAGGTTCTCGAGACAGTGACTTAATTTCTTTCCAGGTGATGCCAATACTAGACGTTTGGGGCTGGATCAACATTTTTCTCCAAATGCCACTCTGTCATGGAGAAAATGGCTGGAAGAACTTGTCTTGGTTAGCTTAAACTATTGACTTCACACAGCCTACCGTCATTTGAGAAAACAGCCTCAACTGAAGAATCACCTAGATCAAATTGACCCGTGAGCATTTGTATAGGGAAGTGTTCTGACCGTTAATTAATTGGGCAGTACCATTCCCCGAGAAGATGGCCCTTGATTGTGTGAGGAAGCCAGCTGAACCTAGGCCTGCGGGAATCAACAAGCAGCAGCGTCCCTCAATATCCCGGCTGTACTTATCTGCCGGAAGCAAGTTCTTTGGGCAGAGAGAATGCTCTATGAAATAGTCAGCGGGTCTGCCTTTAGGGTCCATCTTGAATTTCTGCCTTGATTTCTCTCAGTCCCGGATTAGGAGCTGTAAGCACAAAGAAACCCTTTACTTCCTGACCTGACTGCCTGGCCAGGTTGCTTTATACCTACAGCACTACAGAAACTGGACTGGAATTGCGGGACTTGCCGGTGTAAACCTCCACCAAATTGAGTTTAGCAACTGGCAGACAAATGAGATGCTTGTACCTGTCACTCTCACAAGGGCCCCTGCAGCGAAAAACAGCACACTTTCCCAACTGTCTGCAAGGATGGGGTGTCCCTGGGCATACGCAGGTGGTCCTTTAATGGGGGCAATGGTCAGTGGTGTGCAAGAAAGAGGCACGCGGCAGTTTTAGGCGAATCTGCTTTTATAGAGACGTCACTGGCTTTCTGTTCTGTTCCTGGGTTCAGCCGTCAGCTGAAGCCATGCTAACAGAAGC
Source organism: Microtus pennsylvanicus (assembly GCF_037038515.1). Lineage (NCBI taxonomy): Eukaryota > Metazoa > Chordata > Mammalia > Rodentia > Cricetidae > Microtus > Microtus pennsylvanicus. The sequence continues at coordinate 12,878,707 of NC_134596.1, forward strand.
TGATGTGTCAATTAAGCCTCTTTGCAAGACTTTCCATTCAGTCTTATCACAGGAACATTTTGAAACTATTATAATTCCCTGTCCTTATTTCCCTGACTTATTTAACTGATGTGTCTCCCGCTTTGAGAATAATCTGACTGTTCTTTGTATTCCCTTTGGAGACAAGACTAACTTTAAATGATTACGCATATGTATATTTTACACATCGTTTTCTTGGTTTGACTCATGCTGTCTTTAATGACGGTGGCCATACACACTTTTCATCCGTTGTTTGCTCGCGTGAGTTTGGGGCTAGATTGGATGCCCTTCAAGTTGTAGAGGGTCTTTCTGCTCAGCTCTACTCAGCCGACGTGCATACAGACAGTATCAGAAACACAGGAACAAAGGGCAAGCGACAACTTCCACTGCTGTCGTTCCGTCTTGCTCTGCATTGTGAACACCTGCAAGCTTCTGTTATTGTAGTAACTGAATGGGGCTGCCATGCTGAAGCTGGACAGCAGCTTCAAGACAAGCTTTGTCTGAGCCGGTGCCCCAGCTCGTTCCTTCTGTGAGGCTCAGTCATTAAATTAAAGATGGGGTTGCAGTTCAACCAGGCTAGGAAGATGGCAAAACGATGTGACCTTGCAAAGCGGACAGAGGAAACTCTTGAGATGCTAGCTTTTAAGCTAAGAAAAAAAATATTAATGCATCAGGCACTGATAGGTACTTCATAGACTTTTGTGCATTCAGAACTTAATGATACTGACTTTATAACCTGTGTTTAAAAATAAGTTCAATTGGATTTTCCTTTTTGGACTTTTATCATGGACTAGGAAGTAGAACTGTCTCTAAAAGTCCTTGCTCTGCTTGATGTTCTCTGTTCAGCACCTGGTACTTAATGCCAGCCTTTTCTACAGGTACCTAATGTCAGCCTCGTGGAGGTACTTAACACCCGCATCCTCTGCAGGCACTGAATGCCAGCACCCTCTGCAGGTATAGACTGTTGCTAGCTAGCTAGGCTCCCCTTTCCACCCTGATTCTGGTGATTCACAAGAGCATCTCCACAAAGCCTCAGGAAGCTGTGTGTCAGAGGTAAACTCTGCTCCTTTTAGTGCCCACAGTGTGGGCACTGGGTGCGAGTAAAGCAATGGTGGGGAGAAATATGAACTCATGTCCATGCCGTCCTATAAATTTCAGAAGCATTTGCAATAACCTCAGTTTTAAGGGCTTAGGAACTCATTCATAATTCACTAATAGCCTGTGTCCTGCTGAGCTTTCTGTGATCTTTCCAGCAGCTTCCAAGGGCTTCTCTCTCCTATGGCAAACCTCCTCATTTCAGAATTTCCTTGCACGTATCGTCAGAACCCATCACCGTCCAGTGCTGAGTGCCCCAAGCTCCGTCTCATAAAATGAAATTATCCAGAATTCCCTGAATGTCTCATGAAAAAAAAAAACTGGAGAAGATCTATACATATGAGAAAGTGAAAAATGTGGAGGGAGGCTGTTGCCTGCTGTCGGGAAGTCCTGTCTGATGAGATTCCAGAGCCACTGGGCACAGGAAGTCAATAAACACTTTAAAACTGAAGTGTGGGGGCCTGGTGCACTGGCTCAGCAGTTACAAGCAGCTGATGCTCCTGCACAACACTGGAGTCACGTCCCAGCACCCATGTAATGCGGCTCGCAGCTGCCTGCGACTCCTGCTCCAAGGGATCCTACCTTTATGCACGCATGTGCTCGCGCGCACACACAGTGTGCATAGGCAAGGCGTGTGCTCACATGTATGCATGTGCACATACACATGCGCACACACACTTAAAAATACTAGAGTATATAGCAAAAAAAAGATACATTATCAGACTAAAAAAAATAAAAGCAAAAAGCACAGCTCACAAGCAGACATCCCTCCGCTGAGACTGTGTTTTATCAAAATCCCCTGGGTTATATAGTCTTAGGGAGAAGTCTGCTGGGAGTTGTGTTTTAGGCTTATTTTTAAGAAAGCAGGAAAGCAAGGCGAGGCAGAGGGGGAAATGAACTAGTCCTCCTTCAATGGTGGGAACTACAGCATCTCTTCAGAAGAGCCCAGGGTTGAGGTGTCTCTTGGTGGCAGCATTCTCCTACAACCTAGACAAGCCAATGACAGACACAGCCAGGAACCAGTGTCCCTCCCTCTGGGGATTGGAGGCATTCAGATGGATGCATTAGGTCTCCCTTTTCCATAGTTTAAGAGTACAATCTGTCATGATGGGGAAAGCATGACGTCAGAGGTGGATGACGTCATAAGTGAGGCAGCTGGATGACGTCATAAGTGAGGCAGGTGGATGACATCATAAGTGAGGCAGCTGGACGACGTCAGGGGTGAGGCAGCTGGATGATGTCAGGGGTGAGGCAGCTGGATCATGTCAAGGGTGAGGCAGCTGGATGACGTCAGGGGTGGGGCAGCTGGTCCCATTGGATTTGCAGTCAGAAATCAGAGAGCAATGGATGCTGGATCTCAGCCCTCTTTCTCCTCTCCGTTCAGCCCAGCTCCCCAGCCCACTGGACGATGCCGCTCCCATGCTTCTCTTCAGTCAAACCTTTCCAGGCACAATCTCACAGATGCATCAGCAGCGGTGTTTCCATGGTGATTCTAAAGCCAGTCATTTTGACAGTGAAGACGGGTAGCAGCATCCCTACCAGAGAAGTCCTGCCCAGTGGGAGACTGAAGACAGGGGCTGCCAACCCTTTTGTGCTTACTGGGTTCCAACGGGACCTTGGGAACGTACAAGAAATGGGTCTACAGAGAGACCCATCCTTGAGACACAAGGCCCATGACCCAGTTAAGATTTCAGAAAGAGACAGATCACAGCAAGTGTGACCATAGCTGGTAGAGACGTGTGAGACTTAGCAACACAAAGGATTTTCTTTGAGCTGGAACACATGAAACGTCTTAAAATAAACATAATAGAGGCCTTTCTGAAAGCCTGGGGGCATAAGCATGTTAGCCAGTCGAACTGAGCAGCACCGAGCAAAGGCAGCCTTTGAGACACTGGATTTGGGCCTTTTCAGTGGTACGGTGGTCATTTCCACCCACCAAGCACAAGAGCTGGGGCCCACTTTCTGAACACAGACTCGGGTCCTGGGTGTGTGAAACAAGGAGGGTCGCTCGGGAGTCCCGCTCTCGCTCAAGTGGTCAGACTTCCGCCACATCAGCCAATCTGTGAAAGCAGCTTCTGTGATGGCTGAGATCACGTTCTCATGGGTGCTGGGTTAGACAAAACTGGTGGCATACGGCTGGGTGGCAACCAAGCGAGATAGAGACAGCCACCATCACCCACCGAGAGCCCTCCCTCTCAGAGCATTGTGCCAATGATTTCACGGAATTCACAAATACCTGTGATGGAGATGGGGGTACTTGGGGAGGCTCTGGGACAGAAGCAGAGATTTTGGAACCACAAGAGAAGATGACTGCAATGCCTTTTCTAGGTCCGGAGCGCGGAGAACAGGACAGACTGGATAGGGAGCAGGCCATAGTGAAAGTATCAACACGCAATGGACCAGCTTCTCTTCTTGGAGTCTGGACAGAATTAGGGGTGTGTGCAGTGCTGGGAGGCTCATTGACTTTGTGGTGGCAATGGGGAGAGAGAAAGCCTCCGTGGGAGAGAGGTTGAAAAGCCCAGGTTACACTTCAACACAAGCAAAGGAGGGGCATCTTGTGAACGTTGGGTGAAGTGAGGTGGCCCTGAAGAAAGGTGCATGTCTGATTTGTTAAACGGTGTACACCATTTTCACTTCTTCCAGTCCCGAGTCTGAGAGCATCCAAAGATCTGACCTGGTTCTGGCAGAGGTCTTGAGCCGGTAGACTTGTTCCTATCTTTAGTAGGGTACCAGCCGCATCCCGTGTGCCGTTCACAGTCATGTGTCAGCTCATCTAACACCCAGTAAGAAATCATGTGTGAAGAGGCCAAGATCCTGTTGCTGCCTGCTTTCTATGTCTGGCCTGAGCCTACAATCTACCATCAAAGCAACTTTACCTCCCTTCTATTTCCAGTCTTCCTTCCCAGAGGGGCCCTTTCTCCTCTCCGCAACATTTATAGAAACATGTCACTTTCTTGCCGGTTCTTTGCCATGTCTTAATAGTTTCCAGATCAAAGGAATGGAACAATGACAGAGAATGGTGATGACCTAAGCAGACAGTGTTGTGCAGGTTGTCAGTTGTGTTGGTCCTAGCAGAATATGTATCAGTTGCTCTGGTGTTCTGATATGGTGATACCCAAACACGCTCCCCAATGGTACCCATCACAAGGATGCCAGAATTGCAGATTTGCCCAAAGGCCATCTCAAGCTCATATGACTTGCTTTGCTTGCATGTATATGTTTTTCTTATGTACATACCTGGTACTCACAGAGGCCAGAAGAGGGTGTTGGATCCCTTGAATTGAATTATATAGGCTGTTGTGATCTGTCAGTTGAGGAATAAAACTTGTATCTTCAGCAAGATGAGCCAATGTTCTCAAACTATGAGGCATCTTTCCAGCCACAATATTTGTTCTTAACCACTGTGGCTATGGATAATTGTGTCCAAAGGACTTACAGAAGCCTGTTTTTGCATTTAAATCCCCCACTTGCCTCAGTGAAAATGTTCATAGCTTCGTACGGCATGTTCATTTTCCTCGTAATGCCATTTTTTTTTTCACAAATAGCCAGCATCATGCTCAGGGAGTGCATCTCTCTGCTTCTCTGTTTGACAGTATCACGGCGTGCACAAGGAGCGGTGGATTAAATGTGCACACAGTGGCCCAAGGGAAGCTTTGGAAATGAGAGTCTGTCCTTCTCTTAAGCTTGCATTATGAAAATCTGTGTCTGGTTTTATATATTTCAAGTGGGAAGCTAAGTACACAAATTGCTTCTAATTAGAGAAGCCGGTCTTTGTCTTCCAAAGGCACGTGGCTGTCACCGGCCAAATTATGCTCGGGTTCTGTGTGGCCATGCATTTCTGGCAGTTGTGATCTCATAGGTCAGGCTGTATCTCTGCATGTCCCAGGGGGTGCACAGCTTTACACCGGCTAATGATGGGGAACTGTTGTGTTGCCTGGACAACTAGCCATCCAATCAGGGGTAGGAAAAGTACGGCTTGAAGACAGGTGTGTATGAAATATTGAGCCATGACTGTAAATGGAAAAGCCATTGAAATCTCTTTCAGAAAGCGTGGCTCCTTTCAAATAAGACATTTACATGTATTTCTCTGCTGTATGTTAAGGGATGAGTGTTTTATCTCCACTAACGCTGAAAATAATTTCCTCGAAGAGGGCGGGAGGGAGGAGACTAGGAGGCTTTCAGAACAGAACTAGCTCTTTTATATCGGCTTTGCTGCAGTTTGATTGGCTTAGAGCAAATGATTTTAAATGATTTCCTTATCATGAAGGTATACCACGACTGCTTATTCTATATACAGCAAGTTTCGTGATGACTTCAAGGTGAAAGAAACACAGAACTGGGGGATGGCTAGAGAAGCAGATTATCAGCTGAGGTTGCAAGACCAGGTTATGGGAGGAGGTGCACAATTGCCAAGAATGTTTCTGCCCTGCCTTATTAAAAATATGTTTGTGCATAAACACACATCCATCAGCTTTCCTCTGTCTCTTTGCCATCTATAAAGGAGACAAGAGTTATTTAATGTAAATACATCTTATCATTTTTAAGTTACGGGGTCCTAAAAGAAAAGGCATACTTCAAAGAACTTCACTGTCTCTGTGGGGGAAAGAACGATGTAGTTCCCATTGTCTGTGGGACAGTTACACCATGTCGTGCCGAGTGACAACCTTGTTGTTGGTTCTGTTTGGAAGCTGATCGTGATGAATAGCTATGTGTTTGTACATCGACTTGGCACTGGCTGGAACTGTAATGAATAGTGACTGTCCGCTTGCCAGGATTTAGAATCACTATGGAAAGAAGTCTCTACTCACTACCTGTGAGGGATTTTATATATTAGGTTAGTAGAGATGGGAAGCCCCATCCTAAATGCGGGCAATACAGGTGCATGCACTGGGGTGCTAGATTGATTGGAAGAGATAAAGAGCAGTAAGCACCAGCATCCCTCGCTCGCCTCATCCTGACTGTGGACACATTGTGACTGACTGCTTCGTGCCGCCACTGCCTTGCCTCTCTGCCACGGTAGACTGACACTTTGAACTAAGAGTCAAAGCAAACTCTTCCTTCTTAAAGTGTTTCTGTGAAGTATGTTGTAGTGGGATAAAGAAAAGTAGACTAGGGGCTAGATAGAGTCCACCTCTCCTCCCATCTCTGGTCTCGAACTGGCCATCACTGCAACACACATTCCTGCATCCCTGTCTATTGGCACCTTTAGCATCTCTCGACATGGGATTACAATTTAACCTCAGTGAGCTTCTCAGTTTTCCCCAGTTTATCTAATCAACGATGGACAGATAGGAGGTGAGAATCTGATCACTGTAATAGGCAATCTTCCATAAAAGCAGAAACAAAATGTCAGGGTAGTGCAGACTCCCCTACTTAGGGCAGTCTCTTTTATGAGCCTGGTAATTTTTTTTTTTACCCTCCAGTGGAATCAGGACACTGATTAAGATTATTGTCCTTGACACTTCTTCAGGTCCCACGATAGCAAAGAATGGAACAGAAAAGCTCTGATACAATGGGCCGTCTGCCTTTAGATATTGGAAAAAAGGCTATTTCAGGATTGTGAACCACGATCCTGGTAAGAGTTTCAGGAGACAAAGTCAATGAAGACAACCAGGCCACTGCCCATCTAGAATCTAGATTTTAAACTCATTCCTAAATTTTACCAGTGGGAAACCCAATACAGCTGTGTGCCTTGAAGTTCTCTCTCTCTCTCTCTCTCTCTCTCTCTCTCTCTCTCTCTCTCTCTCTCTCTGTGTGTGTGTGTGTGTGTGTGTACGCGTGTGTCTCCCTGGAAATGCTAAGCAGAAACATTAGGAGGTAAGCAGAGGCATTTGCTCTAGAGTCCAGGGACCTACATGGCAGATAGCGAGGGATGGCAACAGAGGGAAGTTTGATTGTAAATGTCCCTCAATGTCACATTCAAGTCCAGCTTGTTTGCTGTTAGGAAGTCCTGGTATCTTTAAGGGCGGGGGACAGTAGAAGGTCTTTATAACATTGCAGCATACCTTGAAGGGAAGGAGAAGACTCCTCACTCTCTTTCTTCTCTTCTCTGTTCTGTCTGTGATGTAAGCAGTTTTTTCTCTGCCAAATGTTTCTACCTATGACGTATGGCTTCATCACAGGTCCCAAAGCAACATGGCTGCTATCGGTGGACTAGAGTCTTCAAAGCTGGGAGCTAAAATCGCCATTTCTCTCCAAACGTTGACTATGCCAATCATTTGCTATAGTGACAGAAATGTGACTGGAAGGGGAGGCCCAGGGCGGCCAGCCTGACATCTTGATGCCCTGAGTTCTCCACTGAGGAAGCTCAAAGTGGAAGCAAAGGAGCCCAGGGTAATGGAACAGTCTCCAGTAGGCTGGCGAAGGTTCGATCATTAGCAGTCCATAATTCCCGTAACTTGACTTGAAATCATCTCTTACTCTCACAGTTTTTCTAAAGGTTTCTGTTCACCCACCCATGGCATTTTTTGCTTCTTTATTGTACTTTCTCTTGTGTATGAACACATACCTGTCTTCTGAAGCCATCGTACAAAGAAAGGAAACTTTGCAGACCTGAGTGTGGTGAGGACCTCCTGGTCCTCTTCTTACCTTCCTGCATGTTAGAGAGCCATAGGTGGCATATGGGCCATTGCTGCTGCTGCTTAGGTGCTGTGTGAAGCCAGAACTCACAACATAAAAGCAGCGTAGGTGGTGAGATGGGACTGCATGCTTCAGGACTACTCCACTTCCTATCACTGACTCTTCTGCTCTGCAAAACCAGATGCAGACTTTCTGCCCTCAATGTCTACCAGAGCAAATGTATTGAAAATAGCATACTTGATGGAACTAGGTTCTTAAGTATTCTCTAATTTCCCGTCCTCCATTTCCACAGCTCTGTGTTGGCACAGGCCACCTCAACGTCTGTGACAGTTAAGATCAAATTAAGCATTGAACAGGGCTAAGAAAAATAAACTCTAGGAGGAACAAAAGTTTTAAAATGACAACTTGTGCCCTTGCATGGCTCAGATAAATGAAGGCAAGCAGAAAGAGCACATGACTGGCTTTGCTTGCTTGGTTCTTGTTGTCCATGCTGGACAGCAAAGCCACCAGCATCTAGAGTTGTTATTGCCCATTTCTCTTGTTCCCTGTGGGCCCTGAGCTGCGGAGGGAGAGACCTCTTGCAGTTCTATGTCACAGTATTCTGATTATAGCGTCCATGAGGCATTAGGATACAATCTGCCTGGCCCAGAAATCCCTTTGGAAGAGGAATAAAGACTCCCTGCTTCATTAGCAGCTTGTTTAATTCAACTGCACAGCCTTTTCTCCATCATTCATATTTAATGAAACAAGTCCACCACAAATTTTAATTATGTACAAAATACCCGGGGGAAAGCAAAAGGAGGTGGACCCTCCAGCACATGACTCTCCTGCCATAGTAAGGACACAAAGCTTCAGGATTCTCATACACACGGTTGCCCTCAGCGGCTACTATAGAGATGGGTATTCTTTGCCCAGGAGCAACCAAAGACATGAGTGTAAGCCTACATGAACTTGTCTCATGAATGGCCCCGAGCAGATCTGACACTCGCTGCTCCCTTGTGTTTGTTCTCGGTTGGGGAAGGTGTCAAGAAGCCCGGAAGAAGAGATAAACGGTATGAGCTACTGAGTTTGAGCTGTCTCCAGGACCAGCAGCCTCTCTCATCTACACAGTGACATGGTCCTTCGGTGGTCTGAGCTCTCACTCCCATTGTCTGAACAAAATCAGAAGCATGGGATATGTCGTTGAAAAGGCTTCTGTTTAAAGCATGTGTTTTAATCTTTGCTCCAGGGCCAGGCTATCCGTTGACCCCTGGTAAAATACCAACATTTTCTGCCATTCTCTCACCTGACAATGAACATTCTAGAACATATTAGTCACGTCTTAAAAAGATGTAGCCATGATCCAGAGGTGAAGTGAATCACCGGTTGGTTCCTTTTTTCTCGCAGCTGGGATGCTGAGGCGCTCTGGTCAGTGGACCCTGAAGAGCGAAGGCCACTGGGAAATAGCAGTCGGTTGCTCGAAGGAGAATCCAACTCTTGCAACCTGACCTATCTCTTCCCTTACAGTTTATTGCCAGGGTGCTGAGGAAGCCTTGTTAATAATGCAAATCACAGCACAGGGGTGCCCTTCCTTATTATGGTTAAGTGATTTCTCCAGGCTGCTGATGACCAAGTGCCAAAGGCAAGTTGTCCATGCAGTACGTTCTGTGATTTGTGACCCTCTGTTGTGCCTAACTACTCTCTGCATCTCGGATTTGCAAGGTCAATTAAAAGGAATTTGTCCCCGTCGTCTATACTACTGTTGTATCACAATATACTTTAGCAACAAGAAGTAGGGCCCGAGTATTGTACTGACATCTTGTGTGGGTGTGCAGTAGGATGTGTGTGCACATTTAGGTGTGTGATGGTTGGTGTGCTGGAACTGTGCCACATCGGTGGAGGTCAAAGGAAAATCTTAGTTTTTGCATCTCAGCTTGCCTGAGACAGGAACTCTGTTGTTTTACTATGGCTAGTGTGCTCGGCTAGCTGACCTACGAGCGTCTGAAGGTTTTCCTGCCTCAGCTTCCCATCTCCCTGTAGGACGTCTGGATTACAGACTCGCCTCCTTTCCTGTCTGGCTTTGACCTGAGTTCTGGAAATTCAAACTTAGATCTAATGCTTGAGCACCCATGGATTACCCACTGAACCATCACTATGCTCATATCAGTCTTAACATAACATAATTGAATTTGGGGGTCTTGTAATTTAATAATTCTTGTTCATCTAGATTGGTTAGGAGAAAAAGAATAGTCTGGATCTTTTGCCTTTTAAATAGCAGTCTTAATGAACGGAATTGTAATGTGTGCCATAGTAACATCTAAGGACACACCATTTCATCTTCATTGTCTTAATTGACTTACAGCATGGTTAGTATACTTTATTGAATTAATAAAAAAATCTAAAACACCATATTAAATCATATTCAAGTATTAATGCGAAGATCTTAGGTGTTTATAGGATGTATATGAGTAACATTAGAATTTATTGTTTTCTTTTAGGAAAACTATCTGAGCTACTATTGATATTAGAAATCGAGTTCGAGATCATTTTCAGTTCTCTCTTTTTTACATTTTTATGCAACTGAGCAAGAACTATACTTAATTCACCCAAGAAAGGTACTCCTTATGGCCTTGCTTGATTGCTCACATTTTATTTTCAATTTTTGAGCTTATTTTAACTGATCACCAGAACGTAAAATTGTCCAGTACTAATATACTTGCGTATATAATATCTAATGTTTAGATTAACTATCTCTCTCTTCAAATGCTCATTATTTCTTTCTGTCAAAAACATTGCAAGTGATTCCTTCTGCTTCTCAGAGTATCCCATAGATTTTCATTATCTGTAATTTTATTGGCCATAATTTAGTATCCATGGATTAACCTCTCCCCGCCCCTTCTTCTTACATCCCTGGTCCCTGGCCACTACAATTTCATACTCAACTTCTGTAGGGTCATCTTTTAAGATATAGTTCACTTCTTCCCATTTCAACCAACCACGGAATTTAGGGAGTTGCTGCTGTCACTATGACTGTTTGCATAGCTCATCTCCAAGCTGTTTGTGTTCAGGCTTCACCCCAGCCTCTGGCATCCATGTACCCAAAGAGTCTGGAATGTTCGGATGGAGGCTCCACCCCAAGCTTCCTCCCCTGGAGTTGCCAGAGTCCAGACTCTGCCCCTGAGAAAGCCCTCCTATTGATGACCCCTCCCCAGAGATGCTCAAGACCACTCCCACAGGGTGTTTAAACTGCCCCCCCAGAGAACAAACACATGGTTTTCTGTCCTTCCTTTCCTGTCTCCTCTCTGGGGCAGGGAGCCATCCTGAAGCATTTGTATCTGTTAAACCTGGACTTTTTCTAATTCAGTTTGATTTTGTCAGAATCAAGCGGAGAGGCTTATAGGGGTGCAGAAACTTTTCACAGGGCACCTTCTCTTTGATGCTTTCTTTTCTATTGCTTGTTTCCTTCCCTCCCAGGCCCCACTAGCACTCAACCCTCGTCCAGCTCTCCCAGGAACATGGGATGGTCTCTGCAGCTGCAAGTGCTGGCTGGGTATCCCCTGAACTTGCTCCTTAGTGGGGGCTTTGCCTGTAGATGATTCTGCCTGCAGCTTCCAGCAGGACGTCATCCCGTCAACAAGTATCAGTCATTTGCCTCCCGTAACGTGCCAAGGAAAAAGAGCGCAAATGTCAGGTGGGATGCATCAGGCAAAGGACAGACTACAGCAGAGAGATTCCGGACAGGAACCAGGAAGCTTGGGGTCCAAGTCTTGACTGGACACATTGTTTAAACTAGCTCAGAGTTTCTACCTTCCAAAGGAGGTGAAGTGTGTGTTGTGAGTACATGTGCAAAAGCATTTTAAAATCACAGAATGAGGGGCTGGAGAGGTGGCTCAGAGGTTAAGAGCAGTGACTGCTCTTCCAGAGGTCCTGAGTTCAATTCCCAGCAACCACATAGTGGCTCACAACCATCTGTAATGAGGTCTGGTGCCCTCTTCTGGCGTGCAAGCAAACGTGGAAGGAATGTTGTATACATAATAAATAAATAAATATAAAAAAACCAAAAAAAATACAAAATGAGTCCTAAGTACAGAAAGTCCAATATTTTAATCAACTCATTAATTAATTAGGAAATCAATAAAATACCGATACTTATTCAAGGAGAATTTGAAAGGGTAAACGTGTGAAAATTGGTATGAAGATGTTTATGTTGATATTGTTTTGTCAAACACAAAACTAGCAAAGCCCTGCTTAGAAATAAGTCACCGTCTTGGAATGGTAGCTCTCTCCTTCAGGCAAAAGCTGTTTGCCTTTCCTGGGCAAGAGCAGACATGTCAGCGAGTCCCTTACTGTGGCTGTCGGGACACGGAGTACATCATCTGAGTAATACTTGCTGTGGGGCTTATTGTAGCTCGAAAAGGTGGTCTGTCAGAACTCATACAATTCAGAGATCCCCAATGCATTAGAAACTGGGCTTTTCAATTGTGGACATGTTGTTTGGCTTTGATTTTTGCTAACACTCAGGGTAACCCAAACCAATGAGCAAACAAACCCACACAATTTTCCTTGGCTAAGTGTTCTTGATGAAGATGTGCACACATCACCTTCAGCTCATGTGAGATCATCAAGAAGACAGACTCTCTTCCCGCCCCCTTAATTTCCCTTTGCTGCTTAGGCAAGCAGATTTTTCTAGATTTTTTTTTCTTAAACACTATATCGTGAACTGAGGAGCCTCTGCTATAGTAATATCTTATATCTGCTCTCATTGCAACATATTTCAGAGAGCATGCTCAAACCTCCTGCGTTCTTCACGTTGAATTAATGCAATTTATTTATCCCCATCAGAATGTCAGGCTGATAAATCTCAAAATTCTCTGTGGAAGCAAAGATGCCCCTTCACTTAGAGAGGGTTCCCGCTAAACTCAATACAATGCGAGAAAACAGTGAGTCAAAGTGCAATGAAAAGTACTAGCTTAACACTGTAGTTTAGCAAGAAACTGATCTATAGAACACTGGTCTTCTCCCTAGTGCCTGTGACTGATTGGGACTTGGAAAGTGAGCTGGATGGAGTGTATCTAGCCTGGATGGCTTCAGCAGAGAGAGAAAATCATTCCGCCCTCTGTGTGTCTTCTGAGAGGTGGTATTGTGTCCTGTGCCACTGGTCGTATGTGTGGTCCAGTGTGGGAAGGCAAGGGAGTGGCTGTATACGCGGAGTGTGTTTCGTGGCTGCCGTGAGTGTGTGGATGTGTGGGTGTGTATAGTGTGTGCATCTGTGGGCGTGAGTTTCATGCATGTGAATATGTGAACGTGTGGGTGGGAGTGTGAATGCCTGGGTGTGTGGTAAGTGTGTGTTTCCCACTGAAAGCTGCTCCTAGGGACTCCTCTGAAGACCTGATTCTGAACAGGAAGTGTATATAACCTTCTTCCTCTCTATGTTGTTTTTTTCCCCAGTGTTCCTGCTTCTTTCTTTAGTTCTGAGCACTTTTACAGCTCCACATTTCCCCTCTGCGTGGGCAGGATGCTTCCCTTTCTAAAGGTGCAATTCTCACTGACCCAAGTTCACTTCCAACTGATGCTTAGAGCTTCACACTTCACAGGAGCCCTTTTAATGTTGTTGGGGTTTCTGTCCTGCCCCGTTCCCGTAATCGTTAAGTCCCAAAGAAATCACACAGAGGTCTACATTAGTTATGAACTGATTGGCCCATTAGCTCAGGCTTCTTATTAACCCTTATAACTTATATTAGCCCATTATTCTTGTCTATGTTAGCCACGTAGCTCAGTACCTTATTTGGTGGGGCAGTCACATCTCACTTCTTCTGTGGCCGGGACAGAACTGCGGAGGAATGGACTTCCTCCTTCCCAGAATTCTCCTGTTCTCATTGACCCGCCTCTACTTCATGTCTGGTTGTCCCGCCTATGCTTCCTGCCTGGCTACTGGCCAATCAGTGTTTTTTTAAAAATATAATTGACAGAATACAGACCATTGTCCCACACCATTTTAAGAGTCCCTCATTCCTTCCTCTGTTTTTCCTCTTTCCTTTCTGACACTTTTTTCATTGATGCATAAGCTATAATTACCAAAACATTATTGTTAGTGTTATTTTGAATAAATAGCTATGTGCTAGATTGAGAATAAGAAAAATCAAGATCTCCCTTTCTTTCTTAGCCTTTCTCCGCTGCTTTTGTTCTTCTGGTAGAGTCTGGAGTCTGACCTGGAACGTTTTCATGTTTTCTGAGTAGTTTCTTTGAACGTTTCTTACAAGGCAGTCCTATTAGTTAAAAATAGCCTTTACTTTTTGTTTCTCTGAGAAAATGTTTTTTCCTTCACTTGGGAAGGAAATTTCTGTCAGATACTGAATTCTGAACTGGTAGCTGATTTTTTTTCAACCAGTGGCTCTACTGATATCCAAAGCAGTTCTTACCTTTCTTTCCCCCACATTTGATATGGATTTTCTTTCTTCTGACTTCTTTCTAGATAGCAATCTCATGTTTGATCTTTATGTAGTTTAGATATAATATGCATAGTGTTAGGAATAATCCTTAAGAGGAGCCTCTCCACCCACGCAAAACAAGTCCAATCAGACCAGATTAGACAAAATCAAAGATTCCTACATTTAATGAATGCAGCGCTCCCTGGTGGCATGGGAGCATGACAGTGGCGGTGGGGGGGTGACAGGGTGAGGGAGTCCACGCAAATCCCGAAATAGCCTGTGGGAGTGGTCCTGACTCTCCCTGGTGAGGGGTCAGTGCTTGGTGGGCTTCCCGGATGTGGAGTCTGGACCAAGGCACTTCCAAGTGGGAGAGGGCTTGAAATGGAGCATTCTGCTTCATTTGCACCCCTAGGATGGATACCAGGGACAGGAGTGATGCTTCCAATCACATAAATGTGAATTTTTTTCATATGTATCCTCCTCAGTGTCCTGAAGTTTTCTTTACCCTTGGTTTGGTGTCTAGAATTAGTCTGGGGAAGACTGCGTGTGTTGTTGTTTTCAGTGTTCTCTCCCCGTCTTTCTTATCCTAACATCTTTACGTGTCCGTCACCTTTTTCAGCTCCTCCATCCTTCTTGAATCTTCGGTTGTATACACTTGCCTCCTTTTGCCCTTCTGCATTTCTGCGTTGGCAGTGTCTGCTGCTGTTTCTTCAGGCTCAGTGGTTGGCTTCCCACCCATCTTTAACTCTTCTGTCTGCACTTTGTTGTGGCTGCTTGTATATGGGTGCACTTTGCCCCTCAGACCCTTTAGCAGATAAACGGTGTATACTGAGTTTGTGTGTCCTGAGCATCCAGCCACCAGCACCCCCTTTCCACATCTTCTTACCCTGTTGTTGACTCAAGCAAAGATTTCTCTTTCCAAGGTACTGCCTCAGTAAGATGTGGTTCAGTGCAGCTCCTGTCTGTCTTCTCAATTCTGAAAGCAATGGCTTCAATTTTCTGGAGAATCTAAGAGCAATTTTTGATTTTTCATTTTTTTTTACTGTGGGGACTAAAGGCTTCCAGGCTCCTTATTCACCAGAAGTCCCAATCTCTATCTTCCTAACAGATATGTAAGACTATATAGTTTATCATCTGCTTTCTTCTTCTGACCAGTGAGTCTGAGCAGACATGAGAGAGAGAGAGAGAGAGGGGGGGGGGGGGGGGAGAAGGCGGTCTCAGAGTGCCGAGTCTGTGTGGATCACATTGAGGAGTGGTGTCTTTGAACTTTGCATTTGTCTAGGCCTGTCCTCCTGTCTTCCCATAGCCATTAAGAGACTTGAGGGGAAAAAAAAGAGTTTGTAGTTTGAAACATAATTTATGTGATGTATGAATGTAACTATCATGATTGTTTACACATTCTCTGACAATCTACAATCGCGTCATAAACTTCCTGAGAGATTAAACAACAGTCAGAATGATCTTTACACCTCCTAACTCCATATTGTTAACATGCACTTATTAGCTCTTAACTCTTACTCATTGGCAATAACTCAGTCACTATAACTGTCGAAAATGTCTGACTTCTTCGCTTATCCTTGCTGTGTTCTGTTACAGTACACAATATGCCAGAAAGAGAACACCACGTATGTGGAGGGGGGACCAAAACAGAGAAGAGATAGAGTGATCAATGAGGGCTGTTCTAAAAGCAAAAGTGGTGACTGATTAAATGATTGGCAAGCAAGTGCAAATGACTTGAGACACAGCACCCTAGAATAACTATCAGCGTGATGTCACCAGAGGAATTTCAGTTGGAGCCAGTGTCTTCAGCAGAGGACAAAGACTTAATACAAGCCTTGAAATAGTGTTTTGGCAATCGTGCATGGAAAACAACAGAACAAGGACACGTAGAGAGGGAAAAAGTAAAAGGCAAGAGATGGGGGGGTGGTTTTGACTGGTGTGTGTCCAAAAAGACCAGGTGTGTAGATTCTGAGTACAGGCCAGTGTGTTGCAGAAACTGGGGAACCACACACAGTTGATGTAACAGAGAGAAGAAGGAGCAAACTATTAACTTGCAGTCTGAGGAATGCTGTGGGAATTTTTTCTGGTAGGGAACCAAGAGATCTCTGGGCAAACATTAAGTTTGACATGTTCTAGAGCAGAGGTTCTCAACCTGGGAGCGTTGCATATCAGAAATCCTTCAATATCAGATAATTACATTATGATTCATAACAGTAGTGAATTCACAGTTATGAGGTAGCAATGAAAATAATTTTATGGCTGGGGGTCACTACAGCATGAGGAACTGTATTAAAGGGTCACATTATTAAGAAGGTTGAGAAGAACCACTCTGAAGTTTACCCACGTGCCAATATTGAATGCGGGTATAACCAGTGCTAACTCCAGGGCAAATGTTCAAATGTCCATTTAGAATTCAGCAGTACAGAGATGCAATTTAAACTGACCTGGCTGGAGATACCTCAGGTGCAAGTGAGGAGAGGGAAGCAAAGGTGATAGAGAGAACCTTCCTGCTTTAAGGGTTGCTAAGGAAATTTAAAAGAGCAGCTGAGAGACCCATCTCTGCCATCACTCGCCTGCACTTTCTAGTGTTCCTACTTCTGTAAGAGTTTTCTTAGCCAAGTGGCTATTTTATGTATCTGAGAAAAGCTGCAGCTTTGGCTTTGTGTCGCTACTTACCCATGGTGAATATATAAAGACAATCTTCATTGTCTATGCATTTCCAAGGACCATCTTCAAGACTCTGCATATTAAACAGCACAGCCCTGAAGAACTTTGCACTGCCTACAGTCCTACCTACATAAGAGAACATTAATTTATTCCTGTTTGCTTATCTAAGTGATCCCTTATTTAATTTCTTGGGGCAGCTCTGCTTTTTGCTTTTTTTCTCATCAGCTCTGCAGTTAAAATTTATCCTGCTAGTATCTGTAGTGGTTTGAATGAGAATTGTAGATGGTTGCGACAGAGTAGTCCCACACTAGCTCAGAACTGAGCAAAATAAAGGGTTCTTTATTTAGAGGTAGACTCACAGATCACAGTCCTGCATGAGCAGGGAACAGGAACTGAATCCAGAGCTTTATAGTGTAAGAGACCACACCCAAGTAGGCTAGTGTCTTAAAGGCTATTTATAGTGTAAGAGACCACACCCAAGTAGGCTAGTGTCTTAAAGGCTATTGGCTGAAGGAGTTCCCACAGCACCTTCCTTTTTTGTCTAAATAAGAGAGTTGTAAGCCTAATACAATGCTATACAATAGAAAATACCAAGTATATGATTAATGTATCCTAAAATTATATCAATATACAAAATGTCTTAAACAGGTAGAAGCATGTATGCATATACTATGACAAAAATAACTTTGCATAGATGTATAAATATTATAAACAGAAGTAGGAACATATTCAATATAACACATATAATTTGAATTTGTATCAGCATACAAGAATATATACCAATATAAATTGTCTATAAATAATAGTTCATAAGTAGTCACTCTATTACTCACTATTATTAGTGTGAGTAAGCTCATATTTATCTATTATCCCATCCAGTTTCCCTTTAAAGAAAAATAGATCCTTGAGCATATATAATTTCCACCCCAACCCCCAATCCTATACCAGGTATAATCAAACACTAATTATGTCCCTAACCCTGAGGACAAACTTTGTTGTGAGAGGTGACATCGTCTTCTAGAATTACTGCCAGCTGTCATGGGGATGATTATTTTTTATGGGATCATGTAAAACTATAACAAGGGTTAAGTTTCAAGATTACTGTCTGTTATAATTGCAAATAGTCTCTGAGTATTCAGTGGGGTTTTTCTGAAGTTCTGGCCAGAACGTTGTAAAAAAATGGACCATTTCAGCTAACCAAGTTGGAATCATTTTGAGCAGCTGGTACCCAAAACCAATCTTAAAGTGGTGTTATCAGCATCATGACATCATATCAACCAGGTGAAATCTTTGTTTTGGGGCCCCATATTCTTCCTGGAAACTTCAAAGATTACTGCAGGGAAAATTTATTGTTCATTGTGGAAAACTTAGACATTATTCATATAGACAAATATTCAATAGAAGGTATGATACAGACAAAAATATGTATGGAGAGAAGTAAAAATTTTCCTAAATTCTTTCTTCTTTACATCCCATACGAGATGGCTACTAATATGAGACAAAAACTGAATTTTTCTTTTAACAACATGCTTGGATTTAGAGAAGGATAGCTATTGTCCAACTCCAAAGCCAGCTTTAATTTTTAAGTGGATATATATATATATATATATATATATATATATATATATACATATATATATATATATATATATATATATATATATATACACACACACACATGTTCAGGTAATGAAATTTTACCCTGCAGATGATAAGTCATCATAGCCTTATTTCTCTTTGCTTGGTAATTCTTTCTGGATAGCAATCTTTTCTTCTTTAGGCATCTAGATGTTCAAGGTCCCTTGAATTTTTAAAGATGAGTATTTTCCTGCAAAGGCAAGAACAGAATCCAACCCTTACGAGGTACCACTGCTACCTGTATGATTGTCACCTCTGTGGATGAGCGGTCATTTCTTTCTCATCAGGGTTCTCTTTTTCAAACCAAATCTTTATTTGTTTTGATGGTATCTATAGCTTTTCTTCTCCAGTGGAAACAAGAGTGAAACCTGTTCACCAGCGTTTCTCCTGGTTTCCACTGTGAAGTCAACATATGCTTTAAATACACTGGCTGATTTAATTCAGAAGTTTTTTTCTGTTATTCAATGTCTCTCTGCTACCATTGTTCCTTTCTCATTAGCATTTAGGAAATTCAAGGTTAATAAAGCATTATGCAATCTGTTTCTCGGGGTATTTTATATCCCTTTCTGTGTGTTTAGCATATTCTTTACAGTTCAATTTTGATCTTTCTATAGCTGCCTGACCTGTAGGATTATTTGGTATACCTGTAATATGCTTTATATTATAATAAGCAAAAATCTGTTGCATTTTCTTAGAGACATATGCTGGACCATTATCTGTCTTTATTTGTGTAGGTATACCCATGATGGCTATAACTTCTAATAAATGTGTGATTACTAAATCAGCCTTTTCTGAGTTCAAGACAGTTGCCCATTAAAACACTTGAATAATTATCAATGGTGTACATATTTAAATTTTCCAAAATCTGCAAAATGGAACGCATCCATCTTCCAGATTTTATTCCTTTGAGTACCTTAGGGTAATTCCCTGCAGGTAGTAGTGTTTGGTTATAGGAAGAGCAAGTAGGATATCTCTTTTTAATCTCCTTAGCTTGTTTCCTTGTAATAGAAAACTTTCTTTAAACCTTTGCTATTGACATGATGTTTTTTTATGAAATTCTGAGGCCTACAGCACATTTCCAATCAATAATCGATCAATTTCAACATTACCTTGTGATAGAAGACCTGGCAGACCCATATGGGATTGGATGTATGTTATGTATATGGAACAAAGTCTATTCCTGATTATATCTTAAATCTGAATGAATAATGAACTCAATTCTGTATCATCTGGTATAAATTCAGCAGTTTCAATATGCAAAACAACTCTTTCTGCATATTAAGAATCAGTAACTATATTGAGAGTTTCTTTAAAATCCTTTAGTACTATGAGAATAGCATATAATTCTGTTTTTTTTTTTTGGACAAAATTATATGGGCTTTGTTCCACCTTACTTAAATCTCCTAATTTGTAACCTGTCTTTCCTGATTTATTTACATCAGTATAGAATGTATGGGCTCCAGTTATTGGTGTGTAAACGTACAATGCTGGGAAGGATCAAAGGAGTTCTATTCATAAGGTTAATTCTATCTATTGGGATTATTGCTATTAATCTCACCTAAAAATTAGCACAAGCTCTTTGCCAGGGTTCATTGTCTTCTCATAATTTTTTAATTTAATCAGTAATAAAAGTTACTATAGTCTCTGCTGGGTCTGTTCTTGCTAGTTGACGAAGTCTTAATTTTCCTTTTTCAATTAATTAAGAGACCTTTTACACATAACTTTTTAGTTTGTTACTCAGTTTATGTGGTAAAAGATCTATTTTAAGATAATACATTCCCTCTGCATTAAAATTCCTGTAGGGGAAATTAAGAAAGTCAATATGACTAGAATACAATTTATATTTGGATTCACCCAATCCACATGTACCTTCTGTAATTTCTCTTCAAACAAAGTTAATACTTTCTCAGCTTTAGCTGTTAATTTTCTGGGACTCTTTAAGTCTTTGTCACCATCTCAAGTTTTGTTTAAATGAATTATTAGATCAATTGTTATCACAACAGCAGGCCATAGACTGGAAATCTAACAATCTTTGAAAGTCATTCAGAGTCCGCAATCAGTCTCTCCTAATTTGTGTATTTTGTGTTCTAATTTTCTGTAAACCTATTGTATAAACTAGGTAATTGATAGAATCTCCTCTTTATATTTCTTCAGGAACAATTTGTCATCCCCAATTAGGCAAAATTTTCTTTAATTCTTCAAACATTTTTCCTAAGGTATCTGAATTTGATGCAAATAGCAAAATGTCATCCATGTGATAGTAAATTATAGATTTATTTAGGAAATTATTTACACATTATTTCCAATGGCTGGCTTACACTATATTGGCACAGGTTGGGGCTATTGAGCATTCTCTGTGGGAGGATAGTTCATTGATATCTCCTAGTAGGCTGAGAATTATTATAAGTAGGCACTGTAAAGGCAAATTTTTCTCTGTCCTTTTCTTCTAAGGGGATAGTGAAGAAACAATCTTTTAAATCAATAACTATAAGAGGGCATCCCTTAGGTAATAGGAAAGGCAATGGAATTCCAGATTGTAGAGGGCACATAGGTCAAATTACCTTATTGACAACTCTTAGATCTGCCACTAGTCTCCATTTTTCAGATTTCTTTTTAACAACAAATATATGAGAATTTCGAGGACTGGTTGAGTCTTTAATATGCTGAACATCTACTTATTCCTGTACCAGCTGTTCTAAATCCTGCAGTTTCTTTTCTGTTAAAGACCATTTTTTAACCCATATTGGTTCATCAGTTAACCATTTTAAAGGTAGGGCCATTGGTATCTTTGAAGGTTTGCTAGTTGCTTTGTGTTCTTATATAGCCTGAATGGCTGGTGACCTTTTTTTTTATAGTACCTTATAATATTCTCCCCAGAAACATGTGTTTCTGGGACTGCAAGAATGTTAATCTGGGTATTACATTGCTACAGCAGGCCCCATGATTTAACTGCAGTATTAGTTACCTATGGCCTCAGCCTTCCTCTCTGTTCTTTTGGCCCTATGCATTCAAACCATCTCATGATTTTTTTTTACTTGAGATATGGTTCCGTTTTCTAGAAATTGAACATCTGCCTCTTGAAGAGGCCAATTTGGATGCCAAGATTCTGGATTAATATAGTCACATTCTTGCCTGTGTCCAGTAATCCTTCAATTACAATGTTATTTATATGCACTATTATCTTTGGTCTTTGATCATTTATAGAAGTCTGCAAAATATATTTCTTATTTTCTATTGAAATTTTTTATTCATCCTGCATGTTTAACCCATCATTTAGAAAAGTATGCTTTTTTTTTTTTACAGCAGGTCCTAAAGTTTTTAATTTTCCTGGTGAGACATATCCTCCATAGTGACTAGGAATGACTGAACCATGTTTGATCAGGGGGCCTGTGAGAGGCCTCTGAAAGAGTTTCCAAATGGTATCAGATTGGCTTGTCTTTTGTTGATCTACATTCATTGGTCCAATTTCAGCCTTTGCCACATCTTCTACATAATCCAGAAGATTGAGACCTTCTATTTTGTCATTCCCAGAGGAGACATCATTTCTAGGAATGCCTTGTCTATAATCCCTTCTCAGATGTTTTATTCTAACACAATTAATACATTTGGCCTTTTGATATCACCTCATATTTTTGGAAATTGCTTCTCCTACTTAAGCTTCAGTGTTAAAGTCAAGTATCTCAATGTTCATTGTATGCAGGATCCATTTATCCATTGTTGCTAATGTAACCTTTAAAGGTTCAAGTATCTTTTTGCATTCTAACTGGCATTTTCAAAAGCCAGAGATTCAGTAAATACTCATCTAGCTTCTGGGACTGTTACTCCTATTTGTACAGCTTAGCAAATCTTTGCAAAAAGTTACTAAAGGATTCTCTTTAGCCTTGTTTAACCCTACAATATGTTTCAATTCTTTTTCCTAGTTCTTTAATCCTGTCCCAAGCATTTAAGACTGCTGTGTGGCTTAGGGCCAAGATGTGTTCATCATAAAATGTTGGTCCTGTGTGTCAGCATAAGTGCCCTCACCAAGAATTTGATCTTAGGAAACCTCAAATCTTTTTGCTTTTCCCTGTTGTTCTAAAACTTTGCCTCTTTTTTTCTAGTAGCATTTCCACAGTAGTTTTGGTCCATCTTCCAGGACTGCTGAAATTAATCGAAGCCAATCATGTGGGACAGTCTCATTTCTGGAAGCCTGTGTCTTTTTTCTCTCCATAACAAATGTGAATGCAAGCCATAAGATACTACTGCTTGTTTAATTTCTTTTTGATCATTTACATCTATAGGTTTCTATATACATTCTTTGGATCCTTTTGGGTATTTTGTACTTGATGATTTGTCAGAGATGATTACAGGGTAAGTAGCAAACACCCTTGGTACGTCATCTCTGCCTTTGACATGTACTGGCAATGTTAAATTCTTTCTTTGTACCTTCTCTACCTCCTCATCAGCACAGTCGTTTCAAATCTTTTTACCACTGCCTTTTTAAAAACCTGAATCTCTTGACCTAAGAATTTCTAATAATTTCATTGAGTCATTTGGCCTCTGGTCCTCATTCTGCAATTATGATTATAAGTTATGAAAATTTTCCACTAAGGATACCTTATATATCATTTGGATGGCATGCAGATTGTCTTCCTGGATAGATACTCTTTCTCCTAACTTATAACTTTTTAACAGATTTTGATTGTCAAATTCAACAGTATAAATTCTTTCAGATAATTTCTCAGTATCTTTTGCCATGGATTGAATTTTTCTGTCAAATTAATGTTATGTTTTTCAATGGTATTAATTTTTCAGCTGAGTTTTGATTTTCATTGGTATTAATCCTGTCAGCTACCTGTTCATTATTAGTCTGTAAAGACTGTATCATTTCTTAAAGTGCCTCAATTCTCGGCTCTGTTATTAAACCATTTTCTTAAGGATATAATATGAAAAACACAGCTAAGCCCTAGTATCAAATAAATGGATGTGTCAGAAAAACCATATAAGCCTTATTAAATACCACCTTAGTAAAAACAAAAAGGTTATTAGATCCCTAGATGATAATATTTTTGCCATTCTATAACTTTCAAATTTATTGATTTCTTTATTAATCAAATAACTTACCTTAATTATGGAATATTAGTAAATCATTGTAGGTGTAATAATCTTTATTGGCCAGCAAGTATCACAGTAGTGGCTGTATGGTGGAGAGACATGATTAGCAGCGTCATGAACAGTCTTACTCGGCTCTGCTTTGGTGCCTGTTTAAATACTGACAGATATGCTTTGCTTGATAAATTAAGAGCAATTAAATCAATTCTGTACATGGAAAGAAATTTTGGTGGCCAGAATATCAGGGAACCCAGAGATTGTGAGCCAGAAACACAAACAGGAAGTTCTACAAGTCACTGAATTACAGAGAAAGTGGCAGGGGAGGGGGGGCGTGGAGCTTGCATTTGCCTGGGAAATAGCCAAGTCACCACCAAACGGCAGGTCCACTCACCAAAGGGGGAGTTACATTGCAGTGGGGTTCTGAAAAAAATCACTTCATAGGTGAAATCAAGCCAGGCGGGCAGTGGTGGGGAACCTTCTAGGCCATGGATCTTTGGCTGGTCCTGGATGACATGGAGTCAGGATCCACATGGGGTGCCAGATGTAGATGGTTGTGATAGTGTAGTCCCACACTAGCTCAGAATTGAGTATAATAAAGGGTTCTTCATTAAGGGAAAGACTCACAGATCATAGTCCTCTGCATGAACAGGGAACAGGAACCGAATCCAGCAGCCAAGAGACAGGGTGGGGAGGGAGGGAGAGAGGGAGGGAGGGAGGGAGGGAGGGAGGGAGGGAGGGAGGGAGGGAGAGAAAGAAAGAGAGAGAACACGTGCACCAGTTTTATGTTGGTATTTATAGTATAAGAAACCACGCACAAGTGGGCTGGTGTCTTAAAGGCTATTGGTTGACGGATTTCCTGAAGTAGAAAATGGCCAATAGGCTCATACATTTGAATGTTTGGTCTTCACTTAGTGGAAATGTTAGGAAGGGGTGGGCAGGTGTGACCTTGTTGGAGTCTTATTGGAGAGGGTAGGTCACTATGTATGGGATTTGAAGTTTCAAAAGCTTGCACCTGGCCCATTATTGCTCTCTCTGCTTGTTACCTATAGATCAGGATGTAAATCTCTCAGCTCCTGTTTCAGCACTATGCTAATTTGCTTTCTGCCATGAGGGCTGTGGATTAACTCTCTAAAACTGTAAGCAATTATTCATACTGTGTACTATCACAGAACATGGTGTATGTGTGTGTCTTGCCTTGGGTCTCATCCCTAAGATTTCTCATTTTGCACATGAAAATAATTTTAGATCTGAAAAAGTTCTAAATCCAAAATATTTCTACTACCAAGCATTTTAGAAAAGGGCCATCCAGGGAGTATGTATAAAGTCTGAGACCCAAAGTCTAAATTCCCTAGCCACACATGAATCACCAGAACAGATTCACTGCAGGGAGTATGGATGATATGGCACATAAGAGCATTAAAATCTTTGGATTCATCTTCTTATTTAGCTTCTCTAGGATCGCGAATTATAGGCTCAATGTCCTTCATTTATGACTAGAAACCAAATATGAGTGAGTACATCCCATGTTCCTCTTTTTGGGTCTGGCTTACCTCACTCAGGATAGTGTTTTCTATTTCCATCCATTTGTATGCAAAATTCAAGAAGTCCTTGTTTTTTACTGCTGAGTAGTACTCTAATATGTATATATTCCATACTTTCTTCATCCATTCTTCCATTGAAGGGCATCTAGGTTCTAGCTGATGAGGGAGGGGGACTTGATCAGGGGAGGGGGAGGGAAATGGGAGGTGGTGGCGGGGAGGAGGCAGAAATCTTTAATAAATAAATAAATAAATAAAAGAAACAAATAACACCTAAAAAAAATAATAAAGTCTGAGCCATCTCTCCAGCCCAAGAAGAAAAAAAAAGGAAAGAAAAAAAAGAGCATTAAAATCTCTCAGAAGCCTAGGAATAGAGCATTGAAGATGGTATAACTCTACTTTATGGCCTGTTCTCACAAAACCTATTCACTTTCAGGAAAAATGAACAAGGGCATTTTAGTAGGAACATGTGAAGTGGTTCCAGCTTCCTTTATGGGTCTGTTATATCATACTCTATCACAAAGAATCTTAAAGGAGGAAAGGATTTGTATCACTAAGAGGAGTCCAGGCAGGAACTCAAGCAGAAATTTGAAGATGGAGGAGAAGAAGGAAGAAGACTGCTTGCTGTTTAGCTCTCATTGTCTTGTCCCAGCTAGCTTTCTTATACAGGCCAAGTTGACCAAGGAATCAGACACCCACAGAGGGTATGGCACTCTTACATCAAGTAACAACCTAGACAATTACCTTACAGACATACCCACAAGCCAATGTGATCCGGGCAATCCCTCAGTGAGACTCCCATCAAAGGAAATTGTGAAATGTCAAGTTAATAGTTAAAGCTAAATCAGGACAGAAAACACTAAGGAAATGGTATGGAAGGTCCTTCTGTACATGTGTTGCTTTTATTGGTTAGTGAATAAAGAAACTGCTTTGGACCTATAGCAAGGCAGAACAGAGGTGGACAGAGAAAACTAAACTGAATACTGGGAGAAAGAAGGTGGAGTCACGAAGACGCCATGTAGCCACCAGAGGGGAAAGATGTGAGCTGCCAGCTGGAATCTAGCTGGTGGGCCACATACCTTGTGGTGAAATATAAAATAATAGAATTGGGTGAAATTAAGATGTAAGAGATAACTAGCAATCACTTAAGTGATTGGCCAAGCAGTTACTTAAATAGTACAGCTTCTGTGTGCTTATTTTGGGAGTCTGGGCAGCCAGGAAACAAACAAGCCCCCAGATATCCTCCACATTATACATTCTGGTGGTTTGCAGGCTCGTGTATTTGAAGGCTTAGTCTTCTGGGAGTAGCTCTACTAGAGGATTGGGAAGTGTGGTCTTGTTGCCGTAGGTGTTGTTGTTTCTCTGCGGTCATGAGAAGTAAACCACAAAGCTCAACAAATCTACATAGGAGTTCATTAGGTAAGGGCAGTGATAAGGGGAAGTCCCCCGTTGCTCTGCTGTTAGTGACCTTCTTGCTTCTCGGTACTATCAAGGACTGTCTTGCTACTGTGCTGTGAGGAGCCACCTCGCTCCTCCCCTGCCAGTGGCCATCTCGCTGTGCCCCTGGTGTGTGTCCTCTGTGCCACTCCTGTGCTGCCAGTGGACGCTGGAAAATGCCAGTGACTCTGAGTGCATGGCGGCCCAACGCACAGCCTCAGCAGAGCGTGAGACAGCTCTGGTGAAGCAAGGGGAGAGCACAGATGACTGGAACGCTGCCGCAGGAGGCTGCAGCTCTGATGCACAGGCTGGTGGGGGAGGGGGCAGGATGGGAGCACTGCCCATGCGTGATGCAACCACCTCAGTGAGCCCGAGCAGGATGGGGCCAGTACAATACAGGAATCCTAACAGGTCGGACCTTGTTAGAGGAGGTGTGTCACTGGCATGGGCTTTTGGGTTTCAAAGTCCAAGTCAGGCCCTCCGACTTTCTCTTCCTGCTGCCTGCAGATCAGAAGGTAGACCCCCTCAGCTCTCTCTCCATCACCATCTTGGCCTCAGGACTTCCACAATCCCTGCCATGATGACAATGGACTAAGCCTCAGAGTCTGTAAGCCAGCCCCAATTAAATGCTTTCTAAGCATTGCCATGCTCATGGTGTCCCTTTACAGCAATAGAAGAGATCAAGACATACATTAAGTGCATCCTACATTTTAATAGCTTGGTACCTCAAATCTTGATGACATTAAAGGACCTTCCCTCCCAGGGTTAGTTTGTTAATGCTAGAGACAGCACAGGGCTCCCCAAATCAATCCTTTCTGAATCTGTGATCAGGAGCTCTCATTCACAAGTAGAAGCACAATGTCCACCATAGAGGACAATATGAGATTCCTCAACACTATGAATAAAACTATCATATGAAGTGTCTGTGCATTCTGGGTAATACCCAAAGGAAATGAAATCAACACCAGAGACATAGCTGCCAAGCCAAGCTTATCATGGTACTACTTCCAATAACTAAGATACGGAATCAGCCAAATGCTCATCAACAGGTGTGGCATGTATATACACAATGGAATATTATTCAGCCATTAGTTCTTCTGAAATTCCTGACCTCTTTTTTCATTAATTGTTTTATATATATATATGTTTGTGTGTGTGTGTATATATATATATATACATATATATATATGTGTGTTCCTAAAAACATAAAACAACCTATACTCAGTATGTTTAGTGCTATTACTACTTTTTTTTTTACTGCTGACTATCGGTATTGAATAGGCAATTGTTGCACACATCCCTGGAGAAGATTATTTCTCCCACGCTCAAGATTCCATATTTGCCTGCAGTTCTTTGCATAGGGTTGAAGTCGCATGGTCTTTCCCTCATCCACATTAGCATGCCCGCCGGTGTCATTCTTGCTCAGCTCACATTTAGCAGTCATCATGGTGAGACTTCGTGGTTGGAGTTTCTGACAGTCTCACAGCGAACTCTCACGAAGACTCCAGAGACTCTTTCATCCTGAGGAAGGAGTAGGGTCTGTAAAAAGAAGGAAGAAGATGCCTAGTGAATTAAATGTGTGAATTCTAAACTTCCAGAAATCCAGACGTATTGGGAGTGTAGAATAGCTAGTTGGCAGCATTGTGGTGGGGTCGGGGACAATTAATTCTTACAGACACAGCAAAGGGAAGCAAAAGCAAGCCATGAAGGAGAGCTAAGTATAGGAAATAAAAATGAAACATGAGAGACTGGAGACTTCATGGGAAGGCAGGGTCCTCTCGTGGGGATGTTAGCTTCATCAATAAAAGGGTTTAAGGAATGGATCCACATGCAAGAAGCTCAAGGACAAAATTATTAGAGTTTAAAAGAAAAAACTCCTGAGACAATCGAGCCATAAACCTCAGCAGCTGCCCAGTGGCTAAGAACAGAGGGGAGAATAAAAAATAGCCATGCCTTTCATGCCAGCGTGGAGGTCAGACACATTGCAGACAAGCAGCCACGTGGCAGGGAAGAGGGGAGTGTTAAGGAAAGAGTCGGGATGCCCTAAACATTGCTGAAGCCCAACGTAGCGTGGAAAGTGGGCTCAGACAGTAGATAGAGGTGAAGGGGGTGCTATCCTTTTCTGAATGCTTTAAAGAAGTGGGTAGACTTATACACCTGCACGGCAGTGACACTGTGTGCTAGGACGCTGTGGGTGGGAATTCCAGAAAGGAAAATGATGGAGTCTCATGAAAAGAGTAATTATTCCTCCTTGTCATTTTGCACGGCTCGAGGAAAAGGCAGCTGTCCTCAGAGTGCTACCTTGGTTGGGTGATTGAACCTGGCCCTCTGGAATATTAGATTTCCACCCAAGCCACGGTCCATTCTGTTCAGGAGTTTTCTTTTGAGGACTTTTTGCTGATATTTTAAGGAAAGAGGGAGACTCGCGATAGAATTTAGCCTCTCTCCACATATGAGCCGCGTTGTGCCCAGATTATGACCCGCCCAGAGATAGACCACCAGAGAGGCCCAGACTGTAATAAGCAAGGTTTAATCAGCATAATTCAAATATGTTTGGAACTCATCCCCATTTCCGTTACAGCGAGGAAGAGAGAGGAGTTGTATCTCCTCTGTGGGGTAAGCTTTTAAAGGCATAAGTACAAAGAGAATCTTTGAAGCTGCTTTGGCAAGGGTGCAAGGACTTTTGCTCCCTCCCATTTTGCTAAGTCAGCTTTTTCCTTGTTTTCTTGTTATCACCAGGTGGCTGGCTGGCTGGGCTAAGTGACCTTGTGCTCGGAATCTCCCAGGTGGGAGAGGGGAAGGCCACTACCTTCCTGGGAAAACATTCTGCTAGGAAATTTCTTCTCGCCCCTTTGAGAATAAGGGGTGAGGGTCCTACAAGCTGAAGTCTACAATTCGGGAAATATGTAAGACTCCCATAAGGGAGAATTAAAAGACAGCATAAGAGAAAGGGGCCGAAAGATAGAGTAGCCAACTTGTTGAGTCTAGGAAAAAAAAAACATCTGAGATCAACTGTTTTTACAAGAGGTAAAACTTCTTCTGACTCATAGTTGACCTTGCTGTATTCATGCCTATGGGGAGGTAGGGCATCATGCTAGGGAGCACCTGGCTCATAACACAGTCACTAAAAATCAAACGGGGGAGGGAGAAATGGGCGGGCTGGAGACCCAGCATCCCCTTCATGGGAATGACCCCAGTGATATAACTCCTTTCCACCAGATGCACGCTTACAGGTTCTCCCACCTACCCACCAATTCCCAGCACATGCTACTCCATGTTGGCCTTCGGCAGATTCTCACTCAACCCTAGACGAGTGTAGAGGCCCAAAGATTTGGCCATGTTTTCCTGTTTTCACGGCCCACAGGCTGAACTAGTGTGGAGAATGTTACATCTTAACAAATGTGCAGGCTTTTTGTTTGTTTTCTGTTTCCAGACAGGGTTTCTCTGTATAAGAGCACTAGCTGTTCTGGAACCCACTCTGTAGACCACACTAGCCTGGAACTCACAGAGATCCACCTGCCTCTGCATCCTGAGTGCTGGGATTAAAGTCTTGCACCACCACTGTGTGGTCAAATGTGAGATTTGTGTGATTTTTTTTTTTACTTATTTAGTTATTTAAACTAGCCGTCTCTCTCCTTGTTCATAAATGTCCCTAGTGCCACCCAAAAGAGACACAGCCCTTGTGGAGCAGAGGCCACATGGAGGAAGTTTGTACCTGTGTCACAAGTGTTATCTAAGTGGGCTATTTTGATAAACAGTGTGTCATTACTATATGTATGTTCCCCACAGAAACAGTCTCCATCGCCTCCAGTTCACACAACAGATACCTAACCTTTGAAAGTAATCCCCTCTTGTTTTGGCCCATCCCATAATGAAATGCTGGCTGATAAGTATATATATATAAGTAGCAGCATCTAGAGTCATAACTCAGCAAATGTACCCAGACAAGCTAGTCACATAGGGAGACAAACAAATCAAAGCAAGTTTGGCATAAATTGCTTAATAACCGAGGGCCGTTTCCATCTTTCACTTTAACAAACATAAAATCAAAAAAAATTATTGAAAAATGTGGCATATCCTCCATTAGTGTTGAATTTAAAGACAGTACAAAAGATGGAAACATAAAACTGCCTCCAGGGCATAAAAAGTGCCAGGAAGTTAAGGAAATTGGCAAATAATTACTAAAGAAGAAGGAGGACCTTGTAGCCTTTTATGCTGTTTCTGTGGGCCAGGAATCTATTAAATAATGTTCACAGACATAAATGTCAATGCTAATGCTGTAAATTTCCCTGGATACACCAAATGGGGTGTTCGCCATTTCATTTTTAGAACTTAAAAATATCAAGCCCATCGTGGTAAAATCAGACAGGAAAACATGGAACAATAAATCCCACGATAAACGGAGTTTCACAGCATCTCACCTTGACTTTGCCCCTTTCGCATATTACACCGTGAGGAATTGGTCGAACAAGCTGTTGTTCTTCATTGTCAGAATTAGTTGGTTTGTAAAATTTAAATTTGGCATCACCAGAAATATAGTATAAACTGAGCATCGATCTAGTAATCTGTAAAATGAATGTTAAGAATTTGAAGGAAAGAGCAAACCAAAAGTTGAGTTGAAATTTTAGAGTTATTCTCCTTTCCTGAGATCTTATTTAGGATTTCTTCTTCTTCTTCTTCTTCTTCTTCTTCTTCTTCTTCTTCTTCTTCTTCTTCTTCTTCTTCTTCTTCTTCTTCTCCTTCTCCTTCTCCTTCTCCTTCTCCTCCTCCTCCTCCTCCTCCTCCTCCTCCTCCTCCTCCTCTCTCTCCCTCCTCCTCCTCTTCTTCTTTATTCCTCCTCCTCTTTCTTCTCTTTCCTCCTCCCCTTGTCCTTCTTCCACATCCACACTCTCTCACTTTCTCTCTGTTCATTTATGTTTATGTGCACACATGCACGGTGTGTGTGTGTGTGTGTGTGTGTGTGTGAGAGAGAGAGAGAGAGAGAGAGAGAGAGAGAGAGAGAGAGAGGCAGAGAGAGAGAGAGAACTACATGTAGAAGCCAGAAGTCAGAGGTCAATGTGAGGTACCTTGTTCATTCTTCATGCTATTATTTAAGACAAACACTCTCACGGAACCTTGTTGGTTCTTGCTGATTTGGCTAGCTTGTCTGTATAGTGAGCCTCGGGAATTCACCTGTGTCTGTCACCCCAGGGCTGGGATTACAGGAGGCTGCTCCCACACCCAGCTTTTAATTTTTTTCTTCTGTGTATTCAAAAACAAAACACAAGTTCTTACCCTAAGAGAATAAGAGATAGTTTATGCTGAAGCCATTTTGAGTGACCATGGTCCAGGAACACAGACTTATGATACCCTAAATTCTGTGTTTCAGCATGGAAGCAGCCTCATGAAGTTGTCTAGTTTTACAGAGCACAGGTCATAAATCAAGGCAAATGGAAAGCATATTCGTAGGCACATGTGAGAGGTGGCCACAGTAGGACCTAAAAGCTTTTCCGTAGGCCTCAGATGCTTCTCATGACATGCTTAGTTTCTAGGTTGGTGGAAAGTTGGGGTCTGCTGAGTTAATAAATCCCAAGAGGTTTTTATGACTTGGTCACAGGATGCTAGTTCTGACACAGAGGTGGACTGTGCAGGGGACTGATGCTAGCTAGCCCGAGACAAGTATTTAGCCTTTGGACCAGAAACATTCCAATCTTTCTGCATCATTGTGTTTCTAGCCAGTCCATTGGTCTTTGTAGATACATCCTCTCCAGAATACTTGTTGACATTTCTCATATGCTTACTATTTACCAACATTTTCCCTTTAAATTTAGCAACTTCTATGAGTCCATATTCTCTGATTTCGTTACGTCTCAGTTAAACCTTTCCCTGAATTCCAGTCACGTTTCTGCTACACCTTCTGAAGGAACTTGTAAACCTTGGATGTTTTTGTTATAATCCATGAACAGCCCTTAACACCTTGATGAATTTACCTGTCATTGGAGTCTACAGCAGCTTCTGTTCTTGATAACTGGACTCTCCCTACTTCCCCTTGGATGAACCCATTTCTGAAGAAGTTGGGATCCAGAGTGCTGTTCTTGTGGGACTCCTAACGGTGAGCGCGAGTGCTGTCTCTGACTCTTCTGCTCTTGGGACCCTTTTCCTCCTACTCAGTTGCCTCATCCAGCCTTGATATTAGGGTTTGTGCCTAGTATTATTGTAACTTGTTATGCCTTGTCTGGTTAATATCCCTGGGAGGCCTCTTCTTTTCTGAAGGGAAACAGAGGTGGAGTGGATCTGAGGGTAAAGGGAGGTGGGGGGAGACTGAGAGCAGAGGAGGAAGGATGAATTGGCATTGTTGGGATGTAATAAATGAGAGAAGAATAAATAAATAAAACAAATACCTCAATCTCTATATGGGAAACCAACAAAAAAATCATATAATTAAAATACGTATTATCAAAGGGAATAAAAGTCAGGATCCTTATCTGTCCCTTAAGCTTATCTACCCATACTTCCCAGAGGAATCCA
Source organism: Microtus pennsylvanicus (assembly GCF_037038515.1). Classification (NCBI taxonomy): domain Eukaryota; kingdom Metazoa; phylum Chordata; class Mammalia; order Rodentia; family Cricetidae; genus Microtus; species Microtus pennsylvanicus. The sequence continues at coordinate 12,911,684 of NC_134596.1, forward strand.
ATAGGCATACGGACTTTTCAAATAGCGCTTCAAGGGAAAGAAATGGGTTTGTTTCTTTTTTTTACTCTTGATCTGATGGCAAATAGTCAGAATAATACATATAGCCATGATATAGTTTGACTTTTCTTGTTTTGATAATACACATTATTACCAAAACCAAGCTGGGGCAAAAGAACTTTATTTGGCTTTCACTTCCAGGTCATAATTCATCACTGAGGGAAGTCAAGGCAGAGGCTCAAGGCAGGACACTGGAAGCAGAAACTGGAAAACACTGTTTTCTGGTTTCCTCTTTGGCTCACACTTAGATGGCTTTCTTATACAAACCAGAACCTCTGCCTACAGAAGAAAGACCATCGTACCTGGGATGCTGCTGCCCACAGTGCAAACCTTTTGTATCAATGATTAATCAAGAGAAGGCCCCCAAAATGCCTAGATAATTCTTCAATTGATGCTTTCCTCTTGGATATCTCTAGGTTTTCTCAATTTGACAATTAAAGCTAGCTAGGACCAACTCTCTCCAGCTGAGTGAGGCATGTGACGATGGGCTCATCATTAACCCACAAGAGTGCGGTGGGCACACATTTCTCTGCTGTATGATTTGCGTTCATCACAGGTTGCATAAGCAAGAGCTGTAAGTGAACATGACCTTGTGAAATGAGGAAGAGCCTCATGTGTATCACGTTAAAGCCCTGGGATTCAAGCAGAAAACGGTGTTTGGAAGAGATGCACATATTTCGCAGTAACTGGGCACCTTTTTATTCAGTGATTTGGTTGAAGTCAGAGCCATTATATCTAAACCAAACATGCCTAGCTAGAGACTCATGCAATATGAGTCTCCAGATTGCAGGTTGGACATCCTTAATTGCAAAGTCAGAAAAACGACATGCTTCAAAATCTTTCCAACGCTTTTGGAATCCTGATAGGATGTCACAAGTGGAAAGCTCCACACTTGACCTTCTCTGATGCGTTTTAATTGGGATGCAACTGCAGTAAGCACATTGTGTAAAATTATCATCCAGATGTGTACTCAAGATGGTCAAAGCCAAAGTGAAATTTGTATTTAGACTTGCATTTAATCTCTAAGCTATCTCTCTCTCTCTCTCTCTCTCTCTCTCTCTCTCTCTCTCTCTATATATATATATATATATATATATATATATATATATATATTAATTCCCAAATATCTGAACACTTTAGTCTTGTTCTCTTAGATAAGCAATTATCTTCTGCAATGTATCATGATGACCATGAGGCATATCTTGCTACCACAATGCTAACAGCTTTTCCACCGAGGAGATGGAGACAGAAGAGGGTAGCATGATGTCCTGTTTTTCAAGTCAGTCAAAGGAAGCTCCTGAGCCCTTTCTTTCATGTTCTGTACACTTGATAAAATGACCCTCAATAGTTAAATGGTTACAGTGAGTGAAGAGGGCTTTGTGTGAATGAAAAAAAAAATAAAAATAACCAGCTATGTTGTGAATTTCTTAGAAAACATTTGGCTATCATGCCTTATATTAAATGGAGGGTTGTTTTTTTATATTTTATTTTAAATAACTATTTCAATTGTCAAAAGTTATGGGGTTTCCTCTGACAATTCAATGCCTATTTGGTAAGAAAATTGACTCTGCTATAAAGAACACAGGTTCACCATGTCAGACTGTGTTAGAGGTAAGAGCCAGTGGCTGACTGTTTTGCTTTTCTGAAATTCAGATTGAACCCCAATATCCGTCTCTTGGTTTGTATTAATCATGCTGTACATTTCCTTTATTTTATTGAAGGAGAATGCCATATCATAATGCTCTGAGTAGCTTACATCGTAATGAGAGAGCATTGTTAGGTATAACAGCAATACTGGGGCAACATTGAAGTTTTGTACGTTGATGTAAGAGACATTCTCTAATGTCAGTTCTGGTCACAGTGAAAACCCCATGCACTTAGTAGATGCAATGAGGAAACAGAACCCATCCTCAGTGTAACATTCAAGGGATATATTGGCAGTCCCTTGGCTTACAGGCATCTCTGTCAGGGGTCAGAAGAAAGGATGAGACATCCTGTTTGCTGCTAAAAAAGTAAACACCATTTTTCCTTGTATATAACAGAGCCAAGAGCAACCAAATATCACCTGTCAAAGCAGTCACTGCCATTTTCTAAAGATACATTTCACATCTAATTAAATAAACCTGAGAGAAAATAAAAGTCCATTTTACCGAGAGAAAGCTTTTAAACTGAAGTGACATTGGTGCCCCCCCCCCCCGCAGCCCCGTTTTCCCTAGAACTTGTTCATTTTCCTTGAAAGCTTCTATAGCTGCGTCTTTTAAGTGTCCGATGCGTTCTAGAGGGACCGGTATTTGTACTCAGTGCATTTGCTTGGGTGCCCTTCATCTATGGAGCATAGAAACCCTAGGGAAAGCCTCCCGTTTTCACTGACAGAGATGGTGGCGATTTTTAAAGGAGCTGGGGAGTGAAAAACTTCAGAGAAAATAATAGGACTGTTATGTCTTCTCCTGACTCCGTGTAGTATTAGTTGAGGATTGAGCAAACACTGAACAGCCACCAGCAGCCACAGAGGGGCTGTGTTTCCTGACCTTGGGGATATGGGTGTTTGTTGTTCGTGTCCCAAATGAAAACCTTCCTTTCCAACTCAGATGACTGTGACGTCACTAATTTACTTATTTCATTCATTTGTCCATTTATTCCATCTCTTTAACACGGATGCTGAACTGGTTGATTTAGAAGCTCAGGACGAAGGAACCAAAGGCAAGAAGAAACAGATGAGACCCTGTGTTCCCTCGCACAGCAACAACAGGCAGCAACTTTCCTTTGGGGTACACATTGTGAAAATGGAAGGGAGCTGGTCAGGTCTCTCATAGGAGTGGACGGGGGTGGGGGGACTTTGAATTAAGGAACTTGGTATAGCTGTGGACGGTCCGTGCAATGTAAGACAGTCTTGAGAACTTTGTCATCCGTCTCTTCTGGAGCAGCTTGCTCAGGTAAAGCAGACTGTCTCGATAACTGTATGACGATATGCATGTGACTGACCGCGGCGGAGCAATGACAGCAAGACGGTCTCCGTGGGACTTGTGGTTTTCTGCAGTTGGGGCATTCTGTCACGGAGGGATTTCATCCTCACTCTCCCAGGAACAGCACTTACTGAAGGAATCTACAGTGAGCTCAACAACCTGCCTGGAATAGGGACACAGAACACACATAAATGCACGATCTATGGGCGTGTCCTACGTGTAAATATCTCCTACCCTGTAATTCAGCCATCCCGTTTCTAACATGTAAGTTCGAGAACATGAGAGCAGCTTTCCGTGAAGAGTATCTGCTGCATCCTGGCTTTAAAAGCTCCGGATGTCCCCCAACAGAACAGTGAACAAACACACTGCAGCGCTCCTGTCAGTCAAACACCACTTGGGGCAAACAAAGAACGGAGTGTCAAGAAATGCCAGCCAGGCCGCGGAAGATGCTGGATCACAAAACTAGACACAGAAACTGCATCCTGATAAGTCCAACCTTATGAAGTTCAAGAATGGCAAAATCATGTGTTGTGATACAGGCAGTGTTCACCGGAAAAATCTGTGTACAATTATGATTTCAGGAATGTAATTTTTAAATGACATTTAGAACCTAGTTCTACATCTATTTACGGCATGACCAGACAGAGGACAGCTTACTGGCTGTATTCTCTCCTTCCACCATATGGGCATGGGCTCCAGGGTTAAAACCTCAGGGCATCAGGTTTAGCAGCATGTACTTTCCCTGCTAATCCATCGGTCTGACACAGATCTTTGTGTGTGTGTGTGTGTGTGTGTGTGTGTGTGTGTGTGTGTGTGGTGTGTGTGTACATGTATATATATCAAATAGCAAGAAGTTAGGTTTCCCCACTTCTCATCCTATTACAAATGTATTTCAAGTTATGTTAAATCTGAAAAAAATCTAAGCACAGAGTGGAGCTCCTGGAAGATTTGTGTAACTCTTGAATTCAACTTCCTCCCTTCAGTTTCTCATTTGTTTATAAACTGCACATGTTCCCCTTGTCATTACTGGGGGAAATCACATGATCTTGTGTTTACATTGTGTCTACCGCTTTGGAGGTGCTTCTTCTCTTTAGTGGTCTCAGGAGCTGCCATCTGGCTCCTTATTTGGACAGTTCCTCAGACAGTTCCCCCACACACACAGTCTTTGAGGACCTTGATCAGTGATTTCAGGGCACCTTAACTCTTCCCTGTAAGGAAATGCACGAAGAACTTTAACCTGGTGTCAGCTGGGTTTCCAGATAGTCTATCAGCTGCTTCATAGAAGCAGAAGGAGCATTTTACAAAGCGGTGTGTGCTATGTGACTCACTAGTGATGGGTAATCAAACATCTACCCATCCCCAATAGGAAGCCCATGACAGACCAAAGTGAGGGTACCGCCAAAGTTCAGTTTGCCAAACTAGTACAAATGGGGAGACTCGCAGGAGCAGAGATGACTCAAAGACAGCATCACCAAAACATCCTGCCCCATAAAAACCTGGCACGCAATGCACAACCTGTAGGCAGTTTTAACCCGCTGGAGATTGTCCTTTCCAGGAGGCCCAGTGGATCTGAGCCTCTTTCCGGGCAGCTTGACTGATCTCTGCTTCTTCCAGGCACACTGGATGGTCTTTTTCTTCCAGGTGACTAAGCTGGTCTTTGTCTCTGCCAGGCACCTGCTGAGTAGATGCTGTCTGGTGGAGACAGAGCTCATTCCTCGGGCTTCCTCTTAAGGGATCACCCATCTCTTCACAGGGGCTTCACTCTCTACGTACATCTCCTTCCCCCAATGCAAACTCTAAAGTGTAAAGATCACACTTTCATCCAATCAATGTAGTAAGGAGGCTGCTAGTTAGTTCCCGGCCACTTAGCCCGGAAGAAGTCACACAGAAGCTGTGCACTGCCTGGCTCATTAGCTCTAGCTTCTTATTGGCTAGCTCTTACATCTTAATTTAACCCATCTCCATTAATCTGTGCATCACCACGAGGTGTTGTGGCCTACCAGCAAAGTTTCAGCACGTCTCTCTCCAGCAGTGGCTTCTCCCCTGACTCCACCTCTTTTCTCCCAGCATTCAGTTTAGTTTTCCCCCCACCTAGCTCTGTTCCCCTATAGCTCTGATATAGGCCCAAAGCAGTTCCTTTATTAACCAATGATAGTCACAGCACACAGAGGGGAATCCCACATCAAATTAAATATGAGTGCTATCCAACGTCTGTTTTCTCCTGAGACATATTCCTCTCCGGAGGTCAGTCTGGGAAACCAAATCAGTTACATGCTCCAAAAATATAGATGTAGGACAGTCATAAGATAGATGTTCAGAAAAAGAAAAAGAAATGAATACCTGCTCCCAAGCAAGTCGAACACACAGCAAGGCAAATTCAATTAGAGCCACAGATATGAGAGTCTTCCTCTTAAGTGTCAGCCTCTGTCCTCTGGGGCTGTGGTCTCACCTTAGGATCCCCTGGGGCAAGGCTTGACTTCTACAGCTCTGCCAGGTGGAGCCTGCTTGCTCCTGGCATCTGTAGAGAACTCACAGCACCAATGTATTCTGTGTATTTGCTGGGTCTCATTTCAGAGGCGATCTTCCACAGGGGTTCTGCACCCGAGTTGCCAGGGTCTAAATTGTTTCAAGTGAATAGCTTCGCCGATAAGGCTGGTGTTTCTTCTGGGACTTGTATGTTGTCTACTATATACACACCTGCTTGTCTGTTGGCCGCATTTGGGGAGCAGCATCTTCAGCCTCGCTGAAGGAACAAAAGGGAAGCCACCCTTGCCAATGCTGCAGGCACTCATAGCAAGTTCTGACCCGGGATTCTGCAGAATAATGTATTTACGTTTTCTAGTTATGCATTCAGTCTCTCTGTTTCAGTCTGTAGGCAGAAGTTGGATTATGTTTGTTTTATAAAAATCTTCTTTGTTAGTTTATGCTTGCGGTTGTATTGTTATTTCTCTTAGTTAATGTGATAACTATAATGCAGGATTCAAACTGGCTTAGGCATATTTATTTTATATTTTTCATGTCTGTTATGCTCTTGTGTTTCTTAGCTGAATCGGCTACTTTTCTTATTGCTGTGGGAATAAAGGCACAACGAAAGCAATTTAAAGAAGAAAGGGTTTGTTCTGTCTTACAGACTTAGAAAACATACGCTGTGGTGGGGAGGCTTCTAGGAATTATCTGTCCATCACTTCAGCACAGATCCTGAAGGTCCAGCAGGCCAGGCATGTGATGGGAAACCCTTTCCCTTTTTTTAAAATCTTACGACATTTTAAATCCTCCTTAGTTTTTAAGGAATAAACTCAACGAGTGGGGAAGGCTAGGTTCAGTTTCTTTTTCTCTCAGTCTTACCGAGGCATCCCAGTTTTCTCTGCCTTCCTGTGTGTGCTGAGACCTGTTGTCCTTTGCTCTCGCGATCATGTCACATGGAACTCTCTGCAGCTGTGACCCAGAGTCAGTCTTTCTTCCACAACTGTCATGAATATGTTGTTAATCCCCTAACTGAGAGTAAAGACCATTACCCAAATTCTGCGGTCAAATTAAGCAAGCTTTATTTTCAGTGAGACAGGGCTATCTCCCTAAAGTGGGGCTGGAAAACGTAGCATTGAACATAGGAAAAAGTGGGGCTTATATAGCCCCCTAAACTGCAAGGCTATGGAATTTTCAAGGGTGGAGGGGTTTCCAGAGGAATTTTAGTTGTGTAAGAACTAGCCTGAACATTTCAAAATTATTGACAGATATCAGGGTGCATTCAAGATGTGAGTCCAGCTGCATAGAGCGAGAAACACGGCAAGAATAGGTGAGAGCATGGTCAAGCTTGAATTTTGCACCGGACAGAAATGAACTTATTCTGACTTCACAACAAAATGGCTTCCTTCCTAAAGATGGAGTCAGGCTGGTTCATCAATAGGACAAGTAATTTAAGCTATTAAATTACTCAGATATTAAATTATTTAATAGCTTAAATTTAAGCTATTAACTCAGAAGACTATTGTTTTGTGCACCAGAACACTCAAAGCTTAAAGTAAAAGAGATTCAGATCCAGAAGTTATCTTTTGCAGGACTAAATCCGTGTGATCATACAAAAGTCACAATTACATGAGGAGACAGCGAGCTAGAGCAGACTGGGATTGGGAAGTGGTCAGCATTGTGAGCAGACAGGAAGCTAGCAAGTTTGGCGTGCATTATCATTCTGGCGGTAGACACAAAACTGTATTTGTCAAACTCAATAGAACTGCACATTGGAAAGCATATTTTCACTGTGTATGCATTAAAACGCAGCTTGATCCAGTTGCTAAGATGAAGCCCTGACCCTTGAGCCTGCCCTGCCCTGCCCTGCCCTGCCCTGCCCTGCCCTGCCCTGCCCTGCCCTGCCCTGCCCTGCCCTGCCAGGGAAGCACGTAACTCACGGGAAGGGAGAGCAGCGAAGTGTTCCCCAGAGTACCGGTGTGCTGACATGGTCCTGTAGAGCCCAAGATACAGCGACAGAACTCTTGATTCAGTTATCATGTTTTCTCCTATATCGCCAAAAATCCAGCCTCTCGTCATAAAATGGTACATATGCATTTACAGTAGTTTCATAATTCATCACGCATTATGTTTCTCCGTGCTTTTTTCATATGCTGTGCCCAGTGGCCACGTGCCTCCCAGCAGTCTTCAGCTGCAGCAGGTTCTGTCCCACGCAGATGGCTCTCTTACATCCTTTGTCTGTTCTTTCACGGTCCACGAGCTTCCCTGCCAATGTCCTGCTGATTTCCGGTTGCCTTCCTTTGACATTCGTTCCTGCCTCTGCGTAGCTGTTTCCTCTCACTCCTTCCTGTATTTTTTGAAAACCTCGGCTGGCAGTGAATGACATGTAGCTAGTGGGAATATCGCATTTTTATTTCATTTTCATGTGTTTGCTCTTAGAGTTTACAGGATCACACTTAATCCTCACCTCAACATCAACGGGGCATCTTTGTCTGAAATTTTATTCTCTGTATATTGGTTTATTCCGCTACTCTAGTGAACTCAAGACTGGTTATTTTCTAAAGGAAAACAGTCTTGTTTCGCTCCTGTTTGAGAAGCTCTATTATTGGGTAGCAATAAGTCCTGCTCAACACTAATGCTCAAGGAGGATGGTGTGACAGTATTGGGAACACCTCCCAGAGGACTGTCGCCTGGCTGGACAGGAGGTCAGAAAATGAGTTAAGAGCCAGTCAGGTGTTTGTTATGTCTGTCTCTGTCTGTCTCCGTCTCATCTCTCCCTCCCTCCCCACCCCTCCCCTCCTCCTTCTCCTCCTTCTTCTTCCTCTCTCTTTCTCTCTCTCTCTCTCTCTCTCTCTCTCTCTCTCTCTCTCTCTCTCTCATCAATCATCCCCCCTTCTCGACAGGGTTTGCTGTGGAGCCTAGGCTTGTCTGGACCTTGCTGGGTAGCCCAGGCTTACATCAAACTCATACTCTGTCTAAGTATCCTCACAATGCTACACTCACAAGGCCCTACCCCTACAGCCCCATTGCCCTTTTATAATATACCTCTCTCTGGGAATGAGCCTCCGTCCCTTGAGGACTGCTCTTTCCCTCCCTCCCTCCCTCCCTCCCTCCCTCCCTCCCTCCCTCCCTTCCTCCCTTGCTCCCTCCGGGCTCCACCTTCTCAAAGTCCAGACACCTCTTAACATCACTGGTTTGAAGAGCAACCTTCCATGCCTAAATCTTTGGGAACAAACCATATGAAAACCATGACAGTCTTTATAATCAATATCATTTTCCAGTACAGACCAACATGACTGTATCTCTATTATATGTAAAAAGAAGTCAAAGCCACTTAAGGGAAGGCCTGGATTGATCTTTATAGGAATATCATTTTCTGGAAGGCAAGGCCATACGTAGTATCTCATTTTTAATATGGGATTTTAAAGAGAACCCTATTGACCAACAGTTCACATAGCATGCAGCTTTATCTAGAGTATTTCCAGACTCTTTCCAGCATTAGACAGTTCTCCCTGAGAATTTCCCCCTGTGGATAGAACGCTCTGAGATCATGTCATCACTACCATGCTATCTCCTTCCTGGTCCTCCTGACCCCTCTTAGTTATTCCCGCCAGCTCCCCTCTTACATCCGTGTCTTGATTTTTGTGTGTATCCACTCAGCAGCTGAGTGCTCATGATTCTCGTGACATGACTAACCTGACAGAAAACATCTTGTAGCTATCTTCACCGTTCTCCAGGTTGGATAATCATTCCGCCCTCTTTCCCACACAAGGAGATGTAAATGTCTTCTCAGTGCCGAGCACTTGCTTGGGCTCATCCCTTGGACCAGTTGAGAGCTGGCCCCATAGCCACAGTTCATTGCTAACAGGAGCTTTTCTGACCAAGGCTGAGAGCAGCACTCATCTATGGGTCTAAAGATGAGTATTAAGAGGGCAGTTTGAGCCGGGCATGATGGCACACACCTTTAGTCCCAGAACTTGGGAGGCAGAGGCAGACAAATCTCTTGTGAGTTCGAGTGCAGCCTGGTCTATAGAGCCAATTCCAGGACAGCCAGGGCTGTGACACAGAGAAACCCTGTCTCAAAAGAAAGAAAGAAAGAAAGAAAGAAAGAAAGAAAGAAAGAAAGAAAGAAAGAAAGAAAGAAAGACAATAGCAACAAAAGGCAGCTTGATTGAATGTGATTGAATAAATGTTCATTTAGCAAAGCAAAATATTAGTAGTAGGTTCTACCCTAGGGCCCGTGATTTGCCTACACTTAGACTCTTGACTAGGTTTGATGGTACTTGGCATGTATTCCCTCTCATAGGAAAGGTCTTAAATCCAAGTCTGAAAATAATTGTTTACCCCCAAACACTACTGTCACAGGGGTGCGTGCATTCTGCCTGTTCTGTGCAGGGTCTATAGCAGGTAGGTCCATTGTTTGTTTGTTTGTTTTTTCCTGCAGCAACCTGCATGAAGCCTTGAACACTGGCCAGCTGGGAGAAAGATTTTAGTTTAATTTCATCTTCATTTCTCTATGCTCTGGTTAAAAGTCTAAAAACTCAAAGGAAGGCTCCAGATAGGAGAGAATATGCGGTATTTGTCTTTCGGGGTCTCGGTTACCTCACTCAAAAAAAATATTTTCCAATTCCATCTGTTTCCTGCTGATTTCCTAATTCATTTTTCTAGCTCAATAAAATTCTTATGCATATCCAAACAATACTTTCATTGTCTACTCGTCAGCTGGTGGACATCTAAGCTGATTTCATTTCCTGGCCATTGTGAGCAGAGCAGTGATGGACATGGATGAACAGTTATCTCAACTGTAGGACGTAGAGCCCTTTGGGTATAGACCAAGAGATAGATAATGGGTTAAACTTTCACCCCAATTTCCACAGTGGCCTCACCAACTTACACTCTCACCAACAGAGAACAAGGGTCTCCTGTACTTATCGGTGCATTTGATTACACTGATTTATTTATCGTGCATATGTGTCTGAGCTGTATGTGTATGTGTGTGTGTGCATGCACACATACATGTATATGTATGTTCATGGGCACATGCATGAACAGTGCATATGTGTGGAGAAGAGAGGATAACTTGTGGGAGTTGGTTCTTTCCTTCCATCATGTGGATCTCAGAGAGCAAGCCCACATCGCCAGGCTTGTCAGCAGGAACATCTACCCACCAAGCTGTCTCGCCAGCCCCCATTGCCTGCTTTTTTCACTGCTTGGTTGTTTGCTTGCTTGAGCCTTGTTCTTCATAAATTCTAGACATCAAGACTTTGTCAGATGCAGAGCGGGTGAAGGTTTCCCTAGTTCTGTGAGCTGCCTCTCCACTCCCTTGAGCGTCTCCTTCCTAAACCAAAGCTCTTTTATGAATGTGACTTTCAAAGTGTGTGATGGTATGTTTTAAGCTGTCGCCTTCTGCTGCAGTTGAGCCTTCAGTGGCTGAAGATGGAGGAAGAGACAGTACTTCAATGCCCTTCTTGGAACAAAGTGACATTCTTCTTTCTTCTGTGTCATGTAACAGTTTTAATGTGCAAAATATTTATGGGGCAACTGTCAAACTACATATGTGTTTTTCTGTGTGTGCGTCTATGTGTAGACTATGCACATAAAGGAAGTTTTTATAGGTACCTATCTTGTTTTGAAAAAAGGATTTGGGCTACGTCATTAGCACTGATTTCCCAGCAGGATAGTATTAGTTTTATCTATAAAATAAATCCTTAGGATTCACAGCAGTTCTGTCAATATATGAGAAGAGGGGTGTGTGCGCGTGCGTGCGTGCGTGCGTGTGTGTGTGTGTGTGTGTGTGTGTGTGTGTGTGTGTGCGGGAAAACTGTGTGAATACCTGACAGCAAGGCAGGGACTTGTTTTTTTCCACCAACTGAGTCTCTGTACCATTAGAACAATATTCTTTGCATCTGGTTTCACCGTGAAAAAGTTAAACCCTTCCTCCCCCTTGCAAACCTGTATGCAAAAGCTAAAACAGACGCGTAGCCATTGCTTAGATAGGAACACAGTGCAGTAAATGACGGTGCTTTCCACTGAACACATCTGCTGAGTCCATGTCCCAACTGAGAAGACCTTGTAAATCAGGTGGAGAAGACTGATTAAGTTAAAGACATAAATAAATGGCCATTAGGTTAAGAGAAGGTCTGCCTCTCCAGACGGATAGGTGCGCCGTTTGCCAGGCCCAGCCAATGGTTTCCATTGTCTGTAGTGCATCAACATTCAAGTGCATTCTTAATTGTGTAGCAACGGCTTCTTTATAATTCCTTCACTCTCCCCAGATATGCTTGGTAACCTCCATCCCAATCACAGCTCATTTTCAGTTGATGTGTCGGGAGACACGTCATTAAGCCTTGATGTTTCTAGAAACCTATGCTTTGGAATTATTTTCCCGGAGAGAGGATTTCTAAACTTGACCTCAGGACCCTTCCAGAGGAAGGAGACAGCTCGATTTTAAATCTGACTTAAAAGAGTTATCCCAGATTTGTCCAGTGAGTGGTTGACTCTAAGAGTTGGGTTCATTTTCTTAAACTGCCCTTAAAGCTTTTCTGCCATGGGGTCACTGGGTCCAGATCTCATGCAGATAGGAAAGGTCAGGATGAACTCAGATGCTCTGTGCCCTGTCCTACTGACTGCCCCTGGGTGCTCATCCTGGTCACAGCAGCAGACAAGGGTGGTTCCCTGGCAAATGAGAAGCAGGCGTCGCTGATTTCCGTAGAGGTAACCACACGATTGTCCCCTGCACGCTCACTCTATTTTTATTCAAGTGACATATAAAACTCCCATCTCTTATCACAATGTTGTTAAAGGGGTTTTCAAAGCTAAACACTCATCGCTCTGGTGACATTTCTTCTCCTGTGAGAGAAGTTGGGAGTTTAGCTTTCTACGCCACAGACATGTGGTAAGTAGTCTCTAGGAAAGGAAACACGACAGTCTTCAACAGCCACTGTGGGATTTCAAGGATGGCTCTCCATGGTGGCTTCCTTTCCTCTATCACCAGGCAGTAAAATAACCTGCAGAAAATAATTTAATAGAGAAAGGGCTTGTTTCGGCTTACAGCTCTAGAGCCCTGACCTCCGTCAGGGAACCGGGGGTAAGGAGCTTGGACGAGCTAGCCCAGCGGTGGTGGTGCACGCCTTTAATCCCAGCACTCAGGAGGCAGAGGCAGGCGGGTCTCTGTGAGTTTGAGACCTGCCTGGTCTACAGAGCTAGTTCCAGGACAGGCTCCAAAGCCACAGAGAAACCCTGTCTTGAAAAACCAAATAAAAAAAAAGCATGCTGGAGGTTAGCTCACGTCCTTCCTTGCACACTTCTGGGGCCCCCATCCAGGAAGCTGCCTGCAGTTAAGGCGGGCTGTACCTAAGCAACCAAGATAACCCCTCACAGGCAGTCCACAGGCCTGTCACCCAGCTGATTCTAGGTTCTGTCAGCTTGAAAGTTAGCACAAGTCATCACACTTTCCAAGGCCTTCTACCATCATTTGCGTTAGAATTCTGAATGAGTTTGCCTAGAGATTTTACAGCCTGGAGCTTCTTAAGTAGCTGTCAGACATTTTTACTGACTTGGCCATGTTTTCTTTGTCAAAAACATTTTATAATTATGGAAATGGTTAATTTCTCAACTTTAAAAATAAAAGGCTTCCCTCGCTCCCTGTTGATGACGGCACTATTATTTAATGTTTTCTTTTTATATTAACAATTGATTTGTTTCTTCCCCGTTATTACTTAACCATTCATGCTTGGTTACTTTTCTAAATTTGATTTTAGACAGCACTTAACATACTTTTCTAGAACTACAAAGAAGAGGCAGATCTTTGAATCTGAAAAAAATTCCACAGCTGCCAGACTGTTCTTAATCACTTAAGAACTAAGTGGGATGCATGCATTTTGTGTTCTTTCCAAAAATTATATAGTTAATATGCAAGTGTCCCAAAGCTGCGCTGGATGGAGAAGAGATCTGTTGCCTCCCTAAGGTCTTCTCTTTGGTGAAATTAGAATTACTGCATTGTCTGCGGAGGAGGGCCTCTGTGTTTGTAGAAAACGCGTGTGCTGTAGGACTGCCCAACTGAGCTAAAGAACCGATACCCAAGAATAAGATTCTGGGCTCTTTCCCCTGCCTCTTCACAGGCTCGCTCTTGGGTTAAGTACCTTGTTGTAGATTGTAGGGCTTATAGCTACGCTGATGGCTATCTTTCTCTTCTGGCAACATGTAAAGTATCTTCCGGGACCTTGACTAGTCATGACAGGTAATGCTAACTCACCAGTTCAACTTCTCTGTGTTCAGTGAGGTTTATAAGTGTTGACTTCAGCAATAACCTCTTACTATCACTTTGTGGAGAGTGACCAGCAGACTAAGCAAAAGTCTAAGATATTTGTGAGTTTCTATGAAGCCCCTTTGACCAATGGCTAATAGATGTAAACCATTCCTGACCCTGGAAGTTTCGTTTGGTTGACAAAGATGTCTAGTTCTGGCATTGTCTCCCCTGTTATTTGGTACTCCATTTAGATTTATTTCATGTATTCATGTATTTTTGGAAGCTTCTAGAGTAGTAGCTTTTGATATGGCACCTCGAAAAGCCCTTAATGTTAGCAGTCCTTCCCCATATTCTGTCTCTTACCTTTCTCTTCCAACCTCTTCCACAATTAATTTTATGCACTCCAATTTCTTCCTTGTGTCTCAATACTATATATTCTATTTTCCTTTTCCTGAAGACATTTTCCTCTACCCTGTTGTGGTAGTTTGAATGTAATTGGCCCCCATAATCTCACTGGGAGTTGCACTATTAGCAGGTGTGACTTTGTTTGAGTGGGTATGGTCTTGTTGGAGGAAGTGTGTCACTGTGGGGGTGGGGCTTTGAGGATTCCTATGCTAAGGATACCACCCTGTGTGTCAGTCCACCTTCCTGCTGCTTTCTGGTCGAGATGTAGCCAGTACCATGTCTGCCTGCATACCACCATGCACCCCACCATAATAATAATGGACTGAACCTCTGAAACTGTAAGCAAGCCAGCCACCCCAATTGTTTTCTTTACAAGAGCTGGCATGGTCATGGTGTCACTTCACACCAAACTAAGACCCCCATCATTCCTACTTAATAGCTAAACTCTGGTTATATGGATTGTAGCATAGATATCGAAGGCTTAAATCTAACGTCCACACACTAGAGGAAACACAAGTTTTTTTCTCTTGGTGTCTGGGTTTTCTCGCTCAGGATGGTATTCTCTAGCTCTGTCAGTTTACCTGCAGATATCACAATTTTGTTTTCTCACAGCCAAATAGTATTCTAGCCTGTAAAGTGTATCCCATTTTCATTATCCATTCTTAAGTTGATGGATGTCTAGGCTGTTTCCAACTTTGGGCTATTATAAATAGAACATTAATGAAAATGGATGACCAAGGGGCTGGAGAGATGGCTCAGTGGTTAAGAGCTCTTCCAAAGGTCCTGAGTTCAATTCCCAGCAACCACATGGTGGCTCACAACCATCTGTAATGAGGTCTGGTGCCCTCTTCTGGCCTGCAGACATACACACAGACAGAATATTGTATACATAACAAATAAGTAAATAAATAAATATTTTAAAAAAAGAAAAAGAAAATGGATGACCAAGTATATCTGTTGAATCCTCTCTGCAGTCAAGTGTACATGGGTAGTTGTGCTAACCTGCCAGAACCTCCTAACAAGATCTGAAGGCACTGTGCCTTTCATTTTGGCAACCTTTGACTTCTAGGAAGAGCAGTATTATCTCCTGTATAGCGTAACTTCCATTAAAGTAATTTAAATGAAAAAACATATAGGCAGCTTATAGAATAGTAGGTTTCAATCTAGCTTTGTCAGATGTCCTAAGTGTTGGGTTTTTTTTCTCTGCCCACTCCCTCCTCTGCTCTGCCTTCTCGTCCCTCTCTGCACCTGAGCTTCCCTTCTCATTAATTGCTTTTCCCTCCACATCACCTGTCTGCTCTCCCTTAAGACGCTCCTTGCTCCTTCCCACCAGTGGTCCTCTTCTAGTTGAAATCCTGGAAAGGGGGGCTTGTTTTCCTTTTTTTTTGTTGTTGTTTTGTTTTGTTTCATTGTTTTAGAGACAGGCTTTCACTATGTAACCCTGGCTGTCTCAGAATGTTCTGTGTAGAACAGGCTGGCCTGGAACTCAGAGAGATCCACCTGTCTCTGCTCCCTCCCGTTGGAATTAAAAGTATGTGCCACCATGCTTGGCTTAATTTTCGTTTGCATCCATTTACACACCTTAACTTCTCAACTCCTGATTTTAATCAGATGACCATTTCTGACCATGAAATTGTTAAAATGAGCCATTGACAACAAATCTTTGTGAGTGACCATTTAGAGGACACCCTGAAGTTTTACTGTGAGTTGCTATAAGCCTGCAGATTATTATCAAGCTTAATTAAGATCTGTGGCCTTGCAATAAGTAGCTGTTTGTTTTAAGATGAGCAACATAATCAAAAACAAAATTCTTGGATTCACAAAGTTATAATGAGACACACAGATCAAATCCCGTTCAGGAAATGAGACCTTTCCTGATTTGGCCATGGCCTTTTCATTTGTGTCAGTGAACAACTGTCCTGTGAAGTCCTGTGCTATTTCCCTGGGACTCAGAAATGGTCACGTTCTCAGAGCGATCCCTTAACTGGGGAGTGACGTGCAGTGACCATTCAGTTGCCTAGATTTTGACTGACTTTCCCAGAAGCTGGAAGGCCGGACAGAGGCAGATCCCATGAGATTTCATCACACACTCACACCCGCTCACAGGCTCTTTTCTGAGATATACTTTTTAGGATTTTCAGCCTGAGGTTGACCTAAGTAACTCAAAGTATAAAAAAGTAATGCTGCAGTAAAGGGGGCCTTCATGTTTACATTCGTGATTTGCCGAATAAGTATGTTAACTGATCATCTGTTTGACCTAAAGAAGCAATCATGTATTTCAGCCCTGTCTACCTTAACCTAAACACTTAGCCTAAACAAACAGCACACTTTCAAAGCCGGATGTGGGGACCTCATTACTGGTTGTTTTATTTTAAACAGTAGCAGATGTAAAGGCAGTATTGGAATTACATACACAATTTTAGGTGCTCAGTATTGAGGTGATAAGAACAGAGATAATATCTTTCCTAATCTATTTACAAAACCTAGGTGTCCACATAGGCCAGCTCATACCATATTCCCACCCTCAGGAATGAGGCATGAGGGTATGAGTTTGAGGCCTTCTTGACCAACAAGATGATATTCTGTACCCCAAAAAAATCTAAGAAGAGGAAAAATTGGATAATCATGGAATTTTTGCAATTATAATGGCACAAAAGATAACAGACGAGCTTATCTAAAGACACAACTTTTTAGAAAATGGTTTATAAATACTCTATGGCTCATGGAGCTATTATCACTTCTTGTGGTATAGCTTCATTTAAAACATACGTGTATATATTGAAGATTTCAGTGACCAGATTCATGAGAAGAACACTGTCAGAAAGATATCCGTATGAGCCCAGTTTTTTCTACATCAGCAGCTCTGATGAAGCATCTGAGAAGGTTAAGGGTTAACCTGCCTTGATAGTCCTATACCTTGAGGGATGAGATGAGTCTACAGCACCCCAGAGTGTCAGCTCAAGACTGTCCCCTATTTGGGACCTAGATCCCAGTTGCAAATCACGACAGTTCTATAGCCAAATAAATAGATTCAGGATTGCTGGGCTTCTGGGATTCATAGCCCAAGACCAATCTTTTCCAGCATCCCATTGTTTATCTTTCAGTGACTATAGAGCTCCACATTTAATATCTGGGGTCAATAGAAAATGAACAAAGACACACGGCATGAAAATATAAACTCACACCCAGGATCAAGAAAAGAGAAACAAAAGTTATCAATAGATTGAAAGAGCATCTAGATAATGCAGCTGTTGTAGTAGTCCCAGATGTTTGTGCCTGTAATGTTCAAACAATGGAAAGGCAAGACACACTGTGTAACATGAACAGCAAACACATACTGTGCAGTCAATTCTGAAAGAGTCATCACAACTGTAATGTAAGAATAATCACAACTGAGTTCTGATGGGAAAGTTAGTTAGCTAGAAGACAGAATAAAGTTGCTGAAACACAATACTGGAAAGCTAAAGAATGGGGCAATGGACATACATGGAACAGAATGTATGCGTATACACATATGTCTGAATGTATATTCTATATGTACATAGGAATATGGAATATATATATACATATATACATACATACATATTTGGAGTTAAAGAGCAGAAAGAAAATGGGACAGAAGCAGCAATAAAAGTGGAGAAAATTTAGAAATTCGTAAAAGACATAAAATCAATACTTTGAGAACACCTGTGTATTCCAGTGAGGGTAAATAAGAAAGTGATTCTAAAAAATTAAATGCACCCAGGTAATCAGCTGGAAACCAGAGCAAAGGAGACCATCTCAAGCACCTGCAGCGAAAGCATCCATTTCTTCCCAAGGTGCAATCTTCTGATTGAAGTTATCCTTTGCAGAACACTTCGAAACCAGCTGGCAGCAAAGTTTGCTCAAAGCCTGCTCTCTGTGCTTCAGGCCTAGGGAGACCCAGGTTTTGAAATGGCTTCTTCAGAAATTCTATGGCTGGACTAGCCCATGCCACCCAATCCTATATCTAAAGCATACACTGGGGTGGACATGTCCTCCTTGACATTGTTTCGGTACCTCCCTTGGTGATGTGGCATTCCCCTCTGTATGCTCTGAATACCATTGGTTAATAAAGAAACTGTCTGGGGCTTGCACAGGGAATAGACATAGGCGGGGAAAGCTAAACTGAATGCTGGGAGATAGAAGGAGGTGTTAGGGAGAAGCCATGTAGACAGATGCCAGAACTTTATGCGGTAAGCCACAGCCTCATGGTGATACACAGATTAATGGAAATGGGTTAAATTAAGATGTAAGAGTTAGCTAATAAGCTAGAGCTAATGGGCTGAGCAGTGATTGAAATAATATAGTTTCTGTGTGATTATTTCGGTTCTGGGTGGCCAGGACAAACAAGTGACCTCCTTGCTACACCATGGGACAGTTATCAGCATGACTTTTGATCACATAGTCATGCTGATTTCTCTCGGAATGCTTATTGGTCTCCTATCCACATATGTGTTCAGGAAGATGTCACACTGAGTACTGGATCTGCGTTCATTGGTTCTAGCTCAGAGTCCTAGGCTCAGCCTCACTTGAGGGTTCTCTAGCTAGTAGACACTTTCTGATCATTGACATGAACTTGGGCGCAAAAGGTCCCAGCACACTGATGATTAGTGACATTTACTTATGTCTGTCATAGAAAGATTCAGAGATCCATGTAACTGACTGGCTTTAGGCTTGAGTTCCATCTGCGTTCCCACCATGCTCGTTTCTAAATGAAATGGGGTCAGAGCAGGTATCTGTCTTTGTATGTGCTTCCACAAGCCACCAGGGTGCATGCATACCTCACTCTGCATTGCTTGGCTGTATCTTTATTACCGATGATGTCTTGCTTACTTCTGTATTGCTGTGGTGAAACACCGTAAGCAAGGCGACTTATAGAAAACAGAATTTGATTGGGGGCTTGCTTACAGTCTCAGAGGGTTAGTCCATGATCATAATGGCCAGAAACAGAGCGGTTGGTCCACAGGCATGGTGCTAATGTAGTATCTAAGAGAGAGGGATAAAGATAGACAAAGAGAGAGAGAGAGAGAGAGAGAGAGAGAGAGAGAGAGAGAGAACGAGAGATGGAGAAAGATGGAGGGAGACAGAGACAGACAGAGATGAAGAGAGAGACAGACAGACTGACTGACTGACTGGAGGGGGCTTTTGAAACCTCAACCCCCCCCCCAGTGGCTTACCACCTCCAACAAGTCCATCCCTCTTAATCCTTCCTAAGGCGTTTACCAACTAGAAACCAGTTCTTCAGATATCTGAGCCTCTGTGTGCTACTGTCATTCAAACTATCACGGGACTGCAGCGATTCAGACTCTCACTGGCAAACGGCATTGTACTCTCGGGCCTGGCTCAGGCAGTCTGAATGAGGGATGGGCATTCATTGTGGAAATGGCTGGGTTCCTCGTCCTCTGCTTATCCCTCTGTCCTTACACTGATGTGTTCTGGAGAACCCAAAGTGTGATCCACATCAGAAGCGAGCCAAATAGCTGAGACACACTTTGAGGGAGTGCTACTGATAATAAGACGGAACTGAGGAAGCTTCGAAAGGCAGGTGATCGTATCCATACAAACCTGATGGAAAGTGGACACCCGAAAGCACGGAAGGTCTGAATTATGTGGTACATATTAGTAAGATGCTATTTTTCATATGAAATAGGACCTCAAACTCCCTGAACACATCACCTAGTTATCCTGAAATGAGGCAATAGATGTAATAGCTGCTTGTCTTCCTCTGTCACTTCAGAGAAAGTCTAAGTGCACACTGGAATGAGAAGGCATGAAGAACACATCCCCCTTGGATGGGCGACAGTTTAAAGGTCCGTATAATGCTTTGTTAGGCTGCACGCCATCAAGAACCTCTAAATACTTACATTGGGAGAGTTTGCAAAGATAATGGTGCTGTGTATCACTGTACCCAAAAGTTTCTCCTTTAGACCTATGCAACAGGAAAACCTTTGGTTTTTGCTTCCAGGAACACATTTTTACAGTTTTCTTTATGGCGTATACACTACCAAAGCAAAGGTGAGAATTCAAATGTCCATTGCAAGGAAAACACTGTTTGATTTTCTGTTTGTTATCGTCATATGAGTGTTTGTTTTTTTAATGTTTTGCTGTCAGTGTTACGATTTACTTAGGTGACAAGGGTGGAATATTTATGTACACTGCATAGACAGAGCCATGTAACTGAGAATGCAGGAGGCCCATGCTGCATCTGCAGAAAGCTCGTGGAAGCAGTGTCCTCCAGCAGCAATGAGCATCCTGTCCTGGAGTCCTGATCTTCAATTCTAAATACCATTTGCTAATGGAACTAAACAAGACACCTTGGAAAAGTATTTGGTTCTAGCGAAGCAGCAGGGAAGTACAGGAATGTCCTGAAGCATTTTGTAGATCCAGGAAGTAAGAAACACCTTCAAACCTAAAGGATGAAACACGATGTGGAGGCTTCCAGGAGCCAGGGTAAACAGCTCCAGATGGCCAGACAGCTGGAACAACAAGACAAAGCATTGAATTTTGTACCGAATACTAAAATATATTTGAGTCCATACCACACTAAATGGTTATGCACATGAGCAATACAAGACCTATAAAGCCTTTCTTATGGTAAAACTTAGCATGCTTTTGGTGGATAATTCTTGCTGGAACTCGCTTGCATCCCAACCCAAGTATAGTTTGGACTTCATGACTTTCTTCTAGACAGCGGAATAGGAGAGACAATAGAGTGATGTCATTGGAGAAGCCTAACAGGTGTAACCTCCGAGCTCTAAGACCGTGTGATTATGCTTGTTCCCTTTGGTAGGCCTCTCCAGACACTCAAGACCCCAGTTTCACCATTATGAAACCCCTGGGCAAAACCAAGTTGAAGCATCCTTAATGAGATAGCCTATCGGTGTCCCTCATGGCTGTCAAGATGTCACAAACGCCACATAATAGAATGAAACAAGTATTGTGCACTGAGATGTCAGGAAGAACTAGGGAAGAAAAAAATGAGTGCTTGCGGAACTCAGAAAGAAGTGGAGTTGGGGGACAGGCATTTACCAGAATACCATATTAGTTTTGCTGAACCGTGGCAACATCCAGTTAGCAACAAGAGGAAGATAAAGGCAACTTGGGGCCTCTGTTCACTGTCTTTGAAACTTTACTAGGAATCAATAGTTACTCTGAAGTAAATGTTTATTTAAAATCATATACTAGCACACACCCATGAGAGGGGGCAGAATTTTGGACACTGACCATTCCAGATAATGAGGGTATGGAAGAGCAGAAACCCATCCTGGGATCATTCACAGTGAAGAAAGTTGACCAACTTAAAGGATGCTTGGCCCACCCTTACACACTGTTATCATAGACCCCCCAAATTAAACTCCCTCATGATTATAAGGAAATTAAAGATCATCTTACAAAAAGCTGGATATGGCTATTTATAGTATCTCTGTTCGTATAGGCTAAATCTTGGTATTGACCAAGATGTCTTTCCTAGATGAGAGGATAAAAAGCCGTGATAGAGTCAAACAGTGAAAAGTCACTCAGCAATTAAAGAAAACAAACAAAAAAACAAAAAAAAATATCACAAGCAATGAAGCCTTAAAAAGATGTAGAGAAAATGTGGACAATGAACACCCAGTGGAAGAAACCAAACCCAAAAGGCTCTTTCCTCAATCCTCATCATATTGCATGCTGGAGACAGCAGACAGGGCATCATGCTTGGGAGACAGAGAGAGGAGTGCTCGTTAGACTGGAACTGGCCTGTAAGTTATAGCCGGTGCATGTCGTTACAAACTTGTTTAGCTCATACCGCTCAGGAGTGTTGGCCATTGGCTCTCTCTGCCCACTCCTTCCTCTGCCTCCTCTTGGCTCGCAGAGGATCGTATGTCTGGGTTCACCTCCAGGTTCATCAAACACGTAAGCTTACGTGAGGCTGACTTGCCTGTGGCAATATGAAACATCCAGACTGAATATTTGTATCCAAGACTTTCTAGTTTTGGTGTGGCAGCACAGGCTTGGAAATCTCTGAAATAGGAATAATTTTACTTTGTAGTGTTTACCATGATCTAATCTAAAAAAAAAACAAACAAAAAAAAACAAAGAAAGTCATTCCATTTCTTTCCACTTGGTATAGTACAAGCAGATAAAATTTTCATATGGATATTAATTTAATCTGTGGGAAAGGCACTATGGAAACAAACGGAAGCTACAAGCACTGTATTGGGCACCCAGAATATTTAAAAGTCTACTTTTTGTTCTCATAGCCCCCAAATCAAATTGTCAACAAGAAGTTGTCAACATGGTGATGCACCCTGGGCACTCTACTCTGTCCTGCTGAGGGCTTTGCAGATAGAGGAGGATGCTCTCAACACCACAGACTAGACCTCCCTCGGCCATTGCCCAACATTCCTTAAACTAGAATGTAGATGATGCAATGTTTTACTTTATGGGGAACATGGCGTACAGACTTGTGTCAATGAAATGTACACTGTTGCAGTTGCGAGAGAAGACTGTTGCATAGATCACAAAGGGCTGAACTTGGACCCAGGAAATCAGCAAGCTGGAGCTGTGAGGACAAGTGAGGTTGTAGGACTCCTGGCAATTGGTGCAGCTTTCAGCTGCTACCCAGAATGCCTCACACCTGGCCAAAGAGCATTTGGGGAGGATGTGACGTGGGCTGGAGCTTTCAATACAGATTTGGACTATAGCTCCAGACAAGAAAGTGCCTGGGCTCTCTCCAAAGCCTCACCACCAAATCAAGAATGCATTTATCGTAGTAAATCAGTGGATTCACACAGACACACACATGCACAGGCACACGCACACACAAGTATGGGAGAAAAACGTGTACTGTTTGTCTTTTCTGAATCTGGCTTATTTTAGTTAACCCGATAACCTCCAGCTCAATCCATTTTCCTGAAAATTATATTATTTCATGTTCTTAAGTTTCCTCTCCACATCCTTTCCACAACTGACTGCATTTTGTTTTCTGGCTGCTCATCACGCAGTCTGGGGCGAGATAGAATCTCAGTGTGGTTTAGATTTGTGATTTGTTAGTAACTGTGGGTGGTGGTGTTCCTTTTTTTTTTTTTTTACCTATTCATCAACTAGTAGTAGTCTTTTTAGAACTTCCTGTTCAACTTGTTTTCTCATTGATGGATGATTTTAGATTTCTGGCAGTCAGGTTTTTTTTTTTCTGGGTTCTAAATGTGACCCTCCATCAAATAATCGCATTTACACGCTCCTTCTGAAAGCCGTCTCAAACACCACTGCTAGTTACTGGGCTCCACCTATGTGCCTGTAGCCTTAGGCGTGTCCTCGGGATTTTTCTAGCCAAGAGGCAGAAGTTCAACGTTCAAGTTGCTTTTTAAAAAATCCATGCGGATATTTTGAATAGAGTGATGGATACAAATCTGGTTTTAGTCTCCTGGATCCGGATGTGCATCCTTCGAGGAGCTTGCCTTTCCCCCCAATGAACTTTTGTGAATTAGGCTAAGGGTCTCTCTTCCCTTCTGTAAATAGAATTTGATGTACAGTGTGTTTTAAGCCGCTGTCATGCCGGCTTTGTTACTGTGGCTATGATGTAATGTGAGATGACGTCATAAAACTTCTGTCATTGTCCTTCCTGCTTGGGATTGTCCTGACTATTTAGTGTCCTTTCTCTTCCACGTGACTATCTGGAATGGTTTTCTGTGTCTGTGATGCCTGATGCAGAATTTTGATGGCGTTTACCTGGAAGATATAGATCGTCATTTTCAAAGTATTATTCTGCACATCCATCGGCACAGGAGGTCTTGCCATCCTCTGTTGTCTTCCCTGAGTTCTTTCTTCAAATATTTAAAGTTCACACCATAATGCTATTTTTGCTCCTTAGTCAGGTTTACTTGTAGGTATGTTTTTGAGCGGTTGCCCCTGGGATGCTTTTCCTGACTTGCTTCTCAGCGAGTTTGTTATTGACATATAGCAAAGCTACTCATATTTTGCGTGTTGATTTTATCCTGCTGTTTTGCTGAGAGTGTTTAATCAGGCTTAAGAACTTCTGTTGGAATCTTTTTAAGTACAGGATTATATTTTCCTCCAGTGGAGAGAAGTTTACTTCTTCCTTTCCCATCTGTAGCCTCGTTTTTCTCCTGCTGTGTTTCTTTGGCTAAGACTTCAAGCTCTATATGAATAAGGAGAGGGAGAGTGAACACCGTTGTCCCTTTCCAGGTACCGAGGGAGTGCTTCCCGTGTTCCTCCCTTTAGTGCAAGGTTCGCTCTAGTTTTAAGTATGTCTATTTGTAAATATGTTAGTATGTGTGTATGCTATGTTTCTTCTGGTCCTGTTGTGCGTGCATGTGTGTGTGCTTCTGAATGTGTGTGTGTGTATACGTGTGCACATGTGTATGGGTGCGCACATATGTGTCTGTGTGTGTGTGTATTTGTATATGTTACAGAATGAAAACCTCTGAATTTCATTAGTATTTGTCAAAATGCATGCATTTCATAATGGAATTCTAAAAATGTGGATTCTTTCTCTGGTGTGCTTTGACTAAGAGTTTGACCATCTCGCTTTATGTATCAAACAACAGATTCCTTGTTTCACTGATTTTTGCATTGTTCTTCAAGGTCTTTATTTAAATAGTCTATGTTTGAATCTTTTCTTTCCGTGTACCGCTGGCCTTGGTGTGTTTTTATTTTTTTTCTAACCAGCCGTGCACCCCAGGTTGTTCCCGTGGTATCTCTGGTTCTCTATGTAGTCACCTGTAGCATCGACTCTGATGTCTTGATGTACTCACCTGTAGCACTGACTCTTTCTCTTCGAACTCCCTTTGCTATATCTTGTTACATTTTTAGTAACTTGCGCTTTCATCCTAATTTGATTGTGGCCATTTAAGTTTTTTCCTGATTTCTTTCAATGAACAGCATACACCTGAGAGTT
Organism: Microtus pennsylvanicus; assembly: GCF_037038515.1. Taxonomy (NCBI): domain Eukaryota; kingdom Metazoa; phylum Chordata; class Mammalia; order Rodentia; family Cricetidae; genus Microtus; species Microtus pennsylvanicus. The sequence continues at coordinate 12,936,738 of NC_134596.1, forward strand.
TATTACTTAATCTCCGTGTGTTTGCATAGTTTCTTCTATTATTGGCTTATAGCTCTATTCGTTATGATCTAAGAAAACACAAATACGGTTCTAATCCTTTCGTATGTGTTAAGACTTGCTTTATGGTGAACGGTATGATCTATTTTTGAGAAGGTGACTGAGAAGGATGTGTGTTCTGCAGCTGTTGGAAGCCGTGCTTCATATACATTCTGTTCGGTCCATTTGATCTGTGGTGCAGCCGAGCTCTGAAGATTCTTCACTCATTTCTAGTCTGGATGGCCTGCCTGTAGGTGGCAGTGAAGCCGCCCATACTATTGTGTGAAGACACAGCTGCCCTTTATTATCAGTTAGTGCCCTTTAACTGATGGACGGATAGTGGAAATGCGGTGTGTATACACTATGGAAAACTGTTAAGCTGTTGAGAAAAATAAAATCATGAATGCTGAGGGCAAATGGATGAAATTCAACAAGATCACACTGAATGGCATAATCCAAACCCGGAGAGACAAATGTCTCATTTTCTCTCTCATCTCAGGGCCCAGCTCCAACTCTTCACGAGGGAGTAAGAATGCAACCTGCAGTAACTACAGAATCCAGAAATATCAAAAAGGGACCCTCGTAATGGTGAGGCACAGAGGAGCAATAGGGAGGGGAGTACCAGGATACAGTGATCTGAAGTAGAGAAGGGGAATAGGGGGGCTTTAACTAGGACGTGGAAATGGAGGTATAGATAGAAGGAAAGAGGAGAGTCGAATAACAGTGATGATCTCTAGGTGTGTCTTAAGGAATAATAAAATTAACTATCCGAAATCTAAAAATATCTTTAAAATACCTATAAAACATATAAGTCTGTGTATACCTGTATTGTTTACATGAAAATGTCTCATCTGAATCGAAAATGTTCTCCCCAAACAGCCATAGAACATCCAACAAGAACCCCAACACTAGGCATAGAAACCCTCTTTTGAGTTGTTGGTGAGGTTGAAAATAGGCACATGGGTAAGGCATTTCTGAACAGGACTCTGGCCACTGAAGAAATAAGGCTAACGATTAAAAATGGAACTTCATCAAACTAAAAGGGTTTAGTTTGTCTCACTGCACAGTGAGAGAAATTATCAGGTGAAGAGACAGCCTATGTGCTAGCTGGACATCTGACAGGGGTTCTATAGCTAGAATATACGAAGAACTAAATAAAAAACCTTACTAGCCACCAATCAAACAACCCCAGCCAATAAGTGGCCAATGAAATAAGCAGGCAGGCTTTTTTAAAGATGGAATAGGAACGGCTAGTAATATGTGAAAAGTATTCAATGTCACTAGCCAGCATCAGGATGCTAGTTATAAAACTTCACTGAGATTCCCTCTGACCCTAGTCAGAATAAATAAATAAATAGGTAAATAAATCAAATAACAAATGCAGGTGCTAAATAATAAGGGGATAAATAAGAAAGAGGTAAATGAAATGTAGGAGGGTCTTCTGTTTATGTGTTACTTTCATTGGTTAAATAAAGAAGCTGCCTTGGCCTTTTGATAGGGAAGCCCTTAGATGGGTGGAGTAGACAGAACAGAATTCTGGGAGGAAGAAGGCAGTGTGGCAGACGCCATGGCTCTCCTCTCCGAGACATACACTGGTTAGACTCATGCCGGTAAGCCACAGCCAAGTAGTGATACACATTAATGGAGATGGGTTCATTAAGATGTGAGAATAAACCAATAAGAGGCTAGAGATAATGGGCCAGGCAGCAATTTAATTAATACAATTTCCGTGTTGTTATTTCGGGGGTTAAGCTAGCGGGGGGGGGGCAGGTGGAACGCAGCCCCCTTTTCACTACAACAGAGAGGGACCCTTGCACACTGCTGGTGAGAAAGTTAACTGCTTCAGCCACTTTAGAAGTTAGCATCAAAGGTTCTCAAAGCACTGAAAATTAATTTATAATGCAGCGTAACTCTGCCCCTCCTGTGTGTTTCTCCAAAGGACTACACGTACACATACGACAGAGTTATCTGCACATCGATGTGATTGCAGCACTGTACAGAACTGTGAGTCGTGGAACCAGCTCAGTGTTCAACCCCAGAGGAGCAGATAGGGACAGCGAGTGTGGCTATACCCACAGTGGGCTGGAGCCTTGGTGTTGACAATAGAGGAGCAGATACAGAGAAGGAGCATGTCTGTATACACAGGGGACTTGCTTTGCTTATGCTTTTGCTTGACTCTTTGAGACAGGCTTTCTCTGAGTGGGCACAGCTGTCCTGGAACTTGCTCTGTAAACCATTGTCCCTGAAATTAGAGATCTGCCTGCCTCTGCCTCCTGAGTGCTGGGACAAAAAAATGTGCACTGCCCAGCTTGGACTTGTTTTCAGCTTTAAAGAAGAGTAAGTCATGTTGTTTTCAGGAAAACAGGCACAAGTGGAGGTCACCAGATTGAGCCGTGTGACAGACTCAAAAGGGCAACTCTCAAGTGCTTGCTCTCACTTGCCTATGGGTCCGAGATTTGATATAGATACTTGAAGTGATGTCTGTGCCTGATTACACTGAAGCAGAAGCACAGTTGTCTGGAGGGCTGATAGGAGAGAGAGAGAGGGTGGGGAGGGTAGCTGGGCAGGGGGATATGCTCCACAGACATGGCAAGCTGTTGTGAAGACAGCCCAGACCAACAGAGAATAATAAAATTACAAATCCTCACGCGTGTGTGCACTCATTAGAAACAGATTTTACCTGCCCTTAATGCAGAGCTGAGCTCCGTAGTTTCGTATTGTGACCAAGGGTTACATCACAGTTGAGTAGACGGGTTAAGGCGCGCTTTAATAATTAATTGGGTTCTCTTGTTTGCAATCACCTTCTGCATGTGTGTGTGTGTATCTTACAGTTGGTTTTAAGATGACTAATTATACAGGTGGCTGAGAACCCGCCTCGCAGCTGCTGTGGCTTACTCTCAAAGTCAAATTACTTCTCAACCATTGGTGTAATAGGCACTTATATCTAAGTAAAGCTGTCGGATCTCTTCCTTCCAACTGTTTTCTTTAGGATGGGCAGGGAGTGAAAGAATACCACTTTTTCTACACGTATTTTCCCCAAATCGTGCTAGGTAATTGGAGGATTATGCTTAGAAAGACTGATTTGAATAAAATGTCCTACCAGGCATCAGTTAGGAACCCAAGGTAGTCTCGGAAAGTAGGTTCCTACGTATGAAACGCGTGATGAGGATTCCTGTAGAAATTGCAGTGTCCAAGTTGTTCATCGTGAATTTTAAGGAGATTTCAGACAATGTATATTGGTCATGTGAAAGTCTATGGTACAAGTCCTCGGAGCCTGCGCTGCGCTGGGGCTCTCTTCTCCAGCGGTGTCCTGTTGATGGCGTGAGGATGTGAAATGAATTCTGTAAACATCCTTCCAGCTCTGTTCATGTAGAGGTCTCCCAGACACCTGGGCTTCTCTCTTCTGGCTTTTTTTTTTTTTAATTTTGCCCCCATTTTAGTTTTTCTCCCAACACAATTAACGTCTCTCTTTGTGTGCATCTCACTCGTCATTCAGCAGAGTGATGGTTTTATGAACAGTCCAGAGGGACTTTTTATCTAAGGAATGGGATAACTTCCAGGTTTAAAATAGACTAAGCTTCCTCTTAGAGAGGAAGCAAATACTATTTATCTTGAACACCGAAGACAAACACCCGAAGGAACTAAGAGGAAATCCAGGGATTAGAGAGGATTTGGTTCGGAGGCAGTGTGTTGTCCATCAATCTCATCAATACCGTGAGCTCACTGTCAGACTCCACACTGCACGTAGCTGGGCAGATGAAGATGCCTCAGCCTGGTGATAACTCTCTCATATCGGGCAAATTCCACACCGAAGGTTCTGAATATCTGCGGTCCCCAGTGCTTTAAACATCCTTAACCTCAAACCAAATTTCCTTCAGGTCATTTTCCTGTTCGCGATTTTCACTTGCCTATCAGCATTGATTGTGCCTTTCCCTCCAAATGTGCTTTGTTCATGCCATTTTAGGATTGGCTTTCAGCAGAATTGGAGATGGTTTGCTCCTATGTAACTTTTTTTTAAGCCTAAAGGGGATACACAGTAGTTTAGGTTCTACATATCTTATCTTAGTTAGGGTTTCTATTGCTCTGAAAAGATATAGCAACTCTTGTAAAGGAGAACATTTAAATGAAGTACCAGCTTACAGTTTCAGAGGTTTAGTCCATTATCGTCATGGCAGGGAACATGGCAGCATGCAGAAAGATGTGGGGCTGGAGAGGGGCTGCTATATGTTGACATGCAGGCAACAGGAAGTAGACCATGACACTGGGAGTAGCTTGAGCATAGGAAAACTCAGAGCCCATCCCCTCAGTGACACACTTCCTCCAACAAGGCCACACTTCACAATAGTACCACTTTTGGGGGGACTGTTTTCTTTCAAACCATGATACCCAACTCCCTGATTTACTCATCAATGTATTTGAATAGCACCTTATTGATGATTTCCTTGTTCTGTTACTATAAAAATGCATGAAGTCACCACCTATAGGAACACAGAGTTTGACAGAAGTTGGAGACGTTGGTGCTGCTTTTGCATCCCTGTGGCTTGTCCTTCAGCTTCTGGCTATGGCTCTCACATTGCCTCTTGCATGTGGCGGTCACACTCTCAGGAAGTGCAGTCATGACTGCCCAGTCCTGGCACTGGGCAAACGCAAATTCAAGTCTCCAGTCTTGCCGTTTCTTCCCTCCTTTCTTTTTTGTTTCCAAAGAATGAAAATGAGATAGTGAAGAGCCTACTTCGTGGAATGAAGTCATTAACAAAACGGATGCATGCTAGCATCCTCTCAAACATAGCCGCCTGTGCTCCAGTGTGTGGTAGAGACGCTCTGATAATGTAGCACATGACACATCCCCAGGTAAATGGAGCCTGAACTAGCATGTGCGTTTCTCAACAGACGGGCACTTGGCAGGCTCAGTGTTCCTGCTTGCTCCAAAGCACCGCATGCTTGCAGTCAGACTGAGGAAGTACCACATTCCCAACCCTGTGGCAATGAATTCATTCCAGCCGACAGCACCACAGGGCTGTATAACAGGGAAGATGCACAGCATCAGAGAGCAAATTTGGGTACTCAGGCTTTTCTGGAACATTCTGCCACAGTGTGACAGAGGGAGGTACTCAAAGCAGTAAGGATACATCATGAGAACAGCATCTAGCCTTGGCTCAGGAGCTGTGGATGGCAGAACCAGTCACACCTGCAGCTGGACCATCTCCGGTCCTCAAGGGGACTGTTGTGTTCCTGCTGGCTGATCTTCTACCTGCAGATCACCGTGACCTGCAGAGATTTGTGTTCCAATATAGCTATGAGGGGAGTTTATTTAGGAAAAAGTATGTACACACACACACACACACACTAATAAAACATTTTCTTTGTTTCATTTTGGTAACTGGGGACTTTGTAGCAATTACTGTGCCATTGCAGGAAACTTCCAGGTTCCTTGTGTGGTCAAATCATATACAGACAAATGAAGCCATGAAAAGTCTAAAGCCTGTCTTCAGAAATGGGTTCCTTCAGGCAGGAAGTGATTGCTATGAGTGTTTACTAGGTCTAGGTGGGCTGGCAGTTGAGGTGGGAAGGATTATGGCAAGAGATGTATCTGTTGGCGTGAGCTTTGCTCTTCAGTTCAGTTCTGACTTCACTGATCCCACTGGTGGGATCTGCATTTCCCGCAAACGGAACGTGCCAAAGCCCAGAAAATGGCTTTTAGCTTTAGAAGTAGAGAACTGGTTTGCTTTCTGGCTAAACCTGAAGGGTCTCTGTGACTCTTGATCTCTCCAGCCCTGGTCAAGTTTTATTGGCTTGACAATCGTCCCATCCCCTAATTTTGAGATCCTCAAAGCAGAGTGCCTGCCAAGCTCATCCCTCTAGGATGCGGGTGGGGGGGGGGGGTGTCACAGACAGTGTACTATGTGTCCCCTAACTTTGGTTTTCTGTTCTGTGCCCTATCTGCTGTGAAATTTCTCAGTTACTTTGTATGGTATTCCAGAATAAATGATTCAGTGTGGGCTCTACATCCTCACCTCTCCCTCCTTCTGTCCAACCCAGAGTCCTTTACACCCACCAGAGGGAACACCCGTTGTTTTTACAGAGAGTAGGATCTCACGGTTTGCACTATTATCAAGGTGACAAATCAGGTTGATGCTGCTTAGACTTACAGTGTCTCCAAGTGCCAGGGAAATTTGCACGGAGCAAATGTGCCAAGTCTACTCACCCGTAAAGGTAGTCCATTACTTGCATTAAAGGAAAGGCAACTTTGAGGTCTGCAGGGGCGGCGGATGGGCAGCCAGCCAGCCCTACTTTGGTTCCATTTTGCGTTTATTGATCAGAAGCCGTGCTGCGCTTTGATGGCCAGCATTTACATTTGTGAGAAGTCAAGTCACGCTCATCCTGATAAATAGAAATTTGCTGCCAGAAAAATCATAGACTTTAAGAACAAAATACCCTTTGATGCCTTTGAAATGCTCAAAAGGCAGACATTTAGGCATTGGAATATATCTCAGATTTAATGGACTATCTGTTTAGGTGTGTAGATATATGTTGTATGCTTGCATGTGAATCTATGCTCCTGAGAGGTGCCCTTGGCAGCCAGAAAAAGGTGTCTGGAGCTGGAGATGCAGCAATTCTGAAGTGATTGATGTGGCTGCTAGGAACCAAACTGTGATTCTCTGAAAGGGAGGCACACTCTTAAGCCCCAAGGTCTCTCCACCCCCAAGTTCCAGATGCCAACTCTCAGGTCCTTCCGTATCTATTTGTGGGCTATCATGCTGATAATGGACTAAATTTCCCAAACTGTAAAGAACCCCCAATTGACGAATTTCCTTTATAAGAGTTGCAGTGATCAAGGTCTCCTCACAGCAGTAGAACATGGACTAAGACAGATCAAATTGGTGGCCAATAAGCCAGTTCTGCACAGGATACTTGTGCTGGCTAGTGTTACATCACCTTGATAAAAGCTAGACGTGTATCTTGGAAGAGGGAATTGGCCCATAGGCACGTTCTGTGGATCATTTTTTGACTGATGATGATAGGGGAAGGCCTACACCAATGTGGGTGGAACAACCCTGATTAGGTAGAGCCAAGTTATATAAAAATGCAGGCTATGGAGCCGTAAGAAGCAAGCCACTAAGCAAGATTCCACCATAGTTTCTGCTTTCACTCCTATCTCCAGGTTTCTACCTACAGTTCTTTCCAAGACAATAGCTCAAGACAATACTTGAAGGAATAAAGGGAAGCTTATTTTTTGAAAAGACATAAGGAACCAATAATTTCAGTGTGCTGGATCAAAAGAAGGAAATACCAAGAACAACCAGATGTCAGAAATGAATATACGTAATTCAGTAGTAACTCAATATTAATGGTCTAACTTCCCGATAAAGAGACACAGAGTAATTGATTGGATCAGAAAATGGCACTGCCTCCAGAAGAACACATATTATAGCCAATGGTAAATACCACCTTTATATATAGTTGTTGTGTATATTACAACACACTCACACAGATAGATAGATAGATAGATAGATAGATAGATAGATAGATAGATAGATAGATAGATAGATAGAAGATAGATAGGTAGATAGATAGATAGATAGAAGATAGATAGATAGATAGATAGATAGATAGATAGATAGATAGACAGACAGACAGACAGATAGATGGGGCGACATCTAACATGAGTAAAGAAATGGCTCAGGACAGGATAGAAGAACTCGACAGGAAGTGTGGTTGCAAGCAGCCAAAAGCTCTCTTCTTCCATGACTTTTTATGTAGCCTGACATACGAGGTGTCGCCCAGATCGAGAGTGGATCTTCTATCTCAAATAATCCAGCCATGATAAGATTCCTCACAGGTGTGCCTAGTTGCTTGGGTTTTAGTTAATTAGCGATGGAGTCAAGTTGATAGCCAAGGTTAGCGGGATAAAAAGATGGAAAATGATATCCCAAGAAAAACAAGCAGGTGTAGCTATGCTAATGTCAGACTAAATGGACTTCAAAACCGAACCTAATCAAAAAAATAAGAAAGAGCATTTTATACTCATTAAAGAAAAAAACCAGCATTACAATCATAAACATATCTTCACCAAACACAGGAAGACTCAGTTTCATTTCATTAAAAGGCACTATTAGATCTAAAATCACAGATATATTCCAACACAGTGTATGACTTTATTGCCTCGGTCACACTGATAGACAGGTTATCTGGGGGTAAGGGACTGAAGAGAAAAAGTCCATAGTTCAATGATATCATAAATAACAGAAATCTATAGCACCTTTCCCCAGACTCTAAAGAATCATGTTCTTCTCAAGAGTCCATAGAACTTTCTCCACAAAACTATATATGACAACACAAAACTGGTCTCAACAAAGGAAAGAAAATTGAAATTATATCCTTCATTCTCTCTGCCCACTATGCAATAAACCTGGGAAATTAACAGCTATAGAAACCCAGAAACTACACAAATTCATGAAAGCCCTGCAATGCAATACTGAATAAAAACTGAATAAAGGAAGGAAGAAATCCTAAAGGAGATTTAAAAATTCCTAGAATTGAGCAAAATAAAAAAGAAAACACAGTATAACAAAATATGTAGGACACAAGGAAGGGCAGCCTGAAAAGGAAAGTTTACAGTACTAATTGCCTGCATCAAAAACTTACAGAGATCTGAAATTAATAATTTAAGACTCATCGGAAGGTCTTAGAGAAATAAGAATAATCAACACCCCAGAAAAGTAAGTGGGAAGACATAATCAAAATCAGGGCTGAAATTAATGAAACAGAAAAATAAAAAAGAAATAATCAAGGAAGCAAAGAGTTGGCTCTTTGAATAGACTGACAAGATGAACAAACCTTTAGCCAAATTAGCCAAAAAAGAAAAGAAAAAAAAAAGAATCAAAGTCAATACAATTAGAGGTGAAAAGGGAGACATTACAACAACAGTCTCCAGGGAAATTCAGAGACTTGTAAAGACATACTTCAAAAATCTATATTCCACCAAACTTGAGACTCTAAAAAGTCAAGATTAATTTCTCGATTAGATATGAAACATTAGGCCCATAAAGATGAAATAGATGATGGAATATTTTTTTTAATTTTGCCAGACACAAATAGACTAAATATTGTAAATGTAATTCTTGCTTGATACCGGTTTTGTTATATGTAATTTTGTTATGTTAAAGTTAAAACCTTCCTTTTCATTTAAACAGTAAAACAGAGATGCTGTGGGAGTCTTCTCTTTATGCTATGAATATGTTTTATTACCATTGTTTAATAAAGAAGCTGCTTTGGCCTGTGATAGGGCAGAATAGAGTTAGGCGGGAAAACTAAACTGAATGGGGGGAGAAAGAAGGCAGAGTCAGGCAGATGCCATGTAGCCGCCCAAGAAGCCAGATGTGAGATAACAAACCACGAGCCTTGTGGCAAAATATAAAATAATAGAAATGGGTTAATTGAAGATGTAAGAGCTAGCTAGAAATATGGCTGATCCGTTGACCAAACTGTTGTAATTAGCATAGTTTTTATGTGATATTTTGGGTCTGGGCAGCTGGGAAACAAAAGCAGAGTCTCTCCTTACAATTCTCTGAGTGGTCTTTTTGTTTAATAATATCAATTGAATCATAAAAAAGGAAATTTTTACTAGATCTTCCTTCCTTTCCTAAGATGAACATGGCACCAGGAGAAAGCATCATTTCTAAGAATCGCACTGGGCTTTCTCTTTCTGTCTCTGACATTAATTGACTTTTGGACAGGATAAGAGGAGGAACTTAACTTTATTCTGTTACATATGCATGATACATTGTCCCTGGGTCAATTGTTTTACTGACTGTTTGACCCTCTTATTAGTTGACACTCTTGATAATAATTGATTGACCAAGAAGAAACTTATTTCTGGACTCTCAAATATATTTCATTCATTGGTATGTTTGTCTTATAACTGTATTTTGATTACTGGGCATTTTTAGTGAATTTGGGGATTGGAATGTTGAGTCCTCTATTTTTATTGCTTTCCAAGTTTGCTTTTGCTGTTCTGAAGGCTTTAAATTTCCATCAGCATTCTAGAATAGGATCGATCATTATTATTATTTTTTGGAAAATGCCATCTGGAAGTTTTAAAGATCGGGTTGTTTTGCAGTTTCTCATCCATTATTGGCTGTTGTTACAGAACAGAAATATGATTTGTTTTTGCATATTGTTCTTGTGCACTGAAACTGTGCTGACATCCTTGATTCTAATGATTTTCCTGTAGATTCCCTGTGGTTTTCTAAATACCATGCTATATATGAATGCACTTAGTTTTATTTATCCCCTTCTGATGTAGCTGTTTCATTTCTTGTGTAATTACTTCATGTAGAATTTTCCTTTCTTTTTGAATAAGGGTGATGAGGTCAGTTTCAGAAAAGACTGGACTTGCACTACTAACAGGATTCTAGCTCTGGCTTCTGACACCTTCTCTCTGTCTATAGAAGGGTCTTTCTTGCTACATGTGCTATTGTATCTTTTTGGCAGACTATTTGTTTTGGCAAGTGATTTTTGTGACTACATTAAAGGGGTAAGGTTGTTTTTATCAATAGTTAACATTGTCCTAACCTCTGCTGACTCTTCTCTTGTTCCTGTTTCTTTTACTATGAAATATATTGCTTGTTACTTAGAAATATATTGTTTAATTTCCACAGAGTCATGGAATTCGCCAACTGCTGACTGTTGGCAGTCTCTAAATTTATTGCACTGTGGTTGGAGATCACTCTTTGCATGTTCAAGTAATCTTATATTCCTCTAAGTTGGCTTCATCCTGTAGTCTACAGCTCATCCTGGAAATTATCACGCTACACGAGAACCTCAGAGTGAGGTATGGAGTCTCACTGAGTCCTGATAGATGCTGCCGGTGTCTGATAGATTGATTTTACAGCTGTGTCCAAAGTAGATGCATGTGTTTAAAAAACAAAATACCTCTGCAGTCTCTTTTATATTTATCCATGTAGTTAATTTCTCGGGGAGTCTCTATCTCTCTGTGTGTTCTATCATAGAAGGATCTCCGAAAAGACTGGCTCTGTCCCTTCCAGATCAACTGAACCATCTCAGCAAACTAACAGACAGTAGTCATGCAAATACGTTTATGGACGTATGATATTTGGAAAGCAATTTGCATGTAATTTAGCACAAAGGTCGGGTGAAAGAAAGGAGCTTTTTCCATATCATATCTTTACGCACTGTTGAAACTGTTAGGAATTTTTCCTAACACGAGCTCTCTGCCTATGCAAAATCCCAATCAAACCAAATCAAAAGAAGCCAAATTAAGAAATATCCAGGTTTAATGGGATTCCTGCACTCTTGGTTGGCCCTGAAGGGGAACCAGGAGGCTGCAAACAGGACTACCAGAAGGAAGGAAAAGAGACCACCTGTTCCTCTTTTGGGAGTTCGCTTAAATACCCTGTGGGAGTGGTCCTGACCCCCACCCAGGGAGGGGCAGGAGCATGCTGGGATTTGGAGTCCAGACTAATACAACTCTCAGGCCTGGGGGCTAGGATAGATGCGAGGGGCTGGGGTCTACACTCCCAACTTAACACTAAGCTCTTCTGTTCTCTCTGCTATTGGCATAAGGAAAAACCATATTGTAGCTTCCCTTAGCCATCTCCTTACCTAAATGTACCTTATAGTTTACAAGTACTGTAGTTCAGGGAACTTCACATCACAAGTCTGCCAAGCTTTCCATCCCTCTGTAACAAGAAGCCCTTGTTTCCGGTTTGAGCCACAGACTCCGTGGCCTTCTGAGCGGTCACCACCCTTTTTAAAATTTATGACCCTATGATAAGCTCAGTACTTATTCCCTGGCCAGATGCATGTGGCCCCACAATGCTCCTCTGAGCCCCCCTAGTAGAGTTCTTAGAATCCACACTTATACATCACGACCCTTCGAGAGCATCTAAACCTTTTCTGCCAGAGTCCTTCGAAGTCTGGCCTCTATGCACTCCCCTAAGCCAACTACATTTCCAGCTGCCAAAGTTGGGTCAGCTCCCGACTCTGCTGTAACAGAGGGCCAAATCCGAGTGGTTCACAGCAATGCAATCAGGGGGTCAGAGTCTCTTGTCAGTGTTGGCTGTTCTGTGGGCCACCCCCTGTCATTCCCTGATACAAGGCTCTCGACGGTGGCCTGGGCTTCTGTCGCTTCTCTCTGAGTCAGCCCCATTGCCTCCGTAGCAGGACCTCTGTGCTATGGGATCCACCTCAGGACCCTGGATCCCAAAGCAACTTCGCTCTCCACGATAAGTACAAGTTCTAGGAGTTGTGGGCACGCTTAGGGGCCGTTATTCATTCTGCCATAGCTTCTAACAAGGTTGAGCAGTTAAAATTCTGAGAATGAGGACCTGGTCCTCCCATTTCCAAACTCCTTCCAATAGTGGATAGTTACTGTTTCTCACAGCTACTGGGGGGTGAGCAGTTTTTGTTCCTCAGTGCCTCAGGTTCTATAAAGGCGTACCAGGCCCCTGTCCCTGCTAGCTTCCTGAATGTGTCTCCTTGATGTCTCCATAGGTTGCTTCATGCTTCGCTTCTAAACTGCTGTTGTTGGTCCGTTTCACCAGTGTTCGCTTTACCTTTTTATGAGAGCATCTTTGCAGAAGTTCTTGCCTGAACGTTCTGGGATAGCTTTCTTTTGGGTTCGATGACAATCTGGTTGTGACATCTGTCACCCCAATGATCTCCATGGTTGATTTCGGTATGTGCAAAACCCCAGAAGATTCATGCATGTTGGAAAATGACCTTCTCCAGACAGGAAAATGGTCTTTGGTCTAGGGTATCTGAGTAATTGCTCTCCACTGCCAGAACCCCCAAACAAACTCTCTGTCATTCAAAAGATGTTGTTCCATCCTTCTTGATTCTTGGGTGCCATTAAGTGTGCTAGTGTAAAAGTGTGCTGTGTTCTCTGAATGGGGCTGGGAGCAACTGCGGATGAAAGGGAATGTTTGGTACTCTGGGAACCGTTGTTGGAACTCCCTGGAACAATGAACATTGAAAGGTCAGGCTCCTAGCCGGTAGTGGCACACACCTTTAATTCCAGCACTCTGGAGACAGAGGCAGGCGGATCTCTGTGAGTTCGAGGCCAGCCTGGTCTACAGAGCTAGTTCCAGACAGGCTCCAAAGCTACAGAGAAACCCCTGTCTCAATGCCACCCTCTCCCAGGACAGGCTCCAAAGCTGTGTCGAACTCCCCACCTCCACCCATCAAGATGAGACCAGACCCACAACCTTGCTGACGAAGGTAAATTTCAGGCTGACCTTGGGTGTTCTGCACAAAAGAAAATGTAAGCATTCGTAATTCTCCAGCAGCTGCGCGCGCGTGTGGCACATTGCCGGGTACTTGCCCTGAGACTGTTCTTTTGCAGTGTGTCCCTTCCTTGCTTGCCCATGCCAGTGCTCATCCGTGAGGGCTGCTGTCCCCAGGAAATACATTTGAGTAGCAAATTGCATGCCGTTGATTTGGGCTTTGAACAATAAGCCTGAAAATTGCGGCTGCCTTGCTGGAGTTCACGGGCATTGTACGCAGCCCAGAATAACTCGGGCCTTATTTATGCAGATGTTAAAAGCAGATTCCTTTAAATGCCTTAAATTTGTGTTTGTGGCTATAAAAAAAAAGATGGGAGGATAATAGGCATTTATGCATAATCATTGTGCTGGATAATATGATAAGAGATAAGTTCTCCTTAGACTCCCAGGAGAATTTAAGTACAGAGCAAAAGAGACATTTAAATTACACTACACTCACACCTGGCCCCCATCGGATGAGCCTTTTTAGCTTTATCATAGGAAGTGGGCAGTGGCTACTATGAAGAGTTGTATCATCCAAATGAAGTAACTCATGACTGCGTAGCTAGTCAGTCCAGATCCATCCCAAATGTCTGACCACAAACCAAGGCTGCTTCTTGACCTCTCCACGTTTTGCCTGTGAAGTTTTGATGCAAACTCAAGTATGCTGATAGAAAGCAGAGTCAGGGAGGGGATATGGAGAGGAATAAGTAGCATTAAAGACCTTTTGAACAACTGTATGGAGCTGGGCGGTGGTGGCGCACGCCTTTAATCCCAGCGCTCTAGAGGCAGAGGTAGGCGGATCTCTGTGAGTTCGAGGCCATCCTGGTCTACAGAGTGAGTTCCAGGACAGCTAGGGTTCTTATATAGAGAAACCTTATCTTGGAAAACATAGTAATATTAATAATAATAATAATAATAATAAACAAAGCTGTATGGAAACAGTAGCTTATGCTGCTGTAGAAGCTTCACTTAATACTATCTTTTTAAAAAAATAAATACAAGGTGTTAATTCAAACAGCAAATTTTAAAATCAAAAATTTTAATAAAGTCCAAGATGATATTAATTTGGTATTTATAAGCTAAGAGAAGGTGATAGGAAAATTAGATATCATTGACTGTAACCATGCTGCTCCATTTCTATAACACTGGAAAGTTTCGTATGTACAATACAATTTCTGCAAGTCGTGAATATAGTCGTGTCGAATCTACAATGAGGCACGCCGGGTATTGGGGCCGGCCACAGACAAGGCGCAGAGGGCAAGCATCCGGAGCCCAGGCTGCAGCGAGCAGGATGCTGCATGACTAGTGCTGCCAGCAGCCCCTCGCGTCCCTACACGTTGCATTTGGCATTCCATGTGGTTACTGTGCATTCGGAAGCTTAGTAATAGTAATACCATTGTAGAATTCTCCCATTCACTGTGGGAGATGTAGTTCATCGTTCTGGGGGCTGGGAACTAATGCAAAAGCCGGTGAAAACACTCTTCATCCCCTCAGATTCTGTAAGAATCAGTGTCCCTTGGCGGCAAGGGCAGGGGCCTTCTGGACAGTGTTAGGAACCAAGGGTTGGGAAGTTTGTTATATTGAACAGGTGGGTGGAGACTTTTTTGACTTTTTAAAAAATTGTCAGGCATACTGGTGTTTTGAAGCAGCTTCCTGGCCATCAAGGAAATATTGTGAATGAATCTGATCATGTTAGAAGGGTGGAAAGCAATATCTGAACATGTGTGTATCTCTAGTCAATAAAAGGAAATCTATTTTGTTTCCTGCTTAATTGATGGTTAGAACAGATGGGCCGGTTAGAGTTCGGCATGGCACAGAATGGTCAGGTAAATTAAAAGAGAGTGCTTCTGTTTTAATGCAAACATTTCCATATCTTCAGTTTCTATGTAATCTCCACCTACTCTTCACCTCCAGAAGAGTTTTATACCAACCATTTCCTAACTTTGCAAATATTTGTAGAGCATGCAACAAAAACCACAAGAAAGCCAGAGCAGCAGTGGAGAAAAGTGCGTCTGCTCACTACCACTTGTGAAATTGACCAGGCTCAGAGATGTTAATACAGGATGTTAATACAGGACGGGAGTTTAGTAGCAGGGACATGCATGCAGCCCCCAGGGGGCGCTGCCCTGCTCTGGCTATGTGCTGGGGAAAGCAACGTGGGAGGAGTATACTGTGGCTGAGAGCACAGAGCCTAGGAGGGAAGAAATCCCAGGGACTGAGATCTGCTGTGAGCGTGTCTACACTAGACAGGGAAGTCAGGGAAGGATGCCTTGGGGACCTGGGATATACCACGGGAAGGGAGAGTCTCTGTGATCCTCTCTGACTTTTAACTGACCCTCAAATTTGTTTCTTTTTAAATTTGTTTTTTTTTGAGCTATGTGTTTATAAATTTCTCATTTTCTGGAGACTCCTCCAGTCTTTTCTCAATAGCTAAATTTAAGGCTGCTCTCAATCTCTCTCTCTCTCTCTCTCTCTCTCTCTCTCTCTCTCTCTCTCTCTCTCTCTCATTTTAACTAAGCCTTTAAAATTTTTAAATGTTTGCAGCTCCACACACGCACACTTTGCAGACTGACTCTCTTATTATTAAAAAGCAAATAACACTTTGAGGGCTTGTAGTCAGCAGAAGTTTTATTCTTCCTGAGGTTGGAACCCTGAATTGGGGGTCGGAAAATTCTTCTTCCTAGGTGGAAAAGCTAAGTTATTCTTCGGGGTAATGAGCCCCTCATTTGGGCATGCATCGTGCCAGTATATCAGGGCATAGCCAGATCCCTTGTCTTCCATGCTTCCAACCTTCTGACGTTCTCATATAGTTGTCTGCTTCACTTCACTGGGTAATATGGCCTGCTCAAGATCTAGCCTGTGTATAAACTGTGTGTGCTATGGCCTGTGTGCACAGCACCACACTGGGTGGCTGTGGCCCATGTGTGTGTTAACTGTGTGTGTCTGTGGCCCATGTGTGTATTAACTGTGTGTGTCTGTGGCCCATGTGTGTATTAACTGTGTGTGTGTCCCTATGGCCCACGTGTATATTAACTGTGTGTGTCTGTGGCCCATGTGTGTATTAACTGTGTGTGTGTCCCTATGGCCCACGTGTATATTAACTGTGTGTGTCTGTTGCCCATGTGTGTATTAACTGTGTGTCCCTATGGCCCACGTGTATATTAACTGTGTGTGTCTGTGGCCCATGTGTTTATTAGTTGTATGTGTCTGTGGCCCATGTATGTATTAACTGTGTATGTCTGTGGCCCATGTTTGTAATAACTGTGTGTGTGTCCCTATAGCCCATGTGATTATTAACTGTGTGTGTCTGTTGCCCATGTGTGTATTAACTGTGTGTGTCTGTTGCCCATGTGTGTATTAACTGTGTGTGTCTGTTGCCCATGTGTGTATTAACTGTGTGTGTCTGTGGCCCATGTGTGTATTAACTGTGTGTGTCTGTGGCCCATGTGTGTATTAACTATGTATGTCTGTGGCCCATGTATGTATAAACTGTGTATGTCTGTGGCCCATGTGTGTATTAACTGTGTGTGTGTCTCTGTGGCCCATGTGTGTATAAACTGTGTGTGGCTGTGGCCCGTGTGCATGGCACCACATTTGTGTCTTGTGAGCAAACTATCTTCTTCACCTTCTCTTACCACCCAGTCCTCATCCCTGTCATTTGCACAGCGTAAGCTTCAGCTCCAATCTTATAAGCGGCCTGCTGCCTACATTCCCAACAATCTCAAAACTTTTTCTGGGATTTCCTGGTAGATCAATATCTTGTTTTATTTAAACTAATCATGAACACCTCCCAACATGTTTTCCACTACTTTTTTTTAATGTACTTTTTTTTTCATTTCCAACCAGTGGTTGTTTGGCTTTATTTTCAAAATCTTAACTTTTTTGCTGAAACTTTCTTTCATGTTAATATTTTCGTTATCCATACTGCTAATTTTCTCATCCATTTTCCCAACATTTTTACTTTGTTTTGCTAAAATGAATAGAAATAATTTTCTCCTTTGTGTTTTCTTTCTGGTCGTTCATCATATTAACCAGTCAGCTTTTGAAATTTAAATTCAAAAGCATCATTTTATTTGCTTCAGTAATTTTGGAGTTCATTAGAGGAAAATTTACAACCATTGGACCGGAGGAATCATGTTCCTTACTTTGTTCTCTTCTTTATTGATAAAATACTCTGACAAAGACAACTGCCCGGTTGGAGATTTCTCTTAGGTCACCATTCAGAGTGCAGGTCACCACTGTGGAGAAGCTGAGGCAGCAGCCACTCCAAGCCGCTGGCACATCACATCTGTAACCAGGAACAAACAGCGGCAGACAGATGCAAACATGCCCCCCTTCTCCACACACAGGCTAGGATCTCAGCCAGCAAATGACACCACCCAGAGGTGGCGGGACTTCCCACCTCAGTGATCAAAACCAGGATGAAAACCCTCAGGTGTCCTCAGAGGCCACCCCTTCTGGTGCCTCTAGATTCTGCCAGGTTGAGAATGAACGCTAACCACGGTGTCGTGTTCCCTCGCTTTCCCGTGTTTCTTGTTTTCTGTATTACAATTGTGCAGCACTTGGTTTTGAAGTCTCTTTCATTTTTATTTGATCAGCCTATTTTTAAAAGCTCAATCTCCAGTACCACGCAGAAAGCAGACTGCCGTAACAGCAATACCATAAAGAACACAGAAACACATGTCTGTTTGAGACAGAGTCTCAATTTTCCAGGAGAGCCCTGATTGTCCTGGAACTCACTATTTAGACCAGGCATGTCTCAAACTCACAGAGACCCACCTGCTTCTGCCTCCCAAGTGCTGGGATTAAAAATGTGCACCGCCATGCCTGGTCGGATACATAACTCTGATTATCTTGTTGCCCGGATGTAGATTTCTGTCCCATTCGGGAGACATAGGTCTGGGCATGTCTGCGGAGCGTTTGCAGAGCATTTTAACCGAGGTAGAAATGCCCCACTGAATTGAGCGCCATTTGTACCGGACTCCCAGACTGGACGGTAAGTAGGAAGCAAGAGGAGCATCGGCGCCCACTTCATACTGCTCCCGGCTGTAGATGCCATGGGACCAGCGACCTTAGGCTCCTGCTGCAGAGCCTTCCTGCCGCGGTGGTTCTGCCCTGCGCTGTGATTCCAAAGGAAGCCCTTCCTCCATCAGTCATCTTTCTTGGGTGGTAATTATGTCATAGCAATGAGAAAAGTAACTCACGCAGAACGTTTTCTCAAGAACAGGGCCTGTTTCTGTGATGAACCCAGCCATGTGACTCATCGGCCTTTGGAATAGAAAACTAGTTTCAAGGTCTAAAGATCGCTTTATTCAGAAGGCAGCCTTTAATGGGTCATTCGAATAGACGTTCTAAAGACCAGCATGGCAAGAGAATGCCGACAATGCCAGCCTATTTCATGATGTTTCCGAGAACAGGACTCAGTTAGGGGGTTCACTGAAGGCTTTCCAATTTATATCCATGCCCCCACAAAAAAATCTGGGTGCATGCTGTTTGTGTTCTGAGAACTTTAGTGAATGCAAAGCTGAAGGCTCAAATTGTTTGGTGAAGAAAAAAAGAGGGAGGGAGGGAGGGAGGGAGGGAGGGAGGGAGGGAGGGAGGGAGGGAGGGAGGAATTGAGACCCAGGGCAGAAAGCTCTGGAAAAGGTGATATGGCGAATAACGGAGGACGAGGGAACTTTAATTAAACTGCAGACAAGTTAGGTATGAAGAACATAGCTCCCGTGGTTATAAGGCTCGGATCATTAAAGAAGAAAGCCTCCTATTCTTGCCTGAGGGCGAGACCTCACTTCTCAAAGGTCCCAATTTGTGAAGACGAAAATTAACTTATAAAGAGAGAATCAAAACTGAGAAAGCCCCCCAAAGGGAATCCCTCCTGGATAAAAACAGCTGAGGGTTTTTTTTTTTCTGTTTCGGTCACTGTATTTTTAGTCAGGGTTCTCTAGGGGGACAGAATCAGTGGGATATGTAACTGTCTATAACGTATATACATATATATCAAAGAATTTAAGTCATCTTTAAATGAGCCAGCAGACTCGCACCTGAGATCTGAGGACTGATAGCTGCATGGTGCTTGATTCTGGGGTGCCTCGGCCGCCCCAAACTGGTGCTAGAAGCCCAGAAGGGTCCTGGAGACCTACTGGCCCCTAACGCATTATGACACTTGGAAAAGGTGGGAAAAGTCGGTTCTGATATCCGTGAAGGATTCAGGAGCAGGAGCAGCAGCATCTGACAGATGACCTCAGCAGCGGAGGGAAGGCAATCAGGCTCAGACCAGATGATCCTCCCTCTGCTCTGCCCACTTTGTCTGGGCTGCTACCAGAAGATTCTGGCTGTAAGGTCTCAGCTGAGGACTGTGAGCTAACTAGGTGCATATATCACATATGAAAGCGGACCTGGGTGCCAGGTTCTCCCAGCCTCCTTCAGGGCCTACCTGTTACAGGGTGTGACAGGCATACCCTGCCCTCTGCCCTTTCTCCAGCCCAAGAGCCCAGCTTCTCTTCCCCCAGATGCCCTCCCTGGTCCTTTTGTCTACCTTTTACTCTCCTGGCTCTCCCCTCTTGACTTCCCCTTTTCACATGGCCTGGCTCGGGGTCATAGTTACTCTCTAAACAGGCAAATCTAATTTGTGGCAAGTTGAAATTAAATCATCACCAACAGCAAGCCACAGAGACTGGCTTGTGTCGGGTGGCAGCCGATTCTGGCAGCATTGTGTTCATAGTGCTGGTTTTGCATGTGTGTAAAATACACTCCTGTGAACATACAAGAGTTTGGGGTCATGGATCCTTGCACCAAGTCTTCCGAAAGCAAGTGTAGCCAGGCAGTGTGTGACAGTGTGGCGTGTCTGTCAGGGAACTTTAAGAATCCACAAGGTGAGGCTGTGAAGGTTTCTCTAAATGGAAGTATGGGCTCCATGGGCGTTGAAGATGCCAGCACTGTGGGATACCCCCTGAAGAAAGCCGTGGGTGCAGGCTGGCATGAGACTAAAAAGGAGGCGACATGTGCCCCAGGCAGTTGCTGTGCCAGTGACGCCAAAGAGCCCCAAATGTGGAGCGTGAAGCTGTAGAGTTTGATGTTCACTTTCCTTGATGTATTTTGACTTTCCTCTGGCCTGGTTTTCTTCTTGATATGCCTCCTAATATTCTCAAGAAGGTCTCTGCCATTACATAGCATAAGCACCCAACTCGATTTTATGGGTTTTATTTCATAGGACGCCCAGTGAAATGATTGCAAACGTCTCAAAAGAAAGTGAACGCTTGTGCTTGTTGGACAGTTTTCAAACTGTTATGAATTTGAGAACTTTTTGAGATGGAAGAAATGTACTTTTCATTATGAAATAAACAGCTGATCTCAGGGCACAGGGTTGAAATGCCCATATCGAACACAATAGGCTAACAAATCAATAACCTAGTGCTACGAATAGGTTACCACTCTTGAAGCTGCGAGCCAGTGAGGTTCCAAAGACTCCCAAACATTACAGACTATTGCCAGCGCTCTTTATTGGTTACCGTCTAGAACCCCATAGTAAGGTTCTCTTGCTGAAGACATCATATATTAGAGTCAAAGACCGTGCAAGTCTGAACCTGGTACTGACTGGGAGGCACCGTTACTACTGGCTAGCTTTCATCGTACCGGAAGATGCTATGAGTGCTACTGGATTGGAAAAGTCGTTGTCAGTCTAACCTACTTGTGAACCCTATGAGCGATAATAGCAACTGGCTTGGCCAGACAAGCCCACGGGTGCAGTAGTACCATGTACATGGCGGGAGCAACCAACCACTCTCTGATTGGATTTGAGGCCAACTCCGCAAGATGAAAACCCATAGCTGGCACTGCTATCAGGACCGAGCTTGTGCCTGGGGATAGCATCCTCGTTCTCGCTTGAGCCACAGGGAATTGTGGTTTGGAAGCAGCTTCTGCCCCTCACCCTGCCCCCACGGGGAGCTGCACAGTGAAAGCCGCGCCTCCCTCACTTCTTATGGCTGCGGTGAGCGAGTCTCTCTCTCAACCCTTCTCAGGCCTGCTTTCATTTCCTTTGTTGATTTCCAAAGTACGCTCCCCGCCCCGTCCCCCCCCCCCACACACACACCATGGAGTCTAGTCTTAACTGAATCACCCCTTCGCCGAGTCTCACGGAAGCAGCTCCCACGCTGTCCCTTTCTCCAGGAAGTTCCCGGCACGTTTCTGTTAGCGCAGCTGTGTTTTTCCTCTCCCTCTATCTCCCTACAGTCTTTTAAGTCCGTTCCTTTTTTCCCCCCTTTCTTTCTGTACTCCCCTCTTCTGTTATCAGTCGCGGTCATTACCGTAGCTTGTATTATTTTAGAAGTTACCTTTTGAATTAGTACGATTGCACTGGCTTATCACTGGTCTGTTGTCATTATTTCCTGAGAAGAGGCCCTGGAAACACTAACTAACTTCATTTATTTTCATTATGTATGCCCTTTTGTAGCCATGCATTTTAATGTTCTGTGAGCTGCAATCTCCAGGTGGACTTCGCTGATTTCCATAGTCAGTATTGATTGCAGTCTCCAGCAAGAGCTCTGTACTTTACAGCGTTCCGGGCAGCTCGCTACCATCATTTTTCCCTCTGCTCTGTCAAATTTCTTTTCCTTTAGATGCACACATGAGGCGTTCCCCGACTTGTTTTCCTGAATGTGTCTTTTTGCCTAATTGTGCAGGAGCATTGCATGGGTAGAGTTCCCAGATTTTCAGAATCTTTCTGCATCACTTTGAAGACTTTATACAATGGCTAAGGAAGCCTGCTGCACCAGCCAGAGCCGGGATCTCATTCCGCAGAGACACTTACTCTCAGCTAGGAGCCAGCAGCTGTCTGGGACAGAGTTGGCTTTTGAAGAGGCATGGATTATGCCCATCAATGCTGCTGCACAGACTGCTGCCCTCTAGAGGCAGGTCTTAAAGCAGCGGAATCAGCATAAATCAGTGTCTCTCAGAGACACCCAATCAAAGGAAGGTTCGGGAATCTTGCAGGTTGGTTGTTCTGGGGAAAACAGCTAGTTGACTCAGAAGGACTCATTCCCTAGAAGTACAGCCATGACAGCGCAGTCTTGACAGCACGAGCCTCGCATCGAGGAAAGGGATGCGTTGGGAGCCAGTTCTCCTTGTTGGTTGTGTCCTGGCTATTAATTCTCCCTCACTTTCACCTTCCACGCCTGATGGATGGTCTTTCTTTGTTCCATCTTTAAAGGTGTGTGTTTCAGCGTAGTGACATTTTCCTATAAGAGGCACTTAAAAGAAATTAATTGGTACTCAGCTGCAAGCCGCCCAGAAAAAAAAATGACAGCGAGAAAATAGGAAAGGCCACAGTCGAGTGTCAGGGGATGCAGATCGAGAAAGAGGGTAGGCTCTTTCGTCCTGTCACAGAATATGGCCAAGACACTGTAACAGCAGTGCTAAATTCTGAGATCGCAATCGCAGGGTGCAACTTCCCCCTCCTGCCCGTGTCCTCACCCCCAACCACGTGTCCCTTCCTAACGGAGGGCTTTCCTAGAGTTGGTGCAACTTCTCCTATGTTCCCCTTCTCCTGAACTGGCCATTGTCTACATACTGGGAATATGCCCCTCACGGGCCGCTGGTCTCCTGGACTGAACAGTTGTGGTCTGGGCAAATGAAGGTGGAAAATGTGGGTGAATGGGGCACATGATTTGGTTCGGACCCTAAAGCCGCAGCGAGTGCAATGTTGTCAGGCGCCCGGCCATGTTCAGAGAACATCTGGAGCGGATCTTGTAAGGAGGAGTATGGGAAGTCCGAGCAGCATCAACAGAGCAAGACAGCAGAGAGATGCCGGCCAAGCGCAGGCTTCAGCTCTCAGCCCCCCTCCCCATTACCATTTCCTCTCATGGTGCCGGTGTCTTCTCTGTTCTGCGGTCAAGGGGTGAACATGCTAAGCAAGTGTTCTGCGCTTGCACCTCAGTGCATGAAGACGGGCTGTAAGATGTGAGGCTGTGTGTCTTTAAGGTGTGGGGGGTGACCAGCATATCCCTGTGTGTGTTGAACAATGGTTGCTTGTCTTCGTTCTTGGAGATGAAGCCTGGCCTATTTGTGGCAATGCATCGCAGTAGGGCTGCGTTCCTAACGCGATGAGTGCTGGTGCCTTGCGGTTATTTGAGAGTTAGAAGTGGAAGCGGCGATAGAATGGGTGCAGGTGAGTGCTTCCCTGCCAGGGCCAAGGAAGGGACACTGGAATGACAATATGAGATGCCCTTTTGCTGACTGCTTTGCAGATGGCTGCCGCTGTGCTGGGGGAGAGAACAGGACGAAAGTTCTCCGTCCACTGGACTGAGGAGTAGCAGCCCACTCATAAATAAAAATGTGCCCTGCTTTGCAGACACCCCTGAAGGAAGTCCCACCTGTGGGCTCCTGTCCGTCCTCGGGTGGGGAGCCGACATCTTGAGATTCCCAAGCCACCGGAAGCTGAAGCAGACCAAAGGAAACGTCTTCTTCAGGTGTCAAACTCATGGCTTTCAGAGAAGCTACTGCCAAATTCTTCATCTTTTTATGGCTTGACGAGGAGTAATATTTAAAATATTTCATCAAAGTGCATTTGAGTTATGATTCTGATTACTGCTAATTACAGACAAGAAAATGAAGCCTAATCAGAACTGGAGCCGGTGCAGCTGGGGTGGCCAACCCTCGCATGTGGGCCTGTAGATGACCAGGATCAGGAGACAATGTGGGGTCTTAATTAGGAATACTGTGTGCTCTTTCACAAGAGAATAAATCGGAAGTACCCGAGGGGAGGGATCGCGTGATGACACAGATCAGTTAGGAGAGACTACAGGGTCTCCAGGAGAGCGGAGCAGGGCCTGCGCTGAGACAGGAAGGAAGAGTCTGAGGAGACGTGGCCCATCCAACACGGAAGCACTCTGTGGACCAAGTAAACCAGCACATGGATCGCGCGAGCTGCCTGCCAGGGATGCTTGCGGAAGAAAAGCCGAATGCAAATAGACGAGATTCCATTAGCAAAGACAATGGGTTCAGGTTTAAACGCTTTGCAATGAGTGCCCATAAATTAGATCTGAAATTAGGTAAATGGAGGAACAGCATAGATCAAAAGAGCGTTTTGATTTACGCCGGTGTGGGCGACACGGGCGTCAAATAACTTGTCAATGCAAGCCATTTTCCTCTGAACACCAGCTATGACATAATTATCCACGTAACTGTGCCTGAAAAATCTCGCTCGAGTGCACTTTGCAAAGCACGAGGGTTTGATGATAGTGTATTACAGCGTCTAAAAAACTTCGATTCAAGCCAATTTGCAAGCTTTGATAAGTGCAAATCACAGAGTCCCCGTCAGAGAAAGCTGAACAAAAGCCGGGCAGGGATTTCTGTGAGGGCTGAGGTGCCCGTATACACAGATCACACAGTTGACATTTTGGGGTGTCTTGATAGAAAGGATTGCTCTCAGAACCACAGACGCTGACTTCCTGAGAGGTTATGAGGAAATGGAACTCCCTAAGTATCTGCTTAAAAGCAAACAACTACATCAAAAAAGTATAACAGTTTCCCAAGTTGTGTGCTTTCCACATCATTTTCGCGAATATTCAGAATATGCTTGAGGTGTCAAATTTACTGAGTGTAACCATTTGTTTCAGAGCTTCTAACATAGCTATGTGTTTGATGCCTCCAGGAAGATGTGCCGGACGAGGCTGACGTATAACAAGTGGCTTCTCTTCCTTTCCTTCTGTGTTCATTCTTTGTCGGCCACTGATTCTCCCCCGCAATACCAGGTATCTTACTGCACTGCACAATGAAAGAAGGGAGGCCAGAGGCCTTCTGACCCCACCCACATTCAATCATCAAGGGACCAAGGGCGGGGTTGTGCTGATCTCTCTTATCTTACCGGACTTTGCTGGAGTCATCCTTCCGGATATGATGATGCACTAAAATTTCTCTTAAGAAATATTTCCTTAGGGCTGGAAAGATGACTCAAACATCAAAAGCATTTCCAGAGGACTAGATTCAATTCCCAGCATCCACATAGTGGTTCCTAGTGATCTCTGACTCCAGTCCCAGGGGAGCCGGATGCCCTCTTCTGTCCTCTTTGGGTACTGCTGCCCTCTTCTGTCCTCTTTGGGTACTGCACAATGTGGCGCACAGATCTGCGTGCAGACAAAACACCCTCAGGCTTGCCTCGGTACACACACAATTAAAATAAAGAAACGAAAAATAAAAATTTTAAACACTTTACTTTGAAACTTGAAGATGATAAGTCCAAAGAAAATGTAAAGCAAAATAAAACATTTGCATTTCTTGCTTTTTATACAAGTAAGGGAAGAGTTTTATTATTTTTTTATGGTGCCTAAAGTAAATTTAGTTTAAGATAATAAAGAAACTAGAGGGAAAACAGTTTCTCTGGTGTGTTGTCATTTCTTTTTGGGAACTATTGACTTGTATGATCAGAGAGAGAAGAGTCCCACTTTTGAAAACCAGCTGACCTAAAGCAAGCTATTAAAATTCCCGTGGAGTGAATCATCCTCTAACTGCCACCAAATTTTCATACAATTCAGTCTGAAATAATTGAATGTTCTCAAATGGTTGCTGCACTTTTTAAATGGTGTTTCCTCGGGCATATGAAAGTCCTTGTGAGTTTACCATGCATACTTTTTCTGTGGCCACAAATGTCAGTCTATTTAAACCACAAAAACATATATCCCATTGTCCTTGCTTTTGAGGTTTATGTTGTTCCCTGTATGTCTGGTGCATGCAGTGCCCAGAGTGGCCAGAAGAGGGCATCAGATCCCCCCCAGGACTGGACTTTAGACAGATGTTGCCTGCTATATGGGTATTGGGGGTTGAACCCAAGTCTCCTGGAAGAGCAGCCAGTGTTCTTGACTGCTGAGCCATCTCTCCAGCTCCTGTATTTCATTGTAAAAAAAAAAAGTCTTTATCTGTTGTTTCTTTCTCTAAGCCTAATGTAAAACATGTTCTCTACTGCATTTTGCCTCTGCTCTGTACAGTTTCTTTCTCATCCTCACTCCTGAGTTCCTTCTTTTCTATCCCCTCTCTATGGAGCTACTTAAAGTTGAAACATGTTCTCTACTGCATTTTGCCTCTGCTCTGTACAGTTTCTTTCTCATCTTCACTCCTGAGTTCCTTCTTTTCCATCCCCTCTCTACGGAGCTACTTAAAGTTGATACGCTTGACCCTTAAAGGAAAAAAAAAAAGAACATAAGCTATAATTTCCCCCATAGAGAGGCACAGTTTTTCTCTATTGCAGTTAACACCGGTCTGCTGGCAAGCCTCTGTATTTGTTGTTGGTGTTAGCCTCTCCCCAGACTACACACCAAGTCAAAGAAGGCTCACCAGAATGGCTCTCCTGAAGCTGAATGAACAAAAGCAAATGGAGCTCAGGAGAAAAAACTGAAAGACACATCCATGCATCCAATGCAGAAAGTACCTGTTGAATCTGGTTTTCTTGTTTGTGTGTATATGATTTTAGGGATGACCATATTTGCTGCAAGGCCCCCTTCTGAGCAGTCATGAATTGTCTGTAGCTCTTTATCTAGGGAAGGGCTGGGACTCCTGTAAGATGTTTACCCTTCTGTGTGAGTGCACCAACTGTCTTTGTTTAGGCAGCCATTTCTCTCTCTCTCTCTCTCTCTCTCTCTCTCTCTCTCTGTGTGTGTGTGTGTGTGTGTGTGTGTGAGAGAGAGAGAGAGAGGGGGGGGAGGGATAGAGAATAATAATAATAACAAGGTTATCAATTTGAGAGGGGGTGACAGAAAGACATGGAAGATTTGGAGGAAGGAGGCATAGGAGGAATTGGAGGGAGGAAAGGGAAGGAGGAAGTGATACAATTATATTTTAATTACAATATAGTTTTAAAACATAGAAAATACAACAGAGGATGCAAGAAAGAAATGAGACAACAGTTGTACTATTTTATGTCAAGTTGAGACAAGGTGGAGTTGTTTTGAAAGAGGGGATATTATTTGAGAAAATGGCCCCCACTAGATTGGCCCATGGGCATCCTTGTGGTACATTGTCATGCTTAAAGTTGATATAAGAAAGGCCCAGCTCATAGGGAGTGGTATCACCCCCTTGACTGATGGTTCTAGGTACCATGAGAAAACAGGCTGAGTGGGCCCCAAGGAGCAAGCCAGTAAATGGCACCACTTCATGACCTCTGCTTTAGCTCCTTTGTTCCCGTTCCTGCCGTGAATTCCTGCCCTTCCTCCTTTATAAAGACTTGTGATCAGGACATGGAAGCTGAAATGAATACTTTGTTACCCAAGTTGCTTTTGGTTACTGTGTTTCATCGTAGCAATAGAACATTACCTAAGACAGAAATCAAAGACACCCCATAAGCTCACAGTTTCTCAATATCAGAAAAGCAAGATGGCTGCAATGAGATGTGGTTTCCATGGAGAAGACACAAACTAGCAGATAAATGAAATAGGAAACATCACCTCTATACCAAAGAGATGCCGGAGAGTGCAACAACACCTCTTTGAGCTGGTAAATACTTCCAGTGAAATGGGAGGCTACAAAATTAAAGCACAAAATTAGTAGCCTTCTTATATACAAATGACAAACACAGGGGAAAAGAAACCAGGCAAACAATCCCATTCCGATAGCCACACATGTCAAGTGCAACCCTGGGAAATAAGCATCATCAAGGGTGCGAAGGATCTTCACAGTGAAAAGTTCCTGCCTCTGAAGAATAAAGTTGGGCAAGATGTCACAAGGGGGGACAGACTTACTATGCTCTTGAATGAGGAGAATGGATCTCATGAAAAATGTCCACTCTTGGTATCCGTACAGTTAGTGTAAGCCCAATTGAAATTCAGGAACAATTATTCACAGAAGTAGAAAGGACAGTATTAAAAGGATACACAAAATACTAAAAAAAACACCAAGGCAGCCTTGAACAAAAGAGATAATGTGGTCACTATATAGAGTTTTCAAGTTACACTACAGAGTCATTTCAGTAAAAACCAAACTGGTACTGGCATAAAAACAGATACACTGGCCTGTGAAATACAGCGAGGACCAAATATATCCCCATGTTCCCACGACCACCTTGTTAGGGGAGGCTGCTTGTTTCTTTCCTGGTCTCGCAGACTCCTAAAATAATCACACAGAAACTATATTATTTGCGATACTGTTTGGCCAATAGCCTAAGTGTCTTTCTAGCTAGCTCTTATATCCTAAACTAATCCATCTCCACTTAATCCTAAACAACTCTTTCTGAACTAATCTGCACATCACCATGAGGTTGTGTCCTACCAGCAAATTTCAGTGGGCTCCAGTGAAGGTGTCTGTCTTCTACGGTGTTACATAGTTTCTGGATGACCCCGCCTACTCTCCCTATATATCTCTTTCAGCCTGGCTTTACTCTGTCAAGCCATTGGCTGAAAGCTGCTTCTTTATTAGCCAATGACAATAAAACATAGTCACAGCATCATCACCTCCCACATCACCTCCTGATTTTTAACAAAGAGACCAAAGCATGCATTAAAGAAAAGACAGCATTTTCAACAAATGCTGCAGGGGTGGGGAGAACTCGATGGCTGTGTGTGAAAGGATACATCTTGTTCCTTAAATCTCACACTGCATAAAGCTCAGTGCCAGATGGACCAAGGACTTCAGCAGAAGCCCAGGGCTTTGACATTGCTGGAGGAAAATGTGCAGTGTGCGCTTCAACCCGTGTGCGCATGAAAGGACTGCTTTCTGAAAAGCAATCTAGGAGCACAGGAGGCAAGAACAAAAATTGACAGATGAGATTTCATGAAATTAAAAATTTTCTGTACACCAGAGGAACCATCAGCTGAGGAGAGGGGCTACTCATAGAAGAGGAGAAGAATCTTTGCCTGCTGCACATCTGACAGAGGATTAGTGTCTAGTCTAGAAAGAACCAAAGGAAAACAAAAACAAAAACCAAAAAACCAAAAAAAGTGTGTGTCGGTTCTAGTTATCAGACTAAAGCAAATTGAAACTACTTAAAGTTCTAGCTCCCCAGAGTCAGGATGGCCATCATCAAGATTATAAAGACCGCAGGTGCTGGTGAGGATGTGGAGAAAGGACCGGAGAACTGCTACATAAGCTTAGTCCACCAGGCTCACAGGCTAACTCAGAACCCACAGTCATGCAGGTCACCATGGCTAAACTCTGTGGGTCACTGAACAAATATACATGAATCTGAGAAAGGGACTTGTAGGCTGGAGTCGGGAGTGGATGGGGTGGAACGGTGATAAACATAGTAGGGGTTGAGAGTATTCTATGTCTGTTAGAAATTGTCAAGGGACAAATTTAGTTAATAAAAGTGCATAATAAATAAAGAATAATAAAAAAGGAATAAATATCAACTCCCACACAAAGGCAGAAACAACAGAAAAAAAAAACCAAACAAAACGAAAATCTGATCTCTTGTCACTATCCCCAAAAGCCAGAAAATCATGGGATGATATATTTCATCTTCTGAAACTAAGGAACTGTCAACCATTTTTGCTATTCCCACCAAAATTATCCATTAAAAATGGTGGGAAAAGGAAGACGTTTAATGAAACACACAAATAAGGCAATTAATGACAAATGCCAAATTAAAGCCCAGCATCCTCCTCAGGGGGAAATGACCTTATTCTGAACCAAATTTGAGTGCCCAATGGCCCAGGAACACAGACGGGGTTTCATTCAATTATATTCCAATGTGGTAGAAACTTTATGAAGTTTTAATAGAAACAGAATAAGGGTCATAAATCAGCATATTTTAACAAATACATTGATACAAACATCTGGTCACAGAAAATCTGTGGCTCTAGCTGTCAGAGGCGTCTGTGTTCGTAACAGTTTGGTTGGTGGGAGCTAAGTGTCTGTGCATTCCAGAGGATTCAGCTAAATTGTCTCAAGTTGTTAGCTGTCATACAGGAGAAGAATAAATAACTGTTAAGGGGTTAATGGCCCAAGATAGTTTGATTCTGTACTTGTAACATTCCAAACTTTCCGGTCATTTTAGCTCTAATCAATTCATCAGTTTTACTGAGGGTGCATTCCTCGGTGTGTGGATGAAAAGTTCTGTAGATGTCTATTAGGTCTATCTGATTTTATGATGTTATTCAATTCTAGCATTTCTGTGTTTAGTTTTTGTCTGGATGACCTGGTCTTGAACTCTTGAAGCTCTTGATTCTACCTCCCAAATTTTGGGATTACAGGAATAGCCACCACACCATCTCAGTGCTAGGTTTTCTGAAATTCATGTCACTCAGTTAACTTTTTTTTTTGGATAAATCTACTGAATTTCAAAACAACTATTTAATTTGATAAATAAGCTTTTATTTTTTTCCCTTGAAGGGGTGCAAAGGAACCTAGTACACCAGTTACACAGCATCAGTCTGTTCTGCAGACGTCATGTGTTCCTTTGCCTATTTATTGAGGAACACATTCAGAAAAATACAATATACTGTGTGGCTTCCTGGGTGCAGACTTCACTTGACTCCTGGCAGGCCTGTGCTTCTGTTGTATCTGTCTCTACCTCACCAAGTTATCACAGGTTCCATAACAATAGGGAGCAGCCAGCCACGCCCAGCATCCATGAAGGCTCTGCCCTGCTTTGGGTTGACAGTTCTCCCATTTTGTAGGGATAAGTCCCGCCCCTTAGGGGGCGTGTTCGCCTCGGGCTAATGTTTGCCTATAAATTTGGCGAGCATGCTCCCAGCTGCCTCTTCTGCTTTCCTGTTCTCCATGGGAACGGTGGTTCTGTAAGTCTATTTCGCCATTAAAGCTGTATATATATTTTTACAATCTGTCTGCATTCGTTTACGCCGTTACACCATTTCCTTGAAGAGTTCCTTCTACTTATTTGGCCAGCAACTAGGCCACAGCTTGTTAGGATTCCCTCATAGTGAATCTACTCATTGATTTCCTTCTTAGGAGTGTTTAATTTGGCATATGTAGTGTGACTTAAGAAAATAAACTATCTTCCTATTTTCCTTAGCGTTAGGTAAGACAAAAGATGGGGGAAAATAATCTAATATTTGTCAGTTTACAGTGATCATCTGTGGTGATGGCAAGTGTATGACTTTTCCGGCACAGAGCACATATACAAGACTGCAATTCCCTTGGGATGATTTAGTGATTACTGTTCGCACACTGATAGTTCACCTGTGATGTGTGTGATGACAGACCTTTGAATTATATGCTCGTTAGTTTTAACTATATTGACTTGATACATCCTAGAATTACCTGGGGTTTAAAATGTCTTAATGAGGAATTATCTAATCAGGTTGGGCTGTGGAAATGTCTGTAGGAGATTATCTTGACTGTTAATTGACAGAGGAGAATTCAGCTCTTTGTCGGCAGCATTATTCTCGAGGCAGGAGGTCATGAATTATAGAAGATGGAAGAACACAAGCCAGTGAACGCCTGGAGGCATGGACCACTCGCTTTTCTCTGCTCTGGAGTGTGGCTGTGACTTAGCTGCCTTGAGGTCCTGCCTTGACTTACCCTTAGTGATGGACAGTAACCTGAAACTGTAGGCCAAAGAAACCAGTTTGTCCCTTAGTTGATTTTTGTTAAGATAATTTATCACAACAACAGAGATGAAACCATAGCAAATTAGTTACCCTTTTATTGTTATGACCCAAGTACCTGACATAAAAGCAACTTAAGAGCTAAAGGGCTCGTATGCATGGTGACTGGAACATGCCACATTGCATCCAAAGTCAAGAAACTGATCAAGTATAAAAAGTGGCAAACTTCGCCTTTGGTTACCAACTTCCTCCACCAAGGCTCTACACACTGAAGGTTCCATGACTTTACCAAACACTGCCACCATCTGGGGATTAATGGCCCAAGACACGAGTCCATAGGGCAAATTTCACATTCAAATTACATCAGTCTCCATCTTAATGAAAGCACAAAACCCTAATTAAATTAGCACAGGGTGTATGTGCTGCTGGTTTCAGGAGCTGTGTCTCTGCCTCTGTCCAGTACAGCCTGGTTGGAGATGATGCTTCAAGGGATGTGTGCTGTTCTAAGAGAATGAGCTCCTGTGCTCATGGACCAGGATTGAGCATCTTGAGAGAGGATCATTACAAAGCAAAGCAGCTCCATTTTGCTTTTTGCAGGGATCTCATGCGACTTCTCTGCTTGCACTTCTTCTGCTGGACATCCAGGCCACCATAGCTGTCTGTGCCGTCTGCTCTGGGTCCCCTGACTAGAAGCCGGTTCTAGCACCATGCTCTTGAGCTTCCAGAGCTATGAGCTAAAGAAGAATTCTTTGGGTTTAGTGTGCCTAACTTCAGTTATGTTCAGGAGCCCTGCCCTGTCATGGAGGGTGGAGTCTCCTATGCATCTTCGACTTTCCTGAGTGGTGCTTCAGAAATTGGAAGATGGTTTATTTCTGAGACTCACTGTGAGGAGCTGAAGATCCTAGGAGGCAGCGGGGGGTGGGGGGAGTACATGCTCTGGCATTCACACTTCAGCAACCACACCATGGAGCCAGCCAGAGGGAAGAGAGGATGGGGAGACTTTTCCTTTGATGATATGGAAACTGTAGTCTTCTAACGACAGACACTTTCTCTTTAAGACCATTGTCAACCAAATGCAAAGAGAGGAAAAAAGTAAAGAATTGGCAAACAATATTGTGACGATCGTGTGCAGGGTCAGTAAAAAGAAAGACCAGGACCAAAACAATCTTAGGAGTAATAACAAATTAGAGAGAGAAATAAGGAAAGCCTAACAGGATGGCAGGATGGTGAGATCCCTGAGCAGACAAAGTGGGAAACTCGGGGTCAGTCTGTTAACAACACAGCATGGCCCCGCTTTAAAAAAAAAAAATCAAACCCAATCCAGCAAGCCATTTGGCTTCAATCACGGTGAAAAGCAAAGCGGCCATCAGAGGTGGGGTTCTCACTGACGCAGACACAGTAGGACTCAGAATCTAGTCCTCAGGGAGAAGAGAGTCCTGGCGACAGGAACACAAGGAGAGGGGAGAACAGGACAGTGCTCAGACTTTGTGAGGCTAGCCTCAGAGTCCTGGCGGTGAGCTCTGATGGCCATGAGTATAGGTAAGGGGAAGCCTGGGATTCGAAGCCCCCAGTCCCTCAGTTGCTCTCATGTATTTGGTACCACTGAGCAGAACATTCTAACTCAGAACGGTAGGCTAAACATAGAAAAGCAAGGCTGACCTGCCCAGTTCTTAACTATTGAGCACCGGCGTTGGGACAGACAACCCACAAACTAACTGTCATCTGAATTCGGAAGCATTTGTCTGAGCGTTTAAGAAGGTAATTTTATCTTCTCTAAGCATGCAAACAAAAATAAACATAGATATTAATCGTGAGGTTTATATAAAAATTTTCAATTCAGTGTATCAAAATAAAATGTTCAAGAGGGAAAAAAAGTCATATGGATGGGAAGTCTCCATAAAGGTTTGGTTCTCAGGCTAGAGAGATGGCTCAGCGATTAAAAACCAGGCTTATAACCGAAAACACAAGATCTGCTTCTCTGCAAGTGAGCTGCCAGACTGCACCAGGGATTTAGAAGAGGGTTCTGGCTCCAACTTATCATGACTTCCTGTCCACTGACTGACTACAAAGCCTGAATGGTTCTCGTTTGGAGGCTGGTCACTGAACAAAGCCTACTTCAGAGGAAGGTCTTATAAAATGTTTTTCCAATGAGTAAACAAGTCTTCAAGAAGGTAGAGCTGACAAGCAGATATGTACAGCCCCGGTCACTCTTGTTGTGATGCCTGTTGAAAAGCTGTGGTCATAGGCAGTTCTGAGAAGATCAAAGCAGAGAAGCCTTTGGAAGGACATCAGAGCCTCAGGAACTGGGTTTGGCCATGGTGTGCGCTGTGATAGGAAGGCAGATAAGCATGCTTAAGTTGTAGAACTTGAAGCTGGGAATCATGGGAGATCAGTGAGGACGGTGGTGAGTGCAGGCCCTGAGCCACACACCTGGAAGCTCTGCCGAGGTGCGCGGTTCCACCTCAAAAGAGAGGGTCTTGTAAGAGCCAGGAGTCTGGGAAGGCCAGAGGGAAGAGTGTCCTCTCAACATTACAGGAACTTGTGAGCTCATGACCCGTATGCTTGCTTACACACGACCTACACGAAGTCAAGCCAGTCAATATTCCCACATGAGGTGGGGATGGTTAAAAGCCCCTATACCTACCCTGGAAGTGGTTGATACTTGTCGACTTCTGGATGAGGAGGATGGTGTTTTCCTTCAGGATGTAGTCCCTAGTAAGTCAACCACACTCCAGTGGATTGCTCCACACATGGCTTTATGGGAAACACAAATATAGGTATTGTGCTTAGGCCAGGAAGGATGAGTTGGTGCCTATGCTAACAGTAAAAAAAGCCTCTGATCTTGGAACGTCAAATCACCATTGTTCAAGGTTAAAATAAATGTAGACAATAGTCTCCTAGCTGCTGCACCCATAGAAACATGGCGAGGCTTCTGATTAAGCAATCTTTGGTTCATCCTGAAGGCAGGCGGTAGTATCCGTTGACATCTGGAGTCTCTGTGTCTCTGAAAAATGAGAGGAAACGGGACCAGAATGATGGCTCCTGCTAGGTGATCAGAAACACATTTTGACATTGTGTTTTCATAGATCTAATTTTGCAGGTGCTGATATCTGCTCTGCTTACAGATGGCTACCCCAAAGAAGAAATGGTGTACCGCTGGAGGAAGAACTCGGTGGAGGCAGCAGACCAGAAGTCATGGCGGCTCTATCAGTTCGACTTTATGGGCCTCAGAAACACCACGGAAATCGTGACAACGTCTGCAGGTAGGAGCACTGACCGAGAGGTTAGTGACCTTCATCTCCCGTTTGCCAAGCTCCTGCCAGGCCCTGGTGAATTTCCATTGCATGCTTAAATGATGAATCTTACGTAGCCAGGAGCACTCAGGACCATATTTAAGAAAATACAGCTGATTCAATAATGAAAATACGTTAAAGGTTTAAGATGGGGTAAGATCAGAGCAATTGGAACTGACTTCTATTTTTGAGTAAATTCTGTGGAGGCGTGATATCTACGAACCTAACCAGGCTGCTCAGAACTGCCTGGTTTATGTAATCCTAGCTGGGGACTGGGTGACTTGTGAATCTGTTTTATTTCTATTTATTTATTTTTTAAAAATCTATCTTTTTCATTTTACATACCAATCCCAGTTCCTACTCTCTTCCCCTCCTCCTGGTCCCGCCACCTTTCCCCCCTCCCCACCCCAATGCTCTCTTCAGAGAGGGTAAGGCTTCCCATGGGGATTCAGCAAAGTCTAGCACTTTGCTTTGAGGAAGGACCAAGGCCCTCCTCATTATATCTAGGCTGAATAAGGTATCCATCCTAAGAGAGTGGGTTCTAAAAAGCCAGTATAAGTAGTAGGGATCACTGCCAGTGGTCCCACAGTCTGCCCCAGCCGTCCAACTGTCACCTACATTCAGAGGGTCTAGTTTGGTTCTTTCCCTGTCAGTCCAGAATTTGTGAGCTCCCATTATTAGCTCAGGTAACCTGTTTCAGTGGGTGTCCCCATCATGGTCTGGACCTCTTTTATTGTATTCTCACTCCTCATACTCTTCAACTGGATTTTGGGAGCTCAGTGCTCTGCTGTGAATCTCCGCCTCTGCTTTCATCAGTTGCTGGACGAAGGTTCTATGGTGACATTTAAGATAGTCAGCAATCTGACTACAGGGCAAGGCCAGTTCAGGTACCCTCTGCTCTATTGCTTGGGGTCTTAGCTGGGGTCATCCTTGTGGATTCCTGGGAATTTCTCTAGTGCCAGGTTTCTTGCTAGCGCCATAATGGCTCCCTCAATCAAGATATCTCTTTCCTTGCTCTCATCTCTGTCTTTCCCCAATCTCAACTATCCAGTTCCCTCAAGTTCTCCTCCCCCTCCCAGTCTCCCCTCCTCCTCCCCTTCTGCCCTCCCTTCTTTCCTCACACCCATGCTCCCAATTTTCTCAGAAGATATCTTCTATTTCCCCTTCCCAGGGGCATCCCAACAATGCAGATTCTGTAACATCCCCTCTCCTAAGACTTAGGTGCCATTGAGAATTCTCAAATAAAAGGAGCTGGTGAAAATGTCCTTTAATAATAGGTTCTACTCTTTATTATTATAAAATTTAAGACAGTTCTGAATTTATTATAACATTGAGAACAATAATTATCAATTTTATATCATTGTGATTATTTACTCCTAATGTATAGCACCAATTATATGACAAGTGAAATGCATAGATTAACTTAAATTTTTATGTCTGTGACCTTCTTCCTGGTACTAGGTATTTAGTTGTCATAATCAACTATCTTTCAATTGTCTTTCTTCTGGCAAATGTAAAGATAAGATCTTGCTATTTGCTAATGTGAATAGGATTTGCTCTGAAAATCCCATAATAAATTATTTTATTGATGACTAGAGTAATATATCAAATTTTTAATTGTAATATATCATCTTAAAAGTAATTAAACAATTAAGTATATCTAATGACAAAAATTGCATAGTAGACATATGCATATTCAAAAGGGTCCTGAAGAGCTACCTGATAAACTATGAAAGGGTTTTCTCTTTTTCTTTATGGAGTTGAGTACTGCCCCTCCAAGGTCTGTAAAGAGTTGTGTTGGGATTTTGTTGGGGATTGAGTTGAATCTGTAGATTGCTTTGGTGGGATAGACATTTTTACTATGTTAATTCCATCAATCCATGATCACGGGAGATCTTTCCATCTTCTGATATCTCCTCCAACTTCTTTTCTCAAAGACTTGATGTTTCTGTCATACAGGTCTTTTACTTGCTTGGTTAGTCTACCCCAAGATATTTTATATTATGTATGACTTTTGTGAAGGGTGTTGTTTCCCTGACTTTCTCAACCCATTTATCATTTGTGTATAGGAGGACTACTGAGGGTTTTTTTTTTAAGTTAATCTTGTATCCATCCACTTCACTAAATGTGTTTATCAGCTATAGAAGTTCCCTGGTAAATTTTTGGGATCACTTACATATCATCTACAAATAATAATACTTTGGTTTTGCCTTCCCAATTTTTATCTCCTTGTTCTCCTTCTGTTGCCCTATTGCTCCAGCTAGAACTTCAATTACTATATTGTATAGATAGGAAGAAAGTAGACAACCTTGTCTTGTTCCTGATTTTAATGGAATTGCTTTCACTTTTTCTCCATTTAATTTAATGTTGGCTATTGACTTGTGGTAAATTTCCTCTATTATGTTTAGATATGTCCCTTGTTTCCCTAATATCTACTAATCTCTTTGATCAAGAAGGGATGTTGGATTTTGCCAAAGTCTTTTGCCAGCACCTTAGATGATCATGTTTTTTTTTCTTCTTTCAGTTTGTTTATATGGTGGATTATATTGACTGGTTTTTGTATGTTGAACCATCCTTGGACCTCAGCAATAAATCTATTGGATCATGGTGGATGATCTTGATGTGTTTGGTTTGGGGGTGTTTTATTGGGTGTTTTTTCATCCATGTTCATGAAGGAAATTGGTCTATAATTCTCTTTCTTTTCTAATCTTTGTGTGGTTTGGGTGTCAGGGTGACAGTGGCCTCATAAAAGTAAGTAGGCAGTTCAATAAAGTAAATTAGGTAGAAGTTGGGAGATATTTAATGACTGGTTCTGTAATCAGGAACAATGTATGAGAAAAGAATATAAAATAAGTAAAATAATATAAAGATAAAAGGGGAATAGCCCTTGCAGGGCAGGTGTCACTGTGGTTTGGGAGGTAGATTGGTTTACTGTTAAGTGATAGAAGATGGGAGGATGAAGAGTCATGACTTTGTTCAGTGGACTGGAGAGGCAGCAGTCCATGTTTGAGAAATGGCTTCCCAGTTCTGACATCCTTTAGATTTCACAAAAATGCATATTTTACTAACCAAAACCCAAGAGAAAAACCTCATAAGGAGAGAAAGAGACCAAGAGATGAATAAGAAAGTGAAGCTACCTAACAATGGCTTTAGGATGAAAATAACGTATTTCTAAGACAAAAGAAGATGGGTTGGGTGTGATATCACATTGTGTAGTAATAAGAGTGGCGGGGCTGCGTCCCCAGCACCCCGGCCGCCTGCTAGCTTATGCCCGAAATAACAACACACAAACAGTATTTATTTAAACACTGCTTGGCCCATTTCTATCTAGCCTCTTCTAGGCTAACTCTCGCACCTGGACTAGCCCATTTCTTATAATCTGTGTAGCCCACGAGGTGGCTTACCAGGGAGATTCTAGCCTATGTCCATCCTGGGTCAGAGCTTCATCTCGTGCATCTGCCCAGGAGAGGGGAGCATGGCCTCTCTGCTCCAGAGAGCAGAGCTGTTGAGTCTGAGCTCACTTCCTCTTCCTCCCAGCATTCTGTTCTGTTTACTCCTCCCACCTATGTTTTAGCCTATCAGGG
The DNA here is from genome assembly GCF_037038515.1 of Microtus pennsylvanicus. Taxonomy (NCBI): domain Eukaryota; kingdom Metazoa; phylum Chordata; class Mammalia; order Rodentia; family Cricetidae; genus Microtus; species Microtus pennsylvanicus. Next base: position 12,975,428 of record NC_134596.1, read on the forward strand.
CCAAGCAGTTTCTTTATTGCTTAACCAATGAAATCAACAGATTGATATATGATACTCCCACATCAACATTGTCTTTAATCCCAGTACTCAATAGGCCAGTGAATCACCAAGTGTTCAAGACCACCCTGGTCTGTATAGCAAGTCCTTGTCCCAAAAAGGGAAAGTATGGATAATTTCACAAGAGGACACTGATTTTTGCATTTTTGAAAAAGAAATACAACCATTTAGAAATGGAAGAAAGAACATTCTGTAATTTTTTAATTGAGAATGCAAAAAAAGATCAACTAAAATAAGAAGTGAGAAAATATGGGAATACACATAAAAGCTAACCATTAGGAGACATCAAATTATATAATAATTTAGACTTAAGCAGGCAATAAGTGGGAGAGATGACATGTGAAGTTTTCATGTAAGAGTCTTTGGTTTCAAAAACAAGTAAAGGTAATTAGAGCCCCAGGAACAGAGCTCATAGACAGTGAGTTAAAAGAGAGAAAACGTATCTTAAATTGAATTTTCAAGTTCAGTAAACTGTCCAGTGCAAAGGGTCAATGCCAAGGAAGTTCCCAGACTGTCGAACAGCGGACGAGAAGTGTGTCTTTCAGCATCTAGAGGAAAACACTGAAGCAAAACTAATACAGATGTCTGACTTTGTACCAGGATAAATAACAACCTATTAATACTGAAATTCTAGGCACGAAAGGAGTCAAAGAGTTTTAGAGATAACGAAATTACCAATGGAAATAAAGAGAAGATAATCTTTTCAGACTTTAAGGAGAAAGAGTATGGTGCCGAGAGCTTCGTAATGAGCTACCATCCTTTCAAAGACATTTCGAAGCTAACCCTTGCCCTGGCTGTATCAAAATTGTCCTAGATGACCGTGAACCTTAGCCAACTTTTCTAAATAATATAGTCAGGACATGTGGTATTTTTTGGCTATGGTGTGTGATCATTTGGTGTGGTTCAGGCTTCAGGAAACTATGCGGGACAGGTTCAGGAACACATCCTGAGATATATTCGGAAATACATCCTGCAGAGAGCTAGGGATAAGAGCCATCTTCTAAAGACTCAGAACCATCTCTCTCACGTGGCTAGATTGTAGTCGCTAGGCTTTCAAACACACCATTGCATCAGATGGTGAGATCAAACAGAAGCCTGGGGCTCAAAAATTAATTGCCGTAGCATCTTTTTCTGGCATGGGTTTCACTGGCAGCCTCCTGCGAGGACCTGGGGAGAGTCTAGTTGTCGGTCAGATGCTAAAGCATCGCCGTGTGATGACCACAGCTGATACTTCTGATGTTGATTCATGCTTGAAGTACAGAAGCAACTCTCGGTAATTGTCCAGAGTCCAAAAGCATCGCTGTGTGTATGAAGTTTCCATTGTCACCAGTGTTTAATACTGAGAACAAAGCTTTAAGCGGTTTCCCCAGCCACCCCCTCTAAGCACAGAGGGCAGGTGCTGTGCCATGGGGCCAGATGGTCCTGTGTCCGCTGTGCCCCTAGCCTGGTATTTGGCCCTGGGCAGTTCCTGTGACCATCACAAGTGAGCTCCCTGATGCAATAGGAAATCTAAGTAATCAAACTGATAAAATGATGAATATCCTAGTATACATGATTAGGGAGCATTAAGTTACATAACGTTGAAGTTAGCTGAGGCGTGCTGCCTCCAGTATGCCTGGGCAAGGAATAGAACGCTGAGCACGCTCATTAGCTGAGAAGTGCTGACTCCAGTGTGAATAGAGAGAGCTGGTACACTCACCAGGCTCTTTAGCTGAGAAGCCCAAACTCTGGTGTGAATAGAGAGAGCTGGTACACTCACCAGGCTCATTAGAAACCATCGGAGGGAAACATTGGCACCAGGACTGGAGTTTCGGCTTGCTGAGAAAGTTTCTGCTAATGTTTGATCACCAAAATTGTCTGATGTGGGAGTGTCATATATCAATCTGTTGATTTCATTGGTTAAGCAATAAAGAAACTGCTTGGCCCTGATAGGTTAAAACATAGGTGGGAGGAGTAAACAGAACAGAATGCTGGGAGGAAGAGGAAGTGAGCTCAGAGAGACGCCATGCTCCCCTCTCCTGGACGGATGCAAGAGCTCTGCTCTCTGAGGCACGCGATGAAGCTCCGACCCAGGATGGACATAGGCTAGAATCTTCCCAGTAAGCGCACCTAGCGGTGCTACACAGATGATTAGAAATGGGCTAAATTAATATGTGAGAATTAGCCTAGAAGAGGCTAGATAGAAATGGGCCAAGCAGTGTTTAAATGAATACAGTTTGTGTGTTGTTATTTTGGGGCATAAGCTAACAGGCGGCCTGGGTGCTGGGGACACAGCCCCGCAGCTCCCAATTACAACAATTGTCCTTTTGTTAGGTCCTATTCCCATAACCAAAAGAGACAATCCTCTCACACAACAGGCCGTGAGGCCTATCCCCATATCACAGAGCATACAGAGAAGGGGCAGCTCAAGGGGGCAGTGCAGGGTGATAAGCATAAAGTCCCTGTCTGCTAAAAGGTCCCTGGTTCTCTCAAGAAAACCATAATTCTGACCCTTGGGCAAGAAAGCAACAGTGATGGACTTAAGAACTAATTCTGCTGATATCTTTGCAGTGTGGATCTCCCGTCTGCCCAGCAGACAGACGACAGCTCCTGTGTCATTTATATTGTTGAAAATGTAACCTGGGGCTGGGACCAGAAAGAGATTTCAGGTTGACAGCCTACATGGAGCACGGAAGCCTGTGCTGTCAATGCCAGTAAAATCTATCTGTGGCTGGCTCTTCTTTGAGCTTCGACCAGAGAAGGACATCCGCTATCATGAAAGGGCTTTTGTTTTGCTTTGTCTTGTTTGTTTTGCAGAAGCGTACGAAGTGAATGAAGTCTTACTGGGTGGGGGTGGGGCAGGGATTTCGACCTCAAAATTCGGCCTCAGGCAGTTCTTGTGACCACAGCAAATGAAAAGGAAATGGCTGTTGAAGTTCAGTGAACTAACAGATGTCAAGTGCACAGTCGCTATCCGTAGATAGAAATAATGTCTGTCGCTATTGCCTGAATGCACTTCCTGTGAGGGAGGATCGAGATATTGATGTTTTAGCTGTCTTTAGGAAATAGTCCATTAATTCAGCTGCTAGCATTTAGTTCAGTGAAACACATCTGAACAGGGATCTATGGTGAGACTGTGTTTAAATACCTCTCATAGAATGAAGTGAAACCTTGCCCTCTTCACGTTTGCCTAAATGGAGTCTGGGAAATAAACCAGTCTAGGTTCGCAGTTATCCTTTCAAAAGTTGTGACAACATCTTTGGCTACAAGATTGAGTGGAGAGAAAACAAACAAAAAAAAAAAAACCTTCACTATCTACCAAGTAATCCTTCCTCTGCAATCCACAGAGGAAAGTGGGAAAAACCTCTGCTTGGTCTCATGAACCTCTCCACTGAAAGATGAAAATAGGTGGTTGAATTCCTAAAATAACTTATACATTCCTTTAAGATCCTGTCTAAACAAATATTCTTACCATCAAACCTAAAGGAATAATACAGAGATGTGATTATTTGCTTGCAACATTTTGTGCTTTCGGTTTGGTCCTTGCCGGGCCCCGTTGAGCAGCGCGGCATGTCAAAGTCTTTATTCGTGGAGGGCTGTAGGCTTGGCGGGTTGCAGACATGACCTCCGGCAGTACACTCCCTGTGAGCCTTGATGAGTTCAGGCTCTCTCGCTGTGACGCCAGTAGTTTTTACTAGGATATCACTGCCAGAAAGAGTTCATTTTACATAATGGACCTGACCCAGAGTTTTCAGAAAACCTAGCAAAATAATGAACCCAGCAAAGGCATTTGGATGTGAGACAACAAGGGGTGGGGGGTTCCCACCTCAGATGCCTGGGCAGCAGTGCAAGGTGGGGGGGCACACGACTGTGCTTACAGGTTTTCTTAACACTCTGACAAGCCCAAACTAGTCATTTCCTTCTTTAAAGCTTTTTCGATGGTGTAAGATTTGTGTGGTTTTGGTTTTTCCAAAGCTTGCTATCAGACCATGTCGGTCATATCTACTGATCCTTGGCACTCAGGCATGAAGTTCTTAAAGTAGAAGCTTCATGCGGAGCTGCGCAGTGCTGTGACTAGCCCTTTCGTCAGGACTGATTATGCTGAACTTAGAACCACATTTCTTTTATGAAAAGTAGCTTGCAGGCCCACAGTTTTAATGAGACTTGCAGGCGTAGCTGGGAATGCTGCAAGTCTTCCTAAATGTGTCTTCAGTAGAGGGATCCAGGACATTGGAAAGGTTTTTTTTTTCTTTCCTTGTCATACATTTACAGATAAAAAGAATTAGCAGAACGATACACTTTGGTCTGAGGACGGTATGAAGTTAGTACCACTGGAATGGAAACTGATCTGTCTTGGCGATTGTCCCCACCCCATCAACTTTGCTGTGGCAATGTGTGAGTCTCTAGGAGGCAGAGTAGTGGATATGGATCCCATTCTTTTTCTGCTACAGGCCTCTTACAGTTTTGATACATTTATTTACCTGTTTGTGTGGGTCTCCCTCCTCCCCGTGGCCACTGGCCCATGAGAGAAGAGGGAGCAGACAGGACAAACAGGGTTTAGAGGGCGGTGGAAATAGCTTTCCAGGAGACAGTTTCAGTGTTACAGCTTGATTTTATTTCAGAGTAAGGGGAATACGTAGGATGGAGACAGCAACAGGGGCATTACCTAATTGACATTTGGCAACACAGTCCTATCATATAGCTGGACCTAATTATCATATGGGGGAGCATTTAAAGGGAACTGTGCTGGAGGTCACACTTAAATACAAGTCAGGCATCCAAGAGCAGGGACAGCTTCAAAAGAAGGTCAGGCATCCGGGCCTCGAGACGCTGTCCAAATAACGTAGAGAGGGAGGAGTCCTCCATTTACACTGCACTCAGAGAGGTGTCTAGACATAGTAAACTGCAGCCTTAATAGCAGGGGTCTCCAGCATGTTTGTGTCAGTGTGTGCATGTATGTGCGTGACTATGCTGTGATACATACGTGGAAATCAGAGCCCAACTTCCATCATACAGGTTTCGGGGATTCAGCCCACCTGGCCAAGTCTGGTGACAAATGTCCTTGTTGCCTGAGCCACCTGATCAGCCCCACAGACTTTCTTTCCTAAGGTCTTTTTTGTTTGACGGAGGTCAAAATGTTTTTTAGGGAAGGAGTTTCAGAACACCACATTGGTTCCGTGGAGTGCTGCTTTAAATAAGTTTGTTTTCTCCATGTAGAACAGACTGTGTTCCAGGTCTATGTTTATATTACTCTTATGTTGATGAAGGAGCCACTAACAACAAGGAATCTGCATTCACCTTGCACTGGGTGCCCTGACATGTCTGTCACCCATGAGATTCTGTCTTCAGTCCTGATACTGTACAACAGACCCAAGGAAGAGGTGCAAGTTTATTGAGTAAGAAAGAGTAAGTAGTCAATTTGAACAAAGGAAAACACTTACACTGTGTTGTAAGGTGAAAGACACTCTTGACATCTTTACCAGTTCTGTGCTGGCCATGGATTTGCTAAAACAAAGCCAATCACAAAAGGCCATCTACCAGCATCTCTGCATGACAGTTGTAGGAGGAGGGCCCGCTTGTTCACCACGGCCACCCAGCTAGCTGAGCCCCGAAATAACCACACAGAAATTGTATTCATTAAAACATTGCTTGGCCCATTAGCTCTAGCTTCTTATTGGCTAACTCTTATATTAATTTAACCCATTTTTATTAATTTGTATATCGCCACATGACAGTGGCTTACCGGCAAAGATTCTAAATGGTGTCTGTCTCAGGCAGAGGATCCATGGCTTTTCTCTAACTCCGCCTTTCTTCCTCCCAGCATTCATTTCCATCTTCTCCACCTACGTAAGTTCTGCCCTATCAACAGGCCAAGGCAGTTTCTTTATTCTTCAACCAGTGAAATCAGCACATAGACAGAAGGACCTCCTATACCACAGTCACCTTCTAAAACCATTAGTACATATTCTAAAGGTTTAATATTAAGGTTTCTAAGCTTTATAAGCATAGAAAACATTTTGTAAACTTCCTCTAAGCCCTTGGTGTGTGTGTGTGTGTCTGTGTGTGTCTGTGTGTGTGTGTATTTCTCAAGTTCTAGTTCCTTCAACTGTAAGGCATATTGATATAAAAAATTTAATGTTATGTTTTCACAAACTCAATAGTGGAAAATTATGAAGATAAGAGTTTTTAAAACAAGACAACGTCCATCAATTCTTCCTCACAGTGAAAATTACAGTGATAGTAAACATATATGTTCTAAACCAATGTTTGAATAGCTCAAACAGTTTACTATATCAATGTAGATGTGGAAGTGTTTCATGAAACTTTGAATTATTGATTCTGCATGAAAAAATTATAGGATATTTTTATTGCTTCAGAATAAAGGAGAAAGAAAATGAAAATAAGGCAAAGACCCCTTTTCAGCAAATATTTTCTAAGCTGTCTCAAACACTTTTGATGATTCAGTGATATGTTTTAGCTATCTACTTGCCATGAATCAGGGTCCATCAAGATGCTCGGTACTGAGAAGTGAGCTGACATCAGACCCCTCCCACAGGAGCGGGGTACCTCAGCAGCTGAGCCTTTGCAGCAGCTTAGACTTTGGGTCCTTTCTCCTCCCACTCAGCTGACGTCAGACCTCTCCCGCTGGAGCTGGGATAGCACAGCAGCTGAGTCTTCTCTGGGTCCTTACTATTCCCACTCAGACAGAACAGTGGTTTCTGGGAAGCACTGCATCTCGGGAAGAGTGGCGGGAAGGGCTGGGGCATGGCCTGTGTGTTGAGAAGTTTTGAGCTCCTGGCTGTTAACCAGGGCATAGTGACTTCTCTAGTATGATGAATTAACACTCTTTAATTTTCCCAAATACCTCATCTGGATTAGATATTAGATCATGTGACTTTTCCATTTTAACCTGTTAACATGGTAGATGTTAAAACCCTGAACCGACCTCATTTCTGAAATTCCATCTGCTTGTCATATATAATTATTTGTTGCATCCATGATATATTATGTTGCTTATATCATAAATATCTGCTGGTATTGAAGAGGTATACAGTAATAATCATGAGGGATAGTCATCTCTAGTTTTCTTTCCCATGGTTTTGAGGTAAGAATGCAGGCTTTGTAGAGTGAAGAGAAAGCTATTTTTGCTCCTGATGTTTCCTAAAAGAAACTTATCAAGTATAATTGATAAGTTTCCTTCTTTTGAGATTATAATTGGATCTCCCTCCTCTTTCCTTCCTCTTAAACCTCCCATGTGCCTCTCCCTCTGTTCTCCTTCATGGGCTCTTTTCTCGTTAATTATTATGACATAGGCACATGTATGGATCCTGATCACTCCACACAATGCTACCTGTATGTATGTTTTCAGGGCTGACTACTTGGCTCTGGGCAACCAAATGCTTTTCCCCAGGGAAGCCCAGCTCTCCTGCTCCCAGCTTTCTTCAGCTGCTTATAGTTCTTTGTGCAGGATTTTCCCCATCCACTTTAACCTACCCACTGATGTCATCCTTATTTAGCTCATTTTAGGCCGTTACGTTGGTGAGACTTGATTGGTGTCGCTGCTGACATTACTAGAAGATACAACAACACAGAAAAATCCCTGATGCCCAGGCTCTTAAAACCTTCCCTCCCTCTCCTCTGCAATGTTCCCCGAGCCTTAGGCGTGGGAGTGCATGGAGATTTATCCATTGGGTCGGAGCTCCACAACTCTGCATTTTTATGTTGGAAACCTAGTTAATTACTCAGTGCTAGTGACATCAAGGAGGAGAACCTACACCCACAAATTTACTAAACCAGCATAATCCCTAACAACAATCTATAAATGTAGTTTTCACACCTCATCAAGGAAACTTCTCTTTGCAACAGCTGGAGATGGCTCCAGAAAACCACAACCAATAAAAATGCAGAATTAATTTTTCTTTGAATATTTATCATGTCTATCTGTGAGATAGATTTACACTAAAGATATCTTTGTGGAAAGTTTTTAAAATTATAAACTCAGTTTATTTTAATTCTCATCTCACTCCATTCAGAATGTCTATGATCAAGGAAGCCACTGAGAGCACATACTGATAAAGAGCTGAAGACAAGGGAACCCTCACCCACTCTTGATGGCATTGCTAGCGGGTGCAGCCGCTGTGGACATCAGAATGGGGAATTCTCAAAAAAGCTGATTGACCCAGCTCTACCCACTCATTGGCATATACCCACAGGATTTGAAATTCCATGACAAAGTTCCTTGCTTAGACAAGTTCATTGCCCCTGTGTTCACAGTAGCTAAAGGATGGAAGCAACCCAACTGTTCTATAGCTGATGAATAAAGTATGGAAGTAACTCTTTCTCTCCTCTCTCTCTCTCTCTCTCTCTCTCTCTCTCTCTCTCTCTCTCTCTCTCAATGCATGAATAGAACTTGAAAATAGACTGAGGTAGCCTAGACCAAGAACAGCAAACACTACACTTCTCTTTTATTTGTGGATGCTCAGCCTGAATCTTTACACTTAACTATATGACCTGAACAACTACAGCAGCCATGAAAGTGGATACAGAGAGAGTAGGAGTTTTAGATAGATACAAGACAGGACACGGGAGTTACAGAGGAGCCAGAGGGCGACACTGGGGGACTATTTCAACAGATGGCAGGAAAGATAATATAAAGGGAGAGGGAGGAACGAGAGGTGGGTAACACTAAGAACGTAGCCATTCTTTAAGTAGATAGTTTGTTTTCTTGAGATTTATTTCCTCGATCTCTTTGTCCATACCAAACATAAATCCTCTGTTAAATGTATACCTTGTGAACACTTCCCTCCCATTCTTTGGGATTCCTCTTCACGTGCTTGAAATTTTCCTTTTCTGTGTAGGTTTTTTTTAATTTTTTAAGAGCCCATTTATTAGTTTCTGATCTTGCTTCTTCTGCTACTGGCTATTCTGTGCAGAAAGTTCATACTTATGCCTATAAGTTGAAGCTTACTCCCTGTTTTTCTACTGGGTTTTGAGGGTATAAGGTGTAATGTAACTTAAGGTTGCTGATCTATTTGAAACTGAGTATTGTGCACAGCAACAGAGAAAGGTCCATTTTTTTCATGCATGTTGAAAACCATGTTTCCTGACATTGATTGAAGACTCTTTTCGCCAACGTGTATTGCTGACACCTTTGTCAAAACTCATGTAACTGTACTTGCATAGACTTAGGTCTGGATCCTCAATTACATTCCTGAGTTACATGTCTGATTTTGTGCCCATGTTGAGTGGATCCTATACTATGTCTCTAGTCTATAATTTGAAGTCAGACATGATGATGATTCTCACAGAATTATTTTTGATCGAGATTGTTCTTGTTTTCCTTGTTGTTCTGTACTTCTTCTGGAAGAATAACTGTCTTGCCAAGACTTGAAATTGGATCTGACCCTTGCACGGACTGTGGGATGATGGTTTCTGCCAATTTCTCTGCACCAGGGCCCATGGCTTACTTCCTTCTTCCAAGAGTAAGCCACAGGGCTGGAGCTGTTTACCTTTGCCTGCTTCCTTTTGGTTCATTGCCCAGATCACTCTCCAAACTTTTCAAACACTCTAATTTTGCAATGTTCCCAAAGTTATTTATCTCTTTTAAATAGACTCTGTGTTCTTTGACTCTTCTCCTTTACTGAGTCACGGAGATCACCTTCAAGTCTTTCATTTTCCTGGAAGGTCCTGTTCTGTCATTTTAAATGATGTTGAATTGTCATTGTTATTTGAAGGCGTAAGTCATAAACAATCCCACACCAGTTTGGAATTATGATTATTAGAGATGTTATTTATTTTAAGGGGGAAAAACTTACAGATCACTGTCCCAGACAACAGCCCTCTGCACAATCAGGAATGGAGCCTACTTGCCAGAAGCAGAGCCAGTAGCCAGAGCGTGAGCAGAGGGAAGTGGCCAATTTTTTTAAAGGGAGAGAGACCACACCCCAGGGGGCTGGTATCTCAGCGGCTATTGGCTGAAGGAGCTACTGCAACACCTTCCCCTTTTGTTTAAGTAAGGGAATTCTAAACCTACTATGAAATTATATACAATAAGTACAAAAATCCTATTCTAACTAGCTTAGGTCTTGTATAATAAATAACTTGGACAAGTCATGAGAGGAAAGTAACTCTTGTTACTTTGTGTGCTTTGGGATTGTCCTGCCTGGTGTTGGAGCTTTGTGGCTTAGTCAAATAACCTAGGTTTACCAAGATCTTGGTTCCTTTCCCGTGGTGTTTTTTTCACCCTGTTCAGGCTTTTAAACTCAAATTCCATTTTGTGTTTCATAGTGAATAATCATATTCACCTGTTTAGTGGTGCATTGGTTTGTTTGTCTGTTTGGCTGTGGTCATCCAATGAGTTGCTTCATCTCTCTTACTAAATGGGTCTTTGAATTTCTTTCATTTCTTTTTGATTGTTTTTTTTTAATTCTGACCCGATTTTTATCTTCCATGACATCTACCGTCTCCATTGGAATGGTTACTTTATGAAGTGATTATTTTAATTAAGTTTTTTCATAACTAGTTCTGGTTCAGCTGGCTGTCTTTTCAGACTGCTATTTTTGATTGTTTTGTAGGTACTATCATTTCACCGGCAAGCTATGCATGTTTTGTACTGAAGCAGATATTGAGAAAAGCATATTGCATGCTTGGAAGTGGGTTGAAGAATTGAATGACTTTCAGTGAGACTAAAAGCACATTTAGTCAAAAGTTCAGCGATTGTGGCCGCTCTTACAGGTATCCTGACTTCAACTCCCAACACCCATATCACACAGCTGACAACTGCCTTTAACCACGCACACATATGCATAAATAAAATGCAACCTTTTAAACATCAGGTCATCTTTGTCTCTTGCTTCCCACTTTTCTCTGCATCTTCCTTTCTGCTCTTCTTAGAGCACATCTTTTGCCCTGTCTCTGCTTTGGCTTTACTCCTGACCTTTGGCCATGTTTGTTATGCTGGGTGTTGGGGTGAGGGAGAACTCGGATATCACCCGATGCTTTAACACAGGACCTAGTGTTAGAGAGGATCCGTGCTTGTGGGTCTTGTTCTTGAAATCACTCCCATTCCTCTTTGAGATACAATGCTGGCCTTGCCAGGTAGTCTTGCGTCTCTCCAATCACACGGTGTTCTGTCTTTCCCAGATGCTCTGCCCCTAGCCTCAAATTGTGGTAGGTTTCCACCTCTGGCTTAGTGAATGAGTTTGGCTGTCCTTGCTCCTCTGCATTGGAACATGTAGAGGGAAAGGCGTGGATTTTCTGCATCTCTCTTAGTAGCCCCATGAGGTGGCTCTTTGCAGAATCTTCAGTCTTTCTTGGAAAAATCTGAAAATTCTCTGGAGAGAAAAACAAACAAACTATAGGAGGAAGGGGAAATGGGGCTAGAAAAAGGCTCCACACTTTCATGACACCTCACAACTAGCATTTCGCAAGTCAGATGTAAGGTGATGCTGCGTGTCATTGCTGGATAATAACATGTTTAGTTGTTTGTTTTTTTTTTCTCCCAAGTAAGCAGTGCTTAGAGACAGCATCTTGTCACTAGTTTCTAGCTTCATAATTTGGACTAGTCTTTTGTCCTGAAAACTTATCTTTTCGATGGGTACAATAGAAGTTGTTAACTTGCAATCACTATAGACAGGTGAAGAGGTTGCTCCAATTGGCCAACAGTCGATTACGTCATCCGCGGACCAATCTCCCATTCCTTTCACCAGCAGATGCTCTATTCGAATGGATGCACCGTGAAAGGGTTGGTCTCGATCAAACTAAAAATGTTTGTAAAGTCTTAGAATTATGAAAACCCTCTAATAAAGAGTTGGGGGCTATAGTTTTAAAACCTTAATGAGTATTTCAGTATAGAAAAAATTCAGACTTACAGAAAAATTGTGCAGACAACATAGGGTCCTTTGGCACCTCGGACCCAGTTTCCTTGCTTCTCTAGGTTGCTGTAGCACATTTGCAAACAGACAAGCTAAGGTCAAGTCAGCATTATTAAGGAGACACCATAATGGCCAGATTTCCTCGTTTTCCTCCACAGTCCCCCTTTTAGCAATGACAGATATCACGCTGCATTTAGTGACCAAATCTTCCTGGGTTTTAATGGCTGTGAAAGTCTTTCTGAATCTATTTGGTTTTAGTAAACTTGGCCGTTTGAAGAATCCTGGGAATATGTCATGAGGGTTACACTTCTGACAAGCAGTGTATGCTGGGAGCTTCCTCAGACCCCACCCACCAATCTGAAAAAGTGGGAACTGGGAGGACCTTGGTGACCAGCGTGAGCTTGTCCGCTGGCCTTGGAAACATCTCACTCTTGCTTTCTTCGTTAAGCCTCCACAAATTTCCTTCAGATACATGTGTCTTGTTGACCTCCAGCCTCTGACACCTTCTACATCTTCTGTGGGTATCTCATCTTTTGCATCTTTCTGGATTCTCTCCATCATTAAGATTCTGGGATAGGGGCCTCCCCTGTAATCTCATTTCCTTTTTGAAACCACCAAAGTGGTGATGTTCAGTGCGTGTACTGAATACTGCTTTCTTGTTTTTAACATAAGAGTACAAGTCTCTGGTTCTTCAGACTTTGAAGCTGAAGTAAGAGTTCCATGCAATTTTGATGCAACATCGTCCCATGCTCTTGACCCTTCATCTAGTTAGAAACCAACACAGGACTGCTATGTCTGGTATAAACCAATACAGGACTGCTATGTCTGGTATAAACACGATTCTAAACATAGACGTCTGCAACTTAAACATGTAAGAAAATGGTTGTATCAGAACAGAAATGGTCTCACTAATATTTAAACATTAAAATCTATTTTTAAAAATCATTCAGTAACAGCTGCTTAACAATCCAAATAATTATTCTAAAGATTTTCTAGAACTTAATTGTAACATAATCATATTAGCTAATTAACTTTTTACATGGTTGGTGTACTTAAATTTCCCCATGTTTTGCTAATTCTAATAACTATTACTTTAAGATTAAAATGGCCTTGGGCATGAAGTAAAACCAGATTTTAGTGAAGTTATTGCATGCTTCTCTTTTAAGATATGTGATGGGGCTGGAAAGATGGCTTAGCAGTTAAGAGCACTGGCTGGTCTTCCAGAGGTCCTGAGTTCAATTCCCAGCAACCACATGGTGGCTCACAACCATCTGTAATGAGATCTGGCGCCCTCTTCTGGCCTGTGGGCATACATGGAGGCAGAATGTTGTATACATAATAAATAAATGAAATTTTTTTTTAAAAAAGATATGCAATGCTTTCTTTTTGTTTTAAGTGACTGAAGACAGGATGATGAAGTCATGGGTAGGGGTGCACACAACATATAGAGATGCCTGTGTCTTCTCCCTGAAGTGGCACAGTGAGGCAGAACCGACATTTTGCCATGCACCGTGCTCTAAAAGCAATGGAATAAATTGCACATGAAAATGGACATTTCGTTTCTGCTGTTATTGAAGACAAAAAGCCTTAGAACGACCAAGCTCTGTTCGAGGGCTGAAGTTCCTTTGTGACTCTTGATGCAATTCTGCAGCACACAGATGGTCTCTGAACAGCCTCTTATCAGATGACCCGCCAGTTAGAAGATGTGTGTGCCTGTCTCCAACCGATAAACATGTGTCAGTGTGTCCTTGACACGGCATAATAACGTGTTTACAAAGTCACAGGCGTGATGCAGCTCAACGGCACCAGCATTTGACGCTTTTTCCAACTGGTGTCCCTGGACTTGTAGTTTTCATCCAAGTAACTTAGTTAGAAAATGAAATTATAAATCCTTTCCCCCCCTCTATATTAACCCATGGATGCCATCTTGATTTGGGGAATGCTTTATTGCAGGTGATTATGTTGTCATGACGATCTACTTTGAACTGAGTCGAAGAATGGGCTACTTCACCATCCAGACGTATATCCCCTGCATCCTGACTGTGGTTCTGTCCTGGGTGTCATTTTGGATCAAAAAAGATGCGACACCAGCAAGAACCACGTTAGGTAAGCTGCAAATAAAATTTCATCCGCCATTCTGTGCAAGGTCAATGCGGAAGCATTCACAAAATATCTTAATTAAAGAGAATTCAAATATAATTGATTTAAGAGCTATGTGAATTTTTCTCACTATTCAAGTTTGGTCTCTCTCATCTCTCTCTCTCTTTCTCTCTGTCTCTCTCTCTTTAATTAAGTTTTATTCAATCACAGTGTGCATCAGAAAAATAGGCAGTTTTCTTCCAAGGAGGTTTCAAATATTTAATTTTTATAAAACTCACTTGTTAGAATATAGAAAATGTTCAGATCCTCATTGCTGATTCACTATTAGAGAAGTTTCTTGTTTCTTAGAATGGGCTCCATATAAGAAATTATATATAATTTAGCTGATGCATATAATTTATAGTTTTATAATTATATGCATTAGCCCAAGAGCCAGGGGCCATGGTGGACAGAGCATGATTTCCCAGCCCAGCCAAGTTAACTTGGTTTTAGGCTATGGCGCGGGGACAAAGGCCTGTCGCATAGCTGCACTGATCTTCACAGACTGTCGGTCCTCAGCACACTTGGCTTCAATGGCAAAGGTGCTGTGCAGTAGGCGGCTTCCTTGGCATCCACCCAAGCCACGTAGCTCTCGGCTATCACACTATAACATCTGCTTGTCCAGGGCATTGTGGTTTGTGCTGGCCACAGGATACAATCTGCTGCAGTTGGGAGTCTTAGCGCTTGTGCTCCTAACTGTCTCCTCTTCCTAGCTCTGAAGCAGACGCCCAGGTGGGCTCTCACAGTGGTCTCTGTGCCAGCATAAACTCCAAAGCCTGCTCAGGCCTCAGATATGCTCTGGTTCTTCATTAATCTTTGAAAATTTTGGAAATTCAGATCCCAAGAGCAAAGGTCTCACACTGTGACTGAGGAGCTCTCTGGCCAAGAGTACATCTAAGCCTAGCATGAGCATCTACCATTCTTTGCAAAATAATCATTCTACATTATTTGCAGAATATCCCAGTTGAAAATAATAGGAAAAAGCATTTTGATCTTCTGAGGACGTGAAAGTATTTTTTTGAGACCCTTGTACATGGCAAGTTCTGCCATGGTCCCGTGTCTGATTAAAAGCATGAAATTGACTAATTCAAAGATCCTGGTAGGCCCTGCATCATGCCTTGGCGGCTCAGTAGAGCTGACCCTGTTGGCAGGGATGTGGGTGAGTTAGCCCCAAGGGTGTGAGCCTGGGAAAGCTGACCCCATTACTAGTCTGTCACATGGCAAGCATGAGCAA
The DNA here is from genome assembly GCF_037038515.1 of Microtus pennsylvanicus. Taxonomy (NCBI): domain Eukaryota; kingdom Metazoa; phylum Chordata; class Mammalia; order Rodentia; family Cricetidae; genus Microtus; species Microtus pennsylvanicus. Next base: position 12,990,710 of record NC_134596.1, read on the forward strand.
GAGGGAGATGCCTCCCTTGACCCTGCAGCAGATGAGGGAGCTAACCCTCCCCCTTCCCAGCTGCAGCACTCAGGAAGGCTGGCCCTGCACCTCACCTGGGCAGCACAATAGAACTGGCTGTATTGACAGGGGTGCAGATGAGCCCAGTCAGGAAACATGACCATGGGAGCTCTAGCCCTCGACCCCACCACTCATCTGCCCGATGGTGGCTCCAGTGAGGGAAAGATACCCCGCCCCCACCCTTCAGCCTCCTGTGGCAGTTGAGAGAGCTGTCCTAAGGGAATAATGGGAGAGCCGGTCTTGCCCCTTCACCAGGTGCAACACTTGGGAGAGTGGTCCCTGCTCCTCTCCTCAGCAACACAGTAGAGCTGGCCCTGGTGATGTAGCTGTGGGCGTGAAAACAGAACTGGTCCCGCCGCTTGCTCCTTGCTGTGTAAAGTGAACATCCATCTGGGAGCTCACCCTGGTGGTGGGGACAGGGAGAGACTGCGGGCCTGGAACCAGGGTTGTGTTGGCGGAGCTTGTGAAGGAGCAGGTCCTGCAGATCCAAAGCTTCAGGATCTCCACGACACAGGGCGACAATGGGATATCCAAGCGGAGTCCCAGTGAGGGCCCAGTATCCACGGCATAGCAGAAATCAGAGACCTCGAACCCGACCAGTCACTCTTTGCAATGAACACTTGCAAGTAAAGATGCGTAAACTGAATGGCTTACTGTGTGACTCACCGAATCACACTGCCGCATCTACGATGAGATCTTTCTTTTCTCTTAAATGTTATTTTATTGGCGGGGGAGGTCGCAAGAGCCGAGGGTGGATACGAAGGGATGGGAAGATGGGGAGATGAATGGGATAGAATTACATGATGTGCAAGACACAAAGAATAAGTAGAAAGGGAATTTTTAAAAAGTACAAGCAAAGATCCCGCTGGATGAGGACTCTGATGTCATTCTCTGGTTGGCACATTAATTCCCTAGAATATATGCTTCCCCTATGTATATCTGTCTATCTATAGCATGTATAGAAAACATGTTAAACAGATTCTCAATAGCTTTTGAAATACATGTCTAATATGCTATGGTCTAAATTCAGCACCGAAATACACCTTTTAAGAAATGATCCTGACTTTTAAACAGTAAGGCCTGCCCACATTTGTTCTATGTGATTTTGAAGGACCCAGAGACATTTATGTCTACGATGGATGAACAACAACGAATACGTCCTTGCTCTCCGTGTGCTGAGGCTTAAATCTGGAGGGCTGCCTATGATCATGACTTAGTCTTCTTTCTCTGGCGCTACTGCCATGGAACCTTTAGGAGAAGAGGCCTGACTGCTAGAAGAAGGTTGCTAAGTAGGCCTCGGGAGGCTGCACCCAGTTCTAGTCCAGCCCCATTGCCTGCTGATGGTTCCTGAGAGGAACTCTGTAATGTGCTTCCTGTTGTGATACCAACGCGAGATCCCCCCACAGGGTCTAATGTCCAGACGGTCGCGCTGTTTCGGGACGTTCAGAAATTTTGGGACACGTGTCAGCGAGGGCAGGTATATGAGGGGGTAAGTCTAGTGTAACCGAGCTTATCAGAGCTCCCTGCTGCCTCATCGGTTGAGGTGTGAACAGACCATATAACAAGTTCCCCACCTGCATGAGCCTCGCCCCAGTTGCCATACTATTGCTGTCATGCTGTGTTAACATCCTATGCTATGAGCCAAGATAGAACGTCCTTGCTGGACCTTGCACGTGCCAGACATTTGACAACGTGATAAAAGAACAAGCTAACGAGCTATGTTTCTGCTCGATGGGAGAACACCCTGTGGCTAATAGATCTGGCACAGACTCTCCGTATACAAAAGTTAGCTTTACACGGAACACACTTGGATGGTAAAGTCGAAGATGTGCAATTTCTAGAGGAAAACTTATGAATGTAATATTGGGTTATATAAAAAAATTCTCAAAAAAGGGTTTAAATGAAGAAAACAAGAATATTTAGAACACAAAAGATATTTGAATAAATGCGTACTTCATGTTATTGGGCAATATAGACCACCATGAAGATTTACTAGTTGTATATAATAAAGGCATCTGAACATTCCTTCCCATTTATCTTTAGTAAAATTGTATGGGGCTAGGAGAAATTTTGACTATATGTAAGGCTCCTTGTATTATTGGCTTCTGACAAAATATGTTATAACAACTTTTTTAGAAAATGCAATTTTTATTGATTTTATTGAGCCATGCATTTTTCTAACAGCTTTTAATTACTGTAGAATAATACTTCTAATCACAGACCCCATTTCCCCGGATATCCAAAATGCAATCAAAAGTCACACCATCAAACATGTCAATTTGGAGGTAGCAAAGATACTGGCATTGCGTGAGCAGGCTTCTCAGATGCTAGCAAGAACATGTCTGATGAGCCCGCTTGAGGTGAACGAAGGCAAGAGCACAGCTCATGAAGACAGAACCGTGCTGTGGAGAACCACGTACATGTTTGGGACAGGTGACACCGTAGTGAAAGAAATAACTCACAAGATTGAGCATGCCAGGGGAAAGGATCTGCGGACTTCAGTGTAAATCAAGAAAAAATTGTGCCACAAGCAGAAGAAATAGACTGAAAAAATATGAACACATCATCCCCAGAGCCTGTGAAATACCAAAGAGTAAAGTCTAATATTTCTACCATAGATGCCCCAGAAGAAGCCCATTAGGCTGAAAATGGACTCAAAGAAATAGTAGTCAAATATTTCTCCAGTTTTCCAAAAAGCAGACAGATGCGTATATTCATGGAACTAAGTAAATTCCAAACATGATAACTCCAAGGAATTTCATGCTAAGACAAATTATAATCAAACTCAAAAATGGAAAAAGATTCTTGAAAGTAGTAGAGAAAAAAAAAAGACAAGATTCTTCTTACAGGGCATCACAGCCTGAATGACAATGGGTTCTTGTTGAAGCGGTCTCTACCGAAGGAAACAGCCTCTCAACCTGAATTTTACACCCATTGAAAATCTAATGTGGCCTGAATAAGCTTTAACTCTTTAAAGAAAATATTTAGGACAACTACATTGTAATCATAGAAAAGTAAAAAGCAACCGGGTGTTTACATTTTGTTGAAATGGGGATAAATCCTGTGTGCACACTAACTGAAGGACCCTTTGACATGCTGTGCAATGTGACACTATGCCCTTATATAGTACACCATACAGTGCGCTCGAAGACATCATAGGGCCTGCAGGTGCTGCCAAGGGCCTTAAAATCTGAAACCATCAAGAAGGAAATCTACAGATGATTGTGGTCACTTACAGAACAGCAGGAAGGAAAGTCAGAAACAAGAAGACAAACAGAACAAATGAAACACAGAATGAGGCACGATCGTGTGTCCTATGATTTAATACCTGTGTGCGGTGTGAGCCACTAAGGTTCACCAATTACAGCGGAGAGGTTCTGAGTGGGAAGTGTGAAAACTGGTCCATGCGTAGTTTCAGAGAGGGCATCTCAGAGTGATGCTGGGACTGAGTACAGAAGGGCCAGAGTTTACACAGCAAGCGGGCAGGAAGCCTGGTGTGCAGAGCGGCATAGGAGATCCGGGAAGGATCGAGTTCTATCTAAAAGCACTGTAAAGGTGAAATGCCAAACAAGCAGTGAATGACGAAAACCTGTCTTACGGGTGTTCCTAGGTGTAGGATTGTATCGTGGTCCCGTAACACATCAGAAATGCGATCAGGACATGCGCTGGAGGTGCCTCCCCTCCTGACCCTCCCCCACTCATCCTGCACACAGTGGTGTTGGTTGCTCCTCTCCTGACTGCAGCTGATCACGCTGCACAGGCTGCTCTGCCACTGTCAAGTGCCATGGGGCAGCCGCCACATATCACCTGCCTGGAACTCTCGGAGTCAACGTTCAAAATCTCTGTGTTTCTTACTTTGTGTCGCCTTTGGCCTTCGGGTCTGGTGCACTGTCCCCTTACGCTGACAACTGTCCTCTCTGCAGGCATCACCACAGTGCTCACTATGACCACGCTCAGCACCATTGCCAGGAAGTCTCTTCCTCGGGTATCCTACGTCACCGCCATGGACCTCTTTGTCACCGTGTGCTTCCTGTTCGTCTTTGCCGCCCTGATGGAGTACGCCACCCTCAACTACTACTCCAGCTGTCGAAAGCCAGCCATCAGGAAGAAGAAGGCATCGGTGAGTGGCTGGGAGAGCCAGGGTATCCCAGAGGTACGGGGGGGGGGGACATTTAAGGGAAATGTGTGCTGAAATCCTGTTACGTCCTTCGGGATCTCCGGAAGTGAGATAGAATTGTGGGCGGGGCACTAAAATGGAGATGCAGCCCACTTCTCTGGGGTCAGCGCCTGCTGTCGGCGGTGCTAGGGTGGGCTTATCAGAAGACTGAAATGTTCCAAGGCTACTTTCCAATTCTGCTTTCTTTCTTTCTTTTTATTTTGCAGTTATTGCATCCAGATTCCACGAGATGGATACCTGACCGATTAAGCCTACAAGCACCCTCTGTATGTATAGATTTAAAAATGCCAATATTTCTGGGAACTCTGCCTAAACTAAGCTTGCACTGAAAGATATCTTCCTCATAAATGTGAATGAGTGCTGCATGTGATCCGTTAAAAAAAGTTTATTACAACCAAGTTAGAACATTTGCACAGCAGGGGAAACATCCTAGCCTGTCTACATGGGGACCTTGATGGAGCATTGTGTGCTTCCAGCTGCACTGCAGACATCCATGTTGTATGTATTCATGCAATCTAAAAAACTAAATGATAGCCATCTCTCCAGACCAAACTTCTTTTAATATTTGAAGTAGCAATCTTCCAGGTCTTTATGTTAATTGTTATATGTGTCACATTTTATAGACGATCCGAAATGCCTGTAGTTGCATATTGAATCTATTAGAGACATTAACCTTTGATTTGTAATGCAATGTTTATTCTGGCTCTCGCTTCATGTTCACAGATTGGTTTTTTTCTTTTCTTTTCTTTTCTTTTCTTTTCTTTCTCTGCCTACCCTCTGTGGTTTCTAGCCTGAATGTCCCCGCTTGAATGCCCTTCTTTCCCCACAAATAGCATGGCACCCTCACTTCCTTTTGGGCACTTTTGTGATAATGTATGCCTAAGTAACAATTCATTTTATGGTCACAAGTGAAACAGAGTGCAGCAAAATTAACACCTATCTATGCTATTAAGAAACTAGAATGAAAACCTAGAAATGTCATTTTAAACCACTGACCCTTAGGTCATGTGTTGTGTTTGTGTGCAACCGTGACTTTCATTCCTTGATTTACTTACACTGAATGTTTCATGCCACCTTGTATCATGACTGGCTCCTAGCTCTTAACAATGCCCTATACTCTGTGCATCTCAACCATTTTTATGAGGAAAAAATACATAGTCTTTACACTACAAAAATGTGTCATGGGATGTTGTCAGAAGGGTAGTGGGCAAGCATCTTGTCAGCCCTGAGAAGCCAACAGAAACTGCTTCCAATGACTGTTAGACAAAGTCATAGAGAGTGAGGTGCAGAGAGACGGATGCCAATCAGAACTAGTAGCCTGAGGCCCAATGAGCACATCTTCACACCCAGAAGCCTGGGTGTTGAGCAAAAATATCGATGTCTTTGGTGTAGGAATGATTCTGCCAAAAAGAAAGAGGGGGGAATCTTTTAACTCAGAGAAAAGGGGAACTCTCCTCCACAAAGGCAAACTGTGGACAAAATGGAAAGGTTCATGATCTAGAAGTTCACAACAAGGGGTGCCACCGCAGCTAAGAAGGTACACCAAGGATGATGGCCAATGAAGGCTCACACAGCCATGGGGGCAGAAGGGAGAGCATTTATCCATTGCATAGAATTATCACCACTTCGGCTCTTAGTTCATTCCCAGAAATAACAAAACCCAAATGAGAAGTCTCCAAGGGATAAAGACAGAACCAGGACTATGTATATGGTTGAGACAAGTCACTCACTCTGCCCTGGGCCTTGGTTCCCTAACTTGTTAACTGCAAGGCTAATGCCCTTCACAGGTATCTGGGAACCAGTGTTCCATGAAGGACATGGACCTGTGGCTTAGGCCTGGTGCAGAAGGAGGAATCAGACACTGGCTGGACCAAAGAGGTGGCTAGAGAGGTATCTGCTAGGTGTCTCTTAAGCATAGTTTGAAATATTGAGAGAAGTGAGCTGGTACTGCTATGCCCAACAAAGGAGACTGAGTCCCATATGTAAAAGCAAAGAGCTTTTATTTTAATCAAGTTTGCAAACTCGGTCTCTTGGCATGTCCAATGTATTGGAATATCCAGAGAGTGCCACGCTCAATTAGAATTGGGTTTTTATAGTAGTAAAGGTGGGGGTGAGGGGACTCTGAGGTTTAGGACCCTGATTGGCTGACATTTGTCTAGGGGTGTCCTGGTGAGGTGTGCTGGCAGGTGATCATATCTACAGCAGTTAGAATGTCAGGCATTTCCTTTGCATGGTCTGCCCTTGGGTGGGGGTTGGGTTACCTCAGCCTGTGGTTCTTTCCTGCTACCAGGTATTGCTTCAGGGTAAACTATTGAGACTTAGGCCTCTTATTTAAATTTATCGATGGCCAGAGTCCCAGGTGATAATGGTTGGAAGTCAAGAACTTTCTTTGGGTGACCTGCGCAGACTTAGATTATCATGGCTGGCCCCCACAGTACATAGAGAGAAGTGATTACACTGTCAAGTCCTAAGTTCTAGTTCAGTCCTGTGAAGTGGAACTCATTTCGGATTCCCAAGCTACTGAACCTGGAGCTCCCCTGACCATTGACTGCAGAGCTTCCATTGGGCTTCAGCAAGCTGGGTCTTCACTTCCCTAAGTTACAAAAAACAGAGATCGCTCATGTTCCAAGAGCCCTCCGTGCTGATTTTTCTGAAGTCAACATCTCTGGTGGTTTGTTTCTATCCCTGGAGACACTGCTGGTGCCAGGCCTGGCTTGGTGTCTTCCCTCAAGTGTTGGACCCTGGAGTCCAATTACCAAGGAGGAGTTGCCCCAAGAAAACACTCTCACACCATAGTTGATGTAAAAGCAAGAGGATTTTATTAATTCTGTCACGACAGGGTATTTCAGCATTTGAGAAGCCAGGAAGACCCTGAATAGTTGGTTCAGGCTACTTTTAAAGCAAAAAGTCACAGAAACAATGGGGGGAGGCCGGGGATTGTTTTTCATCCTAACCATATCTGAGGAACTGAGTCAATATCCCCTGACCAAGGCTGAGGAACTGAGTCAACATCTAAGGGTTATCTTTCGCCAATTTCAATAATTGAGTTCTATCTGGAGAACATCCACAAGGACACAGGGAGATGGAAAATCCCCTACATTCCAGTACATGCATGTGAAGTTGATAGGTCCTTGGTTCCCAGGGGCGGGGGGGAGCACTGCTGCTGGGAGGCCTCAGAAATGGCTTCAGAGTTATTTTAGAGTTTTACACAAGGTCTACTGTCTCCTCTGCCCACAGCCCACATTCATACCATCACTGAGAGACTGTGTGGTACAGAGTGTTTCAGCTCTCCAAGAGAATGAATGCCTATCTGCAAAATGTCAAAGCCACATGTAAGAAAACTCTCAACAGAGTTATTGACTGGTAAAGATAGATCTTTCCCAAACAGAGCTTGCCGGAAAGACGCATGTTTTTCAAATACGCCGGATAATTGGCAGAGGCGACTCTCATGGTTTTGATATACACTTGGGCTTCAGAAGCATGAGGCCAGCTGGTGCCCATTCTCATCAGAGCTTTGCCCAGCATGTCCCCCACCTCTGCTTATGCCCCAGAGCTATGGCGAGCTGCTACAGAGCGGATCTCTGATGGCTCCCAGTGAACACTGGGTGCAAAGCATCCTGCCTACAGCTGGACTCTCCCCAATATCCATGGACACACATGCTTCCCATGGGCAAGGCTCCAGGAGGCTTCGTCGGATAACAAGACAAAAAAAAAAACAAACAAACAAAAGAAAAGGAAATAGGTGTCAGATTTCTCTCCCCATGTTTCCGTATCCATGTGGTCTAAAATTCAAGGAACAAATAAATCTATGATAGGCACAGATTTGCTACATTTGCTACAAGGTAACGGAATGGAGCCCTGAAATGGCTAACACATTTTGAAACTGTATTGTTCTCCCTACCCCTAAAACCTGGGATACAAAGTTTTAAACAGGCAACATGGTTTTCCTTGTTCACTGAGCTGCAATGGTGCAAAGCTTGGGTTGTGACCAATTCTGAATAAGTGTGGGGTGGGTATGACCTGCATCTCTCTTGCCTGAAAGCAGACCTAAGATGTCACCTATAGAGCTCGATGCTCCCCAGGCTCGTCCTACCTGCCTTTCCTGATTGCTGTGCTATTCTTGTTGCCTGCAGAACTATTCCCTCCTGGACATGAGGCCTCCGCCACCAGTGATGGTCACGCTAAACAATTCCCTGTACTGGCAGGAGTTCGAGGACACCTGTGTCTATGAGTGTCTAGACGGCAAGGACTGCCAGAGCTTCTTCTGCTGCTACGAGGAGTGCAAGTCAGGCTCGTGGAGGAGAGGGCGCATCCACATCGACGTCTCAGAACTGGACTCCTACTCCCGGGTCTTCTTCCCCACATCCTTCCTGCTCTTCAACCTGGTCTATTGGGTGGGATACCTGTATCTTTAAGTGTTCCTCTGAGGATGACTGGAGAGTACTTGATTTACTTGTTTCCCTTCCGCCACCCCCAGACATGTAGTGACCAACCAAAACGTAGCAGGGAAGACACTACTCAAGTTTGTTATGTTACCCTTTAGCAGCATGGGAGGTACTCAGAAAGTATTCTTTATAAATATTTCACTCACAGATACTCACATGTGCACACATGCACACACACACACACACACATACACACACACACAGCAATTGCATTCTAAAGTGATATTCTTGCTAATCCCCTCTTTGACCAGTAGTCTGATATGTATGAATGGCCTTGGATATTAGAAGCTGCCAGTTACCATGCAAAGACCCCCGTAAGACATGCAAACGAATATCCAGAGGTCCCCTCAGGCCCTCACCCTTGTGTATCTGCCCTGTGTTCATTGGCACCAGAGCCTGGGTGTACAACATCTCCCTCACTGGAGATGCATCCGTGCAGACCTCACTCCAAGATCCAGCTTGAACCGCAGTCAGCTTCCGTCTCTTCAGTGAGGTGTCTGCTGAGGCGCTGCTGTGCCTAGCTAGCAACCCTCCTCCTAGCGCCCTTCCTTCCTGCCTGGGAGGTGCTCATATGTATCAGCCCCAAGTTTCCATCTGTGGGGGAAAAAAAATGTGTCTTTTAAAACTTGTTGCCGAGATCACAACTGCTGTTTGTCTCTAAATCTCACAACGTAGTAACTTTATTATATCAGCTGTGTTTGTATACTGGGCTCCTGGACCAGTCGCATTTCACGTCGGCGTTTCTGTAAGTACTGTATTTGACAGGACCAAGTCTCAGTCTCGGGGTTCAGTAACTGTCTTCATCCTGCAAACAAAGACAAGCAACATGGACAGGCCTTTGTTTTGAAACTGTATTCCAGAGTGTGAAATAATGTAGACGAGAATTTAATCGTGAGCATTAACTATTCAAGCCAAACTAACTTTAGATGCAAAAAAAAAATGGGTAATGGTTATCTTGAATTACACATTTTGATGAGCAAAAATGATTTTATACTTTGAAATATGGATACATAGCAAAATCCCAAAGAATGTCCTCCCCCAAATCAATTCTCTTTTGATATTTTTGTAACACAAAACATTTTGCTTCTTGGTATTAGTTCTTTGCTATGACTGGATACTCTTCAGGCCTGTGACCCTTTTAAAATGTCCCTTGGCACTCTTGAGCGATATCTCAGCGTGATGACAGCGTTCACTGTAGAATCCCTGTGTACTTTGCTCCCACAAAACTGAACTAATTTAATGAGAGTCGCTCAGTTTCAGTTTCTATTATACATGCTGTCTGATGAGTTAGAAAAGGCAACACATTGCCAGGGAAACTGAAAACATGTATTTTTGCTAATTCTTTCTAAAATGTTGTACATGATAGTTACTACAGAAGGCTCCAGACAGTTGACCTCTAGCTAGAATATTCAACTTAAAACTTAATAAACACCTGTGGAGAGGAAGCTGAAGATGAGGGCTTAAATGGAATTTCTCCTCCTTTGGGGGGAGTTTTGCATACAGTGAGCTACTGTCTCTGAAACACCCACCTTTGGCAGGCCAGCTCTGGAGGTGCCCACAGTATTGAAGGCCAAGGCAAAGCAACACTGAGTTTAGAATTCCTAGTAAGAATTTTAAAGCCGGCTGGTGGTGACGCACGCCTTTAATCCCAGCACTTGGGAGGCAGAGGCAGGCGGATCTCTGTGAGTTCGAGGCCAGCCTGGTCTACAGAGCTAGTTCCAGGACAAGCTCCAAAGCCACAGAGAAACCCTGTCTCCAAAAACAAAAAAAGAAATAATTTTAACCTGTTACATTTCAAAAGTTCTGGAGAAAACTAAACTTTCTAGTAATTTTTTTTCTCAAGAATTAAAACCTACAAGGATTTACTGTGGCAGAACTGACTCCCTGCTATCTTAGGACAACTCTGAAGTTGCCTCTTCTCTCAAAACTTGTCAACATTTAGACTTTTCCATGTAAGACTTACAAACCCGTAGCCAGTCATCGTCTCCTGCCCATCCTTGGTGATGCTGTTCAAAACACCGAAAAAGCCAGCCCATGACCAGGAGCATGCCAAAGCCTGTTTCTCAGTAAAATCCAATCATCCATGTCAGCTCGAATTTCCAGGATAAACCATTCCACTGCATGAAACAGGGAAGATGCTTGCCCATTGCTTGAGGCAAAGTGGGGAGCTTTCAAACATGAACTCCGCGAAGAGTCTGGTACACTTGGAGGAGGGTAAACAGTGTTCCTCTCCGCAGACACCAGCTCTCCTCCTTGATTAAGAGGGACCTGTGTACAGCTCCCGAGCTCAAGCCTGCTCTAGTCTGCCCCACCCCTCCATTTCTTTTGCCTGTTGAGCTGTGGAACGCTTGGCCAGTGGTCTGAACGACCTGCCTTTCAAAGGTGCTACCACATCCCTTACTCCTAGAAGCACTCCAAATGAGTAGGCTCTGTCTGAGCAAAGATTCCAGCTTTCCGACCACTGTGGATCATACTGAAAACTGTGACCGTCTGTCCTTTAAAGTACGTCCTGGTTGATGGAGAAAAAACTAAAAAAGTATTTTCCATACTAGGGGAATGAAAGCAAAATGTCTCTTCAAAGCCTGGACAGTTTCACCCTGGGTGTCCCAGATGCAGGGTAGAGGACAGCGTTAATAAATTTACTCTAGACCCAGCCAACACTGCCCCCAATTTACCCAACATATGCCTTAAAATAAAATGTATAGCCCCCCCCCCAATGTTTCCATTTTCCAGAAGTTTCCATTTCCTACAGTAACCCGTAATTCATACTCAATTTTAGTGCATGAATGAAAATGGGATGTCGTTTTTCATATGACCACCAGGCAAGTTCATGTTCGCATCAACTGAGTTCATTGCAGACTTTTACGGGTTCTTCATACATGAAAACGCTTGTCCTTAACCTCAAAACCGTTCCATGTGGGAACCTGAGGGTAAACGTCCACAGAACATCCCTGGTCCAGGCTGTTTGGCCTGGTAATAAGCTGCTGCCGAGAAACACGATTAGATGTGTGTAGCAGCTCTACACAATGCCACATCTGGAAAGAATGGAAGCAAGGGACCAGTCATCCCAGATCACAATCCCAGCTAGGAAGCAGTGGTCCACTCTATCCAAAGGGCTAGAAAACAAGACGAACAACACCTCTGCCTCCTTGGTCACTTCTGTCTCGGATACCAAACTGAAAATTGTATTTGACACTTGAAGAATTGCAGCTGGTCCCCAGATACTGTAGTTCCCTTCTGTCAGTTCAGTGCCCGCGAGGCACCGAGCATCTTGAATCTGCTTGTGGGTTGGCAACTGTTTTTGAGTATTTTTTTTTCCTCTTAGAATTCAAAAACATACAAGTTTCCATATTAAAATAGCATAGAGAACTGGAGAAAAACATAGTCTATAACTAAGCAAGCATTGAAATGTTGAATTCCATTTATACTGCTAGATTGTTGATTTGGAGCGTGATAACACACTTATGGAAAGGTGTTTGGGAATGGGAAAAGAAGAACCGGATTGCTAACACACAGCAAGGGGCTTGTTCACAATTTTCTCTGAGTTCCCTTCCAGTGGCCACCACGAGTGACCCATAGTAAACACTGGGTCTAAGGGTGTGCAATACCAGGATAAGAATGGCCTAAGAACCGAATGCTCATGAAGCAGGCAAGATGAACGATTCCATCTCTGATCCCTCACTGTCTTACCTTCCATCGTAAACATGGAGTCTAACAGGATACAGAGAAGGAAAGAAAGACCCGTGACTTACGATGTTATGGTAACACAGTCATCAGTCCCAGAATAAGAACTTGCTTTGTCTTTTAAATAGTTTATGGCTTTGAAGCCTTAAAGTTAGAATGTTTCTGCTTCCCTCTTTTAAGATGTCTTCAGCTTATAAGATAATAATCCCGTGATAAAAGCTTGAGCTAATTCTATGAAGGTTAAAAGAGAAGATGGTTCTGCTTATTTGCTTCCAACGTGTCTTTTACTAGAATGATTCTTTGGTTCTAATCTTTCCAGTAAGACTTTTAAACCTCTTTGTTACCTTTCCTGCAATAAAATCCCAGCCTTAAACCACCTTACATAAATCAGTGCGAAAATCTGAATTGAACTCTTATTGGTTATTAAAAAGTTTCCATGCTTTGAGTTAAGCAGGTGTCTCTAGATAATGTTATATAAGCTAGTAAATAAACACACACTCCACACCCAGATAAGGAAAGTTTGGATGTTGTTTTGGCTAGAAGCTAAAGCAAAAGGGAGCTACAAAAGGTTACGTTTGGTAATGAGGCAAATGTAAATGCTTTGCTTGGTCTATTCAATTAAGACCACAGTTAAGACTACTTTATCCCTTAACTCTTCACAGCTGTAAACAGTGCAGGGCTCTCCTGGCCCAAGGAACAGGCTGCAGGGGGTGAGTCAACAATGGTTACTGTAGAGAGGAAAGACCTGTCTGTCTGCTCTGTAGTTTAAGCTGAGCAGATTGGGGTTGGGGTTGGTGGGGGAGATTGACTTTCAACAACTAAACCTCTCAAACTGAGCTGGTCCCTGCTTCGTTTTGTTCTTTTCTAAATATTTAAAGATGCTTCTTCCTACCTTTGCCAAGAAGTGCAGTCTGCCTTCTGCATCCATGTATTCTGAATCTGTGATTTCAACCACCGTCAAGAATGTCCAACCCTAGCATAGCTCCTGGTCATTACTACTGGCGTAGAATTGTCTTTGGCAGTGTAAGCCACCTCATGGTGACTGAATGGGTGGGGAAGAATTGCTTAGTGTCTGTGCATACAATGTACCACTGCATTCAAGGGACTTGTGTAACTGAGAGTTCTCTTATCCTGAGGGTTCCCGGGACAAGCCCCCTACAAATTTGGGGGAATGACTGTAGTGTTTATATTTCCTAGAACAGGCTGAGAGCCAGATATCTCCTTGCTGCCCTGCTCACTGAAGTACCTTCTCAGTAAATGTAACAAAGCCAATGCCCATTTTCTTAAATATGCATTTCTTAGATCAGGTGCTTATAGCATGGCTATTTCAGGTCCCCGAGTACCATACATCTCAAAATTATGATATTGTCATTAGCTTCCATTCACAAAAGAAAGTTCCCTTTTACCACGGATCATTTTTTAATACACAAGACTATAGAGTGAATCCCAAAATCACGTTAGGAAAAAAGACCTTTGACCCTAAGCTATAGCTTTATGAGCATTGTGAGACTCGATGCGGAAGCCAGAAAAGGTCATGCATGGCTGGAACAGAGGTGACAGGGATCCACCTTCTGATTTTCTCCCCAAACAGGCTGAGTTCTTAATGTTGACATCTGCCACCTGGCAGAGTCAGGCGAGTTCTCCTGGCAAGGATGAGCCTGAACCTACTATACGATCTCTCAGGGCAGTTGGCTGGACAGGCACTCTTAAGCGTCCTTGTCAACTGTCATGGGAGCCCAGACCAGCCTACATCACTTTCTTAGACATTGAGCCGGTGTCTTGGCTCACAGGAATCTGTTGGGAAGATCCTCCAGACTCACCCTTTAAAAGTCTTCCCACTGTGGGATTGGGGATTGTCAGGGGCAAGGAATGAGGGCTTTGCAATAATTAATAATCACTACAACAGATTTTTATCAAGAATTGTTCAGATTTTCAACAGGAAAGATTTTTGCCATTTTATGTTTGTGTGAAGTCCCTCAAGACACAGAACCCCACATTGGGAAGACCCGACTGCCCAACCCTCTGTCTAACCTTGACAGTCACAGATGACATTCAGTGAGCTGGCCACATCATTGTATCCTTCCGCTTTCAGGGTGGTCTGGCAAATTAAAACTAAAGATGAAGAAGAAAGATAAGAAACAAACAAAATCTCCTTAAGAAACCGTCTCCATGATGAAAAACAGAAAATGCACATAACTTTGAAGAGTGAACTTTCATCTCGTCCATCACATACGCAGGAAGGGTGTGGCAAGACTTCCACCGTGATTCTTGTCCACATCCTCACCTGTAGCTATCAGCGCAATACAAAGATTTAGTGTCTTCTCTACGCTCTCGCAGAATTAGGCCATATATCAAGAAAAATGACGACAAGCGTTTCAAAAGTTTAATTTTCATCTTAGATCAGAGTCCATATTTTTGCTCTTTCCTCAGAAGTCCCTCCACCCCCTCTTCGAGCATCTCCCAGAGCGTGAGGCGTGCCTGCCACCTGGCCTTTCTTCCCTCGTCGCCTTTCTTCCCTCGTCGCCTTTCTTCCTGTCATTTGTGGTCATTTCCTTCCAGATAGCATTTTAATCGGCTAGGAATGCTTTCTTTTTCCTCATGCAGCGGCATCTTTGGAAGCTGCCAGTTTTATTGCCCAGAGAAACCACTACTCTGTTGCTTACCATGTCGCTTGTGTCTAAGAGTTACTGTCCAGCAGTTCGTGTTGCCATTTTCTTTAGCTGTGGTCACTTTAAATACATAGTAGTGACATGTTTACTATTGTTTTCTTCTTTTTGTCTCCGGCTTAGAGTAATGATGGGAACACCCCCAAAGACTCCGTGGCCAATTGTGCTAGTAAGCCACGTTTCCATAGTGACATGCTTGCGTATAGATACCGGTTGTCTTTACGAGCAGCACCTGGACAGCGAAGCTTTGCTTGTTTGTGTTTTCTGTGAAGGACTCTAGAAGTGTGGCGCTTTTCGGGTTCGCAGTGACGGGGGAATCTTGTGTTTACATGCAGTGGCGTGTGTTTCTGTGTTTGTGTGTACCGCGGTAAAACTGGACAACTTATTAATGTGTACGTTATTCTACCCGTCACCCCAAATGTAGTTGAAACACATAGGAGCACAGCTTCCTAGTAACCACATGTTAGCTTAGTGAGCCTCTGGTTAAGGCAAACAGGAAACGGGGGGAAGAAGAGGAAAGGGAAAGAGGGGCCCAGATAGAGTAAGACAATCATTGTATTTTCCCAAAATATGGGATCAAATACTTTTAAAAAAAATCAAGATGAGGTGCCTGACCAGAAGCCGATGTGGAGAACGTATTAAGCACCCCAGAGTTGCTTGGGTGCCTTTGTTTTTTTGTGCACTGTGGCCAGGTTTCTCTGATGGGGTGAAAGTCCTCCTCAGTATTTAGATGGTACACTGACATTGAAGTGTTATTTGAGAAGTCACGTAGTTGTTCACAGATAAACCTAGGTAGGTTGGGAACTGGCTGAACCTTCAAAGCCTAGGTCTCAAGCCGCAGAGTATTCAGGGCCGTTCTGTGAAGTAAAACATTCATGGTTCTGGGCCATGTCTCAGGCAAAAAGATGCGGAATCTACTCTGTCTCCTTGGAGCCCCTGCAACCTGTGGAGCCTACGGTGGGCTGATCCCAGAATCCCATTGAATTGCAACATCAGTTCTGAGCAAGGGATGAGTGTAAGAAAGTTCGGCTGTCCTGCCCAAGTGCTAGCCCCGAAAAAAGGTAGGGTCGGGGTCAGAGGATGGCCCCTCACGAGTGGCTTTCAAGAGCCCCGGGTGCTCTGATGTCCCTGAGAGTCATTCTCTCCACCAGAAAACGTGAGTCCCTGTACCCTGCATCTCGTGGTGTCCTAGTGAAGCGAGGGCGCCCTTGTGCCCAACGTGCCTTGGCAACCCCGGCGGCACCGCGCCCTGCCTTGCACGTCGCGACCCCGCCGAGCCCTCAGGGCCAAGCCCAGCCAGAAGCCAGCTGAGCCTCTTGGCTGGGTCGCCCTCTGTATTTGTATTTGGATTCCTATGTTTGTACTTCTGATACAAATAAATGCACATGTTGTCAGAAATACTGAACTGCACGTCCTTCTAGTTTGAGCGCCAACTGGGTGGGCACTGCTGGTACTGAGGACAAGCAACAGCAACTACCCCCTCTGATGCGCATCTCTTGGGAGCCAAACACCATAGCAGATTCTACACCTGGGGGAGTAGGTCGGGGTGGTTATGGCAGGAAAGTTGAAAGGGTTAGTTCTGAGGGACGCTCCTCTCTCCACTCCTGCCCAAGCTCATGTACAGAAACGTTCAAACCAACCATGGGACGCAGGACACTTCGGTCCAGTCAAGTCAAGGCAGATGTGCCTGCCTCTGGGTCCACCTGCTGCACAGGAATGGATTTGACCAGAAATGACCTGACATCACGAGAAGACACGGGCTCAACAGCAAACTCCCTGATCCTCTGGCTCTTGCGATCTTTCTGCCCCTTCCACAACATTCGCTGAGCCTTAGGTGGAGTGGTCTGTAGATGTAGCCATTGGAACTCGGCTCCACAGCTCAACATTATGACTGGTTGGGGTTTTCTGTGGCGATCTCTTTCTGTTGCCAGGAGACATTTCCTTGAGGAAGGGGAAAGATTACACTCTCCTGTGGGTGCAAGGACAGACTGTTTATAGGATGCTGGTAGGAATGTAGGACCATCCTCCAGGGCTTAGGTCAGTGCTGGTTTAGATTGCTCCTAAGAATTATGCTGGTTACATTGTATGTCCTCCTCCAGTATCCATGACTTCATTAGCACTGAGCAGTTGGCTAGGTTTTCAGTACCAAGCTACACACAAATGTCTCACCAACATGACTGCCTAAACATGAGCTGAACAAAGATACCAGTAGGCATGCCGAAGTGGACAGGAGGAAACACATGGGGCCCTCGACCCTACACAAAGAACTACATCCAAATGCCCAGAGCGAGGAAAAAATAGTCTCCACAGGGAAGAACACACCAACCCGTTATCTAACACCAAATGGTTAGGACCAAAAAAAATAAGTACGAGTACCATTATAAAGACTGAGCAGCTTATATTTAGGGATGTGTGTGTATACATATATGTTCATGCATGCAATAACAATGAATGGAAAAGGAGACCATAAATTTGAAAGAGAGCAAGGAAGGCTATATGGGAAAGTTCTGAGGGAAAAAAAGGAATGGAGAAGTGTTATATTATCACCAAAAAATAGTTTGGGGGTCTAATTCTATTCTGGCATCATAAGTGGCTACAATCTAAGACTATCTGGAGGTCAAACATTGGCCCTCTTGATAGAGCCACAGCTGGCAGTCTTGACATACAATAATAATCCCAGGCATTATTAAGGGAACAATTTAGAACAATCCAGTTTGGGCTCCATAGGTAGATAGGTAGATGCTATCTTCCTAAACAAAATCAATAAAACAGACAAGAGAAGAAAATTGGATACAATATCACCACAAACAATAAAGTCAAACAGAAAACCACTACCCTGGGGTAATAGCTCGGGGGATGTTAGAAGCTGCTACATCACATTTGGGTTCATGTGAATGAGACACATTTTTCTAAGCAGAACAAACCCAGGTTGGGAATTGATACTTTATATATATATAAATATATATATATATACATACATTTTATATATATATATACATATATGTATATATCCATATATATGGATACTTTATATATCCACATATATAGATACTTTATATATATCCATATATATATGGATACTTTATATATATGTGGATACTTTATATATATCCATATATATATGGATACTTTATATATATGTGTGGATACTTTATATATATCCACATATATATGGATACTTTATATATATATGGATACTATATATATATATATATATATATATATATATATATATATGGATTTTCGAGACAGGGTTTCTCTGAGATTTTGCTCTGCCTGGATGAGCATTGCGCAGGAGTGGGGGGCAGTGGAGAATGTGAGGTGCTGTTAGCGCAGGCCACTTCCCATGCAGGACAGTCCCCCAGGACTCATGCCAGTGCTCCTGATGGTACTGAGGCTGATTTTATGCTTGATCAATGGAGAACCTGCCACGCTCATTAACTCCTTCTTAGAGTTGTGGTCCAGCTCTTTGTGATCAAAGGAAGCTCAGAGCCGCAGCAGCAACAGGGAACATCAGAACAGGTGGCAGTTCCAGAGGACAGACTGAGCACACCCAGTCATACACTCCATAAAGCATCTGGTCATGGACGTCCTGGCTTTGTCACCAGTTTATCCAGGAAATAGCTGGGGCTTGACATACTTAGCAAAATGCAAAAAGAAAAAAAAAACCCTCAAAGCTTCAAGGGTGACTTCACACTCCAGTCAGCCCCTGCATAACCTCGGTTGTGTGGAGTAGACCACGGAGGCAATTCTTTGGATATCTTATACATTTAACTAATTTAACATTACTTATTTTTGAGAGGGTTCATTATCCAGAAAATACCTTTAAAATGTGCCCAAATGTCAGTCTGGCGTCACCTGGCTTTGTAGGAACACATATATAAATATATGTAAATCAATATAAATCAATAACAGCTACAAACGGAACAAAACAATACCCACAAAAACACAACAACAACGGGGCATCTGGCTGTTCTCTTGTTTGGTGGTTTGATTTGTGAATTAGGCAAAGTACTTTCTCCCGCTCAGAAGCAGAATGGCTGTGACCCCAGGTCACGCCCACAACCTGGCAGTGCTACTTAGAAGGAGAAACTTCACAAAGAACCAAGACGTGGAACTCTGCCCCAGTATCCTGTCCTCTTATCTCTTCTGTAAACTCTCCAGAGAATTTTCTGAAGCTGTGGCTTCTGTGGAATATTATCCTCAGGATGACACCCCTCCCTTCTCTTCTCATGTCTGAAGCAGATTTACAAAATACTCGGTTCAGAACGAAATACCCCAGAAAGTGGCAGGGACTCCAGAGAGGTAGGAGCTTAGGGACATGAGTGGTAACCTATTTTAAGGATGCAGAAATTTAAAAGAATGCACTCCAGAGCTGGTATAGCTGGTTGTATATAAAGGCTTAAGGGTAATTAATAGTTAATTCCACGAGACACTTAACAAGGCATTTCAGCACTTACAGCCATTATATTTAAACACTTAAGGGTTATTAATAGTTAATTCCTTGAGACACTTAACAAGGAATTTCAGCATCTACAGCCAATGAGATCAGACAACTTTCTTGATACAGACTAAAGGAAGAATTCCAAACCTCTAGACAGTGAGGATGTCAGAATGGACAAATAAGAATGGCCAGTCTGTGTTCCCATCTGAGCACAGGCAAAACTCAAGCATATGCCCCTAACCTGGAGACCAAGAAAGTCATTTAGTGAGAGAAACCTAGCTAACTACTGTGCACAGATGACAGTTTGAAATGACAGCATTTCTGATTTTGGTGGGACTCATAATATCCCAAAGGAGCAGAGCTAGGTGACATAGTAGATTCAGTTCGCATGACAAGCTCTTGGGACTAAGAATAAGCCATGGTATGGTGTGGGAAAATTGTCTATAGTCTGTCAATTATGTTTTAAATAAACGCTGATTGGCCAGTAGCTAGGCAGGAAGTATGGACAGAAAACTCAGACAGCAGAATGGCAGCCACGTGGACAATTGCACCCACATAAAGTGTGACAGAGCTTGAAAAGTAATTCTAGACAAAAAAGAATAGAGTTAAGCACAGCTTATTGATAGCAGCATTTTCTCAGGTGGGCTGTGTTTGCTAGAGGCTAATGTGTCTCATTTAAGAGAGGCTTCCTGACTCAGCTTTAGCTGCAAAACCTTGCAGCTCTTTTAAGAGGTCCTGCCAAGAAACACTTAAATAGTGTTGATGAAAAGCTGACTGCATGCTTTTTGGTTTTCAGTTGTAGCAGGTAAAAAGCCATGCTGTTTTAAAATGTCAGCTTTCTGAGCCATCCTGCCAGCACAAACTCTGACTCTTTCAGGCAGGAGGTCCAGCTACAGAGCATTTGAATGTGGTTTGTGAGCAGACTGCCACAGCTTGCTTGCTGGCAGGGACCTTGAAATGCCATAGAGTTGTGGCAATAAACATGTCTACAGCCAGTACCTCCACCATGAGGCCGGAATATCAGAAGACTAAGCGTCAAACCATGGCTTTAATCCTCTCCATATTGCTTAGCAAATTAAAGACTCATGTGGTCAGAAAAGACAGAAAGAGAGACAATAAAGAGAGATTCAAAGATGAGGAAAACCTCTAAATGGTTTACAATGTGTTAAAAATATATGCAGGCTTGTGAGAGAAAAGAAAAGGTTAAAGACCTTAAAATAAAAAAGAAAGAAAGTAGTTGGGTGTGGTGGTACATACCTTTAATCCTAACACTTGGGAGACAGAGGCAGGCAGACCTCTGTGAGCTCAAGGTGTGGTAGCATATACCTTTAATTCCAACACTAGGGAGACACAAGCAGACAGACCTTTGTAAATTCAAAGTATGGTGGCGCATACCTTTAATCCTAGCACTTGAGAGACAGAGGCAGGCAGATCTCTGTGAGTTCAAGGACAGTCTGGTCTGCAGAGTTAGTTCCAGGACAGAGATACACAGAGAACCTGTCTCAAAAAGCCAAAAAGTAAAAATAAAAGAAATAGAGGTTAAAATAAAGCCACATAAAGATGAAAATGCACAGAGTCTGGATACTGTATGTTATCATGCTCCCTTTGAATTGTTTGAATGCTGAGGAAAGAACAACAGCTGCTAAAAGATATTTGCTTATAAATTCTGCTGAATTAATCCAAGATAAGTATTTTGAATATAACTTGACTTCAAAATTGAAGTCTAAAGGTATGTTACTTTGGAAAAGAGATTTTGCTTTTGTTTCCACAGGAAATGAGAGACTGTGGATTCATTCTGAGTTGAGAGAAATCAGGTTTGATCAAGGAAGACCACCTGACAAATCTCCAGTAAGAACAGATGGCCTGGATATCTGAGTTCTACCGATTCAAGATGCTGCCTGAGATGATCAAGACTCACAGGATACTGCAGTCAGGATTTGATATTAATTCTAAATTTTTTATAGGTCCCCATAAGATTATCAGTGTCCCCAACCAGCAGGAAGTAGCCTGGAAAACTATGTCCACATTCCCCAAAAATGGACTATGGATGTTCTTGTTTTAAAAAAAAAGAGGGGGAAGTGGTATGGGACAATTATCTATATTCTGTCAATTATGTTTTAGATAAATGCTGATTGGCCAGCAGCCAGGCAAAAAAATATGGACAGAAAACTCAGACAACAATGGTATGTTGATATGTGTCTTTCTCTCAGGGCACTAGACATCCACCTGGTATTGGGTTCATTACACTGAACCCTCTATAGCCTTGCATTGACACTGAATGCTCTTTTGCTGGTCCTTTAAAAAAAAGTAAAAGATTTAAAGTCTTCCAGATCAGACTTTGCCTATCCTGCCTGATAGCCATGAGCATGCTTGCGGAGGGACTCCATAGACCGTGGGAGGGATAACACATCATGTCGCTCTTCAGGCAGTGAAATCAGCTTTTCAGACGGTCTCACAGATTTCACATAGAAACGAATGCTTTCGTTGGTGACATAGGCTTAAGTATCCATGTGTGATGCCATAAATGGTGTATGGAATATGCCTGGACTTTCCAGTCAGGTGAGCCATATTTTCTAATAATAATAGCTGCAGCCCAACAGAAATGACATAAACATCAGAGAAAAGCAAGAGTTAACCAACCAAGCGTTACACAGAGAAGAGAGGACCACCAGAGTGCTAGGCACTCACCTTTTACAAGTTTATTTCTCTGTCATAGAGAAGAGAGGACCACCAGATTGCTAGGCACTCACATTTTACCATTTTACTTCTTTCTTTTTCACCATCAAAGTGTCTCATTGATGGATAGTGACTGGAAAAAGTGATGGACTTCATAATGACATTTTTGTTTGGGTTGATCATGTATTCTGACATATTTACTCACCAAAATCCTTTCTGTTCCTCTCTCCCCTCTAGTAATGTACCTCCTCTTCCCAGGTGGTTGCTAGTCCGACTCCTTATATTTCCAAGGTGTGTGTGTGTGTGTGCGTGTGTGTATGTGTGTGTGTATATGTGTGTGTTTATGTGTGTATGTTTATGTGTATGTATGTGTGTTTATGTGTGTGTTTATGTGTGTGTTTATGCTTGTGTGTGTTTATATGTGTGTGTTTATGTGTGTGTATGTGTGTATGTGTGTGTTTATGTATGTATTTGTGTGTGTTTATGTATGTGTTTATGTGTATCTGTGTGTTTATGTATGTGTGTTTATGTGTGTGTGTGCTTGTGTATGTGTGTTTATGTGTGTGTGTGTGTATGGTGTAAGTTCTAATTGGCACATATGAAAGAAAATAGTGTAACATTTATTATTCTGGGTCTGGCTCATTTCACCCAATATGATCATCTTCAATTCAATCCATTTTCCTGTAAACCATAGCTTCCGTCTTTACAAAAGTCCATCATGTATAGATACCAACTGTCTTAACTCGTTCATCTCTTCACAGATACCTGAGCTGATTCTGTAAATCAGCTTTGCAAATGATCTCATAATGTGAATGAGCTAGTTTCTCTGAAGAGTGCTGTCTTTGATGGCTTGGGGTATACTCCCAGGAGGAGTGTAGCTAGGTCCTACAGTAGTTTTACTTTCACTTTGTTGGAGAACTCCCATGTAGATTTCCATCATGGCTTTTCTGGCTTACTCTTCTTCCGACAGAAGCCTCCTTCCTTCTGTCCTCTGTAGAGATAGCTGTCTGCATGGGGCCCGCTAGAACCGCAGTGTAAATCTGCTCCGCACTCGGCTGAAGGTAAGCATGTCCCGCAGTTCTTCAGGCATTGGTTGGCCATGTGTATTGTGACATTTGAGAAGTGTCTGTTCACTTAACTTTCCCAATTGTTGGTTGAACTATTTGACTTTTGTGTTTAATTTTTGAGGTTTAATAAAATGCTCTAGATATTAATTCCCTGCCAGATGTACAAGGACAAAGCTTTTCTCCCATCCAATAGGCTCTTTCTTCGTAGTTTTTTGCTTACAGGAGATTTTTAATTTGATGGCATCTCATGTGTCAATTCTTTGATTTCCCAAGTTATTGGAGGCATTTACAGAAATCTGGGCATTCGCAGTGAATCTGACCCGACCAACCCACCTTCCTCTGGTTACCATAAACCTCGATGCATGCCCATTATAGAGTAGAAAGTCATTGTACTTGGGGAAACAGCCACAAACACAGTTATGAATAGCAAACTGAGATAGAGTGTCATTTTAAAGAGTCTATTGACCAAACAGCAGCTCACGGAAAGAATAATCGCAGAAATGGTTCCGGAGATTCACGTGAGGGATTCCGGTGAAGGGTGACACAGGATAAGCAGGGGGAAAAGCAAAGATGGCACAGTTGATGACAGCTGTCAGGTTTCTGCTTTCTCCTCTGCTGGGAAGCTTGTGCTCACTTAACAATGTGTACGGCTTCAGATTCAGGGGCTCAATGTTCTCCTTTTCTTTAGTATGGGCATTTATAAGAATAGGCCCTGGTTAAGTTATTTTTATATCCATATCAAAAGGCCATGGAAGGATGAAGTAACATGTGGCAAGGATGAAGTACCGTGTGGCAATCTCTCTCTCCATTGTGACTATGGCTGAGGATGTGATCTCTCAGCTTCCTGCTCCAGTCACCTTGCCTGGTGTCCTGCTTCCCAGCCGTGACGGACTCTTATCCTTCTGGAACCATACGTTCAAATAAATTCTTCTTTCCATAAGTGCTTTTTGGTGGTGATTTTTTTTAATCACAGCAACAGAAAGTTAATTAATACACCAATCTTCTTCATTCCATTATTCTTTTCTATGGGGAAGCCCACTATGCCCAGTTCTTTGTGTACAAACGTTAGCTATGTATGCGTGTGAGCCTGGAACCCTCTTTTCTGAGCTCCTTAGGTAGCCTTGCTGAGATCCTGACCTCAAGCCTGGGGCAGGAGCCAGGAACAGGTGCGTATGGCACATGTGCCCACTTTGGACGAAGCACAGGAAAGGAAGCCCCAAGAGAAGGTGGTACCTAAAGATGAAAACAAGCCCACCGTGTAGGTTGGCATGCAGCTACTAGGTCAGGTAGCTGACTGATCTCTGTAAGCCACGCGGCTCCAGGTTTAAGGAGTCCAACCTCAGACACTGTGTCATTAAGACTATGATATCACAGCTATGATATCAGCTCTGAAAAGTCAGCCACTGGGGTTGATCCCAGCCTTTGCCCTTCTCTACCTGGGACCCATCTATGGTGGGCCCAGCTCTGCCCCTTGTGTGACCCTCTCTCTGTTCATTCTGTAATCCAACGGCTGGGAAAGAGAAAGGGACACTTCCAGGAAAACACGCTGGTAGGTGAGGCTTTAAAATGGCCGCATTCCCTTAGCAGAGACGGAGGAACTGATACTACCCACTGACCACAGAGGAGGATGGGAAATGTGGTCCAGCTCTGTACCTTGCAAAAAGGGAGCATGAACTTTGGTGGACAAGAGTGTCTACCATGAAACAGACAGAAGTGAAAGGACAGTTCAAATATCAGAAAGGCTGGAGGATCAGCTCAGCAGGTACCAGTGGACTTCAGTGGTGACAGCACCTGCTGACTACCGGAAATGCAGACCAAGGCCCATGAGAGCTCCCCAATCAAACCCGAGTTTGCCGATGCATGAGATCATAAGTGTTCTTTCACCTCAGAATCGTCTCTGTCCTAGCTAGGGTTGCTATTCCTGTGATGAGACACCATGACCAAAAGCAGCTTGGGGAGGAAAGGGTTTATTTGGCTTGTGTTTACACATCTCTGCTCATCATTGAAGGAAGTCAGGACAGGAACTCAAACAAGGCAGGAACCGGGAGGCAGGAGCTGATGCAGAGGCCATGGAGGGATACTGCTTGCTGACTAGCTCCTCATGGCTTGCTCAGCCTGCCTTCTTATAGAACCCAGGACCACCAGCCCAAGGATGGCACCATCCACAATGGGCTGGGCCCTCCCCCCTCTACCACTAAATAAGAAAATGATCTACAAGTTTGCCTACCGTTCAATTATTATGGAGGCATTTCCCAATTGATATTCCCTCCTCTCAGATGACTCTACCTTGTGGCAAGTTGACAGACGGCTAGCTGGCTGAGTCTCCAAATAGTTAAATTTAATCCTGACTGTAAACATGAGCAGAAACAAAAATATTATTCTGTTGAAATCTGCCAGACTTTCCACGTATGTTGCCTTAAATTCAACAACGGTGAGAATCAGTATGTGACATGAAGCATTTTTGTTTTCATTTTGGGCAACACTGAAAGTGGAACCCTGGGTCTGTGCATCGTAGGCAGGCACTCTGCCTCTGAGCTCTGCCCACAACCCTCTTTTAAAGTTTGAGACAAGGTCTCAGTAAGTTGCCCAAGTTAGCCCTGAGCTGACTCTGTGGCTCAAGCTGGCCTTGGATTTGGGACCCTCCGTCCTCATCCTTCTTAATAGATGAGTTCTGCACTCCCAAGCCTCACTTAATAGTGACAGCGCATTTCAAATCCATATTTATTGATTCCTGTTATAGGGAGCTGTGGGTTGCATTCTGCCACCCAGCTCCCGCCACCGGCTAGCTTTACCCGAAATAACAACACACAAACTGTATTCATTTAAACACTGCCTTGGCCCGTTATGTCTAGCCTCTTCTTGACTAATTCTCAAGTATTAATTTAGCCCATTTCTAATAATCTGTGTAGCACTGCTAGGTGCGCTTACAGGGAAAGATTCAGCATGTCTGACCTGGCGGCTTGCTTCATTGCGTCTGTCTCTGAAAGGAGCTGCATGATTTCTGAGCTCACTTCCTCTTCCTCCCAGCGTTCTGTTCTGTTTACTCCGCTATCTAAATTCTGCCCTATCAGATGGGCCAAGGCAGTTTATTAGCCAATGACCTTCCTCCATCAGATTCCTGTATTGATTTGTAGTTCTCCATTCTAAAAATTGTCTTTAAGATCTCTGAAGCCAGCCTTTAGTCCCAGCACTCTGAAGGCAGAGGCAGACGGATCTCTGTGAGTTCAAGGCCAGCCTGGTCTACAGAAAGAGTCCCAGGACAGCCAGAGCTGTAACACAGAGAAACCCTATCTTGAAAAAAACAATCTCTGAGGCCAAAAAACTGTACCAAAATGAGAATTTATTCAAGAAAAATCTATTTGATGTTGGAGATTAGAATAAAAGTCAGCTCGGATTCTGCACTTTGACTACATAAGCAAGCAAAGTGTTCTCTGCTGCTCTAGGAGACTATAGTTCTTGATGTTAACAAGCAGTGTGCTTTTCATGTAAAAACAGAGAATCTTCTAACATCTAGGAGCTTGTGGAGCTTGGGGCTGACAGACCTCAGCATGGGTATGTTCTTTGTGACAGTAACCATGAGCTATCTCAAATTGAAAACTATGTGTTTGAAGTTTTTACAGTTTATTGGGTTGTGATGTGCTGTTTCATTTAATAAGGACCACACTATTAAATTTCAAATTTAACTTTTACACTGCAATTTGAACTGACATATTTTATATTCTTCTATACTAAAACATAACTCAGATTTCTATAGGTTTTGAAAGCAAAGGCAATGGGTCTTACCTGAATTGTATCTCATGTTACAAGTTTTAGCAAAGTTGAATCAAGTTGTTTTTAAAATGTGGTAAGAAAGAAGACCTACACAGCCATGTGATATAGGTGCAGCAGGCAACGAGCTTCTCCTGTTTATATGTAATATAAACAATATTTCACATGTTGATATGGTCATCTTTTAAAAACTATCATGGCCTCCTCTTTTTATTTGAATATCACTAGGAAAATAAACATGTAAGGATAATAATAAATGGAAGATCTTAATTAAAACCAAGCCAGTTAGGGCTAATGACATGTGCTGTGCTTAAACCAGTTAGGTCATGGAGATAGAACTCAAGGTCTTAGATGTGTTTACATGCGCTCTACAAAACCACATCAAATACCTAAGTGTCTGGGACACAGGGATCCTGCATTCTTATGAGCCCAAATATACCATTACTACCTGGGCATCACATCCACGAGCAGAGACAGAGCTACTGGTCTCAGTTCACATGGTAGGCAGGTAAAACCCTACCAAAATATGGCCCCTTCTTCTAGGTAGGCAGGGAGGGAGGGAAGGAGGGAGAAAGGGAAGGAAGGAAGGAAGGAAGGAAGGAAGGAAGGAAGGAAGGAAGGAAGAAAGGAAGGGAGGGAAGGAGAGAGGGAGGGAGGGAGGGAGGGAGGGAGGGGAGGGAGGGAGGGAGGGGAGGGAAGGGAGGGAGGGAGGGAGAAATGAATGAGGGGGAAGGAGAGAGGGAGAGAGGAGGGAAGAAGGGAGAGAGGAGACTCGAAGTGCATTCATAGGTCTTATGATACAGTGTTAAAAGTTTAGCTGCGATCTACAAATGAACACTTAGTTCTCTAGATAACAAGGGAGCATAAGGGGACATACACATATAATACCTAAGAACAAAAAGCTAATAACAAGGGATGAGAATCCATAGGCTTTCAGACTATGGTCTGTATAATCCCTGCATAGAGGGGCGTATTCAAAACTGCGGCCATCGTACACCCCGCTCAGGGAGCTTAGAAGCTGTCACACGAAGCTTCTTTCACCTCTGAGAAACAGAGTAAAGGGAAGAGTGACAGGCACTGGTTCTACCCAAGTCTGCCTCAGTCTACCAACATCCTGACCAGGAATGCAACCACAGACACAAGGTGTCCACCAATATGCGGAACAGGGGTGCAACCACATACACAAAGTGTCTTCAGGACCGCCTCCTCAGAGCTGGGTCAATCTCCTTTATAGCCCTGTGACTTCCGTTTGTTCACAGAGCAGGGGTCTGTCCAGGGGAAAGACTCCCTTCAGGAGATGGTGCTGAGGGCAGAGGTGTCTGATCCTGTGGCTACAGGCATGTCTTCCAGGTCTTTTTGGTGTACCTTCTCTTTAAATGTAAGCTTCCTGGTGCCAGTTCCAGGGCTGGGCAGGAAATCATTAAAAACTAATTTGAAAGTATTAAATTTAGTGAGACACGGTATATAGAAAGAAGATGCACGGGTTGTGACTCACACACAGGCATGAACATACATGTACACACAGTAACCATCGTCCAGACTTTGGGAGAACCTATTTTCTTTGCGTTCGAGTGGACCCCTTAGTGACATCACCCGCTATGAAGCCCGAGAAGACTACACATAAAATATCATCATTTGAACTTCTGCACTGAGAGCCTTCACCAGATGCTAGCATAAATTCTAGCAGGTCCCTGTTGCTATGGTGACCATATCCTCCTTAAAATGATTATGGGATAAGCCACCACAGCCACCCCAGGCAAATGTATCTGTTTGTTCAGGTGAAAATCTGGTGACAGATGGATGGAGCCTCAGGCACCTTCCCCGTCCAGGTGCAGCAAAGGCTGGCAATTATCAGCCCTCACTCTGCCTTTGATGATGTGAATGTTCACTCAAAACCATCTCCATGGCGATCTGGAAGGTTCTTTCTCTGAAATACAGACATCCAAGGATGCGCTATGGCTCTGTCTCCCTGTCTCCTGCCCCAGTCCCTGTGGACTGGGGCCTTGGTATAGCTACTACATTGCTCTGCTCAGACATCCATCATGGACCACCGCTCTAAGGCTAGTTCCAGCTTCCCTGTGTAGGCACCAATGAGGGTGCCCAAGGTGGCCTCGTGACAGGGCTGTGACCCTTTAAAATCATTGGCGCCTTTCCCTGAGCCCATTGTAGCCTGTCAACATTCTGCAGCATTTTATTTCTGTTCAGTAGATCTTTTCTCCTGCTGGACTCTCTCCTTGATGCCAGAGTGATTCTAGAATCTAGTCCTCCTTCCTTCTTGAACTTGGGTCCAACCCAGCTCATCATTGACAAATCCAATGTAATCGTAAAGTAGCTTGCTTCAATCTTTATGAAGAACTTCCCTCCTGAAGTGCACCTGTACAAAGGTCTGGAAAGAAAATAGAACTAGTTTGCAGTGTGGGGAAGAGATGAAGTCAGTTCTCAAAGGAGCCAACTGGAAGAAAAGCCCACTTTTATTCTAGAGGAACAGCCATGACCTGCCTTCCCGCAACCCCATTTCACAGTTCTCTCTTTGGCGAGGGAAGCGTTAGCACAGAGTCTCAATGATAAAAGCCAAAACATGGACAGATGCATCTACTGTTAAAAGCAGGTGATAACCTTTTAAATAGAATGTATTGATTCTTTGAAACTTTCATCCATGCAATAGTGTATTTTATCATATTCACCCCAATTTCCTTCCACAAATCTTCCAAAATTCATTCCCTGCCCCACCCTTCCACCACATGTCCAGTTTTTCTTAAAATAACCTACTGAGTCAAACTAATGATGCCCGTGTATGTATTGGTATGGGGATATTTATTGGAGCACACTGTCCTGCCCGGAGCCACACCCTTTAAGAAAACTGACCTTTCTGTAGCAATCCTCACTGTCTGATTCTCCCTTAGAAAGGAAGGGACATGGGGCCTTGTGCACCCTTCCATGCTCGAGGCTGGAATGCTTTCTGGCTTGCTCTTGTGCAGGTCTTGTTCAGGCAACACAGCTGTTGGGAGCATGAGTACGGAAGTCTTATCGCGGCCTGCAGACACTGTGGTGTTCCAGCCCTCCACAATCCCTGGCTACTGTAGTCTCTACCCTACCTGCTTCCATAATGGTCTCCAAGTAGTGGGGAGGGGGAGGATGGTAGAGGTGTCCCATTTGATGGGGAGCACCCCACAGACACTCCTTCCCTATATGTTGGCCAGGGGTGAGGATCTCCATCAGCCAACCACTTGCACAAAGTTTCTCCGATGAGTTCGAGTCCTGTATAATCTATTATAGGTATAGACACAAATGTAGAAGGCAGCTGGGTATGATGTTTATTGAGAAAACTGTTAGTAGTGTGGCTGGGGCCTATGACCTCCCCAGCCATGGGTTCTTAGCTATATGTAAAGTCGAAGCCGTGTGTGTATGCCCGTGGTGTGGGCCTCTGTATCCAATCCATACCATCTGCACCACGATTGTGCCAGTGCCATATTGGTCAGGCCTGTGCTGAATACTCTCCAAATGATACCTGTCATTGCCAATGCTCAGAGTTGATCATCAAAATGTGGTGGTAAAGCCCTAAGCATCACACACTTTGATCGCAGGCCATGGAGAAATCAAGTTGGTACTGACTAGTAGAATTCCTGCCGGCTAGCTTCCACAGTCCTGGAAGGTGCTTTGAAGGCGGGTAGGAGACAAGAGTAACTTTTACCAAGCAGAGAACCCTGTGAGTTACGATAAGTTCAAGGTGGGCATTTCCTGATTGAACTTTCTCTGAATGCTTGGATTATAGACATCTGGAAATCAAGCTTATGCCGCCAAATGTCATTTCTAGTTTGGTTATAACCCAGCTAATTTTAATGTCTGTCTCTCCCTCAAACTCTCCTAAGAGGTTTACCTGGAAGCCATCACTATGATACGGGGCCCCCCAAGGAATTGTTAGGTGCCACTCAGCTCCTGCCTGCCTCAGCCTCCCTCAGAAAACATATAAATAGAAAAGCTTGCTAAATAACATAAGATAAAAGTAGCTATTATTTCCAGTGCTAAAATTTGAATATGCCCTATCCGATTTTGTAAAGCTCTTCTGTCCAAGGCTGGATGGATGTGAAGAATTGCCCTACCACAAAATACGTAACAAACACATGCATAAAACCTTCCCAAAACATTTCACAGGGAAGAAGCAAGCAATTGCAGGCAATTTTGTTGACCACATAGACTACTATTATTGCTTTGATAACAGCACAACGAGAATCTGTAGAAAGAAAAAATCGTACCTAGCAGTACTGAGTGATGCGAACGTCTGGGTAATAGGACCATGCGGAGAATTTCCCTGCAACAGTGACGATGCATCAGTGTGCCAAGTTCCTTTCTGGCACCTGCTCATTTAATCCTTCTCTCAGTCCCCCAAGGCAATGCTTGCTATGTTCTTAGTTCTAGAATGGCGATTCAGAATCACAGACTGGTTAGAATTGCCCAAGCCCTGAAAACTCACCTTTCCATAAGAAATGACAAAGAACCAAGATAGATCCAAGTTAAAACTTCGGGAGCTTACGTTAGGTGTTGCCTCCTTTATTTAGCAAGAGACA
Source organism: Microtus pennsylvanicus (assembly GCF_037038515.1). Lineage (NCBI taxonomy): Eukaryota > Metazoa > Chordata > Mammalia > Rodentia > Cricetidae > Microtus > Microtus pennsylvanicus. The sequence goes on from NC_134596.1 coordinate 13,022,262, forward strand.
CCTTGGTGTAGTAGACAAAGCAGGCCAATGTCTGAATTTTCACACAGGAGGGCAAGGCTAGCCTGGGATATATACTCCAAGGTTAGCATGCTGACTTAATCAGACTCTCTAGCAAAGCCTAAGCAAACAAACAGCTCCGGATTCCAAGCCTGCTTGGCAGTTCTCTCAGCCACTCTCCAGGGGAAGCTGAAGTGTGCACATGCTGTCCTTGTCCTTGTTTTTTCTAATGTGTGCCTTGTAATGCTTGTGTTATTTGTTGTTGTATTCCATACATGCAGAGAGAGGGTGTGGATCAAATCTAACCCCTCTCTTCTGTCCTCCCTGGTAGTCCATACACTCAGAGAGAGGGTGCAGATCAAATCTAACCTCTCTCTTCTATCCTCTCTGGTAGTCCATACACTCAAAGAGAGGGTGCAGATCAAATCTAACCTCTCTCTTCTGTCCTCCCTAGTAGTCCATACACTCAGAGAGAGGGTGCAGATCAAATCTAACCTCTCTTCTGTCCTCCCTGGTGGTCCATACACTCAGAGAGAGGGTGCAGATCAAATCTAACCTCTCTCTTCTATCCTCTCCAGTAGTCCATACACGCAAAGAGAGGGTGCAGATCAAATCTAACCTCTCTCTTCTATCCTCTCTGGTAGTCCATACACTCAGAGAGAAGGTGCAGATCAAATCTAACCTCTCTCTTCTATCCTCTCCAGTAGTCCATACACACAAAGAGAGGGTACAGATCAAATCTAACCTCTCTCTTCTGTCCTCTCCGTGGTACCTTCTCCCATCTTCAGGAAGACCTAGCCTATTTTCAGAAGGCTGTTTTAGCTTCCTCATCTGGTACAGAGCATTCTGCACTGGTCTTTCTACATCTCATGTATCTCACTGAGACAATGTGTTTCAGGTCTGTCCATTTGCAGCACCTGACAGGATTTCATTCTTTTTTAGGGCTAAAGTGAAAACATTTTAATAAAAAAAAAGGAATGCAACTTAAAATTACTTTATAATCATACAGTATTTGATTAATTCTTTGAGAGTTTCATGCACCGTATTTGAAGCATGTTCACCAGGCTCTCCTCTCCCCTGTTGCTGGGGAAGCCACTGTCCCATGATGAGCAGGCCTGTTCTGGTCCTAACAGGAGGCTCTGTTTGGCTTTGGGAATTGGTTTATGGAAGCACAGTTGTCAGAAGGATTCATGAGTCAACCATCCCAGCCCTTCTCAGGTTCACCAGATGTCAAGGTGGGATATGACAGTAACTGTAAGCCCTGAGCCACACTCCAGACTTCCAAGTTTAACTATAAATGTCTCTGTGTACACAAAGGAGCACATTTGAAACAGGTTTTGTTAGTGTCTATTTGAATCACTGTAGGATTGAGTGTGAAATGAATGACCTTTATCATCTGCTATAATGCAGTCCTTACAAACCATCCATAACGCATAATCAATGTCCTGACAAACCATCCGTATTTCAGGAACATATTTTTTTGGTCTGCAGCAGGAAGGCAATTGGCTTCTAGTTCCTTGTACAGGGATCAGTGGTCCCAATAACCAGGCATTCAGAGCCTTTTCATCTCTGAAACCTGGATGCACAGAAAGGAAAAGCAGCCAGGCATGGCTTACCAGAATGCACAGCAGACAGGGCAAGGTTGTAAGCGTGGAGGCTCAAATCCCTGTAATGCACCTTCAAACTCCTCCTGCCGTCTCTGGTGGAGAAAAGAAGTCAGGGATGTAGGACGGCTGTCTTCTAAGCAGATACGGCTCAATCAAAGTAAGTGAAATAATTTCCTCATCAAACAGAAAAATTGTCTTAGTTTTCTTTTCTTTTTTTTTTCTGTGCTGGGGTTTGAAGACACAATCATGCTGACTGGAAACTCTACCACAGAACTGTACCCCAACCCCAGTGCCGAGTTCTTACTTTGAGACAGTCAAATGTGGTTCCTATCTTTTTGAGTAAGTCGGACGCATTGCCTGTATTTCTACAAACCTCAGGTCTGAGACTCTGTGCAGAAGGTGGGAATTGTGCATGATATAGAGCACTATTATCACCTCCAGACAGGTACAATCATACACACCGTGATGCACACGGTCCCAGAGTCACACCAGGCTTGGAATGGAGAAGGCAGAGCGTGAATCGATAATGGGCATGCTGCCGTGGATGGAGTTGCCCTTCTGTGCGATAAAAAGGTTGTGAGTGAGTGGCAAGCAAACATTCCTGAGCTGGAACTTTCCCTCCAGGATGCTATAACAACCCCCTCTTAAGGAAATCATCAAAAGAAAGAAGTGCAGTATTTATCTGCCATATCATTTAAGCAAGAGACTCTGAAGAGAACCCATGAACACGGACCATAAAAGAAGGTAAGTCATGGGGCGCTGTGGGAGAGGGCTAATGGGGAGAACGAACAGGTATGGGTAGCCTGTTGTGTGCCTGGTGTCTCCCTGTGAGCCTCCCAACACCTTTGGTTTTAAGAATGAAAAACACCAGATCAGGGATATGCCAGCAATGCCCAGGAGAGGCAGGACCTGGAGTGGTTCGGCTGGCTATTATTTCCAAGAGCTTCCAGGCTGTAGCAATCAGAGTCCAGGACTGGTACAATGCGCATGTGCAGTTCTCTACCAAGGGCAGCAAACCACCAGCTTGGAAACACCTGGCAAGCAGCTCTAAATTTGTCGGTACCCTACCTGCCCTATGCTGCCTAACTCACCGCCACTGAACCGCGGTACAGTCTTCAGCTGAATAAGCCGCGGTCCTGCCAGTCCTGGCCGTCCTGGCCATATAGCCCAGGAGACAGAGTATCAGCAGCAAATTGTGAAGCTAAATTAGCTTCCTGAAGGGTACCACCCTCTTTCCTTACCTCTTTCCTCATCCGTGATTGGCTGAACACGTAACACGTGCTACGGAGATGCTGGTATGAACAGGGACTGCGCCCATGCACAAGGCAGTCATAGAGCTGAGCACATTTTCATGGGGGAAGCCCTGCCCCCAGCAACAGTCCTGAAGTAGCCTTGAGCGTGGAAGGAGCGTACGAAGTTCTGATACTAAATGCAATGCAGACCACTGTTATGTTGTTCGGAGACTCGATCAGTGGAGAATTAAATTGATCAGCCACTTAAAAATGTTTTTGATAGATGATTAACTGAGCCTGTTGCTCGAATCACAGAGATTATTTTTAATTCTATAAATACAATATAATTCTCATAGAGACTCTGGGTATATTTCTTGACAAACTGTGTTAAGAAACCACAAATTGATGTCCCATTGATAGCACAGCTACTAGAGTGATCCGGTAAAGGGAAAAGCCAGGATCACACTGACATCCCAGTGACCCGTTACAAACGGAGTTGAATATGCAGAAAGTTTGGGCAAAGAAGCACGAAATAAAGAAGCCCAAATGGGAAATTTGGAGCTGAAACTATAGTAACCAAGACGGAAGCTTAGTGCGAAAGCTTGACAGCAGAATGAACTAGACAGGAAAGTCAGAGCAGGAGACTAAATAGCACAGTGACCACTGTGTGCAGGGGAGAAGATAGAGCAGCAGAGAAGAGAAGCTCCCCTCACTGCTGGGTCGGGCGGGTGCTGTGGCTTCCATGGCCTCCCCACCAGCATTGGTGTGGATAAATTGAGGGGGTATTTATGGGCTGGTCATTTTCAGACTCACAGAGCCTCGTACTGATATGGGATAGAGGAAGGGGGAGGCAGATTTTGCCTGTTGTGCTTGGCTGGATTGGAGCTCTTATGGTCTGTCTTACTTAGCCACCCTTCTGGTTCTCTGGCTGGACCAGGCATGCATGCGTGTGTGTGTGTGTGTGTGTGTGTGTGTGTGTGTGTGTGTGTGTGTGCGCGCGCGTGCGCGCGTGCGCGTGTGTGTGTGTGTGTGCGTTTTACAATGTTTTGTTTGTTTGTTTGTTTGTTTGTTTTTCTGTATTCACTGTGCTTTCTGAGTTGTTTTTTTCTCCAGGATCCAGTTTGGAATGTCAGAGGTAAAAAAAAAAAAAAGCCAAGGAATTCAGCTCATGTTCTTGGAGTTCTCAACAGGACTTACTACCCCTTTAGCTCTGAATCCCCTTCTAGCTGTTGTGTTTAGTAAGGAAATGGATGCCTGTGCCTTTCTCCTAATTGTTAAACTATTTTAAAGACTTAGAATCCTCTTCCAATTCCGACTGAGGCCTTTCTCTGCTGCCGAGAACACTATGGTTCACTTTATGTCAGAAAAACAGATTGTTTTACTTAATTCGGAACAAAAAGTTTATACTAATCTAACCATGATGATGGATTCAAATGATGTCCCTCTTTGGGAAAATGCCTACATACACTTAGAGATGGCTGGAGGAAGGCTTGCTCCTCACCTGTGAAATGACCGTCTTTAAGGAATCTCATTATCTTTCATTTCCAAGCTGCATGCATTGGCAGAGGCTGGATCATCCTCATCTGCCCACACTAAGAAGACTCCAGTTCAAGGATGGATTATTTGGGGATTATGAACCCCAACTAAGAGAAACTGCTGCACAATATTAATTTCCTTGCTATCTTAAACTGCGTCATTTTAGCATGATTCATCTTGTCTTTTACGTCTGATTTCACAGTTTCAGGTTTTAATAATGCTGTGGCCTTGTTTAGGCTCCTGCGTCAGTCAGAAAATACATCGTCAACCTACCCATGGGCTAGAGAGTGTTCAGTTTTGGATAATACTAAAGTAGAAAAAAGTTTGGTCAAGAGAGTCAAATCTCTGTCTTGGGTGGAGACCTAACGTTCCAGCTGGGTAGGTTCAGTCACCTGGCCAGGTGATCACTCAATTGGAAGATGGGTTCACCTTAAACCAAAATGAGGAAAGAGAGACAGAATAACTGGTTCTTTAGTGATGTCTTCCCAAAATCCCTATCCCTAGCAAGCAGTTCACCGGGTTGTAGCCGTGATGCCTCAATAAGTCTGCCCTCCTTTCAGAGTTATAAAGTATAGGTTCTTTTCTTCTGCCTGTTTTCTAGCATGTGTTTCTTAGATGGGTTTCCACAATATTTTGGGCTCCCTTGCTCTTTCTATGCAGCCTCTTTCCGTGCCATGTGGCTTCCGTGTGTCTAGCCTCTGTTCCTCCATCCCTGTGTAAATGAGAAGAGTTCTTTTTTTCTCTCTTTCATTCTCCTTCAGGCAGCTGCTGAGATTTGCAGCTTGCCTAGTCTGGAGGGTTTTCTTTTAGACTCCAATAAAAATTATCCTTGACTTTCCATTTTAGTCTATTCTTAAGTTCATTATTGAGATGAAGAACCCCACGAAGGGACCCCAGTTTTCCCCGTGTCTGTCATAAGAGCCCTGTGACATGCAGACAGTACCTGTCAGATATACAGACAAGTCCTGGATGTGGCCATGAAGCCCACACAATGCAGAGATCATTCAACGATGGTTAGCTCTCCCTGATTTATAGCTGGACCCAAACTGAATCAATTCTCTTCTCAAGTGTCTGTACGCATCAGTAGTTTCTGGTCCCAGGACACAATGGGCAATGCTGGAGACATTTTTCATTGTTGAGACTGGAGCATACCTCTGGTATCTGGGGAGAAGCCGGGGAGGCTGCCAGAGATCCCACACTGACAGGTGACTCCTGCCGCAGTGAGACCAAGGCGCTCCGATACACATAAATCTTCATGCTCTGTTGGGAAGGTTTGCTCCAGGATTCCCAGGGCATTCAGCGACATTTTCCAATGGATTTGTGGTTCTCGGCACTTCTAAATATGGAACAGTTGAGGCAGCTGCGGGAACAAAAGGTTTTATCTGGGGATTAGCAGTGCTTCTGGCCATTCAACAGGTTGATAAATTTGCTAAATCACTGGAGAACTTTGATTAAGGTGTGCATTGAATTTGCTTATCTCACCGCCCTTTCTTCTGTGTAGCACAAATTAGTATTCAAATTACCTCTAGGAAATGCCTCAACCAGGAACTTCTAAAAGGGGTGGTCATTATCATTATCAAAACATTTGACATTTTTGGGACCAATAGGAGGTGCTAAAATAGAAGATGGCTCCACCAATATGGAAAGACTTAATTCTGGTTTCCTATTAAAATGCCATGGTTAAAATTTCAAAAAATAAAATAAAAAATAAAAGCCACCTCTATAATGCCATTTTCCATTGTTTAAAAACTGCATGGAGGGCTGGAGAGATGGCTCAGTGGTTAAGAGCATTGCCTGCTCTTCCAAAGGTCCTGAGTTCAATTCCCGGCAACCACATGGTGGCTCACAACCATCTGTGATGAGGTCTGGTGCCTTCTTCTGGCCTGCAGTCACACACACAGAATATTGTATACATAATAAATAAATAAATATTTTAAAAAAAACAAAAAAAAAATAAATAAAAACTGCATGGAACATACAACCCTGCCAAAGGAAAATGATTATTTATTTATGCCTGTGTGGAGAGGCACCATCTTCAGTCTGCTTCCAACAAGCCAACAGCACGGAAATCTCAAAGCAAAATCGACTTCTAACTTGTATTTTAATACAGTTACAGCCTGGTATAAACCAGAGAACTGGATAAAACTTGAAATATGTGTTACTATGCAATCCAAAGAGCTAGCCCTGTCCTTTCCGAGATAATCTGTGTCAACTCATGTGAAGTACAGTTTTTCGCTAACATGTGATTATGTCTGCTATTCTAAGATCTCCGCTTGCCGGTTGTGGTGGCACACGCCGGTAGGATTTGCTAAAGGAGGCAGAGGCAGGAGGATCACGAGTTCGAGGCCAGCCTGGGCTAAGATCTCCGCTTTTTATTCTTTTAAATGTTATTGATTCTTATTGAGCTCTACCTTTTTCTCTGTTCCCCTCCCTGCCTCTCCCCTCCCCTTCAACCCTCTCCCAAGGTCCCCAAGCTCCCAATTTACTCTGCTTTTTATGAGGAAAAACAATGTGCTCTCTAAGGCTTTGCAAGTTAACTGATCCCCATAAATCTCCAATCAGCGTCTCTATGCTAACATCGTACCCTGGTGTATTGTTGACCGTGATTAACATTAGTGTTGAATAGCGCTGCTCCTTGCCACTCACTCTTGCCAAGCTCCCGTTCCTGTTTTGTTTAATTAACTTTCATTATTTCAGCAACTTCCTCCGAGTGCCAGCCGCTTAGTTAGGACTCACGAAAGGAACATTCTCCATTTTTGGCACATATCTTACATAAATATTAGATAAATTTAGAAACTAGCAATGTCCATGAAAAGTCTCCTTTCTTCACGTCGTAGTCAACACTGGACTGTGCCATCGAGTCTAGCCTTGGTGACTGTGATGGATGCCCTAGGCTCTATTTTTCAATAGAGTCCTTATAGAAAGTGTCTGCTGATGCAAGAAGTATTCTATAAGAGACAGCAACGCATGCTCACTCCATTCTTACTATCCAATAACTCATTCTAATTTTGCCATTGAGAAAAGCATAATCATGAGGACTTTGTAAAGCTATTTATTCCGTTTGTTCGTAATAATAATAATTTCATATGACATGAAATTATCATTTCTTTTGGCCTCATTCCGCCAGGAAATGGAGGAAGTCAGTCAGGTTCAGACAAGCCCAGAGATTCACCCACTCCCATGCTCATTGGCTACACAGGCAGAATTGGCTTCACCGCTCAGATGCTGCCCTCAGAGAAGGAGCCTCATGTCCGGACAGGAAGCTTCCTCTCGCCTCCAAAAATAAGCCTACTTTAAAGTCAATCTACTGGGCCCTTGGAAATTATAACCATGGAGCCTGTCAAAGGAGTACTAAATCCTAAAGCGGGGGCCTGTTTTGAGTGGCCAACAGTCAAAAATTAAATTTCCATATCCAAAGTCGAATGCCAATTTTCTGAAATTTAAGGTGTAGGAATATACACAGCATAATTAGCTATAATCATGATAACGCTGCTTATGTAGTCACACTTTAAAAATTTTGTCATTGGCCGGGCAGTGGTGGCGCACGCCTTTAATCCCAGCACTCGGGAGGCAGAGGCAGGCGGATCTCTGTGAGTTCGAGGTCAGCCTGGTCTACGAAGAAACCCTGTCTCAAAAAAAATTTTTTTTGGCATTGTTTTTCAGGTTCTGAGTCACCCTGGCAAGGAAATGTTACACCAAACACAGGTTTACTTTAAAATAACTCCCAAAATGTCATAAAACCTTTTGCTGGCGGATCTACAACCACTAATTGCTGCACCCCGCTCCCCGGTGTCTGTGCTCTGTGCATTGGCACCCAGTTGGCAAGCTTCGGGCAAGGGGGATGGAGGTTAAAATACACAGACACAAGCAGACAGAGAGACAGCGACACAGGTCATCCCTGAATTCCCCAAGAATGCCCCCTTTATTGTGTTCAGGGGCAGATTATATAGAGATAGCCACGCCCCAGCCAAACCCACCAGAAACCACTCTCCTGCCATCAGGAACTCCTGAAGGTCTCGCGCTCAGAGCAGCTGTAGGCACTCAGATCAGGGGATTACAAGAAATTCAGGACCTGGGGTCTCACTGCTCCCAACAACTAACTAAACTAGCCCAGCTTCTAACAACGATCTATTAACATGTGTCCTTACACCCACAGAAAAGTGTAGTCTTCACCCCCCCACCAAGGAAGCTACTCTTTGGAACAGACAGAATCCACTGCAGAAAACCCCAACCCATCAAAATGAAGAGCTGTGCCGTCCAGTCCCATTGGCTCCATCTACGAAACACTGGCCTCCCAAAGGCTCAGGACACATTGCAGAAGAGGACATAGAAAGATTATAAGAGCCAGAAGATCAGAGGGTTTGTGAGATTGTGTCCCCCAGTCACATCTGAAGCTACACCAGTACAGTCTTTCCAACATGGCCACCCAAAGATGAGCTGAGCAAGGACCCCACTGCAGACATATGGGGGGACATTCAGGAGGCGTTGAAACTACAGGAAACAGAGTAAAGCTGTGGGAGAGGTGACCCTATAATTGTGTTCTTGGGCTGCCTCCCCCTAAGGTGGGTTTCAAGGGGTCATCATTGGACATGGAAAGATAAGGTTCTTATTAATATTCTTTTTTAAAAAATGCTGCAAGATCCCCGCGGCAGTAGGCAGCAGAAATGCTATAGGTCTCAAATGGTGGCGGCGGGCCATGTGGCTAGAGACAGCGGGCCCTTGGGAGCAGCCAGTCCCAGGCAGAGACAGCTGCTGGTCCCAGAGCAGTGGTGGCGGGCCATGTGACAGCAGGCAGTGGGCCCCAGGCAGAGACGGCTGCTGGTCCCTGAGCAATGGCTGGTCCCAGGCAGGGAGACACATGGCGGGCGGGCAGAAGACAGAAACATGGATAGACAGGACATGCAGGGTGAGATTGAATGTTTATTCAGGGTGTTATGGAGGAGGAAGGGTGAAGTGGGGAGGGAGAGAGAGAGAAGAGGAGAAAGAGACAGAGAAGGGGTTAGCAGAGAAGTGGGGAGAGAGGCAGAAGCAAAGCTGCCTCTCCGAGAGGAAGACAGAGAAGAGAGCAAGCTCAGGCCGGAAGCTGAAGATCAGCCTGCCTCAGCGGATGGGGGAGGGAGTAGGCGTGGCTTGTCTCTTAAAGGGACCAAAACCGTAACCCTTATAGCTCAGGGGTAGGTGGTCTCCAAACAGGGAATTAGGCTGGCAACTAGGCAGGGTTACAGAAGCTGAACATAACAAGGTGGTCATAATGGCAGGTGGTCATAATAACCTTTCAAAACAAAGACAAGGTAACAGTTTCCTAGAACACGCAATACAGAACCCTTATGTTGTCCTGTTCTGAACCCCGAGAGAGTGCTGAGGCTGGAACTCAGTAGCTCTCCACAGGAAATCCTGCCCCTTGTGCACCTAAGTGATGGCCTCCCTTCTGCGAGTGCACCTTGGCCTCTGAGGAGTAAACTTAACAAACTCAGTACAGATGAGTCTGCTTGGGTGGGCATCTACTTAAGGTTTATTCATGGTGACTAACTTGGTATGTCAGGTATGGGCGTGGGTCCCCTGAAGTACCGAAGTTGGAACCATATTTGGTTTGGGTAAAGGAACGCAGCTGTAATTTTGACTTTGTCTAATTGTGTGCTCCTTGATTAAGTGGAGCCTGTTGAGAGAAGATGGGGCTTAGGTGAAACCTTCGAATCCCTCATGGAAAAGCGACTCCCGTGTCTGTTTCTGTATCTGTGGTGCTGTAAATCTGGTATAATTAGGCCAATCCATGGGGATAGCTTCATTTAGAGAGTCAGATTAAGCAACTCAGACATTTCTAGATCCATAAATGATGTGACATTATCTGGCTTCTTACTGAGAAGATATCCTTGTGATGTGAGAGGAAACACAAATGACTGGGCTCAATGAACACACCAATGCTCAGAGTTTCTCCGAACAGGGGCAATGCAGGGTCTCTGCACTGCTGTCCTGGGTAGGGAGAGTAGCTGTAGGCTGCTCTGCTGTCTTTGTATCTTTGTGTCATCTCTTAATCTACCTGTCCTTGAGCAGTTAGGTCCACGACTTAAAAAAAAAATGGTTCAGCAGAGTGATTATTTGACTTCCCAGAGGTGTACACGCCACACAAACTCAGCAGAAGCTGTGCTTTGAGTTTGGACTTGCAAGTCTTTCTCCCGGTTAGGATAGTGTGATGTGATGATGTCACTATGGTGACGCTGGGTAGCCAGAGTGGGCACAGCTCCTAGTCACGGCTCCACCATGCACTGGGGCGGGGGGGGGGTCAGGAAGTTCAACAGGTTGGGTGCACTGAGTTGTGCCTGTGTTATTTTCAGCTTCCTAAGGTTTGTCTATTGCAAACCTCATCTGAAGAACATCTGTGTGTGTGTTATTGAGAACCCACACATGCACACACCTACACTCTCACACTCACACCTACACACACACACACCGATCCTGCTACACAGCTGGGTAACTACCAAGGGGATGTTGTTGGCTGGGCAGATGCCTGGATCTGGGACCCCGTGTGGGCTTGGGAAACAATGAGAGAATTACGTTCTAGCTACAAGCAAGACCCCACTCAAGGGCCCTGTGTCTCTCTGCCCATAAGACCATGAAGCCCAGTTCCGTGTGGGTTCTGTGGCTTGGTAGGCCCTCTGTAAAGACGGGAGCTCCGTGTTCTTTCTTCACAGCCCAGGCACCAGGGCTAGGTGCAAGTACAGGCACATCTAGCATAGAGCGGCACATATTCCAGACATGACATAAGCATGAAATAGGAAGTCATTTTCCATGTGCGTGCAGCTGTTTGTACATCTGTGACCAGAAGACACAAACACACATGTTGCGCTAGGCCTGCTAAGGGACCGTCTATGTCATTCTCTTCCCCTCTAGTCTGTCTCTTCCCCCATGAAAGTCTTGAGGGCCAATCCACATGGAGCTGCAACTTGTGGTGATAAGCGCATCTTCATGAAAACTCCCGAGTCTCTTTTAGGTACCTTTTTAACAGAAGTGTGAGCAGAAGGGGTAAATGCTGAAACAGTGAGGAAAAGCTATGAAGCGCACGTCTGGTCCAGAAACGGCCATTTTCACCGTCGCGTCCTGCACATACCTGCACAGTTGCACACCCACAAAGTCGCAGGATGGGGTTTGTTTGCACAGAATTCACCGCAAACACGTGATCACACATTGCACTGATCATCGAAATGAACTCCAGTGAGCTTATAACTTAATTTTCATAATTTATTTACTAACTGAATGAATGAGAAAATTCTTGTCAGAAAAAAAAATAGAAAGGCCATGTTTTGTGGAATTTCATACCACACTGGGCAAGGCAGAGAGGGAAAAGTAAAGTGTATATAGTAGCGAGTATTTCCTTACCAGATCCAACCTAAGCTCAGTCTCATCAGAGACTCTAGAAAGGAAACCACTGCTAAGGATTCAGGCAGATCCAATCTGAGCCCACAGCTCCTGTGTGCTCCTAGGCTGGGAACTCTTCCATTGAATGTTCTTTAGGGGCAGACAGCAAACACCCCAGGTATTGTTTCTGTCTCGGTGTTCATCTCTGACCTCAAAGCTTCAAATCAACCACTCATTGTTGTTAAAAACATTCCGTTTTTATTTATGGGTCCAACAAGAATTTATCAACACCACAATTGTCCTAATGGTGTTTTGGCCTCTTTCTAACTCCTAGACATTGCAGAGGTAAACAGCTATGGCCAACTGTATCGCCTACCAACCCACCTTGATGTTAGGGGTTCAGGAAGAAAATCTCCAAATTTTATCACAAAGAAAACAAGAAAAAAGATAAAGAGCATCATTTTATGATAGACACTCCAGTAGGCACCAAGAGATGGGTTCTCACTACAGCAATAACAGCAACACCATGAGTCTTCAAGGTAGACCATCCCAATAGGAAGTGTCATGTTGTGGTGGCTTAAAGAAGTCCTCATAGGCTCAAGAATTGGAGCAGTTGCTCCACAGTTGATGGTGCTATTTGGGAGAGGTTTAGGAAGTGGGGCCTTATTAGAGGAAGAAAGTCACTAGAAGCAGGTTTTGAGAGTTTAACACCTTATGTCGTTTCCAGGTCATTTTCTCTGCTTCCTGCTTGCGGTTCAAGATTGCTCAAGCTTGTTACAGCAGACACCATGCCTGCTGCCTGCTGCCGCTCTCCCCTGACATGATAGACTAGTATCCCTCTGGAGCTGTTCTATGTTCTCTAAGTGACCTTGATGTTTTCTGACAGCAGTAGAAACCAAACTAGGGCCCAAGTGTTGTCAATGATTTGCCCCTCATAAATGTCAGCACGTGGGTCATGCCTTACAAGTGCACTCACAGGGAGGAAGCACTTCTGCAGAGCAAGAAACAAGCACATGTCCCAGTCCATGGAGGGTTTTGCAGGCATGACTGGGGTCTTGGTGCCTCTGGGAGTGGCATGGTATCCCTTCCTATCGCAGCCCTTCCAACAGTGCTGGTCTTTCATTAGAAGGCAGAAGTGATGTATGTCTTTTCTCAATGTTAATATTATTGTGTGACCTTGGATGGAAACAACCAACACTGAAATGTTAAAAATTTATCCTAATACATCAATAGAAAGTAATAGGCCAATCTGTAAGGTCGTTCTATGTTGCCACAAAATTACTAACAAATGTTGAACCACTGAGTGGGACTGCTTATCAGACAAATTGTTCCCTAGATATTTCGGCAGCCAAATAGCCTGCCATAACACATCTCAAAATAAAAGTTTTAGAGTTAAGAAAGGAATCTACTTCTGGGTGGAGGCGTGCCATTGTCTCCTCCCTTAACAGTTAATCCGGCTGGACAGGTTCATAACCTGACTAAGGGACCACCTGGAAGGAAAGCAGGCTCAGCTTAAGTCATGCTAAAGAGATAGGCAGAATATTACCTCTTTAATGAGATTCTGTACTTTCCCATCCCATAGTTCTGCTCCCATCCCATAACACAGGCCCTATAAACATCAAGACATTTAGCTGGGTCTGCTCAGGCTCCCTCAACTATTTGTTTTCCTCCTTCTCATCCTCCCCCTCCTCTTCCTCCTCCTTCTCTTCCTCCTTCTCTTCCTCCTCCTCCTCATCCACCCTTTCATTTTCCTCTTCTCCCTCTTCCTTCTCTCTCTCTCTCTCTCTCTCTCTCTCTCTCTCTCTCTCTCTCTCTTCTGTCCCTTCTCTTTTCTGTGCTGATCAGAGCCCACTTGCCTTTTCTGGTACTTTGAACTTCTTTACATTTCCTCTAAAGCACTGCTGTCCCCACCATGGTTAGCCTCCATGCTGGCTTAACTCAGGTGTAGGAGGAGGCTGCTTGTTCGTCCCAGCTGCCCAGAACCAAAATAACCCCGCAGAAACTATAATGATTAAAACACTGCTTGGCCCATTAGCTCTAGCTTCTTATTGGCTAACTCTTATATTAATTTAATCCGTTTCTATTAATCTGTATATCACCACGTGGCAGTGGCTTATGGGCAAAGATTCAGCATGTCTGACTCCCTCAGCTCCACGGCTTCAAAGTGAGCAGAGGAAGTTCCTGTCCAGGGAACCCAGCTGGAGCCTGCTGACAGAAGACTCTGGCGAGAAGCAGGCCTTCCTACGCAGTTGGTTCAGTTTGCTCCCATTGATCCCGAGTTGTGGTATGAACAGCAAAAATCAAAGAAGGTGGCAGTTGGCGACCAGGTCCTGGCAAATCTTCACTGATCCCTGCAATGGTAGTGGATTCTATAGGAGTCCAAAATCCTGTCATTAAACACAATCTGTCACTGCATGCTGGTTTGTCATTTTTACCCAGGTGACCTCATTATAGACACTGAGGGTGAGAGAAGAGCTTGTGGGGTGCACAGAGGGAAAGAAAAATCATCCCAAAGGTCAGAGGTCGAGACTCAAACACTGGAATGAAGACTGCACATGCATATACTCTCTGTTATATGCTGACACACTCATGCTCACACGCATGCTCACACATGCTCACACACAATGCTGACACACACATGCTCACACACAATGCCGACATATACACATGCTCACACACATGCTCACATACACACATGCTCACACACACACTCACATATACATGCTCATACACACATGCTCACATACACTTGCTCACACACAATGCTCACACACACATGCATACTACCCACATGTACTTGAGCACACATAAACATATATATATATGCATACATATATGTTTACTTACATGAGTTCATACATGGTCATTTCTAAAGCTTCAGGACAACCTGTCTTCTTATTGCTACCGGGAGCACCCTTGGTGTGTCCCAGGGGAAAGTCTCTCTTCCTGCCCAATACAGAGAGTGCTATACAGCTCTCAGCTGTGCCCAGTGTGTGCAAGTGGGAGCCTCGGTGGAAGGCCTTGGGCATTAACATCAGCGTTCCCTCCCCACCACTTCCCTTTTCCAATTAATGATCACACAGTGGGTTCGCTTATTTGGAAAGAACCAACTTATTCCTACAATGTAAGTTGAATTCCGTCTCAGTCTTCCATCATCTGCGAAGATAATGGTGGTGAAGGTGGCGATGGTGGTGAGGGTGGTGACAGAACCAGTCATCTCCAGAATTATGTAAGTGCTTACAAAGTTTCAGTCTTTCTGGAAGTTTTGTGGTGTCAGCCTCAGAAAGAAAGGCATTTTATCTGCCGACTGAAACCTCCCTTTGCTTAGAAGTGTATGGCTGACTGGAATTACCTGAACCCACTCTAAGAAGGCACTCGCCACTGAAACTCCACTTCTGAAGGTCTATATTACTTTTAGACCTTGCTTAGATGTACCTAGGGCCCCCTATACACTGCCTCTATGGGGCTGTGAGGAGCACGGCCTGGTTGAGAGTCAAATTCCCTGTCTGGACCCATTTCCCTCTTTCCCTGTTTGGAACATCTTCCCTGACAGTGCCACTCACCCATCTGCCTCTCAGATGAGCGGCTTCAAATCTTCTCACACAAACAGTGCACAAGGCCACAGCTGGTATGCTAACATGGGCTCTGCAGATGTGGTTTGGGGGCTCCACGCACAAGAGTCAATGGCTCACCTCCAGCTGTTTTCCGAAAATCATACACAGTATGGATTGGTAGCAGACACCTAAATTCTATCCAACTCTGTAACAACACCTATTACAATGTGTGGCTTTGAACTGAAACATTGTCATGAACCTTTACGGTCATAAATGAGAGGCTCAGAGACAGCCTCGGTACTACCCAGGGCTCCCTCAGAGCCGGGGTGGGTGAAGTTTTATCAGTTTCAATGGGGTGCACTGTAATTTGTGTCTAGATTGCCACCCAGAGGTCTGTGTGTTGAAAATACGCTCTCTAGCCAATGTCACTGAGAAATGACGTCACTTTCCGGGAGGAAGTAGGCTGCAGGATGTGTCCTTAAGAGGTATTTGGACCCCGTTTCCTTCCCAGCTCTCTCTCTTGCCTTCCTGCTGCCACAAGGCAAGCAGTTTCTTTTGCCATGTGTTCCCACCATAAGGTACGATCTCAACCAGATGCAAAGGTCAGGAAATAGTTCCCCCGCTCTGCTTCAGCGTAAGGATAAGAACTGAGATGAGGGAGCTACCGTTGCCCTTGGAACCACATCCTCACTCGGTAAAACCCCAATAATGGTCATCACGCCTTCATTTTCTAAACTGTAAAATTTATCTACAGCGTTGTTACAGAACGAATGCCTGCCTGGTCAGAAACCACTCCAAGAATTTAGAGATCAGTTGAGGAAAAACTATTTCATCATAAAGGAAAAAGCAGCACATAACTAGTTCCGGCTAAAGCATAAAAGAGAGCGAGCCCCAATCAGAAAGCTTTACCAGCATATATAGGTCTCGGGGTTATATATTCCACACAGGAAGTTCCTTAAATCCTTTTCACATCTGGCTCCAAAGCACCTAACTTCAACTTCAGGTTTGTCTTGCAATATTCCCCGTTGGAGCTATTAAAAATGCTTTATGAAGCTCCGATTTAAAAATTGCGTGTCATAAGGATTTGGACATTCAGGGTCCTCTTTTTCTATCTTCTTATAGGTTGGCTCCAAGGTCAGAACCCTTTGTAGCTTACAGCCGCTGTTTGAGAGCTAACAACCTGGATCTAGCATTTCAGGACGCGTGGTGTGAATAGCACGCCTAGAAAGATCGTAAGAAAGGCGGTGTCAGAGAACACTTGAGCTTTGCAGTTTCAGAAGCCTCGCCAAGAATACAAGGAACTCTTTAGACCCTCCTCTTGTAGAAAGGCTTTACCAGATTCTGACTATTCCTGATTTGTTAGCATAATAAAAGCATTCTTTATTCAGAAAGGTTTACATCCCCCTTTCACAGCAGTTAGTCAATTCAGGCCCTGCTTTACAGGGTTATCAGCTCTCTTCATCTGCAAGAAAACACTGATATCATCTACAAGGACCAACCTTTACTTGGATGCAGAGCCAGGCACAACTCATTAAAGTAATCAGACTTTTTTTTTTTTTGACAGGGTTTCTCTGTAGCTTTGAAGCCTGTCCTGGAACTAGCTCTTGTAGATCAGGCTGGCATTGAACTCATAGAGATTCTCCTGTCTCTGCCTCCCGAGTGCTGGGATTAAAGGCACGCGCCGCCACTCCCGGCCAGATAACCAGTCCTAGGGCGCCATCGTGGCTAGCCCTCAGCATCACGGCTAATACCGCCCATAAACCCAAAGAGAGGAAAAGACTGATCGTGATCCCTACTTCCAAAGGCCTCCTGCTGAATTTCTCAAGCTTCAGCCACACGCAGAGCCACTGACTTCCGGTTTGCAATGTGAGAAGGACCGCGGAGCAGAGCCCTGTCATCTCCATCTGTAACTGACTGACTGAGCCTTGTGTGGGTGGATTTTCACAGCCCAGGTCTCCACCCCTCGTCAATGTTGCTTTCTTTACTCAGAGGACGGTGGATTCGCAGAAGGGCTCCCATAGTTCGGTTTGCTTGGTTATTTAAAGCTCTCCCGGGAACTCCCTAGAGACGCAGGCATTGACCCCTCAACTCAGGACTGACAATCGAAAGCCAGAGGAAAAGCCAAGGTCGATGGAACCAGCAACCCCATTTGTCAGTTCAGGAAACATTGAGGAGAGTAATTGCTAGGTATCTCTCTTTTGCATGTGACATTCAGGATGTGGATGCAGACTCTAACATCCTCCATTTCTCCAAGAGAAGCCATTCCCCTGTCACGGGACACACGGGGAGGAATTTATCTTTTCTACAGACAGGGAGAAGGCTTCCCTATTCAGGCCTATCAGCCAGAGACAGGAGCAGAAGTTCCTCCCGCAGCCTTATCTTGGCTTGAGGCTTTTGCGGGATTTAGTCTGCTGGGGTCTGTGTCCCACCCAAGAGATAAGACATGACTTGAGCCTGGAGTTGTCTTGTAAATTTAACCCATTTTACTCAAGCATTTCATTCTTCATAACTAGGTTTTTTTTAATATACCTGATTTTGAATATTATTTTACACTAAACTAACTCAAAGTTTACTTTTAAGCTTGTTGGCTTAACATTGGTAACATGTACAGAGGGACCATATAATGGGAGATAAAATTGGTTCTCTCCCTCCGATCTCGGTTCTGTAAATGAATTACATTTGTACTTAGTATAACTACAAATACAGTTCTGGGCACAGTAAGGACATTTAATCACATATAAAATGCTCAGTCATTAGCTTGTAAGTCCTAATTCCTTTTGTTCCAACAGTATACAATACATTACCAACATTCACAAGATTAATATTTTATAAACCAAGGTAAATTTATTCATTAAATTTTAAAACTTAAAAAAAATCACATTTTTTTTTAGCTGAAACTCTTTTAGCAACAAAATACACTTTAAACCACAAATATAGTCCGTGGATTAACCTCATTCTCCTGGGACTTTTATAGTATATTTTACAGAATCACTCTGTAGACCAGGCTGGCCTTAAACTCACACCTGCCTCTGTCTCTTAAGTGCTGGGATTAAAGGTGTGTGCCAGCACCGTCCAGCAATTTAACAGATCTTTTAGGTAGCTCGTTTTATCACACAGAATATAATCACAGGACAGAACATTAAGGTTGGCTCTCATAAGGAAACACTTATATAAATGAAAAGGAATACAATTAATTCTGATCACAGTTTGGGCTAAGGCTCAGTTTCTCCAAATAGTTGGAGCTCAACAAAGCTAGCAAAGACATAAATGACTAGGCATACATACATACAAAGTCAGTCTTGGTGAACACGAGTAGACCATTATAACCATACGAGCATTAATAATTTTTAATTATTAGGTATATTATCTTTAAGTCTCATTCTTTTTAAATCCTGTACAATATATTCAGACCCTTTGAGGCTTGACTTCAAGCTTTTATAATCACAAAATGTCCCCATCTTTGTTTATATAACTCATCCTATTTAAAAATAGTGGTTTTATTAGAGACATAACATCAAATTCATACCTTCTGTATGGTCTCACTGATCCTGAGAAGCTTGACGTCTCTGCAAGAGCTTCAGAAATAGCAGAACATTCTTCATAACCAAGAACAAACAAACAGGGTGGGGAGAACTCAGACAGCTAACATCTGTAACTGCAATTCTAGAGAACAAACCTTCTTTTATTAAGTTCTGGAAACATTCAGCTGTCTTACACTTTACATCTCAATTCCCTTGATTAGACAGTTGAAAATTTTTTAAATATCGCGAGACATAAGAGTAACAAACAAATTTGATGTTTGTTATTAAAAAAATTCTTCCTGAAAGATGAGTGTTAGGCAATATGTGTGGTCATTGGGTCTTTCTTTGCCCAGCATGTGTAATGGCTTTCCCATATCTGCACAGGTGCCCATGCCTCTGTTCTTAGTTCTTCTAGCCTGTGCACATGGGCTTCCGCAGGAAACCTTGGAGACTCTCCCAGTTCAGGCTTGCTCGAAGAAATGACAGGAGGGCACTCAGAAAATCCTTGCCTAGCTCCACTTTCCTGAAGGAATAGTAACATTTAACAATGCTGGACATGCACAGGGAGGTACCACAGTGTCTCTGAGGCTCACGGTCATCTCCCACAGCACTGACATGTTCTGCCTTCCATGGAGCAGCTGCTGAAGGAAAACCTGTTACTTGATGGCCCATGTAATTAAGAACGACTGTATGTTCTCCTGGACATCTGTGAACTGTGTGGCAAGGCCTGTCTCTCCTATGGGTTCCCAATTTTCCAGATTTGCCTCTTCTTGCCACTGTGGTTACTAAGCCTTGCCTCCATTCCTGAGGCATCTACCTTATAGCCTAGATAGGGATGCACATTCGGGTTTGCTCAGCTCTTTGCTGTCCTGCCATTCACCTGCCGAGCTGCTCATCTCGCTTCCTTCCTTGCTTTCTGATTGCTCTGACTCCAGAGGCCAGGAGGTCTGCATCTCTGCTACAGCATGCAGAGCAAAAGGCACGCCATCACTTCCCAGAGTCCTTCCCTCCTTTCCTACCTTAGCTTGACCTGCTCGGTTCTTCCTGGGATGTGTACGCGTTGAAGAAATCTCTTCAGATGTGCTCTTTGAGCAAGGTCTAACATGAATGAGTGTGCAGCCCACAACGAGGCTCAGCATCCAATCATCCCAGTCCTCAGGTCGCCTCAGCTCCAACCGCTTTGGAAGAGTGTGCTGAAGTCACTCTTCTGGCCTCCCTGGTGTTGGCTGTTTGTTCTGGACGCTTTGCCTCACCTCCTGCAGGCTCACCTTCTGGGGTCAAGGTCATCTTTTATTTGTGTGAAGTCAACTTCACGTGACCTCCTATACCAGAGGCCGTCAGTTCGTCAATAAGGTTTGCTTAGCTCATACAAAGCCTTGGTGGTTCCCAGGCTTGTCAGTGATACCAACTCAGGGCTAACGAGATTGGCCAATGGAGGAAGCAAAAAATGTGTGTAGAGCAAATACTCATGTCTTGATTCTGGGAGCAATAGGCCTAAGTCTCACCTTTCCTTCAAGATGACCTCAGGTTTCTAAAGGCTCCCACCTCCTTAAAGTCTCACCATGTCCCAGTAACACCCGAGGGCCCGGTGGGCTCTGTAAAGTCTCACCATGTCCCAGTAACACCCGAGGGCCCGGTGGGCTCTGTAAAGTCTCACCATGTCCCAGTAACACCCGAGGGCCCGGTGGGCTCTGTAAAGTCTCATCATGTCCCAGGAACACCCGAGGACCCGGTGGGCTCTGTAAAGTCTCATCATGTCCCAGGAACACCCGAGGGCCCGGTGGGCAAGCTCTACGTGCTTTCCTCGCCTCAGACATACTCAAGGCCATGCTGGTGGCGTACGTTGTAGATCCCCGTGACAGAAAGACAGCACACCCTGTTCTGAGGGGAGCACAGAGCTCAAGGTGAAGTTCCAATGAAAGTTCTAGTTCCTGTAACAAAACTCATGCTTGTCTTCTGAGCCGCTTCCCAGGGAAGTACGGCAACTGCCGTAAACTCAGCATCTTACTTACTAGGGAAGCCCCGCTGGGCTTCATGAGGAAGTCTAGCTTTGAAGACATCAGCACCACCCTGCCTAGCCTGGTCAGGAACACCTCAGAGCCAAAGGGTTGTTCCCCAGAGTCTATTAAAACAAAAACAAACAAACAAAAAAACCAAACAAACAAATAAAAAAAAAGACTTTGTGAAACTCTGAATCAAAACTGAGATTTCTTCCTTGAACTTTATAAAAATTGTGTGTTTGGAATTGAATGCACACTTGGGAAGCTGGGTCTACTCGGATATGACCATAGCTAAATATTCGGTTTTCCTTCCTTCTCTCTGCTCAGCACAGTGTACCTGACTCGAACAAAAGCCCAATTGCTGACCCCTGAGCACAGCTCAGAATCAGGGCTGTTGCTAAGCAACAGAGATCTACTATATTTTTACTTGACTAGCAAGAATTGAAATGCGCTGTTCTTATTCGGGGTAGGAGATGAGTTGGGTCTCCAGGATACTGTCGAAAGCTAACAGCTGCAAAATCATAATTCTCACACATTCATGGAAGAGCATGTCAAGAGATTTACTTAAATAATTATTGAGAGAGTCACTAACATATGGTAGCCAGTTGCATCAAATTCAACAGTAGATGCAGGCCTACATCAGAAATGCTGCCAGAAATGTGAGCCCAAACTCAAGTTTGTCTGCCCATGAGGAGGAAGCCAGCTGAGCCTACACAAGCCCTAGCACTCCAGAGCTACAGGTAGATACATTTTGCCTTGATATTGCTTTTCTACAACTTTTTGTGAAACAGTTTCTTTAGGACCAGAATTGGACAAGATACTGTGAAAGTATAGAACATAGACAAGATCTGGCTAAGTACGTGAAAGTCGATAAACAACACACAGGATCAGGTTGATTTCCCTTTGGGGGCCTCAGGGCTGTCTCTGTCTGAAACAGGCACTGGAAGTGGGAGGTTATGACTTTCTATTTGAAGAAAAAGAAAAGAATCTGCTAGGGAATTTGTATGAGGGAACAGCCAATCTCTCTACAGTTCCCCCTCCCCATCTCTCTTTCTCTCTCTTCTTCCCCAAAGGCATATGTATAAACTATCATGAATATCTTGTGCCAGGAACAGAGATGAATATGTTTATATATGTCTACGTGTCCAAATTTATTGGCTCCACAGGACCACTTAGAGAGAACTACACCTTACATGTTGCTATTATCTTTGAAAAACACACAGTCTTGCAGAAATTCGAGTAAACCAAAAGTAATGTCTTTGAATTTCTTTAAAGTGATTTAAAACTACAAGAAAGACTTCTAAGTTAGGGTGCCCAGGAGTTCCCTAGTTGCAAAAGTCACTTCCAAACCCATGAGTCACACCAGAGCGGAATCAGGGACAAAGTGTAGAACTGTCCCCAAGTGGGACACAGTCAGATAGGACCATATTGCTCCCAGCTCATGGCTTTAGAACAACAAACAAACAAGCAGCTGTAGGATGGGAAGAAACCTTGGTCCAACCATCACCAATCTACAGTACCAGCCATCTGCGAAAAATATTTCAATACTTCTTAGAAGACTTCAGAAGCTCTAGAAATGGCTCAGTGGTTAACAGCTCTGCCAGGACCTCCTACGAAAACAAATATTTTAATTCTGGTAAAAAAAAATGGATGTCCTGGTTTATACATTCCATAGCAAAAATACTTTATATGCTGGGGTGCTGTCTAGGAAGAGTTCACACCTATAGAAGCTACCTGTTGGGAGCAGTGAGACCCCAGATCCTGAATTTCTTGTAAGGACCAGGCTCTGCGCCCCAGCACCACAAATCAACATTTCTCTCTCTCTGAATCATGCCTGTAGACCATATGTAAGCTCTTGACTACTGCTCCAGAGCCATGCATACCAATCTGCTGCTATGCTTCAACGTGACAGTTATGAACCCTAATTTCTTAATTTTCTCTGATCATTGTGTTATGTTATTGCAATAAAAGAGTAATTATGACAGAAGTTGGTACCAGGAGTGGGGTATTACTGTGACAGACTTGACCAGTCCTGTTTGTCTGAGGAATGTGGAAGACTCTAAGACTTTGGACTAGAAAAGCCATTGAATAGTATAAGCAGAGCTTAACAGACCTCTGTGGTAAGAGCTCGGAAGACAATAATGATAAGAGCAATGTGAAGTATTGAGGCTCAGATCAAGAGGTTTCATAGAAGAACAATATTAGTCACAGCGCTCAAGATAATTCTTATGGAATTTAGGCAAAGAACATGGCTGCTTTTTGTCCTAGTCCTGTGAATTTGCCTGAAGCTAAATTGAAGAATTTTTGGGGCAAATTACATTACCAGAGATTACAAGACAGCCTCATATTGACTCTGTAGCTTGATTACTAGCAACTGCTCTTATGAAGATCTACAATGAGAAGGAGCAATAATGACAAAAAAAATAGATGTAAAATGTAGAGTCTCAGGAGAAAAGAAGCCCTAGGAAATGGAATATTGGAGCCAAGTCTTGTGTTCAAAGACAAATTTAAAGAAATGCCTGAGGTACAATAAAGGGAGTGATCGCCTTGGAAGACCCCACCCAGCTAAGCTTCCAAGTCACAAATAGAAAATGCCTAAGGAATTACAGAGAATCATATACAACAAAGGAAAGTCTCAAATGCAGTCAAGGAGGGCAGGGGCCCAGGTTGCATCCTAAACAGGTATCAACACTTAACTGCACTGGTTTTGTGTCTCTGACTTTAGAGTCAAGAAGAATACACATGTCAAGGGGGTGTGAACTCTTCCTCTGCAGGTTAGGAAAACTGCTGGAGTAGGAAGTCCCTGTAAGGAGGCCCAGAAGCCACTATGTGAAGCTGTGAAAGGGAGACCTGGATTGTGACAAAGATCCCAGGATGTTGGGGAGTCGTGGGATGTCTGTCGAGGAGAGCTGCGTAGAGGGAACTGAACCAGTCAAAGAGACATAAGAACGGTGTGGTCAGTGTAGCTGGAATGGCAGACATGTCTAAGCCTTTGGCATGAGGCATAGAGCTAAAGAATTTGGTGTTTACTTTATTGGGTCTCAGTCTTGCTTTGGTACATTATTTCCTCACTATTCCCACATTTTTTTTTTCCTTTTAGAATGGCAATGTAAGTTCTGTGCCATTATAGATTAGAAATAAAATCCACCTTTTGATTTTCCAGTTTGGATTGCCTTCAAACTCAGAAGAGACTTTGGACTTTTAAACTGTGTTGAGATTATAAAAGATTATGGGGACTTTGGAAGCTGGAGTAAGTACATTTTTCATTATAACATTGCCACATGTTTCTGGGTACCAGAGGGTAGAGTATAGTAGTTTGAGTGATAATGGCCCCATAGGCTCATATATGTAAAGACTTGGCCCCCATTTGGTGGAACTGCTTGGGAAGGATTAGGAGATGTAGTCTTATTGGAGGAAATGTGTCACTGGGCATGGACTTTGAAGTGTGAAGCCAAAACAAATCCCTGACTAAAGTGGTTTTAGTCAGATACTTGGTCTTGGTGACAGTAAGCTGATGAAATCAGATGCCTTGTGAATCTGTCTGCAGCCCTGCCCCGCCTGCCTAGCCTTTAGCTCTACCCATTTTCCCCCATCTTGATCTCAGTGTTCTCAACAATTCACCTTCATTCCCAGTGCCAACTTCCAGCTGCTGCCCGTCCCTACCCCACCCAGTGTTCTCTGATGCTGACTACATCCTGGCCAAGCTGGGTGTTACCGCAGGAGATGTAAGCACGGTGGCAGAGGAAGAGTGACGTGGACACTTACTTCCTGTCAGTCCCACAGCTCTTTGCCCCTATGAGACCTCATCTGTAAAGGGTGATTCCCCATCAGACAAAAAAAAAAAAATCTGTGGGCACATATCAATACCACCTATGCTCTGACCACACACATTTGAAAACAGTTCTACCAAATGTATTTTTGATTCTTTGCTTTTCCAGGTGATTGTTTCAGGCTTAGGATTTGCCCAAAGGAGCTATCAAAATTATCTAATTTAAATGTTACGAAAGTGGTTGCAATCTTTCTTATAACGAGAGAAAACTAGAAACTATTGGCAGGCTGGAAAGAGAAATAGCAACTATAGAAAATGTATATTTACCTTTTTATATTATCCATTGCACAAGCAAATAGATGAACCCTTATAGTAGAATGCTGGATAGCTATAGAGCCTACCTACAGGACCAACAAAGGTGCCTGTCACCAAACATGAGGACCTGAATCAGTTCTCTGGAAATGGGAAACACGTGGGAAGAGAAAAATGACTCCTATAAGCTGTCCTCTGGTACATACACAGACACACATACACACATACACATGCATGAGCGCAGACACACACACACACACACACACACACAGAGAGAGAGAGAGAGAGAGAGAGAGAGAGAGAGAGAGAGAGAGAGAGAGAGAGAGAAATGTAAATAAAAGCTTATTTTTAAAACGTCTCCCCTACCCATGGACTCCATGGCCGATTGTGTTATGATCAGATGGATGGTAACCACTCCCTATAGTCAATCACTCCTCTGTTTATGCTGAGGACTAACTCCCCCGCACAGATGTTTAGATCATCCCTCGTGAGTGGCATCCCATCTCCATTCAGACAGACAGCCGGAGAGTGTGTGGAGCTTTCCCCTAAGGCGGGCAAGTGGCCCCAGCAAATGTGTCGATCATGCAAGGAGATCAAGGACGAGCTCCAATCTGAACTCCTGCTGACGAGCTGCAGCTCTCACACACTTGCCTGCCGCCTCTCGCACATCCTTCATTTTGAGAGGGAACATAGCTGCCACCATGCTAGAAGACTCTTGATTCCTTGACCCGTTCTGCAGTCACATTGAGAAAATGCCTCCTTAAATTGACCTGTAGGCAAAGCTATAGGCATTTTCTTGATGGACGCTTGAGGTAGGAGGGTCAACCCACTGTGAGTGGATCAATGGGCTGTGGTCCTGTGTTGTATAAGGAAGAAGCAGGATGGGCAAGCCATGAGGGACAAGCTGGAAATAGGCACTCCCGCCTGGTTTCTGCTTGAGTTCCTGCTCTGGCTTCAGTGTTGTTGGAAGATATAAGTCACTCCCCACGTTGCTTTTGGTCATGGTGTTTTATCACACAATAGAGCCCAAAAAAAGACAGAAATGGAGCACCAGGGTCCTGGGACAGATCTGACCATATCATTTTGGAAGGGCTGGGGTGGACTTTGAACTCGAGAGAGAAAAACCATTGACTGATCAGGGCTCAGTGAGCTGTTAGGTGGGAACTTTGAAGATCAGACTGTTGAAAGCAATGAAGATGCCGAAAGCCTGCCTTGTGCAGTTCAGAGGGACATTTTAGTGTCCCTTAGAGACTCTATCTGAGCCAGTTTTTATTTTTAAATTAAGTTTTTATTTTAAATTAAGGATCAGTGATTCTGGCCAGCTGGGGTTGAAGAATTGGCTGTAAGCAATCAGGAACGAGAACCACTAAGGCAAAACCTTTGCTTTCCTGAGACAATCAGTACTTGTCATCTAGGCTGAAGACTCAGCTGAGATTAAGAAGAGACAAACTCGGGGTGATCACGCAGACACCATGGTTCATGGGGAACTAAGGACAAGCTAAACTTGGTAATATGTAAGAGTCTCCAAGTAGGTACTGATTTTGGAGGTATAAAGGGGTCACGGGGAGCAGTTGATGCTTGGTACTCGAGGAGGTTAGGAGAGGCCACCAGTGAGCCTGTAACCTTAGTTGAAATAGAAGCCCAAGATTGAAGGGATCCTGTTGAGAAGTCGAGGCCTGGTACTGTGTGGGAGGGTTAGTGTCTCTGAAGAGAGCACTGAAGAGGCTATTGCTGAAAGCGTAACTTAGTTGGAGTGGAGACCCCAGCATTGTGGGTCTCCACTAAGAACAGCTACACCCGTGGAGCTGAGCCAGCCTGAGCCTAGTAGATAAGTCCTGTGTGCTGCAGAGGGCAGAGCCAGAGAAGTAACCCAGACTCTTTGGAGCCCGGAGGATGATCAGTGGGTCCCAGATGTCAAGCACCAAATTTTGATCCTGTTAAACTTTGGTTTTCCTTTTATTTGATTATAACGGTACCCTTGTTCTTCCCTCTTGGAATAAGGAAACCTTTAGCTTGTTTATTATTAATATTATTATTATTTTACAGGAGACCTCTCTTGAGAGGATTTGAATATTTTGGAAAGGTTTTGAACTTTGAAAGAGACTTTGGACTTTTAAACTTGAAAACATAAAGACTATGGAAAGTTCTATGTCCACATCAGGGTATTAATATGAGGTCTTGGAGACAAACAAGAAAAACAGGCTAAGGTTTCTATAGCAATGTGTTTGTGGGTCAAAATGACAAGAGATTGCTTTTGTTAGGGAGCTGTATGTCAACTTGACGCAAGCTAGAGTCAGTTGGGAGAGGGACTCTCCTGTGGGCAAAGCTGTAGTGTGTTTCTCTGATTAATGATTGATGTGGGAGGCCCAGCCCACGTCAGGCAGGAGGTCCTAGATGATCTATGAAAGCAAGATGATCAAGCCATGAGGAGCACGTCCATAAGGAACACTCCTCCATGGCCTCTGTTTCAGTTCCTGCCTCTAGGTTCCTTGAGTCCCTGCCCTGATTCCTTCAGTGATGAACTGTGGACGGGAGAGTTATAAGATGAACCAACCCTCCTGATCCTCAAGTTGCTTTTGATCATTGTGTTTTATCCCAACAAAAAAAAAGCTAAATAAGACACAGCAAAATGTGCATTTTTATACAAAACCCCTATATACTCACATACACTCAGACCTCAAATCCATATATATATATGACATATATTCACACTACAACACACGCATGACATAACAAACATGCCCACATATATGTATTTTACACAAAAGCTGTACATCATCATGTATGATACATATACCACACAAGGCTATATACTATGCACTCATACCACACCATATACTATGTACCATACTTACATGTTCCATCAACACATAAACACAAGCACATGAAATACAAATATATCATATCACTGATGCAAATTCATACATACAACAGCCACATTTATGCTCCCCCTGCACCAGACATAAACACCACAGTATTCCTTACAGACATAATTCAAACTCTACACATACATTTACTCATCCACACATGCCACACAATACATACCGTACCCGCTATAACATACCACAAATATCATACTTAAACACCCTGTACAGATATAGCATTCACATACTGTTAGGCCATGTATCATGACATAGCATACATGTACTTTTTTAGTTCATATAAGATAAAAGTCCTCTTGATAGTATTCCCCATGTGGACATAGTCACACCATTAACCTAAGCTAACATGGAAAGACCTCACAAAGAATGATATTTAGAACTTGTCATTCAGTGGTAATGGGCAAGCTTGTCTAAATCCCTTTGACTAGGGGAAGAGAGAGAAGGGAAGAAAATGCAAAACCCGGAGACCACGTGTTCATTCTCTGGGGAACAGCTTAAGTAGCCTGTGGGAATGGTCTTTGCCTTCCCTGGGGAGGTTTGGTGGGCTTTCTTGATGCTCCCTGGGGGAGTCTTATGCCAGGAGCTGGAGTGAAGCCCCCAGGTAAACAATCCAGACTTTTTGTATAAAAGGGTGTTAGGGAGCTGGGGTGATGCTTCTGACCAAACACTCCAGGCTTTCTGGATAAGGGGATGCCAGCAAGCTGAGGTGAAGCCCCTCAACCAAACATTTTAGACTCTTTGGATAAAGGGATGCCAGCTCAAGTCTGGCAACTTCCTATGGGCATGGGGCAACGAGAGAGAGGGGAGAGCTGGGAGTTGGTGGGCTCACGCTCAGTGAGAGGTGTGGCTGGAGCTGTCATCCTAGAGACCTCAGGCAGCTGTTTCTTGAGGGAGATGAGAAGGCAGGTGGCTAGGAGAAAAAATATATTGTTATTATTGGCTCTATGAATGGGGCTAGTCATGGGAAGAGTCATTAACTGCCAGAAAGAATGGGACAGAGAAGTGCCCTGGTTGTACAGGTGAGGCTCAGGTATATAAGTGAGACACAAGAGCAGATAAAAGCAGATTTTAGTTGGTAGGTGTCCTTGATCCAGGAGAGTTGGTACCAGTGGTGAAGTCTCAGGAGCTGGTGCAGGTGTTGGTGCTGTCTAGAGAACACTTTGTAAGTTGGTCTTGGCCCAGACAGGAGGAATGACCTGTAAAATATGCTTGAAAATGGGAGGGGTTAAAATAGGCTCTAAAGACTGTTAGTTTTTACCAGACCTGATTTTTGATACAGCAGTAGAACGTTTTCCCAGGAACCTGTAGGTATCTGTAACGCAACTGGAATAGATTTATATCTTGGTGTCATAGCGAAAGGCTATTGCTTTAGGTTAAAAGGTGTGAACATTTTTAGAAGACAATTAAAGGGAATTGGAAACTCTGAAACTCTGAAGATAAACCTGAAACCTGTTAGTCCTGAACTATGAAGCCTGTTAAAGAGACACATCTGTCTGTATTTTAGCAGGACACTTAACAAATGAAGTAATGAGTTACCAGGACCTTAAGTCATCAAATGCCATTAGACAGATCTAAGGGGATAAGGGGAATAAATGAACAGAAATGAGACAGTTTTTTTTTAGCTACACAGGCAATCCCCAGTTTCTCCTTAGTCCTTGGAGAACACCAGTCTAGAAGCAGTGCTTGCCGTTAGCTGCTGAGTACAAGAGACCCAAAGATTTTCCTGTGGGGAGAAGATTTAGTCTACCTGTCTTAACAGGATGAGAAGATTGATTCCCGGGGTGAAGCATCCACGAAGCTGAAGAGGTGAAAGGTCGCTTTTTGCTGTTTGGGTGGATTTGTCAAACCCAAAGACAAGCCTCGAGGCAGAAGGTCCTTTGAAACCCCTTATCTTTTTGGAAGAGCTATAGGATGCTGCAGGAGCTGGCATGTCTCTGTGTTCAAAGCTCTTTTGTTAAATGCCATACTCTCAGATCTGTAAAGGGTCATGAGAATTGGGTACCATTACCTGTTAGTTAAATTTAGACATCTATTTTACCCAATAGTTACAGCTTACAAATGCTAGTAAATGTAAGAAGATTAAAAGGAATGTTTTAATAAGTCAAATAATACTAGCACATGTGGGTACTCTTACCCAAGATGGTGGTGGGGTCAAAATGGGGGTTACCCATGTGTTTGTATTTTTTCAGAGCTGTTGTAATCTGGAGGT
Source organism: Microtus pennsylvanicus (assembly GCF_037038515.1). Taxonomy (NCBI): domain Eukaryota; kingdom Metazoa; phylum Chordata; class Mammalia; order Rodentia; family Cricetidae; genus Microtus; species Microtus pennsylvanicus. The sequence goes on from NC_134596.1 coordinate 13,052,234, forward strand.
ATAAGTTTTACAGATCTTAAAACATGCACACATACACACAGAGACATAAGACAAACATACAATGGGAACAAACACACATACACAGATAGACATAAAAGCATACTGTGGCCACTATCTTAACAGACAAATAAAACTTTTTTAGGGAAAAAAGTGTCAGCTGACCAACTTAAAATCCTGGTGTAGGCAGGCAGCAGAAGCCGGGGAAGGACAGAGGTGATCCCATTAGGAACCAGATTAGCAGACACTGCAAGAGGGAACAGAAACATAAGGATGGAAGAAATATACAGTTTTAGAGTGGAAGAATGGGGGAGAATAGATCTGTTGTAGAGAGTCCCAGCGTGAAACGAACAGCAAACAGCTAGAGAAGCCGGGAATGGGAGTGGGGACTGGAGTACCGCATCCAGAAACTGTGGGCTTTTGGAGCCTTATTTGTTTTTATGTTAGGTGTTAACCACAATTTAAAAGGTTTTTTGTTTTGTTTTGTTTTTTGTGTGTGTGAAAGGCAGTCCAAGGACACTTGAGGATTTGGCTTTGAACTGCAAGAACCCATTTAGAAGGCCATGCCAAATCTTGGGACTCAAGCCTGTTGCAATGCATTCACCGGGACAGAGCTCTTGAGTCAGAAACTGATGGCCCTCTGCTACAGTGGCATGACCTGGTGTTCCTGCCGGGCTCCTAACAGTGGAAATGAGGGCTGTCTTGGACTCTGTCGCCTGCTTGTGGAACCCTTTCCTTCTACTGGATTGCCTTATCTGACCTTAATAGGCGAGGAGGTGCCTGGTCTCCCTGAAAATTGATATGCCGTGGCTGGTTGGAATCCGTGGAGGACTGCCCTTTTCTAAAAAGCAACTGAGGCACAGGAGTAGAAGAGAGGTGGAGGTGGGGCTGAGAAGGGGAAGAGGAGACTACAATCATAATATAAAAACAACAGAAACAAAATCAATAAATTAACAAAAATATAAACATCTCTACAGTATAGAAAAAAGAAACGGAAATGGAGGAGGGTAAGTGAATCTGGACCAGAGGGGAGGTGGGGTGGGGAAGGAAGCTAGGGAAGAGGGAGGTGGGGTGGGGGAGGGAAGTTGGAAAAGAGGGGAGGGAAGTAGGGAGGGAAGCTGGGGAAGAGGGAGATGGGGAAGGGGGAGGGAAAGTGGGAGTTGTGGAGGGCGGGAACTCTGGTAGGGATTCATTGTATAAGAAAACAAGTGGGAAGTACTCTACAACACATGGGCACAGGAGACCACTTCTTACGTATAACCCCAGCTGCACAGACATTAAGGACCTCATTGAATAAATGGGACCTCCTGAGACTGAGAAGCTTCTGTAAAGCAAAGGACACTGTCGCTAAGACACAAAGGCAACCCACTAACTGGGAGAAGATCTTCACCAACCCCGCAACTGACAAAGGTCTGATCTCCAAAATATATAAAGATCTCAGGAAACTAGACCGCAGAAGGCTAACCAACCCAATTATAAAATGGGGCATTGAGCTGAACAGAGAATTCTCAACAGAAGAACTTCAAATGGCCAAAAGACACTTAAGGTCATGCTCAACTTCCTTAGCGATCAGGGAAATGCAAATCAAGACAACTTTAAGATACCATCTTACACCTGTCAGAATGGCTAAAATCAAAAACACCAATGATAGCCTTTGCTGGAGAGGTTGTGGAGAAAGGGGTACACTCATCCATTGCTGGTGGGAATGCAAACTTGTGCAACCACTTTGGAAAGCAGTGTTTCGGTTTCTCAGGAAATTCGGGATCAACCTACCCCTGGATCCAGCAATACCACTCTTGGGAATATACCCAAGAGAGGCCCTATCATACAACAAAAGTATATGCTCTACTATGTTCATAGCAGCATTGTTTGTGATAGCCAGAACCTGGAAACAACCTAGATGCCCTTCAATGGAAGAATGGATGAAGAAAGTATGGAATATATACATATTAGAGTACTACTCAGCAATAAAAAACAAGGACTTCTTGAATTTTGCATGCAAATGGATGGAAATAGAAAACACTATCCTGAGTGAGGTAAGCCAGACCCAAAAAGAGCAACATGGGATGTACTCACTCATATTTGGTTTCTAGCCATAAACCAAGGACATTGAGCCTATAATTAGTGATACTAGAGAAGCTAAATAAGGAGAACCCAAAGAAAAACATATAGGCATCCTCCTGAATATTAACCTTCAGCAGGTGATGAAAGGAGACAGAGACAGAGACCCACATTGGAGCACCGGACTGAAATCTCAAGGTCCAAATCAGGAGCAGAAGGAGAGAGAGCATGAGCAAGGAACTCAGGACCGCAAGGGGTGCACCCACACACTGAGACAATGGGGATGTTCTACTGGGAACTCACCAAGGCCAGCTGGCCTGGGTCTGGAAAAGCCTGGGATAAAACCGGACTCTCTGAACATAGCGGACAATGAGGACTACTGACAACTCAAGAACAATGGCAATGGGTTTCTGATCCTACTGCACGCAATGGCTTTGTGGGAGCCTAGGCAGTTTGGATGCTCAACTTACTAGACCTGGATGGAGGTGGGGGTTCCTTGGACTTCCCACAGGACAGGGAACCCTGATTGCTTTTCGGGCTGGGGGGGGACTTAATTGGGGGAGGGAGAGGGAAATGGGAGGCGGTGGCGGGGAAGAGACAGAAATCTTTAATAAATATAAATAAATTTATAAAAAAAAGGAAAAAAGAGAAAAAGAAGTCAGTGCTCCACTGTGCTATTGAAGGTCAGGGAGCCAGGGAGGGATGGCAGCCACCCTGGAAGTACCGCAGTCCCAACATCTTTGCCCTGTCCCTGCTGTGTCTTTTTCTCATGAATAGCCCCTACAACTGCCATGTGTTTATTATGTTTCTGCTCCACACAGAGCACAAGCCCCGTGAGGATGGTGTTTCATCTTGCTGTGGCTGTGTGTCCAGCACTCAAAACAGCTCTCAATGACCAACAGACATCTAAGGCAGACTTATTGCATGCAAGACAAAATGGCATTATAACCAGAAAAAATATATATATCAAGACTAAAATCCAGGCTCTAGGGAGCTAAAATCCTTACCTCTGTCCCCACCCCAAGCACAGGCCACCTGATGCTCTTCAGGCCCTGGAGACCTGGGACTTTACTGAATGCCCAGACCCTTGGACACTGGGCAACCAAAGTCTTTCGGAAGCAGAGCGGTTCAAGCATTTGCAAGAAGACTGCTAGAAATCATCTTGAACATTTGTAAAAGGAAATGCTGAGAGCTGATTAGATCATTTTCCCCTCGGAAGGGCTTTGGTCTGCATCGTTTTTCTATTGCTTGAAATATCTATTGACAGACAGGGCAGCTGCATTCACTGGTCTGTTGAAATGTCTCTCAGTCAGCCACTCACATGGCACCTTCACCCTATGAAATTAAGAACACTTAGGTTCTATGGGTGTGCCAAAGAGGAAGTCACACACATTATGAGCCTCTGCAATCATCCTACAAAGCACCATGTGGTAGCATAGCCTCCTACCTCACACACACACACACACACACACACACACACGCACGCACTCACACACATGGAGACTGAGGAGAAGCCGCTCTCCCAGGGCACAGAGTGAGTGTTAAGGCATTGCTAATGGCTATTAAAATTATTTTAGTGTTTATGCAAAGTTTTTAAACTTTTCATCGTAAGTATTCTTTATGTTTATTTTCTTGGAAATAAACCAAGGTTGGAAGACAGAGAGCTTTGACCCTTTGTTTCCTAACGGAGAACTCTTCCATGCTACCCTGGCTGTGCTGAGGGAAGGAACATCAGGAAAATAGCCAGCCAGACCTCCCTGTTCTCAATACACCACGCATGTATTGGGAATTTACACAGTGATCACAGCCAATCAGTCGCTTTGATTGCCAAAGGCACAGCCTTAATAAGAGCCATTTCAAAGCCAGCTTTCTTCTGTCATGAGTCCTGGCGAACTCTGTGCAAGCCTGCGACCACTTCCACCCAGGCCGTCCAAGAAGTTCTTCCTCTGCTGGCCTGGTAGGAGGATTGCTGTGACCAGGCACAGGAGATGGAGCTGTGATTGGTACAGGCACAAACTTTCACTGACATGCGAAATAAGCTGTGATTACTTCGGATATGCATCCTCAGACCTTTGGGAAGCTTAGACATGCTCCTCACAGTCTTCTGGGCTTCAGAGGCCTTAGGCTGGTCCTCTTCTCAGGCTCAGCAATCCACAGCACACATCGCTTGTCTTGCAGGCCTTAGGGCTGCTCTACTCCGCAGTGGCTGCTACCCTTGGCAGCCTTCTCATGGTGCTACCATCTCCAAACTTTTGGGGTCCCTACTGCACCTGGGCTGTATCTTCACCACTAGCCTCTACTGGGTTCTCTTCAGGGACTCTGGCCCTGCCACACCACACCAAACGTCTACTTCTCCCCATGACTCCTTCAATCCTGGGGCTTCTGCTACACCTGAAGCTTCACCTGAACTTTGACCCGACTTCTCTTTAGAGAGCCCAGGACCCTGCCGCACAGTTTCAAGTCTCAGCTGTTTCCCATGACCCCTTCATGCCTTCAAAACCAGCTCCACTTGCTACTAGCAGGAGACCATAGCCTCAGGCCATGCTGGACCACACCATCTGTGGGCTGACCCCGAGGAAATACCCCCAAATGGATGCTCCTCAATGGTGCTGATCTCCAGCCCCAGCTAAACTATCATCAACTGTCTCAGTAGAACAAATGTTTCACTTCAGTGATTCTGACTCTTGTTAACCACAACTGATGCTTCAGCCCTGTGTGACCAGAACCACAGATTGATAATTCAAACATCTAACAGTCCCGACTGAGTCTCACAGGCCTCCTCCATCTGTTCTGCTCTCAGCCTTGGTCTTCTAAGTTCCCCCAGAACAGTTCACAGAGCGTGGGGTATCCTTTCGCTTTACCAGCCCAAAGTTCCCAAGTTCCACAATCTCCCCCAAATCACATGGTCAGTTCCATCACACAATACCTCACAAGCTGGTACAAATTTCTCTCTTAGTTCTGGTTACTATAAAACACCATGACCAAAAGCAAGCAGGGAAGGAAGCTTACTTCTTTCAACCTTCAGATCAGAGTCCATCACTGGGGAAAATCAGGACAGAAAATCAAGGAGGGAACTTGGAGTCAGGAACGGAAGCAGAGGTCATGGAAGAATGCTCTTCACTGTCTTGCTCAGCCTGATATCTTATCCTGTCCAAGACCACTTGCTCAGAGGTGGCCCCACCCCCAGGAAGCTGAGCTTGTGTACAACAACCACTAACCAAGGCAAATCTTAGGGAGGCATTGTCTCACTTGAGCACTCCCCTTTCCAAATGGCTCTAACTTGCACCAAGTTGACATACACTTAGCCAGCACACTGGCCTACTTTCCCCCATTTCTATCAGTGTACCTTGAAAGGACCCCAACCAGTGGGTGGGTATACTGTGCCATGTTCTGGGCACACCAGCATTTGGCATTGTTCTTGCAATTTGGTTTTCTCTGCAAGGACAAGCACCTTGGTCACAGGGTGTGATGGCTATTCCTGGTTGCCATCTTGACTATATCTGGAATGAACTGGAATCCAGAAATGGAGGGCACACTTGGGATCCAGATCTTGAGGCAGGAAGACACACTTTTAATCTGGGCTGCACCTTCCGCTGGAGGCCTGTATAAGGACAACAAAAAAAAGGAAGATTAAGAAAGATTTATTATTATTATTTTTCCATTCATAAATTTCCACTTCCTCCCCTCCTTCCCTCCCACTCCTCCACTCCCCCTTCTCCTTCCCCTTCCAGTCTTAAGAGAGGTCAGGGTACCCTGCCCTGTGGGGAGTCCAAGGCCCTCCCCCTCCATCCAGGCCTAGGAAGGTGTGCATCCAAACAGACTAGAATCCGAAAAAGCCAGTACATGCAGTAGAAACAAGTCCCAGTGCCATTATCCATGGCTTCTCAGTCAGCCCCCATTGTCAGCCATATTCAGAGAATCTGGTTTGATCACTGGCTCATTCAGTCCAGGTCCAGCTGGATTTGGTGAGCTCCCATTAGCTCAGGCACACTGTCTCAGTGGGTGGACCAACCCCTTGCGATCCTGACTCAAGGAAGATTTGTTACAAACAGAAACCTGCCCTTAGGAAATTTGCTTTAACAAAAACTTGTTTTTTTATCTGATACCAGTTTTTAGGTTGGTTTACCTAATATCAGGTTTTTTTTTTGTTTACCTACTCAAAGCTCTTATTTTTTTAGGATAATGTCACCAGCACTGCTGTTCTGGGGTTCTACTTTGGACCTAACACCAACCTGACGTGGATGGTGACCTCATGGAAGTCCCACTTTTTAGCTAACCTTCCACGTCCTGTATAGTCTGGGATCGCCCACTACAGGCACAGCTGGGGCCTGGAGTAATCCTGGAACTCCAGTGCCGGGATTACACTGCATGCTGTCTGGCTTGACACTTGGCTTGGCTCTTACGAGGGTGCTGGCTATTCAAGCCCTGGTCTTCATGCCTGCACCACAAGGGAGTGTTTCACCAGAGACGGTCTCCCCAGCCCACTCTTTCATTTTAAATCATTTTCAGCATATTTTATTTTCAGCAGACCTTCACCATCTCGAGCTACAATAGCTTCAGGATGTTGTTTCCTGCTCTTCGCTATTCTACACTCAAGTGCCAAGCGTCTTCGCTCAGATCTCTACAGCCCCAGCCTGGAAATGCTCAAAAGGGTTCAGCTGGGTCAGAGTCAGTGAATAGTGCAATGACTCTTATTTTGCCAAATTGTCTCCAGGAAAGAGGGGAATCTCTTTTATCATAACAGAACTGCCTCTCTATAAGACATATAGCGTGGAAGTTAATATTTTACTTTTAAATTGAAAATACAGATTTTTTTCTATATGATGTATTCTGATTATGGTTTCCCCTTCCCTAACTCCTCTCAGGTCCCCCCCCCATCACTTTCCTACCCACCCAAAGTCACACCTTTCCCTTTCTCTCTCATTAGAACACAAACAGGTACCTAAAATAATAATATTATTATTAATAGAAATAACATAAAAACAAACAAACCAAGATAGGACAAAACAAAACCAAACAAACAAAAAAAAAAACAGGAAAAAAACGAAGCCAAAGAAAAAGGCACAAGGAACACCCACATGTGCTGAGACACATGCATTCATGTACGCAGAAAACCCACTGAAGCAAAAATCGCAAACCATATATACAAGCAAAAGATCTGGAAGGCTTTAAAAAAATGCCCAGACAAAGCATTCTGAGGGGGGGGGGAGTGAAGGAGGGAGTGAAGGAGGGAGGGAGGGAAGGTGGGAGGGAGGGAGGAAGGGAGGGAGGGAGGAAGGAAGGAAGGAAGGAAGGAAGGAAGGAAGGAAGGAAGGAAGGAAGGAAGGAAGGAAGGAAGGAAGGAACCCCGCCTCCAAAAGCAGCATTCAGTCCCTTTGGGTTGGCCATCTACTGCTGAGCATAGAGCTTACCATTAAATGGCTTTGTCTACCCGGTGAGCCTCCATTGGAGAGAACTGAGTTTTCTTTGGGAGTAGTAACCAACTGGAGATACTTTCCGGGTTAAGGATGCAGCCGTGTGTCTACTTCCCTCTCAGTGATGGAACCCCATCCGGCTTAGCTCTGTGCAGCTCCTGCGCATGCTGCCACAGTCTGAGAGTCCATATGCATGTCAGTTCTGCTGTCTCTAGAAGGCCTTGTTTCCTTGGTACACCAAAATGAAAGTTAATGAATTCCACAGTGCTCTAGATCTCAACCCTACCCATGCTTGGCTAAAACAACTTTTTCACATTTGGGTCATGTCTCCTTTAACGTTGACAATGTTCCCAAACCACCCATGAGACAGAAGAAGTTTTCTGTTCTTCTTGTCATTTTCTTTTCTGTTGTTTGCCTGTTCCCTCATGACCCCCTCACTTCCACTACCACAGCAGCACACAACAATCAAGAGACATGCCAAGGACACTGGCAATTATGTATTTGTTACTTTTTATATAACATTCATTACTATGCCTCAAAACTGTTACACTCATAACACAAGCTCTCTCTAGTGTTTAGACTGAATCTGTAGATTTTTTTCACTAATTATTATGTATTCATATTTCTACTCTTTGCCCTTCTGGTCTGGAGAAGATGCTGTTCCCAGTCTGCTGAGAACTAAGTGCCGACCTCCAAGGTGGGACCTCAACTCCAGTCTCCTAGTTCCACAGGCTGGTGCAGGAACTCTGCAGAGCCTCTGCAACCTCTGGTCATTGCTGCAGGGTTTTTAAACTATAACTGGAGACTAACTGAAAATTAGAGTTTTTCTGTAACTTTTTTTGGTATGGAAAAAGACAGACTAGTGCCCTCCCCTTTGGCGATGGGGTATTTAAGCAATAATCTTCAATTAATTGGCACTTCTGCAGGAATCTTTCAGAAGGAGTAGGTCGAGCCTGATGCCAGTCAGAGGAGAATGTGTCTCAGATTTCATGCAGTTCTCATAACGTCTCAGACCATCTTGCAGGAAATACTAGGACCACGACAATGATGGATTAGCGGTGGGCAAGACTTGGCTTGACCAGGTCTGCTTAGCTACACATAGCTCTTGCCTGCTATTTAATCCTGAATGTCACGTTGGGACCCTGAAGATGGAGTTGGAAGTCACTTTTTATTTATTCCTCTTTCAAATGTGGTCACAATAAAACAAAACAAAACAAAAAAAGAAACTGCCTTTTTCTGCTTCTCCCTATTCGTTTGTCTTTCTAATTGGCCTATTGGGGATAGATAGAAGAACCTTGCTTGCCAAGGCTGCCAGCATCCAAGCTGTGACCTAAGAACAGCAGTAATATTTCCAGAACGATAAAACCCACTGAGGACTGGGAATGAGGAATAAGCCTGAGATCTTTTCTCTTATGCGTCTTAGCCTTGCCTTGCAAACAAGATTTTGCTCCATCCACGCTTTGAGACACAAGATAGAAATGATCTCTGTAAGAACACAGATGCAAGTGTGCACAGTGACTCAGGAGGATTTGGAGACAGCAAGTGAATGGGCCTGCCTCTCCAGCCCACGGAAGTGTCTCGCGAAGGGGATCGATCCTGCAGCAGGAGCGGAGATGAGACAGCAGAATGAGAAAGAACAGCCTTTGTCACCCCTTCCTCCCAGTTAGAGTCAAGATCCAGGGAAGGAAGGCTTAGAGCACTCAGTCTAGCAGGGAGAAAGTGGGGAAAAGGTATGTTTTTGTTTTACCAGATCCTGAGGCCAGAAAGAGGAAGTATAGGGCCACTTTCAGTCAAGCAACAGCCTGGGGCTCTGCTCCCATGCTTGCTCCCTGAGCCTTGGTTTCTCCCTTTGCAGACTCTGAGCACAGTGTACACCTCAGTGTGGGGGACTCACATAGGCTAGGGGCATGTTCAGTCTTCAGCGCAGGCAAGGTGGTCTGGTAACAGACATACCATGTGAAATTACAAAATCTCAAAACCAGACATTCTGCGGATGCTTCCAGAAGGGCTGGGGTGGCCCTGTGGTCCGTCATCCTTGGTAGCCCACCTTCAGGAGCTGGAGAAGGGCTGGGGCGGCCCTGTGGTCTACCATCCTTTGCTCTCTGCAGGTCAGGCCTGCATGGGACAGACCTCTGAGAAGTTAAGCAGTCTTCTTAAGGAGGACAAAGGAAATTATGACATCAGCCTCTGGCATACCGCGGGCCAGCCATTCCCAAAGCTTGGTTAGGCGCCTTCCACAGATATATCTACTTTTCATCACACCTGACATGAAATCCACACATCCCTTAGCGTTGTCAAGGCCACAGATAGACAGCACTAACTTCTGTTCATTGCTTTTTTTCCCCCGTGCCAAATCCTCTGGAAGATACTGTGGTTCGTGCAGCTTCGGGAAGAAAAAGCTGTCTATGCCAGCAGCAAGAAAAGGTGCTTTCCACTTTATTAGGCAGGCACGGGGAGGGGCTCCAGTGAGGAGCAGCTGGCCATCGATGCTGCCTCCATGGCAACCCAGTGTGCAGTCACCTTCAGGGTTAGTGCTTTCACTTCACAGGAGAATCGAGGAACACGTCAGCCAGCGCTCGTACTTCTGACAGCGGGCCAAGCTTAATTGCTGCTCATCTATGATGGCAGCCCACCCACTGAACACGGCCCTGGCCACCTGATGAAGTGTGTGAGTTAGTGAAAATGATTTACATCGTGTCGACCGAGCATAAAATCAACTTGGTAGAGAACCAAGAAAAATTGCATTTATTTGGGGCTAATGAGGGTTGCAATCTGGGAAGGCACAGATTCAAGCAATTTGAAAATGTTCTCTAAGGTCTTAAAAATGGCAATGATATTTGTAGCTTGAAGCTCCAAGGGGCCTGGAAACCATAGCTCTGCTTAGCAACCGTGATTGGTTGGGGCAAAGATCAAGCTGCAAGGAAGGCAGGGGATGTCGGTCCCAATCTCAGTATTGAGGGGAGAGCGGGGAGGGGGTGCAATATGGCAATAACACAGGCTGTCAGCAGGAGTTGAAAAAAAGTGCTTCAGAGAGCTGAAGATCAGCCCAGGACCAAGGCCAGCTCATGAGGGTCACATCTTCAGGCAAGTTTAGCAGCAGACATGTCCCAAGTGTGGCCTTCAAACTCGATCTTACCTGCCCCAAATGATGCTATTCAACATTATTCCATTTTGGTTTTCATCCTTGGTGGTGGCCGTGGTCTTCTGAAACCTTTTCTACTCTTTTCCTTTTTAAAATGTATCTATCTTTTGTTTGGTTGCTTTTCAATTTCATTTCAATAAACATCTAATTTTGTTAGAATCATGCTTTTTATATGATTTGTATACTTCTGACAGAAATTATAAAAACCTATGTAGCATATGTAATTTTTAAGAAAGAGCACACACATTGATTATGATCTCCTTAAATCTTAAAGTATAAGTAAAAATATCATGTTTCGCTTTTTTTTTTAAAGGCATTTTTGCTTCCCCTTGCCTTGCCTGCACCTGAAAGCAGATTTAAGTGGGCATGGTGTTCTGGTGTGGTAGCCTTACAGGGCGTGGGGTGGGGGGTGGGGTGGATGCTACTGTTACTGCATTGTTTATAATATAAGAAAATCCATGTATTTAATAAAACAGATTGTTTAAAAAGAAATTTCTATTTTAAATATGTACTGTTATAGCTAACAAAATGAAAATAGCAACTTAAGTTATTCAAATGCATTTTTCATTTCTTGTTTTCCCAAATCTTATGAAAAAATTTTAAATAGAAATAAACCATTCTAACGCACAATATCTGTTTTAAGGGATGAGTACCATATTTTTAAAATAAAAAGATAAGCAATATAAAGAAGAAACAATCTACCATCCAAAATATAAAAAACCTATACGATTTTACCACTTTAATAATTGTATTTAATTGGAGCTAGCTCACAGTTTCGGAGGTTTCATCCACAGCCATCGTGGTAGGAAGCATAGTGGCATGGCAGGCAGACACAGTGCTTTGAGTCCTACAACTGATCAGCAGGCAGCAGGAAGAGAATGACACATGGGTGGGCCTGGCTTGAATGTCTGAGGTCTCAAAGCCTGCCCCCAGTGACACACTTTCTTGAGCAAGAGTGTCACTCCCTATAAGCAAGTTCCAATTCAATGTGTGTCAGATGATCACAGCTGTGGTACAACTTAGACTCCATCATCCATCCCCAAAGGGAACCCAATCCTAGGCATCTGTATCCCTAGACCGTATCTTAGCTGTCTGTTGCAGGGAGCTGCTTGTGCGTCCTGGCTGCCCAGAACCAAAATAATCACACAGAAACTATATTAATTAAAACACTGCATGGCCCACTAGCTCTAGCTTCTTATTGACTAACTCTTACATTAATTTAACCCATTTCTACTAATCTGCATATCGCCACATGGCAGTGGCTTACCCGCAAAGATTCGGCATGTCTTACTCTGGCAACGGCTCCATGGCGGCTCTGACCCTCCACCTTCCTTCTCCCCGCATGCCATTTAGTTTTCCCCACCTAGCTCTGTCCCCCTACAGCTCTGCTACAGGCTCAAAGCAGTTCCTTCATTAACCAATGAAAGCAACACATAGACAGAAAAACCTCCTACACCAGCTGCCTCTATACTATACTATACTATACTATACTATACTATACTATACTATACTATAGTTTGGGGAAGGGCTTGCTCTGCCTTTCAATCTGCTGCAGTTTCATCTGCTGCCTCCCACTGGGAAGGCTTCTCAGGGTTGATGGATGATGCCATCCTCGCTAGCTGTGCTCAGCACTGACACCTCACCAGGGTTCATCCAAACAGTGGATTAACTTACAAAATGACTGAACAGCTTCGGACTGCTCAGTTCCACCCAGGCTGTCTATGCAGTCAGAAGTTTCCTTTCATAGTCGATCCAAGTATAATGAAGGGCTAACTGACCGGTTACGGTTAGCTAGGGTTATGCTGGCTACACAAAGATGCGGCCTTTGTGGTCAAGATCCTTTCCTATGCCCTGAAAACCAGGCAACTCCTTAATAGGCAGCTTCTGGAGACCTTGGATGCTTTGGTGTGGCAAGCATAGACATGGCCTGACCTTAGTAGGTACAGGGCTGGGGCCCCTCCAGAACAAATAGCCGGCTAGTTGCAGGGGTCTGTCAGGCAGCGTGGGCAATGAAAGCCAAGCTGAAGGATGCCACAAGCCAGCAGTCCAGAGATATTGCTGACTTCTTAGTGTTCCCCTCTAAGAACATTCCTGCTTTGAGTGTTTCTGGGGTTGGCCAAGCTGGGCCGCTCTGTAGCCTGGATCAACCCACATGGCTGAGGGCTTCCCCTGCTGTGCTCTGGGCTTAGTTCTGGGGCCAGTGTGCTCACTGTGAACCCAGGCAAGTGACCAGGGACAGTAAAAAATGGGGGACAGAAGCAAGAGAGGTCAGAAGTCTCTGGAAGCTGGGCAGAGAGCCTTTGTTGCATCTATTCCCGTCCCATGCAATTAGGGTCAAAATGTTTGCCATATCTGTAACATGGCCAACAACCTCTTCAAGCCAGGCATAAGGTCCACTGTTGTCCAGGAGAAACTTGGAAATGAATGCCATAGCTGTGGTAGTGAATTTGCCTATCATGGTGGTGACCAGATATAAATCTAAGGACTAGAACAGCTGGTTGGGGCCATTGGCTCTCCCAAAGCAGATGATTCAGAGGAAGAGAAGGCAAGAGGGGCCAGTGGCTTCAGAGTCCTTTCTTCCTTCCTTTTTTCCTTCCTTCCTTGTCTTTTTTTTAGTGTCAAAAACTTACACTTTAACTAAGGACGCAGCCACGCCTCCAGGTTACATGGCTGAGATGGCCTTGGCCAGCTCAGTAGGCCCCATGAGTTTAAGAACTGCATTTCCAGCTATGAGGAACCAGGTACCACACTCTGGATATGCTTTGACCTGCCGCATAAATAACATTAAGCCAAACATTTGTGAACTCATAAGATACTGCTTTACTCTCTCTCCTGTTGCATTAGCCCAATGATTTAATAGCACAGCAAGATTCACACATTGAAATGGTAAGCAAAGGAAGAAAATGGACTCTTCGCAGTGCTGGAAAACCCTCTGTTGTTACTCGTGAATGCAGCAGACCGGTGACTTCTGAGAGGGTGAGACCAGGTTATTCATTTGGTCCTCTTCATCTAAGCTTTTCTGGCCAAATTATCCCGGCACCCCTGATCAAAGTTAGCTCAGTCCCTGGTAGATACAAATCCCAAACTTTCCTGACACTTGGGGAAAATCTGTCTTCTGTTTCATTTTCTAAGGGCAAGTCAGGTGAAACAAACACGTTGAGGGTGGAGGGGCTATATATAGTAGGGTTATTCAAAGCATGAATTATTTTTAAAATCTTCATAAGTGTGTATTATATTTACATCATTTCCCCATCCCCACTTCTCCCTCCAACTACTGCACCCCCTACTCCTTCATAAATTTATGGAATTCTTCTTTATTATTGCTACATAGACATACACATGTGAATACAACCTGATGAGTCCAGTTAGTGTTACTGCTACACACATGTCCTTAAGGCTGACCTCTTGGTAGCCAATTAAGAGGCTTATTCTTGAGGAAGCTGCTTTAGGGACCCTCACTTTCTGGTTCCATATGTATGCATGAGTTCTCTATTTGTTCACAAAAAATGCTAGAGATTAGCAATCAATTATTGCTATTTCCTTGTTCCCTTTCAGTTCCAGTTGTCTCTGTTTCTACGGTGATAAGATTCTTGACAGGTTAATGGCTTCCACATATCAAAGGTCCTCACTTGCCCTGATAGGGAGGTGTGGCCCCAAATGCTTCCTAGACAGCTCTATCTCCATCGTCCAGTAAGGTTGTTAGGCTAGCACAAGGTGTTAAGGGCTGTGCTTCTTTCTGGAGGCTCTAAGGTGATGCTTCTGCACCCATGGGCCATGACCCCTTTGGGAACCAAAAGACCCTGCCACAGGGGTCACATATCAGATATCGTGCATAGCAGATATTTATATAACAATTAATTAACAGTAGCAGATCATAATTATGATGTAATAATGGAAATCATTTTATAGTTGGGGGGTCACCACAACATGGGGAATTGTATTAAAAAGGAAGGTTGAGAACCACTGCCCTAAGAGAATATCCCTTTTTGTTTGTTTGTTTGTTTCTTTATCAATTTGGATTGTAGACAAAAATCAGGTTTCACACACACACACACATATACACACACATGAGCACATGTATGAATACATATATACATACACACTTGCACACAGATATACATATACACACACACAGAAACAAACACTTGCATATGCACATAGACACATACACACATACATATGCATGCAGATGCATATACAGGCATACACATACATGCACACACATACATATGCACAGATGTGCCCGCACACAGTTTCTGGGAATCAGCATCTTCTGATCACAGGACCTTCTCTCCACTTAGAGCCAAGCAGGCTTTCCTCATTCTCTGCTTTGAAAGATTTTTTAGGATTGAATTTGGGATATGAACACCCAGGGGTATAAGTGGGAGCATGATTCTACCTAGCATGCAGGTACCCTCAAAACTCCAATGTGCTACAAACCTGTGAGCAGTGCTTTTGACTCTTAAATGTGTACTTCAATTAGAGGATTCTTTAAAATAATAAATGGTTTTAGTTCCAATGGAGATTCTACTACTCACAAGGGGCTAGCAACAAATGGGGTAAGGAAGAGACGGTTCGACACCAACAAGATATCTAATACTTGGACATCAACTGGGTGTCCGATTAAAAACCCTTAAGGGGTGTCTCATAATATCCTCCTAGAGCTGGCAGGTGAGGGCTCAGTTCCTTAAGTGAGCCCCAACTTTAGATCCCAGGCCCCAGCCCAGGCTTTCCCCAGATCAGGTCAAGATGCTGAGGGTTGCATTTTTCCCAAGACTCCTCCCACTTCGCTCTCGGGCCTGATGATTCACTGGAGCGTCTCACAATCTCAGGGCAACACTACTGGCTGTCACCAGTTTATTTTAAAGCTTGTCCCGTAGGTGCAGCTTGACGGGAGAGCTGTCTAAAGCAAGGTGTGGACGGTGTGTTTCCAGAGTGCTCACATCCGCTGTAGATCTGCGGAAACTGCAAAGCTCTCCAGACGCCGCTGCTTACGGCTGCTGTCGAGGCTTCGTGGGACAGGCAGAGTCTCCAGTCAGTAGCCATTGGTGCGATCTCCAGACCCTTTGCCCTTCCCGAGGATGGGATGGGCTGAAAGTCCTAACCATCTAACCAGGTTCTGGTCTTTTGAACAGCCAGCTCTCTCCTGAAACCGGAGGGAGGGCCCAGCTACCATTTACCTCATAGCATACAAGAGTTCCTCAGGAGGTTCACCAAGATGTAAGAGCTATATGCCAGAAACCAGGGAGAAAGGACAAATACTTAAACTCATTGTGTCATGGAGACTGTGGAAGCCCAACTGATGTGGCCACTGCAACAGCTCGGCAAACTAGAACGCATGCCACAGAAAACAGGCACATAGGACAGACTAAGAGGAGTAAAATTTAGAAGGATTTCAAAACACACACACACACACACACACACACACACAAAAGACTGTCAATCAACCCCCTATCTTCTCAACGCTATTCCTAGTTGGGGTTAATAATTTCCCTCATTTTCAAAATTGCAATTCTATGTTCTATCACCTGCAAGTCAAGTCATGGCTGTGCCTTTCAGGCGGAAAGACTTCACCGCTCCCAAAACTTGCCTGGGTCACTTAACTAACACAGGGCCGGCCCTGCAGCTGCTGCAAAGAGCTCGAGTTAAATTTGCACTTGGTCATAATGTCACCTCAAAATTCAAAAGGCAGCAGTAGCTGTGCACGCAATTATCTTGAAAATAGTCTCATGCAGTACATGTAATTTTCATGAAATTATAGAGGATCTCAATTTACAGCCGCTGTGTGTTCATGGTAGTGGTGAGGAAATTACATGTAAAAAAATATGATTTACTCTATTGATTCCACCTAACCCATAGCCGTATCCAGGACCTCCTCTAGCTGAGGCTGTTCTATTGATTTCATGAAATCCACTCCTCCCTGCAGTTTGTCCTCGACTCCCTTTACCCTCTAAGGGATCTCTGATTGACACTGCCAACTCCACCGGCTCCTGCAACCCGTCTGAGGACCAGGAGTCATGCCCCTGAACTCCATCCCCTCCTTTCTCTAGAGGGACCCTACACTTTGACCAACAACTCCACCCACTCCAGCTACCTGTGTGAGGAGCCCATGACCTTCACCTACTGGCCTGACCTTCTACTTGTAGAAACTGTAGAGTCACGCCGCCTATTCTACCTGTGCCTGTGGCCTGCCAGAGGGGTGCGTCCCTTGCTCACAGTCCCGTGCTCACTTGCCATCCCTTCCCAGACCCCGGGTTGGTGTTAGAGGCTCCTGTGACACTCCCTCTATCCGTGACTCTTGAGAAATTCTGAGCACATACTCCAGAATCCTGCGTAATGACTCTACTGGAGGCTGATCCTGGTCTGAAAGTCTCCCTTCACTCAAACCAAAGTGAAACAACTTCTGATAACCCATTCAAACACCAACACTGAACAGTGGGCCGCATTCAACTAGCCTACATCCTGAGAAGTTAAGGCAGCAGGAAGCAGAGACACAAGCACCTGCTCAACAAGAGAGACAAGCTATCCATACCAAGAAACATGGCAGTCACCTGACTTCAGATGCTAGTCCTACGGCAAAGACACAACATAACCAGTAGAATAGGGCTCGGCCAAACATTCGTGCTCCAGTACTAGGCTTCCCTGAGAAAAGCAAGTTAGATGAAGAATGAAATAATTTTCATTAACTGTAATTAATAAAACCATTTCAAGGTATGAAAAGAGAATGAACAAAGAGGTAGACTCTCTGAAGAAAAGCCAAAAGGAAATAAAACTAGAAATGAAAACTTCAGCCATTAAACCAAAAATTTCAGGGGAAAACCTTACTATCAGATGATTGGCTCAAATCGTGAAGACAAGGTAGAGAAAGTAGGTAACTCTGTTAAACAAAATGTTAAATCAAGAAAGAAGGAAAAAAGAAGGAAGGAGGGAGGAAAGGAAGGCAGGCAGACAGGCAAAGTACATTTAAGAAAACTGGGATATTATAAAAAGACAAAATCTTCAAAAAGTAGAAAAGACACAGAAAGGAAATGCCTACCAGCGCATAAGAGATATACAGAAAACCAAGTAAACAGGACCAGAAAAGAAACTCTCTTCGCCATGTAATAGTCAAAACACTCAATGTATAGAACAAAGAAATGTTAAAAAATGAGAAGAAGGCCTGGCCAATCAGAACAACAGTTGAATTTTTAATAGTGACTATGAGAGACCGAAGGCTTTGGGCTAGTGTTCTACAAGACCCAGACTACCATACTGAGAAACACAATCCCAAACAAAGTAAAAAGGCAAATTCCTCATGATAAAATCAGATTTAAGGATATATGAACATTAAACCAACTCTAGTGGATACTGGAAGGAATAAAGGAGAGGTTAAACAAGCCTAAGGAGACACAGAGAATAAATAAACAATTCTGTAACATTTAATCAAAAGATAAACCCCACAAATGCAACAAAACTTATAAAAGTATATATATATATATATATATATATATATGTATATATATATATGTATATATATGGATGTCAGTGTGTAGAAGGTTGCAAATGGATGCATATCTAGCCCTGCACAAGACTCAAGTCCAAATGTATCAAAGACCTCAACATAAATTCAGTTATACTGAACCTGAATACAGGGGTTGGTGCTTGGTTTTATGGCAGCTTGAGAAGCCATGTTTTGATGATGCCCAGGGGAGGCCTACCCCTTTCTGAGCAGATATAGATAAGGGGCGGATTAAGGGTGTAGGGTAGGGGGAGTGAGTGGGAGGAGAGGAGGGAGGGGAGACTGCAATTGGGATGTAAAATAAATTAATTAAATTATTAAAAAATAAGAAAGAAAGCAGAGTTCATCTTTTGGCTTCATTAAAATATTTCACCATCAATAATAAAGCCACCTTTGGGGTAAAAAGATAGAGAAGGTATTTCAAGCAAATGGAAGACACAGCAGTTATAGCTATCCTAATATCTGAAAATAGATTTCAAATCAATACAAGTTTGAAAAGGAGCGAGACTTCATAGTCATGAAAGCCAAAGGAAAAAAAATCAACACGATATTACAATTGTAAAGATAAATGCCCTGGACACAGGAACATCTAATTTCGTAAAATAGACACTGTCAGACTGAAAGCCGTAGATTGACACCAGCACTCTAAGTACAGGTGATTTCGATACCCTACTCTCCCCAAAGACAGGTCATCTGAGTAAAAACTCAACAGAGACACTGCGAGGTGCATGACATCACAAATCAGACAGACCCGATACATGCTCATACAGCATCCCACCCACACTTCCCTCTCAGAAGCCCATGGAACCTGCCCCCAAATCAACCACGTCTTAGGACAGTGGGATAGCTCTTCTTGGTTGTTAATTTGACTTTCTGGAATTAACTAAAACTCAGGGCAGCTGGGTACACCTGTGAGGGATTGTTCTTAATTGAGTTGTTTGAAATGGGACCATCCACCTGAAACCTCTATCTTTTGATGTAGGAAGATCCATTTTAAACCAGCGCCGTGTCTTCTAAAGTAGGCAGTCCATGGAAAAGACACACTCTCTGCCTGCTGGCCTCCACTCTTCCTGTTCCTTTGCTCATATTAAAGGTTAATTCTTTTTTTTTTCCTAAGAAAATGAGTGTTTATTTTTTTTAATTTATTTATTTATTAAGCATTTCTGCCTCCTCCCCGCCACCGCCTCCCATTTCCCTCCCCCTCCCCCGGTCAAATCCCCCTCCCTCGTCAGCTCGAAGAGCAATCAGGGTTCCCTGACCTGTGGGAAGTCCAAGGACCACCCACCTCCATCCAGGTCTAGTAAGGTGAGCATCCAAACTGCCTAGGCTCCCACAAAGCCAGTACGTGCAGTAGGATCAAAAACCCATTGCCATTGTTCTTGAGTTCTAAGTAGTCCTCATTGTCCGCTATGTTCAGCAAGTCCGGTTTTATCCCATGCTTTTTCATCCCCAGGCCAGCTGGCCTTGGTGAGTTCCCGATAGAACATCCCCATTGTCTCAGTGTGTGGGTGTACCCCTCGCGGTCCTGAGTTCCTTCTTTGGGATTCTGGCATAAACCAGCAGAGACATCAGCCTTGTGGACTGAACGACTGGATTCTTAGACTTTCCATCGGGAGACAGCCATTGTTAGAAGAGTTAGACAGTAACCCGTAAGCCACTCTAATAAATCCCGTGTATATGATTCTGTTAGTTCTGCTTCTTTAGAAAGCCCCGACTAATACAGACATAAAGCAAGTCTCAACAGATAAAGGAAAACTGAAGTCGCATCCTGTTTTCTCTCCGATCCGGATGGAATAAAACTGGATACAACAGCAACAGAAACCATAGGAAGTACACAAACGCATAGAAACTGAACAACACAGTACTGAATGACAATTCAATCAAAGAAGAGATCAAGAAAGAAATTAACCATCTCCTAGAACTGAATAAAATAAAACCACAGAATGCCCCCCTCCCCTCAGGACTCAGAGGGGATGTGAGATCCAGAGGTGGATGGCTCCAGACACAGCATGACCGTGCACACGGGAACTCACAGAGACTGTGCTAGGGCACTCAGGGACCACACACGTTCAAGCCAGATGGGGTCCCAACATTGAGAGACAGAAGAGACTGTGGTAGGGCACACAGGGACCACACACGTTCAAGCCAGATGGGGTCCCAGCATTGAGAGACAGAAGAGGACATAGGATCCTACCCCTAACCAAGACACTTTCTGCCATTGACACCCCCACTTGCAAAGGAAGAATTAGTTTTCTCTGACGGCTCTCACTGGAATGATATCCACACTCCAGAGCAGGCCCATATTCAGGAGTAGCTGGCCAACGGAAGACAAACTCAAATGTCAGTTTTTAGGCGTTTCCCCTCATTTTGCTTCGTTTGGGCATTTTTAACTTATGATCTTTCATGGATGTATTTTAGTTTTCATTTTTTGTGTGTTTTTATGGGGTTTCTTTTTAAGTGCTTTGTCTTTATCTTTTTGGTGGGCTGGGCTTTTAAGAGAGAAAAGGTGTGGAGCTGGAGGGTGGGGATGTGAGGAGTCCTGGGAAGAGATCGAGGAGGGGGAAGTATGGTTAGCAGGATTGAATGAAACAGGTTTTCAATTACAAAAGGAAACAAGGATTCTCTATGAGTTCAGAACTAAGGAGGAGAGGAGGACCTCTCAAGGAAGGTGAAATAAAATGTATAGTTATGTAGTTACTGAGATACGGGACGGGGAGACTGGAGCGGGAGGATTAAATGGGGAGGGAAGAGGACTTTTGGTTTTAGGGGGTGAGGGAGAGAAAGAGCATGAAGTTAGGTGGAAGGGCCTTTGAGGAGTTGGAGGACTGGGGGGGGCATGATCAAATTCTATTGTTTGAAAAAAGTTTCGATTTTACAGGTAGCTTATATGGAACTGCTCTCTAATTGAACAACAGTGCTCCTGATGTGCACAGAAGGCGAACAAATACAATGCCTGATGTCAGAAAAGGGCCGCTTCTGCTGCAGTCGCTGGCCAGTGGAGTAGCACAGTGGTATGACCTCCACGTCCCACCGGCTATTGCCCTTTCTCTTGGTTACCTCCAGAACTTGACCATAAGAACATTCTGCTGAAGACGACAGATACTTGACCTGGGGAACATTGAGAAATCAAGCTGGTACTCACCTACTGTCTTCATCATGACCGCTAGCTTTCATGTTTCCCAAAGGGTGCAGGGTGTGCTTCTGTAGGACAAACATTATCTTCAGTCTTATTCAGCTGCGACCCCTGTGGGCCACAGCATTGACTGCCTGGTAAAATATAGACCACTGGTCAACAGCGGCATGATCTATCACGTCCCACTCAGAGGAAGAAGGAACTAAATCATTCCCTTCAACGGACCTTGTCTGCCAGGTGCTGGGACCAATGAGAGAAGCCCAAACCCAAAGTTCGGGGATTTGGGGCGGGGCATCCCATCCCAACAGACACGGTGCTGGAGAAATACAGGTGGAGATTGCAGGGTTGACATGGAGTGTGGGACTTCCAGTAAGTCCTTCACCACAGCGGACTCAAGGAGGGAGGAGAGCGCACATACGGGTGTGACCTGGTGGGGGAGGCCTGCATTGTCTGTCTTTGCCACACAGTTTATGTGGCCCTTGTTCTCTCTGTTAAGGCTGGTGCCCCTTGAGCACTGAGACTGATCTACGACACAGTGCACACATCCTGCCTGAATCAAGGAGTGGCTCTGGGCCACCCCGGATATACGCTGTACCAACAGGCGTTCTCCCTCCCTGAACTCCAATGTTCACTGTGCAAATAAGCATCCCCCACCACCATTCAGATGTGCTACTGAACGCGAAAGTCAGCAAGATCTCTCATACATATTAACAAAAAAAAAAAAAAAATAGGTGAGAAAAGTAGTCACGTTGCATTTCGCCTGACAGGAAGGTTCGGCCGCACAGAAGGAACTCAATTTGGTTGTCATTTGTATTCTCAGATGACCATACACAGCCTTCTTTGTCTGCCCACCACAGAGAACCGGGCAAAGGATAATTACAGTTGTGCACTGGAAAGCAAAAAGCGAGCGGGAGAAGCACTCTGCCATAGAGACCTGATGACCCAAGAACCCATTAGCGTGCCTTGTCTCCTAAAAGACATTCAAAGCCTGCATTCTCCTCTATAGATCCAATTGGGTTAAAATAGCTTCCAAATACCTAAGAAGGTTTTGGCTCATTCAGACGTCCAAAAGTCAGGAAATACACTTAAAATCAGAGGTTAGGATTTAAATTTTTTCCTCTATTTTCTTTTTAATGGATTTTTTTTTCCTTTGAAAATGTCAGTCAAATCACATTCCTCCTTCAATGGAAAGGAAGGGCTCCGCAGCTCATCCACCGCTGCTGCTCCCCCAATCCAGTTCCCACCCTAGCGTCTTGTGAGCCTCAGGCTAGAGCCAGCTTCCCATATTCCCATCGTTTCTGCCGACCACCAGTCTGGTTCGCGTTCCTTCAGTCATCTCTAAGCAGACGTTTGCTGTTTGGTCTTTTGTACTACACCAGACACCTCAGGATCTCTAAGTGTGCCTTTCCCCAGATAGACATACAGAGTAGATTCTAGGACCACCTGTGGACAACACAATCTTTGGATGCTCAAGGCCAAAGAGGGGGCTCAGTGGTTAAGAACACATACTGTCCTTACTGAGGACCTAAGTTTGGATAGCAGCACCCAAGTCAAGCTGGTCACAGTGACCTGTAACTCAGACTTTAAGACATCAAGCACCCTCCTCTGGACTCCACTGGCACTCACAAGCACATACACAGATACATACATGTGTGTGCATACATACACACACTCACAAATTAAAAGTAAAATAAATCCTCTTTTTTAACAAAATAAAGTATCTGCTGGTATCTCTGGTTCATCTCTAACACATGATAAAACATGAACACTAGGAAGTTTTTAGACTATGCTGTTTAGTGGACAATAATAAGAGAAGAATCCTGTACAGTTTATGATGATGTCTCGCTGACTTTCCCATAGTTCAGGAAGGAAAGGAAACAAACTGATCCCAGTGTTGCAAGAATGGGAGAGGTGAATAGGGCTGGAAAGAAATTTAAATGCCATGAATTGTAAATGGCATGTTTATGTAAAAAACATGCCCATCTGTCTGTTCGGATATCAGCAGAACTGTAATTTAAATCTAGCCCAGTGCTAGATGGAAGGACAAGATACAAAATGATCCATTCTATTATCAGCAACAATTCGTTAGAAAACTATAAAAGGATAGTATTTATAGTTGCATCAAAGAACATTAAAATGTTGGGAATAAATATGATAAAATGTATGCAAGACTTCTCTGACAAAATAAACCTACAAACCAGCAGTCAGAGAAAGGAAAGGAAACCTGAGGAAAGTGGGAGGTTTGTAGGCACCCATGAGTTTGCTTTCCCACGTCTCTCTACAGATTCATCAACATTCCAATCAAATTCACAGCGGGCAGTTTGTAGAAGTTAAAAAATTGATCTGAAATTTATGTGTGCTATTTACTTATGCGAATGAAAAGGCAAATTGTGCAGACAATCCAGAGAAATGAGGATAAAAAGTTGGCAGTCCAGCATACTGGAACTGCCTAGAAAGCCAACATCGGTTTGGGAGTAAATTATGAATGAACCAGAATATCCTAAAATAGAAAGACTATATTTTCAATGAAAGACTAACCAAATAATATGAAAAGGGTTCTCATTTACATCATATATTAAGAAAAACACAATTCTGAGTGCATTGTATGGCTAAACAAAAGAGATAAAACTCTACAGTTTTAAGAACATATTGTGAGAAATGACCTTTTGTAAGGGACACGCATTAATAGCACTAGCCATATATATTTTTAAAAACTCACAAGTTGTAGCTTATTAAAATTGGGTGCATGTGTTCTGTTCAAATATGTTGCCATCCAAGACTATAGTATGGGGTAAACCATACATAGGACTCAGAGAGTTTAGAGAATTTTTGCAAATTAACATGGAAAGATAATATACAGTAGTAAGTAATAAAGGTTTTGAAAGACACTTTACAACAGCCTCAGTCACCAGAAAATTA
Organism: Microtus pennsylvanicus; assembly: GCF_037038515.1. Taxonomy (NCBI): domain Eukaryota; kingdom Metazoa; phylum Chordata; class Mammalia; order Rodentia; family Cricetidae; genus Microtus; species Microtus pennsylvanicus. Next base: position 13,076,398 of record NC_134596.1, read on the forward strand.
AAACCACTGGTCACAGCATGTAAGTACTAGTGCAGAGGCTGAACAAACAGAATCTAGCACCAGACAGAAAGCAAAAGACATAACAGCTTTTACCAATGAGCCTGAGATACACAGTGCTGGGTGAGCTGAGACTAGAAAATAGGAAAGGAACCTATGGTATATATCAATGTCTGTTGATGAAGCAGCCCATGCTGTTAGAAAGCAGGGTCTCCCAGAAGGCCAGAGGAATATATGGCCACTGGTCGGAAGCTGGATATTTTCTCCACTCCTCTCTCTCTCCTTTCTACCCATTCCCACGGTCCCTATGCTCCCAATTTACTCAGGAGATCTTTTCTTTTTCTATGCCCCATATAGTTTAGATCCATGTATTCATGTATGTCTCTCTTGGGGTCCTCATTGTTCTCTGGGATTGTAAATTGTAGGCTGTTTTTTCTTTGCTTTACGTCTAGAAGTCACTTATGAGTGAGTACATACGCTACTTGTCTTTCTGGGTTACATCACTCAATATGATGTTTTCTAGGTCCATCCATTTGCCCACAAATTTCAAGATGTCATTTTTTTCTGCTGTTTAGTACTCCATTGTGTAAATGTATCACATTTTCCTTATGCATTCTTCAGTCGAGGGGCATTTAGGTTGTTTCCAGGTTCTGGCTATGGCAAACAATGCTGCTATGTACATAGTTGAGCACATGGCCTTGTGGCATAATTAAGAATCCTTTGGATATATACCCAAAAGTGATATTACTGGGTCTTGAGGAAGGTTGTTTCCCAATTTTCTGAGAAATCACCATACTGATATCCAAAGAGGCTGCACCAATTTGCACTCCCACCAGCAATTTACCCTTTACCACACAACCTCGCCAGAATAAGTTGTCATCAGTGTTTTTAAACTTGGTCATTCTTACAGGTGTAAGATGGAATCTCAGAGTGATTTTGACTTGCATTTTTCTGATGGCTAAGGATGTTGAGCATTTCCTTAAGTGTCTTTCAGCCATTTTAGATTCCTCTGTTGAGAGTTCTCTGTTTAGGTCTGTACATTTTTTAATTGGGTTATTTTTTCTTCTGATGACCAATTTCTTGAGTTCTTTGTCTGTTTTAGAGATCAGCCCTCTGTCCGATGTGGGGTTGGCAAAGATATTTTTCCATTCTGTAGGCTGCTATTTTGTCTTATTGACCATGTCCTTTGCTTTACAGAACTTTCTCAGTTTTATTAATTGTTTCTCTCAAGAGCAGATGAGTCTCGTTGTCATAAAAAGTCCCAAGTTCTTAAAACATTTTAAATGCCATATTCTGTTAGCCTTTGAAAGGTTTGAAGAATAACTATCCATCTGAAATATATCTCTGTACATCTAGAAAACTTAACTAACATGACTACAACTTGACTATTATAGATGACTATCTATTAACCTATATTTCTTAATTATACATTGCATTTTTAAATGAACTGCACAAACACCTTAATCAAGAGCAGAGATATGCATATAACAAAACTGATCTTAAATTTTTATCAATAAACAAAGATGCACAGTGATGCATGGTATTTATCTCTATAGAATATTCTCCCTTTAACTGTAAACAAACATTTGAAAACAATATTTGGGAATTTGGGCATAGTTTTCTCCAAACTGTTTACTGCTTTTGTTGGGCTTCAGGGGTTTATGGAGACCTTTCCGGAGGCTTGGTCCACCAAATTACACTAGTCTGTAAGGAATTCACAGAAGCAGTAAAAATATGATTGCACAGTAGCCATCAAACTTCTCAGCTGTAATATTCAGCACTTACAAGTTCCTCAATTCTCATCTCTGTTTAAGCTTGGGTGGAACATAGATCCCATATCTTCCTTACATCTTTATGTTTACTGAGGGAGAACTGTTTTACTTGGAGCCAACTGACCCTGAGAGTCAACACACATCCTGGACACTGCATCCTTGAAGGTCACAACACAGAGTGGTACAGTTGATTTCCATTTCAATAGCTTTACTGAGCAAATCAGGCTCAATGTTTGGCTATATGCTCTTCTTTGGAGTCTGGATAACAAGAACATGAACTGGGAATTATCTTGTATTTCTCTGTCCTGAAAAGCAATTGTGTTGATAAATGGCCTTAGTACATACAATCTGCTTTTATAAATGCAACATATACTACTCAGTTTACTGCACCCACTGTTTCTTTCATAAACATTGTTTTAGGTCAGTAGGAGTAGCATTTCCTGAATTCTTCCCTTCTGTGTATATGGCTATGAGTTCCTGTTGATAGTAAGGTCATCCGTGAGTGTCACTGACTACACAGGATCAGTAAAATCCAAGAAGTTCCTGATCCCCTTTACCAGATCAGGCCCCTGCCTATGCCCATCTTCCCAGTGCAGAAGCAAGCCAGGACACACAGGCCACGCTCCTGGGACACTGGAAAGAAAGTGATTATCAAATGCCACCCACCATGCCCCCGTGTCTGCGCTCTGTGCACTGGCACCCAGTTACAGAGCTTCAAGCAGTGGGGCTGGAGGTTAAAATACACAGACACACACAGACAGAGAGACAGTGACACGGGTCATCCTTGAATTCCCCAAGAATGCCCCCTTTATTGTGTTCAGGGGCAGATTATATAGAGATAGCCATGCTCCAGCCAAACCCACCAGAAACCACTCTCCTGCCATCAGGAGCTCCTGAAGGTCTCGTGCTCAGAGCAGCTGTAGGCACTCAGATCAGGGGATTACAAGAAATTCAGGATCTGGGGTCTCACTGCTCCCAACAATCAAAGATGTTAGGTCCAAATTCGGCTCTCACAAATCCTCAAGATGGCAATGCCACTGATGATGTCTGGGCTCTCAACTCAGGCTGAACTCTGACCAGGTAAGCAGAAGGGTGGCTACCGAAAGCCAGCATTCCTCAGCAATCCGCAGAAACCTTGCAAAGTTGGTTTCTGTTTGTCAGGAAGAGCTGTCTCTTCCCTTATCTCCCCATCTGGCAGCCAACTACTCCCAGAAAGGGCATCTAGTCCCATATTAACTCAAGCAAGAACTCCAAAAGATCAAAGCCCCACACTAGCTCCCAGGCTGCCCCACTTCAGTACCTTGCCCATCACTTGCCCAAGACCTTCCTCTATTTGTTTCTCTCTGTCCCCTCCCTCTAGACTTAGAGATCACCTTGACCTTTTGAATAAGGTTTTCCTTTTCTTCCCACAGAGCAGTCTAATTTGGTGGTTTCCTCACACCCTCAATTAAACCTGGTGCTGAAACCTGGGAGGGGAATACTGCTTCCCCCATTAGAGTCCTGCCCTTTCTAATTGAACCTAACTGCCAATTGGCCCTGCTCATTAGAGATCACTTGCCTATGCTCTCTCCAGCCACCCACCATGTTCTACTCCAAATTTTTGAGTCTGCCTCTCCAGCCATTTATTTCTCCCCTCTCCCTATGCTACTCAATTGCCTCTCTATGTGCTTACTTGGGTAAGTTTCCTCTTGGAGGTGCCTGCTCTTTCTCTCTGGCTTGCTGGAACCTTCCACAAAAGTCATACCAATACGCTGGGCAGCTTCAGAATGTATTTTTTGGATATCCCACCCCATGGACAAGGGAGCCCCTCACCACGAGATCCTGGATCTGTCTCCAACAAGACTCAGCCTACTTTGTGATGCCCTCAATTTGAGACTCTGTTGTTTGGCACTTTTCCTTATCATGTCACCCAATATAGATTGGTTTTTTGAGACAGGGTTTCTCTATGTAACAGGCCTGGGTGTCCTGGAACTCAATTTGTAAACCAGACTGGTCTGAAACTCACAGAGATTTGCCTGCTTCTGTCTCCTGAGTGCTGGGATTAAAGGCATGTGCCACCAGCGCCCAGCCAATGTGTGTGGTTTTGAAGCCCTTCTTCTGACAGGATTCTTATTCTTATTCCTAAGTCCTTCTACCTTTCCTTGTTCTACTCTTGGAGATCCTTTCCTCCCACCCTTTAAGGATGCTCTCCTTCCTGCTTGCTCTGTCTCTTGCTTGCTCAGCTTGCTGGTTTAGGGTGTCTCCTTTCCCACTCACTCACAGAGCTTGCTCAGCTTTCTGGAGTCTGAAGTAACCACGGGCTCTTATTAGACCAGTGGCTCCTCTCACCTGCCTCCTTTAATCTCTTCCCCCACGTGAACTCAGATACCATTGAAGCCTAGCTGACTTATTGCAAATAGCTTGGGTCTTAGTACAGACTGGATAATCAGTCTCACTGGCAAAAAGGCATACTTGATGTCCAATTCTCACAGATTGTGGCAATGACAATTTCAGCTACTGCACAAGCAGATGATTCAAAAACAACCCCTCTTATCTCTAAGCCTTCATTGCTCTACACTCTTGGCCATCCCTCTGATTACTGGATTCAGTCTTACAGAGATTCAAATGTATTTTGAGTATGGATAATAATGAAATATTTTTACATGCTGTTCTAAGCTATTGAAATCCTGGCTCTGGAGCTGGGATTTGGCCTTCTCACTCATAGACATTTGTGCTGTGGAATAATCTTTTTATACACTGTGAAGATGTGTCTTTGACAAGGTACCTTCTGATTGGTTTAATAAAAGAGTTGACTGACCAATAGCTAGGCAGGAAGAGATTTGGTGGGAGAGCTAAACTGAATGCATGCTGGGAAGAAGGGCAGAGTCATGGGAGTTAAGGGAGTCTCACGTGCACATCATAAGACAAAGCGAGCTGTATAAGAACTACATAGATGAGGTAAATGAGCCTGGAAACAGCACATAGATGAATAGAAATAGGTTAATTTAAGTTATAAGAGCTAGTTAGAAATAAGCCTAGGTCATCAGCTCAGCAAGTATAACTGATATTGAGTCTCTGTGTAGTTATTTGGGGAGCTAGCTGGTGGGACAGCAGTCCAGGTGAAAAACCCTGCTGACTCATCTGTTTAAAGGTTTGCTTCCAAAGAGTCTGTCCTGAGTCAGGATATCCACCAGAGGAAAACACAACAGCCCAGGAAAAGACACTATCTGCCTGAGAAGAGCTAAGAGTCCAGCTGTTTCCAACAGAGGTTTTAAGTGGCCAAGTGTAACGACAGATGTCCAACTCTCTGACTACTCCCCTCTCACATCTTTAAAACTTTTGCGGGAGTGTGAACTTTATTATGGGATTTGTAATGCTTTGTGTAAACTTTTTGGTATCAGATTTGCAAGTTCTTTGAGTGTAGTTAAAAATATCTGCAAAATCTGTAACAGAAAAAAAAATAGCTTAAAACTTGTAACAAAAGATTGACACTTAAAAAAGCTATGCATAGGTAATCTTAATTTGCGATTGTGTATCATATATGTATCAACAGAATGGCATGCCAACATGGGGCTAACCAAATCCACTTAAAAGCCTGAGAGAGCTTGGAAAGTTATTCTAGACAGAAAAGAACAGAGAAGAACTTTCTCAGGTGGGCTCTGCTTGCTACAGGCAAGCGCTCTCATTTAAGAGAGGCTTCCTGACTCAGCTTTAGCCATAAAACCTTGCAGCTCTTTTAAGAGGTCCTGACACAAAATACTTAAATGGTGTTGATGAAAAGCTGACTGCATGATTATTGGTGGCGGCAGGGACCTTGAAACTCCATAGAGCTGTGGCAATATACATGGCTTCAGCCAGTACCTCTGACATGAAGCTAGACTCTCAGAAAAAAAAAAGCTAAGGATCCAGCCATCAAAGGCACGGATTTAATCCTAGACATATCGCTTAGCAAATTAAAGACTCATGGGGTCAGAAAAAGAGAGATATACAGTAAAGATAGATTCAAAGATGAAGAAAACTTCTAAACAGTTTACTATGTGTTTAAAAATACATGTAGAGTTGGGGGGGGGAGGATAAAGTCCTTAAAGGAAAAAGAAAAAAAAGAGAGTATTTAATCCCAACTTTTAATTCCAACACTTGGGAGGCAGAGGCAGGCAGATCTCTGTGAGTTCAAGGTGGGGTGGCACATACCTTTAATCCCAAAATTTGGGAGGCAGAGGCAGGTGGATCTCTGTGAGTTCAAGGACAACCTGGTCTATAGAGTGAATCTCAGGACAGCCAAAGATACACAGAGAACCTGTCTCAAAAAGCAAAAAAGTAAAAATAAAAGAAATAGAGGTTAAAATAAAGTCACGTAAAAGATGGAAAACACACAGAGGGTCTGGATACTGAATGTTATGTTCTCTTTGAATTTTTTGAATGCTGAAGAAGGAGCAACAGCTGCTAAAAGACATTTAATTATAAATGCTGCTGAATTTATCCAAGATAGGTATTTTGAGAATATCTTGACTTCAAAATTGAAATCAAAAGGTATGTTACTTTGGAGAAGAGGTTTTGCTTTTGTTTCCACAGGAAATGAGAGGCTGTGGATTCATTCTGGGTTAAGAAAAATCAGGTTTCATCAAGAAACACCCCCTGTGAAATCTCCAATAGGAGCAGATGGCCCAGATGTCTGAGTTCTACATTCAGAATAGATTAAAGACTGCTGTCTGAGATGATCAGGCCTCACAGCATACTCCAGTCATGACTTGATCATAATTCTAAGTTTTCTTTAGGTCCCCATAAGTTTATCAGCGCCTCCAACCAGCCAGAAGTAGCCTGGAAAACTATGCCCACATTCCCCAAAAAATGGACTATGGATATTTTCCTTTGTTTAGGATGTTGGTTACAAGTTGTTATGGATAATGGTCAGGAGAAAAGCTAAACAAAGGAGATTAGATTCAGAGTTCTTGTTTGTTTGTTTGTTTTTTTAAAAAAAGGGGGGGAGGGGGAAGTACTGTGAGACAATAGTCTTTTATCCTGTCACTTATATTATTTTTTTTTAAAATGCTGCTGGCCAGTAGCCAGGCAGGAAGTATAGGCGGGGCAGCCAGGCAGGAGGTAGAGGTGGAGCAATGAGAACTCTGGGAAGAGGGAAGTTTCAGTCTATAGTCATCACCCAGACAGAGAAGAAGCCAGACACAGAGCAAGCAAGATGTGACTGCCTCGCTGAAAAAGCTACCAAGCCACGTGGCTAACATGGCAAGTACTATGGGCTAATATAAGTTATAAGTGTTAATAAGAAGCCTGAGCTACTAGACCAATCAGTTTATAATTAATGTAGGCCTCTGTGTGTTTATTTGGGACTAAATGGCTGTAGGACTGTGTGTGACAGAAATCTCAGTCAACAACTTGGATTCAATCCTTATTTAAGAAAAATTGATTTGCTACAGCAAACTATATAGGTAACTTGGACTTAACTCTAATTTATGGAAAATAGGTCTTACTAACAGTATATGTTTGATCATTAAGTTTTATGAATTCCTAAGGTCTACTCAGGCTAACAGAAACTGAGTTAAGGATTAAGTCTGACCACTTGTGTCTTTGCTGACTTTATTAAGCTTTAGCTATTTGGAGAAACTGAGTCATATAAGAAACTGATACTCTGTAAATTTACACTATAAAAGAATCAGGAAAGTGGGGTTCCCCAGTCCCTCTGTGTACTGTATTTATGGTTTAAAGTTTATTCTGATACTAAAGGATTTTCAACTCAAAAGTATAAATTTTAAGGCTAAACCTTAACAGGGATACATCTATAAAAACCCAATTTTATAAAATTTACTAACTTATTGAAAACAGTTAGAGATAATTATGATATGCAAGTTAACGGTCAGTCACCTTACAAAATAACAAATGTACTCAGAACTGTCTGCAGTCATATGAAATACAAATATAATTTATTTATAGGGACAAGCTTTAGCCTTTTATGTATGTTGTCAAAGTTACACCTGAAGCAGGTAACTGAAAATAAATCAAGTTTGTTTATTGTAAAACAGTAGTCAAAATCAGGTATACTAGATAATCTACCCAGAGAGGTCTGCTGAATATGCCATTTTAAGGTGTTTATTGAAAGGAAGAGCAGGCAAGAATGAAGAAGGCTTCCTGTAGTAGACAGAAACACCAGCTTCTGGCAGCAGCCTTGAGACCACCTCTCAGGGAGATGGGGCTCCAATGGACTCGACTTGGTACCTGCTTCTAGTGTGGCAACACTGGCCACTGGGCAGAGAATTGTTCCACGCTTGACCAGTTTTTGACAGGGCCCTATTCAAACTGTGGACAGGCTGGACACTGGAGACTTGGCTAACCCACTCTGTGTCCTGTCAGCAAAGTAGATCAGTTCTCAGGTTTCTCCTCCACAGGAAAATCTCTCCGATCTTCTGGGTCTTGTGGTCAAAGATTGATACTAATGTATATGACAGCTAAAAACTAACTATCCTGTGACCTTGGGCTCCCCCAGTGGACTGACTGTCCCTACAGCTACTTATGTCTCTAGCACTTTTAATTGACCCAGAGACCACTTAGTCTATACTTGTGCTCACTCCAATAAAACCTATCCATCCCATCTCTGTGGTGAGTGTTGATGGCTGTCCTCATCGTACCCTAACCTCATCTTCTCAGGCAATTTAACAGCCCTGATACCTGCTGCTGCAGCAGTAAGTGGGACCTTGCCAAGTCCCTCCAGGATTACAGCCTGGTCAGTTCTGTCTTGTTTGCTTGTTTGTTTTTGTTTTGTGATTTTCTAGACAGGCTTCCTCTGTATCTTTGGAGCCTGTCCTGGAACTCGCTCTGTAAACCAGGCTGGCCTCCAACTCACAGGCATCCATCTGCCTCTGCCTCCTGAGTGCTGGGATTAGAGGTATGCGCTACCACTGCCCAGAGGTCCGTTCTGTCTTTACAATAACTTTGGGTGCAAAGAAAGATACGTTGCTTGCGGATAACACAAATTTGAGACTTTAAAGAAAAGTTTAATTATTCAAATCTCTTAAAGTAAACAAGAATTAAAAAAGCTTAAAAACTGACACAATTGCCTGTCGTCTTAAGTTGGTTTCAAGTATGAGAAACAGGCCTTGCTTTCCGTAGAGCTTGTGGGGGCTGCCTGCTGAGAAAGGCAAAGTCACAAACAGGTTTCAAGGGAGAAGCAAACCGCAAACCACCATGCCGATCCTACTGTCTTACCGAAAGGGCTTGCCTTTTCAGCGACTACTGGCGTGGCTCCAGTGTCCCATGAGAAATGATGGGATATTTCCAGATGGGACAGTAGGATTCCACAAATTGCGTGGATCTGAGAAAGTGAATGAAGGTCACGAAACTTGCAGATGGGTTATATGATATTAAAACTTCGAAGTCGAACATACTAATCCATGGAATTCTGGGAAGTTATTAAGCCCGTCATGGTGACAGTTATAAACAGCGAATGCTAAAGCTTTTTATAAAAAAATGATCATAGTCACAGGCTCCAGAATTTTAAATTTCTTTTGGTTGTTTTCTTTTCCAGATATGAACTTAAAAGTACATTGTGTTGTGCTGAGATCATCTCTGTCCAATCTCTATCTATCCAAATGCCTAAGGTGGTGATATGTCCATCTGTATCTAGCTGGTCCTCTTACGGTGGTGATGTACCAATCTATATCTACCCAGTCCTTTTCAGGCAGTGATGTGCCCATCATCTGTATCTGCCCAGTCCTCTTCAGGGGGTGATGTGTGAATGACAGAAGAGAGGAAAGAGTGTTCATGCTTCCAGCCCACAACCATCTTCCAGGCCCTCCAGCTCTTCTCCCCCGTTGTTCCCTTTTCTGTCTTCTTACAGATTAATGGTCATGTTTATGTTGCTAATCTCCAGACTTTATTTTTGCTATGGCTCAAAGGCATGAATCCGCTTGGACTGTTTGCAGACATTTGGTAACTGCTTTCCCTGCAATGAGGATTTCAGTGCCGATTACAGACAGCGCTCCTGCTGATATATCTAAAGAACTTTTATCTCTTTTCGTCGGCTTCCAAACGCCATGCACGCTGTAGGGAGGCATGGCTCGTATCCATCTGTCACAGGTCAACAGGCTCTGGATGGAAATTTCAAGTCTACACCCGAGATAAAGATCCCCTAAGCTCCTTAACTTCATTTCTGTCTCTGGTCTATATCTATCCACTCAGCTATCAGACATCATCCAGGAGTCAATCAACTTGAGCCCTGCAGCTCCTGCACAACCAGCCCCCTTCTCCTGCTCTGGTGATCCTGCAGAACCAGCAAGCCCTTGGCTTGCTGACAACTGAAAGACGGAATACTCATCTCTTCCTTAATGAAGAAGGATGCTACTATCTGGACACATGGAAGGGAGGACTAAAACCTTCCAGGATCTGCCTCACAAACTACAGCTTCCAGGGGCTGTGCTTTCGGGCTCCCTTGGGGCTCTGTCTTCTACCCCTCCTTATCCCACTCTTCCCTGTCCTTCTCATAACGATGATTGCTCCCTGCCTGTCTTAATTAGGGTTACTATTGCTGTGATGAAACACCATGAGCAAAGCAACTTCTCAGTCTACACTTCCACATCACAGTCATCATCCAAGGAAGTCAGAGCAGAAACTCAAGCAGAGCAGGGACCTAGAGCCCAAAGCTGCTGCAGAGGCCACAGAGGATGCTGCTGCTCACTGGCTTTCTCTTCATGGCTTGCTCGGCCTGTTTTCTTATGGAACCCAGGACTATCAAACCAGCAATGGCCCCACCCACAATGGGCTGAGCCCTCCCCTGTCAATCACTAGTTAAGAAAATGGCCTACAAGTTTTCCTACAGCTGGATCTTATGGAGGCATTTTCTAACTTGAGTTCCCCTCCTCTCAGATGACTTTAGATTGTGTCAAGTTGACGTAACACTCCGCAGCACACTGTCCCTTCAGGTTCTTTCAGGCAAAATTATCCAATGGTCAATAAACCAGATGCATCTAATAGAGTTATCCCGGGTCTCCTACCATCGCCTGCCTGCTCGACTCTGCCCACCTTTTACCTGCACCCCAGCTTTCTTAGTATCCCCATGATATCCCTTCCCCGCTTTAAGAAGCTAGAGATTGTGCCCTCCGCCCACTTATCATTATAAAAAAAACGGAATGTTTGGTCCAAAGTGGGCCTACATACATACCCTCAAAATGGCTGTACCACTGAATGTTCTAAACGACATTCTGAACTCAATTCAGGCTGGACTCTGACAGGTAAACAGAAGGATTGCTTCTTATAGCCAGCGTTCCTCAGAAACCTTGTAAAATACATTCCTGCTTGTTACGAAAAGCTGTTACTCCCCTTATCTGCTCCCGGCCCATAGCCAACTACCCCCAGAAAGGGCATCTGGTGACCCAACTCAAGCCTCCGAAAGACTTTGACCCCACGCTAGTTCCCAGGCTGTAGCAGCTAACTCGCCTACCTCCCACCATGACATAACCCTTACAACCAGCAAGGTTGCCCCGCCATTTAACTTCTCTCCCTGACGCCCCAACCCAACCTGGGGAGAGACAGCCTTGGGAGTTGGATAGAACTTTCCCTCTTCTGCGTGTAGGGTGATCTAATTCAGTGATTTCACCCTGCTGTTGCTCACAAAACCTTGTTACCACTCCCACTTGTTCAACGGGTTATCTTTGCCCCCAGGGCGGCACAAGGCCGCCTCCTCTAACAAGGAACAACGGAAAGGGAGCCAATGTCATTCATTGTGTATTAGTGAAGGGGAGTAGCAGTGCTGAGCAGTCGGCTGGCTATTTTGCCTGGTGCTAAGAGGCAAAGCTGAGGCGTTCAGCCCCTGCTTTCCACCTCCCCAGCTCATGGGGCGAGAATCAACAGGTGGAGGAGCACTTAGCACACAGTCATGATAAGCGCAATCAGCAGATTGCCTACAGAATCAGTGAGTTATCTCACGCCACTGCTAGCTTAGCTGTGCATAGGCAGAGACCAGATATGGGGATGAAGAGGTAGTCACCCAAGGCTAGGGACCCTTCTAAAGGTCTTTCTCAGTTCCTGAACAGCTATGAGAGAAATTTCCAGGCTCTCGACCATCTGTCTCTGCTCCTCATTATTGCCCGTCTCTACAACGGGCACACTAGGGCCAAACAGAGCTTACTGGGGCTTTTAGAGCCCAGGCTTTGATAACCCCCTCCCAAGCACTACCATGCCCAGGGTAAGTATTATCCTTTGTAGGCATGGGTTGAAAAAACAAGGTGTTGAGGGGAGGAGAGATCTAAGTCATATAGCAGGTTAGAGGGTTTATTTGTGGTAAACCCTTTCTGAGAGTGAGAGAGAGACAGAGACACAGAGATTTAATCATCAGTGTTTTAAGGAGCACAAAGATCAGGGCAGATGTGACTGTGTGACTGTGAGTTATCTCAAATGATTCATATTCAAATGCTCATCTAAGTTGTTTGGAATAGCATACTCCTTATTAAAGTCACATGACAAATATTAGTCAGCATATAAACTTAGAGCAACAAATGTCCTTTATCCAGCTGCCTTGAACATTTTCCCTTTGACTTTTGCTGGGGAAAAAAAAGTGTTGATGTTTAAGAAATACACCTTGAAGACTTGTCTGCAATCCCAAAGACACTCTTTGCTCAGAGGTAGGCAATGTGTTCCCTTCCCCATCAGTGTCCACTAGAAGAAGCACTCGGGCTAGGCCTGGACAAGATGGAGAAAAGGGGACACATCTGCCACCCACCTAATGTAGAGAGGGAGGCAAGGCTAAGGTTGAGCATTGCCAATGAGGAGAGACGGAGCAATGGAAGACATGGTCCTCTCGGACTGCAGACTCTAAACAGTGGTGGAGCATCCTGTTAGCACATTGCAAAGCAGCCAGAAGCTATGAAATCAAATGTTAGTCTGTGGTCAGCTCAACCTTCAGCCCGCTCGTCCAAAGGCCAGTGCGAATTGGATTACACCCATGAGAGGGTTGGGACTGCAGGAGGAGACAAGAGGGCTTCCTGTACAAGGTCTGGAGTGGGGGAAAGCTCTGCAAAATACATGCCAGAAAAAACTAGCGAAACAGACTGTGAAGGAGAAGCTTGAACTCAACCAGCTAGAAGTCTCCATTTGTTCCCCAAATAACCTTCTGGACATCCAAAACCCTACAGCCGTGTTTTAGTTCACACTCTGTAATTTTATGAATGTCCACTGGAGAATATGCATGGATTAAAAAGCCCGTGGCCAGCGAGCAGGGTCTTGAACGGAGACCGGGTGGGATGTGCAGTGTTCAGGGAATGGAATCACCTTCTGAGGCCCTGTTAGAGGATTCCTAATTAGAAAACTTCTTTTGCATTCTCTCATAGACTGCAAACAAAGTCAACATTTGAGGAGGCTTCTCTGGCCACTCTATGGACTTATTTTCTGCCCAGGGCTGCTTGTGTAAGCCCAGTATGTTTGTTAAAAGTTTGTATGCAAGGCTGTGCATTTTTCCTTAGCTCCTGGGGTGGGCCCAGGCATCAGAGCCACTTCTAGACCTTTGTTTACTGGAGGGGCCTACAGAAGTGGGTCCGCTCCACCTTGACTGAAGGCCAGGGTTAACGCCTACTCTTGGTCTTCCAATTACTGACAAGAGGTCTGACTACAAACAAGATATCTTGGTGTACGGATGTGGTTACTGGGTATTTTAGGTGTCGAGATGGCCCACAGAGGTGGATCCCTTTCACCTTGACCATAGGTCAGAGAGTTCAAGACTATTCTTGCTCCTTCAAGGCTATGCTAGGATGTTTGACCCAGGGAGTGGCTGCCTACAGGATGCTTGGTCGAATACGTGGTCACTGCATATCTGCCTAAACAACAATGCTTAACTCAGAATATAGTTGCTTGATGTTTCAGGTATTAAAGCAGGTAATTGCTATTTGTTCTTTGTGTCATGTTAAAGCAGTCTTTTTTGCCTTCTCCCCTCCCTCCTTTTTGGGTTGACACAAGCTAGAATCATTTGAGAAAGGGGAACCTCAATTCAGAAACTATCTCCATAAAATGTGTCTTTAAGAAAGTCTTAGGTCTTTTTTTTTTATTAATAATTGGTGTGGGAGGGTCCATTCAACTGTGGGGAGTGCCACGCTTGGGCAGGTGGTTGGTACTGAGTGGTATAAAGAGAAACAGAAGTAGTCATGGGAAGTGAGCCTGTAAGCGGTGTTCCTTCAGAGCCTCTGTTCCAATTCCTGCCTGCAGGCTGCTGCCTTGAGTTCCTGCCCTGACTTGCTACAGTGACGACCTGCAATGTGAAGTGGAACTTCCTCCTCCACAAGTTGCTTTTGGTTATGGTGTTACGTCCTGACAAAAGAAACTTTACGAAGACAAGAACTTTCTGGCGACTCCTGAAAAGGAAGCGGGAACAGGTCTGGCCTGCAGATGAGCGTCTGATAATTCCCCTCCGGAAGCCAGGGCAGTGTCGTTCATCTCCTGATCTAACTTAACTCTCTAGAGTGACCTCAGGCACCCTGACCTGAGTCTGCCAGGGGACAAAGGGTGCCCAGGTTTGAACTAGGCCATCTGCCTGAGGTCTGAGTACCACAGGCCATCCACTGCCAGGCGGGTACCTTGCAGGGTTGCTGTATTTTTACTAAGATAGTGTAGAAACTAAGGAATCCATAAGGCAGGGAGGGAGGTCCGCTCGTGTTCCTGGCAGCTTCTACCCAGCGCAATTGTCCTCTTCCAGACACCCAGCAGCCTCTGTCCCTCCAGGCAGAGTGCATCTCCATCTCCACCACTTCCGATCTCTTAGCAACTGCTCCCTCCTAACAACTAAATCTGTTTCCCACATGAATTCCCCATTGATTTTCTACCACGGGAGGCAAACATGTATGAGATTGGAGGCTAGCAAAAGCTACTGGGGTCCTCTCTTACACAATTAGGCCTCATGTTAGGGTGCATGGCGTAGAAGACATGTTGGTGAGTGTCGTGAGACCCTCTGGGCCAAGAAATCACCATCCTGAGGAGTTTCAATGCTTCCCCTTGCAAAAGATCATCCTAGGTGGCATGGTTGATGGTTTCCACCCCAGGGAAGAGGCTGGGAACAGGGCACAAGATTCAGATTCTGCCCTGAGTGTCTAGCTGCTACTTCCTACCACATCAGGCTCTATGTGGCCTCAGATGGGACCTAAAATATATAGAGTTGGGGTGGGGAGAACTAGAGCAGCAGAGAAGCCCACATCCCTGTTGGGAAAGGCTTTTTAGGTGTGGTCACCTGCGGGAGGAGTGATCACATTCCTGTAAGGAACCCATCACCTAGTCTCCCTAAGGATACCCAAAATCCATCGGTTACCCAGAGTGCACCGTGACAGAATCATGGCACGGCGTGTAGTTGGGAGCTTGGGAGGAAGGTTATCTCTGCTTTCCTTCTTCCCTAGGGAAAAAACAGTGACCAAGGGAAAAAGTTAAAATCCGTGATCAAGGCTGGGCGTCCCACCCTCAACCTGGGTAGCATACACGGAAGGTCTTTTAATAAGGCGACGGATTCATTCTAAGGTACAAAAACGGCGTTGATATTTAAAGTACACTCACCCCTCAGCATCCCAGGACACCCTAAGACACTATACGCTATACGTAGGTACTCTATGCCCACTATACAAAATTGCAGTGCCTTTGCCCAGGACCCACAAGTCTGGCTACATACATTAGCTCTATATTGCTTACAAAGACTAATACAATGTAAATGGTTCTGTATTTATTATTGTTCTAAATTTATTACAATGCAGTTTAACTTTATATATGTGTTCCCTTGAATTCCGATATGACTTTTTTTCCTTTTCCTAATGAGTTAAATTGGCTAATTCCTTTTATGTCCTAATTGTTCTTTTTTTGTTGTTAAATTTTTATTTTTTGTTTTTTGAGACAGGGTTTCTCTGTGGCTTTGGAGCCTGTCCTGGAACTAGCTCTGTAGACCAGGCTGGTCTCGAACTCACAGAGATCCACCTGCCTCTGCCTCCCGAGTGCTGGGATTAAAGGCGTGCGCCACCATCGCCCGGCTAAATTTTTATTTTTTGAGATTTAATTGCATCAGTTCCCCCTCCCCTTTCCTCTCTTCAACCACTAACTACCATGTACTCCCTCTCTCGAGTTATATGAATAATATATAAATTAAATAGATGAAATTATTTAAACAAATTTTAAAAACAAATTATATAACGATATAATGTGTCTAAATATATAAATATAGCCTGCTCAGCCTGTGCAATGTTGCATATATGTCTGTGTGTGTGTGTGCTCATGCACTTGGATATGAATGCATGCATGTATGTATGCATATACAGAACTAACAATTTGGTATTGGGTAACTAATTTATGTGCTCTTCCCTGGGAAGACTGTTTCTCTGGCTCTCAGCATTCCTTGGTTGCCTGTAGTTGTATGGGTAGGGTTGAGATTTCCCTGATGGGTTTCCTATCTACTACAAGAGGAAGTTTCTCTGATGATGACTGAGCAAGGGTATCGCAGAATGTCATTGCTAGTCATTTTAGATCTATGCTCCTTTAGCAGAACAATAGCATTTGGTTTCCCCCAGGCCCATGGCATATCGAGCCAGGTTCTTAGTCACCTAAGCAGTGTCAGATATGAGTTCTATCTCCTGGAGTGAGTTTCAAATTTAACCAGAGAGCGAACAGTTACTTCCACGTTGTTTGTGCCACTATTGTTCCAGCATACCATGCAGACAGATCTCTGTTTTAGATGGCAGGGTTTGGAGCTGGGTTGGTGTTTACCCTTCCCCTTGTTAGTGTGCAGAGCATCTTCCAGTACCATGAACACAAGTCAGTGGCGGGGCGGGGGAGGTGCTCTAGGTAGGCACCAGCTCAGCTTCTGTATGGTCAATGAGTTATGAAGGTGTCGTCTTCGGTAATATGCCCCACATCTTGCTATGTTATTTTTTCAGTTTCATTCAGTTCTAAGAAGCTTTTACATTCCTCCTGTCTTGACCCGTTTTCATTTAGCAGTGAGCTGTTCGGTTTCCATGAGTCTGTGTTCTTTCTATTGCTTCTGTTGTTGTTGGTATCCAGCCAGTTTCAATCCATGGTGATCAGACAGGATGCAGAATTATTTTGATTCTCTTGTAGCTGTTGAGACATGGTTAACTTTGGATAAAGTTCCTTGAGCTTTTGGGAACAAAGAGTATTCATTAGTCTTTGGATGGAATGTTCCATAGGTATTTGTTAGGTCTTGTTGATTTGTGACATTTGTAACACTGGTGTTTCTGTTTAGTTTCTGTTTGGGTGACCTGTCTAACTTGAAAGTGGGGTATTTAAGTCACCAATTACCACTGTGTGAGGGTCAATATGTGATTTTAGCTGTAATAGTGTTTCTTTTATGAGCTTGGTTACCCTGATGTTTGGTGCCTAACTTTATAATTGCACTATCCTACCGATACATTTTCCCCCTTGATGAGCATGTAGTGTCCTACTCTATCTCCTCTGCTTCCTTTTAGTTTGAAGTAGAATGTTTCAAATACTAAAATGGCTACACCTGCTTGCTTCGTGGGTCCATTTGCTTGGAGTATCTTTTCCCATTCTTTCAACCCGAGGTGATGCTTATCCTTCATGGTAAGGTGTGTTCCCTGGATGCAACAGAATGATGGATTCCGTTTTTTAATCCAGTCTGTTAGCCTGTGTCCTTTTATTGGGAATTGTGACTATTAATTGAGAGCTATAAATGGACAGGGTTAATTGGCTCTTCTTATTTTGTTGTAATGGTATAGGTTTCCCTCCTTTTGATTTACAGATATGACTTAATCTTTTTGTTTTCTTGGATGTGGCTAACCTGTTCTCACACCTTTTACAGAGATGGATTTTTAGATAGATATTGCTTAAACTTGGCTTTACATGTAATGCTTTCTTTTTCTATCTATTGTGATTGAAAATTTTGCTGGGTATAATAACCTAGGCTGTCATTTATGGTTTGGAGAACATCTCCCTTGACCCTCCTGACTAGAGTCTCCATTGATAAGTGTGGTATTGTTCTAATGGATCTGTCTTTATATGTTACGTAGTCTTTTTCCTTTCCAACTTTAATATTCTTTCTTTGTTCTGTACATTAGTGATTTGATTATTATGTGTATTGGGGAATTTTTTTTTCTAGTTCTATTTAGTGTTCTGTATGCTTCTTGTATCTTGATGGCTCTTCCTTTTGTTTTCAATTGGGGATCTTTTCTTTTATGATTTTGTTGAAAATACATTCCCAAATCTTTGACCTGTGTTTCTTCTCTTTCCTCCGTTCCTATTACTTTTAGATTTGGTCTTTTCACAGCATCCCAGATTTCCTGGATATTTTGTGGCAGGAGTATTTTTAGAATGAACATTTTCTTTGGCCAATGTGTTCATTTCTTCTGTCATGTCTTCAATGCCTGGGATTCTCTCTTGCATCTCTTGTTCAGCAGATTTCTTTATCTCAGCCTGAGCACTCTGTGCAGAGGTAGGAAGCTGCTGGATACTGGCCCTGATTTATAACACTCCATCTTGGCACATTCTGCTAATGGTTCTGTGTCCCAGATTTACGGCGGATCCATTATCAGAATGACAATGGCCATCCAACGAGCAAAACAAGCCTTCAACAAGTGAGGAGGAGCAGAGAACTATGTTCTCCATATGGAAAAAACCTGGAGGTCTATTCTTCTAGCAGTAATCCCAATGGGAATTAATAAAGAAGTTCCTTTTAACCTGTTTCTAGATCTTGTCTCTTTACCTAAAATGGCCCCATTTCCATTTGAAATCAAGGAAGTAGAATTAGGATTGTTTAAAATGTAATTTGGCTGTGTTTAAAAATTGTCTTTTAATAGTATTCCATTTGACCATGTGAATTATTTTGTGATATATAATTGGATGTAGTAGTCTACTCTCTCCCCATACCTTCACACTCTGTGTGGTTCAGGGTCTTAGAACACTGGAAATGTCCAACGGAAAACTCTGAAAAGTAGACGGAGGAAAAGAGTCTGGACTAGAGATAAGGATGGGATGAGACCCAGCATGCAAGAGCCCTGGGACCTCCACACCCTCTACTGACAGAAGGAAACACCATGGGCATGGTGCTTCCTGGCCTAACGGAGCCAGAAAAGACAGCTCACGTTGGTTCCCTCACCCTCAGAGTGAGCACGAGTCTATCTGCACCAGCTGGTACGCCAGAAGAGACAGCAGGGAGATCCACTGAAATCCCTACTGACTATGACTGCTCTCCCTCCTCGCCTAGCTCAGAAGTCCCTTCTCCAGCTTAGAGACTGGCCACGAACACACCCACTGGGACCCTGTCCCTAGATTGCCTGGCGTGTGACATCCTTACCATCTTAACATCAGGAGCACCGGAGAGCACATAGCAAATCTGAGTGCACTTGAAACACAGCTTCGAACAAGGCCAGAGTGGGGCTCCCACTGACCAGAGAAGACCGAGCACTGAGGCGCTGGTGTGGGCCAGGGTACAAAGTTGGCAATGGGATTTCTTTTGTTCCTGAGTGTTTCCCTGTTGTTCTCGGTGGAGTATGGTTGGAGGTAGGGTGGGGTGACACTGAAGATGAAGGGACGAAGAGGCACGGAATAGCACTGAGCTGGAAGAACATGAGCTTCGTAGGTGAGCTGTGTCCCCTTCAACTGACAGCTCCTCCCTACCCGTCTGCCGACCGCACCTGGACTTGTTGCTTGCTGAACACTTGCCCCGGCCCCTCTCCTTTTCCCCGGGGCTCTTGCATAACACCAACATACCCTGCATCAAGTCTGCTTTACACATAAATAATTGTGAACATCAAAACACTACAGGACCCCACCACTCTGCTTGGGGGTGGGGGTCAGGTGATGAAATCAAATGATGCCATAGAGGAGGAAATATGAGCTTTGAACAGCCTAAATGCTTACGTCACTGCATGCAGCTGGAATTAAGATACTGTGTGCTGATGGGACTGTTCACAAGAGTAGGAATTGTTGGTTAATTTCCCCCCATAGGCCACAAGAGGGCGCCAGAGCTCAGGATGGATGGCTGCGAGCCACTGTGCGTTCAGCAGGAATCGAACTCCGGTCCTCTGGCAGGAAGGGTGATCGGGCCACAAACAGTGCTCTTAACCGCTGAGCCATCTCTCTGGACGGTTTGTTGGTTAATTCTTGACACATGAAGAATGCTTTAAAAACTCTGATTGTGTGGAAATCTCTCACAGAGAACCCAGAACTCTCCTTGTCCTGATGTTAATATAGGCACAGTTTGGAAAGGGTACCATTGTTCACTCACTGAGCAGAGAAGTGCTCTGGGAAGTGCTGAGGCAGTAGGGGTGAATCCTGAGCACAGACGTGCTTTGGGAGGTCCTGATGCTGTAGGGGTGCAGTTCTCTGTTCTCTGGGATTCCAAGTGGTTGAGGCCAGGAATATCTTGGTCCTGGTGAGAACTCTCCAGTCTCACCACACAGCTTCCTGTGACTCCCGGTGCAGACATTGGCCATTTTCTTCCCTTATGGAATCCACTAGGTCTCCTCTGACCAGCCTAGCAAAGCGGATAAGATCACGGTAGGAGTCCATGCAAACAGAGATATGACTTAGTGAAACAGGAAGCTCAAGAGCCAGGAGGGACAGCCTTGCTTTTGTATAACAACCTACTCTGCAGGAACTAAAAGGCACCCCACGAGATCTATGTGCATCCCTCGTGGAGGCATTTCCCCCAACACCAGGCTCTGCTTCTTAGAGGTTCTACCATCTACTACAGCCACCACACTGGGGGCCAAGCTTCTCACACATGAATCCCGAGAGAGAGAAAAAAAAAGTCACATTGTAAACAAGCCACAGACGCAAAGAACCTGAACCAAGTGGCCAGGAGTACAAGAGACATCAGAGAAATGCTTGAGAGGAAGAAATAGCACAGTTACTAACGGTCCAGCTGGGGTTAGAAGTTAGAAATGAAGTAGAGAGAAGGCTGTGGGAGCCAAAGAAATGGAATTTAAATGTTGGGGAAGCCCGAAGGGGTCTGAGGATAGATTGGATGAGAATCAGCCACGTGGCCTAGAAGACGGTGGGAAGAACTGAAGAGCCGCTAAGAATATGACTTGAGCATTGATGGGGAAGAGGCACTGATGGGGGAGTAGAAGGGAGCAGGACGTAGCAATAAGAGCAAGAACATCAAGGCTACTCTGGCACGCAGAGGGAAGAGAGGTGGACCAACCAGGAGGTACTTTTCCCCGTGGGCTCATCCGGTACCCGAGATCAGGTGCAGACAGGCAAATGTGTGGAATGCTGAGGGCAGAGTTTAAAATAAAAAATGTGGCGCATGCTATCTACCGCTTCCTCAAAGACGCTCAAAGATAATCCCTGACTCCAGTGGACTCAGGCGCAGAACGGAGGTATTCCCGCATGCAGGGGCACCATTTCCGGAGGGACGGAGGTTGCCGCTTGAGGAATAAATGCGCTAATTTCTAAAAAAGCCACATCCACCCTGAGAGAGTCAGCAGTAGAAAATAGAACTAGAAAGGTCTACATTGTGCTTCTAAGCAGTCTAAGCTCCTTAATCCTTTTTAAATTAGATGCTCTTCTGTATAGAGTCCTCGGTGGACACCTTCCCGTCTCACGGTTAGACACAGACAGCTGAGACCCGAGGGAGTGTGGGGGCACAGCCAGGGCACCAGAAAACAAGCAGGCAGACCTCAGCCAAGGCCCAGGCTTTCTCTGGCTCCTCGCTATCTAATATTTCCGTCTGACATGGAGTGGGTGCACAGAAGATCCACACCTTAAAACATTGCTGAACAGCTGGAGAAGAGGGGTGAGCATATCAATCAAGCTTTAACGAATGGACGGAAATAGCGTGTGTGTTCTCACAATGCAAAATGACTGTTCTAGGCCGTTAATATAAAACAGCTACTTGAAAGATGTCTCTAGTCTTCTGCAAATCAAATCGCTGGACTTCTAAGCACTAATTTTAAAACTCCAGAGGGGAAAAAAAAATAGGAATGGGCAAAATGCAGTTCGGTGTCAACTCAACTACAAATTGCAAAAGCTTCTGTCACGGAATTCTTTATTTTTTAAATACACAAAATGTCATCTTGACAGTGGTGTGTGTCTTCCCAGAAAGAGACATATTCACGGGTGTAATACAAACTGAATGGTGGCTATTTTAAAATGGGGGGTATGTAAAGGAACCTGTGTTTATCCTTTGGACAATTGACAGTGGAAAGGTACAGCAACCTGGATGAGTTTGTGCCATCTCATATAGAACTGCAAGACATGGTTTTGAAATATACACATTTTTTTTTCTGTAGGGAATCTTGGTGAGTTAACTTGTATTTCTCGTGTTTGGTCTGCAGGGAAAGGACACTGTGGTTTCCCATCATCTCCCTGAACGGCATGGCTTTGGCTCGAGCTCGGTTCCCACGTGTGGTGTGGCAAGCCCCTTGTCTTCCGCCGAGGTCTTGTGGAGAAGTCTCCCTGCTGATGTTGCGGATGGTCGGGTTTCCCTTGGTCTTCAGACGATGGCTAGCTATTAATTCCATCCTACCACAACATGGGCGATCAGGAGATAGCACATCCCTATGGTGCAGGACACGAACATCATGGGGAAGCCCAGCCTGGAAAACAGAGAGACAAGGCCTCTGGTGAGAACAGAGAGATGCAGACTCTCTGTGTGTCACGCTATTGCAAAAGATGGACCCCGGATCTTTTTTGGAGTTTTTTTTTTTTCGAGACAGGGTTTCTCTGTGGCTTTGGAGCCTGTCCTGGAACTAGCTCTGTAGACCAGGCTGGTCTCGAACTCACAGAGATCCGCCTGCCTCTGCCTCCCGAGTGCTGGGATTAAAGGCGTGCGCCACCACCGCCTGGCCCCCAGAATCTTATTAAGAAAAAAATTGGTCTTCCATTCAGGTTGTAAATATTTCTGCTATAACTCATGTGGCTAGGTCCTAGAAACATGACACGGGTAGTGAGGGAATGAGCAGGTGACAGACATACAGACACACATATGTAAAAGCCGTGATTAGGTGAGCCACCGACTCTGCTCCACCAGCAGCGGTCCAGAAACTCAGGGTGTTGATTTTATACATATGAACATAAAAGGCAGGTTTACTGTCTGCAGCTGAATGTGGATACAGGTTTATTGCATGCAGCCAGACAAGGAGGTGAAATTCAGCTAATCTTGGTAGCAGTCTCCTGCGTGTAGTCGAAGAACTGATGATGTCATATATTTACCCTATCCCTGCAGTTCCTTAAAATCTTCAAAGTTTGAATGTATACTGTCTCTCTAGATTTCGTGTCCTCTGCTTCACACCCATTGCACCGAATCATGCTCTTCTCTTTATTTTCGGGCTTCTCACGGGGGTGTTCCCTCATCTGACCAATGTGAGCTCTGTGTCGCCAAGGGACACCGTTTGGGTGCCTCTTGCTATGATCTGCACAGTTGGAATTGCCCAGCTGGGGCAATAGGGAATGAAGAAAGGATCGCCACACAGAGACTCTTACAAATGAGGCGGGCCGGGCGCTGTGCCGGAGACACAGCAGCAACTCTCTGGACTCTCTGTTTATCTTATACATCGAAATCAATGAGGCAGGCTTTGTATACAGCTCAACAAGGAGGCAGGATTACAGTGTGCAGCTAAACAAGGAGGTAGGTTTACCCAAGCTCAGGTGTAGGTCTTTATAAGGGAGTGGTCTCAGGCTGTAAGCAACCCAGAGAAGCAAGCTGAGATCTATATTTTCTATACACATTGTCAACACCCACACACGACTGGCGAAAGATTTTGCCATTTCCCTGGGCCTGATCCTGAGCAGGCTTTGCCGTGTCCATGAGTCTGGGGCACTGGGTTGTTTGTTTCAATCATCCATGTTTGCTCCAGACTTCTTCTACTTGGCACAGATTTTACACGGTGCCACTGTTTGGCTCTTTGGCACTTGTCTGGGACGTGTGAGGATCTGGGCTTAATTTTCACTGTCCTTTTCTCTCCAAAATAATCTCCGGATGCCTTCTTCAGCTGTGTCCAGTTGCAATCATCCTTCTATACACCTCCAAAGGAAGTCAAAAGCCTCTCAACAAAGTCTCTCTCACTTAAGGCAAGGGGGAGTTGAAAGAAGATGGTGAGTTAAGACCATCTCTTGTCTAAAGAAGGTAACAGAAAACCTGGCTTCCATCTGTGTTTCGATGGCATATGTGTGGGATTTGAGTAGGGATGTGACTAACTAGGAAGGTCATCATGAGGAATTCGGTGACTTCACATTGGTAAATCCTTAGAATAGGGGGTGATTGCGCAGTGAGCCCTCAACCAATGCCAGTCACTGCCCATGCCTCATCTGATCAATACCACGTGACAGGGTCAGAGCGTGCCCACAGCCAGAGGAAGCCTGCATGGTGTTTTAATCTTCTTTCTGTTGCTGTGATGAACACCATGACCAAAGACAGCTCAGGGAGAAATGAAGTTATTTCATCTTACAAATTACCCTTCATCACCCAGGGAAGGCGAAGCAGGATTTCAAGTCAGAGTTCAACAAAAGAAACCAAAAATGGAGGAACACTGTTTACTTGCTTGCTCCCCGTAACTTTCTCAGTTACCTTTTTATACAGCTCGGGCCTCCTTGTCCAAGGATGTCCCTCCAGCAGAGGTCTGAATCCTCCTCCATTGATTAGGGACCAAGAAAATGTCCCATAGACACGCTCATAAGACAGTGTGATAAAAGTAATTCTTTAATCAAGGTTCCTTTTCCCCAGGTGTCTCTAGTCTCTATCAAACCGACTAGGAAAAGCCCTATCTTGTCAACTTGATACACGAACACATCGCTGTTAAACCATAACCTTTGCTTTCTTGTTTGTCCCTAAGATGTAAGGATATCATTAATAGCACAATTTAAAGCACAATCCAGCTTTTAAAAGTTCCACAATTGATAAAATTGTCAATACTTTGAAAGTTTAAGATCTCTTTCAAATACCAAGTGTCATAACTATGGATTCCTGTTCAAATGAAAAACAAGTTACATACATTCTTACTTTAAAAGGGAAGAATATGGATATAAAAATAACTGTACTTAATAAAACGCCATCTCAGCAGTGTAAATCCCAACTCTGCAGCTCAGTGTCTGACATCTGGAACCCACGCGTGATCTTCAGGGCTCTAAAGGGCATGAGCAGCCCCTCTCCAGCCTTCCACAGCCACACACAGCTAGACTGAACTCCACATCAGCCACTGTCCTTAGTACTTGTTCCATGCCCTGCAAACTCTCAGGGAGTCCACTGTACCTGAGCTGTACCGTCGCTAATGGTCTCCCCATCCTCCCTGTAGAGACTTCAGCCATGTCATAGGGTACCAAGCCTCAGCTGCCCTCCATAACCCCTTCATGGCTTCAAACCCAGTGTAGTTAGGCAGCTCTTATACGTTATTTGCCAACTTCGGCTGCCAGCTGGATCTGTTGCCTTGGTCCCCTTTGCACCACGGCTGACCCTGAGGCAACACTTCCTAGCCTAGAAGATTCCACCTCAATGATGCCAGTCTCTCAAGAAGCACAGCTGATTTCTCAGGCCCAGCTGACCTCATCCTTTGCCCCAGTAAAGTTCACTTCCAAATTAAATTTTTAATTATTTCTTTACTTTGATTTTTTTTTATGTGCATGGGTGTTTTACCTTCATGTTTGTCTGTACAGCACATGCATTTAAGTCCAAGAAGGCCAGACAAGAGCATAGAAGCTCCTGGAATTAGAGTTCCAGAGATTGTTGTTAGCTGTCACATGGGTTCTGTGAACCAAAGAACAGGAAGGGCTCCTACCAATCAGCCATCTCACCAGTTCCTGCCACAGCTCTGCTTCCCTGGAAAACTTCACCAACCAGGCCTCTGTTGTCTGCATCTTTCTCTATGTTCCTATTGTCTAAGCTCCCACAGAATAGCTCCCTGAGTTCTGAGTGCTCGGGGAATTTCCAGCCCAGTGTTCCAATGTTTTCAGCATCTTCCCCAAATGACAGTCTGGTCTTCTGCACAATGGTCCACTCAGTTTCTGTTCCTCTTCTCTTTCTGTACGTCTCTGCTCTGTACTGTAACAATCACCATGCCCTAGCCAACTTTAAAATGACAGAGTTTATTTTATCTCACAGGTTATAATCCATCGTGCAGACATGCAGCAGGAACTCAAGGCAGGCGACTGAAGCAGAAGTCATGGAGGAAAGCTGCTTGTTGCTTTGTTTGCCTGTGGTTTCCTCAACTGTCTTTTAAGATATAGCATAGGACTACTGGCCTAGGAAAGGTATATCCACCCATTGAGCTAGGTCCTCTTACTTCAATTATCAATGAAGAAAATGCCCTCCCCCCGACATGCCCACAGGCCAATCCAATGGAGACAATTCTTCAATTAAAGTTCACTTTCCCCAGGTATTTCTAGTTCATGTCGCATTGACAATAAAATTTAACCAGTATAGACAGGAACATGAAATGTTTTTGACAAGGGAAAACCCAACTACACAGTACACAGGGGTCTGCTGGAAAGGAGAATGTAATTACGTGATTCTCCAAAACTATAGGACAGACTTCTGGTTCTGAAGAAAGATGAAGAAGATATAGATCTTCCTATTGCCTGTTCCATTCTGAGCACAGCCAAGACTCTTGGGAATTATAAGAAAACAATGGAAGATCCTAAGGGGGAAAAGAAGCAGAATGGCAGCATAGCTGAGAATCCTAAAAAAACAAAACGTGGCATGGCAGTGAGCTGCCCTCCCCCCTCTTCCATGAATCCCTCTAGGAAGCTGATACATGGGAATGTCAATAGACCGTAGATTCCCAAAAGAAAAGGGCCCCAAGGAAAGCCTGCTCGAACCAAAGGAGCAAGAAGGGGAAGTCGAGGTAGGCAGTGGTAGCTGTACAAGGTCATTGGGGAAGTTTTATTAAGACCTTTAGTCTGCCTCTTTGGCCACAGAGAGAGCCAGGACTTCCACCTCTCCGGGCTGTGCTGACTTCTCTTCCTGTGGAGTCAGGAGAGAGCTATAGAGAGCCTGTGAGCCTGGACTTTTCCCCCTGCTTCGAAGCAAAGAGATCTGTGGCTCCCCAGCTGGGTGGCTTGAAAGGGAAAATAGGAGACGGGAGGCAAATGAGCCCCCAGCAGGCAATTACAAACACACTCAAAACAAATGGGGTAGGGGAAATAGCTTCAAAGGAGCAACAGCACGTAAAAGGTGGACCTGGTAAGTTCAGAACTTAAGATGGAAAGACAAAGTCAGGCCAACTGATCGGCGCCATAACGTAAGAGAACATGTGAAGGAAAGATCCACAAACCTAGACAAGAGAAAGTCACTCACCAGAGGAAAAAAACAGACTGGAGAGCGAAGTACAGATCCTTGGGACCCCACATTACGAAGCTCCAGCTTGTGTCGCCAGAAGGAGAATGAGGGAAGACGTGCACACACACACACACACACACACACACACACACAGGCACACACACAGGCACACACACACACACACACACACGTATTCAAAGGAATAACAGCTGAAATTCACACCCTCCCCTCACCAAAAGAATGCATTCTAAAGCTGCAGTTTTCGACCTGTGGGTCAAGACCCCGTTGGGAATCAAATGACCATTTCCAGAAGCCACCTAAGACCATCAGAAAACACAGATATTTACATTGTGATTCATAACAGTAGCAACATTAGAGTTATGTTAGAAGTAGCAATGAAAATAATTTTCTGGTGGAGTCATCACAGTATGAGGAACTGTGTTAAAGAATTTCATCATTAGGAAGACTAAGAACCACTGCTCTGGAGGCTCAAGTGCTGGGTCCTTTCCTAGGAGCTGAGAGCCTCTGCTAAAATATATGGCAACAAGTTAAACTCCCTGAGTAGGAAAAAAATTATAAAGTTGTGAGAGGGAAATGACAGTGGCGCTAGAGGCGAAATGTGATTTTCACATCAGAAACCAGCAGCTCAGCAGAACAGATTCCTGTATCCATTCCAACTCGCATCCATAGACGAAGGGAAACAGAAAGGGCAGCCTGTGACAAGAATGCTCCTGAAAGGAGACCATGCAAGAAGAGCCCAAGGACCAGCAAGGACAATAAGGGAAACGAATGCTTCCGTCCCTCTCTACGGTTTTCAAAAGATGTTGTGTGGTTGAAGATAAAGATGGAAGTAGCTAGAAAGGAGTTCAAATCTTTAACCACCGAGAAACCATATATGTTTAAGGTGGCAGAGGATACTAAATTATCTCAGTTTCATCGTTACATAATTCATATGCCCATGAACACACAAATATGTTCAAGTATGAGTCTACTAAAAATTGAACAAAATTAGTCTAGAAAATAGATAGATAGATAATAGATAGATAGATAGATAGATAGATAGATAGATAGATAGATAGACAGATAGACAGATAGACAGATTAGACAGACGGAGAGACAGACAGATAGATAGATAGACAGACAGATAAATAGACAGATAGACAGACAGACAGACAGATAGATAGATAGACAGACAGACAGACAGACAGACAGACAGATAGATAGATAGATATCTCAGTAATAGAATATTTTTCTGATATACACAAGGTCCTGGATTCACTCTTCAGCACTAAAACCGAAGACGAGAGGAATGAAATTAAAATATCACTTCTTTGATTCAGTCCTCAAAATTACACAGGGATATTTAGACCAACCGTGGCACACATTTGAGTGAGCAGCAAGAGGCTTAAGCCAAGTTAGGTTTTCACACGCCCAAGGCAGTGAAACAGCAGGAGCAAGGGCTCTGTGAGTATCCGCTGCTGGCAGGAAAGCAGCACAGAAGAACTCTAAGAAATAGCATGGAACCCACCAGAAGGCAGTAAAAGAAATGAAGGAACCAAAAAGAGAATATCAACAGAAAGCAAAAATAACATCGCATATTGGAGCACTACCAATCACCAACTGCATTAAATGTGAAAAGCCTAAATAGGCTCATGAAAAACATGGATTAGACAATGTCGTTTCAAACGCCCTGCATTCTGTCTATATGAAATTCCCTTCAACAGCAGGGATTAGCTAAAAATAAGAAGATATAGAGGAGAAACCTTGCAAACACCGAGGAGAAGAAAAAGAGTGGCTATATTCATGTCACAAAAACTGTAATGAGAGCAAAGGAAAATTAGCAATGAATACACAGAAATTGTGACTAATTGCTCAACACCGGTTAGGCTCACTTGGAAGATAAGAAAGTACTTCATATCAGTATGTGCCCAACAGGCCACGATTTCGACTTTAATGATGCCTTACAAGACAATGAGGACCAATGCAGGTTGATGGAGCTCCCGATCTACCAGGAGCTGTTCCAAATAAGCATTTTCCAGACAGAAGACCTGGGACTACATCCGGCAAACACTGGCAAAAACAACAGGTAAGAATGCCAGTATACCTATGGATTACAGGATGTCAAACCCTCATTGACCTCTAACACGCCACTCTTCCTTTACATTGACAGCGTGGCCCGGCAGAAATCAAACAAAACTACACAGCCCCATCCCCTAGCTAGCATGTGCAGTCCATCAGAATTCTACCCAGTAACAGCGGGCTGCACCTTCTTTTCGGGGTCCAGAAAGATTTTGCCAAAACAGACAATATTCTGAGCCATAAAATAAAGCTCTCAAGATTGAAAATAATAACCACCATATATAATTAAATTAGAAACAAATAGAAGAAAAGTTAAAAAAATAAAAATGCTCATGTTGCTTGAAATCAAAGAACACGCTTCAATACTCCCTGTGCGTGAGATGCTTTACAGAGAAAAAATATCAATATGCAGAACTTAATGAGAACGAGAATACTATATACCACAGATGGAAAGGGAGATTACAGAACTGAAAGTTCAGGTTTTTAAATTCTCAGATCTTTAATGTAAGTTTTTTTCATATTTATTTATTTATTATTGTTCTCTGCTCCCCTCCCTTCCTCTCTCATCCCCTTCTATCCTGTCCTCTGGTCCCCGTGTTCCTAATTTACTCAGGAGATCTTGTCTTTTTCTACTTCCCATGTAGATTAGATCCATGTATATCTCTCTTAGGGTCTTCATTGTTGTCTAGGTTCTCTGGGATTGTGAATTGTAGGCTGCTTTCTCTTTATGTCTAAAAACCACTTATAAGTGAGTGCATATGATATTTGTCTTTCTGGGTCTGGGTTACCTCATTCAATATGATGTTTTCTAGATCCATCCATTTGCCTGCAAATCTCAAGGTGTCATTATTTTTTTTCCACTGTGTAGTACTCTGTTGTGTAAATGAACCACATCTTCCTTATCCATTCTTCAGTCAAGGGGCATTTAAGTTGTTTCCAGGTTCTGGCTATGACAAACAAGGCTGCTTTGAACATAGCTGAGCATCTGTCCTTGTGGTACGATTGAGCAACTTTTAGGTATATATCCCAAAGTAATATTGCTTGGTCTTGAGGAAGGTTGTTTCCTAATTTTCTGAGAAATTGCCACACTAATATCCAAAGGGGCTGTTCCAGTTTGCACTCCCACCAGCAATGCAGGAGTGTTCCCTATTCCATGTTATCACGTCCATACCACGTTATCATGTCTATCACCTTTTCTCTAATATCTGGATCATATATTTTTCCAGCATAAAATTATGTATGTATACATGACATGAAAATAAAAGTGACATTGCCTCGGGAAGCAAAAGGGACTAACATTAGTGGGGAGGGAAGGAAAACGGAAGGGGATGTCCTACAGGGGTCTATGCACCGTATAGAATCGCTGAAGATAGCCTTATGTCCCTCAGCACTGCGTAAATTTAATAGAACGAAAATTTAAATACCAAGAAATGAGAAGGGAGAAGGAACAAATTAGGTCTGAATTTAAATCCCTCACAGCCCAGATCTGCAGCAAAGTACAAAATGGCGATGAACAAAACCAGAGAAAACAAATGGAGACACTCGGAGTGGAAAGCAAATGGAACACCCAACGTAGTCATCGTAACCATTAAGTCCCAATTAATTATAAGATTAAAACAATTCCATCAAATTCAGAACAAGATTTTTTTTCTTGATACAGGAAAGCTTATCTTAAAATTTACATCTCTTTCTTCAAGTCCGTTTTCAAATCCTGACTTGCTTTTTTCAGTCAGTCAGTCTAATTTTATAACTCTTTGGGCATCTATACTGGCTGGTTTTGTGTGTCAACTTGACATAAGCTAGAGTCATCGGAGAGGAAGGAGCCTCAGTTGAGGAAATGCCTCTTCAAGATCCAGCTGTAAGGCACTTTCTCAATTAGTGATCAATGGAGGAGGACCCGGCCCATCGTGAGTGATGCCATCCCTGGGCTGGTGGTCCTGGGTTCTATAAGAAAGCAGGCTGAGCAAGTCATGAGAAGCAAGCCAGTAAACAGCTCCCCTCCATGGTCTCTGCATCAGTTGCTGCCTCCAGGTTCCTGCCCTGTTTGAGTTCCTGTCCTGACTGTCTTCAGTGATGAACAGCAATGTGGAAATGTAAGCCAAATAACCGCTTCCCTCCCCAACTTGCTTTTTGTCATAGTGCTTTGTTGCAGCGATGGAAATCCTACTAAGACAGCACGTTCAGGCATGTGTTCGTTCTCTTTAAGTTCATTGGGTTATTTGTTTATGTCTTCTTTAAACTCCTTGAATTCTTTGATGAAGTTTATGATTGTTCTTTTGTAATTTGTGTTCCTGGGTTCTTATAGGTAATTCCCATTGGAGATTTATAGGACTTGGGGGAGAATTTATAAGATTTAGAGAGGGGTTATACTGTCTTAACTTTTCATACTATTTGTTGTTGTTGCAATGAAACTTGAGCTCATGGCCATTTCTCTTGGTTGTATGTCTGATGTGGACACAGTTAGCCGGGTAGACGTACAGGTACATTCTGCACCAAATCTGGAGGTTGTGGAAGAGCTGTGGAAAGTTCCTCAAACTGGACCTCAGCAGTGGATTTGAGACCTGGTCTCTGTCTGAGGATTGGGATGATCGCAGGAGGTTTGGGGTTAAAAGGGCAGGACGGATATCTTAAAATGTAAATGGGAAGGGACAGGCTATAAAATGGCAAAAATGATAACATTTACCAACATGAAGGTCTTGGTTACAGGGTGCCACAGAAACATATGGTCAAAGACTGTCACATGCCCAGCTAAGTTCTGACGAAAGTACAATTGGAGGAAGGATAACATTTAGACAGATGTTTCTGGAGTAGCCAGCTATTCAAAGTCCGGAAAGGGAATTTTGACTTCAACCTTATTCTTGACCCTAAATTTGATGGATCATGGGTATAAATGTAAAAGAAAGCTGGAAAACACTTAGAAGGAAGCTAGGGTCAGATTCTTGGGGTATATAATTTAGTGAAGAGCTCTTATTGACAACGCTAAAGGCATGATTCTATAAAAACTGAAACTATAATAAGAACATCTTTGAAGCCTTTGCTCAATGGATTGCCCATGAGAAGATGACAGTGGTCACAAACCGTGCCAACGAGCTGACAACGGAGTCCTATCTAGATACCCACGATCCCTCAGACCTCAAGAGCAGGAAACCTTAACAATCCAATTAAGAAATGAGCTGGAGACAAGCAGAGGCATCTCCCTGAGAAAATGCGTGACAGACATGCTAATGTTTTGATATGTTGCTGCTATGGACCAGCCTGGAATGCTGGTGGAGCAACTGCCCCCTAAGGTGTGGGAGGACCTTGAGTGGACAAAGAACACAGCTGAGTGCCCCTGAACAGCAGCCTGGGGGCAGAAGCCCCTGTGTAAGCTGTGCTGCCTGGCTAATGAGCTGTTTCTAGAAGCAGAGGGGAAGTTGCTTAGGAGATGGAGCCAGAGGAGCTGGAGGGCCTGATTGAAGAGAGGCTCACTAAGCTGGAGGCAGACACAACAGCCTGTGTCTATTTAACAAGACCAAGAATCTGGGACAGGGAATTCAGGGAGGCATTTAATATTCACCTGGGGACAGGTGCAGAGAGGAAAAAGGGGGTAGCGAGGTGAGAAGGCTCAATAGTCTTTTCTATTAGTGGTTTAGGTTAGCAGACAAAGTAATGAGTTGCAGTGTGTATCGGGGGACCTTGAGTAGCTGCCTCGGTAGCCCCTCAAGGCTCAGAATTGGATGTCTATAAGGCGAGGATCTGAGGGTAAAAACATTAACCCAATCATGTTACCTCTGTATCTTCTTTATTTTTCACGTGAGGGTTAATAGTGAAGTGAAGGGGTGCAGAGAAGAAGAAAAAGAAGAAGAAAGAAGAAGAAGAAGAAGAAGAAGAAGAAGAAGAAGAAGAAGAAGAAGAGGAGGAGGAGGAGGAGGAGGAGGAGGAGGAGGAGGAGGAGGAGGAGGAGGAGGAGGAGGAGGAGGAGGAAGAGGAAGAAGAATAGTAGTAAGGGAGATCTCCACAAGGTTTCTAGGTTTTTATAGACATAGTTGGAAAATTTTACAGGTAAGGACAATGACAATTTGCATATCAAATCTCAAAAGGGCAGGTAGAGCAGTGCCCAGGAAAGAGCCAGCGTCCACGGGGAAATACCGGGCATCCCAAACCATTAGATACAGTTGCAAATACCAGGCATCCCAAACCATTAGATACAGTTGCTAAAGGTCCTGGAATCCTGGATCTACTGGTTCTCCTCATCTAATCTCTTTGGTGATAACCAGCTTTGGGGACACTCAGATTTGTTTGTTAGCAAAGGTGGGGCATGCTGCCTTCCTGCTCAGTGCCTGTCTTCTAGAGAAATTTCTCTGTGGTCTGTTAGCAGGTAATTTTGCGGGACTGACTCTATGAAAATTGACCGTGAGGACAAAGAGTGAATGCCGTCTCTCCAAGGCCTCACGGTGTGGGGGAATGGAGCAAGGTCACTCCACTGCCCGTGCAGAGGTTACACTGCTAAGGTGTTCTGGGAATGAATCCCATTTCGAGGGGAAGAATCATGGCTTCCCAAGGTTTTTACAGATTTGACGGCGACTTTTCCGAATGACAAGTGTCCCCGCAGCTCTGCAAAACGGGTACCCCATAAGTTGTGGGTCTGCCTTTATGAATCTGTCAGCTGTGCATTCACTGTAGAGTCCTGTGGGCTCCAGCAAATGTCACTTCACACAGATGTGCCATTGTCCTTTGTTCCCATCCGACTTCACCACCCGCCAATCAGATTATGATATGTCTACAAGGAACAATGCGCTCGAGGATAAATGCATATAGACCCTAGAGGCCTTAACTCGCAAAGATGCACGCTGGGAAGTTTCTATGCCTGCATACTAGGTCTTTCGGGACCAGGAGCCAAAACGCACCACACCCCCCACGCTGAGTCTGGTCCCTCACTCTTTTCAAAGGAAATCTTGCGTATAAACAGCGTAACATTTCAGTGGGGATGCTTACATCGTTGGTGTTCTCAATCTTTGGACTCTGCATGGAGTCCTTCATCCCACACAGCTGTCTGGACTTGCTGCATTGCAGAACTCCAGGAGGGCCTCTCCAGCAGACACATTCGCTCAGACAAGCCCACAGCTACCGGTAGTTTCAGGAAGGGCTGCAGAAAATGTGGGCGTGAAACAAGCATGAGTTATCCAAACCCAACTGGCAGGGGCTTGGCACCCCTGGACGTTTCTGCCAGGCCAGGGGGAAAAAGCAACCCCCAAATATCCCCTCCGTTAATATTTGTTATGCTCCTTGGTCAACGTGATGGCAGTGGCAGCGTAGCTGTTTATTCTGCAGCTTTCTCTAGCCTTCTGGGACGCTCCAATGTAGGAGTTCCCTTGGGGCTGGTGCTTTCCCCTGTCCTTCCAGGTGAGGGCGCTCCACTGGTGTTTCGGAGATTCACGCCCTTCCCCAGCCAGGAACCAAAAGTCCTTCCCGACCCTGTTGGGAATGCACCAACATAACACATTTCTCATGATGCTCCAAGTCCACCAGGGGCTCCTAATTCCCCGCAGACTCATTTATCTTGCTCCCCAAGGCCTTCTGAAAGGCAGCGCCGCTCTACCAAAGGGCTTAAGAAAAGAACATTTGCTCAGCTGTCAGTGTGACATTACGGTGTCCTTTCTCCGCGCGGTTCTTTTCAAACCCTTCAGCCCAGCCACCCCGTTGCCTTCCACAAGACAAAAGACACTTGAATGTCACAGTGAAACTCGGGATGCAAACTGTCAGATGAAGGCGGAGACAGGCACGCATTGCAGACCCTATTTAGTTTTTAAGTCCAAAAGGGGAAAAAAAAAGAGTCTGAACATCAGGCAACTAGACAGCAAAGGGCACAGAGGTGACACAGGCCTTTTGTCAACAGGGAATCTTCGCTAATAAAACTTGCTGCCTGAAGCGTAGACGGAAACTCTCTATTGTCTCTTTTCCCAAAGGCAGCCTGACTACAGTTTTTTTAAAAAATGACACTTGATGCTTGCTGCCTTCCAGCAAAGGTGATCCTGTTTTTTTCTCTTCTAACCAGTGCCAGAGAAGAACGCAGGGTTGCCCACGTGGCAGAGGGGCTCTGCCACTGAAACACGTGCTGCTTCCCAGCAATGACATGAAGACTTTTTCTTCTGCAGGCCTGTGAAGCCTTTCCGTAGGCACAGGGTCCCTTGAGATCGGCCCTTCGGCGTTGGGGCCTATCCTTAGGTCCTTCTGGGTCTTGTTTCACAGTTGTAAGACTTTGTTTTCTGGGCCTCCTAGGGAGGCCATTCAGGAGAAATGGCTGGAAGGGCCCCCCATCTCAAAAGCCCCATCACTGTGTTTCCACCAGAGACAGGAAGGCAAGCGCACAAGATGGGAGTGAGCCCAGAGGATCTCAGAGGAGAGAGGGTGCATTCAGAGCTAGGAAGTCCCTTTGTAGGTCCGTAGCTATCCCCTGCACCAAGCACTGTCCCCCACTTCCTGTAGCAGTCACAGGCTAAGAACCAGGACAGACAGCTTGGACATCACGGTAAAGAGTAACACATCAGAGTAAAGAAGACACAGTTAGAAAGAGAAAGACACCCAAGGCGAAAACTAGAATATTTACCCTTGTTCCATCCCAGATGGTTTTATTTCTTTCAGGCATTTAACCTTATAAACAGATTAATCATGGACTTACCCAACAAAAAGAGAGAGAAAGAGGAGGAAACGGAGAATGTTATATGACCTATTCTTTCTGGGATAAAAAGGCTTTGCACACACTTTCTCACTACACACTCACACTATACACTTCAGCCCACTGTAGTGTGTGTGTGTGGTGTGCATGTGTGTGGGGTGTGTGTGTGATGTGTGTATGTGTGTGTGGTTTGTATGTGTGTTGTGTGTATGTGTGTGTGCTGTATATATGTGTTGTGTGTGTATTGTATATGGTGTGTGTGGTGTGTATGTGTGGTGTATATGTGTGTGCATGTGTGTGTATGGTGTGTGTGTAGTGTATATGTGTGTGGTGTGTATATGTGTTGTGTGTGAATGTGTGTGGAGTGTGTGTATTGTGTATGGTGTGTGTGTGGTGTGTATGTATGTGTGGTGTGTATGTGTGTGTGGTGTGTATATGTGGTGTGTGTATTGTGTATGATGTGTGTATGGTGTATGTGTGGTGTGTATGTGTGTGTGGTGTGTATGTGTGTGGGGTGTGTGTGTGATGTGTGTATGTGTGTGTGGTTTGTATGTGTGTGGTGTGTATGTGTGTATATGGTGTATGTGTGGTGTGTGTATGTGTGTGTGGTGTGTATATGTGGTGTGTGTATTGTGTATGATGTGTGTGTATGGTGTATGTGTGGTGTGTATGTGTGTGTGGTGTGTATGTGTGTATGTGTGTGTATGGTGTCTGTGTGGTGTGTATCTGTAGTGTGTATGTGTGTGGTGTGTATATGTGGTGTGTGTATTGTGTATGGTGTGTGTGTGGTGTGTATGTGTATATATGGTGTATGTGTGGTGTGTGTATGTGTGTGTGGTGTGTATATGTGGTGTGTGTATTGTGTATGGTGTGTGTGTATGGTGTATGTGTGGTGTGTATGTGTGTGTGGTGTGTATGTGTGTATGTGTGTGTATGGTGTGTGTGTGGTGTGTATGTAGTGTGTATGTGTGTATGTGTGTGTATGGTGTCTGTGTGGTGTGTATCTGTAGTGTGTATGTGTGTGGTGTGTGTGGTGTGTATATATGTGTGTATGGTATGTGTAGGGTTGTGTGTGTGGTATGTATGTGTGGTGTGTGTGTATGAGTGTGTATGTGTGTGTTGTTTGTGTATGTATGTGTGTGTTTGTATGCCTGTGTGTGTGCCTGTGTGTATGTCTGTATGTGTATGTGTGTATATATGTGTGTATGTGTGTGTGGTGTGTGTGTATATGTGTATGTGTGTATATATGTGTGTGTATGTGTGTGTGTGTTACTGGAAATTGAACCCTGGGCCTGTGCATGCTCAGCAGAAGCTTTAGCACTGAACGATACCCTCAGCCCTACTGATGACTTCAGTTACCCCATTTCTGCAGCTAAGTCTACCTGAGGTCCACAGTCCCCCACAGCTTCTCCTGGCATTCTCCATGATGGGCCCTAAAGGGCCTAAAACTAGGAACCTCAGAGGAGCAAATAAACTCCCCACTCAGCACAAGCAGAAGAACACCTGCCCGACAAGAAAGGCACCCTAGCAATGGGAGCATCTGCTGAACTCGTCTGACCCTGGAACCATAAGGACCCCCTCCCCACCAGCATTCCCTCTTCTGCCCTACAAAGCCCCAAACACTGTGCACCCAGGCAGCTATCTCCACCCCCAAGAGAGACGGATTTTCCTCAATTGTACTGAATAAACAGTAACTCTACTCCTGCAAAAGGCCAGTCTCCATTTCTCCTATTTCCAAGTTACCTGGATCAATCCAGATCGAACAGGCCTTGGAAGTCAGAACATATACAGTAGGCAGCTCAGGATGCCACAGGGACATGCCACAGATTGAAAGCTTTTTGTTAAAGATTTATATTTAGCTGTGTGTATGCGTATGCATGTGTGCCTGTGTGTGTGTCTGTGTGTGTGTGCCTGTGTGTGTGCCTGTGTGTGTGCCTGTGTGTGTGTGCCTGGGTGTGTGCCTGGGTGTGTGTGTGCCTGTGTGTATGTGCCTGTGTGTGTATCTGTGTGTGGGTATGTGTGCCTGTGTGTGTGCTTGTGTATGTGCCTGTGTGTATGCCTGTGTGTGTACCTGTGTGTGTACCTGTGTGGGGGCCTGTGTGTAGGTGCTTGTGTTGCATGTGCCTGTGCCTAGGATTGACGCTGGGTATTCCTCTTGACCTGGAGTCTAGAGGACGGGAGCTGTTGCGGTATTTCAGTATACTGTGTGCATGGCTCAACCCTCTAGTGGCCTGCAGAGGAGGAAGAGGGCATCGACTTCTCTGACTCTGGAGTTACAGGGAGCTATGAGCCGCCTGATATGCTTTCTGAACCCAAACTCAGGAGCTCTGAAAGGACAGTTCTCCACTGCTAACCACTGAGCACTAGGGCTGAGGGTCTTACTCATCAGAAATGAACCGCGTCTCAGGCCAGGAGCTCTGAAAGGGCATCTCCAGATCTGATTTTGCTGTGGCCTCTCTTCTGGTGGCCCTCCGGATATGTGTGTCCTATTGTCCTCCAAATAGAAAGACATCATCCGCAATGGAAAAAGGCCTGGTCATGTGACCTCATCTTAATTAGTTAGCTCTTTAAGCATCTTATCCTCAAACAGAGACACATTCCGAGATGTTGGGGTTAGAACCACAACATACAAGTTTTGAGTCAGAACCATTCAGGCCCATAACAACATCAAATATGAAAGTCCTTATCCTTAAGTACAAACCATTTTCTAGCTTTTCCCCTCCGACCAGATTCTTCTCAGGCATTCAATGATTCTTAAAGTCTTTATTTCTCCTTAGCATATTTAGTTTATCAGTATGAAAACATGACCTTCTATTACTATCAATATTTCATGGCTTTTTTCTATCTTTAAATGACTTTTCCTGCTTCTACAGTAGTTTCGTCGCACACTAACGCATGTTTAAGTAACTACCTTAACATTTTTAGGTGTGTTTTCATGGAACTTGTAGCCTGCCTGCCAGTTTTTTGGCACTAAGTGCACACCTTTAATCCCAGCCCTCGGGAGGCAGAGGCAGGGGGATCTCTGTGAGTTCGAGGCCAGGCTGGTCTACAGAATGAGTTCCAGGACAGCCAGGGTTGTTACACAGAGAAACTTTGTCTGGAAAAAACCAAGGGGAAAATAAAAGGGCTCATAGCAGCGCAGTTAAGGGCAGAACTCATGAGCCATGCATGAATGACTCTGAGGCTTCTGCTCTTCGTCTGCAGTAGCAGAGGGCGGGAATGCTCAAGGGTATTTCAGCTCACTCCGTGCAGAGGTTTGCCTCTGCAGCAGACCATGGGGGAACCCTGGGCATTGAGGACTCGGTCTCTGCTCCGAGGGTCCCCACACAGCCCCCACCCTGCCAGCATGGTCCGAGGACAGCACCTGACATTTGTCGGCTATTCTGATTTGGTTGCGCAGGGAAGAGGTCAGTCACAACTCCCGGGAATATAAAGAGGTTTTGCTCACCCTTCCTCTAGCAGAGAGCACAGAATACTGAGAGGAACTGAACTCCTTCTAACAAGCCGCTCGTAGACCACAGTCTACAGGAATTTTAAGCCTAGTAAGCAGCGGAATTGGCGAGAAAATCATATTTCAGGCCGAAACCTTAAACTTTATGCACGGATAATAGCTATGCTAAATCTACTTTATTAATTTGAATTTCTTATATTAAAATTGAGGCACAAGACTTGCGACCAAAGCAATAGTACGGATGCAGTTTTACCAGCCAGCTTTAGTCTTTGGCGTCAGACCTTCTGCTGAACCTCCAAGGTGTGCTGTCCGTTTGTAATCCAATGCCTTTCCCCTCCATTTTCCCCCATAATTCAGCAGTTGTATAATAGGCATTATTTTGCACTCTGTACTATTATAGGTGTACCACGCCCTGAATGGGATAGGGCTTATGCAAGAGACCGAGTTTGCAAACTTGATGAAAAATAAAGGCTCTTTGCTTTTACATATGGGACTTGGTTTCCTTGTTGGCTTGCAGGGATCTCGCGGATTTGGGGATAACAGCTCCCAAGTGCTGAGATTAAAGGCGTGCGCCACCACTGCCCAGCATGCTACAGGTTTTTTTTAACTGTATTGATAAACTTACAAAACGTGATATGATATTTTTACTATAATCAGCATTAGTGTCTCGACTGCGGGGAGGGGGGTGGGGACTGGGGGAGACGGAACCTTGCCCTCCTGTGCCTTTTCTTCTTTCCGTTTCCTGCATTGCCCTCCCTGGAAGTCTTTAGATCTAGTTACTCATTTAACCATGTACATTGAAACCCGCTGTTCCCAGGAGCGCTTTAAAGCAAGCGAGGCCTCTCCTACCTTCAGTGCGTTATAAACAGGCGACGAGATGTGTGTGAGTCTCAGTAGTCTCGGTTTATTAAATCATTGATCAGACATGCGACTCTGGGCTGCGGCTATGGAATTCTAAGAGAAAGTATACGGACGGGTTCTCTGCAGGATGCAGCTACGTGGTCCCATGCCTAAGCGAGATCTGTAAGGCTCTATGCTGGATGTGGCTACGTGGTCACGTGCCTAAGCGAGATCACTAAGGCTCTATGCTGGATGTTATTACGTGGTCCCATGCCTAAGTGAGCTCTGTAAGGCTCTATGCTGGATGTGGCTACGTGGACCCATGCCTAAGTGAGCTCTGTAAGGCTCTATGCTGTATATGGCTACGTGGTCATGTGCCTAAGCGAGATCACTAAGGCTCTTTTGCTGGATGTTACTACGTGGTCACGTGCCTAAGTGAGATCACTAAGGCTCTATGCTGGATGCTGCTAAGTGGTCACGTGCCTAAGTGAGCTCTGTAAGGCTCTATGCTGGATGTGGCTACGTGGACCCATGCCTAAGTGAGATCTGTAAGGCTCTATGCTGGATGCGCTACGTGGTCACGTGTCTAAGTGAGCTCTGTAAGGCTCTATGCTGGATGCGCTACGTGGTCACGTGCCTAAGTGAGATCACTAAGGCTCTATGCTGGATGCTGCTAAGTGGTCACGTGCCTAAGTGAGCTCTGTAAGGCTCTATGCTGGATGCGCTACGTGGTCACGTGTCTAAGTGAGATCTGTAAGGCTCTATGCTGGATGCTGCTACGTGGTCACGTGTCTAAGTGAGATCTGTAAGGCACTGCTGTAACCACCTATGACAATGTCAGCCACACTTCGCACAGTGAACAGGCCCCTGGCGTTCAGAGATGAGATGAAGCGCTAGAGTAAGCAGCAGACCCACAGAAGAGCAATCAACGCCACCGTGGACAGCCGGTGTGGTGGTGTGTCACTGGGACACCATGGAGAAAGAGAAAAGGCAGCTTAGTTTTGGAAATCTGTTTCCCCATGCCATGTGCCTTGATGAATGACCATAGCTAACTGAGTCAAATCCACGCTAGAGATCAGAGCTAGAAGATAACTCAAAGCCCAGACAAATCACAAACCAAAACTATTCCTGAATCCATCGCGTGGAGGAAGATCCAGAGCACTACGGACCCAAAGCTTAAACAGAGGTCGGCAGCTGTATAGAGATGTGTGACGTGAACATCCCTTTGCCCGTCAGACACCTACCAGACACTGTTATGAAGAGTTTAGTCCTGACAGCGTAATGTGAACGAGTGAGAGAATACACTAATCATAGGGATTCAGGTGCAGGGATAATTAGAGCTTGCATCCTCACCCAGTACCCACAGAAGAAGAAGTACCCATCCTAAGAAGGCCAGCTTCTGATGCAGGCCCAGCAGAGGGATTGGCATCTACTCCAGCGGGTCTGACCCCAGGCCCGGGTCCATCTCCAGGATATCTAGATGGACCAAAGTACAGAGTTACTGAGATCAGGGAAATAAATGCTGTGCTCTTAGATCCCCAGTGAAGATCTGCTGAACCCCGGAAGACAAACACTAAGACTCCAGCGAGGAGTGGATGCAAAGAGAGAGGACACTATGTTGGAAGCAGAAAAAGGGACAAAGTGGATTGGCAGGCATCGGGGCAAGGACCAAGAGTTATTTAATATGATGGCAAGACATTGTACGGAATTCGTAAAGTATCAAACTAAAAGTAAATTATGGCACTATCCCTGTGCTAGCTCAAACTAGATCAAACTCTACCACGGAGAGGGCAGGCGGACATGAAGTCCTGGTCCAAAACAAGCAAATCATATCTGCTTGGAGAGGGAGACTCAATTTCCTTTAATAAGAGTGTGCAGCCTCTGGCAAGCCTACCACACGTCCATGTGTGCATAGTCAGCATAAATTAATTGGATTTGATGGATGAATGAAAGACAAGAGGATGCAAAGCTGCCTGGGTAGGGGAGAGAGATATGTCTGGGAGGAGCTGGCGGGGTGAACATAATCAAACCACGTTGCACAAAATTCTCAAAGAACTAATGAAAACTTTAAAAAAAAAAAGTAGTGCCGTCAACGACGAATCGTGTATGCTAACACTTGAGCCTCTGGGGACATTCCACATTCTAGCCACGACATTAACTTAAACACAGAGTAACATGATGGGAATCTCAAGATTTCAGAGAGCTGCAAATATCCATAGCAACAACCAATCTCAAGCCAAGACTGAATCAAGCCCTGCCGTGAAGGCCTGAAAGACAGAAATGTGTTTTCATTTCCCAGCAGAAATGACTGCTTGCTTTCATTTCTACTACACAGATTTCAGCCCCAGGTCTGAGACAAATGAATGATCTAGGGAGGAGGTTGGAAGGAAGAATGAAATACTCTGA
Organism: Microtus pennsylvanicus; assembly: GCF_037038515.1. Lineage (NCBI taxonomy): Eukaryota > Metazoa > Chordata > Mammalia > Rodentia > Cricetidae > Microtus > Microtus pennsylvanicus. The sequence goes on from NC_134596.1 coordinate 13,118,787, forward strand.
GAAGACAAAAGGATGTACACTCCACCAGTCCTCCACCTCTCCTGGAGTCCTTCATCCCTCTTGGAGTCCTCCACCTCTCCTGGAGTCCTCCACCTCTCCTGGAGTCCTTCATCCCTCTTGGAGTCCTCCACCTCTCCTATAGTCCTCCACCTCTCCTGGAGTCCTCCACCTCTCCTATAATCTTCCACCTCTCCTGGAGTCCTCCCCCTCTCCTGGAGTCCTCCCCCTCTCCTGGAGACCTCCACTCCTCCTATAGTCCTCCACCTCTCCTGAATTCTCCATGTCTCCTGGAGTCCTCCACCACTGAAGTCTCTGCTCATTTTCTATGATCTCTCCTAATAGTTTTTAAGGCTTCCCTTTAGGGGTTAGCATAGTTTCTCAGTCTGCCAGAGATTTGTTAGAGGTTATTCTGAATCACCTTGCCTAGTAGGACACCTCCAACCCCCATGCCAACCAATATGTGTGGGATTGGGGCTGCAGTTACAGTTCAGGCATTCGGAGCTCCTGAATCTTTAATTCTCTGCATGTGCATGGCTTTCCACAAGAACCAGTGAGGAGTGGTGAGCTCCTCTCTGGCCTTAGGACATGCCCAGCACTCCAGGCTCTGAGGACACAAGAGCTTGTCAAAGCCTGCTCTATCTGTTCGGTTACCTGAATCTCCTTTTGAAGGTCTGGCTAGCATGTGTATCACTTTTTAAAAAAAAACTACATCAGTGAAAGTATAAGGCCTTTTCAAAGACTGGTGCTCTTAGGAAGGCATGCCCACCCACACAATGAATATTTAATCATAGCTCATAACATATGCAAAAGTAAACTCAGAGGAATAATCGGAGACTGATGGTTTTTGAGTGCTGGGTGCAAAGCCAGGGTCTTAAATACTAAGCAAGCACTTTATCCTTGAGCTGCTGCCCTAGCCCAGAGCACAGATCTAAGAGAGCTAAAATGTAAACCTTGTAGGGTCATCTAAACACTCACAGGACATAGGGGAACATGTAAACCCCACAGTAGAGTATAAGAGAAAATCTATGGCATTGTGTTAGCTACAGTGTTTAGATACAACAATAAAAGCAGGACCTATAAAAGAAGAACTCATCAACTGGGTTTTATCATAATGAAAACTGTCGTCGGGTATAAACTGCTTTTGCAGAGAAAAGTAAAAATTTGTAAACAATTATATGGCAGAAAGCTTTATTCTGAACATATAAAACCCTTCTTTTTAATTTATTTATTTATTTATTAAAGATTTCTGGCATGTGCCCAGTCAGATACCTTTGCAAAAAAAATTGTGCTTAGCAATGGTATTGTTTGTCAGCATCACAGATGGTGTGACCTGCTTAACCGCCTCCCATTTCCCTCCCCCTCCCCCAATCAAGTCCCCCTCTCTCGTCAGCCCAAAGAGCAATCAGGGTTCCCTGTCCTGTGGGAAGTCCAAGGCTTCTTAAACTCAGTAGCAAGAAACAATACAGTTTAAGAAGCAGTGTAGACCTTAGCTGCCCTTACCCAGTAACACAAACATACATAAACATGTTCCATATCATGCGCCGTTAGCAGAGCATAAATTAAAACTGAAAGGTATCATCTCACATACTAGAATGGATATAATAAGATTTGAGAAAGCCCCCTACTGGCTCTCTCTACCATATAAAAACATATACATATAAAAACATATAAAAATCTCTACCATATAGAAACACTCTACAGTAGAATTCAAAGGATGCACTGACTCTAAAGTTAAGCAAGTCACACCATCTGTGATGCTGACAAACAATACCATTGCTAAGCACAATTTTTTTTGCAAAGGTATCTGACTGGGCACATGCCATCAGGAATTTGGCGGTACTCCCAAAATGGAATCCCATTCAGCCATGGTCCGCTGATGCATGCAGAACACAACATTACAAGCGAAGGAAGCTAGACCACGATTTTTCTGAGATGCTGGAGAAAGCAAAACGTGGGAACCAAAATCATACTCTTGCCGGGAGCAGGAGAGGAAGAAGACAAGGAATAAAATGGGGACCCAGAAAACTTCGGGAGTGATAAAAATGCTCTGTTTGCCTCTTGGGCTGATGATTATATCACCACCTGCTTTCCCAAACCAACTGAAAGGCACACAAAAATAGCAAAGGGTACTATTCAGTCTTATCTGAGCGGCTGGACCAGTGCACGGGCTGTGGTTACAACATCTGCCTTCTACACCTCCCTCTATGTCAAGGAAAGGCTGGATTGGATTTGTCTCTGAGCCCAGAACAGTAACACATGGTTGAGCGCTGCTGGCTTGAGATGTCAGTGCTAGTGAGGGCTATCAGAAAAGCCAGAGGCTCAAGCAGAGAAGGAAAGTGGAGTCCTACCTGGACTCACAACACTTGCCCAGGGAAGAGAGAAAGGCCTGCCTGCTTCCTGCAGCTGCAACAGCAAGAGGGCTCAGAGATGCTGGCATTTTATCATCATTAACAATATTTCATCTTGTTTATCCAACCATCTTCGAATGGAGCAGGATTTCATGCAATTAATGGAGCAGCAAATACAGCCAGGGATCTGTGCTGCTGAATGAGCTGTATCGGAATATTAAAAAAACAAAACAAAACAAAACAAAGAACTATCTTTTCTCATTTTATATGCCAAATCCATTTCCCACTCCCTCCCCTCCTCCTGCTCTCTCCACCTTCACCTCCCTTCTCCCCCCCCCACCATAATTCCTCAGATGGTGCTGAAAAGGTTTTTACTTTGGAATCAGAGTGTGGCCATCAGGGCTAGGCCCTTCGGTCCTGCATGGAGCCCACTGTTCAGCCCCGTGGTGGGCATCCAAACTGCTTCCTTCACTTAACCATTTCTCTGCTCTTTGCTGTTTGTTCTGGGATCACGGCCAGGAGACGGATTAGACACTACAAGAGACATCTCTGTCCCCATTTTCCAAGACCCTGTCCAGGGGCCCATCTCAGTGCATAGCCTACGAGATCCCTCCAAGTTTGTAGTTTCTGATGGCAGCATAGTCAACTCTGAAGTGAGAAAAGAGATCACCTCACAGACATGCTTCTAACTCAGCCCAGCTGCACCCCTTGTCTATGGGCATTCCTTAATACACTGGAGCTCCACAGACTCTCAGGACCCCGAAATCTATGGAGGTTAAGAAGGGCAGTAACACCATCTCTAAGTTTGTGGACCATTCTGCAAGGGTGCCCGGGTCTAATGTGGCCCTATATGGACAGTTCTTTCTTACCCACAGGAAACTTGTCCTCGTTCACGAGGTTTCCTTAGGTGGTGAAGGATAGGACCATGTTTGCATGGTCAAGATGCCCAGTGTATACTCAAACATTCTGCAGTACCACACAAAGGGCATGACTACAATCCCTAGGAAGTCTCCTGGGCACTGACAGCCGCATATGCTACACAGGACATGACTGTGCAGTAGCCCAGGATGAAGGAAGGGCCTGGGCAACAAGGATCATCAGCTCAGGGAGGGGCAGTGGATCTTACTGTCAACCCTTCCATGTGCCGTCTTCCCAAGGCAGGGCTTTCCTGATGGGGAACTCTGAGGCTGAGCAGTTAGGAGTGAAATAATAATAACTGGGTCCTTACTTCTGTTTCTACCTCTCGTTTGAGCTTGTGTAGTTTAGTTTGCTTTAAACATTCTATTCTTCTGGGTAATTAAAACTATGTTTCTCTTGTGCCTGCCTACTGTACATTCATGTGATCTTCTTGGGTCTCTTTACGACTTTATAAAGTGACATTTGTCCTGCATACCACTGTCAGTGCGGAATGAGATGCTGCTGTACCTGGCGGAGTTATGCCTCTAGTTTCACTGGCTTACACAGACGGTCCACTTAAAGAAGGAGAGAAAAGAGGCATAAAAGCCTTAGCTCAAGCCCCCAGAAATATGCTTACAGATCACACCTGTCCCAGAGTCTCTCGAGACAAAGAAGGCAGGTAAGAGTTTCACCTGAGGCCTGGGGCTTGCTGGCCATGTTCATGAAAGAGGGCTGCATATAGGGACAGAAACCCCCAATCCCAGGCTCCATCCCCTTAAAAATACCATGTCTGAGACCATGGTCCTACCACGGACAGGGTCTGTGTTGATGTATATGACCTTTGCTGCCACCAAAGGCTACATGGATGCCCAGTGTGTGGGTTACCATCTGGGGCCATGCTAGTATCCGAGGGATGATGTGGGATTCCCCTCTGTGTTCTATGAATATGTCTTATTACCATTGCTTAATAAAGAAGCTGCTTCAGCCTATAGCAGGGCAGAATATGGCCAGGCTGGAAGAGATATAGAGAGATTAACCGGAGTCAGGGAGACGCCATGTAGCTACTGAAGAAGACAGACACTGGATCCTTACCAGTAAGCCAGAGTCTTGTGCTGAAACACAGATTAATAGAAATGGGATTATTTAAGATGTAAGGGTTAGTTCATAAGAATCCTAACCAAAAAGGTCAAGCAGTGTTGTAATTAATATAGTTTCTATTTGATTATTCAGATCTGGGCAGCCAAGAAAGGAAGGAGCAATGTCCTCCTACAGAGGGCTGGTGTAGGACAATGGTCTGTATTCTGTCAATTATATTTTAAATAAACGCTGATTGGCCAGTAGCCAGGCAGGAAGTAGAGGTGGGTCAATGAGAACAGGAGAATTCTGGAAAGAAGGAAGTCCTGTTCTGCAGTTGTGACCCAGCCACAGAAGAAGCAAGATGTGACTGCCTCGCTGAATAAGGTACTGAGCCATGTGGCTAACATAGTCAAGAATAATGGACTAATATAAGCTACAAGAGTTAATAAGAAGCCTGAGCTAATGGGCCAATCAGTTTATAACTAATGTAGATCTCTGTGTGATTTCTTTGGGACTTAATGATTGTGGAAACCAGGCAGGACAGTGTTGTATTAATTGGAGCAGTGGGGCTGCGTCCCCAGCACCCCAGCCGCCTGCACGGCTAGCTTTAGCTTATGCCCCAAAATAATTACACGGAAACTGTATTCTTTTAAACACCGCTTGGCCCCTAAATTTCAGCCTCTTGACCCATTTCTATTAATCTATGTAGCACCACGAGGTGCGCTTACCAGGGAGATTCTAGCCTACGTCTGTCTGGAGTGAGAGAATCATGGCGACTCCTTGACTCAGCTTTCTTTCTCCCAGCCTTCCCTTCTGTTTACTCCACCCACCTACGGGTGGGCCTATCAAATGGGCCTAGCAGTTTCTTTATTGCTTAACCAATGAAATCAACAGATTGATATATGACACTCCCACATCAGGACAGAAACCCTGACAACAGAGGACCATGCCACTGCTGAGACCGTGCCAGGCTGAGTTACCTGCACTGACACCCATGGCCATGGTGTCATCTGAGCCCTGGACTGCTGCCAGGAGCCATGTCTGGGTCTGTGGTCCTACACCAGCCAGGGTCTGAGTTGAGATCTGTGGCTTTTGTTACCATTGAGGGTTGTGAAGATACCTAGGGTCTGATCATCCACCTGAGATCATATTAGTGTCTAAGGGTCCTGCTGCCACTGGGCCATACTGATCTGGGTGACCTAAGCTGCCACCGGTGCCATGGTGATATCCAGGCCAGAGTTGCTCTTGAGTGCCATGTTTGGGTTTATGGTCCTGCTACCACTGGGGTATGTCTTGATCTCCATGGCCCATGTTACCACAGGGGTTATAGGAACCATGCGTGCTAAAATTGGAGGGCTGACCTGAGCTGACACTGCCCTTAACTAGCCCTTGGAGAGCTGGCCCTGTTCCTTATTGGTCACGACAGAAGAGCCAGTCTTACCTCTTAGAGGAGAGCTGGCCTCACACTTGGGAGAGATGGCCCCGATGACATGACCATAGGAGAGCTGGCTCTCTCTACCCCTCACCTGGAGTGAACAGTACCTGTGGCCCAGACTGATCAAATCAGTCACCACCTGTGGGACCCTCACCTCTTATTCTCAAAGGGACGAGAAGAAATTTTTTTAGCAGAATGTTTTAAAATTAGGAACCCCAGGCTAGCTTCACGCTCCCAGGAAGGATAGTGCACCCCCCCTCGACTCTGGAGAATACAAAGCATAGAGTCAGGATGGGACCATCTGGTGATAAGGATGTCCTGACTCAGGGACAGTGGCCTTGCTCTGAGGACAAAAACTATCTGACACAGCAGGATGAGATAGAGCAAAAGACCTTGCACCTGGGCCAAAGCAGTTTCAAAAAGCCTCTTTGTAGTTTTGCCTTTAAAAGCTTACCCCACAGAGGAAATACAATTCCTCTCTCTACCTCGCTGCAACGGGGTTTTGGAAACAGGGGTTCCAAACATGTTTGTATTATACTGATTAAACCTTGCTTATTACAGTCTGGGCCTCTCTGGTGGTCTCTCTGTGGGGTCCTAATCTGGGCACAACACATCCAGACCTACGCCCAGGGCTTTGAACTGGCTCACCCCAACATCTACCCCATCTACGACCTGCTGGGGTGCACGAAGAGACTGGTCCTGTGGAACTGTAGCCGCAGGATCTCCATGGCTTGGAGCAGCAGCAGGATATCTGAGAGGAGTTTTGATAAGGGTCCAGTATTGATGGTGTACCAGAAGCTGAACCAGCCCAACTCAATGCAATGAACATTCGCAAGCAAAATTGAGTAGACAAAAGGGTGTACTGTGTGATACACCACAGCTCCCAGCCACCAGGATAAATTAAAAAGTATTGGAGAAACAGAAAATATAAAGAGCAGATTTGTTTGGTTGGTTGTTTCATTTTGCTTTTAATTAATTTTTTTTAAATGTTCTTTTTTGGGGGGTACTATGGGGGTGAGGTTCAGAAATGGAGGGACTGGGGGGCATGATGTGAAATTTCCAAAGAGTCAGTAAATATGTGTGTGTGTGTGTGTGTGTGTGTGTGTGTGTGTGTAAAACATAAAACCTATTTTGTCTTCAGTCATTCACCATAATTGGAGAGTTTCTAGTTAAAGTCTTTAGCAGTGGCCATGACTGGAGATCAGACAAACACAGACAGACCATAAGCTAGGTAAAGAGCTCTACGTGCTGAGGTGAGGGAGACCTACCTGCACAGGAGTGTGGTATTCTTCAGATTGGCTAGGTAATCTTTCCCAAGGAAGACCTATTTCAGCCAGAGCTTTCATACAGGAAGAGGAAGAAAATCTACATGCCAAACCTCCAGGGATTTGTGCATAGCTGGCTGCATCAGCTGTGTGCTGGAAACCCTTCTCAAGCCAAGGCAAACCCACTGTCGCCTCATCTTCCAGAGAAGTGGAGAAGTAGCGGAAAGAGGTGAAAGGAGGCTTGGGGTGTCCCCTGGCTGAGTGCAGACAACCTCAAGCTGAAGTTGCCCCAACAGGCATGAGAGACAGCAGCGCTCAGATGTGCTGTGTAGGGGATGACGTTTGTGCGGTAGTGGCTCTGGACACTGGACGGGACCGTTCTAGGACAATGCAGATGGAGAACTAACTGGAAATTCAAGCAAGTTTCTAAACGTGGCCTTTCTCAGACTACTGGGGCAATTTCAGATGAGTTGTGGATATATCGCCAGAAGCAGGGTCATACCAATGCTTCAATAGCAGTTACTGTTGCTGGGTTGCAATCAAGGGACCTGTGATTTGAGACCTATGCAGTCAATAAACGTGTGCAGATGCCGAACAACTTAATAGTTACCTGCATCACTCTGGATGTTACACAAGAGGATGTTAAGCAGAGGTGTGGCTCAATGGTAAAGGATTTGCCATGTATGAAGTTCGGGGCTCTGTCTCCAGCACTACTACCAATTGTGACAAAATTAAAAGGCATGCATGTGCACACTGAAATAGATTCACTCCAAATAACACTGTATAAAGTACACACACATCACACCACAGTGTGCTTCTAATAAAGAACTCTCGTCCTTCTCAAAAGTCAGTTTTTATGTTGATGTTCCATGTAACGAGTCAGACTACAGAACATCTGTGCGAGCATAAAGAAAGCGTGTTTTGCGGCTTTTTGTCTTTCGCTTCTCTGATTCCTTTCAGGCTAAATAGCTTGAAACGTCTTTAGCTTTAGCAGTAGGGTAAGGTGGAGAGCAGAGTAGATATAGATGTGCCTGAACTGTGAAGCAGGTGGCAATGACACACACGGGTTGGTTCCCAGATCGCGACACGCAAGCTGATTACAGGGGTAGGCGGCAATCTGGGGGTGACCTTTACTTTATCCTGCAAGTGCTGGGGCTTGAATACAAAACACCCCTGGCGAGTTCCTGTGCTGGATGCCCCTCCCCAGCTGATGGGGCTGGATGCTCCTCCCCAGCTAATGGGGCTGGATGCCCTTTCCCAGCTGATGGGGCTGGAATCTCATGCCCAGCTGATGGTGCTGGTGAGCTCCTGTAACGGATGCCTCTTCCCAGCTAATAAAGCTGGATGCCCCTCCCCAGCTGATGGAGCTAGGTGCTTCTCTTGAGCCGACAGTGCTGTCTTTGGAGATTCTGGCAACTCCAGCAGTTAGAGCCCAGAAGTAGGTCAGTGGGAGCATGCCATTGCTGGTGAGATGTGATCTTCATCCTTCTCCCTTTCCTTTCTGTCACACACTCCTACCCCCTGATGCTCTTCCCAAGTGCATGAGGCCAGGCGATTGTAAACTAAACCCTCTGGATCCGAGAACCAAAATGACTCCTTCCCTTCATAACACGTTTGCGGTTAAGTGTCGGCCACAGAAACGGTAAAAGTGCCAACACAGAAGAGTCTGCCAATACAAGATCTTCCACCTCCTACTGGACTGCTAGTGCCTGAACAAGCTCTACTTAAAAAAAAAAAACATAGTTTCTTTATTGATTCTTTGAGAATTTCACATCATGTACCCTGATTCCACTCACCTCCCAGTCCCTCCAAATCCTCCCCCAACCTTACAGCCACCCCCAAGAAAATTTTAAAAAATCAAACCAAACCAAAATAAAGCAAGCAAGCAAATGGACCAAAACAAGAACGAAACAAAACAAGCAAGCAAAAAAGCTTTCTTCGCAGCATCTCTATCTTTCCCTCCCCTCCAACACCTCATTCCAGTGGCGTCGGAGTAGTGTGTCACACAGTACACCCTTCTGTCCAATCAACTTTCCTAGCAAGCATTCGTGGCAATGAGTCACCCAGTCTGGCCTCTGGCACACCACTATAACTGGATCCTCACCTAGGATACTACCCTGGGACATCCCATGACCACTCCTAGTCATGGAGATCCCACTGGGATTCTGAGCAAACTCTCACGACTCCACAGCAAGCAGGGCTAGGCACATGTTTTATTTGGCACTGTGCACACTTTACATGGATCTTGCCGTTGCTCGAGGTAGACTGAGTTTTTCACAATACCTCCTTAGCATCATTTCCGCGTGTTTTTTCTTGCTGACCTTCCAAGCTAGGGAACCCTCCTGCCATTCTATCTCCCAGCCAGGGAGAAAGCTCTGGTGTTGACTCTGTTTCCTAACCCATGGACTCAAGATCTCCTTGAAGGCTGCCTTCTTTCCCCAGCTCATCGGCTCCTCAGCATCCTGCCAGCTGTGTATGGAAATACAATCTTACCCTGTCTGTTGGGCTCCTCTCCAACACCATCTCCTCAGTGGCTGTCTCTGCCTCCCCGCAGGATTCAGTGTTATTTTAAATCATGAACCATATCAGGTTTCCAAGGAGGGTAATCAAGACTGGGGAGGTATGACTCTGTGGAGGAGTCCCTGGCTGCATCTATAACCTCTCCCTACTACCTCGCTGCTCTTTCAACCATGCTTAGCATGACATTCTCTGTCCACATCTCTGTGGCACAGGCGGCATCTTCAGAGATCACAAGGCTGTGCCACAAGGCCAGGTTTCACTTATGAAACTGTAATATAAGAACGCACCCAGAAAACAAAAGAGCTAGCTGTCTTCTTCAACATGCACTGCCAGGGCTTACTACAGCTTGTCATGAAGGAGTTAATAATCATTCAAAACACACCATACATTGAAATTGAAGCTTTTCCTTCCCCCTTAGGCTAGCAACTCCAGGAAGTGATACTAAGTTTCTGCTCTGATTGGTGTTGCAAAGAGGGCACTTGTTGGTTCCTGGCTGCTCAACCCTGAAACTATATTATTTAAATCACTGCTTGGCCCATTAGCTCTAGCTTGTTATTGGCTAACTCTTACATTTTAATTTAACCCATTTCTAGTAATCTATGTATCGCTACAAGACTGTGGCTTACCAGGTAAAGTTCCAGCATCTGTGTCCAATGGGGCAACATGGTTTCTTCTGGACTCTGCCTCTTTTCTCCCAGCATTTAGTTTAGTTTTCCCAGCCTATTTCTGTTCTGCCCTGATCTGCTATAGGCTCAAAGCAGTTCTGTATTAATTAGTGGTAATAACAGCATACAGAGGGAATCCCACATCACCTCCCTTTTCTGTTTAAATAAAAAGTTATGTTTTAACTTTAACATAGTAAAATTACATATAACAAAACAGTTATCAAGCAAGAATTACAGTTATAATAATATTTATATCTACTTTATCTTTTATCATAACTAAGGAAAACTATATTATATCTATCAATTCTTCCAACTCCATCAAAGACTCCAGAAGGATAGACTATTACCTAACTTAACAGAAAGTGCATTGTAAATAACTTCCAAAACTCTAGATATGACAGAGACATTTTGCTTCCTGGACAGTAATCCAAAGATCTTCTGTATTGTTGGGGCATCCAATCTTTAGCCCACAGGCCCATAGTATTTCTGTGTCCTGTAGAATGTCTGGAATCAAGTGGTCCAGGCAAGAGCAGTTTCTTGCCCAAATGGCTAACCAACTCCATAAGGAGCCTCTTCAATGCCCATCATCCTCCTGAAGTAGATTAGTACTGCCAGGATCAGATATGTCTCACTTTCATGAAAAGCCCTAAGTTCTTAAACATTTTAAATGCCATATTCTGAAGGTCTCTGAAAGATTTGAAGAATACTTATCTAATTGAAATATATCTCTATATATCTAGAAAACCTAACTAACATGACTATAATCTTGACTATTATAGATAATTATCTATTGACCTATATTTCTTAATTATACATTACATTTTTAAGTGAGCTGCTCAAACACAATACCTTAATCAAGAGCAGAAATATACATATAACTAAATTGACCTTAAGTTTGTATCAATAAACCAAGATCTATACCAATGCAAATTATTCATATCTATACCATATGCCCCTTCAAATGTAAACAAATATTTATAAACAATATTGCTCTGATATAGGCTCAAATCAGTTCTTTATTGATCAATGGTCATCACAGCATACAGAGGGGACTCCCACACCAGATTGGCCATAGGTCAATGAGAGCACAAGACTCAGTAATTCACAACATGATAGGCGCACTGGAATGAGGGCACATGACTGATACTCAGTAATTCACAACATGATAGGCGCACTGGAATGAGGGCATATAGTATAAGAGGCCATGCCCCAGTAGGTGGGTAACCACTAGCTCTAAGACTTCTACAGCACAGAGCCTTGGGTATTTCCTGTTACATGCCTAGGGCTGGAATGGCGCATGTAGTAGGTATCTAACGTACGTTGAATGAATACTTGAGTGAGGACTCCTGGGTCTTTAGGCTGGGCTACAACAGGCCCACCTGTAACTGAATTCTCAGCCAGAAGATGTCCTCCTCTTTCCCAGAATCTGACACTGAAAACAGCTTCTATTATATAGTATGAGAAATAATCATATTTTTAGGGTGCTTGTTGAGAGCTCACCCATTTAACGAAAGGCATTGTTTGTTCTCCACAGATCCAACTGCAATGCTGATCCAATACCATGTTTAGCTCTTCTCTGTATTTAAAAGACTAAGTTATCACCAGGAAAACCATATTCTAAACAGAACATGCAAAACTGTAGCCTTTTTAAGCGGTTGCTCAGCCAGTTTAGATGCTTTGCTTCCTAGCTAGGCTTTGACAAATGCTTTGCAAACACAGGCCCTTGTAAATCTACAAAGGTTACAAAGCCCTGTAATTATTGATGTTGTTTTGGATGTTGAGATGACCTGTCACTGGCAGACTCGATGATCCCTGGTCACCCAAAGCAGAAGGTTCCTCTTCAGGCTTTCTATCATAGGGTCAAAATTACCTACTGGCACATCACACGCCTACATCTCTGATCTTGGGTCAGCACAGCAGGTAGGCCAATTGTCAGGTCACACAACCTCACATTGGTACAACAGGTAGGCTGTCACTTCCTGTGACCTCGCATCAACACAGCAAGTAGGCTGCCACCTCCCACGTCTCTCTAAAGTCACCCACTGTGCAATAGAAGGCTGGTAAATGCAGAGAGGAAACACCCACGTAACCTTGACAACAACCTGCTGTAGAATGGTCCGGGTTTACTGGTGCCTGTGAGCCTCTGTTCAAGTTTTCTTTCACTATAAGAAGTAGCTGATATAAGCAATTTATGAAGAAAGATATTTATCTGGGCTTACAACTTTGGAAGTTTTAGTTCCCAGTGTGCCATGTAGTTGAATTGTGAACTACAGGTGAGAGAGGAGTCAACCCACAAAAACGCTGGGTCAGCCGTGGGGTCAGATATTCAGATGACTAGATCACAGATGGAGGGAGGGCTGTGGAAGATGTGGTCAGGCAAGACAAACCAGAATACAACAGACTTCATGGGTGCATGATCAATCAATAACAAAAAGATCCTTGGCAACACCCTAAAACCGCATCTCTGGTCTGTCTTACATCTGTACCCATACTACAGTAACATGTTGCTGTGAGATAGTTTATACTTTTATGGAAAGGCGGGGGCACTATGTTTCATTTTGCTTCTCCCAGTATCATTTTGGTGTTCCATGAGAAGTTTGAAAATGAGTTTTCGGGTCGGGGGGGGGGAGCAAACAAAACAGCATCTCCTGTGATTTTTTTTTTTATCTATTGTATTTTAAAGGCTGTGATCTTTTAGCTATCGTGTTTTAAAGACTTTGATTCTAAGAACAACTGGAGAGAGCTGACTTCTTAGGAACCGGATGTTACATGGTGACCACATGTAGGCAACCACCCTTCTCCCCGTTATCTTTTCTCACAACACTGTATTGTTTTGAGTTTTTACCTCTGGAAGACTTATTTCTTGGTATTTTATAGTTTCAATGCTGTGTTAAATTTGCTTTTTTTTGTTGCTCTGGTTTCTTTTGGTGATTTTTATTTTTATGCATATGAGGCTTGCTTGTACTTTTTTAGTAAAATAAAATGAGTCACAATGCATTCGTGTGGTAAAACTGTCTTATATGATAGAGCCAACGCTTCCTCTTAGTGTGTGTATACCGACTAGAGCCCACTAAAGATTCACTAAATGGATTGATAAGTTCTAGCAGCATTTTCTAGATTATATCAACTCTATTACTTAAGTAAATACACTCCCCTCCATCTCTTCCAGCGTGTGTGCTCCTTTCATTTTCTTGCCCAAGAGCATTGTCTACCATCTCTAGTGTGCTGCTCTGGTTACTTATCTCCACTATAATTTAAATAGAAACGATGACAGCATACCCTTTCTTTCTGCTGGTCTGGGAAAGCATTTTCATTGTACCCGATGTTAACGAGTTTCTCTCCCCCTCTCTCCTTCTCATGTCCCACCCAAGCCCATTCCAACCCCAACCTGTTAACTGTGAATTTAAGAAGTTACTTTTCTTTCCTAGTTTGTGGAGAGAAATTTTTGCTAGGTTTCTTAAGTGCTGTTCTTGAATCTACTGAGATGATTTTTTCATAATTATAGATAAAGTGAAATGTATTATATTCCTTGTAAGCCACACATTGTCATGATCTAGCATTATTTTTAATATTTCATTAAAATACTATAGTAATATATACAGCTATTATCTTCTAGATATTTTTTCTTTCATTTTGTTTTCTGTTTTTCATGTAAAATAATGATGGCCTCTTTAAATGGGTTGGAGCTATCAGCTTTTATAATACTCTTTTGGAAGAATTTGTGTAGAATTATTATTTAGTACAATTCATCACTAAATCCATTTGAATGTACTCCTTTTTGTGTGAAAAGTCTTTTTTTTCAACTATTACTTTAATCTCTTAAATAGAAATAAATCATTTCTGAGGCCCCTCTTCACTGGAGGTCACACCTACCACCCAAACTACTGACCTACCCACAACTCAGGAGGAAGCCCCTTGTCCCACCAAAGGCCATTTAGGAGGCCATAACCCCACTCACAGACTGTCCCCATTTTCTCAGTGCCCATCCAGCCCATCCCCAACTGCCCCTCCTCTCACCACCACCATAGACCTATATACAACTCCAGCAGAAGTTCTTGTTCCAACCACTCTGCCAGAACTCCTCAGGTGACACCAGCCACCAGCACCAACAGAGGACCCTCTGCTGGGCCAGAGATGACGCCCAGGCCTCTAGAACTTCAGTCCCCAACTCTATCCGAGGCTACCCAAGCCATCAGAATTCCATCCCATAACTGATGGAGACCCTCTCCTAAACCACCGCCCACCCCAATCATCAGACCAGAGAGGAAACAAACCAAAGATGAAAACACCCATCCAACGAAGATAAACTCAGAATTTGGCACCTAGACCTGTACTCTCCCAAACCCAGATGCCTAGGCTCTAGTATTAAGAGCCACAGCAAGCACAGCAAAGGCAATATGATTCCACCAGAACCCAGTTATCCTACGACAGTAAGACCTGAGTGTCCCAACACAGCTGAAGCACAAGAAAATGACATAAAAATCCACTATGAGATGATAGAGGTCCTTAAAGAGGAAATTAATGTATCACTTAGAGAAACTGAGGTAAAGATGGGGGAAAATGGAGGAAATTAATACATTCCCTAGAGGAAGCCAAGAAAAAACAGTTGAAGGAGATGAATAAAACTGTTCAGGACCTGGAATTGGAAATAGAAGCAACAAAGAAAACAGAAACTAAGGAAAGCCCTGGAAATGGGAAATCTAGGCAAGTGAACAGGAACTACACATGCAAACACCACAAACAGAATACAGGAGATGGAAGAGAGAATCTCAGGCATTGAGGATAAGATAGAAACAGATACGTCAGTCAAAGAAAGTATTAAGTGTAAAATATTCCTGCTGACTGGGTGGTGGTGTCGCACGCCTTTAATCTCAGCACTCAGGAAGTAGAAGCAGGCAGATCTCTTTGAGTTTGAGGCCAGCCTTGTCTACAAGAGCTAGTTCCTATAAAGGTATAAGAAGCTTACAGAACTCCAAATTGATTGGACCAGAAAAGAATGTCCCCTAGCCACAAAATACTCAAAACACTAAACATGCAGATCAAAGAAAAGATATTAAAAGCTGTAAGGAAAAAAGGTCAATTGACATATAAAGGCAGACCTATTCGAATTATACCCAACTTCTCAAAGGAGATTCTGAAAGCCAGAAGGGCCTGGGCTGACGTCCTACAGACTATCAGAGAACATGGTGATAGTCTAGACTACTGTACTTTAAAACTTTTTCAATCACCATAGACTGAGAAAACAAGATATTCCACTGAAATGTCAAATTTCGACAATATCTGTCCATAAATCCAGCCCTACAGAAGATATTAGGAGGAAAGTTCCAATGCAAGGAGGTTAACTATACCCATGAAAAACAGAAAAAAATAATATCACACCAGAAAGTCCTAAAGAAAGGAAGCACACACACACACACAGCACCAATGACAATAAAATAACAGGATTTTTGCTCAAAAGGGCAGATCCGTGCACACAAAGACTAGTACTCGAACACTTTCCTGGAGTAGCCAAACACTGAAAATGGCCCAAAGAGACTGTGTGTGTGTGTGTGTGTGTGTGTGTGTGTGTGTGTGTGTGTGAGTATGCCCATGCCTGTGTAGTGTGTGTGTGCATGTGTTTGTGTGTATATGTGTATGTCTGTGTTGTTTGTGTTTTGTGTGTGTGTATGTTTATGTGCCTGATAATTGAAGAGAAGGCGATAAAATGTTAAGGGGGTGAGGGAAATACAGGGGAAGTTGAGAGGTGAAAATGATACAAATACATTACTCCTCTATGGAATTCCCCAAAATTAAAAGATTTAAATTATATATTTTTTTAAAAAAAAGATACAAGTAAATGTAGCACAGTAAACCCACAGGCTGGGATACTAGTCAGCAGTAGCACAGCATGAGCCCCTGATACATGAAACACACACATTTTTAACCACTGAGCCATCTTTCCATCTGAAACAAAGACATTTTTAGAAATTAAGAGATTACGGCAGAACAGAACAAAATACTAAAAACAACAATAAAATGTTTCAGCCTGGAAAAACTAATTCCCTAACAAATCTATACTTAAAACTTGAGGCAGAAACTGTCAGAATAGCTGTGACGTCTACCCCTGCCCCCTTCAGTGCGTTCTGAAAGCTGCACGCTGCATTTTGTTCGCCATGAACTTTAATACATGCTGCATCTAGGCACTCCACCCAGGAAGGCAAACAAAATCATACAGGTTGCAGACTTTAAGCTACTCATGTCTAAACTCCCTCCTTGTACTTCAAGGGGAAGAACTGCCCCGCTTCTGGTCCGGGGAATCGGAAAGGCCCAATTTCATGCAGACAGAAATAGAACTACTCCTAAGTATAAAAAAGAAACTGCCCCAGGCACTTTCGCAGAGAACATTCTTTTGTATTTTCATTATTTACGGTGTAGTTTTATTTCCTAAAGGCATGTGACAAAAATAGAGTCATAAAATGTGCTTATCACAGAAGACTGGAGAACCATCTGGTTCCTCTTTATAAGGTAAGCATGTCAACTAAAGACCAAATAACGAAAGGTATCTGGGGAGGAGACCAGGCAGGAGGCTAGACATGGGGACAGGGCTCACTCATTCCCTTGACCAAGAAAGACAACAATACCACAAGTCAGTGTCCCGAGGTCCATCGGGGCAGTCACAGTGCTAGAGTCGGGTCCAGTCTTTAATGGGATATTCAGGCGTTCAGGAGCACACAAACTCAGTCCCAAGATGTTTGAGAAAAGCAAGCTAGCTGGGTTGTGATGGCACAGACTTTTAATTCCAGCACTCGGGAAGCAGAAACACGCGGATCTCTGTGAGTTTGGAGCCCGCATGGTCTACAAGAGCTTATTCCAGGACAGCCAAGGCCACACAGAGAAACCCTGTCTTGAAACCCCTTTCCCCCAAAAAAGCAAGCAATAAATCCCTAGTCCTCCCACCTATCTCGAAGTAAATCATCACCTTCCATGTCGTTAATTGAAAGCCCATGTGTCACTGACCAGGCAGCGCTGACTGGGGTTGGGGTAGCAATCCCCCATGACACACAGATGTGAAGGCAGTGCAAGACGTTGTCCGTTTTCCATTATAGAGAATTCCTTCCCGCCTTGCTTCACTATGCCTCAGAGGGAGACACCGAAGGCACTTCGAGAACAGGGACAGGGAGTTGTACTGGCTAGTTTCATGTCAACGTGACACAAGCTAAAGTTGTCTAAGAGGAGGGAAGCTCAATCAAGAAAATGTCTTCATAAGATCCGGCTGTAAATACATCTGGAGGGTATTTCCTTAATTAATGTAGGATAGCCCAGCCCACCGTGGGTGGTGCCATCTCTGGGCTGGTGGGTCTGGGTTCTAGAAAAAAATCAGGTTGAGTAAGCCATGAAGAGCAAGCCGATAAGCAACACCTTCCACGTCCTCTGCATCAGCTCCTGCCTCCAGGTACCAGCCCTGTTTGGGTTCTTGTTCTGACTGCCTTTGATGATGAACAACAATGAAGTATAAGAAAAATAAACCCTTCCCCCTACAAGTTGCCTTTGGTTACGGTGTTCCATGCCAGCAATAAAAACCCTGACTAGGGCAGGAGTCAAGTCACCCAGCACTTCGCCCCAGCAGGAATCCATCCTCACCACTCCCTGTGTGAAAAATGCCAAGGGAGGCTTCGTGGATGCAGGTGTGCAGTCTGAAACAAGAGCAAGTGCATCCCCCTCTGTTCTGGCAACCCCGTGTGTGGTGGAGGAATCAGAGGCGCTCACACCTGCTCAGGCTGGATGGGAAAGAGCGTGGATGGATGGCAAGGGCCGTGCAGAGTTTTAGGTCAAGAGAGGAAAAGAGCCAAGTAGGAGTGGTAACCTCCTGTCTGAGCTGACTGTTGAGTCCGGATCCATAGAGAAAGGCAACGCTGAAGGAAGGGTAGAACCACTGGGAGGCAGGGTTTCCTTCCAGGTTCAAAGAAACCATCCCACCACCAAACTACCTGGATAGAGTAAGTAGTCTTGCTGTCCAGGTACCGACAGACACATGAAATGAGAAGATAGTCTGTGAGCTGTAGGGAGGGCTGTGGAATGACCCCCCATGTCCTAATCCAGCGGATGTTCCGTGACGCTGACACTCCTGTCCTGAATGCCTTCCATGCTCTGAGCATGTGTTTCCTGAAATAGGAGAAAGCTGTGCACTTGGCATCAGGGAGACAGGTTCGAGCATAAGCAGAACTGAAAACAGCCCAATGAAGAGTGGAGGAGGGAGAACTCAGGGGACTCTTGTAACAAAGCCTGTGCCCAGGCTTCCTGGGCAGATGTCCGCTCTCGCCCTGTGCACAGGCTCCCTGGGGAGCTGTTGTCTGCTCTCACCCTGTTGTTGATAGTAACGAGATAATCCCACACTAGCCCAGAGTGAAGTATAATAAAGGGTTTTTTATTAAGGGGTAGACTCACAGATCAGCATGAGAAGGGAACAGGAACCGAATCCAGCACCCAAGGGGCCGCCCACTTTTACATCTGTATATATAGTACATGTGACCACACCCAAAGTGGTCTTAAAGTATCTTAAAGGCTATTGGCTGAAGGTGTTCCCACAGCATCACCCTACCTTCTCTATTGAATAACCATCGCCATTTCCCCTCCTCTTCTCCTTTCCTGAAGCACCCTGAGGTCCTCCATTGATCTGCTAGCACCAGCAGGACAATCAGATGAACCCCCAACCCACATCACCTAAGTCAAGAAGTTATATACAGTCACTGAAAAAGATTAACTAATCCCAGGCAGAGGCAGGAGTATCTCTGTGAGTTATGAGTTCCAGACCAACCTGATCTACACAAGTAAGTTCCAGACCCACAAGGCTTATATCTCTGGGCAGTGCCCTTTGCTTTCTTCTGCCCTCCAGGGGCTTTTAGGTGATGTGGGAGTCTTCTGTTCTGTGTTAATTTCATTGGTTAATAAAGAAACTGCCTTGGCCCATTTGATAGGCCAGCCTTTAGGTGGGTGGAGTAGACTAAACAGAATTCTGGGAGAAAGAAAGCGAGTCAGAGAGTCGCCATGATTCTCCCACCCGACACAGCCGCAGGTTAAGATCTTCCCTGGTAAGCCACCTCGTGGGCTACACAGATTATTAGAAATGGGTTAGATCAATATGTAAGAGCTAGCCAATAAGAGACTGGAACTAATGGACCAGGCAGTGTTTAAAAGAATATAGTTTCCGTGTAATTATTTCAGGTATAAATCTAGCCGGTGCAGGCGGCCGGGTGCCAGGAATGTAGCCCGCCACTCTTATTACAACATTTAAGGACAGCTAAAGTCCTGTTCCTTGAGCCTGGCATGTCCTTTGGTGGTAGATGTATCATTGTCTCATTTTTCCACAGGATAATCTCATATTTTTATGAATTTCAGTATGGACATGTCTGCTCTCAGGGTACTGATAAAATAACCTAAGACTGAATCAAATATATGTAGCGTTTAAAATATCTCACTGTTTGAGAGCCATAAGGAATGGACTCTTAAGAACTTTTAGATAATATCGTTACTATCAAATCACGTCAGGTGCAGAAAAAGCCTGCGTTGAGGATGCCACATACTGAGTCAGAACGTGAGAGATGGAACTGGGGTGCACCCGGAAATGTAATCCCCACTAGCTAGCCTTCTCAGTGCAGGAAGGTGCTTTGCACTCAGCTGAATGAGAAAAGTCATCCTCGATCCTACCCCACTGTGAAGCCTGTCTGCTACAACGAAACCAGCCTGAAAAGACGTGCTCACTGGTGAAGTGGTGGCATGAACATCATGGGAAGAACCAGCTACTTTCTCGTTAGATTTAAGTCCCACTCCACAAGATGAAACCCCAGTTTGGAACCATTATCTGGTCAACAACCTGGAAAGGGAAACTCCCTGAATCTAGTGGAGAACTGATTCTATTAAATAAACTCCTCCTGACTTGTCATTGTAACAATGTAACTATAGAGTTACAATGACAAGTCTCAATCTTCAGGGAGAGATGCCTCTGTTTGCAGTATATGGGAATCAACACAGAGACCCACAACTTGTTAAGGTGTAGACTTGTAAGGTATAAGCGACTGTGGAATTTTCCTTCCTAAATGTAACGTCTTTATCATACTCCCTCCTCCAGGGTTCAGGGATCACTGCTGAAGAGGGGATGGGAGGACCATATAAAGCCTGAGGCCCTGGGTGACGGCAAGGAAACTGTGTTTTCGGTACACAACAGGGATGTCACACACATGAGCTCCGTATGGTCTTGACAGCATGCGAAGACCTGTGCAAACTCAAGCCAGACAAAACGTCAGCGTGGAAGCAGGCAGGGTGGGGATGACTGTCCTATTTGTAGCTGGGGAGCTATTGGCAGTTGATAGTTGGTGGGAGGGGGAGGATCGGTTTGCCTTAAGGTGGGGTCCCTGGTAGAGAAACCATACTCCAGAGCAGAGCCGTGCACACAAAGCCATGTGGGCAGCACAAATTAGACTCCCTTAAAAACAATTAATAAAGAAGGGCAGAAAGTCGGATGAGCAGCGAAGAAGGACTTGGCTGGGGGGGGGGCAATGTTCAACATAAGTTGTACAAAATTCTCATGGAGAGAGAGAGAGAGAGAGAGAGAAGGAGGGAGGGAGGGAGGGAGGGAGGGAGAGAGAGAGAGAGAGAGAGAGAGAGAGAGAGAGAGAGAGAGAGAGAGAGAGAAGCATGAGAGAGAGAAGTGTGTCCATGCCAGTTTCTGTCTTGTCAGGGGCAGCACTATGCAACTTGTGTCCAGCACCGTTGTCTTTTACCTACCGTCACCCACTCTACACTTTTATGCTCCGCAGCCGAGCACCCGCGGGGCCCTTAGTATAGTGATTTTCAGCTCCAATTCACAGCACCTATCTTCGCCCTTGCTTTCTGACTCCTGTTAAAAATTTCCCCTCTCCTAACGCTCTCCTGTGGGCCTTGCAGCACGGCCGTACTAGTATTTGTGCCTTTCCTCCAGGTTTGAGTGCGTCTTCCTAACCCCTGACTGGCGCCTTGCAAAGATTCATCCTGATCTTGAGAGGATGAAAAATGTAACTGAAGTCTCCTTGGAGCGCATCGTGAATTTCAATGTCCCATTAGGCCTCGCGGTAATTGCGGAGATGTGATGGATATTTTCTCCTGGTTGGAAAGCTTTGAATGAAGATGAAGTACTTTTCTTTAACGAGCTTTAATGACCTTTATACCTCGTGGTTTTTATCTTCCTTTCCTCCTTTTATTTAAAAAAAAAAGTTCAGATCTGAATATTTAAGAATATTTTCTCCAGTTTCTGTGTTCTGGAGGAGAAAAGGGCATGGCTGTGGTGGGGTGTCACGGGGGAAGCAGCTGCAGATTGGCTGGACTGGGGTGACTGAAGGGGGGCATAGGGGGGACAGCTTTGAAGAAACCGTAGTCTATATCTTCCTGTTAGTCATGGAACGTTAGGAGAAAGAGGAAGCCCTGAGTGAGGCGGGACTGAGGAAAGCGTCTCGTCACGTGATTCTTCATAAGAAGAGAACTGTTTTGTTTCTTTGGGGGTGAATGTTTCTGAATAATTTTAAAGAAGAGAAGTATATTCTGGACTGGAATGAACAGTGTGCTCACTAAAATAGCCGTCCTGTAGGACAAAAGGGAACGGTTTTCTTTAAAATGCAGATTCTCATATCATCAACATTAATAAAAAAAACTGATACAGGATCAGTCTGAAGGCTTCTAGAGGACTCTGTGGAGATCATATATCGACAAGGCTTGCACACTGTAGTGGGTGGTTAGAAATATCCCCCAAATAGTATTTGCACCAAGTCCTGTGCACTGAGATACCAAATTCTTCACCAAACTAGAAAAGTTTACAAATTTATACATAAAATAAATAGATATTTAAAAAAATAAATGTTTAAAAATCCATAGTTTCAGTGAAGGTATCCTATTATCCCATGTGGTGAGAAGCATGTTGGGCAGTCTGGAAATAACCAAGTAAATGAGTAATAAGACCCTTCATGCTAGCAATTGTACCTGTACAACTGTGCTCTAGACCTGGAAACAACTCAGATGCCCTTCAGATGAAGAATGGATAAAGAAAATGTGGTACACTGACACAATGGAGTATTACTCAGCAGTAAAAAAAAAAAAAAAACAATGACATCTTGAAATTTACATGCAAATGAATGGAATTAGAAAAAAAATCATCCTGAGTGAGGTAACCCAGACCCAGAAAGATGAACATGGTATGTACTCACTCATAAGTGGATACTAGCTGTAAAGCAAAGGATAAGGAGCCTATAGTCTACAACCCCAGAGAAGTTAAGTAACGAGGAGAACCCTAAGAGAAGCATATGTAGATACCCCTGGGAAGGAGAAATAGACAAGATCTCCTGAGAAAATCGGGAGTGTAGGTGGGTGGGGAGAAGGGAGAGTGGAAGGGAAGGAGAGAGAAGGGGAAGTGGGGGAGGAGAACATGAGGGAACAGGGCAGTTGAGATGGGGGAAGGACAGAGATAGAGAGCAAGGGAAGAGATGTTTTGATTGAGGGAGCCATATGGGCCTAGCAAGAAACCTGGCTCTAGAGAAATTCCCAGGAATTCACAAGGATGACCCCAGCTAAGACCCCAAGCAATAGAGGAGAGGGGGCCCAAACTGGCCTTGCACTGTAGTCAGATTGATGATTATCTTAAATATCACCATAGAACCTTCATCCAGAAACTGATGAAAACAGAGGCAGAGACCCACAGCGGAGCACTGGCCTGAGCTCCCAAAGTCCAGTCAAAAAGTGGGAGGAGTGAGAATGTGAGCAAAGAGGTCAAGGCCATGATGGGGACGCCCACTGAAACAGCTTACCTGAGCTAGTGGGAGCTCACCAACTCCAGTCAGACAAGGAAGGAACCAGCGTAGGACCAAACTAGACCCTCTGAATGTGGGTGACAGTTATATGACTGGGGCAGACTGTGAGGTCACTGGCAGTGGCACCAGGATTTATCCCTACTGCTTATTCTGGCTTTTTGGAGCCCATTCTCTCTGGAGGGATACCTTGCTCAACCTAGATATAGTGGGGAGGGCCTTGGTCCTGCCTCAAAGCGATGTGCCTCACCCTCTCTGAGGAGTGGATGGGGGTGCAGAAGGGGGAAGGTGAAGGCAGTGGGAGGAGGGGAGGGAGTGGGAGCTGAAAAGATAGTTTTTTTCAAAAATATAAATAAATAAATTTAAAACAATATACACTCAGAGAGACAAGCATATATTCACTATACAATCAAGGCTGACTATTTCTCAGAAGGAATTTTATTTTGAAAAAAGGCAGGGAGAAAAGGAAATGAAAAAAAAAATATTGAAGACCCTTCCCCGACTCTCTAGCCCCTGGTTTGAAGTGGTAAGAGATTCCCAAGCCTGCCACCTCCTGCTCACATTCCACACAGCAAGTTAAGACAGATAAGAGGCCCAGAATTCCCATCTCCCATCTCACTTCCCCCACCTAATGAGCACCAAACCTGGAAAGAGTAGAAATCCCCAGCCCCTCCAACCCCGGGTACACCTCCTCCGCACCATCAGAGCAAACCCTGTGCCTCTGGATGTGACAGGATCGCTGCACTCATAAACTCACAGCGGCTGTGCTTGCCTGCACCGAACCTGTGCAACATCAAGCCAGTCCCCATTCTGGCAGGGAGGGGAAGAGGCTCATAAGCCCCGCACCTCTAACAGAGGAGCTTTCGACAGCTGGTGCTTCTAAAGGAGGGAGAGTTAGATTTTCAAGGTGTGACTCCTGGCCCCATGCCATACCTGGACAGCACAAGCATATTCAACATAATATATAAACAAATGACAATAAACAATAGTACCTCGGTGCACAGTATGTGGTGTAAATACTACTTGGGGGTTCTTTCTAACTACCCAGCCTCGGGGTGCAAGTGCTGTCGATAGATGGCCTCCATAAGGACCTTCAACAGAAGTCTTCAGACTGATCCTACGTCAATTTTTTTATTCACGTTGATTATATGATAATCTGTATTTTAAAGTAAATGCTTCTTTTTTGACCTACAGTACTACTATTTTAGGGAGTGCACTACTCATTCCCAGCCCAGAATATTCTTTTCTCCTTTAAAAATTTTCAGAAACGTTCACCCCCAAAGAAATAAGGCAATCCTCTTCATACAAAGAATTCTGTGATGCGAGACTTCCGTCAACTCCACCTCCACTCAGTGGACAGGGCAGCCCAAAGTCAACGAATGATTCAATTTAAAAATCCAAAAGAGGAGTTGGGGATAGGGAATCAGAAGTGGGTCTGGGAGGGGTGAATGGATGAATATGATCAAGATAGATTGCATGATGTTCTCAAAGATTAATAAAAAAAATTTATCTCAAAAAAATCTCATAGGTGATTCTTAACACGAATACTGAAATGAAAACCCAGTGTTTGGAAATCCTAAATTTAGTATAAAAAAACACTCGAGAAGATAGTTTTGTCCCCCAGAAGCTGAGAGAACAATAGAGACAAATTATCATGTCGGAGAAATCTCACATGCAGAAATTGGACTGTCCAGTCCTCTGTTCTTTGTAATTTCTGGGAGTCTTTGAAGGGAGAGATACAAAGGAAAGGAGGAAGATGCTATAAATTTCATTGCAATGTCCAGTTCACAAGACAGTAGGGACTGAGCCGTTTTACCTCTAGAAAGGGAAGGTGTTTCATTGTAAGCAGTGGGAAGCTGGAGCATTGTTAAAAGGTTAGAAAGCTAAATATAGAGACATTAACAGACACAGTCGCAAGGCTGTTTTAATCAGAAGGAGAGTCAATCGTCTTTTAAAATACAGATTTGCATTTCTAAAATGAATTTCTGTTCATTTTTTAAGCAGACAGATTCTCGGTAAGGAAATGGAATAAAATGGCATGGAATAAAATGGAATAAAATATAGCATTCTTAGGGTAAATCCTACAACCCAACAGGGATTTGCTGGGCTGGTCTTAGGACTTGAGGTTGGTCACATTTTTCGTCTGCTCTTGTGAGTGGTAGAACAGAGACAGGACCTGAATCTAAAATGCAGGCAGAGTGCATCACTTCCTGCCCCTTCCTATGGGGGATTCTGATTCTCTATAGAAGGGGCACAGGGAGTGAGTCCTCTCTGGTGGCCTTCTCCACTCTGGCTGGACCAGGCTCCATCACATACCAGCACCTCCTCTGCAGTCCCGGCCTGGACCGTACCAGTCAGCCACTCTTAACAGAGAACACCTGAAGACAACACCCGCCTTGCAAGAGACTGTCACCTTTATGCTCAGAACCTCACAGAATATTTGTGGAGCAGGCAGAAAGAATTCACACAGAAAACCACGTCCCAAACACTCAGCTATTTCTGGTAGATCTCCAAGTGCTGAAGAGAACATTTAGTTGCTCAGGTGACCCAGAAAAACTCATGCTGGAAAACATCACTGTCATTCAAGCAAATGTAACATCTCTCTCTCTCTCTCTCTCTCTCTCTCTCTCTCTCTCTCTCTCTCTCTCTCTCTCTCTCTCACGCACGTGCGCACACACACACACAAAAGACTTATGAAAAAACTCTCCACTTAAGTGTAAGAACTTAAATGTAAGGACTGAAGATGTCTCCTCAGGGCCAGACTTCTTTTCTGGGTTTGGGGAAATGTTGGAAGGGGTTCACAGTACATGGCTGTGTTGCACCTGGCTGGGCCTGCACACCTTAGAAAGGAGAGCTAGTATCTCTGGCATCAAGTAAAAAAACAAATTCAGGGTTCTCTAGCATGCTGAGAGTGTTAGGGGTTCTCTGAGACTGAGAGTCAGAAAATGGATGCCCTGGCCTGTGGGCTAGGTTATCCTGAAGAGGAGTTAAACGGCTGCCAGGCAGAATACCGGAAACTGCCTAGGGAAAGAACAGCTCATCTTGGGAAGGCAGCTCCAGAAAACAATGTTGTGGAATATTATTTTAACTAGGCAAAGATGTGTTGTGTTTGTTTATGCTGCAGAATATCACTTTAACCATGTGAAGGTGTGTTACATTTGTTTGTGCTGAGTATGTTTAATTATGTAAAGATGTACTGCATTTGCTTCGTCTTGCCTGCCTAAGGCACCCAATTGATCTAATAAAAAGCTGAGCAGCCAATAGCTAGGCAGGAAAGGGATGCGAGGAACTGGCAGGCAGAGAGAAAAAGTAAGAGGAAAAATCTAGGTGAGAGATAAGAAGAATGAGGAGGAGAAGGAGGAGGAGGAGGAGGAGGAGGAGGAGGAGGAGGAGGAGGAGGAGGAGAAGGAGGAGGAGGAGGAGGAGGAGGAGGAGGAGGAGGAGGAGGAGGAGGAGGAGGAGGAGGAGGAGGAGGAGGAGGAGGAGGAGGAGGAGGAGAGAACAACGGAGAAAGTGAAGCCAATCAGATCAGGCAGCTGCCAGCCAGTTAGACGGAGTAGGACACACAAAAGGAAAGAGAGGTGAGAAGCCCCAAGGCAAAATGTAAATGAAGAGAAACACATTAAGGTATAAGAGCTAGCAAGACATGAGCATAAAGCCAAGCATTCATAACTAATATTAAGTCTCTGTGTCATGATTTGGGAGTTGGTTGGTGGCTCAAAAGAGAGAGCCTGCTACAGAACAAGACCAGGGTCCCACAGACAAGAAGTCCCTAACGACCATTGTCTGTGTTTTCAGGAAGTTACTAAATATGGAGCGTTTGGGGAGAAAAACATCACTAGTGTTCTGGGACTTACTGGACTCCATTCCTCCTCCTCCTCCTCCTCCTCCTCGTCACCAGGGTATTTACGTTTGACTAATGTCTCTCATATCATTTTAAGACTTTCAAGATCATTTCAAATTGTGCCTATTTGTTCATGTTTCTAGGTACTTTAATATTTCAAATGTGTGTTATTCAATTAATAATACAAGCAAAGTGCATAAAATTCAACATTTAGGCTGTAAGTATCTTGTGAATCTCTTTCCAATCTAGTCATAGGGAAATGTATGCAAACTCTCACAACGCACAGCTCCATGGTACATTTTTCAATTATGTTTTGGAATATAAAGTTTCTCTCTTATTTATTTAGGGCTTGTGGGAGGAAGCAAAACTCCATAATATGCACATCACAGTTAGAGATGACCTTATGGGACTCAGCTCTCGCTGTCCACTCTGCGAGCCCCAGGGATTGAACATAGATCATTTGGACTGACATCAAGCTGCTTTACCCACTAAACCATCTCAATGGCCCTGAGTATAAAGAGCCATTGACAGTAAACAACAGTCTTCTCGATTACCTTAATACCCAGTAAATGTCCTATACGAAACCCGCCATTGGGCAGTGCAGGTGATGCGGTAAGACCATTGGCTGAAGCCTCTAGTTCCACTAGTCCAGGAGTCAGACAACGGTAGACTTGGAGGAGCCGGTGTGTGACTCCTCCCTCATCTTTAGGAACTTATACAAACAAGGTCAAGAACTTTGAGGACCTAGTTCCTGGTCAGAGGAATAGGTTCTGAGTTATTTCTGGCCTTGGCTGGAGGCAGGGCATTCTGAGCTGCATGAATCTAACCCATACAGTGTTATTCAGGTGGGGGCTCATAAAGTTTTATAAGGACCAACTATTGTCTTTACCCATAAGAGTCAATCTCAATAGGCCCATCCATAGTGGAAAAACACTTTAAGAGAAGCTGTCAAGATGGAACAGACCTCTGCCAAACTAAGCCTTCTCGATATCCACAGGCCTCGTTCAAGGGGCTCAGCCAAGCCTGGTAAATGTCCCAGGCTGCCATTTGACTGTTCCATCCTGACACTCTCAGGAATAGCTGGAGTCATGCATCTTATCCACCAACTCAGTCAGAAAGTGCTTCAGGTGCCTGCATGCCCATAGCATCCCACATTCTGCAAGCCCAGCCAAGTTGCATGCCCTAGATCCCAGCCTCACCATAATCCATGCCAACAGCAAATTCCCCAAACCCAAACTCTACTGCCAGAGCCTTCACACCAGCCTAGGCCGACCCGACCAGGAGACACATTCTCATGCTTTCACAACTGCCTCTAAATTGGCCATGCAATAACAAATAAGCATGAAGTGTCTGGAGTGTTGACCTACCAACTCTTCACACCTGATCTGAAATTAACTAAGCTTAGACAACAATGAAGACAGAACAACATTTCTACTCAACAGAGGCAGGATAGGATGTCACATCAGGTATGCAATCAGTGAAAAAAGTTCAGGTACCTAGATCACATCCCCAAAATACAAATAATATTAAACCAAGGAAATGTGTCCCTCAAAAAAATAGACCTATAGAAATACTCTCCAATGAGAATTACCTAGATGAAACCCAGGACGTGGAATTTTAAAAAATCATAAACATGATCAAAGAATTTAGAGAATTTTCCAATGTAGCTATAGCATAAGCAAATGGCCTTAAACAAAACTGTATGAAGATGATAGAGGTTCTTAAAGAGAATATTAATAAATACCTTAAAGAAATAAAGGTAAGGATGAACAAAAATGGAAGAAATGAATAAACCACTTAAAGGAAGCCAAGAAAACACAAACAGTTGAACGAAATAAATAAAACAGTTCAGAACCTAAAAATGGAAATAGAAACATTAAAGAAAACACAAGCTGAGGGAATTCTGGATATGGGAAATCTAGGTAAGTAAACAGGAGCTACACATGCAAGCATCACAAACAGAAAACAGGAGATGGAAGAGAAAATCTTGGGCATTGAGGATAAAATAGAAACAGATAGATCAGTCAAAGACAGTATGAAATCTAAAATATTCAGAAAATCTGGGACACTGTGAAAAGCCCAAACCTAAGAATAATAGGAATAGAAGGTGGCAAAGAATCCCAGAGCAAAGGCCCAGAAGATATTTTTAATAAAATCCCAGAAGAAATTTTCCTAACCTTAAGAAAGACATGCACAAGTACAAGAATTCTATAGAACACAAAATGGACTGGTCCTGAAAAGAGTCCCTTGCCATATCATCATCATCATCACCACCACCACCACCATCATCATCAAAGCACTAAACATGCAGAGCAAAGAAAGAATATTAAAAGCTGCAAGGGAAAAGGCCAAGTAACATATAAGGACAGACCTGATAAAATCACACCCCATTTCTCAACGGAAAGGACTGCACATATATCTTGCAGACTCTAAGGAACCATAAATGCCAGTCCAGACTACCATACCCAGCAAACTTTCAATCACCATAGATAAAGACAAAATATTTTGTTATAAAGTCTAATTTAAACAATATTTAATTACAAATCCAGCCCTAAGGAAGGAAGTAGAAGGAAAACTCCAACCGCAGGAGGTTAACTACAACCATAAAAACACAAGCAATAGACTATCTCACACCAGAAAAACCAAAAGAAGGGAAACACACACACCACCAACAACAACAACAGCAACAACAAAATAAGAGGAATTAATAATCATTAGTTATCTCTATCAAAGGACTCTATTCTCAAAAAAAAGACACAGATTCATAGAATGAATGCAAAAAAACAATATCCATCCTTTTGCTGCATACAAGAAACCTTCCTCAACAGCAAAGATAGGTATTGCCTCAGAGTAAAGGGTTAGAAAATGATTGTCCAAGCAAACGGAATTAGAAATAAGCTAAGAAATATGCCATTCTAATAGCAAACAAAATGGACTGCAAACCAAAATTAATCAAGAGAAAGGGAGGGACCCTTCATACTCATCAAAGGAAAGATCCAGCAAGATGATCTTTCAATTCTTAACATCTATGCCCCAAACGCAAGGACACCCACATTTGTAAAGGATATACTTCTAAAACTTAAATCACATGCAGACTCTCTTGTAATGATATTGGGAGACTTCAATACCTTACTCTTACCAATGAACAGGTTATCCAGGCAAAAAACAAAACAGAAAAACACTGAGCTAACAAATGTTTTGACCCAAGTGGAACTCGCAGATATCTACAGAACATTTCATCCAAACACAAAAGGATACACTTTCTTCTCTTAATATATTTTAAAATTGATCACATACTGGGTCACAAAGCAGGTCTCAATAGGCACAAGGAAACTGAAATAATCCCTTGCATCTTATCAGACCCCCGCAGATTAAAACTGGAATTCAGCAACAACAGAAATAATAGAAAGCCTACAAACTCTTAGAAACTGAACAACTCTCTATTGAATGATTACTGGGTCAAGGCAGAGCAAAGAAAGAAATTAAAGACTTCCGAGAATTCAATGAAAATGAGTACAGAGCTCATCCAAACTTATGAGACACAACGGAAGTCATGCTAAAAGGAAAGTTCATAACACTAAAGGCATTTATAATGAAATTGGAGAGACTCATACTAGCAACTTAACTGTACACCTGAAAACTCTAGAATGAAAAGAAGCAGGAGACAGCAGGAAATAATAAAACTGAGGTCAGATTAACAATGAAAATCACAACAACACTGAAATTCGAGCTTCCTCCTGTCAGAATGCCTACGATCAAAAACACAAATGAGAGCTTGTGCTGGAAGGATGTGGAACAAAGGGAACACTCCTCCCCTGCTGGTGGGAGTGCATATTTGTACAGCCAAGAAATCAGTATGGTAGTATCTCAGAAAATTGGGATCCATCTACCTCAAGACCCAGCTGTACAACTCTTAAGCATTTACCTAAACAACACTCCATCCTACCACAAGGACACTTCCTCAATCATGTTCATTGCAGCTTTATTCATAATAGTCAGAAACTGGAAACAACCTAGATGACCCTCAACTGAAGAATGGATAAAGAAAATGTGGTACATTTACACAATGGAGTGCTACTCAGCAGTAAAAATAATGACATCATGAAATTTACAGGCAAATGGATGGAACTAGAAAAGACCATTGTGAGTGAGGTAACCCAGACACACATGGTATGTACTTATTAATAAGTAGACACTAGTGTAAAGTAAAGGATAATCCACAGACCCAGAGAGGCTCAGTAACATGAAAATCTCAAGGGGTGAGACATGGATCTCCCTGGGAGAGGAAATAGAATAGATTTTGTGGGTGGACTGGGGACAGGGGGGATGAAAACAGCAGGGATAAGGCTGAGGTGGAGGTAAGGGAAGATGCAACTGGGAGAGACAACTTGAGTCCAGGGGCATTTAGGGGGCAATGTAGAAAACTATGACAGTAGAAACTACCTGGAATCTATGGGAGAGGCACTAGTGAAGTCTGCTGGTATGGGGGATACAGAGCCTGAAGTGGCCATCTTCCATACTGAAAGGCTCCTAGATGTATGGGGGACACAGAGCCTGAAGTGGCCATCTTCCATACTGAAAGGCTCCTAGCAGTAGGACTTTTACATCAACCCAGCCACAAAACCTTCAACCTACGAACTTTCCTGCCTGCAAAGCATGATGATATAATGGTGGCACAGAACTTGTGGGAGTGTTCAACCAACGTGGATCCCAATGTAGACACTGCGTGGATGGCCAGGAATGAGCGGCAGATCAGCCCAGAGACCAAGACAGAACCAAACAGGACTAGCAAAAAAAAAAAGGCAATGAAATGATTCCTAATGGTATTCTGCTGTAGTCACAGATCTGTGCCTATCCTAAGCATCCTAAGAGGGGTGTCATCCAGCAACTGATAGGAGCAGGTGCAGAGACCTATAGCTAAATGCTGGGCAGAGCCAGGGGAACCCTGAAGAAGAGAAGGAGGAGGAAGAGGAGAAGGAGGAGAACAAAGAGAAGGAGGAGAAGAAAAAGGAGGAGGAGAAGAAGAAAGAGGAGGAGGAGAAGGAGGAGGGATTGTTGGAGCCAGAGGGGTAGAGGACACCATGAGAATGGCCTACAAAATTAACTAAGCAGGGCTCATAGGAGCTCACAGTGCCTGAACTGACAAACATGGATCCCATATGGGTATATATACTTTATGGTTGTGTAGCTTGATGTTCTTGTGGGACTCCCAACAGTGGGTGTGAATGTGTCTCTAACTCTTTTGACTGTTCTTGGGACTCTTTTCCTCCTCCTCCGGGGCCTTGTCCAGCCTTGATATGAGGGTTTGTGTCTAGTCTTAGTATGACTTGTTAGGCCATGTTCAATAGATATCCCTGGAGTGGAGGGAGGGAATGTGATATATGAAAGAAGAATAAAAGAAAAATATGAAAATGAATAAATGGTTGCCAAAGATTTTCTGAGTCACCTCTCCTACACCCTCCCACAGACATCTGGGCCTTGGAAGCTTCCTTTGTCTGTCTAGGAAGCTTTTGTCTTTGTCTCAAGTAGTCGTCCAGAGCTCACCACCTGCCTAGAACAGGCCCCATGAACTAGAATCATTCTCAAGATGACTGATCAGTAGCATGTTATTCAAGATACCCAAGTCGTATCATCCCTAAACTGAAGTCTGAGCACAAACCAACAGGGGAGAATTCTCGTGTTCTTGTTAAGAACATGAATAATACATGACTTTGTCCAATGGCGCTAAAAACTGTTGCCCTGGGTCAGCAAGGGGACACTGCAGATTAGAAGCCTGGTGACCTGAGTCCTGCACATGCTCTAAGGTGCTCATGGATGCACACACACACACACACACACACACACACACACACACACACTAATGATGGTGATGGCGGTGGTGATGATGATAACGATGGATGAAATTTAGAAATATGAAATATTTGTTTCTCCGAGAAGACAGGTGTCTACTTTCCTAGCACCTCAAGGACCACATGGAAAACGACCTTCTCTCTCTTCCTCCCTTTTCTCCTTTTTTTTTTTTTGGCAAAATATGTAGATGAGACCAAGTTTGAAATTCACTCTAAAAACCATTGATCCCATATGTCTGATTTCAGGCCTTGGGAGGAAGGAAGGTGTCTGCCTCTGGTGCCGTAAGGCTGTGCAAGGAGAACAATCAATGCTCCTTTAGAAATGACCCTGTATTACATTAGCATCTACTGTGACCTTTGAGGAAATGGAAATGTCTAGCCAGAGGTCCCTGAAGCAGTGGCTAAGTGGGCATTATAAATCTACACAGAATCTTATTCTGACAGTGCTGGCCGGTGGTCACAATAAGCAAACCCGCATCGTCCTTAAATATGCCTCAGGATTAGTGTTTTCTCAACACCTCATTTTTCAGATATATTTTCACTTTTTGCTTCATTTTGTCAGCAAGCTCATTTTTGAAAGCCTCATAGAAATTAGTTATGCTCCAGTAGATTTCAAAAGAAAACAAAAATCTGGAGACAGACTTTACAGAAACTCGATTCCATAAAAAATTAATTTTACACGGCTCCACATTTAAAGAGATAGCAAGAAGTCTACATTATCAATTGATAAAGCAGTCCTTTGTATACATGTGTAGACCATATGAGTAGGGATGGAAAGGGGTGTTCTATTTCCCTGCGGGAAGGTGCAAAAGAGACCGCATTTCCACTCAGTAAAAGAATAGAGCATCAGAATAATCTCTACTCTTACATAATAATCTTCAAGGAAAAAAGGGGGGTTATCCTTTCCAGGAAGTGTAGAGAAAATGCTCTTGGGTAGAGGGGGTAGGGCATATGGGCAGAAGAACAGAGGTACGAAACAGGGTTAATGATATCCCTGTCTTCAAAAGGGGGGTGGATCTCTGGAAGGCACCATGAAAGCAGTCACAATATAAATGCATGCATCAACTAAACCACAGAGATCTCACGCCTCTCAGTCCAGCAGGGAACAGAAGGGGCCATGAACAAACATTAGTTCTCATCAGGACTGTCTCTCCTCTCATGCGCCTGCAGACAACCAGCAGAGGCTGGAAAAACTCAGTCAAAAGAGAAACAAAGCAGTCAAGTTTGTTAAAGTTGAGAAACAACAGCCAGAACTAGGAAGGCCAACCTGAATAAAGAATGGCTGCAAACAGCACAGGATGGAGTGAAGCCATCCCCAGGGCTTGAAATGACAGCCTTGGCAGCATCCTTGCTCCGGGAAAAGACAGAAAACAAGGCAGACTCATGCATCCACTCAGGACTGAGAGAGGAAGGGGGAAATGTCAGAGCCCATGATGCGGATTGCTTCCGCCTTGACCAAAGGTCAGAGTTCAGGCCTATTCTTGCTCCCTGAAGATGGCTGACAGGTTTGACTCAGGGTGTGGCTACTAATAGGATGTTTTGAACTAGGGTGTGGCTACTTGATGCTTTGGGTATTTGAGAAAATGTTCGCTTTGTTCCTTGCATTTTAGTAAAAAGGTCTTTTGTTTCCCCCACACACACACCTCCTCTTTGCATTGGGCTCTATAAAGCCTATGATAAATAAACGTGGGCAGATTCAGTATTCACTGGGTTGCCCTCCCGACTTTATCCTGTGTCTCTGTCTACTCCTTTTGCATCTCTTTCTGTTTAGCATTTCTAATCCACACACCCCTACCCTGGAACGTACAAACACGTGGAGGCTGGACCCCGACAGTTGGCCCTCCGTGTGGGGTTCACAACAGGGAAAGCAATAAGGGAAGAAAATGGAGAACACTGTAAGATGAAAGAAACAAAACATTAGTGGATTAGTTACCTCTCAAAGCTATAGAGAAATAAACTCAGAGGACAGAAACGGCAGTCCACGGAGAAGGCCAAAGACTGCGGATAAACGTGAATGGTGGGCCTGACCCCAGCTGGCAGCCTGTCCATGAAGTACAAGAATCCAAACTCAAAGAGACTGTAAAAATCCAAACACAAAGCCCCACGCAGAGGTTTCCCAGGGGCCAAATGTAAATTAATGCACTCTGCAGAAATGATATATCCTCAAAGGCAAAGGGAGCTGAGGGTGTTGAAAAAGTAACTTGAATCAAACCTTAAACACTAAGAGCAGAAACAAACATACAAAGTGAGAATTCTAAGTAAAGACCCAATTATGCTAGAAATGAAGATTAAAATCAAAGATGCTACAGAAAGAATAAAGTCAAGTGAAAATGTAATAAAGGATGCCGGAGTAACAAAGTAAACATTCTCATATTTTTATGAAAATTAAATTAAATAGGAGACAGCAAGACTCAACATAAGGAGAGCTAGAAACCAAGCTAATAACACATTTTTAAATCTGCGAGCCTAGAAAACTCTGTGAAACTGAAGGAGACCAAATCCTACAGGGTATAAAGCCCACAGGACACCAGAGGACATTCTAATAAAACTGAGAGGCCAAATACAATTTTTTACATTCTCCAGGCCTGCAGCAAAATGAACAAGAAACTTACCAATTACCAAGAAGTTACAGAATTCATGTCCAGCAGACTTCTCAGAAATGTGAGTTGGCTAGCGTTCATTGTCAACAGGACAGAATCTAGAATCATCTGGGGACAGCCTCACCTGTAGAGGTGAGGCAACATCCAGGTAAAGGCTGGGCTCTGGGCAGCCTGGGATGAATTATCTTGATCAGGTTAATTGAGATGGGAAGACCACCGCCTGTGGAGAGAACCATTTCCAGGACAGGGATCCCGAACTTTTCAACAAAAGAGAAAAGGGGGTAAGATGGCTCTGTGTGCGCGTGCGCGCACACATACACTCACACATGTGCATGCATATACACACATGTGTGCGTGCACACACATATACACATGTGTGCATGCGCGCACACACACATGTGCACGCGCGCACACACACATACATACATACACACATACAGCTCAAGGAAAATCATGGATGGGAGAATGGAATGCTTATAAGATCCTAGGACAGAAAGGCATGCAGCAAAAAGACATCTGGGTGTGACATGCCTGTCACACTTCATGAAGCCACCAAAGCTGGGTTGTCTGCATACGACCTGCATGAGCAAGGCCCACAGACATTTCTTCATAGATGGGTAGCAGCCTGTAAGGCCCCATCGACTGGCAGTTAAAGACTGTTAGGGAAGGGGTGCCATTTTCTTTGGTGATATCACTACTGATACATTAAGCTCCGGTGAGCACCCTAGCTTGGGCAAGATATTCCAATTAAACTCCATGAGTCACACACAAAACAAATACATGAAAGTAGTGGGTGGACACGTTGGGAAGAAGAGTTTTAATAGGAGAGGGGAAGGAAGAGAAAGGAGAAGGTGGAAACAATGGAGATTCGTTAGAAAAATGTGTGGATCTGTCGTACAGAAAAAGAAAGAGAGGAAAGACACTGAGCAGTGCGCATCATTCTCTGCCCCCAACCGCTGCACGCTGTGTCCGGCTTCCCCAAGCTCCCATTACCTGACGAGAGACCGTGTCCTTGAGCAGTGAGCGGAAATAAATCCTTTCTCCCTTAAGATGCTTTTGTCAGGGAATTTAATCAGAGAAACAGGAAAACAAACTGAAGAGCATGTGAAGAAGGAGGTGATGAAGTAGTGTCTTCAGATACCCGAGCAGAAGCCAGCCCTGTCATATAGTAAGGATATCTAACATCTGCCGTAAGTCCATATGAACTCACAGAATACTCTGTATAGGAGCTGCTCAGTGTTAACCTCATCCATCGGGCTAGAAAGATGGTTTGCCAGTGAAGAGCACTGGCGGCTCTTCCAGGAGACCTGGGCCCAGCTCCTAGCACCTATACGAAGGCTCATAACCATCTGTATGTGTTATGAGCCTCCATGGGCATCAGGCATTCACGTAGTTTACAAGCATACATCCATATACATAAAATAATAAACAAACAAAGTTACTTTAAAAAATATGTATTAACTTCAATCATCAAGATATTAGGCAGTCCTGGGGGGAAATGAGCCAGTGGTAAACATGCAGTAGTATTAACAGTAGATCTCAAACAAATAGGAACAACCAAGGTATAGGCAGAGGTTGCTTCTTTGTTCCCAGCTGCCCAGACCATGAAATAATCACACAGAAGCTCTATTGTTTGTGGTACTCTTTGGCCAATAGCTTAAGCATATTTCTGTCTTACTCTTATATCTTAAATTAACCCACTTCTATTAATCTGTGTATTGCCACATGGCTGTGTCTTACCAGCAAGGTTCTATCTGGCAAGATTCCTTCTGGCATCTGTCTCCGGCGGGGCTACATGGCTTCTCTCTGACTCTGCCTTCTTTCTCCCAGCATTCAGTTTAGTTTTCCCACATAGCTCTCTTCTGCTAAGCTACTGGCCAAAACAGATTTATTCATTAACCAATAAAAGCAACACACGGCCAGAAGGACTTCCCACACCACCAAGGAAGAGTGGCTCTCTGTCTAGAAAGCAGAAATAATCAATCAGCAGGTAGATGGAGAAGACCTAAAGAGAAAATAGACTCATTAGTGACAACATAGGTCACAAGAAGCCAAAGGACATCTACAATTCCTCTGCAGAATTTAAGATATGGAAGAGAACTAGAAAGAAGTCAAGGGCTGGAGATGGCTCAGTGGTTAAGAGCACCTGTTACCCTTGCAAATAACATGAGTTTGATATCCAGCCCCCACCTATGGGTTAGAACCCCATAACTCCAGTTCCAGAGAGTGTAACGCCCTTTCCTAGCAGCTTTGGGTAGCAAGCACACACGTGATACACATACATGTATGCAGAAAAGCACTCATGTACATAGAATAAATAAGTGTAGTCAAGGCATGTATATCAGAAGTTCTTCCTTTCTATAAACAAACTGTAATTAAAGATTTTAAAAATTGAAGAATAAGACTTGATGGCATTTAACTTGAAGATGTGCTCAACTTAGGGTTTGTTTTTTTTTTTGCTTGTTTGTTTGTTTTGCTTTATTTGTAATGAACTTTAAACCAAGGGTTTCAGGTATGTTAGATAAGAGTTCTACTTCTGAGCCATACCCCTGCTTTTAGCTTTTTATTTTGAAACAGGTCCTCACCAAGTTGCTAAGCACTGGTGGCCCTGGACCATGGGTACATTCTATCTCAGTTCAAAGATTAAATGTGATTTATAGGGCTAAAGAACTGGTGGTGATAGACCAGCAGGTTAGCTCGATTCCTAAGGTCAACTGGTTCCTGTGTGCAGGTCATCCCAGCTTCCCATGGTGGCGACAAGCATATGTACCACCTACTGGTACTGAACTATAGGCAACTCCACATGTCCCAAGAGGCACAGACCAGAGTCTCAAAATCTCCATGAGGACTTCCTGCTCTCTGAAAATAGAAAGGAGGCAGAGAGGCCAGTGAGTCCTATGCTTGGATGACCAATGAAGAACATTTAGGGGACAGCCTTCTAGCTCTTCAGAAATTAAGAGCCCAGAAATGAGGGATAGCTGGTTTGTCAAGTCTAGCTCTCTGCCCACCACCATTGCCCATGACAGTGCTCATCTGTGTACCCATTCTTGTCTGCGCTCTGGACCTGGATCCTCCCTGGCCTTGATGATGGAGATGAGAAGTTAGTAGCATGAAGCGAACCAGCCTGCCGAGACCACTGCCATGGCTAGTATTGAAACAATTCTTCACGTTTAGGATTCCTGTGCATTATCAGCAGAGGCAGATGCAAGTCTGAACAGGAATGAATTGGAGCATTAAACTTTGCACTGAAGATATTAGCACCTTCACTGGTTTGAACACCCGCTCACAGGATCAGCGATATGCCCAGAGTCCAGTTGGAA
This sequence comes from Microtus pennsylvanicus, assembly GCF_037038515.1. Classification (NCBI taxonomy): domain Eukaryota; kingdom Metazoa; phylum Chordata; class Mammalia; order Rodentia; family Cricetidae; genus Microtus; species Microtus pennsylvanicus. The sequence continues at coordinate 13,157,413 of NC_134596.1, forward strand.
GATGTATGGTTAGCGCCTATGCTGATTTGAGCACCTGCTCGCTGTCTCTTTCCCGTAGCTCAGACTCCCACAAGTGTCATTCAAGTTCATGTCTTGGAAAAATTTACAATCTTGCTCGTTTCTCATAAACTGGTGAAATGTCTAATATAATATATCTCCCCAAAGTTATCATTCTTTTTTATACGAGGACAACTTACTATTTTGGACTATGTCCCTCAAAGTTTCATTGGCAGAAATTTTAAATCTCCAAATTCATACGTTAAATATTTGGAGGTGACGTCACTGGGAGGCGACTGAGTCATTAAATGGAATGATCTCGTGCCACTAGGAGGTGACTGAGCCATCTGGAGTCTCCTCTCTTAAGTGGAATGACCTTGTGCATCAATAAATTGATGTACTGTTGAGGAAATGGCTTTGCTATCAAAGAAAAATAACTGCTCTCTGGCACACTTGCCCTGTCTCAGCTTGTGATGCCCTTTTCCATGTTATTATGTAGCAAGCAGGCCTTTCACGGGATGCCAAGCAGATCCAATGACCGATGCCTCCAGAATTCTGAGCTAAACAAACCTCCATTTTTTTTTTGCATGTTACCCGGTCTTGTATGTTGTGATACAGCAATAGAAAATACAGTTGGTTTTGACTGCTAGAATGACCTAGAAAATACACTTCTAGGTATGTCCGTAAGCACATTCCAGGCAAGGTCAACTGAGGAAGGAAAATTGACCTCACAGTGGGCAACACCTTCCAAACCCTGAGTATGGAAAGGGGTTTTCAGAAGGAGCAGCGCCCGCGCACCTGCCCTCATGTCTTTCTGAGCAGCTGTGTCTGTCACTGATGCTGTGATCCTCTGCAGGCATCAGTCTTTGGATGCGGACTAAACACGGTGGCTCTCCGGGAACGAGCAGGCCTTTGGCATCGGATTGGAAGGGATGAACGATTCAGCTTCGTGAGCCGAGTAACCAGTGTGTGCTGTGCCTCTCCGGTGTGCAGGTGGACATGGCTAGATAACCAAGGCCTCATTTGCACACTAATCTAATAAATTAGGTACGGAGTTTGTTGTTTGCGGTGGCTTGTGTGTGGGAGAACGTGTGAGCTGTGACCTAGGGATGTTCCCAAGCTTGGAGCTGTGACCTAGAAATGTTCCCGTGCTTGGAGCTATGACCTAGAGATGTTCCCGAACTTGGAGCTGTGACCTAGAGATGTTCCCGAGCTTGGAGCTGTGACCTAGAGATGTTCCCGTGCTTGGAGCTATGACCTAGAGATGTTCCCGCGCTTGGAGCTGTGACCTAGAGATGTTCCCGAGCTTGGAGCTGTGACCTAGAGATGTTCCAGACTGCTGTCAGCAGATCTTCCTGGATCATCCTGCTGGGACCGCAGGAGAATGCTGGTAGCAATACAGATACTGATAGCAGTGTTAGTGAGATTTCGGGGAAAGAGGACTCTGACGGAAATCACACTGCAGGTCCCTTGTGTGACATTGTAACAGAACATCTGGCGGTATTTTCCCCACTTGTTAAAATTTCTCATGAAGCCAAATTTCAAAGCAATGGACTGGTTTGCCTGCTAGAGAAAATTTCAAGACAGGATAACCTTAGGGCTGCAGTGACTTAGCCAGGTTTACAATTAACAGAAAAGTAGAGCAAAAAAAAAAATAGAGAAAATACAGTTTGGTAATTAAAGATTCTTAAATAAGTTTAATGTCTCCAACAAGACAGGTTCTGACAAAAGAGCTACGATGTCAAAAAGATTACCATTTTTTGCGGGTGACCCCAGGCTGACAACAGTGTACTAACAGCAGGGGCCCATCAAAGACTGCAGGGCAAATTTGTTGGAAAGGGGCCTGAGAATGCTACCAAGAGGCTCCCTACTCACGAACAACTTCCCAGAAGGTTTTTGACCCAGGTTCAGCTGCCTCAGCGCTCAGGACCACAAAAGCTCTAATAGGAAGAGGCCGATGGCATCTCTAGCGGCAACAGAACTTGAAATCATTGCCCACACTGAGCTGACTACACGAGCAAAGGGTATGGGTTATGAAAGCTCTTGCCCAAAGCTTCAGAAGGCTGTGAGTTACAGGAACGTCAGGTAGGGTTGAGTTCTCTGAATGAAGACTCCATCAACTTGAAGCCTAAGTTTCAGCCACAACACCAAGGGATCAGAGATTCCAGAAATGTGTGTGGCATTTACAAAGCAAAGCCCAAGACCATGAATTGCCTGGCCCAAGAGACAAACCATGTGAACAGAGCTGCAGGGGCCAAGCTCAGCAAAGCAAGCAGAGCATGCATCATGCCATCTGGTGTTCTAGATGCCAGGCCTGGGGCTGTTTCTAGGAAGGGTCTGTCTTTCCTTGCTATCGTTTGAGAATCAGGTTATTTATTCTGTGCTGTTATATATCAAAAGCATATAACTTACTTTTGGGTTTTACACAGGCTCTTAACTACACGTTTCTTTTTAATCCCAGAAGAAACTTTAGACTTTAGAAGTATTGGAACTTAAATATTAAGGAGCGTGTTAAACTTGAACTGCCTGGGTTGCGTGTGATGAGACAGCTGTGAATAAAGTCACACCCTAGCACAACCGTTATTCTTACCCAACAGCCTTTCCCTCTGCTGGCCTAGAACACATGGTTCCTAGAAGGAAGCATGATATTATCTCCACTAAATTGAACGCTGAGACTTCCCCGTGGTTACTTTGGATTCTTTATGTCCTTGAGTCAACAAGATAAAGTAGGAGTCATAGTAATGTCAGGCGTGATTGATGCAGCTGACCTGTGGGCATCTGGACTTCTATCACACAACAGAAGTGAGATTATGTAGGGAGTACAGGCAATTTTATAGGGCATCACTTAGGACTACTGAGCCTTCTGGTTAAGTTCAATGGGAAATACAACCAGATCCAAATAGTACGATAAAGGAACATAAATGCTATGAACGTGTCTTTTCTGTTTTGTTAAGAATGTGTTTGTAGACAGAAACCTCCCGTGGAGCAGAAGGGCAAAAGCTCGCTTGATCTTGATTTTCAGTACGAATACAGACCGTGAAATCGGGGCCTCACCATCCTTCTGACCTTTTGGGTTTTAAGCAGGAGGTGTCAGAAAAGTTACCACAGGGATAACTGGATCGTGGCGAAAAAATAAATAAATAAATAAATAAATAAATAAAAAGAATGTGTTTGTAGGGATGGAAAGATGGCTTAGTGGTTAAGCGTACTTATTTTGCAGAGAACCCAGGATCAATTCCCAACACTCACAGCTATCTATAACCCCGGTTCCAAAAGATCCAATGTCCTATGTTGATTTCCTTAAGTACTAGATATACTTGTGCAGCACATAAAAATGCACAGGCAAAACACACACATAAAATACGGTAAAGTTTAAAGGGGAGTATGTTTGTGTATATATATTAACATAGTAAGTAAATATCCATGTTTTTCCCCTTCTATTCTTTTACCACATAACATAACATCAACTATCAGTACTTCAGTATTGTTAAATCTATATTATCGTATTTAACTTATGGGATATGCAAAGAGTAAGTAGTCCTCAAAAGACGTCACATATTCTGTGGAAAGAATTAGTGAATTCCCCATTGTATAGGGGATACCTGTATCATCCTAGGAGTAGTTACAACGCTGCCATTATCATAATTTGGAGGCCTTAAGGAGATGTGGTTGAATATCATTAGCTTGACTGGATTTAGAATTGCATAAGAGTAACAACTCAGGATATGTCTGTGAGGGCATTTCCAAAGAGGAATTACTTGAAGGGCGGGTCAACCCTTTTAGTGGCTTGACCCCTAGTTCACATATAAAAGGGCCCAAGGAAAAAGAATTTGCCTTACCCTGCCTTCACTTCTTCCTAAGCAAGCATAGCTCGCTAGTCACTGCAAACAGTGGACTCCAGCTCCTTTTGCCTTCCAATAGGAACAGGACACCAGTGACTCTCTGGGAATCTTCTAGGCCTTCAGTGCCAGATTTGAACTTCAGAGGCTCGCATTCATCTCACAGGCAGAGAAATCACTGGGTTCTGAGACTCTCCACTCTGCAGTTAACCGTGGTTTCCCTGTGACCGTACCCATTCTGTAAGCTTATCTGGTCCTCCGGGGAGTCTTGCATATTACATAGACTAAGACACCACTCTTAGTCCTCAAGGAGGTTTGACAACCGGGGCTCTGGCTCAAGCTCAGACCTGGGCAAGAATTACCTTGCAGAGGAACAAGCTTCTAGGGTAGGGATGACTGTCTACGAGAGCCATAGAGTCTGTCTGTCTCTTGGTAACACATGTTAGAATTCCTCACATGAGAGTTGGCAGAAGTCTGTTCCTGGGCATATACCAAGCTGCAGTTTTATGACTCAACACCAAATATAGGCCATTTCGGTAGGACCATTTCACACTGGCCGTTGGTTTCCATTCCTCTTCCTTCTCTGTTTGAAAAGTACACACGGGCCATGGAAACAGAGGCGCGCAGGCCCCGGGCCCTTGCTAGCATCTTTTCTCTAATGCACTCCCCACCTTAATGACCTGTTCCCACTACGCTTTCAAAGCGTAAAATCAAGAAGAGTCCAGCAAGCTTACAACCCTTTCTTAGCCATCGATTCAACCCAAAGCATTCAGATGAAGATGAAGCTCATCTTAGTAACCAATGTGCCTTGTTCTGAGCTGGTCTCACCTGCACCAGAGTCTCTAATCGCCAAACCATGAATATCCCGGTGGTTAGCGGCATGCATTGGTGCACTTTTTTTAATTCAGTTAGTTTAAGAACATGGTATTGAAGAGACATCTTAAATGACAAAGTACCTGAAAAAGTCCATGAAAGAGAATCCATACCCATGCTGCTCTGCGATTCCTGCACAAACAACATTGGCAGAGGCGCCGATCAGTGTCCCGTTACCTGGAATCAGAAATCAGAAGAGAAAGTAACAGCCGAGCTCATCGTGGAAACCGATCGTTGCTCTTTTCTTCTGTTCCAAGGCTGCGATGTCATGATGACCATCACAGTCAATGCTTTGGAATGTCTGGAAACACAAACACACTGCCAACCAGATAGTGAGTTATCTCTTTGAAAAGGTCCCAGTTGGCATCAGGTAATAGGCATCTTTTAGAGAAAAACGCAAGCAAAGCAAACAACCGTGTGTGTCCTTTTTAAAACAGTGTAGCAAGATCTTAGCCAGAAACCTCTGGACTCTAGGCTCAGATATCTGCTAAGAAATTCTTTCAGCAGATGAAAAGGATTGGTAACATCAGGTGAAACTTTTGCATAACCCAATTTTACTCATTGGTAGGCATTTTCTTCACGTAAACATTTCCTTGAGTAAGCTTTCTTTGTGCAAACGGTGGGAAAGGACATGCTGTGCACACAGGCTCTTATGCCAGCCCTCACAGTCCGGGTGGAGCAAACCACCAAGGCAATCCCATCAGGTCCTTCTTCCTACCCTTTCTCCTCCCCGACACACAGCGATTCGTTCAAGAAAGTCTTACACAGCCAAGCCCAAGAGCCTCCTCTTTCTGCCTAATTGGAGCCATTGGCATTCAAACGCACAGCCGAGGCCCCATCAGCTTAGCTCAGGTCTGACATCAGAGCCTGGACAGTAGAGGAAGAGCAGAGAACCCTGCTCCGGAGCCACTGCAGTGTGCCAGCAGGAGGGCATTATGCTTCTAAAACCGGAAACTTCAAAACAGAGAGACAGAAGGGCTCCAGTGTCCTCACAAAGGAAGCACTGTGAGGGAGACTGAAAAGCTTGCTGTGGTGTCCCGGGACAGGTGACAAGTCCTGAACTTGAACCAAGGCTTCTGACTCTAGAGCGACATTAAAGAGGAAGAGCTTAAGGGTGTCTAGGGTTCTCATGGGTAGACACAGAGTATCCGAAGGGTCTGGACCCGGTAGCAATGTACAAGTCATTGTTTTGCCGGCCCAGACCACCTTCCTAGGTGTTATTCTCAGATGTAGCCACACTATCACCTTTCTGTCTGTCTGTCTGTCTGGTCCCATTTTGGGCCTAGAGGCCTGACAAATGAGACGGCCTTCTTGCCAAATGTGATCATTAGTTTTAATTATCAACCTTACAGAACCCAAAACCACCTGGGTTGATACGCCTCTGGATGTGTAGGGGGGAGATTATGCTGACTTTTAATTAAGGAAGGAAGACCCACCCACTATGGGTATCACCTTACCCTGGCTGGGATCCCGGTCTGTGTAAGTGGCAAGTTGAGCAGCAGAACTCATAGTTTTCTGCCGCCTGACCGCCAACCGAACCTGACCAGGCACTGTGTCATAGGGGTTCTAGTGCTGTGTTGAACACTATGACCAAAGGCTAGTTGGGGAGAAAAAGGTCTATTTGGCTGACACTTCCATCCTGAAGGAAGCTGAGGCAGGAACTCCAACAGGATAGGAACCTGGAGGCAGGAGCTGATGCAGAAGCCATGGAGGAATGCTGCTTCCTGGCTTGCTCACCATGGCTTGCTCAGACTGCTTTTTTAGAAAACCCAGGACCACCAGCCCAGAGGTGACACCACCCACAATGGGCTGGGCCCTCCCCCATCAATCACTAATTAAGAACTCCCCCATCAATCACTAATTAAGAAAATGACCTACAGGCTTGCCTGTAGCCTGATCTTACAGAGGCATTTGCTCAAGCTCTGTCCTCAATGATGACCTTAGCTTATGTCTAGTTGACATAACCAGCCAGCAGACAATGCCAGTTCCCGTTACCCTGATTCCCCGCCATGACTGATGATTGTACCTTGAACTGTGAGCAAGAATAAATGCTCCTTCCAATAAGTTGCCCTTGTCGGAGTTCTTTATCATGGCCACAGAAAAAGCAGCCACGGTAGTCAGACAAGTAAAATATGTTTTAGTTCCAACTGCCCAGTCTGTTTTCCCCAGTTCACGGAGCAATACATTTATTTTCAAAGCCAAACAAAAGCTTCCACTAAAAGTGTCCATCAAAATTGTTAAACCAGGGGCTAATGAAGCTACTGCTTCCTTTTGGAGTTTTAAAGTGGTGGAAAGAGCTATGGAACTGGGTGTGAATGACATTACAAAAGTGTGTTGAAAATGTATCTGGTGACCCTTCAACATGGCTCAGAGGGTAACTTTTATGTTAGTTATTTTGTATCATAAATCCTGTCAGTGAGCAGAGTTGGTGTACACTTAACACCCAGCACATTAAGTGTTCAGTGGGCCAGGAATGAGCACCTTCCAACGACTCTGTCTAAACGTTCTCAGGGCTTAAAAGCTTACAGTTCAGTAACAAATGCCTGCTTCCCAGAGGTGCTCAGTCTCTAGCATACATTGCCATATTTGTCTATATTAGTCCCTCTTAGTGTCTCTCCTGGAGGCCCCCTCCAAGTTTAACCAACAGGAAGTAGCCCAGGAGGTCTCCTGTTCCAACCCCTTCCCTTGGGTCACCTTTTCTAACTGCTCTCTCCCCTGACTGTGGTCTCTCCCTGGCATTCTGCATGTGCTCCGGGTCTCCCACTGTGTGAGAACATACCCATTGTGAACACACCCATTGTTATAATCTTAGGCCGAGGGCCTGGCTCCCCTCCTAGAGCACAATGCCAGGCTATTATAGCAGGTAATTCATATGCTTGAATTTTATCGAATCTTTTAAAATCCCATTTAAGGGCTGAATTCGCAAGTGTTCTTGGATCTTGTTTCCATTGCTGGTGTTAAATGTGTCTATGAAAGAAACTCGGTTGTTGTTTTCTGGAGCTGTTTCTCTGAAGGGAAAATTTTAATTATTCTGCCCTTTGGTAGGATTCCGTCTCAGTCACTGCATTAGATGAATCAGCTGTCTCCTGAAGTCTTAGGTGCCTCACTAGCTGAGGTTAATCCCACCTCACAAATGAGCAGATAAATGAACCAGAACGCTATCGATTTGATAGTCTGAGAAGTCAAAGAATACAGAAAGCTAGATTATCTGGGCATGTCTGGAGGCAACAAAGAATGTTTGATATATATATATCTGCTCTGTTTATCTAAGAGTCTCTATAATCCACCTGTGTTCCCCAGGCGATTAAGCTGTCCGAATACGAGAACTCTAGATCGACTTGGCTCTAGACAGCTACAGCCGGAGCCCTCGTGTGTTACCCAGCGGTCAGTTCCACCTAACAACCTCTACCTCACACTGTTTCCTCAGATGTGTCATCCCCAGTGCTTGTGCTTGGTCTCTCATCGTCCCTCCTCCTCTTCGGTGGAGTCCCTGCTCACCCACGCAATGCTTCTAGGCAGTGGAGCCCAGAGAGAAAGACCGGCCACTACAGATTCTGCTGATTGCATAGGATGCTGCCTAGAGGCGCGGAGTGGGAGCATGCTAGCTAGCTTTGAACTATATCAGCAGTGACCGTCATCAGACCACGGGCCCTGCATGGTGAGAAGTTGTAGAGAACAAGTGAAATCATGAATGAATCTGTAGCTGACGTGGGCACCAATGCCTCAGACACGTGCCATGATAAAGCCTTCCCCTGGGAGGGGCTCAAAGGGAGGCGAGGCCTCCCTCTGATCTAAATGTGAAAGATAACCGTGTGTAAGGAAAATGCCCACAGTAGCTTTCCCCCTCGATGTTTCCATCCCGAAGACTGTTTCCCTACAGAGACTGCTCCTACCCATATTAGCTAACCCCACCTCCTCGATCAGATGTATGGAATAACCCCGCCTCCCTGTCCAACTGTATATAATAAGCTCTGAGTTTCTCAGGTACTAAAACTTCTTTATCTGAGAGTCCAGACCATCTCATTGCTGCTCCTAATTAAGGTTCCAGGACCCAAAGCCACGCCAGGACATGGCAAACGCTGACTGACTTTACAGAGGAATGGAGGAGTTCTGGTTGTTCAGATTTTGAAATCAAGAAATCATCAGGCTTCTCTTGAATTCGCCTTTGATTTGCTAGCTACCAGCTCTTTCTCTGTCCGCCCCCACAGTGCCAGTGTGGTTCCTCACAATGAAGTCAGCACCCCTTACCTCCCAGGCAGGCGCCGAGGGCCAGGGCATACATGAGCGGCAGCGCAGGTAAACGAATATCAGGGTCTTGGCCCAGGTTCAGAAGCACAGGGATCTGTGGAAGAAAGGAACATTACAGCCACCTATCATAAAGACCGTGAGAGCTACACACCCAGACTTGCAGAACGTGAGCGGCCTTGTTTTGCTATTGTTATTATTATTATCATTATCATCAATTATTGTTGGTGCGTATGTGTGTGTGTATGGCGGGGTAGCAGTATCACAGCATAAGTGTGGAGGGCCAACCTTGTGGAATGGAGTCAGTTCTTTCCTTCCAACTTCACGTGGCTTCTGGGACTAAAACTCAAGTTCTCAGGCTTATATTCTTGGGTGGCAAGTGTCTTTATCCACTAAGCTATCTCACTGGCCCTCACAGAATTTTTAATAGCCAACTGTTAATGTATTATTTTATATATATTATATATATATATAATTTTTTTTTCTAAAAGGAGCACCAGATGCATGGAAAGAAGTCAAAGCAAATTTTGAGATGCACAAAACCTTGAGTGTGTACCCATCTGCCTATGTCTGGTCCAAAGCGAAGAACCAGGTCTCCTCATTGGAAGCTACCCAGGCTGAGGCCATGGGTCACTATGGATGGGTGCCTAAGAACCATGAGTCCATTGTTCACGAACCCCCGCTGGTGTCACGCTCTTCCTGAAGCGTCATCACAGTCTACATTAAGTCACTCTTGGAGTGCGTCTGCTGTCAGTTCAGCCGATAGATGCAGCCCGGTGAGGCGGCTCAGAGGGAGAGGGCATTTGTTGCCAAACCTTGACTCAAGTTCAGCTCCCAGAACCACATGTTAGGCGAGAACTGACTCCTACAAGTTGATCTCCAACCACACACACACACACATAGACACACATACATACACACACACACCACTGTTATACCCCCCCCCACACACACACCACTGTTACACCTCATACACATACACAAGAGAGATGTAAAAAAAAACCAGACAGACCATGGAAGTGGGGCATGAGAAGACACAATAATGGTGGGTTTTGCAACCAAATCATGAAAACAGTCTCTGCTCAGAAGCTGCACCCTGGGAAGGCTGCCTCTCACTGCTGCTCTCCCCAGTTGTCCTGAAGCTGTGGCATTTGTAACAGACTTTACAACCAGAAATATCGGTTTCCAGGGAGCTCTACCAATAGCCAGTGGCCCTCTTCTAATGGAAAAAAAAAATCTGTGTTATTATAACCAATGAAACATGTCGGTCTGTGACATTTCTGTAAGAAATACATGATGTGTTTTTAAAGTATCCTCTCCCTGAGTGTTTGAGACATACTCTGATTATCCTTTTCTCAGAATCCTAGTCCCCTAAATAAATATACACGGTGGTTTGCAGAGTGTGGACCAAAATCTGGCTACATGACGGCCAGTCTGTGAGCCAGGAAGGAAGGAAGGAAGGAAGGAAGGAAGGAAGGAAGGAAGGAAGGAAGGAAGGAGAAGAGAAGAAGAAGGAGAAGGGGAAGGGGAAGAGGAAGAGGAGGGAGAAAAAGAAGAAGGAGGAGGAGGAGGAAGAAGAGAAAGAGGAAGGAAGGAAGAAAGGAAGGAAGGAAGGAAGGAAGGAAGGAAGGAAGGAAGGAAGGAGAAGAGAAGAAGGAGGGGGAGAAGAAGGTGAAGAAGGAGAAGGAAGAGGAGGAAGAGAGAGAAAGAAAGAAAGAAAGAAAGAAAGAAAGAAAGAAAGAAAGAGGGAGGGAGGGAGGGAGGGAGAAAGGAAGAAGGAAGGAAGGAGAAGTGAAGAAGAGGAAAAAGAAGAAGAAGAAGAAGAAGAAGAAGAAGAAGAAGAAGAAGAAGAAGAAGAAGAGGAGGAGGAGGAGGAGGAGGAGGAGGAGGAGGAGGAGGAGGAGGAGGAGGAGGAAGAGGAGGAGGAGGAGGAAGAGGAAGGAGGAGGAAGAAGAAGAAGGGGGAGGAGGAGAAAAAAGAGAAGGAGGAGGAGGAAGAAGAGAGAGAGAGGAAGGAAGGAAGGGAGGGAGGGAGGGAGGGAGGGAGGGAGGGAGGGAGGGAGGGAGGGAGGGAGGGAGGGAGGGAGGAGAGAAATATGCCCCATGATATCCTTCCAAGGCCACCTTCCCTAGCCAGAGGACTCACTGATCCCTACCCATTGGGGAAGGGCCTGTAACCCACATTGCCAGGCTAATGGAGAAGACAGTGTGTCTTTGCTGCTCACATCCCTACTCCTCTAGAGACGGCCTTATTTAGCTCCCATAAATGGCATATTGGGATTCAATCCCAGATTCTCCCTCTGCAGAAACACAGCCGTGCATCCCTGTAACTGCTCTGCTATTTAGCCTAATTGCAGTCCACTGGACCTGGCTCAGCTCTCTATATTATTTTGTTTCTGAACATTTTAGAAAAGAAAAGGCTAAAAGCAAAAATGGCATCAAGTGTAAAACAAAAAGCGAACACTCGGATGAAGTACTTTTGACCTTTATCACCCCTGAGTGTTTTTCCCTATACCAGCTGTTCCAGCCAACAGCTATAGCTGCTTGAATACTTCCTCGTCGGGCCTGGAAACAAACCTGGGATAAGAAGATGCTGAAGAACCAGAGAGCCTTCAAAACATGGCTTGCATGCTGGGCTAAATGGCAATGCACACAACTGTATGTATCCAAGAAATCAGTTTTTAAAAACTACAAAATTATGTGCATAAATCACCATATAGCCCAGAGGGGAAATGGTAGTATGTTAAGCCTGAAGCTGTCACAGACTCTTTCCTGTGCAAGCCAAGGAGTTTGAAGAGGCATCAACAGAGGAAGACTGTCTGAGAATTCTCAGTCCTTAGCCCTGTACCTCAGGTCCCCAGTGCAGCTGTGAGGGCACCATAGCAGAGCCCCAGGAATTCTGCTGCCACAGGGCTGTACTCAGATTCCCACAAGCTCTTGCCTACTGCAGGCTGGAAGAGGTTGGAGGGGGCCGCTTTTTGGTTCCCGGCAGCCTGGCTAGTTTAGACCAGAAATAATCACACAGAAAGTGTATTAAATCACTGCTTGGCCCATTAGCTCTAGCTTCTTATTGGCTAACTCTTATATTAATTTAAGCCATTTCTATTAATCTGAGTATCCCCATGTGGCTGTGGCTTACCAGGTAAAGTTTCTGCATCTGACTCCACCCTTCTTTCTCCCAGCATTCAGCCTAGCTTTCCCTACCTACCTCAGTTCTGCCTTGCTATAGGTCCAAAGCAGTTTCTTTATTCATTAATGGTAATCACACCACACAGAGGGGACTCCCACATCAGGAAGGGAAGGAAGAAAAGGCCAGTGAGTGTGAAGGGGGTTCCCAGGCATGGCAATGTGTGCTCAAATACTGAAATATCCGGATCCCAAGACCCCAGTGTCTTCTGTTTCTCAAGACCATGCGTTGTTTCCTCCATCTCAAGAAAGCAAGGGATTAACTCTGGCATATAGTGAGGACCAGGGGCCTCGCACTGACCACTTCAGATTCTCTAGGGCTGTTAGCAGTGTTAAGTCCTGCTTAATATTTCACAGTTTACAACAGCAACTAAGGGAAGGGCTTAAAACAGAGGGTTAAACCCAGGTGTTGTCTATAACAACAGTGACCTAGAAACACTCAGAAATGACAAAAGTCAGAAACATTTCAATTCAGTTTTATAAAATAATAGCTAAAGTAGTGAGGCACAGTGGTAAACATCTTTAATTCCAGCATTTAATAGGTAGACTCAAGAGTTCAAGGCTAGCCTGGTCTACATAGTGAGTTAAAGGTCCAGAGCAACTTAGTGAAGCCTTGCCTCAAAATAAAAAAAAAAGTTAATAACAAACTTAGTTCATCTCAAACGCTGGGACATGGACACCTTCATCTATACTGCTCTGATTAGAATATTCCTGAAGTCTCATCCAACCACCATGGAAGCCTCCACTCCTGTACTGAATGACTGTTTTCCCTCTGTGCATGAAGAGAATTTCCATGGCGGCATCCTACCAGTTGTGAGCTAATTCTCGGAATCCTCTCCCTCCCAATGGCAGGACATCCTTTCTGGCCCACAGAAGAAAGGGGATATACCACTGCCAAACATACGCAGTAGCAGGATGAATGGAGGTCCCCGTCTGAGACCCAACACAAAGAAGAGGCGGGCTGAAATTGTTTCTGTCTCTCATGTGTCCTCGGGATAACAGAATTACTCAGCCACTGTTCCAAGGCAGGGGTTCTCAACCTGTCTGTTGTGACCCCCTTGGCGCCGAATGACCCTTTTGAGGTGGTCACCTAAGACCATCTCCATACCAGATATTCACATTGAGATTCCTAACAGTAGCAAAGTTGCAATTATGAAGTAGCAATGAAATAGTCATATGGCTGGGGGTCACCACAACATGAGGAACTGTATTAAGGGTTCCCAGCGTTAGGAAGGTTAAGAACCACTGTGCTCGGGGAACGATTCCTGCAGGTGCTTTGCTGCATCAAGTGGCTTCTAGCTCTGTGACTGCATTCGTACTAACTGATCGTCCTTCAAAAGGCAGCTGTGTCTGCCAGCTCTTTGGTCGTTTCTGCATTTCCGTATGTGTTCCCCTGGATGCAGAAGGCTCCACAGCTGTGTAGAGTGAAGGTGCTTCTAGTCAGAAGGGACTCTCTTCAAATAGGAGAACTGAGACCCAGTCAGGGAGAACCGATGCCCGCACATCAGTCAGAGGGGGCAGAGCCAAACAGGTGAGGAAAACTACTGAATGTGTGTTCTTGCGGTGGGAGGATGGGGCTCGCTTCACACACCTGGGCTTGGACAGAGAGGCTAGAGAGAGAGAGTTCCAGGAAGCCCAGGGGCATAAGCTCTGCCTTACCACAGCTGGTCCAGGGGAAGGTTCTGCTGGAGGCAGACACTCGGAGGAGGGAAGAAGGAGGGGACAGATTCTCAAGCCCTGATCTTTCTTTAAGTAACGGAAAGTTCCCAGGCAGCTGATCACTGACGGCAAAGGTAAAAATCAACCAAAAGCAGGAGCAGGCAGCTGGCGATTTCCACCTAACACACGAGTTCTGCACCCCCAGAGTCAGGTCTCGGGCTGTCCGTGTCTAGAAATGAGCTCAAGCTGGACTATAGAAGGATTTCTGGTAGTTAAATAAAAACCAGACTTCCTCGGGAACTAGTGAAACTGGTTTCCAGTTTCCCAAAGGAGCCCCTTGCCTCTGGCAGACGGACAGATGGTCACCTGTGGTGCCTACCATCACAGCCCATGCTGGCCTCCAGGCTCCCTGAGTATCACAAGTACCTGCTATGTATTTCAAAGACCATGATAGCATTCGGCCCTTCCCTTTCCTTCCCGCAGCCATCCTCATAGAACGCAGGATGTCTCCACCTCTCCACCACTCTGTTTCTAGCCCTCTCTGGCTCACTCGCTCTTTCGAGCTGCCTCTCTATATATTCTTTTGCTCTCTTGTTATCCCATATGTTGTTCTCTCTCTCTCTCTCTCTCTCTCTCTCTCTCTCTCTCTCTCTCTGTCTCTGTCTCTCTCTCTCTCTCGTGTGTGTGTGTCTGTCTGTCTGTCTGTCTGTCCACCTGCCTGCCTGCCTGCCTGTCTGGTCTGCTCTAGTCTCTATGGCTTGCTTTCTCATCGTCTCCACTATTCTCTCCCATTCTTCCACTTCTCTAGAGCTGACCATGTCTAGTCTGCCTTCTCTTTTTCTCTACTCTGAACTCCTCCAGTTGCCTCTGGATTATTCCCTCTCTCTTAGTCACCAAAAAAAAAAAAAACAAAAAACAAAAAAAAAACCCGACAACAACAACTATGGAGCAGCCATGCCCGCAGTCTCTTTTACTACAATACCCCCACCCCACACTTAGACCCTTCGAGTGCCGAGGACCACTGCATCCTCTTCCACACGCGGAGCTAAAGCCACAGGATCGGAAGCCTCTGCGGGGCATTTGCCACCGTGCTCTGCAAGCAGAAACCTAGGATTCCCAGTCTCCATCAGCAATCGTGCATGTGCAGGGGGGGGCCAGGACAGAGAAGGGAAGAGGTAAGGGACAAAGAACTGCTACCAGAGGCAAAATCAACAGAGCAAAGGCCAAGGAGATGCTAGAACCAGCACAGGTGAGCAGGGCCATCCTAGGGCCACAGAGACAATGGTGTGTCTCAGGACAGGGGAGGCCCAGCAGGAGGGACAGGCAGGGACACAGTAAAGCACTCACAGTGCCTGAAGGAGAGTAGATTGGAGAGGATGTAAATAAAGAGCTACTTTGGGAAAGTAACCTACTGTGATTAATTCACATTTTTATCCATTTATGCCAGGCAGGACTCTTTTTGTTTCTCCATGAATATGCATGAGTTTCCCTAATAAAATCCCTTCGTCTCCTTTGTTTAAGGAGACTGTGCTTTGGGGGCCTTCCCAGTGCTCTTTTTACTTGCACAAATAGCAAGCCTTTCCTCATTCTTTTGCTGCCTTGTGTGCATATTGGCTTTGCACTCACCCAAGGGTGAACCTGCTGTGCTCTGCTACAGGTTGGAATACTAATGCTACTTTATAGGCACTACAAATTAAATGGTCCTCACTATAATACTATGAATAAAGTCATTACCTGCTAAGGTTATCTACATGAAAATTAAAAAAAAAAAAATCTAGTGAGGATGGTGTACCAAAAGCCAGAGGCCTTGAAACAGACCAGTTCAATTGCAATGGACAGTTGCCAGTAAGACTGATGGACAAAGGGGTCTACAATATGACACACCGAAGCCTCCAACGCCATCAGGATGAAGAGGTGATGGAGAAGCAGGAGAAAAAAAGCAGAGAGTTTTCTGTTTCCGGTGTGGTTTGTGTTCTGTTATAGTTTGTTGGGGTTTTGTTGTTGTTGTTGTTGCTTTTATTTGCTTGCCTGCTTGCTTACTTTGTTTTGTTTTCTTTCATGGGGAGGGGGATACAACAGGATGGGGGTATGGGGGGACCAGGAGGTGAACAGAATTGGGGTACATGATGCGAAACACCCAAAGATTCAATAAAGAAGTTTTGAAAAAAGGAAAAGAAAACTTTAAAAACCTATTTGCATACTGTTTTTAAGAGAAATTGAAAGCAATTTTTTAATTTTTAATTTTTATGCACATGCCTGTTCTGTCTTCACTATGTCTTACACCATGAACACTCTTGGGGCCATCAGAGGCCTGAAAAGGGGGCTGGATCCCTGAGGAGTGGAGTCATAGATGACTGTGAGCCACCAATGTGGGTGCCAGTATTCTTAACTGCTGATCTAATTCTCCAGCCCAAGAAACAATATCTCAAAAGACCAAAAATAAAGGATTGGAGCAAGATGCAGGTGAGAGAGACTGGTATGGAAGATGGGTGCCTTACTCGGCATAAAGGAAATATATCGCGCGAAGGGCAAACCTTCAGTGCCTAGCATAACTCTTAAGCAAACCATAAAAAGCTGTGATGAAGTGTGTGTAAGGTCAAGCTGCAAAACGACCTGCTCTATTAAGACACGGTTGATTGGGGAAGCAAGATGGGGTCCAGGGGAGATCTAACTATACCATGGTGCACCTGTATATACAGACACCTACAGAGCTCAGCTCGCGTGCACATGAGGAAGTCTGAATATGCTTCCGCCTTTGTCTCGGCTCTTTCTGTTTGTTTTACTTTGAAGAAATGAAACATTGCTGATAAATGGTTTTTCACCATGGCTCACAGTCCCTGCACTAAGCCAAAGAATCGGTGACACAGAAGATGTCCCAAGGATGGGGGTCTCAGTATTGGCTGGAAAGTAGAACCAAATAGAGACTTAAAAATCCCTGCATAGGGCTAGAGAGATGGCTCAGTGGTTAAAAGCATTGCTTGCTCTTCCAAAGGTCCTGAGTTCAATTCCCAGCAACCACATGGTGGCTCACAACCATCTGTACTGAGGTCTGGTGGCCTCTTCTGGCCTTCAGGCATACATATAGACAGAATATTGTATACATAATAAATAAATAAATATTTTAAAAAATCCCTGCATAGGCCAAGTATCAGAACCCATGCAGACTGCTCCGAATAAGGAATTTCTGCATCTGAAGATAATAAAGGCAACAACTCAGTCTTTTGGTGTTTTGAAGTCCCTTTTAAAAGAATCAAACACTTGTTTCCTAGGAGGGGTAGCAGCCCTCAACTGGCCTCCCAAAACAGACAGTCATCCATGATGTATCCACTCTGAAGATGCTGATCTCCAGCCTGTCATTGGCCTCTTTGTCCCATGTCCATCTGCCTTGGGCTCAGCTCACGTTTCTTTTTCCTCATGTGTAAGAGCAATGGAGGAGCTGGTTTCATACTCCGCTTCTTAGGAAGGAAAGCTGAGCCCGAATGATTGCAGGCTAAGGTTGGGTCTTAAACACCCAGGAACATACAACTTACCATCGTAGCAGTAAATGGGATGTTGTCAATCAAGGACGACGCCAAGGCTGAGACCCACACTATTAGCACGATGGCAGCCGCCAAGCGCTGATCTTCTGGGACCATCTAGAAGGAGTAGATAATGACCATGCTACTCATTAACCACTGGACTTCTCGACCACACATGCAAAGAGTCTTCTGACAGATGATGAGATGAAGGTAAGCATAGACAGGCAAGCCAGGAGCGGATAATGGCCATGCTACCTATTAACCATTGTACTTCTCAATCATACACACATGGTGTCCTCTGACACATAATAGGATGAAGGTAAGCATAGGCCTGCAAACCCGGGCCACACTCATACCAGGAACCTTGGCCACAGGGAACAGAGGGTCCATTGTCAGGCAAGTAGCTCTCTAGGTTGAGGATCAAGCATTCCATCCCCACATCTGGTGGCCACAGAGACAGGTCCCTCCTGCTCAGCGGCCTACCAGAGTTCTAAGGTAAGAATCTCTATAGCATTCACTCCCTGTGCGCTGCCCCTTCTTAGACATATTTAACTAAAGGCCAAAGCAAGATAGCAAGCATCTATAATTATATATCCTTTGATGAAAGTATCCCTTCATCTTTAGGCTCCCGAGGATTAAGTAGGCTCCCTTCAGTGCTCTGGACATAATTGAGGTAATTAGTGTAACCTTACCAGACATTTCTTTTCTTTTTTTTCCTTTCATCAAAAAATCAAAAACGAGTGGCCAAAACACATTCTACTAGAACATTCAATGTACCTTGATCAGCAAGGCAGTCTGCTCTCCCACATACTCTACTAGGTGAAGATGCGCCAAGGCCTGGAAGAAAGGGGTGTTTTCACATGAGAATATATATGGATTTCTTCTGTCTTTCAAATCAGAGGGGAATATAAGGTAGGCCCCGGTTATCATTTCTCATTTAAGATTAGAGTCCTTAACACAGTCTATAAATAGATTTGCTATCATCTATACTCAGGAAGACACACAGAGGGGGAAATGTACAATAGCGGAGGCAGGAATTCGTCATTGATTTTTGTCAACCTATATGAAAGAGACCATTTGATTGCACACGAAGAAATGCCAATCCATAAAAAAGGTCTTTCAGAGTAAGCTGCATTTCCTATTCCAAAGTATCTCGAAAGTTCAAGGTGGTTTTTTGTTTGTTTGTTTAATGCGGTTTTTACAAACCTTAAAGCAAGAGGGGGGAAAAAAGCACATCTCCTGGGCACATTTCCATTTTCCCAGCTTGAGGAACATGTCTTCTGGAAAGTCTGTTTCCAGTGGAATGGAGAGGGGTAGAAGAAAATAACAGAAGCTCAGGAGATTGTGCTCAGACCACAGTTCTGTCTCAGGCAGGAGACCCAGCACCGGGAAAGGACAGCAACCCCTCTGCCCATTACCACTGCAGTGTGGGACATTTCCTCTGGAGTTTCATTGAGGGGAGGGTAATATGGAAATGTCAGCTTGAATGTGTGTGCATTCAGGTTACAGAATCCCGACCCATCTGTCATTTCCAAGTGGACTCTGTTTGAAGACGGTAGAACTTCAAAAGCAACTCTCAATCAACTTAGTTTTTAACATTACTAGACCATGATAATCTACCCATATCAGGGCTGCCCAGTTCTGATGCTACCAACACTTGGAGCCTCTCAACCTCATCATCCTTTAGGAATGTCTGTGAATCACCCCAGTGATGTGCCTCTAGGAATGTCTGAGGAAAAGAGACAGCAAGTTGAGTAGCAGCGTTCTTCTCCCTTGACTCCCTGACTGTGGCCGCGACGTGACTGTCTCCCTCATGCTTCTGCCACTTTCTCCATGACGAAACTCTCAAATTGTGAGGCAACACACACTCTCCCTTCCTCAGTATGTTTCTGCCAAGTTATTATAGCAATGAGAAGAATAATACAGAAGATTGGTATGGTATTATTACGTTTATTCTTTCTGCAACAACAAAAGGCAAAGTAAAGCAAAGGGAGAGTTGATTTGGGCATAGAACTTGATGGTCTAGTCCGTCATGGTGGGAAAGGATGGCAATAGAAGCATGAGGAAGTGGGTCGCTCTGCCTCCACTCTCAGGAAACAGGAAGAGATGAACGCCAACGCTTCAATCTGTTTCACCCTTAATAATAATTTAGGACCTCGGTGCATGGAATGGTACCATCCACATTTAGGGAATGACTCTGCTCTTCAGGTAAACTGTTCTGCAAATGCTGTCATGGCCATCCTGTCTCTAAATCCCATTAGATTGACTGTCAACCTGACCATGTGACACTTACCCATTTGGATTACAGCCTTGGACCATCAAAGAAAAACACAGGCTGAGTCTCAGAGGAGACTAAATAAATACCTTTACTTGCCAGGAATCTAACATAGCCCACATTTAATTAAATGATAATGAACATGTAAAAAATTGAATCCAACTTAACCTTTTGTCCAATTTACATTAAGATTTTCTGCCCGATGACATATAAAGATGCTCCAATGTGTACATTCATCCACAGTGTACTATGAGCATCTTATGTGTACATGCAGATGCCTGATATCACATGAAGTCTCAAAACCTATGTGCGCAGTATGAAAAGATAAAGTAATATCTTCAACGGACTTGAACATTCCACCAAATAACGCTTCTCAAAATATCTGACCTCATAATTAAATAAAAGTCAAGTTATAAGGAAAATACAAATGCTGTGCCTTGTGATATAAGGTGGTAAGTCAAATACACAGTGATTCCATTTAGCACGGATAAAGTCGGCAAGTGTGATACATTTGGCATTTGTGTGTACGTGAAGTCTGTGCACATCACTATTTCCAGCCACAATACACAGCACAGAAAAGGGTGTGCTGTACCTCACAGCACCACACAGGACACTGGAACCGTGACGGGGGAGAAGCCAAGACAGGAACTCCTAGCCATCACCTCTGGAACAATGGGCTGCAGAGCGCAGGCCCCTCTGCATCCACAGACTCTGGACACAATACTCTTTAGCGCATGGCTGGATTAGTCAGCTGTGTAAATTTTCTGCAAGCAAACACTACCCATAGCCTGGTGGAAGCTGCAAAACTTGAATGGCAGAGACAGAAACCTGGCGGGCAGCTTGAGGAGGGCAGCCACCTGAAGTCAGGACGTGGGAGCAGCCGTGAAACTGGAGACGGGCCAAACCAGTGACACACGTCATCCTGCGAGAGATTAATGCAGGCTCTCCTGAACCCCAAGATCACGATCAGTGATGAGATTGCAGCCTTGGACCATCAAAGACAAAAGAAGACAGGGATACAAGTAGAAGTACCAAAATAGGAAAGAAATAACATTTCACAACTGAGAATTCATAGATAAAAGATACTCAAAGAATGTTGTTTAGAGGAACTAAGGGTCGAAGAGTATTAAAATGTCAATTAAAATAGGCCCTTTCTGAGTTAAAGATGAAGGCTGTCTCGGAGTCACATGACAGCCCTGAACTTATCAGGTGTGTAACTGTGGGAGAGCAACAGTCAAATCAAATAAGCTAAAAAGGGAAATTGAAAATAAAGACATAGGGCCGATTAAATGATAGATTTAAAGCCAAGTGTGTCAATGACGTCATGACAGATCCAGGTGTTTTCAGACAGGTGTGGTGGGACCTGTGATATTCACTGTGATAGTCCCCGCACTTGAGAGACAAAGGCACACTGATGGCCTGAAGAGCGACATAGGCTACCTAACAAGTCTGAGAGCAGCCTTGGCTGCATAGAATAATCTCATCTTAAGATAATAATGAAACGGGCAAGGCAATAAGATAAAATAGCAAGGTAAAATAAAATCAAAATGAAAGCCTTACTTAAATATTGGAAGTCGTCATACTGGATTATAATCCAAATATATAAAATTTGTTAAAGATACCCAAAAGTAAACACGCAGAAGAAAAATACGTACCAAGAGTATTTTAACTAATGAAAGCTTCATGCTTCTTTTCATTACTTATAAAAAGTAAGCGATTCTAAATCACACATAACCAATAACGTAGACTCAAAAGTAAATGAAACGTAAACAGCTCGACCAATGGGGCCAAGGAGACAACTCCACAGTCATTTCACAGAGCTGACTGCGCAATCTCAGCCAAGGAGCATGGTGTAAGCAAAAGTAATTTGAATAAATAAGAACACAGGACTGGCAAAGTAGCTCAGGGGCCTGGGAAAGGCACTTGACCCCAGCACGGACAGCCTGAGCTTCATCGCAAGGACCCACGTGATAGAAGGAGGTAAGCAACCCCCCACGCTGTCCTCTGACCTCCGCATGCTCAGGACGGCACTGGATATAAACATGACCTCATAAGAATGCAAACGTGATTGATGTGCATGGGAAAGTCTAAGGATGTTGCCAAGGTGAGCTGAAAAGAAATGTGCAGCCTTCCACACAAGTACTGAGCAAGGTAAAGCGTGAACTTGGAAAGGCCAGCGCCAAGAAGTTAACAAGGAACAACTTAGGTCTTTAAAGGTAAGGAATAATAATAACAATTACAAGAGGAGAAAATAATTAAAAAGCAAACTCGTAGTTGGTAGTTTTACTAAGACCAACTACAGGGAAACTGGTAACAGAAGTAAGTGGTGGAAATAACACTCAGAGTATGATATCAGCAAGAAAGGGGTCTCACTAAAGACAACGAGAAATGAGTATGCCGTAAATGACTAAACACCTTTCCAAAAAATCAGATGGAAACCTGCTTATCACTGCTGAAGCTCCCTCACACACACACACATACAGACACACACACACACAAACACATACAGACACACACACACATACAGACACACACAGAGTCTCACACACACATACAAACACACAGAGAGACACACAGACACACAACAGTCTCACAGTCACACAGATACACATATACAAACACACACACATACACATACAGACACACACACAGAGTCACACACACACAGATACACACAGAGTCACACACATACAAACATACACACACAAGACTTTTGCAAGACCAAACCAGGCTAAGTCCTGGAGAAATTCCTGAGTGAATGAAGTCCTGAGAGGATGTGTGTTGTTGGCATGGACACAGGCACATCAAGGACACTGGTGCAAGCCCCATGGGAGTATAAGACCCTGGCCCATGTGAGACTCAAAATAAGGACAGATTCTTCCTCAGATCCAAGTGCAAATCCCAATAGTATGTGCAGAGAGTGTGCTCCCTAGCTTCTCCCCAAGATGCGAACAGCCTGTAGGGTACACCCTTGCAGAGACTATTTTTACCAAGACTAGCTAAGCTGGCTTCCTCAGTTCAGCCTTTGCCATGACCTGCCTTGCTTCCCTGATCAACTCTACAAAGCCTGCTGAGCTTCTTTCTTTCTAGGGTGCTGTGGTTTCTCTACCATAGCGCCCAGCCACCCCAAACCCAGTTTGCTGTGTATCTGTGTGTTCATTTTTTCTCCATCCTGTCACTGGCCTAGTCAGGTCCGAGCCATGGAGCCATGGAAGCACTCAGCATCCCAGCACAGAGTGGACTTGAAGTCCCTCCTCTACCTGAGAAGCTTCTGGCAACGGTAGCCACTGGGAGAGAGCCAGTTTTCTTTAAGAGAGTTGTTGGTAAATTGATTATACTGCAGGTGACAGTCACAAGTCCCTGAACATCAGAGCAGCACAAACGAGGCTCAGGTAAAGAAATGGGGCTTAAATCTACGAAGAGTTGAGGGAGAGAGTAAATACAGCCAAAATTTATTCTACCAAATTCTCAAAGAATTCATTTCTCAAGATAAACAAGTGAAACTGTAGAAACAAAATCAGATACAGTGTAAAACTACAAAAGCCAAAGAAAATTCTAGCAATCTTCTTGTTCTTATTCAAATAACCACCAGTTTCATTACTATGGGCTGAAAAAAAATTTTTCCCGAATGAATGCTTTGGCACTCAGGAAGTGGAACCCGTCTAGAGGGAGCGGGACCTGGGGTCATACACTGGGGACTGTCTCTGTCCTCTGGCCCCTCCTGGACCTCTGCTTCTAGCTGCAGAGAACCTCTTGAGCATGATGTCTGTCCAGAAACAACGAAGCCAGGCAACATGAGCTGCATCCAAGCCAAGCAGTACTCCCAGGTCTTCCGTGGCAGCCACAGGATGGCGATTATCATAGCCTTGCGTCTTCTTTCTGTTTACCTTTCAGTTCCATCCATCAGGCACTGACTCCTCCAGATTTCCACCATGTGGTCTGCAAGGGGAGACTTCTGCTTTTGCCTTTCTGTCCTTCTGCCCTTTGCTCTGTGCGACACAGCAGGTACACTATCCAGAGAACACAGCGTGCAAGATGTATTTCCCGGCCTTGTGGCCAAGTTATATTGTTATCATCAACACAAACACATCATCGCCTCTAGGATTTTCAAATATTTCCTGTCGTCGATGTTAGAGTTTGTGGCTTGCTGAAAATTTTTATTGTGACTTTGAATGCTGTCAAATGCTTAAAAAAACGATTGAAATAATCATATGGGCATTTGACAGCATCCTATAATGTTAGTACAAAGAATGAACTTCTTGACTTTAAGATGCTAAATCAACCCTGTTACTAAAATAAAACTGCCTTGGTTGTGTTGCCCTTTTCATATACTGTGGTATCCAGTTCATACCCTTTTTTTTTCTTCGAGATGGGGTTTCACTATGTAACAGCTCTAGTTGTCCTGGAACTAGCTCTTGTAGACCAGGCTGTCCTCAAACTCACAGAGATTCACCTGCCTCCGCCTCCCAAGTGCTGGGATTAAAGGCGTGCGCCACCACCGCCCTGCCTCCAGTTAATGTCTTGCTAAAGATTTTTAGATTTATGTTCATGAGATCTGTTGCTCTGAGTTTCTTTCTCCCATAATGCCTATGCCCAAAAAGTTACAAAGTAAAGTTTCCTCTTGAAATGGTTTTATGGGATTAGAATCGGTTCTCACTTAGGTCTGAGAAAATTCTACAGAGAAGTCAGCTGTGTCTGAACTTTTCCAGATGGGAACACTGACATTATTAATTCAGCTTCTCTGATTGATGTAATAGTATTCAGAATTTCTATTGCAACTTAAGTCAGCTAGGATGTTCTATTTCAAGACAGTAGGTTCATTTCATGTAAATGGGTGAACTGATTGCTGTAAATGTATTAATATATTCTCCTTGTTACTTTAAAGTCTGTAGTGTCTGGATTATAGCTCCAGTTTCTTGTTGATGTGGGCAGTCTGTGTTCTCTGATTTCTTGGTGAAGGATTAGCTTTCTAGCTGATGTTCTATATAGTCCTCTTCCTGTTTTCTTGGCACTAATCTTCTCTTTGTTAGTTTTTCTCTTTCTGTGTGGTTGTCTTTGCTCTTTTCTTAGAATCCTCTTAAAGCAGAGCATCAGATGACTTTAGAGTTTCCTGGTTTCGTGTATTTCATCTACAATTTTCCCTTTCAGCTAGTCTTTGCTCTGTCAAAAAAAATATTATATGAGGTGGTTCAAATTCTTATTTTTTTCTCCTGCTCTGAGGTCTGTCTCCCATGTGCATAGTCCTGTGGTCATCTGGAGGCTTGAGTGACTCGGATATCAGTCAGACTCTCCAGGCTGGCTAGCTGGCACACGTCCACCATCCCTGAGCTGGCCAGTCACCTGTTCAGCTAGCCTGCGACAATCCCACACATCCAGGAACTGACTGAAAATTGGGCAAATCCTGAACAGCCACTGGTTGAGCCCTCTGGCTGTCTTGTCTCAAGTCCTCTGCCCTTCCATCCCACAGGTAACACTGTCTGGTCCTCTAGACAGAGTGCTGGCAGTCAGTGTCACCATGACACTCCATGACAGAGGCCTGCCTTGGGAGAGTCAAGCCACCCGTGAGAGGGCTGCTCAGTCTTCCACTCACCGCCCCCAACACTCACTCACTTCTGTACATTGTTCGAAGTCCGGACTCCTTTGGTTTCCTGTTCTAATCAGAGGGAAGAATGGACATTAGAGGGTTTCCAGTGGTCAAGCAGAATCGGAGTTGGCCATCCTTGCTTCTTGTGTAATACAGGCAACCTAGGAACAACCCAGGTCTATGCTTAGAAGCAGAGAGAACATGCTTCCCTGTGCCCACCTTCTCCTCCTCACTGGCGGACCCACATCTCATGAGCACCCCAGGAGTGGGTGAGAACAGAGGCAGGGTCTCCTGTAAGCCGGAACCCTCTACAAAGTTAGGGAGATTGGCGTGGACTCTCAAAGGACGGGGAAGGGGACAGTCCTCAGAGCCTGCTCTCAAAGGCTGTGCTGGAATAAAAGCACGCCAATGTTGACGCTCGAGACATCAAGCAGAAAGCAATGCCTTTGGGCTTCGTTTTCGATTCTTTTCCCTGCTGACTTTTTTTTCTTGTCATCGTTCTTGCCTCATTTTAAAATCTGACCTAATCCAAATTTTAATCACTCAAACATAAAATATTCTTACGCCTTTAACAGCTGATGCATTTATTTGTTTTTATAAACATTCTGAATACATTATAATGGCAATCGTTTTAAATAAAGAGTTAGACTGCTATTTTGGGAATAACGTTGTGGCAACTTATAAAAGGGAATAAAAACTGATAAAGAGCTCATTGTAAGTCGTGTTTGCCACCACATCCAAAAATCAAACTGCCCGTGTATTAATCTTCCCCGGGATTATGCATGTGTCTCCTCATGGAGATCATTGGTGATCTTCCTTCTAAGAAAGCTTTTTCGTAGAGACTGAGGTTCAAGAGAGAGTCACAGCCAAGCATCGTGTTCCTGTGTCTGCAAGAAAGCCAGGAGGTCACTCTGAGAGTCTAGTATGAGCCTCTTGAGATGCTCCTTCTGGCCAAAATCAGCAAGCTTTGGTGTCATCTGTAAGTTTTTTTTTTTTTTTTTGGTTTTTCGAGACAGGGTTTCTCTGTAGCTTTGGTGCCTGTCCTGGAACTAGCTCTTGTAGACCAGGCTGGCCTCGAACTCCCAGAGATCCGCCTGCCTCTGCCTCCCGAGTGCTGGGATTAAAGGCGTGCGCCACCACTGCCCGGCTGTCATCTGTAAGTTAATGGCCCATCCTGTTACTTTATATCTTATAAAAGAAAACCATGGAACCACATGGAAGAACAGCAAAAAGGAGAAAAATTTAAGATCTCTTTGTATTTTTGTAACAATCAACTCTTATTAGTTTTTACTTCTGCTTTGATTTTGTTTCTCTTTGTTTGTTTTTTTTTTAACAGGAGTAGGGTTTTGTTTAGTTGGGTTTTTCTTGATTTTATTATTAATTATTACTTGTTATTTCCCCCAAAGGTAGGAAAAAGCATCACGGCTGTGACGGTGTCCTTGGAGATCAGTGAGGCTTCAGACCTCACCTCCCATTTCCCTGGTTCCCCTAGAAAGGTAAACGCCAGCACTGCCGGTCACTAGGGTTCAGATTACTCTATGAAAGGGAAGACGCATCCAGGCTTTGTTGACTCCAGTAAGACCGTGATTTCCTCCAGGTCAGAACATCGCTAAGTGTAACCTCTGGCTCTGAATAGAAACTGCAGTCTAAGCTACTGAAAGCCTTCCAAGCTATTATTCCCTCCTTTGAAGAGTTAACCCACTGGGCAGGAGTTCCAGCCTTCACAAGCAAGCTGGGTCTTTTGAAGACATGCTAAGGGGTAGGAAGGAATGGTTATCCCCTTCATGAAGCCACCCAGAATTCCTTGCTCCAGACTGCCCCTCACAGAGCTCCTACCAAGTAGCACCACAGCCTACCAGTTTCCTGCGTAAGTAAGAAAAGCGCAACATTGCCTTTTTCTCCTACTTTCTTTCTTTCTTTCTTTCTTTCTTTCTTTTTTTTTTTTTTTTTTGGTTTTTCGAGACAGGGTTTCTCTGTGGCTTTGGAGCCTGTCCTGGAACTAGCTCTGTAGACCAGGCTGGTCTCGAACTCACAGAGATCCGCCTGCCTCTGCCTCCCGAGTGCTGGGATTAAAGGCGTGCGCCACCATCGCCCGGCTCCTACTTTCTTCCCTTAGACAGTGGCCAAAGTCTCAGCACGCTGTTCCGGGCACGCTGTTTCCTCAGTTTCTCTGAAGCTACCCACCCTCCTCTCTTTGGTCATGCAGCCTCTTGCCTGCCTAAAACTAACATGCCTTTCTCTTGTCTTCCTTCTCCCAGCAGCCACCACGGTGGCTAATTGAAATCTACTTGGCCTTTCTAGTCCATTTTTAAATTATCCTATGAACTGAACTAAGAGCCCGAAAGAAGGAAGTTCAGATTCTTCAGTAACAGGTATTTCTGGATCTATAAACTTCAATGTGCAGGGACGCTCTCAGCTCTCACCAATACCCCACGCAATTAATCTTCAGTGACAGCTATTCTGTTACTCTGTGTAATCACTATGTAATTTCTCCAGTGACCTTAAAGCTTCCCAAGACATGTAATAGAATAAGAATTGCAGAACTTCTATGCTATAAGCCTTATGGTTTGTGAATTTCAGTAACTATACATACATACTCAGGCACACACACAAATATGTATATGTACACACACAAGCCCAAACACTAGGAGCCAGGGAAAACCTAGCAGATCACAGCAGAGGCTACTTTGAAATTTGGCATGACTTATCAACTATTAATACAATTATTACATTCAGCCTATAAATTGGAGCCTTTATGTGGCCTATTAGCTGTATGACTATTGATTGTAAAGGCAAAGAATACAGAACTGCCCAGGAAAAGGCAACCACCAAAACCTTCCAATGGTGGCAGGAGCTATAATTATTTTTTTTTGCCTTCTTCTGTGTTTGAAATTGTGATAAAAAGAGATAAATAAAAACCATCTGACAAGAGGCTTTCTCTCTGAGAGCCTCTCTCCACACAACAAATGACTATCGCATTCCCGGACATACCACTGAATTAATAAGAATACACATTTTATAAATAGATGGCTATCATAATTCTGCATCCCACATGACTCGGTCTCCTCTGCATCCTTCCTTCTTTGTCGTTATTTATTGAGCACATGCACTGTGGCTCACACTGTGAGGCAGGCTGGGATTCAACAACGGCATCCTTACTGGTCTTCTAGAGCTTAAATCCTGGCGAAGGCCAACACAAGGAAGAATTGCATGTATGTATAGGCACACACATGTACTTTAGAGCGTCATTATCGTGCAGAACACACAGTAAGCTGCTGGACGGTCATGGAGTGCTTGAGGAAGCCAGCAAGAAGACACAGAGCTCTTTCCATGGGGTGATGAGGGAGGGCCTCCCTGAGGATGGGCATGCAGCAGACACTGGAGGGCAAGCTAGCCCCTAGCATGCTGGGGAGGAGCCCCCCCATTTATAGATGACAGGAAAAGTGCACACGCACCCAACAAGAAGACACTGTGTGCGGTGGGAGCGGTGTCAATAGGAGTGAGCAGGAGCTGCAGCTAGTTTGTGTGCAGCTAGCGAGGTCATAACTGAGACTTGGGTGTTACTCCAAATACAGCTAGAAGAATGTGCTACTGTCCGTGGTACTGAAACTTATTATTCTTGCCTCTCCAATGCCAGAAAGGATGGAGGGTGCCCATGGCAGTAAAGGAGGATTTCTGCTGCTCGGATGGCTTCCCCAAAAAGATTTTCAGTATCGTAGACGAAAGGGTGAACTCGGGACTTTTGAACCACAAGCCTTCCAAGAGGTCATATACTCAGCTTGCTCCCCAGCAAGCCTGAAATAGCACCAACTCTCATGTGATGCTAGGATTTCCAGACAAAGGAAAATTTAAATATGTTTCTGTACATTTGTAAAGGTTTTCTAAAAAGCATTTCTTATTTAATATGCATGTGTATGTGTGAGCCACTGTGCTAAAGCAGAGGTCAGATGATAACCAATGGGAGCCCATTTTCTCCTTTTGCCATGGAGCCCAAGGATAAAACTAAGGCCCTCCAGTTTGGTGGCAAGTGCTTTGCCCACTGAACCTGCTCTCTGGCCCTGTTCCTGAAAACCATTTCAAGCTAACGATTAAGAGAAGACACATAGTATTTATGGTCTCGAGACTAGGGGAATAGATGCAAAGAAATTTTACCAATATCTTACTCAGATCAGTGTACGAGAAGATAAAATGTCCAAGTCAAAATCAAATAGCACAATGGAAAAGAAGAATAACAAACGGATAACTTCATGAAACTTCCAGTCCAGACCAAAGTCCAACACCCCTTTCTCCTACATCAACTCTGAGAAACAGCAAGAAGTAAGCAAGTGGAGGAGAACTCTGAAAGGGGAAAAGAATCCAAACTGGTTTGGGATACCAGGATAGATGAGGAACACAGCTGAAAGATGTCTGCCAGACCTCCAAAAAAAAAAAGCAGCATTTCCCAATCAGTTTTGACAAGAGAAGGAATCCCATGACCAGGCATGCCTGAAGCCTCAGTCCTCTTTGACACTTGATAGATAAAGATAGGTGACAGATAAATAGAGAGATAGATAGATAGATAGATAGATAGATACATACATACATACATACATACTAGATAGATAGATAGATAGATAGATAGATAGATAGATAGATACATGATAGATAATATAGATGATAGATTGATTGATAGATTGATAGATAGACAGATACATGATAGATAGATAATAGATATAGATGATAGACGATAGATTGATAGATAGATGATAGATAGATAATAGATATAGATGATAGATAAATAGATAGATGATAGATAGATAGATAGATAATAGATACTAGATAGATTGATTGATTGATAGATTGATAAATAGATGATAGATAATAGATATAGATGATAGATAGATAGATAGATAGATAGATACATGATAGATAGATAGATAGATAGATAGATAGATAGATACATGATAGACAGACAGACAGATAGATAGATAGATGATAGATAGATAGATAGATAGATAGATACATGATAGACAGACAGACAGACAGATAGATAGATAGATAGATAGATGATAGATAGATAGATAGATACATGATAGACAGACAGATAGATAGATAGATAGATAGATAGATAGATAGATAGATGATAGATAGATACATGATAGACAGACAGACAGATAGATAGATAGATACATGATAGACAGATAGATAGATAGATAGATAGATAGATAGATAGATACATGATAGACAGACAGATAGATAGATAGATAGATGATAGATAGATAGATAGATAGATAGATAGATAGATAGATACATGATAGACAGACAGACAGACAGACAGATAGATGATAGATAGATAGATAAATAGATACATGATAGACAGACAGATAGATAGGTAGATGATAGATAGATAGATAGATAGATAGATAGATAGATAGATAGATAGATAGATAGATGATAGAGTATACAAATTCTTAGAACTTGACATTTTTTCTCAGCGTGTAACTGAGGTGACCATGGGAAGAACCAGTGGTTACATACAGTGCCCCAGAGTCCATTCAATATAAGCCACCTAAAACAAGTCTCTAAAAATGGGAGTCGTGGAGGAAGAGCCCTGAGGGCCTGTGAGACCCATCCTTCCAATCTGGTATTCCTGCCATTGGAGTACGGAAAGGGTGAGCGAACTGGAAAAGAGCTGAAAGGGTGGTTTAAGAATGAATGTTGAAATTCACCAACTTTGACAAAAAGCAAAAACTTTTAAGTGGCCAAGTGAGCTGCAGGAGAATGATAATATAACAATCCAAAGAAATTCACCAAGACACATCCTAAACATGTAAAAACTGGACTCAAGACTCTCTTGAAAAGAGCCAGAGATGCTTCTGTATTAGCTACAGGAAAATACAAATTCAAGCGACAGTTTCTCATGGGAAACTGTGAGGACAAAGGGAAAAGCTGCAGTGTTTCTCAAGTGCCTGAAGAAATAAAGCTGTATCTTTATGGATGAAGGAAAACTAAAGACTTTCGGGTAGATCTTCCCTTACCGGCTAATGGAAGGTCTGCTGGGTTGAAATGTCAGGTACCGCTTGGCCATCTGTGGTTCCAAAGCCTTAATATCGTCACACAGAAAAGAGTAGACAATCTCCATTATCAAAGTGGTATCATTGCTCCCTCACAGAAGCAAGGGAGAATTGCCTGAAACATCACAACAGCCCTGGTCAGAGACACCTCAGCACTTCAGGAAGATTTGGGGGTCTATGACAATGAAGGTCTGACTCACCCCAGAAATAAATAGAAGATATGAAGCTGAGGTGGTGGCTGAGCTCAGAAGCACATGACATCAGGGAAGAAAGTCTACCGGCAATTCAGACTTACTTGACAGTCTCCTATAGAAGCTGAGCCCAGCTCCCAAGGCCAGGGAGCCTTGGCGCATCTCCCCTTGCCTCCTTTACTCTCTGTTACAGGACACACTTGGAGCATCTTCCCCATAGCTCATGTGTTGGAAACCAAATCCGTATGGTGATTGAACTCGATGGTGAGTCTTTGAAATACTTAGGACAAGATAAGGTCATGAGAGTAAGGCCCTCTTGATGACATCAGCATCACAAGAACCAGGAGAGACTGAAGTCAACACACAGGCTCTGTCTTGTCAGATGCCCTCCGCCACGCCACAATGTACTAAGAACTCCCTCACAGGTATCAGGGCCGTGTTCTTGGGCTCCCAGCCTCCAGAACCGTGTGCTAAACAAAGTTCTGTTCTTTATAAGTTATTCGGTTTCAGCTGTTTTGCTTTATCAGCAGAAGATGGAGTTGGACAATAGAGCCAATGTTTTCAGCTATGGCTGTAATTGAATTGGCATCACTATATCATATAGCATTTGACAGGATTTATATCACTCAGACTGGGGACAAGTAACTTTCTCCAAAAAAAAAGGGGGGAGGCATAAATCTCAACAATCCCAAGTGGAGACCTGGTCTGGGGCACCTTCTATGTGTCCCTCAGTCCTGCCTCCAGCTTAGTTTTGTTCCCCAGCTTCTGCCCTGCCCCCACCTCCCCTTTCGACCTAGGGCAGTCAGGTTGGTTTGCCTTCTGAGAGCCGGTGAGTGTCGGAGACATAGGTAGGAGCAAACAGGTGAAAGCAGGGGGGTCAGCACAGCCCCTACCAGGCGGGCGGCTGTTTCTTCCAGCAGCCTCCTTTATGGCACAAGGCCAGCTCACCCCCACAAGAACAGCTCCCACTTCAAGCCCGTGAAGCTATAGCCTCTGTGGCTATGACTTCCAAGTTCTCTGGACAACTCAACATACCCATTCTCCCCCAACCCCAAACTATGACTTTGGGCATATAGTTCTTTTCCTACTGAAACCCTGTCTAACAAGAGGAGTCTTTAGTCACCCAAAACTGGGGATTAGCTCATGGGAGAACATTTGCCAAGCATGCACAAGGCCCTGGGTTCTAGGTTCAATTCCCATCACCACATATAGACACTACACACACACACACACACACACACAAACTACACACACACACATACACACCACACACACACCACACATATACAATCCCCCCATACCCCACACGCACACCACACATACACCACACACATACACACAGAGACACAGACACACACACATGCATAGTCTGCAGAGCCCTTCCAGGTGAGTAAAAATAGGAAATTATCTAAATAACAAGGGACAGGAGAAAGTTGGCCATGGGATACCCAAACAACCAACACTTTGAACACTTTTAGGGTGATATACAGTCATATGGAGAAGTAATCATAGGAACAATATTAAAGGGTATGTACTACTTGGGAATAATTTCACTAGAAAATCATATGCGTGTATGATTCTAATTTGGTTGTAAATTACCATATACGCACAAAATAGGAACCCTCTACATCAAAACGTTAAGAATGTCTATCATTGGTATTCAATTATGGATTATTTTGCTTGCGAAACTGAATTTTGTAATCTGTTAAAATTCCGAAAAACAATTTTTCAAGTTCCTGAGTGTTGTAACACTGAAGGGAAAACCTTTTTGTAATCACAATTGCCCACCCCACCCCCACCCCACCACCATAGGGGTTGGAGCTGACCTGGGCTCAGCACCAATACAGCTACTCTGGGTAAAGTCCTGGGTGAAGGGGCAGATGACATCATAAGTGAGTAGCCATCTGAATCCCAGACTTCACACCGCAAGGAACAGCAGAACACAGCTGCTGAACTCTGCTCTTCTGCAAGGTAAGGGAAGCTAAGCCCGCCTGGGATGCTGAGCAGTCAGTAGGTTCTGCCCAGTGAGCCAGGCTCCCAGTACTGAGCAGAGTACACACCCAGATTTGGAGACTGGGGGCGTGGGGAGTCCCAGGGCCACTTTTCAACTGTTCACCTCCAAGGTTCAGTCTTAAAATGGAAAGATCCCGGGGGCTGGAGAGATGGCTCAGCAGTTAAGAGCATTGCCTGCTCTTCCAAATGTCCTGAGTTCAATTCCCAGCAGCCATATGGTGGCTCACAACCATCTGTAATGAGGTCCAGTGCCCTCTTCTGGCCTTCAGGCATACACGCAAAACAGAATATTGTATACATAATAAATAAATAAATATTTTTTTAAAAAAATGGAAAGATTCCGCTAAACATTCCCCGTTGTTTCCCCTCCATCAGAAATCCTTCCCCCTTAGAGAGGGCAGAGATTCTCCTGTTTCCTGATCCGGATTAGGTGGCCTGTCTTAGCATGCAGAGTGTAAGAAGCCCCACTGCCCGATCTCTTCCAAGCAAAGAATATCGGCAAATTTTGAAGTCAAGAAAGAAGAAACTTTTTTTCTATGTTTTAGCAAAAAGCAGATTCTGAAGAAAATTAAAGCCCGTGTAACGCTTCTTTATATGTGGTATAAATGATTTCAGAGTGTTAAAGTGTATCATTGATTTGATTTACTCAACATATCATGCTCGGAGAATCTCATTAAACGGAACGTATTCAGACCATAATTATCTCTAGAATAATTTTATTTTTGAGTGTTTTTCTTCTTCTCAAATTTAAATATGAATGAATGGATTTTAAGAAATTTGGGGCCCTAGGTTCTCACTCCACACTGTCTTAGGAAGAGCCTCTAAAGAGAAAAAGCCCAACCAAGTCCAGATTTTAGAAGATAGACATAACAAAGTAGCAAGAGGGGGGGGTCAGGCCTCTTCCAGTCACTCTCTAAGCCCGCAATGCAGGTGCACCTGAAACTACCCCATCCATGGGGCACCCAAGTTCCCTCCATTGATTAGCAACTAAGTCTCTAGCTTCCCTGAAACATTAATGCTTCTCTGTATGAAAGCTTAATCTAAATAAATAACTGGACAGACATAACCACCTCTTTCCAGGCCACTTAATAAATTGGTCTCCTTCTCTTTGTTTCTTTTGAAAAGAAAGAAAGGTGTGTGTGTGTGTGTGTGTGTGTGTGTGTGTGTGTGTGTGTGATCATCTGCAGAGACTCACAACTATAATACTTCTTTACAGTTGGGAGCACTCAGGGGTCACCCTAGTAGAGGAGCCATTGAGGCTGGGGCCTCTTTGGTGACTTCTAAGGAAGAAGAAATCAGAAAAGAAACAGAGAGAGCATCTCTACACCAACGGCACAGTCAGAGAGAACACATGGCAACGGCTGCTCTTCTACCCTCCTCCCTCTTCCTGCACTGTGAAGCCTGATTCGTAAACTGAGTCACAATGAGCTGATATTATAACCGCAAGGCAGAATTCTCCAGAGTTTCTCTTCCTATAAATGCCATGCTTCTCACCGCTGGTAAGGAACCACACATCCTGCACCCGGACCCCTGTGTAAGCACGGAGGTCATTTAGGAGTCGGTCACTTCTTTCTTGGTGTATTAGCTGTCCTCTCCTACTACCTGAATGGTGACCCCGGGTTCCATGAGCTTCCCCAACAGGTCCCATTGTCCTGGCTACAAAAGGAGCCTGGCTCAGAAAA
This sequence comes from Microtus pennsylvanicus, assembly GCF_037038515.1. NCBI lineage: Eukaryota > Metazoa > Chordata > Mammalia > Rodentia > Cricetidae > Microtus > Microtus pennsylvanicus. The sequence goes on from NC_134596.1 coordinate 13,192,527, forward strand.
CTACTCTAGGAGACTGAAGCGCAGATTCAGAACGTTGCTAGTCCAGTCTACTCTGTAAGGGGTACTTTCCATTACAGAAAAATGAAGCGAAAAAAAAAAAACAAAAATCCCAGAGATTTCCCCAAGACGCTGCTCTCCTACCCCATCACTACCACCCCACCCTTCCAGGACAGAAAGGGTGTGCGGATAGAGAGGCCCTTAGAGACCTCGATGGCTCAGGCCAGCTCCGCGTGGAAGTCTGGGTCACGACTCTAACTCTGGAAAACTCGTTTGCATCTCGCCGCTCTGTTCCGCTCTCTTGTTATTTGGAATTAATCTTTAATGTTGGTAGAGTGCTTCTTACATATCAGAACTATCTTCTCATTCGGGAAGTAGTCCGCATGAATATTTCATGGGCTAGCCCTTGTAAAACTTTTCTTTTCTTCATTAAAACAACACGGAACGCAGAAATTCCTCCATGTGCTAGAACTGTGTTTCAACCTTTTAACAAGAAGAGTCTTTAAAATGATGAGTGTGGTTCGGTGGCCATTAGCAAGAAAAACATTAAAAATTAACATGACACATTCAGACGAGCTTAAACCCTCAGCCTTCCCTCCCATTGCACATCAGTGTGACACCCAGTCAGGGTGTAGGTCCCATGAGGCGTGGAGTCTTGAAAAAGATAAGCCTGTTGGGACAACACCAAGCGCAATGGATCATACTGGGAATGGAATAGAAATTGAACTGGCTGGATAGTTTAGAGCAAAAAGACCCCAAGGCAAAGTCTTTGAGCTCTCGTAGAAGTCAACAAGGCCAAACGAGTTTGGTACTCTGAGCTCTTGCCTGGTTGCTAAATGATTTTAGGGTTCCTTCTAAGAAGTGTTAAGAGTAGGAAAAACTGCCAGTCAAGAGAAAAGACACTGCCCCCCAGTTGGGCCGGGTCACCCTCTCAGTTAAAGGGCCACCCCTAGGAACGTGGCTCGTCTTAAGGCATGCTCAATAGCTATGCAGAATAGTTAGTTCTTTAATGAGAGAATGTGCTTCTTTCTTCGCAGGATCGCGGCCTTTAGTGCGGTAGCCTGACTGGCCATGGAGCAGCAGGGCATCTGGGCTGCAGCCTTGCAGCAGTGGATCTGGGCTGCAGCCTTGCAGTAGAGCATCCAGGCTGCAGTCTTGCAGTCAGGCATTTGGGATGCAGCCTTGCAACGGGGCATCCAGGCCGCAGGCTTGCAACAGGGCATCTGGGCCACCATCCAGGATGCAGTCTTGCAGCAGGGCATCCAGGATGCAGCCTCGCAGAGGGGCATCTGGGCCACAGTCTTGCAGCAGGGCATCCGGGGTACAGACTTGGAGCGGGGCATCTAGGCTGCAGCCTTGCAGCCTTTAAATCTGACGAATTTTCTTCAGAAAGGTTTAACTTTTCCTACCCTTCAATTTATCTCCTTTCTGGGTACACTTTCCACACTAGACAATGACAACTCAGCATTCTGGGCTTCCTTCTCTTTCTCTGTAAAGCTCCCTTCCCCAGCACGTGGCAGCTTGCTTACTTTCCAATCTTCCTTTTAAACTGCCCTTGAGGTTTGTTCCATTGAGTCCACTCTTAAATTCTTTTATCAATGAAACTAAGAACCCCCAGGGGGACTCCAAGGCCCCCTGTGTTGTCACGTCTCAGGATTGCTCCTGCAGGAAAACAGGTACGAGGCTGTGGCTGTAGGCCCAGGCTAGTGCAGAGTCTAGTCAGCATTAACAGGTATGGCCTTGAGGAAGATGCCCGGAAGACAAAGATCCAAGCCTGTGCTGATTGGTGCTGTCGGGACAGAGAGGCGGATCCTTCAACCACATCGGGATATAAGGAGAGTCAACCCAGAAAAGATGTTTCTGTTCCAGGTGCAGCCCTATCAGGACATTTCCGGTGACTCAGCTGTGGAGGTCACAGGGACTGAGTGGTAGAGAAAGTTCAGTTCAGTCTCACCAAGGGCAGTTTAGGGGTGGTGGTGGGGAATGGGTTGAGGCAGATAAGATGCATGCAAGAAGTTCCTTGCTGATCTCCACTTTCTGGTAAGTGATATTCAGGTCTTTTTTTTTTTTTTTTTGTGAATCGCCAACCCGGTTCCCCAGGAGATGGCTGGGGACAAACCAGGATCAGGTTGCAAAGGGAAAGACCTGGACCTCCAGTCTGACTCCTCGCTCCCATTCACAGCCATTACGGGGCAGGCGCAGGCACCTTGAAACGCCCACGGTTCTGGTTTGTGGCCACCACAGTAGCGCCCCGCAGTGTTTGTTGACTGGCTCACGGGGTTTTCATTTTATAAACTGGCAACACAGTACAGCGTACGTCTCTTTTGTCCCAAAACTTTCTCCCCAAAAGACAAGAAAACCAAGAAGAAAAGAACAAAGAACCCTTCTGCTGTGGTTTCAGCGTGTCCCTCACAGGTCATGCGTTAAGTGTTTAACGCCCAACGCGGTGTTGGTGGGATGGACCCTTCGGAAGCATTGAGGCTACTGACGTTCTCCATGCTCAGGGTGAATTAAAGTCTTTTCAAGGCAGTAGGTTTGTTCAGGTCCTGCTTCCTCTCACACGCTGTACCTGACCACTGTACAGTATTTCCATCTTGAACTTTCAGCCTCCAGAACCCTAAACCAAACCAACTTCGATTCATTATAAATATCTGTCCACCTTCACAAATTATTAATAAGGGCAGGGGATAGAAACTGGCGAGGCAGTTTAGGGCTAAAATACTCCAAAAAGGCGGCAGCAGTTTCTTGGATAAGAACCAGGAATGTCCTTGAGAATCTCTCTAAACTCATCCTGTTGTGGGAGGCCAGAAATAACAGAAGTGTCTAGGTCAAAAATGTCCGTTTTCCACCACGGTCAGAGGCTGGAAAATCTAGGAAGGGGGAAGTGGTCTGTTTTTTTCCTTATTACTTTACCCTAAAAGAGGGCCCCTTTCTGGAAACCATACTGAGAATGTGACGGCTACCCTAGGAGTTCCTGACATCTGGAGCGCAGCTCATGCCCCCGCCCCTAGTCCATCCACTGAAGCTGTATTAACTCAACAGTGAGGCTCAGTGCTGTCCCATTCCTGTGCCCCTTCTGCTGTACATGAATGCTGCTTTTCTTTTTCTCTTTCTAAAATTACGTCCTTCTAAATCTCACCCTTTGTAGCCAGTGAATTTCATTCTTTGAATTTATGAGACAGTACCCAAAGGTCTCTGGCTTGGGACGACTTTGGTGGCCATTGAACACCAGGATCCTAGCCCCCCCGAACTAAACACAGCAGAGCTAAGAAGGGGCCTGTTACATTCTAAGAGAGCCCAGTATTTCCATATTATTTCACCAACAGAAAATACACCACGACGCTTGCTTTCCTCATCACTTGAAGATAGGAAACTTCGAAACTGTACAAGTTAGAAAGCAGTGCTCACCTGTGTCCCCAAGACCCAAAAACACTTCACTTCCAATGTCCCCACCATCCTAAAACACCCCACCTCCAATGTCCCTCCCACCCTAAAACACCTCACCTCCAATGTCCCCACCACCCTAAAAGACCTCACCTCCAATGTCCCCACCACCCTAAAAGACCTCACCTCCAATGTCCCCACCACCCTAAAACACCTCACTTCCAATGTCCCCACCACCCTAAAACACCTCACCTCCAATGTCCCTCCCACCCTAAAAGACCTTACCTCCAATGTCCCCACCACCCTAAAACGCATCACCTCTGAGTGCAGAAGGAGGTGCCAGAGGGGACATGCACAGAAGGGCAGTGGCCGACAGCAGGAAGGGCTCTCAGGGTCTCCCCTCGTGTCCCCTCATTTCTGTAGGGACTCTGTACCTACCGGAGAGAGCCATGGTTTCATGATGGCATTCCATTCGAGTCTGTCAGGTGCCGCAGCTATGCTGGAGGTGTATTGCCCTTGCCTGTGCCATCCTCCTGGTGTGTGTGTGTGTGTGTGTGTGTGTGTGTGTGTGTGTGTGTGTGTGTGTGGAGGGTACATGTGCCATTGTGTGGAGGTCAGAGGACAGACACTGCTCACCCCCAGCTGTTTCTGACACCTCTCCCTGACCTGAAACACGCCAAGCAGGCCAGAGCTGCCTTTATCTGCCCCCTAGTGCTAGGACTGGAATTTTATGTTACCACATCGGGCTTCTTATTTTTAATGGGTTCTGAGGATTGAGCTTCGACCCTCATGCTTACAGAACAAGCACTTTACCAACTGCACTGGTGCTCCAGCCTGTGGTTTTGTGTTGACTCTAGCCATGCTGATTGCAGTGAGATAGAATCTTAATGTTTGATTTAGATTTCCATAATGGCTTTAGAGTAAAATTTTTTCATATATACATACACACATATATATATATAATTTGCCATGTGCCTACCTGTCTTGTTTGTCCGTTTATTGATTGGCTTATTTGTTTGAAAATGGAACTTAAACCTTTGCGTGCTCTATAGATTTTAGATCTAAATTTTAGAAAGAGAAGGAAAGGGCAAAGAGTTGGGTGGGTGGAAAGGATCATGGGGTGTTGGGAGCATGATCAGAATAGATTGTATGAAATTCTTTTCAAGAAAAACACTAAGAGAACAGAAACACTTCTTTATGTTTCAGAGGTTTAGAAAACATGGAGGGTCAGGCAGCCAAATGTCATGCTTAAGGGGGACGGCGGGGAGGAGTTCCTTCCATCCTCAACCGTGGTGCAGAGGGAGACTGAGAGCCCACACTTTAGAATAACCTAAATTCTTGAAGTCAGAAACCAAAGTAAGTAATGGGCAAGAAAAACAGTGGTGGACCTCAGGGGTGACTTACAGAATACGATTTCTCAGAAATAAACAATAAATTCATGAGATGCCAAAGGAAAAACAGAAATAAATGAAAACATAATTCTAGTCACTGAAGAAAGGTTTTAAATAACTGAGGAAATTAAGTTATTATAATAAACTGAAGAGCCCAACACGCAGCAGAAATGGGAGCCGTGGGGAGGGAAACAGAAGAGAGGAATGGCGCCATTACTGAGTCAGAATATTGGGCACATGTTCAAGTAAAATCATTGAGATTTCAAAGAAGTAAATAAAACCGTGGCCTTCTGCAAAAAACAGAATAACACTGATATTCAACTTTCAAAATTAACAACATAAAACAGGACAGCACAGAGGACGTCGATAGCCAGCAAGAAACTGAGAATCTCAGCACCACCGCCTTCGGGGAAATGAGCACAGCATCTGACCATTTATCTTCCCCGTGGCTCTTTCTCTACACAGAGCCAGTGGCGCCTGGAACAAAAAAACCAACAGAGAGATCTAGGAATTAAATGAAAAGTTACACTAAAAAGGACATAGCTGCTAGAGAGGGCACAAGATCCTTGTTCTCAGAGATAAGCACTAGGGAAAACGGGAATGCTAAACATGCCGGGTTGTTCACTTAATGGAGGCGTCGTATCCCTGCTTTCCACCTGGAAAGCTGAGCATGGATATAGTTAATAGCCTGGGGACCCGTGCTTTCTGTAGTTCCAGGCGGCAGACTATTGTGTTTATCCCAGACTCTTCCTCCCTAGACCTTTATCTTGAGCACTGTTTCTTGCTCAATAAAAACCCCTCTTTATGGAAGATGTCACTTGTACTTTACAAGAGCTTAAGCAACTTTTATTTGTAGAGCCAGGCCACACCTGATTCCCACAGATATTTTTTTTCTTTATCTCATTCTCCATAGACCCTTAGCTTGAGCACTGTTTCTGAGTCAACAGAACTCCATCTTAACAGAAGAGGCCATAGGAACTTTGTAAAAAGTTTCAGTGTAAACATGTTTTACACTTTGTTGGGCATGCAGAGTTGAATGAATAATCATTGGGAAACATCTTCCCAGATCGTGCTGTATTTAAATATGCCAAAAATAAACTGCCTGTGTCAGACTCTACAAGTTTGAACCAACACCGGCTACAGAGTCTCGTGGGACCAGATTTCCTTACTGCCTCATGCAGATCGTTACTGGGCCAGCCCTGGCATTTGAAGAGATTCCCCGCACTTAACAGATATCGACAAACTATTTCACCAAAATATCACAGGATGTACATTCCACTCAGCAGCACATGGAAATGTGATAAACAGGTCACATGCTAGGACAACATACACACACACACACACACACACAAACCTTAAAAATACAGCAAATTTGAAATAAATCCGTGTATGCTCTTTATGTATGATGTTTATGCAATGAAACTTAAAACTAATAGAAAAAATCTCTAGTAAATACATAAACTCATGGAAATCAAACAAGTCATTACTGAGGGATGACTAGGTTTAAAAATAAAATAAAAATATCCCTGGAACTAAATGAAAGTGAAAGCGCAATGCAAGAAAGCCTTTGGGGAATGTGAAAAAGTGGTTCTAAGAGGGAAGTTCTTAGCTCCAAGTTCCTATGCTTAAAACATCATGAAGATCACAAATACATGACTTAGTGATGCAACTCAAAAATTTGGAGAAACAAGAACAAACCAAACTTAGTAGTCAGAAAGAAATAATAATAAAACAGAAAGTAATTAATACAAACATAGAAAGTAACACCAAAAAAATGGATCTAAAAGCTGGTTCTTTGAAAATATAACAACATCAATAGTTCCTTGGCTCAGCCAAACAAAAGAAAGATAGAAATAGACCGGTCTAACAGAAGCAGAGATGAGCAAGGAAACATTACAGCAGACACCAAAGAAATTTTGAAAATTATAAAAGAATACTTTAAACATCTGAACTCAGAGGGACACTGATGGGATGGAGGTTCCCAGGATGGAAAATAGTTAAGGTTCTTCTGGGTAAACTGGGGAGGGGGTGGAAAGGAGGAGATGGGGGATGGGAACATGAGGATCAAGAAGACTGAGCTGGGGGAGAGAGTAATGAAAGAGATGTCTTGGTAGAGAGAATCATTATGGGTTAAGGGAGAACTCTGGTGTTAGAGAGATTCTCAGGAATCCACAAGGATGACCTCAACTAAGACTCTTAGCAACAGTGAAGAAGATGTCTGAAAGGGTCTTCCCTTTGATTAGATTAGTGACTACCCTATGTCTTCATAGAACCTACATCCAGTAACTGATGGAAGCAGATGCAGTGACCAACAGCCAAGAACTGGTCTAGGCTCCTGGAGTTCAACTGAAGAGAGGGAGGAGGGATCGGATGAGCAAGAGGGGTCAAAATCATGATGGGGAAAACCACAGAGACAGCTGACCTGAGCTAGTGGGAGCTCAAGGACTATGGACTTACAGCTGGGGACCTGCATGGGACCAAACTAGACCCTCTGAATGGGGATGACAGTCATGTGACTTGATCTGTTTGGAGGGGCTAGCAGTGGCATCAGGACCTACCCCAGGTACATAAACTGACTTTTTGGAGCCCATTCCCGATGGTGGGATATCTTACTCAGCCCTGATACACAGGGTAGGGGCTTGATCCTGTCTCAAGTTGATATGCCAGACCTTGTTGACTCCCCAAGGAAGGCCTTACCCCCTCTGAGGAGTAGATGGGGGATAAGAAGGAAGGAGATGGGAGGACAGGAGAAGGGGAGGGAGAGGAAACTGGGACTAGTATCTAAAATGAAAAGTAAAATTTTTAATAAAAAAATTATGAACTCCATCCAGGCAATGCACACCTTTAATCCCAGCAACTGGAGGCAGAGGCAGGTGAATTTCTGAGTTCGAGGCCATTCTGGTCTATTGAGAGAGTTCCAGGACAACCAGAGATGCACAGAGAAACCCTGTCTCAAAAATCAAAACAAGTCAAAATCTGAACTCCATTCTGTTGGGAAAATCTAAAAGAAATGAACAAATTCATGATTCATTCAAACTACTGATGTTAAACCAAGAAGAGACCGACAACCTAAATGAACCCATAACAAAGGAAGAAACAGAAACAGCAGTAAGAAGCCTTCCAGCTGGGAATGCCAGGGTTCAGAGCAGAACTCTACCAAACTTTCAAGGAAGAATTACAACCAATACTTCTTAAGTTATTCAAAAATAGAAATACAACAATCACTTCCAAACTTGTTCTATGAAGCCAGTACTAAGTATTATTCTAATACACAAACAAGGTAAAGATACTACTACAATGACCATAGATAAAAAATCCTTAATAAAATACGAGCAAACTGAATACAAGCACATATCAAGCTGATCATCTACTTTATCTTAGAAAAGTAGGGATGGTTTAATAAATCATGTAAATGAACTTAAAACAAAAAAATCACATGATCATCTCAATAGATGAAAAAAAATCCTTTGACAAATTCTAACATGTCTTCATGATTAAAGTCCTAAAGAGAGCTGGGCAGTGGTGGCATATGCTTTTAATCCCAGCACTTGAGAGGCAGAGGCAGGTGGATCTCTGTAAGTTTGAGGCCAGTCTGAACTACAGAGAAAGTTTCAGGACAGGCCCCAAAGCTACAGAGAAACCCTGTCTCAAAAAAAAGGTTTAGAAAGAGTAGGGCTGGAGAGAACATATGTCAACATATTAAAGGCTATACATGACAAACTCACAGCCAACATTAGACTAAATGAAGAAAAACCCAAAGTAATTCCATTAAAGTCAGGAGTGAGACAGGATGTTCCCCTTCACACACACACACACACACACACACACACACACACACACACACATATATGAGAGTAGAACAAGGGAGGGGTTGGGAGAAGGGGACGTAGGAAGAGGGGCTGGGTGGAAAAAAGGGAAAGGGGAAATTGATATAATTGTATTCTAACTAAAACGTATTTTAAAATAAATAAATAATCATATGATCATCTCAATAGATGCAGAGAAGACTTTTTGGCACAACCCAACCTATTTTCATCAAAAAAGTATAAAGAAGCCGGGTGGTGGTGGCGCACGCCTTTAATCCCAGCACTCAGGAGGCAGAGGCAGGTGGATCTCTGTGAGTTCGAGGCAAGCCTGGTCTACAAGAGCTAGTTCCAGGACAGGCACCAAAAGCTACAGAGAAACCCTGTCTTGAAAAAAAAGGGCTTATAGCCCTTATAGCAACATATCTCATGATACATATGTCACACCTCCAGCCAAATCTCAAAGAATTTCCAGTAAAATCGGGAGTGAGGCAAGTGTGTGCATTGTCTCCATTCTCATTCAGTAGAATCCTGGAAGTCTTAACTTTAGGAGTAAGAAGAAGTCAATCAAAAAAATTCAAATCTAAATGAAAGAAGATCAAGCATTCTTATTTGTAGTTGAAGTGGTTATAGCCCTAAGAGGCCCTAAAGAAACTGTATCCAGCCATAAGGAAAAACTAAATCATACTATTTGCAAGGAAATGGAGGGAACTGGAAATTACTATCTTAAGCAAGGTTACCCAAACTCGAAAGAATAAATGCCATATTTTCTTCTCATATGTGGATCCCAGTTTCTAATTTTTATGTCTGTGTATTTATGTGGGTATGGAAGCTGATAAAAATAAAAAGAGAGAGAATCAGGAGAAGAGGTTTTAAAGTGAGGGAGTCATAGTATTGACACATAAGCTATAAAAGTGTAAAGGGGAATTCTGGGAGTGAAACCGTTTAACCAAGGTAGGAACAGGAGATGGGAAAGGAGGTTGTTGAAGAGAAGATCAATCAAAACTAAGTCTATATGAAAAAGCCAAATGGAAGCCTGCTACTTTGTAGATTAATTTTTAAAAAATGAAGAGTTTAACCAGCAGTACCCTGCATGTATGAATAAAACCACTCCCAGATGCCATAATGTTATTATTAATAGAAGTCCCATTGCCAAGACTGGGATAGATGGCTCCCTGTGAATTGTCAGTGAGGGTGGCCTCTGAGGCTCCTGCAGCAATCCAGGCAGCTACCCCTACCACTGACTACCCATCAGGACTAGATGGTAAAACCCTACTGCTGAAGCTACCTCCTACTCTGGAAGCAGAAACTAGAGAAACAAAGTCAGACCTGAACTAGAAACTCTTTTCCCCTTGTGATGGTTTGAATGAGAATAGCTTCACAGGTTCATATATTTAAATGTTTGGTCCCCAGTTGGTAGGACTGTTTGGGCAAGATCGGGTGTGCTCTTGTGGGGAGTAGGTGCAGCCTTTTTGGAGGAGCCGTGTTCCTGGCAATGAACTGGGAGGTTGTCATCAGTAGTCTGACTTAGCTGCGACCCTTGCCTACTGCACCATCTACAGGCCAGGCAGGATGCGTCCGCTGGAGCGGCAGTGGCAAGTCTGTCTTGGGTAACTGTTTTCTTTCTGATCGGATTGCAGACTTACTCCTCATCTGTTTCTGTAAACCTGGTCAAGAAGCCTGAGCTGCGAAGGAACCAAGCCTTCCAGAAAAGGCTGCAGCGATTGTACTGCTAACTGGATGTGATATGCTTGCCGAACTGCCTTCTACATATGTACACTTATGCCCATTGATTAGCATTATGGACAGCTTTGATCAGAGTATATGCAGAGACTGTTTGTTTGTTTCCCGGCCGCTCAGACCTAAATAATCACACAGAAACTATATTAATTAATTGTTTGACCTATTAGCTCGGGCTTCTTATTAACTAACTCTTACATCTAAAATTAACCCATTTGTATTAATCTGTGTATCGCCCCAGTAAGGTTCTGGCTGGCATCTTTCTCCTTCGGCAGCTACATGGTGTCTCTTTGACTTGGCCTACACACTCTCTCTCTATCTCTCTGTTTGGATTTCCCGCCTGACTTTATTCTGCTAAGCTATTAATCAAAACAGTTTCTTTGTTAACCAACAGTAATAAAACATATTCATAAATCCCAAATCATCAGAGAAGCATCTTTTTGCAAAGGATAGTTATTACAGAGCATACAACTGGGTGAACGTGCTGATTATAAGTGATGGTTGAATGTTCAGTCATTCATGGGCATTTCTATCACCCCAGCAAGGCAAAGAGAAGACAGCAGGAAATAGGGGAGGGGTTCAGATATCTTCCCTGAGATCATCAGAGGCAGTAGTTCATGGTTTCTAGCGGAGGGATCAAGATCTTCAGTGGTAGAGCTACTGTTAAGTTGCTTATGCTCCCATAAATAATGTTTGCCAAGCTCTTGTAAGAAATCATAATAACATCATTGGGTGACTGAAAATAAAGACTTGAAAACGGAAGGGCAACAAGTTGGGGAAAAGGAGATGGTGTGCAGGAGTAGGAGGGGGGCCGAGAGGGTGACTGGGTAAATGTGATCAAAATATCTTACACATGCATATTAAAATATCGTGATGAACCCTATTATTATGTATAATTAACATACGCTAATAAAAACTTTCAAAAGATTAAAATTGTGTCTTAAGACAAAGATGATTTATTCTAAAATTGAAAGCTTTTTCAATAATAGTAAATTAATTAACAGCTTGAATTACATTAATTGATCTAAGAGGAACATTACCACTATAAATTCTAGAATGAAAAAAAAATCAATCCTTAGAAAAATCAGTACCCATTAATAATTAAAAGACTCAAGAAAATATGAACTGAAATATGTTTTCTCAGTATGATAAAAGGAATAGACCATCTCAGTGTCAGGATCTCATTTAATAGGCAAATGCTAAAATCTTTTCCTCTATACAGTCACAGTTAGAGATTTGCTAAACTTCATGGGCTTGCATTGTAGTTGTACACCTGACTAACATGTAGTTCGGTGGTGTGAAAAGAATGTCCCGTCTTGAATTTTGATTGATAACAGAGATACATGGCCAGCATGGGAGGTCTGAGGCGGCTGTGTGTGGGGTTGCCAGCTTGCTGAGTGGCTCTGGACTGGCACCAGGAACGCAACTTTAAAGAGTGTTCTTTCCGTTCTATAGTGGATACGAGTGACTCCCTGTGCCGGGGCTTTCCATGCGGTTTCATTTATGCTACAAATCCGAATTTCTTCTGGAAGTGTAGAATTTTGTTATCTCTTTAGAGAAGAGTGACCCCAGGAAAAATCTTAAGTCTACAAGCCTGTCTCTGGAAGAAAAATCATACGTTCCTGCTGGAGTAGCTGAGTAACAGAGAACTTGACTAGCAACGTGAGGCCCTAGGCTGAATTCTTGTACAGCAGGGAACCACAGGAGGATCTTCATCTAGAAAACCAATAGAGAATATGTTGATAGAGAACAGTGTGCATACTATAAACAAAGATGATATGTTCTTATAAGACATAGACCTGGGCTTGAGCAGAGACAAAGAAGACTCATTCTGCTTCTCGACTGGATGAAAATATAGACACACACTGTAAGCTGATACAAAAAGGAATGCACAATTATCTACTGAAAAAGAGAGACTACGAGATAACTGAGCCTGCCAGACATTAAAAGCAAACCAAAAGTTTCACACTGTATCTTTGTACCCTACAGGAGTGGATAAGTAGACCATGAGACATAGAGAGAAGTCACAGGTGTGAAAAGTTAGCCCACACAGAGTGGAATCTAGATGGCCCCAATATAAGTATCCTGTTTAGTGAGTGTTCCTGAGACAACAAGGGACACATTTGAACATAAAATAAAATTGGATCCAAGCAGAGCAAGGATTCTAAATGAGTCAGAGAATTACGAGTTAAAAATAATGACATCCTAAGCAATGGATAATTTCCCTTTTAGCCTGGACGTACATAAAGTATTTCTAAATACAAACAAAAGTTCTCGTGCATAATTCATGAATGTGGTAAATAAAGGGATCTGAAATTTGCATGACAAAAAATAGACACCAGCGCATGCAAAGTCACAGCACAACTGTCAAAGTGGGAGAAGAGAGAGGCCCAGCACGCATCATAGCTAGGAAGCTCTGCTCCTTAGTAAAGGAAGGGCTTCTAAAACTGCGAAAGAAAACTCAAAACTCAACAGAAAATGGAACACTGGGCAGGTGTGGTGGTCACATCTGCAATATGAGGAGTCCGCGGCAGAAAGATTTCTAGTTCTAGGCCAGCCCAGGAGAGAAAGCAAGATCCTCTCAAAGAGAAAAGAAGAATGGGAAATTTGACATGCACGCACATCACCAAAAAGGTGTGAAAATGGTTCTCAATCATGAAAAATATGTCAGTTCACTCAGGAAGGAAACGCAAGCTGAGGGGCTGGAGATGGCGCAGGGATGAAGAGCACTCCCTGTTCTTGCAGAGACCCTTCCGGCATGACCAGCAGCTCTACAGCATCTCACAACTGCCTGTAACTCCAGCTCCAGAGACTCCAACCCTCTGTGCAAGGCTGATTCTCGGACTCACACTTCTGTACCAGATTTGCCTCTTGATTAATAGCCAGCCAAAAGCTGTTCAGACTTCTCTGTAATTAAGAGGAAACACGATCTTCGCTGAACTGTTTTCTTTTTCTTAGATTAATTTCAGCCACAAATTAAATCACTTAGTTCTTATCCCCCTAAGGGTAAACATTTTGTGGGTTTTTAAAGTTTTTTGTTTGTTTGTTTGTTTGTTTGTTTGTTTGTTTGTTGAGACATGGTTTCTTTGTGCAGCTTTTCAATCTGTCCTGGAACTCACTCTGTAGTCCAGGCTGGCCTCAAAGTCACAGAAATCCACCTGCCTCTGCCTCTCAGTGGGATTAAAGGTGTGTGCCACCTCTGCCCAGTCATTTTATGTCCTTATATTAATAGAAAAGTCTAAAAGTAGCTATACAACTAAATTTTACAAAGGTATATCCTGACTTATTACTATGAAGACAATCAATTCTACATGTATCTATACTATTGTATGGACAGTGAAGACACAGTCTCCCATCCTAAGCTTATGTGCAGAAACTGCCTGATTTTTATTGGGATTCTGCAGTGCAGTGATGAATATAAATGAGAAGGAATTGAGACCTAACAACCTTTTCATTCATGTCAAGGCAACAAAGCGATTATGCTCAGTTTGGCTCCCTAATGACTAGGCTGACACAGATAAAGGAGAAAAATACTAAAAAATCAATTGTAGGTTATCAAATACCACAGAGCTATGAAGTATTAAAAAGTATTAATAAGTATTAAAAAATCTAAAACAACCTACAATAAACACGCAAGAAAGCAAATGCCGTGCAATTCTCACAGAACCGCCAATGCCTTCCTGCTCACAATAATATGAAATCGGCGGGAGGCACTGCAGTTAAAGCAGACACAACCCAGCGTCAGCAATCTCACCTGCTTCTGAATGGATGGTTGTCTACTAATCTGGCAGAGCCCTGGGTATTCCAATTAAAGTAATATACAAGTAAATGACAATTAGAAAAATTTACCCATATACCAATCATGACACCTCCATGTGGCGGAAAATGCACCAGAAGGATCATTCCAGGCCCGTTTTTAAACACTCTTGGCGATTGGTCTTGCTTTGCACCTTTTCTTAGTCGTTGTCCCATTGCTGTGAAGAGACACTATGACCAAGGGAACTCTTATTTTTTTTAAGATGCATTGAATTTGAGGCTTGCTTACAGTTTCCAAGACTTACTCCGTTATCATCATGGCAGAGAGCAAGGTGGCAGGCAGGTGTGGTGTTGGAGAGGTAGCTGAGAAATATGCCCTGATCTGTAGGAAGAGAGAGACAGAGACAGAGGGGCAGGCAGAGACAGACAGATTGAGACAGACAGACGAGACTGGGTCTAGCATGGCCTTTGGAAAGCTCAAAGCCCACCCCCAGTGACACACTTCCTCCACCAAGGCCACACCTACTCCAGGAACGTGACACCTTCTAATCCTTCTAATCCTTGTAATCCTTTCAAAGAGTCTGACAAAGCATGGGATAAAACCTGACTTGCTGAACATAGTGGACAATGAGGACGACTGAGAACTCAAGAACAATGGCAATGGGTTTTTGATCCTACTGCACGTACTGGCTTTGGGGGAGCCTAGGCAGTTTGGATGCTCACCTTACTAGACCTGGATGGAGGTGGGTGGTCCTTGGACTTCCCACAGATCAGGGAACCCTGATTGCTCTTCAAGCTGATGAGGGAGGGGGACTTGATCAGGGGAGGGGGAGGGAAATGGGAGGCAGTGGCGGGGAGGAGGCAGAAATCTTTAATAAATAAATAAATTTTAAAAAAAAAGAAAAGAAAGAGTTCCATTCTCTCACGACAAAGCCTTCAAGTATATGAACCTATGGGGCGGTTCTTATTCAAACCACGACTATAGAGGATGTTTCTGTTAGAGTGACATGGTTAAACTCAGAATGCCTATCACAGAAAAACTAGCTGCTGAAGGGATTGCTGAGGGACCATTTCCGCCTCTCCACATCACAGTCTTGGGCCATGAGAGAAAAGACGATCAGCAAGCACAGAATGAAGGGATGTGCCGAGCTTGGCTTCAGAATGGCCACAGTGGAATTAGGCAGATCTGCTCTCCAAGCAAAACAGTCATGACAATAAAATTATTTTTAAAACATTAAGGTCTCTAGAAGTTGCCCTATGGGTGTATGGGTAACAAATGAAGGCATGTCTTAAATATTCATTTGGGCCACAACCAACTCCTTATCCCCCTACCATAGGCTTAGCCTGATGGAGATGTGAAGGCAGGGCATAGTTCTAGGAGGAGGAGCCCACTGACCTTCCTTAGTCTCCAACTCTGTACGGTATTACTAACTCCAGGAAAGCTGCTCAAAATAGCAAAGGATCTCCACTTCTACCCCAGACCCTCTAGATGCTACTGTTTCACAGATCTGGACCCTGCCCCCTACCACACACTCATACACATACACACACATTAGACACACACATTCACACAAACACACACATAGACACATACATTCACACATACACACATAGACACACACATTCACACACACACACACATTAGGCACACACATTCACACACACACATAGACACATACACTCACACATACACACATAGACACACACATTCACACACACACACATTAGGCACACACATTCACACACACACACATAGACACATACACTCACACACACATAGACACACACATACATACACATCCCTTTGCATTTTCCTGGTTACTGCAGTTATATCTACAATCTGAAGATCTGAGGTTAGGAAACTCAAAGGAGCTTGAATATGTAACAATAAATAGTCTTTCTGGTCTGGGACACCTCACTCAGTATGACCTTTTCTAAATACATTTATCTGTAAATTATTTTTTCTTTTTCTTTTCTATATTGGTTTATTCAAGACAGGGTTTCTCTGTAGCTTTGGAGCCTATCCTGGAGCTAGCTCTGTAGACCAGGCTGGCCTCGAACTCACAGAGATCCTCCTGCCTCTGCCTCCTGAGTGCTGGAATTATAAGTGTGCACCACCACTGCCCAGCTTATCTGTAAATTTTATGGTTTTATTTTTCTTTACAGTTGAATAGTATTCATAGTGCATGTGTATCAAATTTTCACTATCCGCTCATTGGTTGAGGACATTTAGGCTGTTTTCATGATTTGGCTATTGTGAGTTGATTTGGCTGTAATGAGCACGTATCTGCAAGGAGGTATGTTCTACGGGTGTATGCCTTGGGGTGGTTTAGCTGGGTTATACGGTAGATATATTTTTTAGTTGTTTTAAAAATCTCCACACTTGGCCAGTATGAAATCACACCAATAATGAACAACGGTTCCCTTTCCCCCCATATCCTCACCAGCGTTTGCTGTTGGTTATTTAGTTGATCTTTGTCCTTCTGACTAAGGTAAAATGAAATCTCAAAGTGTTTTGATTTGCATTTCCCGAATGGCTAGGGTTGATGGGCACTTTCTGAGCTATTCCTTAGCAGTCCTTTTTAATTCTGAGAACTCTCTGTTTGGGTATCAAGGCCACTTTTCATTGTTTTCACACTGGGGATTTTTGGGGGGCAGGGGTCGTTCGTTTGGTTGCTTTTGTTTTCAGTGTTCCTATGATCTGGGTGGCAGCCCTCCATCAGGAGTAGGAGCAGAAAGGATGCTCTCCCATTCCACGGGCTCCTTCTTTAGCTGTGCAGAACCTTTTGAGTTTTATGAAGTCCCAGTTGTCAGCCTCAAGGCTGGCCTAACAAGCTATTCAGGAAGCCCTTTCCCACACCTATATCAGGTAGGCACTGCCTACGCTTTCTCCCAGCAGTCTTGTCTCTCAGTTTCACATCTGGATCTTTAATCCATTTGGAGTTGCTCTTCGTACAAGGTGAGAGAAAGGAGAATAATATTCTTCTTCGGGTGGCACCCATCTGTTAAAGACACATTTTTACCCCATTTGTGTTCTTTTTGCCTCTGTCAAGTACTAAGTGGTTGGAGTCAGATGCACCCATGTTTGGACCTTCTGTCTTATTACATTGGTCTCCATATCCGTTTTGTGTCAGTACCATATTGTTTTATTACTACAGTTCTGAAATAAATCTTGCTATCTGGAAAGGTAATCCTTCCAGAATCATTCTTTTTGCCTACAATTATTTTAGTTATTTTTAGTCTTCTTTGGCTCCATATGAATTTTAGAATAGCATTTTTAAATTTTGTGAAGAATGAGATGGGTATTTTAATTGGAATTGCATTACATCTTTTGGCAAAATGGTCATTTTCACAATATTGCAGGAAAATGGTTGGAGCTAGAAAACATTATTTTGAGTGAGGTAACCCAGACACAGAAAGACAATTATCACATGTACTTACTCATAGGTGGTTTTTTTTTCTTCAGTTTTTGTGGTTTTATTTAAACACAAATAAAACATGCACGCAAGCCCTCTACTCATTCTCTTCGCTGTGCAGGCTGGCGCTGGGATTGGTGACTGATGGCTGCTGTGCTGCTCTTTCTACGATGGCTTTTCAGTTCTTGGAGGAAACATTGTGAGCAATCTCAGCACAGTAAGATTTGCTGCACCTCAGCAGCTCCTCCAGCTCCTTGACGCTGTGGACCAGAAACTTCCGGAAGCCACTAGGCAGCATGTGCTTGGTTTTCTTGTTGCTTCCGTAACCAATGTTGGGCATCAGGATCTGGCCCTTGAATCTTCTCTGCGCCCTGTTGTCAGTACCACTGGGTTTCCGCCAGTTTCGCTTAATCTTGACATATCGATCTGATTGGTGCCTCTTTTTGACGATCTTGGGCTTCACCAGAGGCTGGAAGGCAGCCATGATGCCGCAAAGGAGATGGCCGATAGGTGTTTTTTAAATATAAAGCAAAGAAAGCCATCCTACAAACCGTTCTTTCAAGGCCTTTGAAGAATTTTGCTGGGATTTTGATGGGTATTGCATTGAATCTGTAGATTGATTTTGGTAAGATTGCCAATTTTACTACGGTATTCTTTTCTGTTTGGATGAAATAGTCTATAGTTGTCTGTTAAGTCCATTTGAGTCATAACATCTGTTAGTTCTCTTATTTCTCTGTTCATTTTTTGTCTGATTGACCTGTCCAGTGGTTAGAGTGGTGTGTTGAAGTCTCCCACTATTAGTGTGTGGGGTTAATGTATGATTTAAGCTTTAGAAGTGTTTCTTTCACATATGAAGGTACCCTTGTATTGGGGGCATAGATGTTCAGTATTGCAATTTCCTCTTGGTGGATTTTTCCTGTGACTAATATGAAATGACCTTCTCTTTGTCTCTTTTGACTGATTTTAGCTTGAAGTCTGTTTTGTTAGATATTAGGATAGTTACACCCGCTTGTTTCTTAGGTCCATTTGATTGGTATATTTTTTTCCCAACCCTTTACTCTGAGATGATGTCTGTCTTTGAGGTTGAGATGTGTTTCTTGTAAGCAGAAGAAGGATGGATTCTGTTTTCGTGTCCAGTCTGTTAGCCTGTGCCTTTTTATAGGTGAGTTGAGTCCATTTACATTAAGGGATGTTAATGACCAGTGGTTGCTATCTCCTGTTAATTTAGTTTTCATCGTTGGTGATGTTAATTTGTGCATTTTTCCCTTCTTTGGGGGGGGGGTTCATTTCTTTCTTTCTTCTACTTAGTTGGGCACAGGGCCTGCTGATCTTGTTTATCTTCACAAGAACCAGCTGCTATGGTTGCTGATTTCTTTATATTGTTTTCTTTGTTTCTGTTTCATCATTTCTGCTCTAAATTTTATTATTATTATTTTTTTACTGTTGACTGGTCTTTGATTTGGTTTATTCTTGTTTTCTTCAAAATTTTTGCATTGTGTCATTAAGTCATTTATGCGTGCTCTTTCTGATTTCCGAATGTCGGCGCCTCAAGCTATAAATGTCCCTGCTCTCAAAGTGTCCCAGAAGTTTTCTTGTGCTGTATTTTTCATTGTCATTTAGTTCCTGAAAAAATTTTCCTTCTTGATTTCTTCTTCAACCCATCCAACATTCAGTAGTGAACTGTTTAATCTCCATGAGTTTGTGGGTTGACAAGAGATTTGTTTGCTGTCAATTTTACGTGTTACTGCATTATGGTGAGAGAGCATACATGGAGTTATTTCAGTCTTTCTGAACTTGGGAGCCTTTGCTTGCTGTCTCAGGATGACCACATCTATTCTAGAGAAGCTCCATGCGCTGCCGAGTAGAATGTGTTTCTCAGGTGTGATATCAACTCAGGTGTGCACACTTCTATTATGTCTATTTAATGTATGATATCGATTAATTCTGATGTTATTTTGTCTGTTTTTTGATCATGTGATCTGCCTATTAGAGAAAGTAGAGCATTGGGTTCATCTACTATTAATGGGTTGACATTGAGACTGGATGCACCACAGTTTGGTGTATCTATGTTAAGAACCATATTATATTCTTAGTTACCAGCTTCCTTGGTTAGAATGATGTATCCTTTAACTTGTCAGATTAGTGTTTGGAGTTTGGAAGAGGGGTCAAGACAGGGTTTCACTATGTAAATCTGGCTGTCCTGAAACTCACTGTGTAGACCAGGCTGTCCTTGAACTCATGGAGATCTGCCTAAGTACTGGAACTAAAGGTATTAATATTAGGGTAGCAATGCCTGCTTACTTCCTCCTCGAATCATATTGAAGACCTTTTGTCCACTCTTTTACTCTAAGACCATGCCTCTGTGAAGCTATGTTTCCTGTAGACAACACATAGCTTGTTTCATGGTCCTTTCTGTCAGCTTGAGTCCTTTGGCTGGAGAATTTAAGTCACTGCTATTTAAAGGAATGGCTTAGGGACAGGATAGATGAACTTCCCAGTGTGCGCATGGGCATGCAGGCAAAAAAACCAAAAGCTTCCTTCTTTCGCATCCTTTCATGCGGGCTATCACCAGGAAGGGTGGGTCCTCCTACTTCCAATGAGCCAATCAGGAGAAATCCTTCACATGTGTGTCCAGTGTTTTGGATTTAGTTATTCCAGGTGTAGGTAAGTGGGCAACCAAGCTTAGTCATAACACAACTTCAACAGAAGCTTAATGTTCAAGAAAATGTAAGCAGTAATGACTATCTCTCAACAAAGAAGAGCTCGTAACACCAGATAAATGATTGGTAAGTCATTTAAAGAACTAGAAGTGATACTCCTCACACTATTCCATAAAATACCAACGGGGAGAGCACTGCCACACTCATGCTACAATGGGGAGCTCGCTGATGCCAGTGGATAAAACACAACAAAGAAAGAAAAGTATCTGGGAATTCTCCCGATGAACAAGGACACATCAGTTCTCAATAAAATTCTTACAAATGGGATTGAGAAACACATTCAGAAGATTGAACACTATGACTGAGTTCATGTCATTCCAAGTTAACTTCAATATTTGCCAATCAGCAAGTGTAGTTCAGCAGACAAATAGCTTACACAATAATCTCAGTAGCTACAGAATAAGCCTCTATTATTATTCATTTCTATAAATATTTGTGTAGACAGGCAAGCATGCTCATAGAGGCCAGAAAAGGTATCAGATCCCTCTGAGTTTGAGTTACAGGCATTTGCAGGATGCTCAGTTTGCCATGTGGGTTCTGGGATTTGAACTCTGATCCTCATGATTATGAAACAAATGTCACCACTCCAACCCAAGAAAAGGCCTTTGCCAAAGTTCAACATCTATTTGTGGTCAAAAAAATCCTGAAGAACTAATAACATAAATAAATCATGATCAGTGTAATATAATAAAGGCCATATGAACTAACAATGTTCTAAAGTGAGGAAATAAGACCATGTCTTCTAAACTCCTAAATGAAGATGACCCACTCTGTCCACTCCTATCAATACGCTGCTTGAAGTCTTAACTGGGATGATCAAGAAAAGTGAGAGAAATAAAATAATCTAAATAGGAAATGAAGAAGTAAAATTATTCATATTTGCAAAGGAAGTGAACCTATAATAAAAAGATCCTGATTCCCCCACATGAAAACTCTTTGATTTATCTGGTCAACACTTTTAGTAAAGTAGCAGGATATAAAAACAAACATGCAAAATTAGTAGCTTTCCTATATACCAAAATATATAGCGAGAAGTCAGAAATAAATCATGTTAAGTATATCTTCAAAAAAAATAATAATCGTGGCTGCAGCACACAAGAGAGTGGGCTCTGCATCCCATGTGGGGAACACACTAGAGTTGACCCTGTGGTCCAGGTACAGGTGAGCGAGCTCTGAGGTCCTGAGAGCAACAGAGCTGACCCTGCCCACAGTCTCATCTGCCATCCTGAGAGTAACAGAGCATCTGCCATGGAGAAGCATGGGTGAGGGAAAGATGGCCTCACCCCTTCCTCCTTGCTACCTGTAGCAAGCAAGAGAGCTGGTCGTGGGGTCACACAAGACAGTGAGAGAACCAGCCCTACCCCCCACCAGATGCAGCACACAGGAGAGTGGACCCTGCACCCTGGCCAGGGAGCACACTAAAGTGACTCTGTTCTCCAGGGTGCAGGTAAACAAGAACAGAAGAGTTGACTCCCCACCCCCACCTATCCCACCCCTGCCACAGCCCCTACAGCAATTGATAGAAAGGGCCCTGCACCTCGCCTGGGCAAAACAGTAGAGCTGGCCCTGGCGCTATGAGTATGGGTGACCTGGATCTGAAGACCTGAGAGCAAGGCAGTGCTGAAGAGCTCACTCAGGTAATGACCATGAGGGAAAGCTGGCAGACTGACCAAGCCAGCTACCACCCAGGTCCAATCAGGGCTAAGAGCTGTCCCATCCCAGTGTCCACCTCATCTATGAACTGTGGAGCATGTGAAGGGGCTGGACCTACAGATCTGAAACAGCTGGATCTCCATGACACAGGATAACACTAGGATATCCAAGAGGAGCCCCAGTGAGAGCTGATTGTTGTAGCTGAAATAGACCAATGAGTCATGGCAATGAACACTTGCAAGTAAAGATGAATGGACCAAAGGGTACAATGTGTGACTCACTGGGCCACTCAACAGCTTCCACAGAAAGATTCCTCTCTCTCTCTCTCTCTCTCTCTCTCTCTCTCTCTCTCTCTCTCTCTCTCTCTCTCTCTTTCTCATTTGGTTTGGTTTTATCTTTTAAGTTTGGTTTGTTTCAGGCGATTGCAAGGGCAGAGGGCAGATGGGAGGGGATTGGGAGACAAGTGGGATCGGCATGCCTGATGTGACGTCTACAGGGAATCAATAAAAGTTAAAATAATGATGATAATGACAATAATAATAATAATAATCTGCAAAGAACGTGAAGACATCTTCAATAAAAATTTTAAGACAGAATCAAATGTGTTCAGTCATGGCCCAGAAGTGTATATGACCAAAAATAATAATGAATGAAGTCTAACACGAAATCATAAACTACTTAAAGCATTATAAGGTATTCAGTTGGTTGGTTGGTTGGTTAGTTGATAACTGTATTTATTGTTCAGTTCTTGAATGACTCATTTGTGAATGGTTTCACATTCCAATTTTATAAGGTTAAGCACCTGCTAGAAGATTCAAAGAGCTTTAATGCAGATTCCATATTGTAAAAATGGTCATATCATTAAAAGTAATCTACAGGTTCAGTACAATCTCCATCAAAATATTAACAACAGAATAGAAAAAAACTTAAATTTCATATGGGAGCATAAAAGACTCCAGATAATCAAAGCATGATGAAGCAAGAAAAACAGGGCTGGAGACATCACACTACTTGATCTCAATTGTATCACAGAACCATAATATCAAAAATTGCACTCTACTGGCACAAAAACAGACATGTAGACCAAAGAACAGAATAAAGTGATGTGCCCAGAAATAAACTCACGCAGCTATAGCCTCCTAACAAAGCTTCCAAAAACATAAACAGAGAAAAACACAGCCTTTTCAGCAAACACTTCAGGGAACACCGAATGCCCACACATAGAGGAAGGAAATTAAAGCTGTGTTTCTCATCCTGTATGGAATCAATTCAGAATTACTCCAAGCCCTGGATGAAAGACCTAAGAACTGAAGCTGCGGAGGGTACCGTAGGTAAAAATACTTAAGGTACAGGTGCAAGCAAAAACTTTTCAAAAAGTTTTCTGATAGCAGAGAGAGGGGTGTCAAGAAATGAAAAAAGGGATTGTATAAATGCAAAAAGCCTCTCTGCAGAAAAATCATGGCCACCAGAGTGAAAAAGCAGCCTACAAAATAGGGGGGAAAAACTTTGCTAACTACATATCAGACAGATGGTTAACATCTTCAATTTATAAATAGCTTCAAATATTAAACAGCAAAATAATAAATTGCCCAATCCACAAATAAGCCAGTAAACTGAAAAAGGTGGTTGTCAAAGGAGTTACAAACAGCCAATAAATACCTGAGAAAATGTTCAACATGCTTAGCATCAGAACGGTGAACATAAGACTGCTTTGAGATTCCATCTGACCACAGTCAGAATTGCCATCCTCAAAAAAAATTACAACAAATGCTAACATGGATGTGAGGGTGGGGAGACTCATCTGCCACTTGTGGAAATGCAAATGGTATAACCACTATGGAAATCAGTTGGAAGTTTGTCAAAAAGCTAAAATTAAATCTACCACATGATTCAGCTGTACCACTCTTGGGTATGTACCCAAAGGACTCTATATCCTACTACTGTAGTGGTAAAAGTAAAAAGTAAAAATGCTGCAGGTCCCCAAGTGGCTGCAGGGCCATGAGACCATGCCACAGGTCCCCCGAAGTGGTGGCAAGCAGCAGGCAGTGGGTCCCAAGAGCAGTCAGTCCCAGGCAGGGATGGCACAGTTCCCTGAGTGGCTGCAGCAGGCAACGAGTCCCAGGCAGGAAGCCATGTGGTGAGTGAGAGACCTCAACAGGGCAGCCAGTCCCATGAAGAGAGACAGATGGATGGGCATGCCATAAGACCACATTATAGGCTATTGCCAATGCTCCTGGTTACCCTCAAGACCTTGTTAAGGAAACCTTATTGCTGAAGATACCACATACTTGAGTACATGGAGGAATCAAATTGGAGTTGACCTAGAAGCTTCCACACTATTGACTAGTTTTCATAGTAATAGAAGATGCCAAAAAAACTACTAGAGGATAAAAGTAATTGTCATAACAAAGTGTGAACCCTATGTACTAGAATAATAACCACCCTGGCAAGACATGCCCACTGGTGCAATAGTGGCATAAACATTATGGGAGTAACCAAACACTTTCTGCTTGGATTTAAGTTCAGCCCCACAAGATGAAATCTCTAGCTGGCATGATTATCAGGCTAAGAATATAAGGTTAGACAAGTGATAGGTCATACACCATGATTTACTACTGGCTTTCTGCACAATGCACCTGGGGCCTATCATTATACTCATGAGAACAATGCATCTAGCAACCCTTATCAGAGAAGCTTCATCTTCAGTAGATGGTGATTAACACAGAGACTCACATTGCCAAGGTGCAAAGAATAAGAGACTGCAGAATATCCATTCCTAAGGAAATACCTAGACTGCAACTCTCATCCCAAGATTCAGGAACCATTGAAGAAGAGGGGGCAGAAAGAGTGTAAGAGGCTACAGATGGCTAATAAAGATGCAGTGTCTTCTGGGCATGGCTGGGAAGCTCCACATATGGAGACACAGCAGTTGTGACACCATGCACAAGACCTGTGCAAGCCCAAGACAGAATAATCCCAGATTTCGAGGCATTCTGACCATCATTATCTGCTGAATGGAGTATGTCAGAATTTTTCATGAATGTGGCCCCTGGTAAGTCCACCACACTCCAGTGAAAGACCACACTTCAAAGACACTGTGGGTAACACAAATTAGCCTTTATAAAGAAAGAAAAGGGACACAACATTAAGTGATAAGGGAAGTGGGTGTGTCTGAGAAGAGCTGGGGAAGGCAGGGTAAGGATGATCAAAGCACATGACATTCTCCAACATCTAATAAATCAGATAGCAGATTGTGGTGAGCAAAAGAGGAACCCTTATATAGTGTTGATAGGAATATAAACTTACATAGCTTTTATAGGATTCAGGGGGAAGAGTCTTCAATAAATGCAAAATAGAGCTACCATATGATCCAGGCATACCACTCCTGGATATGTACCTGAAGAATCCTAAGCTAACATACCACAGAGATTCATGTTCATTGGTGTTTACTCCCACACCATTCAGAGGGACTCCACCTACGACCTTGAATCAGTCCAGATGTCCTTAAACAGATGAGTGTGTGCAGGCATCCACACGTGGCTCTCACGATGAATATAAAATCACAGACCCAAAATCAAGATATGTAATTGTAAAAACAATAGGCGATCAGATTTGCAGGAAAGCAGACGGACCTGGAAGTCATTACAGAACCAACAAACGCCAGACTTGGAAAGACAATTTGCTGCATGCTTCACCTCGTATGTGGAATCTAGATTGAATTGTATATGCATGTGTGTGTGTGCGTGGTGTGGGGGGGGGGTTGTGAATGAAGATAAGGGACCATGAGTGGGAATAGGAAGAGATCGTTAGGAAGAGAGGATGTGAGGAAGGGTGGGAAGGGGGAGACTAATAGAACACATCAGACATGAAAGCAGAAGGGAGGATATCAGTGGGCTGGGGAGAGTGGAGTAGAGAATGAGAGGGTGTAGCAGAAGGGGGAGTAAGGAAAAGTATGACATCTGCATGAAATTGCAGTAGTAAAGCCCATCACTGAGTACACTAACTTTAAAATTCATTTAAGAAATACCAAACTATATTTCCAGGAGTCACGGAATCCAAAGACAAACACATAGGCATCCTCATGAATATTAACCTTCATCAGGCGATGAAAGTAGACAGAGACAGAGACAAAGACCCACATTGGAGCACCGGACAGAAATCTCAAGATCCAAATCAGGAGCAGAAGGAGACGGAGCACGAGCAAGGAACTCAGGACCAGGAGGGGTGCACCCACACACTGAGACAATGGGGATGTTCTATCGGGAACTCACCAAGGCCAGCTGACCCGGGTCTGAAAAAGCATGGGATAAATCCGGACTAGCTGAACATAGAGGACAATGAGGACTACTGAGAACTCAAGAACAATCGCAGTGGGTTTTTGATCCTACTGCACGTACTGGCTTTGGGGGAGCCTAGGCAGTTTGGATGCTCACCTTACTAGACCTGGATAGAGGTGGGCGGTCCTTGGGCTTCCCACAGGTCAGGGAACACTGATTGCTCTTCGAGCAGATGAGGGAGGGGGACTTGATCGGAGGAGGGGGAGGGAAATGGGAGGCGGTTGCAGGGAGGAGGCAGAAATCCTTAATAAATAAATAAATTAAAAAAAAAAGTAAAAGTCAAACCTGAGGGACACGATGAACCAGGGCATAGGCGGGGACCCCTTGGCCAGTAGGATTTTTGTTACTTATTTTTCTCCCTCTCTATTTGAGGAAGGCACACGTTGATAAACAATGTCTCAAAATGAAAGTACATAGTGTGAATAATTTCTAGGAATAGTCACAATCAAAAGCAGTATTTACTCAATATTGTGCGACCCACGTCAATTCCTTTTACCTGATGAACTAGTTCTTGCAAGTCATTCCAGTTTTAATTTTGAGCAAATCCTATGTTTTATAAACAAATTAAATTAAACCAAATTCACCTGTCACAAAAACAATTTAGGAAAAAGAAAACAGTATCAACAAAGTCAATGTTTTTATGAGAAGCATTTAAAGACTGAGATAAAAACACTGGTCATGTTAATATTAACCTCTATCATTCTCCATTTAGTGAATATGTAGAAAGACCTGAAACCTTAGGCTTAGCTCTGTAGATAAATACGAAACCTAAAATCAAGTAAAAGTTTACATAGTCAAAAGTCCAAAGTCTAACCTCTATCAGTACAAAGTCTAACCTTCATCATCAGTACAAAGTCTAACCTCCATCCGTACAAAGTCTTACTTCCATTAGTACAAAGTCTAACCTCCATCAGTACAAAGTCTAACCTCCATCCCTACAAAGTCTAACCTCCATCACTACAAAGTCTAACCTACATCCCTACAAAGTCTAACCTACATCCGTACAAAGTCTAACCTACATCCGTACAAAGTCTAACCTCCATCAGTACAAAGTCTAACCTACATCCCTACAAAGTCTAACCTCCAACCCTACAAAGTCTAACCTCCATCCATACAAAGTCTAACCTCCACCCGTACAAAGTCTTACCTCCATGAGTACAGTCTAACATCCATCCATGCAAAGTCTAACCTCCCATCCATACAAAGTCTAACCTCCATCACTACAAAGTCTAACCTCCATCCATACAAAGTCTAACCTACATCCGTACAAAGTCTAACCTCCATCAGTACAAAGTCTAACCTCCATCCATACAAAGTCTAACCTCCATCCATACAAAGTCTAACCTCCATCACTACAAAGTCTAACCTCCATCACTACAAAGTCTAACCTCCATCCATACAAAGTCTAACCTCCATCAGTACAAAGTCTAACCTCCACCCGTACAAAGTCTAACCTCCATCCCTACAAAGTCTAACCTCCATCCATACAAAGTCTAACCTCCACCCGTACAAAGTCTTACCTCCATGAGTACAGTCTAACATCCATCCATGCAAAGTCTAACCTCCCATCCATACAAAGTCTAACCTCCATCACTACAAAGTCTAACCTCCATCCATACAAGGTCTTACCTCCATCAGTACAAAGAGTGCTGCAAAGAAGAGGAGAGTCGCCCATTCCACTCTGTGTAGAATTATCTCAAAGTCATGAGTGTCTGCTAAAATTAGCAACCAGATGGCCCCCAGCATAGCAATCCATCCTGTAAAACAAGCAGAATCCATCCTGTAATAGATCCATTGCTAACACACCAGTTGATGTTTTGTCTTCTGAATGGTTTATTTTTCATTGAAAGCAACTGCTGTATTGCAAACTGTGTACATTTAAAAGTATAATTTCTATTTTAGCTTATGTATATTTCATGAAGCAATACTGCAGTCAAGATAATGGGCATATTCATCATCCCAGAACTCATGCCCCCCTCCAGATCCTTCTATCACTGAACAATACACTCCCAATAAAACATCCTTCTCTTATCTCTATAGATCAGTTTACATCCTCTGTAAATGTAGATTTGTATTCTCCTCTCTCACTTTCTCCCTTCTCTCAATGCTACAAATCAAACCCACAACCCCATGTCCTACCTTTAAGATATGCTCTGGCCCTCACAGGCAGATTGATCTAATGGCACATATATTTTCTGATTACTTCTCAGTGGACAGATAACCTTGTCAGAAAAGCAGCATTTAGCACAATTACTTTAAGCTTCTTCCCTTTTGTTATGTGAGTCAAATTTCAAAGTTTTTCAGCAGTCGCTGGTATGCCATTATCTGGCTATGCCATGATATATGGCCCATTTGCCAATTAAGGACATCCCAATGGTTTCTAGTGTTTGGCTATTACAAATGAATATGACATAAATATTCACAGAATGACTACAGCGACCTCACTCAATAGGAACAGAGCCTTGAAATATGGCAACAATGCAGACTAGACCTGAGAAATGTACCCAGCTGCCTTTAGAGATTAGAGAAGCATTAAGACTGTCCCCTTTCTCCTCAGGTTCCCTGACGGTCAAAGAAGACACATTTTTTTTTCATTGACTTTTCATGTTCACCAACATCTGGGCAGGTTCTAACCACTCCTGAGGGCTGAGCACTGTTTTATCACATAAGGGCACTGGAAATAGTTCAGAGCGTGTTTTGTGCCATCGCTCATTTGCCAACAAGAAATTCATATTAATAAGTAGTCACCACTTGACCTGAAAGTTTTAATAATGGCCTTAAAACATACCTTACTATTTTACTGATAACTTAGAGACATCTTTGTATAAATGAACTTTTCTTTAAAAATCTGTGGCTGAAAAGCTGCATGCTGTCAAAATCACTTTCAAAAGGTCAGCTGTCTCAGTGTTTGTGTTGATGGGTATTTGCACACCGTGTGAAGATAAATTGCTGTGATTAGTGTGATAAAAAGCTGAATGGCCAATAGATAGATAGGAAAAATACACGGGACTTCCGGAAAAAGGAAAGAATCCTAGGATGGATCTAGGCAGGCAAGGGAGAGGACAATAAGACTTGGAGGGAGTCGGAATGAACGGAGGGTAAAAAGCCATGAGGCAAAATGTAGATCAATAGGAACAGATTAATTTAAGTTTTAAGAACTAGTTAGGAATAAGTCTAAAATATAGGCTCAGCTTTCCTAATCAATAAGAAGTCTCCATGTCATTATTTGGGAGCTGGCTGGCAGAACAGAGAAAGACTCGTTACATGTTTGTGCAAACCTATGCGACACAAGCTATTAGAAATGAAAAATAAAAGGTGGACAGGTCATTAAATTCTTTGCTCTGCTCCCAGATCACTGACCTGTGTGTGCTCAATGTAAGAAATTAGCTGTATTATTCAGATCAGTATATCAGCATAGCTCCCCACCCCTATTGCTCTCCTTACTGGAAATTGTCTCACTCTTGTGGACTTAGATGAAGGCACAACCTAGTCCCTGAGCAAGGGATGAACAAGATCCGCATTCCTAACCAGAACCTGAGGTAGCTTTCAGCCTATCTACCATTTCTTCCCAGCCAAGGTGACGTAGAAGCTGTGTGTGAAATGATGGAGTTAAAAGAAAAATGTTGGTTCCTTGTCCAAAAGGACCTTAACTATCAGCACTGAACAGTACAAGTAAGAAAAACTCTTTATTGTGTTAGATCTCAGGAGATGATAGAAAGAGTGTTTTACCCAACATAACATATTCTATCCCAAAGCATCTGGCCTCAGGGGAAAAAAACTAATGTACAGAATTTAAGTAATATTGTGCAAATAGTCAAAGAAAAGCTAGCTTAATCATGTTGTTGAGTGTTGTTATAATGAGCCATGTCATTCACTGGCAAGAGCACAGTTTCCACAAGCAAGCACTTAAAAAGCATCTGAAATGATTAACTCTCACGAGATTTTTTTAAATTCTTGCAAAAGTTACAAATGCCAAGAATTTGAAACATGACCACAACAAACAGAACAGCTGACAGACCTGTAAGGAGTTTCTTTCTGTCCTGCCAGCCAGCTCCCAAATAATGACACAGAGACTTCTTTTTTATTATAGATGCTTAGTATTTAGCTTAGGCTTGTTCCTAACTAACTCTTACAACTTAAATTAACCCATTTATATTCATCTACGTTCTAGTACATTGTGTTACCTCTCTTTCATCTTGTACATTCTATTTCCTCTGTCTCCTGGCTTTTCCTGTTCCCTTAATTCCTTCTCTTCTTCCTTTCTCTCCCTGGAAATCCCACCTATACCTTCTGTCTATCACTTAGTTATTCAGCTTCTTATTACACCAATCACAGCAATGCACCTTCATACAGTGTACAAATATCCCACAAAGCAGACCTTACTGTTTCTAACACGATGATTCCAAAACAGAATTTCAGACTAGGGAAAAGTCTGTAGTCCTACTATTTTTAATAAGACTGAGATATGAACTGCCTTCATTTGGTTTTCTAGAACAAGTAGAATTGTCTGCCTTACAAATGTTAGGGGCAGATACAATTTACATAGAAAATAACATTAATATGTTTGATATAACTTAGATTGTCAAGGTTAATTGTCAAAGAAAAAATAGTATTAATAAATATTAATCACTTGCCTTGAGAGTTTTAACAATTGCCTTAAAACATACCTTACTATTCTACTGATAACTCACAGACATCTTCGTTTAAATAGACTTTTCCTTTAAAAGTTTATGGCCAAAAAGCTGCTTGCTGTCTATTCAAATCACTTTCAAAAAGTCAGCTACCTCGGTGTTTGCACAAACTTATGTGAAACAAATGTTGGAAATGAACAATGAAAGGTGGATGGGCCTTTCGAATATCTGCTCCACTCCCAAATCACCAACCTGTGTGTGCACAACACAGGAAGCCGGGAGCGTTGTTCAAAACATAGTAGAACCAATAAAAGGACAAAGACAGGGTGTAAATACATGAAGAACTGTAGCTGAAACACAGCCAAGCCTGCAAAACGTACCTTTGGGTTCTTGCCAAAGGTCTGAATAAACCAGGAGAGGGGAGCTAGCCCTCCTAACTTCACATCTCACAGTGTCTGTGATGGCCAACAAGACAGCTCAGTCCATCATTGAAGTTACTCTGACATCCCCAGGTTCTTAGAGATCTCAACAGTCTCCAAGGAGAAATGGACAAATCACCAATAAGCAATGAACAGAAGCAGCTTCCCCAAAAATGAATTCTTTATTTGGAAAGTGAACAAAAGTCTTATTCCTAACCAATAAGCTATTTGCAATTGATACCTGCCGGGAAATAGAAAATCCGTTTTCTCAAATGGGTTCTCACTGGGCATATCAACCACATTCCAGGGCAGGCTTCATGCCCAGTAGATGGCCAATGGAAAATTAAATTCCATGTATTTTTAGGTACAATTTGTTTGCTTTTATACTTTTGTCCTATTAGGGGTTTTGTCTGGTTTTTTTGTTTGTTTGTTTGTTTGTTTGTTTTGATTTTGTATTGGGGGGTTGAAAAAGAGGGGAAGAACATGAAGTTGAAGAGTAGGGAGGTAAGGAGGAGCTGGGAAGAATTAGGAGGGAGAGAATGTGATCAAAATATATTGTAAGAAAAAAGTAAGCAACAAAAGTCTTTAATGACCATGGCAGAACTAATTTCTATAATTATAAATGCATCGGAATTCAGCTACGGAAGAATGTCAATGTGAATATCAAATAGAACTCTGAAAATAATCAATTCCCCCTTAAGAGAAATGAAATTATGGTCAAGGTGTTTGAAATCTGGAAGTTAGTTTGTTAAAGCTTTTAATAATACGAAGGATAAGCTGGACATTGATAAAAAAAAAAAACAAAGAGTTCTGATCTTAGTAAGGAGATTAGCAAGGAGAAATTATTAACATAAGGGGCTTGTGGGACACCATCAAGCAGACCAACATATGGATCATAAGAATTCTAAAAGGAAAGGCAGCAGGAGAAGGACAGAATGAACAGTTGAAAAAATAATGGGAAAAAATTAATCTCAACATCCAAAAAACTCAATTAAGTTTAAAAAAGGATGTATTCCAAGAGAACCACACTCAGTCACATCATAGGAAAACTGCTCAGAGACAAGACAGACACAAAGAGAAAGTTTTCAGTCAGTGAGGGAAGTAACTGACCACGTACTCAACACAATGAGCAATCACACAGTACTGAAGCTGGAAGGCCCTAAGATCACACAAAGTGCTGAGAAAGAAGGCTCTCAACCAAGAATTCCATACACAGCCATACTGTCATTCAAAATGAAAGACAATAATGAATTTCTACATAAACAAAGAATAACCAGGTTACAATCTATTGACCAAAAGAGAACCGGTAGTAAGGAGGGTCCGAGGGGGGAGGCATGAATCTCCCTGGGAAAGGGAAATAGAAGAGATCTCCTGGCTGGACTGGGGGCAGGTGAGCATGGGAACTTGAGGGATCATCTTGGGGAGTACATGGAGGAGGAGAATACTAAAACAGATGACTGGAAAGGGGGTGCTTTACAGGATCAGGTAGGAACCTGATACAAGGGAAACTCTCATGAACCTCCAAGAATGACCCCAGCTAAGACTCCTAGTGGGTACACAGCCTGAATTGGCCATCTCCAGTGATTGGTGACTACCCAAACTATCACCAAAGAGCCTTTATTCAATAGCTGATGGGAACAGATACAGAGATCCATAGCCAAACATTAGGCTGAGCTTGAGGAATCCTGCTGAAAAGAGAGAGGAAGGTTTGGAGGAGCCAGAGGGGTCAAGGACATTACAAGAAAACTCACAGAAACAGCTTACCTGGCTCACAGAAACTAACAGTCTGAACCAACAACCAGGGATTCTGTATGAGACAGACCTAGGCCCTCTACATATAACAGTTGTGTTATATGTGACAGTTGTGTAGCTTGGTCTACTTGTGAACTCCTAACAAGGGGAGTAGAGGCTGTCCCTAACTCACACTTTGGCTGGCTCTTGGGAACCTATTCCTCATACTGGATTGCCTTGCCCACCCTAAACATAAGGGGAGGTGCTTAGTCTTACTGTAACTTGATATGCCATGCTAAGTTGATTCCCATGGGAGGCCTGATGCTTTCTAAGTAGAAACAGAAGGGGTATAATTTGAGAAAAGGCAGAGGGGAGAGAGAGGGACTGGGAGAAGAGAAAGGAGGGGAAACATGGTTGGGCTGTAAAATAAATTAATTAAAATTTTAAAAATCCTATAAAAAGAAGGGTTCACATAACATGTTTTCCAACCAGAAGGCTGGGAATAGATGTGGTTAACAGCCTGGTAATCCTTGTGCTATCTGTATGACCAGGCCACATCTGACTTCCCCAGACTCTTACATGTATCTCAGTCAGTTCGCAGGGCTGTCCTCTCTTAGATCCTTATCATGGGCTGCTTACCTTGAGCCTACTTCCTTAGTTAAGTT
Organism: Microtus pennsylvanicus; assembly: GCF_037038515.1. Lineage (NCBI taxonomy): Eukaryota > Metazoa > Chordata > Mammalia > Rodentia > Cricetidae > Microtus > Microtus pennsylvanicus. The sequence goes on from NC_134596.1 coordinate 13,226,170, forward strand.
ATAGAACTTATCTTGATGGAAAATGTCACTTGTACTTTACAAATTTCTATGTAATCGTGCCTTAAGCTTTGTGGCACACAGAGAATTGAGTTCATTATCACCAGGAAACGTGTTTCCATACTGTGTTGTGCCTAAGCATGTCTGAAATAAACTACCTGCTGTCAGACTCTGGAAGTTTGAACCAACACTGGGTACTGAATCGTGTTGAACCATGTTTCCTTCTTGCCTCATGTGGACTGACACACCGCTGGCCATGGTGTTTGCAAACACTCCTCACGAAGTAAATAGTGAAGTACAGATTAATTTCTGTCATCTTGGTAATTATATTTAATATAAAAAATGTTAGCCACTCTGAGCAAAAGGCAGATACTAGCACACGAATGACTCAAATACATGCTGTACACAGGTAAATGAGAAAGAAAATGAAGGGAAAGAGCACACAAAATAAAGCCAAAAGCCACGTGTGATGGCACACACTTGTAATCTTAACAGTTAGGATGCTGAGGCAGGAGGGCCATGGGTTCAAAACCAGCCTGGACTTCACAGTGAGTCTGAGGCCAGACTGAGTCCCTTAGTAGCTCTTTCTAAAACCCAAAGGCTAGGATGCAGCTAAGTGACAGAGGTGTAAAACTAAATATAGATTAGTAAGAGTAAGGAAGTAAATACTGGATTGACTGTGCTGATGTCAGGCAATGAAGATTTCAAGATGAAAGAAATTGATGCTGAAAAATGATGGCAAAGGAGAAAATCCACCAAGAAAGCATTACGAGTCCATAGATGCCTCTAACAACAAAGTTTTTAAGTACATAAAGCATAAGAGGAAGTAATGGGATAGACAACTCAATAATATTTGGAGACTTCAATGCTCTTATCTCAGTCATGGACAAAAAGCCAACAGATCAACAAAGACGGAGATACCTTGAATCAGAAAAGGAGAAATGTCAACAAAATGGGTGTCTGTACACTTCTCTAAACAAGTCAAATGTGAAACATCTCATGTCCATGTGGAAAATTCTCTAAAATGTATTATCACATAAACAAATACCAATAAACTTATGAGTATTGAAATCACAATAAACTGGATTTTACACTGGAGCTAAATTCAGAAGACAATGATGACAGAAAGTTTGGGAAATACACAAATGTGTGAAAATGAAGCATCACAGTGCATAAATTCTTTGATAGAACTTTTTTAGAAACTTAAAAGTAAAATCTAAAATTCCTTGAAATAGTGGAAATGGAAACCCAGAAGAACAGCATTGTTGTGAACAGGTAAGGTAATAATCACATAAGACAGCCTGCTCCAATCACTTTAACTTTGGTGTTCAGGAGCACTATAAACCCAAAATAAGCATAAGAAAGAAAATTGTAAAGGTTATATTGAAAACAAATAAAGCAGAAAACATACAAATCAATGGAGACAATCAATGAAACCAAAACTGATTCTTTGGAAAGATTCATAAAATTGACAAATATTTAGCTAAATTATTACGGTTTGAATGCAAAATTTCCCCCACAGGCTCACATGTCGAAGAGTTGATCCCCAGTTGGTGGGTCTATTTGGTATCCCCCACAGGCTCACATGTTGAACAGTTGACCCCCAGTTGGTGGGTCTGTCTGGTATCCCCCACAGGCTCACATGCTGAGCAGTTGGCCCCCAGTTGGTGGATCTGTTTAGGGAGGTGGTAGAGCCATTTAGTATGGAGCCTAACATGGGCCTTTCAGGTTGTGGGGAGACGCTACTTCTAGATCAAGCTCTCTTTCCTCGTCTGCTGACATATGAACAAGTCATGCTATAAGGCCCCCACCCCCACGGAGAATGCCAACATGTGACATGTCCCTCCCAAGCATGAGGACTGTAACCTTCCAGTGTGACTCAGAATAAACCATTCATCTATTACATCGATTTCGTCAGATATTCTGTGACCGTGATGAGAAATGTGACTAATGCATCAACTGGCCTTGAGATGCAGATTAACCTACTCAGATGACCATGAACTTCATGACAACCCACATGAAATCCAGATTAACCTACTCAGATAACCAAGAACTTCATGCTAACCCACATGAAATGCAGATTAACCTACTCAGATAACCATGAACTTCATGATAACCCTCATGAAATGCAGATTAACCTACTCAGATAACCATGAACTTCATGACAACACACATGAAATGAAGATTAACCTACTCAGATAACCATGAACTTCATGACAACACACATGAAATGCAGATTAACCTACTCAGATAACCATGAACTTCATGCCAACCCACATGAAATCCAGATTAACCTACTTAGAAAATAACTAAAACTTCAGTTCTGTTAACTCACATGAAATGACCAACTCCTAAAACATACAAACCACTGATGCTGCTCCAAGAAGAAATAAAAATATGAATGAAGCTCTCTCGCATAGAGACTCTGCTTGTAATCACAGTACTTCTTATGAAGAAAATATTTCTTGCAATAAATAAAGGCAATGGGTTGACGACCAAAACCGAAGAACTAAAAGTTTAAACTAAAGGAGACAGGCTCACATCCTCATGACCTGGGAGTAGGCACTAGTCAGCTAGATGTAACATCGAAATCAGTCTTCAAAGAGGTAAAGCAACCTCTTCAAAACTGAAAACTTCTGTACTTGAAGAGAAAGAGACACTATCAGCAAAACCTGGTGGTAGACTGTGAGCTACCAGACGCTGGGGAGGCTGAGCCGGGAGATTGAAACCTTCAAAGCTAGCGTAGACTTCAGTGAGTTCAAGGCCAATCTGAGTAACTTGGCGAGGACCTGGCTCAAAATAATTTTAAGTGGAGTGGCAGAGAATATCGTAGGGAACTTGCCTAGCATCTGTGAGGACCTTAATTCAATCCCAAATACTACAGCAGGAGAATGAGGAGGAGGAAGAAGAGGAGGAAGAACAGAAATCATCTAGAGGTGAGTTAAAGCCCGGGGAAGGAGGTTCTTAGACTATATGCAAATACACACCATTTTAATTGAGGGACTTGAGCCTCCAAAGGTTTTTGGATCCCTGGGGAGTGTTGAAATCACCTCTCAAAGATACCAAGAAATGTCTGTACCAACCAGACACTAGAGAGACTAACGAATGTGTTAAGAGGTTTGGAGAATGTTCAGTTAGAAGAACCCCCTTCCTCTAAAAAGTATGCCCTCGGCCACTACAGCTATGTGTTATGTGGCCCTGTCCTCTTGGCTGGCATTCCCAATGTTCGGGAAACAACACTGCCTGCCCCAACCAGACTCCGCGCCTGGGACTCTGAAGCTCAAAGCAGCCTTTCCTCTGTGTATGGATAGAGCGATTCTATAGACTGACTGAGGAGTTTCCAGGAAAAGAGAAAATGTATGGCGACCCAGGGGCAAGCAGGTTTGCCGTGTGGAGTGGCTTCTAGCAGGCGCACCTCTCAGAGCCTGTCCTCACCTGACCTCTGCTGGCCGCCCATAATCATCCCCACACTCCTCTCTGATGCGTACGACAAATCAAATAGATTGCCTGTCACTGAAAGTACTCCCTCAAAGGCGACAAATAAACTGTGCCGAGACAGAAAGTCACTAAGAGATACCTCGTGCACGTCAGCCTAGACCTAGAGGAGGAATCCATCCTACCTGGTGCTGCTGAGGCTGCATCCAGGCTGCGGGAAGGCAAAAGGAACAGCCTCTCTGGAAAACTCCGGGAATTCTCTTTTAGAGTCAAACGTACAAACACATAAGACTAATGGTCTCACCTCTAGATAAATAGCCAAGAATGAACATTTAAATTCACACAAATCCTGAAGTTGGTTGCCATTTGGACCAGCTCTGTTCACTGTTGCTAAACGTGGGCTGACCCTCAGTAAACGAATGAACACACAGACCTGTGCCTTCTCACCGCTGCTCAGCAACAAAGGAGCCAAGCTTTGACACAGTCCGCAGCACGGAAGGCTGCCCCAGCCATGCAGTGTCAGCACAGGGGACGCTCATCTCAGAAGGTTGCATCCAACCTGATGCCACCTAAGTGACGTTCTCAAAACAGATGGCTTGCTAAGGATGGAAACTCACCCATCGTTGATGGGAGAGGAAACAGCCACCAGGGAGAGCCCGGGGCTTGTGGGATGATACTCTGATTCTGCTGGTAATTACATAAACCTCTATAGGTCAAGAAATATAATTTCACAAGAAAAAAATCCATTTGTTCTGTAGTAATTTTAAGAAATGAGAATGCTAAGTCTGCCTTGCTTAGGTTCCGGTTCTTCAGAGAAGGAATGTGTCAGAGGATGCTACACGCGTCACATGGTCAGCGTCTCACAACGTCCTTGTGCACTGCATGAGACCATGTGCCTTATGTCACGGGGCATTACATTGTATCACATGATGGATGCTCTATGTATGGTGTTTTCATGTTTTGTGACATGATACGTTTCAGGTGCTATGACGTAACTATACCACGATGCTATGTGAGGCTATTCTGTGCTATTTGACTTTTGGTTTACACAACACACAGTGTGCCGACTCATTTGTATGTCAACTTGACACCAGCTAGAGTCATTTTGGAAGAGGGAACCGCAATTGAAAACAGGTTTGTTGTACGTTTTCTTGGGGACGCTAGATGTGGGTCAGCCCCTCCCACGGTGGATGACACAGGAGCTTCTGTAGAGGACCTGAGCTGATTCCTGGCACCCACATCAGAGAGTTTACAATCCCCGTGATTCCAGACACTTGCTTTTGTGGGTCCCTGTGCTCCCATGAAAATATTCACACATACACATAATAAAAATAACAAAAATAAATCCTTAGGAAGCAGAGGTGCTAATCCCGACCTGTTTTCCCCTCTTACAGGCTCAGAGTTTCTGCTCTTACATTGCAGAATATGATAACATCTTTGTTCACTATGTACCTGGAAGACAGTTAACCTGTGGAATATACAAAGCTCCGAAAATTAAATAGGAACAAATTAGTAAATCAATCAATAAATAGACTAACATAATGAAATGACAAAATACGAAATACAAGTAGCCATAGACAGGTGAAAAGCCATTTAACATCCCTCAACATCAGAAAAAATCATATTTAATCTATAATATGACTCCACCTCATCCTGTCAGAATGATAGTCATTCAGAGTCCACGATAGTCCAGGTGGGTGGTGGCGCTCAGGAGGTGGAGGCAGATGGAGCTCTGTGAGTTAGAGGCCAGCCTGGTCTACACAGTGAGTTCCAGGACCTCCAGAGCTACACAGGAAAACCCTGTCTCAAAAAGCAAAACAGAAAGAAAGAGAGCGAGCACATGATGGCAAATACCAGCAAGGGTTTGAACAAAACCTTGATGCACTATCAGTTAGTATAGACACCATGGAAACCAGCATGGCCGATTCTCCAAAGAAGAAAAACAACTGAAAAATAGATCAAGTACACGAGCCGGCTATGCCACTCCGACGTACTTGCTCCAGGAGTCAAAGTCCACCGACCAGAGACACTTGTGTATCAATGTCTGTTATAGCTCGGTTCACAACAGCTAAGTCATGGGACCAGCTCAGTATCCAACAGTGCACATAAGGGAAGAGAATATGTGGAACACACACAAAAGAATGAAAGTCATTTTCAGAAAAATGGATGCAACTTATTGCCACTATATTAAGAGAGTTAAGTCGGTCTCTGTAATTCGTGGTCCTTAGATTCTGTATCTGATCATTATATATGTGACATGAACATGGAAGGGACACTGTAGGGGACATGGGGACAAATAGGAGGGGAGGGGGAAAGGAGGCAGTGCTGGAATGGGGAGATGTGTTCAAAGTACACGCATTTTCAAGAAGACGTCCTTCTGAAAATCAGTACTACATAGAATGAAGATATCCCCATTTAAATATTCTGCCTTAAAATGCTAATCAGACTTTCTTTGCTAGTCTACCTGACCTTTCAGGATTAGGAAGCAAATAAAGGCAATGTGTAGCCTCGGATTCCCGAGAAGATATCTGTTCACAAACTAAAGGGGAAGAGAAACAACACTGGTGTTAAAAGTAGAACCGAAGTGCTGCTTCACAGTCACAGGTGCAACAGCGGCACAAAGAAATGAGATGTCTTTGTACAAAGGCTTAGCTTCCGAGGCCTCAGCCTGCATGAACTGCAGGCCACTGGGTAAAACTGAGATCAGGCAATGTGGCCTACCCCAGTGAAAGGCGCGTTGGTTGTCCAGTGCCAAACATTCAGCCTTGAAAACCTACATATTAGTAGCATATGGGCTCAACAAGTTAAAGTTATATAAATAAATATATAAATTTATTAAGTTATATACATATATATGTGCAAAAAGGACTGATGAAGAAGAGAGGCCGTGAACTTGGAGAAACGTGGAGGAGCACACAGAAGGGTTTGCGTGAAGAAAAGGGAAGAGCAAAATGTTGTAGTAAATTAAAACACAAGCAAGTACAGAGACCCACAGCCAGACATTTGCAGAATCTAAATCAGAGATCTCCATCGAGTCCCTTCCCTTTGGAGTGCAGGAAACCCAACAGAGGATGGGAAGAAAGAGTTTCAGGAGCCAGAGAGGTCGAGGACACCAGGAGAGCACAGTCCACAGAATCAGCTAAGTTGGGCTGATAGGAGCTCACGGAGACTGAAGCAGCGATCACAGAGCCCGCAGGGGTGTGCGCTACATCCTCTTCATATATGTTACTGATGCTAGCTTAATGTTTTGGTGGAACTCCTAACAGCGGGGGTGTGGCTGTCTCTGACTCTTTTGTTCTTGGGCTCTTTTCCCCTATTGGGTTGCCTTGCCCAGTCTTGATATGAGACTAGGTTTGGGCCTAGTCTTATTATAACTAGGTATGCCCTGTTCTGTTGATGTCCCTGAGATACCTGCTCTTTGCTGAAGTGGGAGGACCTAGGAGAGAAGGGAGGTGGAGGGGGAAACTGGGAGGAGTAGAAGAAGGAGATATTGTGGTCTGGATGTATTGAAAACTAAGAATTAACAAACAAAGAAAACAACTTCTATTTTCAAACAAAAATTGTTGGTCTATCGTCTCATATGAAAATAATAGACATTTCTAGTTCATAAACATACATTATTTTTAAATCAATTGATATATTGTATGTTTTCACAAATAAAAGCTATGTATCCTTAAAAATAAAATATAATCTCAAAAAAAAGCCTGATCTTCCCCAACAGTAACTAAGACTTTTTAAAAGTTTATATAAAGATGTGTCTTTAAGGGTCATGGTGGCACACACCTTTAATCCCATCACTCGGGAGTTAGAGGCAGGCAGATCCCTGAGTCTGAGCCCTGCCTGTTCTATAGAGCAAGTTCCAGGATGGCCAGGACTACACAGAGAAACCCTGTCTCAAAGAACCAAAACAACAACAAAAAAAATGATGTGGCAAATGTTAGCAAAAAAAAAAAATGTGTGTGTGTGTGTGTGTGTGTGTGTGTGTGTGTGTGTGTGTATAAACGCGTAAGCTCCTTTGTGTGGTTAGCTTTTCAAATGCTTACATACTCTTTTCAAGCACAAATAAAGCTAACTTATTTGTGAGCCCGCCAAAAAATATCTCCAGTGGAAGGCTTCTGTTTGGGTCTACCATGTTCACTGTATTTGTTTAATTATCCATGGTATCTTCATCTTCTCAGTGATGAAAATTTGTAACGGTAAAACTGCGGTGTGACTGGGTATAATTAAAACAATCACACTGTAACCATTTCTAGATGTGCCTCCACCAAACACAGCTGAGATCCATGCCGCCATCATTAACACTGCCTGTTGCTTTCCTGGGACTTCGGGAGGTTTCAGGAAGACCAGTTCTGCTGTCGATAAAGAACACCTGTCGGCTCAGAGCCAGGGTTGCCAGCCGAATTGGATGCTACATCAAACATCTATTTCTCGTTGATCTATTCTTTCAGATGAGGTAGGTTTTACTAGTAGATTTTTCGGTTATCTTTCAAGTACCGACATAAAGATTGCTGTGACAGAACATGGAGTCTGCGGCAAGTGTGGGGTGTCTGTGGCAAAGATGTGCCCTGGGAGTTCCAACCTGAGAGAGCCATTTTTCTGACCATGACACAGAGCTGGAGAAGGGCGGTGGCTAACCACTAGAGAGATGTGCTGACAACATGGGAGGACCAAAGGGATGGACTGGGAGAAGAAGCTTACTGCATGGAAAAACCACCTCTAGCCAGACAGGACACTGAGCTCGGTAGAGCCCTCCCAATCCTCAACCCCTTCGCAGCCATCATTCTGGACACTGTGAATAGGTATTGCTTTGATTGGTTTAATAAAGAAACTGACTGGTCAATAGCTGAACAGGGTAGAGGTGGGTAGGAGAGCCTAACACAGGAGGAAAAAGGATGGAGTCAGGAGTCACCAGCAGATGCTAAAAAAGCAGAAGATGCGCATTCCCTGCTAATAAAGGTACCGCCACATGGCAGAGCTTCAATAAGGAATATGGGTTGACTTGAAATGTAGGAGCTAGTTAGTAATAAGGCTGAGCTATTGGGCTGAGCATATACAGTTACTATTAAGCCTCTGAATGGTCATTTGGGGAACTGCTGCCGAGACACAGGAAAAGCTCCACCCCCAACTCTGCTTGTGATGTCACGCTGTGTGGAAGATACAGGCATCCATCTGGGAACAAGCTTGGGCGCCTTCCCATCCACACTGCCACATCAGATGCAAAAGTTAGCAAAGAAGTTAACAGAATAGTAAACTCACCAAGATCAAGATGAATGCCAGGGACGAAGGAGTTGAGAAAGAACATGGAGATGACAAACCCCAGCACCGTCAGACACTTGACCAGCAGAATCCTGTCCGTTATCCTGTGCTGTGAGAGAGAGAAACACAGCTCATTTTCTCGGGACAGTCTTCAGATTCTCGAAGCATGCCCACGGTCCTACATCCTTTGAATTGCTCTGAGTTTTAAAGATAGAACGTCAAAATTTTGTGAGAACTAAAGAAACTTTCACTAGTCCCGGAGAGTATATGCTATAGTGCAGTGAGATATTAGCAGACACTTTGTGGAAGCCATAAGACTTAGACACATGGTCTTGAAGATACACGCATTTCCCAAGGTGTCTGTGTGTCCTGTGTCTGAGTTCTGATGTCCTTCCCGTAAGTAGCACCCGTGTGATGCTGCACCTAAGAGTCGTTACAAGGTGTGGCACTCAAGCATGACCTCCATGACAGTACCATCTCTACATGTCTTTAACATGCTTGAGGTATTCTTTAAATACCGTCGTTCCAGCAAAAGGAATCCAGAGACAGTGAAATGCAGTTTTTGCCTCTTGTCGTGGGCTCACGAGTACTGGGGCAGATACACACTTGTGAACGCAGAGACTGTTGTGTCTCTGCAGAGTCTTCATGAATCGGGGGACAAGGCAATGAGGGTACTGTTTCCTGTGAGTCCCTCAGAAGTCCTGGGCTCCATGGACAGTTTATCACAGCAGGGAAATGAGCAGGAAGTAGAAGCAAACCTCTGCCCAGAAGTCCAACCCACAATGGTAGTAGACACACAGCTCACACCTGTCCCTAGAACTCCATCTCCTGCATTACACCCCAAAAATGCACACCCTGTAAGCTCTCTGGGTCAGGAGAACCGAGCAGCAGAGGCCAGCTAACTTGGAAGGCACTTCAGCACACAGAAAAATCTTCCATCTCTTGACAAAATAATTCTACCATTTTAGGCAATCATCTTCTTCATTAGCACAAAAATAAATTATACCTCAAGTAAAGCTATAGGAATAAAAAACAGCAATGTTTTTCCATCACCAGCTGAATCTGAGGTCATAGGGGGAAAAAAGACATTTTTGAAGGGACCAGCACACAGAAATGACAATAGATGCAGGTGGGCTGGTGTGAGCAGAGCCCAGGGTGCACCTGAATCTGGCTACAGCACCATGCCACACAATGGTCTACAATTGGCTGTGTCAGCTGAAAATGATAATCAAATCTAAGAAGCAAAATAATCACCTTTCCTACAAGCCATGATTCAGAAGCCCTTGAGAAAAGAAGACACGATACCTTTCTTTGCAGCTCTTGGATATTGGTCTCCCAATTTTTATCTTCCTGTGAGATTTGTCTGTAAGAGAGAAAGGACTCTCATTATTCCTGTGTTGCAGGAAGCTCACTGCTGCTGCGTGAGTTTAGCAAGGCGGCATGGGCAGCTGTGAGAGCCTAGATGTATTTGTGGATCCTGTCACAGTGGTGTGAGGGCTGGAATGCCCATGATGCCCATGAAGGTGACCACGGAAATTAGGAAAGCTATTTACTCTATATTCCCAAAGAAAAAGAACAAAAATCATGATCTGAAAGTGGAGAGACGTTTTAAGAGCAACTGTAAAGAAGAAAAATGTCTTAAAGATCACGTGCCAGTGCGCGAGAATGACGGACAGATGACGGACAAATGGGGCAGTGTCTGAGGTATTGCCCTGATATTCCCACACACTTTCAGGAATCTCTGTTTTAGTTGCAGCACCTAGTCCAACAAAATGCTAGCTAAATAGCTGCTGTTATGCTTGCTTACAGAATAATAACAAGGAAAACAGTTATACATATTCCGTTGATCGTATTTTTTCAGCTCTAGAAACTATTTCAGTTTACTTGGGAGTATGCTGCATCCAGCCCAGCGTAAGGTCGGAGAACAGCCTGCAGGAATCTGCTTTCTTTTTACCGTGTGGATTCCCGGAGCTGAATTTGGATCCTCAGCCTTGATGTCAAGCACCTTTACCTGCTAAGTTGTCCTGGCAGCCCCAAGGACCAAAGTTTTGAAAGTTCAAACCCTGCAAATAAAAGAACCCAAATACAGACCACCATGCCAAGGCAAGGGTGCACGCTGCTTGTGACCTCAGGAGTGTGGTAAGAGCCCCTCATAAGACCTGGTCGGTGGGCTCTTAGGCCAGTAACTGTTCTGCCTCTGTGATAAAACACAGTGGCCAAGGTAACTCATGGAAGAAAGGATTTATTTATTTATTTTGCCTTATGGTCTTATGAACTGAAGGACAGAGAACTTAAGAGAACAGCCATCAACTTCATTAAAGAATTCAAGCAGTTTAAAGACGTCACCAAGAAACAGCTAAGTGAAATTGGAGAGAAAGAACATAAGGAGAATAAACACCTAAGTGATCCCCAAGGAAACACAAATGTCAGACTGGTAATAACGACAATATAGGGGTTGGAAATGGAATTCAGTGTGGAAATAAATGAGTTGAAGAAGACTCAAGCCAACACGAAGATGGAACTGTAAAACCTACTAACGCGGTTTGGCTTCACACATAAAGTTGGCTTCTTTTCATGTGACTAGTATTTTAGTTCTTGAGCTTTCAACACACTTCAGTTGTTATATATGCTCAGTGTTTTAACTATGAATTGCTGTGGGGATTTTCTTTTCTGGTCTTGTCTATCTGATGTTCTGTGTGTATCTTGCATCTGTCTGTATATGGCTTTCCTTAGTTTGGGTACAAGTTTTTTTTGTGATCTTGTTGAAGACCTGGTCTAGCCTGGGCTTCTCCCTAGTTCATGCCTCTTATTCAAAAGCTTTTTTCTTTTCATGGTGCTCCACCTTTACTTTATGATCCTTTCCTGTAGTTTTAAAACTTTTTTCATATTCCTTGCTGTTCATCATTGAAGGAAGTCAGGACAGGAACTCAAACATGGCAGGGAACTAGAGGCAGGAGCTGATGCAGAAACCATGGCTTACTGGCTTGGTTCCCCGAGCTTGCTCAGTCTGCTTTCATATAAAACTCAGGACCACCAACCCAGATATGCCACCATCCACCAAGGCCTGGGCTCCGCCTCATCAACTGTTGATTAAGAAAATGGTTTACACTCAGATCCCATGGATTGAGGTTCCCTCCTTTCAGATAATGTGAGTTTGCATATCAAACTGGCATGAGACTAGCCAGCACACCCTTCTAACCTCCCTCCCTTTCCTTGTCACTAAATCCCAACTCCAGCAGGCACTCCCTGCTATCCCACTCCTCGTCAGGAAAGCAGGTAGTCTGTCTGTAAATCTTCCTCTCTCCTGCTTCTCTATGTCCATTTCCCCATCTCGTCCTCTGTTGAGGACCTTCTGGGGTAACCTCTCTTCACTGTCTTCCCCTAGTCCAAGGATCCTGATTGAACACTCTGCTCTTCCCCTCCTACGAAACCCTTCAGAACCTTCGTCTATCCCCATTCCTAAATGTTAGCTCCTAATACTCAGAAATACATTTTTACCTGGAACCCCCCCCCAGTGTCCGTAACTATCAGGTCCAAGAAAATTTCCTAACAGGCATCACACAGCCCCAAAATGCCCCAAAATTCAGAGAGAAAATGGAAAGCAGGAACGAAACACCCATCCAACAAACTCAAATCCAGAAATCAGCGCCTAGACCTATAACCACCCCAATCCCAGATGCCTAGACACCAGCATAAAAATGCAGTCAATAACAGTCAAGGCAATGTGTTTCCACTAGAGACCAGATATCCCCCCATAGCAGGACCTGAATATTCTAACATAGCTGGAACACAAGAAAAGACCCTAAGACGACACTTGTTCAGCCGTGTTCATTGCTGCTCTCTTCGCAATAGCCAGGAGATGAAAACAACTTAAATGTCCTTCAGTTGACAAATGGAGGATCAAAGAATGGAACATATACACTGTGGACGTCTATGCAGCTGTGGAAAATGATGAGATCTGGGTATCATATGACAATGATTGCAATGGATTATGGACCTCGTGCGATGCCACCATTAAGCACAACCGGTAAGGGGCCCCCCCCCGGTATAGATCCAAGCAGGACCATGTGGTACCTGTGGAAAGAACGCAGCCTTTGGGCCAGCAGATGCTCCAGGGCCAGCACTTTCTCCAGCAGCAGGCCACGCACGGCTGTCTCCTCGCGGCTGGCTGGACTGATGCGCTGTGCCGTCAAACGCCAGACATGAATCTCATGTTTCAGTTCTGCAGAGAAATAAGGGCAAGGCGCTGAGTCTCTCCCACCCTCGGGCATCAGCAACGCCCCGCACTGTCCCCGTGCGCCAACAATGGGCATCCACGTTCCACCTAGCAGGAGAGATGGTTATGGAACCAGATGACGGCACTGAACTCTGAAAGTCATCAAGCAAGAAAAGCCATTTCAACGCTGCCTGAAGAACAAAGTCCTTTCTCCAGCAATATCTTTTTTTAATCCACGTATTAATTTATTATTGTTTGTGCTTTTGTTTGAGCAAAGTCTTACCTCCGCAACCCTAGCCCATTCTCACTGGCTCTGATATCAACCAAAATCTGCACGTTGCTGCTGCGCTTTTAATACAGTTTGCCATTGCTTCTCAGATGTTTGGCTAACAGCAAGAGAGCTGGCTTGTCCTCTCCAAAGTGTGTGACGGGCCAGGGAACAGCAAAGAGGCCTCGCCAGTTGCTGGAGCCATGCTCCAGGGTGTACGGTCTCCTGGACAGTAAGCTATTATAAATAAGCCTCTAACTTCTTAGCTTGCCAAGCCGTGGTAGTTAGAGCAACACAAACGGACTCAGTCAATTGCCCAGCCTCTGAATGGTTTCAGAAAGACAGCTCTTGAATAGCAGCAGTAGGGATATGGCTCTCGGGCAGCCAGGCTTGGCACCTCTAGAGGGCTTCTGGTAGGAAAGCAGGAATCAGGAAAGCCTTCCCTCTCCTAACAACCCCCCCCCCCCAGCTCCTATCTCACACAGGAGAGATAGGAATCAGCTGGTGAGATGCTGGCCAGAAAGAAGCAAACAACACCACCTTCACCCAAGGCTGAATTCAGACACCTTCTGATGTAGAACGGGAGAGAGGTGTTTGCCATCCATTGCTTCCTAAGAGAGTAAGATATTTTATGAGGCTTACCTTTAACCTCTATTTTACAGTTTGAATATATGTGTGTGTGTGTGTGTGTGTGTGTGTGTGTGTGTGTGTGTATACATATATACACACACACACATATATATATGGAAAAGGCGCCAAGATGGTAACCTAAAAGCAAGACAGCCTTTATGGCTACTCAGTAGCCTCAGACTGAAGCAGCCGAGAGCAGCTTGTTGGACAAGTTGGAGGTATCTGTGGACAGCCATTGCTCCTAAGCATGCAGCATCCTGTGGACAAATAAATACCTTCCTGGGGACCCTGTGGGGGAGTGGACCCCTCCTGCTTATAGGACTGTCCCCTGGGGCTGGGGGAGAATACTGCAGCAGACTCTGCAGCATGAGGAGGTGCTCATACCTACCGACAATCTCGCCGGGCTCCTTGTTATAAAGCTTTCTGTTCCAGTACAGAAGTCTGAGGAGTGGGAAGGAAACCAGGAGAATGAGGCAGATCCCAAGGAACATGTGCACTGTGAAACCAGCAAAGTCCAGGCCCTGGAAGAACAAAGGAGCGATACGTGATATATGTGTGTCCTGGGTGGAGGTGGGGGGAGGTGAGGATGTGAGCTGTAGACAAGAGAGGCTCTGGACAAGAATCCTGCAGCCAAACACGGGTGCTTAGTAAGTCTGAAATGGTTAAAGGCTTTCTGTTGTTATTTGTTGGCTTTTACGAGACAAGGTTTCTCTATGTAGCCCTGGCTGTCCCAGAACTCACTTTGTAGACCAAGCTGGCCTCAAACTCAGAGAGATCCTCCTGTCTCTGCCTTCTGAGTGCTTGGATGAATGGTGTGCACCACCACCACCCATCTGATTAAAGACTTTTTTGTACGTCTGTGTTTTTGAAAAACCAGTGGTTACGTAAATTACAAGCCACCTTAGAAGGGAACAGAAATAAGCAATCGCAACTAGCTCCTAACCAGATTTAGACTGTCTCTGTCACAGGGCAAATGTGTTGCCCAAGGATGGGTAGGGATCAAAACATTGAAAAATGTGGCCATGTATATTCATTTATTTAGTTGTTAATCTTTTTAATCGTTGGCTAAAATACCTGCTGTGGGTTGGAAGGGGCAGTCTCCTCACTCTTGGGCACTACAGCACCTGCACAGAGCACAGAATCAGCTATAAGGGTGCTAGGGAGGCAGCCTCGCCCTTCCTTCCAGCTTTCTCTGCCTGCCTGTGGGACCGTGTCGTGGTCACCTGTTGAATGCATTTCATTTTGATAAAAACCACCCTTAGGTTAATTTGTTAGCGAGTAACTCAACAATATTCTTAGCTAATTTTGCTCTTTAGTTTATTTTGTTCTTTTATGTAGATCCTTAAGCAAATATGCACACTATCTCTTGAGCCCAAAAAGAACAGATGAGCCCTTAAAGATAATCACCTATAAGAATTCAAGTAGATTCCATGAATAGTTACTGCTATGGGGAGCAGGCAGTCAAGTGTACCACAGTCCTGTGGGACGCTGGGATCTCAGAAACTGAAGGGTCTTGGCAGGAAGGGTGTGGTCACAGAGGACACAGCAGCACAGCTGTGCCATGAGCCATGCTCACATAGGTAAAGGTAGAAAGCCCATGGGTGTTCAGTGAGCCGCTTCAGGAAAAACCACCTTCCACCACCTCTCACTACAGAGCTCAGGTTAATTGCCCCAACCTCCCAAGTAATGGAGTTGCAGGTATGTGTCACCAAACCTCGCTCAGAACTCAACAAGTTTTGGGAGTTCCTCAGTCAAAACACTACCTTAAACTTGAACTTTATCTATAGAATTCATACCCCAGATATCTGATTGAAAGATAGTTATTTCTTAGGTGTCTGTAAAAATCTGTAATTTCCTTTAAAACCAGAAGAAAAAATGAACTCCGGGGTGCTGAAGAGATGGATCAATGCTAAAGAGCACTGACTGTGATTGCAGATAGTGTGGGAAGTCCTTCTGTCTATGTGTTGCTTTTATTGGTTAATGAATAAGGAAACTGTCTTGGTCTGTGATAGAGCAGAACTTAGATAGGTGGGGGAAACTAAACTGAATGCTGGGGGAAAGAAGGTGGAGTCAGGAGATGCCATATAGCTGCTGCTGGGAACAGACAAGCCGGAACTTTGCTGGTAAGCCACAGCCACATGGCAATACACAGAATAATAGAGATGGGTTAAATTAAGATGTAAGTGTTGTCTGAGTTTCTGTCCTGCCTGGTTCCCACTGTTGTTAGGTCCCAAAGAAATCACACAGAGGTCTATATTAATGATAAACTGATTGGGCCATTAGCTCAGGCTTATTACCTCTTATAACTTATATTAACCCATTATTCTTGTCTGTGTTAGCCACATGGCTCCATACCTTTTTCAGTGGGGTAGGTCACATCTTCCTTCTCCTGTGTCTGGGCAGGACTACAGAGGGAGCTTCCCTCTTCCCAAAATTCTCCTGTTCTCATCGACCTGCCTCTACTTCCTGTTTGGTTGTATTGCCTATACTTCCTGCCTGGCTACTGGCCAATCAGTGTTTATTTAAAACATAATTGACAGAATATAGACAATTGTCCAGCACCATGTAAGAGGTAGCCAATAAGAAGCTAGAACTAATAGGCCAAGCAGTGGCTTAATTAATACACTTTCTGTGTGGTTATTTTGGGGCTGAGCAGCCAGGAACAAACAAGCAGCTTTTCTACTATAGCAGAAGACCCATATCTTTTCCCCCAGCATCCACATGGTGGCTCACAACTGTCCAGTTACATGTGACAGACTGACATCTTCTTTCCAAGGGATTTGAAACCCCTTCTAGCCTTTGTGGCACCAAGCATGAATGTGTTGCATAGACATGCATGGAGGCAAAAAAACACCCACAAGCAAAACAATAAAAAAAATCAGCATTAAAATTTTAAGAAGCCTAAGAAAATTTCTTGTAATATCAATCCATTTACCTCTAAACCAATCAGGGCCTAAGACCTAATTTTTAGTTTTAGCAAATACAGCCTGAGGAGACAGGAGTTCTGTATCCTGAGTAAGTCTGGGTCTGTTCAGAATGTATGCACCAAACTTTCCTCCCATTAGAAACAGGGACAATTAAAGAAAGGAGAGATAAAGAACAATGAGAAGACAAACGTTAATGAGGCCCTGGGAGACAAGCACAGCACTAAATGGAAGTTGCTAGAAGAGTTTTGCAGATAAACTTATCAAGCAAAAGGAAGGCAGAAGAGAAAAACCCAAACTGATACTTTTCAGAAAGAGCCGGAGCAGATGCAGCGTGCCGTTGGATGCTGATGTTTTCCCTGAGCCTGTTAGACACGTGTGTCTGCAACCCATTGCTCCATCTCATCCCTTTGTAATTTCCTAGACATTTCTCGTTGATGTTCTTAGTAACAAAACCACCTTCCCAACACATTGATATCAACCTAAATGCAGCCCTTCCATCCTGCAGGGCTTTTCTTCCTACTTCCAGTCCTTCACATAAGTGATAATGGTGTGCACTGTGGCAGCTGGGACCCTGGTTCACAGCACTCAAGTAAAGGATGTTGTAAAGAGTGCTCAGGTCAGCTGTGCATTTCCTGAAAGCAACCCTACTGTGCTGCTCCTTACCATCTTCCTCAACTCCTGGTTGGAAACAATGATGACATTGGGTGGATCCCCAATGGCAGTCGCAGCTCCTCCAATGTTTGTGAAGATCACTTCTGCAATCAGGACTTGTCTTGGATCAAGATTGAGCACCTCACATAACCTATTGTGGATATAAGAAAGTGGTAAGGCCTGTGTGCAACCCGGATGTTTAAAGCACTTGCTTGTACAAGGGAGGCACACTCACGCACAGACACACATATACACACGTGCACACGTACAGTCTGGGAGAAGAGTAAGGCACGGAGTGAGCCTCAGCTGCAACATCCTCAGGTACCACTAATTACAAGGATTCTTTTAGTTAACGTAGCACAGTCGGAGCTATCCAAGTGATGATGTACTTTCTGCCTGCTCCCAGCCTGGAGGGAGTACTGTGTTCTGTGTGGAGGGCCCTATGGAAGAAGGACCTGTAGCAGGTAGATGGGCACTAGCCATCAGAGACCTTGAGACAGGAGAGAGGTGGGTCATTAAAAGTCACCAGCAATAACACCAAAGTCTGCTGACTCAGACCCTCATCTGTCTTTCCCTTTTCTAAAGAGAGCCTAAACTCTCTCTCTCCTTTCTTTGAATTACCACCTTAATTATTTCTTCCTTGGCCCTAGACCTCTATCTTGGCTGTATGGGATTTACCTTGGAATCTTTGGAAATCCCAAAACCCTGATCACCTGAAGACTAAGTCCTTGGAGTAGGTAGAAGGATGAAAGTGTGGGAATTCGTGAGCAAAACTCCTGGTATCTGGTGATCTATATGTGTGGCTTGCCCGTGTCCTGCATGACACTCTGTTCTACATGCATGGCTTGCCTGTGTCCCATGTGACAGTCTGTTCTACATGCATGGCTTGCCCGTGTCCCACATGACAGTCTGATCTACATGCATGACTTGCTGTGTCCCACATGACAGTCTATCTTTTGGAAAGCAATGTGCATGTCTTTCAACTTCTCGTGGTATTACTGAGCTGTGCTGACACCTATGCCTGTCTAGAGTTCTGCAGTCACACAAGCCAGAACTGTTGGACTGGAAGTTAATGACCTGGACTCCAGTGAGGGCATGGATACTATCCCTTGTCTTTTTTAGATGTTGAGGAAGGAGCCTTGAACCAGGTGGTACAACCAGAGTACAAATCCGCCCCAAAGCTGATCTTCATTTCTGTGTTGGAAGTGTTCTACACACCTTATGGTAACAGGTGTAAAAAGGAGCATTGTGGTGACATTGTCTAAGAAGGCAGAGAGGATGGCAGCGATGAGGCAAAGCATCATGATCATGGCCCACACTCTTCCTCGAGAAAGCTGGTACGCCTGAGATACACATACAGGAAGGAACAAGCCAAAATCAGTTCATTCATGATGTAGAAGCTATGTCCTCACTAATGACTCCAAGACATGGGGACCAAAATTCTCATTCGGAACTTGCAAGTTTGTTGAAGAAGTTATCCTTCCAGACTGATGTAAAATCATTGCGGAAAATGTGTGCGATCCAAGTGAACCGATCCTATAGAAACAGAGAGCCAGGATAGAGGCTACAAGGTGGGGAGGGAGAGAAGAGAGAGATTCTGGTCAAAGGGTACACGGTACAGTGAGGAGGTTTGGATCTGGAGAGCTACTACACAGGCAGGGTGACTATATTCAATGTCATGTATATTTCAATATAACTTCAGAAGTGAATGTCAAGCAGGTGTAATGGCTCACACCTTCAATCCCAGCACTTGGATTGAAGGCTGAGCCGATCTGATCTGGGTAAGTTGAGACCAACCTGGTCTACATAGAGAGTCCTAAGACAACCGGAGCTATGTAGAGAGACGCTGTCTCAAAAGCAAAAACAAAAACAAGTAAATTTCAAATATGTCCCCATAAAACTGGTATGTAAGGATAATGCTAGTTGGCTTGATTCAATCATGACACACTGTGTACGTATACACTGAAACATCATATTATACCCCAAAGCATATACAATTATCAATTATCAATCAAATAATAGTAATTATAAGTTTAAAAAATGACCTTTAAGGAGTTAGCATTTTAGCCCAGTGATGGGATCTGTGCCAAGCATATACAAGGCCCTTTGCCCAGGCCCCAGCAGAAATTAATAAATACAGCCTATACAAGATTAAAACAACAAAAAGTACTTTTCCCAGATTTAAAAGCCAAGACTGTATATGTCTAGAAAGTAAGCATTGGAATTACATCCCCAAATACAATCAGAAGCTGATGGCTTGACATATCCAGACTCTTGCATGTAAAGCGTGTTCTGATACGTAGCCCAAAGCAGCCCACTGCAATGCTGCTGCACGAATGCTCAGGGAGAGAGCTCTCTGCCTTGAGCTCCCTCTTCATTTACTTATGGAGAAGTTGGAAGTGTTGCTCTGAGTCATGCTTAGCATGGCAATTACACCCAGATTTCCAGAGGCCGCTTTGAAAGGAGGATGGAATTTTAAATATTTTAATTTACTAAATGTATGACATTAGAATAATAAATAGCATCATTCAGTTAGTTAATGTTATTATTTATCAATTACATACTTGTGCTTCTATTGCTCTGATTATATGTAAGTATTTTTATGCCTATTATTTATTGATCGGGTGTATGGCCATCAAGTACAACATCACACCTACCTTTACAGCGCAGTAATCAAAAAATCCCGTCTCTGAAAATATGGCTACTAAGATCATCTAGAAGGGAAAGACAAAAAGTAGGTAGCGAAATTTTTTCTTAGCAAAATACCACATTGGAACAATATCATAATGACCCCATCACGAGTTTGCACTCTGGCTCCTGATATCTGTGTCATCAAGAGCAACTTTGCCTTGTTGGATGTCTGTCACTTTCTTAGCCGGGCAGTGGTGGTACACGCATCCCGCACTTGAAAGGTAGAGATGGCAGACCCCAGTGAGTTCAGCCTGGTCTCCACAAAGCAAGTTACCCACATGTCCATCACTTCAATTGACCACCATGATCACTTTGAGCAGAAGCTCTTACAGATGGTTTTGTATATTCCTAACCTAGGCATTGTCCTTAAAACAGGTTATCAACCCATCTAACCCTGACAGCAAACATCAAGTGCTGTCCTCCCTCGTTTTATAGACCAGAGACAGATGACTTGATTAGTCTTGAAGCTTGAAGCAGGGAAGGCTATAGGTCAGCAGGTGGCCTTTGTATCTAATTCTCCCCATACACAGCGCTCAGAAATTTAATGCCTTTAAATAAATAGCTTTAAACTGTGCCAAATTTTGGTTTCTAACATAATGAAACTGATTTTTTTTTTCCTTACAGATCTGATGAACATGGACAAGCTGGACCACTGGTAATAAGTCTGACCTCCAGGCCTCTGTGCACTCGGAATGTTTACCTGTGTTTCCACTGATGAAAACAAGAGATGAAAACAGCCACCACATGGACTAACGGGAATAATACCCCCTTTATGCTGTGCTTAATCAACCAGGAATTCCAGCAAGCCTGAAGTTGCTAGAACGTTTCCCTTTTTACAAGAAGTGGAATAACACTCCATTTCTTCTTCTTCTTCTTCTTCTTCTTCTTCTTCTTCTTCTTCTTCTTCTTCTTCTTCTTCTTCTTCTTCTTCTTCTTCTTCTTCCTCCTCCTCCTCCTCCTCCTCCTCCTCCTCCTCCTCCTCCTCCTCCTCCTCCTCCTCCTCCTCCTCCTCTTCTTCTTCTTCTTCTTCTTCTTCTTCTTCTTCCAGTGGTCTGTTGTGGCTCCCTTTTTTATGCAAGTGCTTAAACCCTATCTTCTTCCCAAACCAACACAGAGGTTGGTTTCTCCACGACGTTCAAGACCAGAGCACAGCCCCGCCTTCCTACCCTCCACCTTACTATGTGTTGACTCTGGAATGAGAAAGTGCAGGTTCAAGCCCTCAGTAAGGTGTGCTTGGTTTACCATTCTGCACCTCAAGTGTTCTGCACCTCTGGATGTTCTCTCCCTTGTGAGGTTTCTGTGAGAGCTTGATAAAATTATATGAAGTGCTTGGAAGGCCAGGGACCCGATACACCTTTCAAATAAACCGTATGAAACAAAAATGCATCCAAATCAGTTCTGACTCAGCCCTGCCCTTGTCTAGAGCAGCTTCCTAATTCAGCGGGCCCCTGTGTGGCTGTGTGTGGCATGCAGTACTTCATGGGAACATGAGTGGACAGTTATGGGTGGCAACCTGTGTGGCAGTCTCTTTTCATGGGGAGCCATTCCATTGTGGTCTGATAGAGAGACCGGGGCGAGCAGCCTCAGGAAGTAAGCCAGGCAAAATCAGGCCCCCTTTGTGCACTGACCCAATAGTAACAAAAGCACAGAATATCTAAGTGTCTGCTGGAACAATTTTAATTAAGCAAAAGAAATATCTGGTCATTTTTATAGGCTGAATTCCGTCTCTCCTGCTCAAAATTCGTATGTTGAACTACTAACTCCCTGGACCTCGAAATGTGGCTATACTTGGAGACAGGGCTTTTAAGAGTGATGCTGAGATCATTAGGGTGGCCCCTAACTGAATATGACAGCTGGCTTTCTAAGAGGGTGTGATGAGGACACGGGCACATGAGGAGGAGACAGCCAATGAGGAGCCTCAATAGAGGCCAGACCTGCTGACAGACTGATCTCAGACTTCAGCCTCTTTAGCTGTGAGAAAGGAATGTTTATTCATCAGGCCCTCACATATGCCATGCTTTGTTATTGCCATCCTAGGAAACCACTACACTGTTTGCTTAACTTCTGAAAAAAAAAACCAACAGTATATTATAGACACTTAGTGTGACACCCCCCTCCCCCGCTTCTTCTATCCAGAAGACCACGCCCGATTTGTTTCTCAGCAATCCTGTTGGACAAAATTATCTCAAAGCTTGTACCTGGAGGCCTGTAAGACAGAAAAAAGCCTGGCTCGAGTTTGAAGGATAGCCTCAAAACTACCGAGTGAGGATGAGACAGCAAAATCTAGGTAGGCACCCCTCCAGCCAGAGGGAGGGCTTAGCTGTCTCTCATTGGCTGGAGGTACCCCCCCCCCCCCCCGCATCACATCAGCCAGTATGATGCTACTTAACACTCACAGAGATAAACTGAGTTCCTGCTTTGACTTGACTCCCTATCCTGTCTGATTATCCTGTTTGTGGGGCTGTGGAACAGGTGGATAGCGCACTCACCTTTCCCTGGGGAGGAGGCCCGCCCAGCAGCATCCCACACAACTATCGGCTCCTCCATGAAACCTGAGTTCAGAGCCTTGCTCCGCCTTCCCCTTCAGAGAGGATGGCAGCTCTGAGTGCCTTTGAAGCCTAGAGCAGGTGCCAGCAAATAGATGACTGTCTGGTGGCTTCTGCAAAGCGAGCCTCCTGATGTAGCGTAGCACAGATGTAGCCCCACAGACCCTGTCTAGAGAATAACCCAGGAACACATGATCTTTTCCACTGTTGTCCAGGGCCTTGCCATGTCTCACTTGTTCTAGCTTAGACTTGCAACACATGCTCTATGCTAATCCTCTATGAGTTTATCTTTCCTTGCTACAAGCCAACTTGGTCATGTTCCTCATAGCTTAACAGTATGATAATCTGACGAGCGCTAGAACTCCTGCTTAGGGACACTTTTCTTTCTATTATTAAAATCACTTTCCCAATTACTGAAATTGTCCCGTGGTTCATTTATTTAACATATGCCACTATTTTATTTTAAGGTTAATAACTCAAAAAATTGCTCACTTTCGTAAATACCGACGCCACGTCATTGTTCAACAAGCCCTAACGAGCCAGAGCACTGGTCATTTCCTCCTCCCTGGGAGAAATGAGCTAGACCTGCTCACACTTCTCAATCAAGCCCTGTCAAGAGGTATGCCATCTTGACTTATAATGATAGGGATCAGCAAGCATGGAAGAGTGAAGGACCCAGACTTGGAGCCATATCCTGCTGGGAGGACTGCAATTACCATGCCAAACAGCAGCGCCAGAGTCTCAAAATCAATCCACTCCACCACGTGGGTCAGGCTGGGTCTCTGTAATCAAAGCACAAATTTGATTTAATTAGTCCCATGCGTCAACCCACTGACGAACGCTCGGAAAAGGGGCTGCCCTTAGTGCGAGCCCACGCTTCGAGCCAAAGTTGGAAACACTCCACCCTCTTCCCTTTGAAATTGGATTATATCATTGCTGAATAGCACTCGTGACCCAACGTGTCTGTCGCATCAAAAGTATTCATGGGGGAAAAGGGATTAAAAAAAATGTAACCCTGCTTCTGGAAGCTCTAGAAAGATTACTGCCTGAATTATTGCCTGAATTGCAGGTTTGGTCTGCACATGTTTCCCTCAGTGGAGTGGCATGATTGACAGCTGTCTGTTCTACTCTCCAAGGGCCACTAGCATGAAGTGCAAAGTGAGGGACAGCCAGCACCTAGCCTGCTGGCAAAGGGCGACTCACTGAGTGACCCAGAGGCTTCTTGATGCATGTCCCTGCTATGTACCATAAGTGCCATTTCCCAAAGGAAAGATGATTCGAGCCATACTTATGAGAACAGGCACATGACTCGGAGATTCGGAGACAATCTCTCTCCAGCACAGACAGCACCCCACACTCACGGACTGCATCCAGCTTGAACAGGTTCCTCTTTCCCATGCTAGCAGTTTCAATTTCCCCAAGTGAGTTCCCTGAAATCAACATGGCCAACCAGATGTGCACATCCTAGTTTAAACATCAGCACTGCCTGGCAGAACCGGATCTCAGCCAACCCCAGCAGGAGAAGACCCTAAGCCTGTGATATAGACTGCTTGCTGACGAAAACCCTGGTCAGGTTTATTCCAAGACAACCTTGTCCCTGCCGTGGATGTCCTCTTCTTTCTTCTTACATGACTGGGCTTTCATTGGGGACAACAATTGTCTCATTGGGGGGACAACAGCTCAGGAATATTTGCCTAACGTCCATGACGCCCTGGGTTCCATTCCAAGTGCAACGAGAAAGCCAAAATTTTCTTGTCTCTAAAGTTTTAGAATTTGGGGATATTTTACCTTTCAGTTTAGCATCTCTTTAAGGCAAACCCAGCCAAGGGGGGAAAAAACTCACTTTCTTACAACTACATTCAGACCGGTCTACAAAGACATTTTAAGTTAAGAACACAGAACTTAAATAACTAACTCAATACACTTCCCTACATAGACATTTCGTATGGGAGGGAGAAGAATGACCTGTCTATAGTCTTTAGGAAGGAAGAAAAATCCACCAGATTGTAAAGCTACTTTCAAATCCAGTTTGTGTGTGGTCGGACTCTGAGCAAAGTGGCAGCTTCAACCGTCCAACAAGTCTTTCTCCGTTTCCTAAGAACACTCAGGCTCCCTCATTGCCCTTCATGTACTTTCTTGTGCCCTATCAAGTGGACACCATTATTTACATACAGGCATCTCCAGGGCCTGCAAGGCTGCAGGGCAGAACCGCAGCCCTGTAGGTCTCCCTCCATGCCTCCTAGATCCACTTCTAAGACCTTTCTCAGGCCCAAGTGGAGACAGACATTACTGGGTGTGTTTTATCCACAGTGACAACTCTCTTAAACCAAGCGTGTCAGCTCATACCTCAATGAATCATGGGGAAAACATGTGGGAACATCATACAAAAGAATTTAAAACAATTCGTACGCCCTGGAGTTTCCATGGGGCTGGCATTGTATCGTGGTGAGCCAGTAAATCAAACACAACGACTTACGTCTCCAACCACAGCCAATGCTGCTAACGCTGCAAGCGCTCCCAACATGGCTGCCAGGGTTCTGTGAACAATCTAGAATGAAACACAAAAAAAGCCTGCGTTGACACATGTCCCATGTGACGATGTATACCACATCACGCATAAGAACATTTCAAGGGGTTTGAGATCTTGGCAGCCCATAGAGCAGCCACCAGCAGCCCACATTCTAGTAAAGTAGCTTTTATTCCCAGAACAACCATGAAAGCCTACTCAAGGAAGTCTGCTGTAGGGATTCCTACCGCAAGTGGCCTGCAAATTACCTGCCCACTTGGGCGTGGCCTCTTATACTATAAATGCCAAGGTAAATCACGCATTCTCTCTCTCTTCCCGCTGTGAGATTTGGTTGTTGTTCTGCCTTTGAGCAGAGGACTGTGATCTGTGAGTCTACCCCTAAATAAGTAACCTTTTATTAAACTCAATTCTGAGCTACTGTGGGAATTCTTTTTAGCGTTCATCTTCAGAAGTCTGCAGGGGAGCGGCATTACTTCTTTACCGTGTGCTCTTTAGACAACCGAACCTTTAGTTTAAAAACCTAAGTCAGCCCTTTTCAATTACTAAGACCACTATTAAGTCAGCACACAGCCAAGTGCCTGGTCAAATTGAGATGCCAGTGTATCACCGAATGGCAGAAAGATCTTTTCTATAATCCAGTGAACGTGAAATTTCTAGCCAAATACTTTGGAAAATCTGAGCCCATGTGCACTGCCACTGGGGATGTCTATGACTACATAGTAAGACCCTGTCTCGAAGAAGCAAGAGAAAGAAAATACCCCAAATCCTTCCTTCTGCTCTTGGAAATGTTTTCACAGTCCGCCATGTGCATGTTTGCATGGCCCACCATCACCCTGTGCCTGTCTTCACAGTCCTCCATCACCCTGTGCATGTCTTCATAGTCCTCCATCACCCTGTGATGTCTTCATGATCCTCCATCACCCTGTGCATGTCTTCATAGTCTACCATCACCCTGTGCGTGTCTTCATAGTCTACCATCACCCTGTGCATGTCTTCATGATCCTCCATCACCCTGTGCATGTCTTCATAGTCCTCCATCACCCTGTGCATGTCTTCATAGTCCTCCATCACCCTGTGCATGTCTTCATAGTCTACCATCACCCTGTGCATGTCTTCATAGTCTACCATCACCCTGTGTGTGTCTTCATAGTCTTCCATCACCCTGTGCATGTCTTCATAGTCTTCCATCACCCTGTGCATGTCTTCATAGTCTACCATCACCCTGTGTGTGTCTTCATAGTCTTCCATCACCCTGTGTGTGTCTTCATAGTCTTCCATCACCCTGTGCCTGTCTTCATAGTCCACCATCACCCTGTGCATGTCTTCATAGTCCACCATCACCCTGTGCCTGTCTTCATAGTCTTCCATCACCCTGTGCATGTCTTCATAGTCCACCATCACCCTGTGCATGTCTTCATAGTCCACCATCACCCTGTGCGTGTCTTCATAGTCCACCATCACCCTGTGCATGTCTTCATAGTCCACCATCACCCTGTGCATGTCTTCATAGTCCACCATCACCCTGTGCGTGTCTTCATAGTCCACCATCACCCTGTGCATGTCTTCATAGCCCACCATCACCCTGTGCATGTCTTCATAGTCCACCATCACCCTGTGCGTGTCTTCATAGTCCACCATCACCCTGTGCATGTCTTCATAGTCCTCCATCACCCTGTGCATGTCTTCATAGCCCACCATCACCCTGTGCATGTCTTCATAGTCCACCATCACCCTGTGCATGTCTTCATAGTCCACCATCACCCTGTGCGTGTCTTCATAGTCCACCATCACCCTGTGCATGTCTTCATAGTCTACCATCACCCTGTGCATGTCTTCATAGTCCACCATCACCCTGTGCATGTCTTCATAGTCCTCCATCACCCTGTGCATGTCTTCATAGTCCTCCATCACCCTGTGCATGTCTTCATAGCCCACCATCACCCTGTGCATGTCTTCATAGTCCACCATCACCCTGTGCATGTCTTCATAGTCCACCATCACCCTGTGCGTGTCTTCATAGTCCACCATCACCCTGTGCATATCTTCATGATCCTCCATCACCCTGTGCATGTCTTCATGATCCTCCATCACCCTGTGCATGTCTTCATAGTCCTCCATCACCCTGTGCGTGTCTTCATAGTCTACCATCACCCTGTGCGTGTCTTCATGGTCCACTATACAATGTGTGTGTTTTCATGGCCTACCATCACTTTATGTACTATGCACCAGAACTACCTTTTCCAATTAACATTTTTCATCACCCCACTTATTTTCTCTCCCCAAGTTCTGGTAATCACCAAGTATACAAGACTGGATATCTGTGATGCCAACTTTTTTATGTTCCTCATATGAGGGAGCTCACTGGAGAGCCAGCCTCTTTCCGTGTCTCAGTTCTCCCCCTTCACAATGATCTCCAGTTCCAGCCACGTTGTCGCAAAGGACGGCATTTCATTCATTTTATGGCTGAATGGTATTCTATTGTGTCTGTGCTCCCCAGGTTTTGCCACTTATCAACTCGTGGGCATTTAAATTGTTCCCATTTCTTAGCAGAGGGCATGAGAATGCAGACGGCTCTGATTTTGTGTTCAAAAGGCATTACACAGAATTGTTCCACTTGATCGAAAGTGCTCCTGAATGCACTTAACATTAAAAGTCAGAGGAAGCTTCACAAAAGGTAAGAATGTAAACACTTTATGTAATTTTGTGGAGTCTTCACATCAGGGCTCTTAACTCGGAAGTTTCCGGCCACTTTAGAGACAGCTTTTGTGAGCCACAATTTCCCCCTGTGGTTTTCTGTGTGAGTTATAGAGTACAGAAACCCAAAATGACTCTCAAACCCAATAATGAAACATCAGTGTTCTCCATAAGCTCACAGGATGCAAGATAATGCAGGGGAAAATATTTTGGTTGTTTTCAGTCATTCTGGGAACTGCATGTTTCTCAGTTTTGAACAGAATGCTAATCATGGGGTCTCTGCTAGCCTAGCATGAGCAATCCTTTCTACCGACTTGTACCGGAAGAGACTTCAAAGCTGGCAAGGAAATTCTTTAATTGCACAGCCCGTAATCCAGGTCCCAGCTCCTTAAGCGATGAATCACAAACCCACATGGAGTTGTGTGACAGAATCTGACAGTTGGTAACGGGAAAAGGTCCCTGAACACACAATCAACAAAAATTCAGTATTGGCATCTAATGAACGTGAGGTGTTTCTGTCAGTGCTAATCAGTGATGTATAAAGTATTCCATGATGCCTGCTTGAAACAGCCTAGTGAGCCCTGCTACTGCTGCAGGCTATGAACTTCAGGGCTCTAACAGTATATATGAGTCCCTCGCTTACAGAAACAATGGCCTAACTACAGAATACAAAGGCTCTATCTTCCTGTTGTCATGCCTAGCAGGTAAGAATCAGCTTAGACAATCTCTGGAGCTCATGGTACTAGAATGTGTGATTTTAAAACCTGTCTGTGTTGCTGACCTAGTGTTCATTTTCAGAGTGAAGTAAGTTTTGACTTGAGATTAGGACAAAATTTCAAGCAATGCCTGAACTGACTCTAAATTTATATAAATAAATTTATGGCATTTATTTCTGTGAAACGTCATTCTCAACATTGACCATTATCAAATCAAAGCACAGACAGATTCTGAAAAGCATTGAGGATGCTCCCCATCCTGCGGTTTCAAATAGTCATCCGAGATTTAATTTTCATGTAAAAATAAGCAAGCATATCTATCTTGTTAGTCTAGAAATGTTCTAACGTCTTTAAAATTATATTATGCAAAAGAATTGTTTTGAAATAAATTTATGATTCAGTGCCCATAAATGCTTGCTTTGCGTACCTATTTTGTGAACCTGTATTCATAGATTTGTGTGAAAATTCCTTTGATGAAAACAGGTTGTAATTAGGAAGAAGCTTAAGAAGCCCTGATCTAAGTAACAACTAAAGGTCCGTGTCACATGACCTGTCATAGAAATAGACACCTCACGCTTACACAACACGTGCTTACAGCCGTGCAAGCACAAACAACAGGCAAGAGAAGAGGAAAGTGAGTATTATCAAACATGATCAAGTTGCTTATTTCAAATCACATCAGACAGTGTTCAGACCCGAAAGCTCAGCCTTACTTGGAACCAACCCCATCTTCAAATGGGAATAGTCACTGGGACTGGGGGACCTTCTGTGACCTCTAGCTCCTCTGTGGAGCTACAGCAACCTTCAGAGGTTGAAATGTCAGGTCTCTTGGCAAACAGACAGAACGCGATGTGTGCTCCAGCAATCCTGAGTCTTTTTAACTTGTTAGCGGTCTTAATGCAACACAGAGCTCCATGGTGCAGAGGCCACCGATGGGGCTGGAGAATGACAAGGGAAAGGTGACTCTCACAGACTCAGGTCTGTGTTTCCTCTGATAGTGGACATACGCTCCACAGCGATACTGAATCCCCAGCTTCTATACAAAATCACCTCTCAAGGCCCATCAGGAAGCTAGGTGTGGTGCTCACCCTTGTAACATCAGCACTCTTGAATGGCTAGAGATGGAGAGTTACTCCTGAGGTCCTGATATTCGAGGTTACACAGTGAGTTCCAGACATTCCAGTCTATACAGCGAGTTCCAGACATCCCAGTCTACACAGTGAGTTCCAGACATCCTGGTCTAAACAGTCAGTTCCAGACATCCTGGTCTACACAGTGAGTTTCAGGCAGTCTGGACTACACAGTGAGTCCCAGACATCCCTGTCTACACAGCAAGTTCCAGACATTCTGGTCTACACAGTGAGTTCCAAACATTCCAGTCTATACAGCGAGTTCCAGACATCCTGGTCTACACAGTGAGTTCCGTGCAGTCTGGTCTACACAGCGAGTTCTAGACATTCTGGTCTACACAGTGAGTTCCATGCAGTCTGGTCTACACAGCGAGTTCTAGACATCCCAGTCTACACAGTGAGTCCCAGACATCCTGGTCTACACAGCAAGTTCCAGACATTCTGGTCTACAAAGGGAGTTCCAGACATCCCTGTCTACACAGTGAGTTCCAGCATCCCGGTCTACACAGCAAGTTCCAGACATCCTGGTCTACACAGCAAGTTCCAGACATTCTGGTCTACAAAGTGAGTTCCAGACATCCCTGTCTACACAGTGAGTTCCAGGCATCCCGGTCTACACAGCAAGTTCCAGACATCCTGGTCTACACAGTGAGTCCCAGACATCCTGGTCTACACAGCAAGTTCCAGACATCCTGGTCTACACAGTGAGTTCCATGCATTCTGGTCTACACAGCGAGTTCCAGACATTCCAGTCTATTCAGCGAGTTCCAGACATCCTGGTCTACACAGTGAGTTCCATGCAGTCTGGTCTACACAGCGAGTTCTAGACATCCCAGTCTATACAGTGAGTCCCAGACATCCTGGTCTACACAGCAAGTTCCAGACATTGTGGTCTACACAGTGAGTTCCAGACATCCCAGTCTACAGAGCAAGTTCCAGGCAGTCTGGTCTACATTAGTAAGTTCTAGGCAACTTGGTCTACACAATGAGTTTCAGTCATCCTAGACTACCCGGTGAAACACTGTCTCATTCTCTCTCTTGGAAAAGATGGGATGAATGGGTAAAAGAATAGAGGACTACCTGTCCTTATGATGAAATAAATCAGATGACTCCTTTCTCTGGAACACTGGAGCCCTGTATAAGCACTTTTCAAGATCCATAAATACTAAAGTGCCAATGCTGTTACAATCGTTTGTTTGGTTGAGCTTTGGGTAAGTGTTTAAACACTGCCCCTTGTGCCTGGCATTCTTGACCGGGGACCTGTCAATCCAGCAGCCGCTTTACTGGCAACTGGACACACTGTCAGCCTGGCAGGCCAGCATAAGGACCCTGAGGACACCTCAGCAGTTACAGAAGACCCACTATCACCACGTCTGGAGAAGCTTTTATTGTAAACATTCCAGACAACCTGGTTCTATTAGAGCTTGTGATGTGGGAGACAGAAGGATCAAGAGTTCAAGGTCATCCTCTGTAGTAGGTGGCTTCCCAGACTCCCAAAATAACCACACAGAAACTGTATTAATTAAATCACTACTTGGCCTATTATCTCTAACTTCTTATTGGCTAGCTTTTACATCTTAATTTAACCCATTTCCATTATTTTACATTTTACCATGAGGCTTGTGGCCTACCAGCAAGGTTCCAGCATGTCTGTCTCTATGGCTTCTCCTGCTTCTGCCTCCTTTCTCTCAGCATTCAGTTTAGTTTTCCCCCACCTAGCTCTACTCTACCCTATCAGGCCAAGCCAGTTTCTTTACTAACCAATGGTATTCATGGCATACAGCCCATTTCTAATTGGGTTGTTTATTTTGTGTTTGTTTTTTTTTTCCTGTGTTGTTATTGTTGTTGTTTTGTTTTGTTTCTTATATATTCTAGATATTAATCCTCTACCAAATAAATAGCTAGCAAAGATATTTTTTCTGGACTTCTTCGCCTGACCAATGGTTGTGTTTCTTGTACAAGACCTTTTTAGCTTTAAGAGGTCTTTTTTGCCCATTGTTGGCCTTAATTTCTAGACATATTGAGCCCTTTTTTACACCCCTATCTTGTAGGGTACTGTCTATGTTTACTTAGAACAGTTTTTGACATTTTAGGGTTCACACTAAGGTCTTTGAACCATTTAGAGTTGAGTTTGGGGCACGATATTAACTTCTAGCTTTTACAGCACTGTTTATTGAAGATGCCAGGTTTCTTCTGTATGTTTTTGGCATCTTTGTTAAATATTAGATGGCTACAGATATGTATGCTCATGTTTTATTATACTATATTGTTCCATTGGTCTACATGTCTCCTTCCATGCCAGTACTACACTGTTTTTATGTCTTAAAATCTAGAACAGAAATCCCTCCAACTTTGTTCTTTTGCTCAGGATTGCTTTGGCTTTCTGTGGTCTTTTGCTGTTCCCCATAAATTTTAGGATCTTTTTTTCTGTTTCTGTGAATAATGCCATCGAGATTTTTTTTTTATTGAGATTGCATTGAATCTGTAAACTGCTTTTGGTAGAAAGGCCATTTTTCATAATATTAATTTTACCAATCAGTGTATATAAGAGGCCTTTCCAAATTCTAGTCACTTCCGCAAGCTCTATCTTCCACAGATTTAGAATTTTTGTTATAGAGGTCTTTCCCCTCCTGCTATGTTTATTCAGAGATATTCTATTGTCTCTGAGGCTACTGTGAATTTTAGTGTGTCCATGGTTGCAAATCAGCATATCTGGTATAGTGTATTGGATGACTATTGATTTTCTATCCAACTGTGATAAAAATCATCCATCTTTTTGACAAGTTTTCTGATGGCATTCTTGGAATTCTTTCTGTATAATATTATACCACATACAATGAGGAATAATTTGACTTGTTTACTATTTATGTTCCTTTAATTTCCTTCCCTTCTTGCCTTATTGATCCAGATAGTGCTTCAAGTCCCGTTCTGCAAAGGAGTGGAAGTAGTGAACAGCCCTTTCTAAGTCCTGATTCTAGTGGTGTTGCTTCCGGGTTTTCTCCATTTAGGATACTGTTGTGTGCGTTTGTCATATACAGCTTTTATTATACAGAGGTATCTTTCCTCTAGTTCTATCGTATCTAGGGCCTTTATCATGAAGCCTTGTTGGATTTTGTCAAAGGCCTTTTCTGTTTCTATTGAGACGATTGGGTGATTTTTGTCGTTAAAAACATCTGTATGCTTTATTTTATTTGCTGGCTTAGGTAGATTGAACCGCCCATGTATCTCCAGGTTAAAACCAGTTTGATCATAGTGAGGGACCTTCCCAAAGACAACCCACCGCACTGTGTAGCACTGGTTGGGTGGACATGAATTCTTTTAGCCTGTTTGTGTCATGGAAAGATTTTATTTCTCCTTCCACCATGGCAAATAGTTTTGCTGGCTACAGCAGTCTGGGCCAGCATCCACGGTCTTTTAAAACACACAGAACATTTCTCTCGACTCTTCTGGCTTGGAGGTTTCCACTGAGAATGTGTTCTTGTGGGTTTGCATTGTATGTGGCCTGTGTCTATTCTATGGAAGCTTCCAATACTCTTCCTTTGTTCTAGATATTCACTGTTTTCACTATGATACGCCATGGAAAGTCTCCTTTAGGTTTTCTCTACCTGGTGTTCTGTGTGCTTCTTGTATCTGTATGTGTTTGACTGTCCGTAGTTTGAGGGAGTTTTCTTCTAGGATTAGTGGCCTGGGATTCTTCTCCTTCGTTCACACCCATCATTTGAAGATCTGGTCTTTTCACGGTGTCTCATAGTTCCTGAATATTCCTTTCCTGTGTCTCTTTTGATTTTTTTTTATATTCTTTGCTTGAACCCTCGAGTCCCTCCCCTTTATCACTGAGTCTGGATAGTCCGTCTCCTCTTGATTCCTTTTACTTGCAAGGCTTCCTCTGAGTTTTCTAATTGGGTTGTTGAGCTTCTCAATCCCTCCATTTCATCTCGAGTTTCTTCGGTATTTTTACATCCTTAGTGAATTCCATTTTCAAATCCTGAATTGTTCCTGTCATTTTCTTCAACCTGTATTTGTGTTTCTTGGGCATCCCTCAGGCATTTATCTCTTTAAGTTTGATGAGCTACCTCTCTCTTTTTTTTTTAAATTTATTATGTATCTAATATTCTGTGTGTATGCCTGCAGGCCAGAAGAGGGCACCAGATCTCATTACAGATGGTTGTGAGCCATTATGTGGTTGCTGGGAATTGAACTCGGGACCTTTGGAAGAGCAGGCAATGCTCTTAACTGCTGAGCCATCTCTCCAGCCCTTGAGCTATCTCTTCATGTAGCCTTCAAACTTCTTAATTCTTTGATTATGTTTATGATTGTTCCTTTGCGTTCCTGATCTCGGGGGTTCATCTAGGTGATTCTCCCAAAAGAACATTTCTCTAAGACTGGTAGGTTTTGTCGGGAACAGGCTTACTATCCTAACTCTTCATGTCTTTTTGTGTTTTGAGGTGGAGACCTGAGCATTTGGACTTTTTTCCTTGGTTGGAAATCTGGGTGTGGACACAAAGGACTGGCACTAAGGATGTGCCACCCAGCCCAAATGCTGGGCAGAGCATAGGGAGGGTGAGCAAATCTGAGCCAGGGTCCTGGTTGTGGGCCTGGGTAGGTATAGGGATTAGAAGGTGAAGGCAGAGATGAGTCAGGTGGAGTCACCAAGCTGGATTGGTGCACAAGACTTTTGGAGTGGGACAGACCTGAAGGTTGGATGCGGTGGGTTGGATAAGGTCAGGAGGACACACGGATTGGGATGGAATGCAGGATATATCAGTCCCGCCCAAGCTTGAGGTTGAGGATAGCATAGACAGGTTTCCCCAGAATAGGCCAGGGTACTTGGTGTAGGACCTGGGCTAAGTCTGAGGACTGTGAAGGGCGCAGGTGGGGAAGGTTGGGTGGACAGTACCCAACCTGGGTTGAAGTCCAGCTATGCAGGCCGGGTTGTGCCTGGAGACTGGTTATAGCACAGGCAGAATCAGATTAGGAAGACACAGGACACTGAGCCAGTGCAGAAAATCATAACTAGCTTTTAAACCAAATGCTGCATAAACGCATAGGACAAATACAGAGAACCTGAGCCATGAAGCCAGGCCTCACATGGAGACTGCACAGCTCTGCCTCTGTTTGATAAGGGGGTAAAGGAAAGAGCCTTTGTGTTTCCAGCAGAAAGGAACCCAATGTGGATGTCTGGGAAGCATATTAGCTCCTTTATGCTGTGAACTCTTTTTTCATTAAGACCGTCTAAGACTTTTTTAAATATTATTTTATTCAGTCTGCAGACCTTAGCTGTGGTAGAATTTTTAGTATCCTATGCTGGGAAATTCTCTAAGACCAAGGCCCAGTAATAGATCAAAGTATGAGCATTAGAAGGATTGCTTCAGCTTTGTTCTTCCTGCTTTCAACGAGGACAACTTTACAAGGATAAGAAATACGGCACTGAGGAATTACCAAAAATTCTGCCTCCACTGTAGGATCAGAGGTGTAAAGAACCCAAGGGATGTCCTGAAGTGGCCCCATCCTATCCAGATATTAGGGACATTCAGGAACCCTGGCTGAGCCTTTGTCTCCTGTTCAATTACATATAGGTCAGGGGCACAAAAAAAAAATTGGTGTAGGCAACGCTTAATGGTCAGGTTGACCAGGCTCAGAACTCAGCACCTAACTCAAGCATCTAAAGACACTCTTGGGACATTTCCTTATTTATTGAGCTAGCTCCATGCTGGATTCTGTTTAAGGCGCTGGCCTCAACACTGATGAAGGGGCATGATAAGGGAGCTCCCATGTGACCAGGAAATGGGTCACAACGACAGATAGCAGTGGCCACAGCATATAGGGAGAGTGAGTGGGCAGATTAGTGGTTCACTCCAGGACTTGCTTCCTCGGGGCATGGGGGTCAGGCAGCAGCAATGTAGGCTGAAGGTGCCTGTCTGCAGAGCCTCTAGTTCCAGGATAACTTTGACTCTGACTCAGGGAATCTTCTGAGTCTTCATGCATTGAGTCTTCAAGCAAGCCAGGAAAACCAGAGTGTTGGGCTTACTTCCAGAGACAAGACACGCCCCCTGCCCACGGGAACTCTCCTGGTGAACAAATTCTACAGAATTCAAATATAAGTCAAGTCAAAAGAAAGACCTTGCACCATAAGAAATTAATAAGCTGATGCCAATGTACAGCAAATCTCTGACCATAAGGGAATCAAACTCTGACTGCATGACTGACAGGCAACAGAGAAAGTGGTGAAGTTCACACACTGAGCAGTCAATACCTAAGCCATGCGTGGTAGCATGCATCTACAGGCTCCGCTGCTCAAGGAGGCTGAGGCCAGAGGAGGTCAAGAGTTTGAAGCCAGCCTGGACAATATACCCAATACTCTGCAACCCTTCCCGCCCCCCTCCAAAATAAAGAAATAAATATGTTAATTTTTTTGAAAGATGGAGCTAAACAAAACTGAAATGTAAAAAATCAAAATCTGCAAGGTGGAGCTGAAAATTTCTTACATGATTGGAGTCAGTCGCTTAGAAAACCATGCGAATGAGTATGCCCAATGTATACGCAATGTCAATCAATCTGGTGCATCAGTTAGCTGCTGCCAGCAAGTCAAAGGATCACAGGGACAGATGCAGACAAGTACACGGCAAACCCAACACCCAGTGGTGGAAGGAAGTCTCAGTACAGTATAGCTGACAGGAAAGGGACTTCTGCAGCCTCATAAGCAGCATCAACAGGACAAGAGATGGTGTCTTACTCATGGCGGAGGAGGGAGTCCTCCCAGTGTGACCAGAGAGCACTCTTGCCACCTTATTATGGTTGCTGTAATGAGGAGGGTGGAGGTAAAATTAAAGGGGATACAGATTGGAAAGGAAACAAAATAAAACCACCCCCACTACACATGCTGTGATGTTCTATATTTAAGATCTCAAGAATCCCATTTAAAAAAAAAAACTCCCTTGAGATCAGGAAAATGACAAATCATAAAACTAGCCTAAAAATTCCTCTCCCTGTGCTGACAGTGACGGCCTGGACAAAAGAACATGGAGTGCCAGCCACCATCGCTGCAAAGAGAAGGAAGCGTGAAGATTTAGCACAACTGCATAGTGCCTGCACAAGGACTTTTTAAACAAAGCTGAAATGAATTAGGAGATAGATAGACCATGCTCACAGACTGCAAGAGCATATAAAGTGTATATGGGACAAGAATGATTGCCACACCGAGCAGCTTGGGGGAACCGCAGCAAGTGAGAGATGCCCCCCGACACTGTGCAGACAGGACACACCTGCCACGATCAAGACAGTGAGGGAGGGGATGGATAGGCACTTAACCAACGTGCCAAGACAGGGAACTGAGAAATAGGCCCCACAAAGCTCTAATTGCTTCTTAAATGATTTCTTCGATAATTTATTTTATGCATTTGATTGTTTCACTCATACATAGGTCTGTGTACTATGTGCATGCCTGGAAGCGAAAGAGGAGGTCGGATCCCTTGGGACAGTTGTGGACAGTGGTGAGCCTCCATGTGAATTCTGGGAATGAAGCCCAGGCCCTCTGTAACAATAACAAATGCTCTAACCATTGAGCCATCTCTTCAGCCCATGCAATGCTCCCCTTTTTAAAATTTTATACAGGAACCAAAGCAATTCAACAGAGGAGAGAGTGCTCCCTTGATAAATGGCGCTGGGATAATTGATGGAGCAGCCATGGACCGGAGAAGAAACCTCCATCTAAGACACACATAGATACCAGCTCAAAGCTAAAACTTTAAACACTGTCTGTAACTTATAACTGAGCAGTACATTCTTAGACATAACACTAAATCATAATCTCTAAGACACACAAACCTCATAAGGCACACTAGAAGAATATTTACAAAATGTATATCCAACAAAGCTTTGCATATTTGTATCTCAACTATATAAGCACTCGAAAGGCAGCATTAAAAATTCAGTTACAAAATACATAGATGGAAACTTACAGACAGCTCACTAAGCTGTTCTGGCCCTCTTACATCTGACCTTGTTTGATCAGTACTCATGAATCTGCAACTAAATTAGGAGACAGTTGCCTTTTCTACCTAGACTAAGGGACATTCTAATCCTTAGAAATCACACCTTCCCAACTTCACCAACTGAAGTTGAGTCTATCAAAGTAGCTAACAAACTGTCCTGACTATGGGTGCTGGTAGATCATAGGAAGCAGGCATGGCCGTTACCTCAAATATTATCAGAGTGTAAACCCCCGTGAGGATGGCCACAGCGATGGTCACTTGCGCTTCAACACTCGCTCCGAGGAACTGATGGGCCAGCAAGAGAGGGACGAGGCGACTCTGCTGGAGGGAAGCCTGGATACTGATCGAAACAGCCTCCCTGCAAAATAAATCAAAGGTCTTGAGGCTGATCAAGGACACTGTGAATAATTACTGTACTTCTTCAACATCCTTTCTAGCAAGCCAGCATGGCCAGAGCCAGAGCCCAGGGTATTATTCCACAGTGGTTCAGCCAAATGCACAATCTCTCAGACAAAAGAGCCCTAAGTACAGGCCTAAAACGCAAGGCCCAATCTTTCTGGGACACTCAACAAGAACTCTTTAGATTTTTGAAGGCACCACTCAGCAATTAGCCTGCAGATGGCAAAGGGTTTAGTCATTCATTTTCCTCATCCTTACCAATGTAATGAGGTGCTTCAGCTGCTAATACAGACACTCACCGGCTAGTTAAACTTTAGTCCCTGAGAGTGTCAAACAGTGCCAAAAATGAGAAGCCTGCAGACCATCAAGTGTGACGTGATGAAACAGAAGAGCTTGCTAAAAGTCTCTCTATCTTTAACTTTGGTGAGCCTCATAGTGTCAACTCCCACCCCAAGTGAACTCCTAACTCCCCAGACCTCAGAACACGATCATGTAGAGATGGTTCTTAAGGAAGAATGTTAAAATGAAGTCATGAGGGTAGTCTTAATTCAGTGGGACTTGCGTCCTTCAGCAGAGATAAGGACCCAGATATACAAGGAAGACAAAACAAGATGATGTCTGTGACCCAGGAAGACAGCCCTCAATGTACGCTAAGCCTGACAACAGCCTGTTGTCCAATTCCCAGTCTCATAAATACGTGTGATGTTTCAGCTGTCCAGGACACGCACCCTAGCTGGTCATAACCACAATGGTCATAACCACAACCACAGTGCAGGTGGTCTCGAGAGAGTGTTTTCAGTTAAATAAAAAGCCAAAGAAGCCTCAAATCCCCACCGGATACAAGAGGTTATATCCAGGATCCCCAAAGATACCCAAACCAGGATACTCAAATCTCTTCTATGAACTGCCATAGTACTATACAAGTACTATGTATACTATTAGTAAAACTGAGCACTGACTAAAACATGCCATCCCTTCAAAATGGGTACTGAAGTCAATCCTCTTTTCTCCTGACCAGGATAGTTACAGTGTTTCCTGCAGAGGTTTGCGCTTGACGGCTACACTGAACATCTGAGTACCTGGCTCAAATCGCATTGCTCATCTGTGACTACGTGTGCCCAAGTGTGCGATAGGCTGGACTTCCTTAAGCAAGTGATAGAGTTTAGGTGTGCCATTCCAAAGGTCAGTCCTGGAAACTCAATCTGCCAGTTACGTGTTGATCGTGTTTGGGGAGGTGCGTAGGTTTAGGTGACTCCTCAAATGGTACCTGCAGCTGGGGGAGAAGAGTGCCCCGGGTTGGCAGGCTTGCTCTGTCTTGCCATTGGATGCCGCCAAAGGCCCTATGTCAAGAATGTTGACCCTGTGTGCTCTTGGCCTTCCCAGCCTCCAGAACAGTAGATAAAAAACAAAAAACCATTATTCCTCATAAGTCAGTCTTGGGTACGCTGGTGTACCCGCAGAAGACAAAGAGGAAATGATAAGCCTTACCCAGAAAACTCATCCCGAAACCCCAAACCCACCTGCTCACGATCTCAAAAGTTCTGCTCACCAGCGTGTGCTCGCTTCTTGGATTTAAAAGGACAGTCCAGTTGTGAGTGGCCTGCAGAAGTCAAAATTTACAATTATAGTAAGTCTTTGTGTATAAGCACCGTGAAACATAGTTATATCTTCTGAACGGACACAATTTTTTTGCAAATATTCTCATCTAATTTTTGAATATAGTAGAACCTGTGGTGGGTAAGGAAGGCCAACAATACTGATTTATGAGTAAAATAAATCATTAAAATGTACTGGAATTATTTGAGTCTTGGGTAATCTTTTAGTCCTCTGAGGCAATTAAAAAAAATACCTCCTTAGAATTGATTTCTGCTTACAGTCAGGAAGCCACAAACCTGCCCCAAGAAACCCCAGCACCCTGTGTCACAGCGATCCTGATCCTCCTCCCACAGAGCTGAGCTGGAACCGCAGCAGCGGCAGACAAACCTGCCCTGAGCCAACATAGCAGATGGCAGCCTCGGGGACCAGAGAGGAACCTTCCATGGGGAGGACGGGTCTCCCTCACAGATGGAGAGAAACCAAACAGAACACAGGAGCTCTAAGATCGGTCTCTGCAGAGAACCTCCTGCGTGAGGAAACAGAAATCATCCTCGAAGACTTGGAGGCTTGCAAAGATGTGTCTGAGGGAAATGTTCTCTGTGTGTCTGGAGATGGATGTGTGTGTGGGCATGCGCAGAGTGCCAGCGTGTTACAGGGAGCCTTCTGGCCAGAGCAAGGACAAGTGATACTACTCATTTGATCCGGACAATAACTATGCCGAGAAGGTACCTAGACAACAGACCCTACTTATAGTTATCCGTAGCATAGCGGGGAACCTGTAATAATGACGTGGTAAAATAACTTTGGATCGTGCAACTTTCTGCCACAGAGACGATGAATGTTTGAGAAGACATCAGTGTCAGTGACTCTGATTCGATTATCACACTTTGTGTGTATGTGAGTATCCAACTATTACTCTGCCATATAAGTATATATGCATGGTATGGCAATTAAATTTTTTAATTGTAGAATAATGTTTAAAGGCATCAACTTATACCCCATGTCTTCAACATGAGTCAATAGGCACAGGGTAGACACATCTGCCCCCCTCTTTCATTGCAGCGGGCTGTGCACCTCACATGGGAATTTAGTTTCTGTCTTAAGGTCATTCTATGCTAACGGTGTACCAGCCTTTGACAGTTACCATCCTTGGTTATGATTAGACTTTTGTCCTAAGGACCACGATCTGCAGAACAGGAAAATGTAAGAGGCACAGCCTCGCACATAAACAGGGCTTCCTTCCAATGGCTGGTGACACCAGGGAAAACTCCTGAGCACAGGACATATCTTACAGGCAGGTGTTCCCGTGGGTGTCCAGTGAAGTCACTGACCCCGGGACTTGGGGACAGGTGAGGCTCCATAGAGAGGCCTAGACCCTGATTGCCGCTGGCTCTCCTTCTGCACACAGGTGCATTTTCAGAATGGGGCCCTACAAACACATGACTCAGGGATCTATGGGCTCCGCAATGCCACAAACACAGGTGTAGCCTCCACCTGTCCTCTGTGACGTCAGCCGAGTCCCAGACAGACTTGCGCTTTACAACAAAAACTGCCAACATCCATAATGCTTCTCTGAATAAGCGAGTGGAAATTGTTATTGCATGAAAAGCTTGCAGGTGTCACTTGACTGCAATGGCATGGAAAAATAATTTCAATGACAAAGAGAAAGAAAAGCATCAACGGCTTCGCTAATAACGGAGTGCCTGCCTTTCGGCTTCCGTCAAATCCACTCAACAAGAAGCTCCATTTATGATGAGGCGTAGTGAGATTTTACAATGCCTTTCAAACAACTGCGGAAGTATAACCTGTGGTCGCCGCCGCCTGCTGCCCATTGGGTCTGCCTGGGTCACCACCACCACGATATGCTCCTCTTTCCCCGAACCGCTTGGTCCACCAACCATCAGGGGCCCTGCCAGGTCCAGCTGAAGCATCACGGAGTCCACGTGGCCGCTGAGGTTCACAGCTGAGGGCGGATCAAGGTGAAGTACAGAGCAAGGAAGAAACGCCTACTAACCCATTGACCCCGCCCCAAGACACACCCCTTCCTCGGAGAGCTCCGGAAGAAATGTCCGTCCAGCCTTTCTCCAGGCCCCGTACCCTGAGCCACTTATCACTCCAGTCCCTCATTACGACACATCCGATTGGTTTTAGGCAGCTCTATCATGCTGAACATCTGTTGCTTGAGTTCTGAATACTATCTACGCGGTGCTCATGCCTGTCTTCTTGTTTCCCCTGTTACAGCTAGCATAAAATTTCTGTCCAAGTTCACGCGTCCGTAGAAGATGAAACACATGCGCTCATCTAAGTCACAAGGTCTCAAACCCCTGCTTGCAAGCTGAGAAACCACAAGGAGGTTTAAAAGCACTCTGAAACTGGCGAAAATCAACGATGTCCACAGCAAACAAGAAGGGTCAGGATAAGAGGCCGCTCCCACTTCACAATCCTTCCCAGGGCACTGGGTGGGCCCAGCGCCCTCTTCCCCTCAACTCCTACACCCCTGCTTGTGTGTTGTACAACCTAAGAGCCCATGTTCCTCAGCTGCCTTGACCCTCAGAACCTCCCACCTCTGCTGCCAGGTCCCAGTACCATGGAGTGTGTAAGAGCGACAGCCGACTGTCCAGGACAACTAGCCCAGGCATTTTGAGCCAGGTCTCCAAAGCCTTCAGAAAGAGCTTGCTGGGTTCAGGATTTACTAACGGTCGGTGCCTTCGGCCCCTAGAAGTGCAGCTGGTTTATTGGAGGGAGGGTAGCTACGAGGTTCCCTTTGCGTGCTGGCGAAAGTCTTTCAATAAATGGCTCCTTTTCTTTTTTATTTTATTTTTTTGTTAATTTTCAAGACATACTGCTTTAAACTAAAGGAAATGTTGGGTGAGCCCTGTGATCTGTATGACGGCTGCCCCACACTGCTCGACACTTGGGTTTAGAAGGAACAAACCGAAAATGGAAGTCACACATGGAACAAAATTTACAAAGAAAAGGTCCAAGAAACCCTGTTGCTCGGCCAGCCTAAAACCGTTCCTGTCCTGGTCTTTTCCCCAAACCCTACTCAGAAGAAATAGTTTAATAGGCCTTGAAGACGACAGAAAGTAGAACAGTGCCACCTAGAGGCAAAACTCAGAAGAGCAGCGGGAGTTTCTCCCGGAGTTGAGCTTTTATCTATCTACTGCCTGGTAAAACAAAGCCTTTGACCTCGGGTGAAGCCGTTATTCTTCTTCTACGAATGCTCAAATACATGACAAGAACAAACTCGAGAACAGAAACAATTCATCCTGGCTGTCAGTTTGAGAAGACCTAGTCTTCATGCTGGGGAAGGCAGGTGGTTCCATTGCAGTGAGAACATTCTGGAAGAGAAGCTGGGGCCAAAAAGGCTGGGCTATAACCCTCAAGGCCCGCTCCACTGATCCACTGCCTACAGTAGGTCACGCCCCTCAAAGAGTCTACAACCTCTCAAAATAGTGCATGAGTCTTTGGGAGGGGGTGTAAAGCAGTAGTGCGGGGGGGGGGGGGGATCAGGTGACGTAAAAACACCCTCCGGTAGTCACTCAAAGGGAGACCACAAACATTAAAGGGGCAGCTGAGTGTAGTGGCGCACGCCTTTAATCCCAGCACTCAGAAGGCAAAGGAAGCCAGATCTTAGCGGGTTTGTGGCCAGCCTGGTCTACAGAGTGAGCTCCAGGACAGTCGGGACTGCCTTCTCCCATTGCTCTGAGGACAGTGTTTCTGAAAGAAATTAACCTTTGAACGGGTGGACTTAATGAAGCTAAGTGCCCTCCCCCAACACGTCAGATCTCATCCAACCCACAAATCCAGGTGGATGAGGTCCCTGAGGGGAGGCAGTCCACTTGCTCGCTAGTGAACCCAATCTTCATCTCCTTCTCTAGGCTCAGGCCTTTGATCTTAGACTGGAACACCACCTACCACTGCCATCCCAAGCACCCAGGCCTTTGAGTTCCACTTGGTCTTGCATGTGGAATTCTTAGCTTTCACAATCATATGAGTCAATGTCTTAAAATAATTTTTATATATGTGTGTGTGTTTGTATGTATATTTATATACATATATACACTT
This sequence comes from Microtus pennsylvanicus, assembly GCF_037038515.1. Classification (NCBI taxonomy): domain Eukaryota; kingdom Metazoa; phylum Chordata; class Mammalia; order Rodentia; family Cricetidae; genus Microtus; species Microtus pennsylvanicus. The sequence goes on from NC_134596.1 coordinate 13,269,908, forward strand.
GTTATATATGTGTGTGTGTATATATATATATATATAGTGTGTGTGTGCGCACGCACGTGCTCGCATGAGTTCCGTGTTTTGTTGTCTAATTTATGGGGTACGGTTCAGAGACCCTAAAAGGGTAATGGAGAAAATTGTCTTCATTCCCTACAGGGTTTTCCTCTACGTTCATTGGTAGCTCTGGCCACAGCTCAAGGTGTGCCGAGGGGCAGAGCATGGAGAGAGAGAGGGAAGACAAAGGATGAGGTGTTGAGAAGGAAGGCGAGGGGAGAGGTGGAGAGAGGGAGGGAAGGGGAGGTAAATCTAGTAACCTGTGGACAAAGGGTCCCTGGCCTCTGCTCCTTTCCATAGTGGCCTGGGAGCCCCACCACCCTCTCCCATAACAAGCACAGACAACAATTCGGGGACAAAGGACTTCAGGTGCCTGCAATTACAGGTTTCTAAAATAAACCCTGCAATTACTGAGCTGACAGAGCCTGACTGCTACCAGGGAACGCAGATGTTCACAAGGAAGACATAGCCTTGTTATTCCCCAAATGGAGGGAGAACGGCTCTCCAACCCAGCGGCCTTCCTGTCCCAGCACACGGCCCGTGCCTCTGGCCTCAGCTCCAACCAGGAAGGCCGGCAAAGGTCAAGAAGGGAGAAAACAAGGGCTGTGCTAAATTCTCTTTCTTCTAAGAACTTCCCTCTGGGGTCAGAACCCCATTCCGCCCCAACACGCCTTGTCTGTTTCTTAGTTCTGGTGTTTTTAAGACAGGGTCTCACTGTGTAGTAGATTGTCCTCTCCTGCCTGAGCTTCTCGATTGCTAAGATCATTACAGTCACGCCTCACCCCACATCCTAGAACTGAACGGGGAAAAAACAATCAAAAATAATAAACTAGAGATTCAAGCATGCTTCTGTCTGCTAGTTCAGAGAATACGGCCCTCGCTGTGAGCTAGGTACTGAGCCCTGTGCCCTATCACAAAGAACATAATTCTTCCAGACAAGCCAGAAGACGCTGGTTAACAGCTACCCCTACATTATCTCTGCTCTGTAAATCCCCCATTTGTTCAAAATGACTAGAACTGAGAGTTGTCTCTGTAAAACTGTCTAATTGATTGAAACATAACTTGGGGACAGGATCCTAAAAGCAACCTATGTGTGGAAGCCCATTTAAGGTTGTGATGTGATATATCTCAAAGCTACGGAAGTTATGGAAGATCTGTGTGCAGGGTGGAGGTTCCTTGACCTGGGTGCGTTGGTCAACCACTGGCTAAAGAGATATTTTTCACGTTATCTCTGGGTGCTTGGAGGATTTTTCTGCAGGGAGACATTCGTCTGTTGTTTCAGCCCCTTCTTCGAGTCTAGCAGAACCTCCCTCCGTGGAGCATCTCACTACACCTCCTGTAGCCCACATATCCCCAGCTGGAGTAAGGCCCAAGAGGGCCACACAAACCCTCACTGTGCATTTAGAGACTAGCGTCTTGGGAGAGGAGCTATTGGAAATCTGTGGTGACAGTGGACTTGTTCCGAGGAGCCCACAGTGAAAATGAAATCAGCCTCCCATGGAGCAATAATTGTCCTACATCCCTGTGATGCGGGAGTCCTCTCTGTGTGCTGAAATTACCATTCATGAATAAAGAAACTGCCTTGGCCTGTTGATAGGGCAGAACTTAGGTAGATGGGGAAGATGAAACTGAATGCTGGGAGGAAGAAGGGCGGAGTCAGATAGACGCTATGGATCCGCCGCCAGAGTCAGCCATGCCTAATCTTTGCTGGTAAGCCACTGCCACATGGTGATACACAGATTAATGGAGATGGGTTAAATTAATATCCAATAAGAAGTTAGAGCTAATGGGCCAAGCAGTGTTTTAATTAATATAGTTACTGTGTGGTTATTTTGGTTCTGGGAGGCCGATATGAACAAGTGGCCTCCTCCTACATCCCTGAGCATCCCTGCCCTCCTGCCTGGCTTTCCCCATCTCTTTCTATCTTTTCTTTTTTCTTCTTTCATCCAGAAAACAGAAAATGAGCTTCCTGCTACTTGTGTTGCCCAAAACACATGGGCCACTGGGCAGGACAGGCCGTGAGCCCCTTGGTGGAGACTAGACACAGGACTGTCAATGAAGAGCTTTGTGGAGGTGCTTTAGAATAGACGTGGCACACCATGGTGGGAGGATAAGAGGGCTTTACCTGTTGGTTTCTAGTCTCCCCCTAAACTGCTCCAGCTGTGTAGGATGCCCGTGTGACAAGGATTTTACTGTTGGTCCTCACAGCACTGAGTCCCATCCCCTGCTTCTGACCCCTCTCCTTCTGTGAGTCTCACTGAAGACAGGATCCATCAATTATGTAGGGCCTGAGAGATTTGAAGTCACCCAGGGGTAGGGTAGGGAGAGCAGCATCTGAGTGCTGGGGGCCAGGATGAAGCCAGTGCATTGAAGGAAACAGGGGGAGGAGACAGCAGGGGACAATCTTGGATTTTTTTTCAACCAAGGAAGAGAGAGAGAGAGAGAGAGAGAGAGAGAGAGAGAGACAGAGAGAGAGAGAGAGAGAGAGAGAGAGAGAGAGAGAGAGAGAGAGAGAGAGAGAATCTCCCAGAATCCTGACCTTTCAATCATACTCCCAGCACTTGGAATTGTGCCCCCTCTTCCCTTCCTCTTTCTCTCTTCCTTCACTTGCAGGCTTCTCTCAGCAGCATCCCCTTGCCCGACTATGCAGGTTCCCCAAAGTTAGGCGCCCCTGTTCCAAGGCACCACTCACCACGTCCTGCATGGCATGGTCCCAGGAACCTGACTGGAGGAGTCAAGAATGAAGAAAGAAAGACAGACACACAGAGAGAAAAGCTGGGATCAGGGGGACTGTGCTCGCTGAGGCAGAGGGCACCAACTCTACAGCCCAGAAACTCAGTACATTTATTCTGTTCTGCACGAGGGGGAGGAGTTAGCTCATCTCAGTGGGAGGTCTCTGTAAGGAGGAGTATTGGGTTGCGGAAATATGAGAAGAGGAAGCTATAGCCGCCAGTTTTTACACACACTCAATATCTGCACACCATTCCCATGGGTCTAAGACAGTGGAATCCTTGACATGGCCATGTTCAAGTCAGACAACACACATGTTCACTCCGGGCTTCCAACACTCCCTACCCAATTACCTGGCTTCTGACCAGGTTTACCTCAACCCTCCAAGTAATACAGAGGCTAAGATGTTGTCTGTCTCTACCCTTAAAAACTGTGTAACTCAGTATCCAACTATCCTAACAATGGTTTTCAACAGAAGATTCCAAGGCAAGAGAAAATGAAGAGACAAAAACAACAACTAGAAAGGGAAAGGAAGCTACCACTGCAGTGGTATGGATGAATGCAGACTCACAGTTGAGAAGGAGGGACATAGAGGCTTCTATGATAATCCCTATCCCACCCTAAAAAAGTGACAGCCTAGATAGAAAGCCTTCAAAGAAAACTCCTACAAACTGTGAGGACACCACAGTTGATAACTTCTGGTGAGGATGGGGGTAGAGAAGGCATCTGTTTTCTTTAAGGGGCTGGCTACTGGGAGCTTGACCATGCTCCCGTGAGTTGCTGGGCAACACAAATTAGGCTTGATTTTGTTTTGTTTTTCTTCTTCTTTTTTTGTGGGAAGGAGGTCAGCAGAGCTGAGCAGGGGAGCAGACCTGGGAGGCCTGGGAAGTGAGTGTGATCAGGGTTCATGATGTGAAACTCTCAAACAGCCAATAAAAATATTATGTTAAAAAGAAAAACACAGCAGCCACACAGAAGATACAGCCAGAAGGAGGACCCAGAATGCAAAGACAAGTCACTAGGGATCACCTGTACTGGAATGCTAAGGAATGGGGTGGACAGAAGCACAGGACAGAGGACAGATGAGAAGCCTGGACCCCCTGTCCCCCAGCTAGCTCCTGAAGAAACAGTGCATGGGGGGCTGGAGAGACGGCTCAGAGGTTAAGAGCACTGACTGTTCTTCCAGAGGTCCTGAGTTCAATTCCCAGCAACCACATGGTGGCTCACAACCATCTGTAATGAGATCTGGTGCCCTCTACTGGCCTATAGGATATATGTAGGCAGAATACTGTATACATAATAAATAAATCTTATATTAAAAAAAAGAAACAGTGCATGTACCAGGAACACTGGCTCTGACCGTCTGTGCTTGACCCTTTGACGGGAGTCATTGTTCCTAAATGACTTTGTCTTGTGCCTGTCGGCGGCGACAGGTGACTGCTACCCCACGCATGCTTTGGATACAGTAGTTTTCCATTGGTGACACAGCCAACAGCTGCCAGATCTTTCCTTGATCCGGATACAGGCTGAATAAAATCTGTAACCATCAAAAATATTTAATTAAATATTTATAATATGAACACCATAGGGCCTATATAACTTTGACTACTATTAGAAACAGAGGTGCGGTTTATGTATAGAAATTTCACCAGCTTACCCTAATAGCATTAGAACATAAAAATATTTTTATTCATTGTCCTGGGTTAGCTACAGTGAGCCTTGATTATTGATGCTTTTCAGTTAAGGACTCGCCCTTCCAAGTTTTGCTTTGATATTCCCTAAATACCCAGCCACAAATTAGACTGCCAGATGTGTATATGAGTTATTTTCTCACTTAAAAGAATAGAGGAATATACCTCCGTGACCTTTGCTAGCTTGTTGGTGGAAATCGCAAAAAGCAAAAAAAAACATTATTAATTAAATTCAAGTGATTAAAGAAATTAATGATAAGATGCCATACTATGGAAATTCAAAGCAATTTCTCAAATTCTTTCAGATGTGTCTACAAGAGAGAAAAAAAGAAAGTCCATTTCCCAAATTAAAAAGCTTGAAGCCTAATGATTGAGCTCAAGTTGCCTTTGGGGCCCGAGGGAAAGCTGGTGAACCCTGACCCCCACCCCCTTTGACTCTCAATCTCTGTTCAGCAAAGGCTTCAGCACCACACAGTTGCGTGAGTGGAAAGAGAGGAGAACATTAATAACCGAAACATAATGAAACTGTGAGTCTTCCCAAGTTCAAGACCGCTGTTTGCATTTCATGGTGTCGGGGACCACTGAGCCCCTCCCTCACAGATCTTAGGGGCTGACTGTACCCCATTCAGGCAGAAAGAATGACATGCACCATTTTTTACTGACTACTTCTTCCAGAGAGATACACAGACTCCTGCCTGCACACGGAAGCCCAACCAGTGCTGCTAAGGGCAGACTTTCCTCACCCCCCCTCAACCTGCCATGTGCATCCGCACTCGGCATCTTCTTCAAAGAGGTCAGAAACTCTGCAGTCAGCTCTAACAGGAGGTCCCAGGCCTCAGGTCCAGAAACTCTGCAGTCAGTGCTAACAGGAGGTCCCAGACCTCAGGTCCAGAAACTGCAGTCAGTGCTAACAGGAGGTCCCAGACCTCAGGTCCAGAAACTCTGCAGTCAGCTCTAACAGGAGGTCCCAGGCCTCAGGTCCAGAAACTCTGCAGTCAGTGCTAACAGGAGGTTCCAGGCCTCAGGTCCAAAAGCTCAGGCAGTCAGTGCTAACAGGAGGTCCCAGGCCTCAGGTCCAGAAACTCTGCAGTTGGTGCTAACAGGAGGTCCCAGGCCTCAGGTCCAAAAGCTCAGGCAGTCAGTGCTAACAGGAGGTCCCAGACCTCAGGTCCAGAAACTCTGCAGTCAGCTCTAACAGGAGGTCCCAGGCCTCAGGTCCAGAAGCTCAGGCAGTCAGTGCTAACAGGAGGTTCCAGGCCTCAGGTCCAGAAACTCTGCAGTTGGTGCTAACAGGAGGTCCTAGGCCTCAGGTCCAGAAACTCTGCAGTCAGCTCTAACAGGAGGTCCCAGACCTCAGGTCCAAAAGCTCAGGCAGTCAGCTCTAACAGGAGGTTCCAGGCCTCAGGTCCAGAAGCTCAGGCAGTCAGTGCTAACAGGAGGTCCCAGGCCTCAGGTCCAGAAACTCTGCAGTCAGTGCTAACAGGAGGTCCCAGGCCTCAGGTCCTTCTGCCATCCATCCCAAAGCGCACAAGGGCTGTGTCCACCCAGGACGACCCCCAGCACCCACACTGATCCGATAGCAGGTCTGGGAGATACTGGTACTCACAGAACACACCACCACAAAAACAAACAAGCCCGTGACCTTCATCCACCGCACACAGCACCTGCAAGAGAAAAGGAGGGCCCTGAGCCACACACGGTAGCAGCGTCTGCCTGAGATATGAAGGAAGTGGAAGGTACAAGATGGGACGGCTTGTTATTATTGTGTTCACTAGCTAAGTTCCCTACGTGTTAGAAAACCATTCTGGAAATTTAAAAATGGGTAAACTTTTCTTTCGCATTCTCTTGGACTAAATGAATTGAACAAATAATCATTTCACATTTCCAAATTGTGTTTCAACAGCTCCTCCTTCAGTGGGAATCTAAATAGCATTTGTTTCTAAAACTATGAAATATAATTGAGGTATCCTCGGTGTACTATTTTTTTCTTTATGTAACTGGCAGACAGCAGAACTGATGATTCAGAATGAAACATTTCTTGCAAATGTCTTTGCTGTTCATGCCTGGTACTATCCAGACTTGTAGTTAGCCACTCCACAGGTACTTGCAGGGTAATGTATGCTTGCAGAAAGCTGAAGTTTATGACATCTGTGAGCAGATGACTAAACATGCCTCTAGAGTTGCTTTGGGTTGCAGGTAAGTCTTTTTGAGAGACCGATAAGGAAGCAGACACTCACAAAGACAGGTGAGATGAGCAAAACAAACTTAACAATCAAAATATTTTATTGTAGTCTCTGCCTAGGGGAGTTCCTTGTCTAGATGTGCGTGCTGAGCAGGTGATGTTAAGGAAGCATGCCCCTGAAGTTATGGAAGGACAAGACAATCCAGAGAAGTTCTTCCATCTTGTATGCTTGTCATTTCAAACCAAACTAGAATCTGACCTCCTTGACGCAAACTCCCATGGGAAATTACCCAGTTCTGGTCTAGGAACCCAAGGTCAGGATATGTGAGCTAACTTACCTTTGCCCATTTGTGCAACCCCCCTGCAGCTAACAGCTTAGCTTGGCTTCTGTCGAACTGCTTGCTTACACAAAGCCCCTCCGCCACCATGAAGATGCAGAGCAAGATGTCAGGACCTTGCTTCTGCCTTCAAATCAAACCTCATGTTCTGGACACTCAGAGCCAAGCCTGGGACCCCCAATACTTGCTTTGGTCCCGGCTGGCTAAAATAAAGACTCTCGGTTGGCTGTAAAGTGTGAGTGGCCATCTCTGGTGGACTACCTACAACCAAGTGCCATGCTGGAGAGGAACCTCCAGTCAGAGGCATTTGTAAGATGAGTCTTGCTTGGCAACAGTGCTACTGTTGCCCCGATGAAGCCCTGTGTTTGATTTACTTGGGTCATTGCTTTGAAAGCTGCCTAGTGTCTTCCTGTCTTCCTTACTTGCTGCCAAGTAAGAAGCCATTCTTCCCTCATTTGTCTTTTGACTGCATTATCACCGATAAATGACCCCTATCTATTGAGTCACTGCGGTATAAAGAGCACTGGAGCAGGAATCACAGACGATCAAACCACTGAATGGAAAGTTACCTCACTCTGAGACAGTTGATGCCATGCCAACCTCTGAAACTATGAACAGTCAGATATGGAGAGCGATGCTTAGAGTGACCCACGTAGCCAGATCTCCGAACACATACTTTTATGATTCGGATAATTCCAGAACAGATCCGTGAGCCAAGCATCTATTAGGCCTAAGAGGAGAGCTGAGAGCAGTCATGATAAAGAGGCTGCCAGTGGTTAGGGTGTTTAGGGGGACAGATGAGAAAGAGACAGGTCATGATCAAGATGAAAGGATTCCAGCTACTAGCCCTCTACGTAACTGTGGCAAGTGTTGGGAGAATTGATAGGCTGGCTTGGTAATGACTTGGCCGGTGGGTTTCTATGAGCAGAGAGCAAACGCTGAGGCCTCCCACTGAGACGTCAGCCTTCCCGGTGTCTTCAGAAAAAACTAATCCAGGCACACAGTGACACAGCACCAGTACTGGACACCTTGGTGGCACTTTCTCGCTCAGCTTGGGCATGCCCACATCATTTTTGTGTAAGCCCCTAGGGGGCAACAGAGTAGAGGGAGGTCGTGTCACAGGAGGTAACGGCACAGCCGCATACGGCCCTGTCATTGTCCCTCGGTCACTTCCAGTCTTAACGGGGACCTACTGGCTTTAGCACTCAAGATCTTGTCTTTCCTTGGAGCGGGGCTTTCAAACACTTTGACCTAAGAAGAACTTTAAATAAATGTGTGTGTGTGAAGAAGGAAAGCCAACAGATACGCTAAAATATCTGGACACTCTTATGTGGGCAGCTCCAGAGGCCGGAAGGAACTCTTAGCCCTCCCACGCCCATTCCTTCATCCATGCCCACTGAATTCTGCCAGGCGGTAAATTCCAAAACACCACAGGGATCCCTAAACCAATGATCTGTCAAGAAGATGCCTGCTTAGGATGAATAGAAGATGCGGGTCACTTGGGTTTCTCATCAGGCTTCCTTGTGACTTGGCCTTGGTACCCTGCTGATTTTGCAGGGCTGAGCCATGTGTCTCCTGAGGCCTCAGAAAGGGTAGATAGCGTTGAAGTAGAAGTGTAACCTGAATAGGGAATCTGCCTCCTCCTCTAAACCTTACACTTCCTGACGGCGCAAGGCCTCAGGGCAAACAGAAAGCCACCTGCCGCCCCCTATCCACTGCTGAAGCTGTATCTTCACATCCACCTACCCCAGTGTGGAGACCTGAACTCTGAGGTGGACGCTGCCGGCAAGACCCCCCTTCTCTGAGGAGGCCAACATAGACATATTCGCAACCTCTTTGCCCAACACGCATCTTTGTTCCCAGGCAGTGAGGCCATTTTCCCAAGAATCTTCAGTGGCTATGAACGCTGGGTGATGAGCAGGCATGAACTGTGACCTGGAAAGGGAGAAAAAAAAAACTATGTCTATATTTCCTGAAATATTATCACCCTCAAATACAAGATTTCTCCTCAGCTGTGAGGTACAAAATGTGATTAAATCAGCGCTGGCCTTGAAAAGAAATTGGTATCACTTAGGCCACAAATCTCTGAGCATGTCTATGGGAGAGGTTCTCAACTGGGTTAATTAAGCCGGGACAAGCCACCCAAATGTGGGCAGTCCCATTCAGTGGACTGGAATCCCCCACTAAATAAAAAGGAGACACTGGCGGCACTCCAGCCTTCATCTCTCTCTGCTTTTTGACCACAGGTGAATGTGACCAGCTGCCCCACGTTCCTGTCATCGTGACTTTGCTGCCATGATGAACGGTACTGTGAGGCAAAATGAACCCTGTTCCATCCTTAGGCTGCTTTGTCAAGCATCTTGTCCCAGCAATGAGACAGGACCACAGACATCGTGGCATTGTCTCACATTTCTGGCAACATGTCTTTCTTGACGTCACAGGGCTTTTGACTCAAGTTTTGTGGGGCTGTTCGGTCTTTGGAATGAATAGCAGGCCTGTAGGAGATTTAGTTGGTTTAGTTGATTTCTCGTGCAGCTGCTCCTGGCTCAGGCCAGGCTCCTTCCATTATGGCCTTCTCTCTGAGTGTGTGCGAGTGGTCACTAGGTCTCCACGAGTCCTGCAACAGGGTGATCTGTGTTCAGTTTTCCTCTTCCCATAGTGGACTGTGGGAAAATGGTCCATCTGCTTTCCCACACAGCAGCACTGGGCAGTATCAAAGAGGACGAACAATGTCAGCATCAGCTAACAAAGGTTCGAGGTGAGATTATGTTTACAAGGGCAAATGGAAAGGAATCACAGACTTTGGCCTAAATTTTGTGGGAACACCTCATTTTCTTTATAGCTGAATGGCGTGGGAGGTCCTTCTGTCTATGTGTTGCTTTTATTGATTAATGAATAAAGAAACCGGCTTGTAGAAGGTAGATGGAAGGCAGAGTCAGAGAGAAGCTATGTAGCCTCCAGAGATAGACGTAGGAACTTTACCCCATAAGCCACAGTCACATGGCGATACACAGATTACTAGAAAGGGGTTAAATTCATTTGTAAGAGTTAGCCAATAAGAAGCTAGAGGTAATGGTCCAAACAGCGTTTTAAATAATACAGTTTCTGTGTGATTATTTCGGGGCTGAGTGGCCGGGAACCAACAAGCGGCTCTCTCCCTCCAACAGCTGAATGCTCTGGAGCCTTCAGGGCGGATGTACCTGACCCTTAAAAGGTTGAACCAAAAGAGAGCCTTGACATTAATCGACAAAATGCTCTTGTGATGACAATTTAATATTAACCATTGCCGAGATCCGGTGTCGCACCTGCATTTAGTTGGGCACTGGGATTCTCAATACATCATGGTTTTAAGACTTGTTCACATAAAAAAAAAATAATAATCATCATCTCATTCTTAAGAAAAAACCTAGAGCTAGACACCAGGTTGGCTTAACCACAATGTAGTGGCCACGCTAAGTGACTTTGGAAATCGTTATCTTTCAGTTGATTTTATGACTGGGAAATGTCCATCCGTGAAGAATAGGATAATCTTCCTCTTCATTGTTGGGGAAAAAACACAACTGTAGCTTCTTAATTAAAAAGACTGCTTTCTTTAAGGAAAAGAAGCCCATTGCTGTCTGTCCTGCGTGAGGCAGTGCTGGGCATTGGTGCTTTCTGAGGAGTGGAAATGAGTTCTCCCCGTGTGCTCCAGAAACCCCAGCACAACCAGAAGGGCTGAAGCTGAACCATCGCGTGTGACGAGTGACTGCCATGTTAGAGCAGGTGTGGTGCATGCTCCAACCCTGTGCCATTGTCCCTGATGCTCTGAAATGGGTCCTTCCGTAAAATTACAGAACAGCTGAGGCTTTCGTGATAAGCTATTAGTCAAATTGAAATTGTAACAGAGGCAATGTGGTTATTAAAAAAAAAAGTAGACAAAAAAGTTTCCCTACAGCCAAATAAAATCTTTAATTTTTAAGTTTTTATTTTATTTATACATTCTTGGAGCTTTCACACATGTATACAATGTATATTTTTTTTCTTGGTTTTTCAAGACAAGGTTTCTCTGTGAAATAATCCTGGCTATGTATACAATGTATTTTGACCATATCTACTGCCTACTTACCTTCCAAATTCTCAGAACTCTCCACAATCCCCCTTTTAACTTTATATCATCATTTTTCCTTTATAGCCCACTGATTCCAATGATTGCTTCTCGTGTGTTGATAGATGTAGATCTATCCACTGGAGCATGGCAACCCGCGAGAGGCCATGCCCCTTAAGAAAACTGACTCTTCCTCCCCCAGAAGCCACCAACTGTCAAAAGTTCTCAGCTAGAGTTGTAACTTCATGAGCCTCTCTCCTCCATGTGGAAACAGACTGGCTTGATCTTCTGCAGATCTTCTGCAGGCAGTCAAAACTGTTGTGAGTCACTTCAATAGTACTGCACCATCCAGGAGACAGTATTTTGAAATGCCTCTGATTCCTTCCTCTTCCATAATGCTCCCTGAATGTTGGGAGGAGGGAGGCACAGAGACGTCCCATTGGTGACTGAGCCCTCCACAGCAACTTATTCTAGGCTTTAACTGGTTTTTCTTGCTAGAGCGGTCATTATAGTAGTTTTCGGGGTTCACCGCTGCGTGAGATTGATTGACGTCTTTGCTCCTCTAGCAGTGTGTATCGAACTTTCCAGCACCATGAAAGCTAGCCAGTAGGGACAAAGCTTCCAGTCTTTACCAGACTGATTTCTCTGTGTTCTGTGGATGGTTACACAGTCAGGAATGTTTGGGCAGCACAAACTGGACTCAGTGGGTTGTTGATGTTGGGTTGTTTTTAATGAAGAAAAAAAAAATGAGTAGGTAAGGAAGAGACTGTGGATCTGAGGAATTCTGGGGGAAAGGAGGCGAATGGGATCAAATTGCATTGTATGAAATCCTCATTTATTCTATAAAAGAAGCTTCTGATGTGAGGTGGAAACCACAGTAACCCACAGGTCGAAGGATAAGTACTTAGAAGGCAGTTGGAGACTGTGTCTGTTTTTAGCCAAATGCCTGGAGTAGGGTGTACATGACCACTCCAGTCACGGGGTCTTGGCCAGGCTTACAGTACCAGGTACGGTCCTCTCCTATGGAGTAGGCCTTAAACTTAAACAGAAAGTTACTGTTGCCCCAGGAAACTTGTGTCATTTGCACCAGTGGGCATCTCTTACCGAGCTGGTCATTATTGGAGCTCACAGGGTTGATGGCCAGGTAAGCCCACCACCTCTATCTTAATTTACCCCATGCAGAAGAAAAGAAAAAAATATCTCGTAAGCGAAGTTGCCTTGAGTTTTGGCCTTCAGCTTGCTCTGGCCTTCAGCATGAGCCCCACGAACACCCAAGTCAAGTCTGTGTACCCCAGGAGCCGGACAAATGCTTGTGTGTTGGTTTTGTAGTGAACTGCACATTTGAAAGGCGACAGCTCTTAATAGTTGAGCAAGTAATTCAAGAGAAATAACTAAAGCAATGTGTGGAATGTGTTGCTTTCGGCTGTTCTTAGGAAAGGAGTAAGAGAATTAAGCGATATTCCTACGGAGAAAGGTTAAGCCTATGGATCAAGGAGGTAGCCTGTCAGAATCGTGTGCACGCATGGGCGTGCACATGTGTGAGGTCATCATTCCAGGGTTATGCCCAAAGCCTCTTGAAAATTCACAAGCCACGGTGCGCGATCACAAACCACAAGTGTCCGCCATAATGGACTCTCAAGGATCTGGCAGAGAGCCAACATGCCAAGTCAAAGTTCTTATCTCAGGAAGAATTCTCCATCATCTGTGGGACAACCAATACCCAGGGACACAGATATTTTCCAGAAAGTTAATCCTTTCATAAACAGGACCAAGAACTCACCTTTTGTCCTGTGAGGAATTCCAGAGCAGAGGCGTGTCTTCCTTAAAACACAGGTCTTTGGAGCTGGAGCTGAAGTGGGCCAAAGGTGAATGGGTCCTGGGAAAGACAAGGAAGGAATCAGAATCACCAAGGCAGAGTGATCCCTGCTGGAATGACGTGCTCAGTTCAGAGACAAATGAGATCTGTTGGGCCACAGTTTTCTCTGAGCAGTGGAATCACGGAACTTAGGGACAGCTACAGAGGACTCTCCTCTCTGCCTTTATGCAGATCCAAAGGAGACAGTAGCTCTCACACGAGAGACTGTCTGTCAGGGGACCGATCCTCTGGGGGCTCCTTTTACCTGTTTCCATCATTTGAAAATGTTAGCGTCCAGTGGGTCTCTTTTTTTAGGTAGAAAAGTCTGTCTCCTGAGATCAGGATATAGTCACTCGGGAAAAGTCCTAGTGGCTGCCATCAGAATGGCTCCCAGGGAACATGGCATATCAGCAGCCATTAAAACAAAGCACAAGGTGGCCCTGGCTAGGATGCCCCTTTGCTATGTCGGACTGTCCAGTGGAAGAAGGGAGGGCCACGTGCACACATGAAGTAAAAGGTGTTTTCATGAGAGATTGAAGAAGCTGTTTTCTCACCTAATCACCTTACACTCTGCTGCGCTCCTTCTCCTCTGGAGCCAGCATCACGCAGAGGTGTGGTGGCCTGCAGTGGGAATCCTCTCGGGATTCCCGTCTGTATGCTGTGAATGTGTCTTATTACCATCGATGAATAAAGAAGCTGCTTTGGCCGATGGCAGGGCAGAGATTAGCAAGGTGGGGAATCCAGGCAGAGACAGAGGAGGAAAGGAGGCAAAGTCAGGCAGATGCCATGTAGCTGCGGAAGGAGAAAGACGCCGGAACCTTGCCTGTAAAAACCAGAGCCTCGTGGCAATACACAGATTAATAGAAATGGGTTAATTTAAGATAAAAGAGCTAGATAGGAATACGCCTAAGCTGTTGGCCAGTGTTGTAATTAATATAATTTCTGTGTGATTAGTTGGGTCTGGGTAGCCAGGAAATGAAGGCACAGTCTCCATTTACAGTGGCCACTGTGAAACAGTCACCTAGAGGAACAACAGTAATAAAAACGAACACATAACACCAAAGAAGACATTTAAGAAAAATAAGTCTATTTGCCCTTTGTCATGTAGGCATTTAGTTGAGCCGTGGACAGTGCGACTCTTGTCTTGTGGAGAACTGAAAATCATGCTCTTCTCCTGTGTCTAACGGCACCTACTGTATCACAAGGACACAGTCTGCCTAGAACACGTGTGTGTCTTCTGTGCTCACCCCGCACCATTTCCTGTGGAGAACAGACGTGCCAAGAACCCTTCTCACAGGCACCATTACAGACAAGGGAGCGTCAGGATAGAAGAATTAGGGAGATTTCTTGGGAGCTCTTGGTATGGGAGCTGGCGAGATAGCTCGGTTGGTTAAGCACAATGACCTCTCTTCCAGAAGACCCAGATTCTATTCCCAACACTGACATGGCAGCTCATAACCATCTGTAACTCCAGTCTTAGGAGACCCAAATGCCCTCTTCTGACCTTTGAGGGTACCAGGCACACACATGGTGCACAGACATAATCAGACAAGACACCTGTATACATATAAATGAATGGCTGGTCTAAAGGAAGGGGAAGTAGAAGAAGATTGCCTGAGACATTAAATAATTAGCAAGCTTCTGCAAGTCAAACTGACTAGAGAAGTTCTATGAGTCTGTTGACTGAGTTTCTGTCCCACCCGGCCCTGCAGCCATTCAGCCCCAAAGAAATCACACAGAGGTCTACCTTAGTTATAAATTGGTTGGCCTATTAGCTCAGGCTTCTTATAACTCTTATAACTTATATTCACCCATAATTCGTGTCTGTGTTAGCCATGTGGCTTGGTATCTTTCATCAGCAAGGCGTTCTCATCTTGCTTCCTCTGTGTCTGGGCAATGACTGCAGGCTGACCTTTCTTCTTCCCAGAATTCTCCTGTTCCCATCGCCCCACCTCTATTTCCTGCCTGGTCGCCCTGACTATACTTCCTGCCTGGCTACCAGCCAATGAGCATTTTATTAAAAATAATACAAGGGACAGGGTACAGACCATTGTCCCACAGCATGAGTTGACTCTCCCATCTCCCATAACTGATTCAGAGGTCTTTGGGTACATTTATGGGCATGTCCCAGTATGCTCCCTTCTGCTGCCCGAGTGTTTACATAGTACTTCTGCGAAAGCTGAACCTTGCAAGGACCTTGTTCAAATAATCTACTCTGTGCCTGTAGTTATCAATCATGTGAAAAGAAACATGCACATATACACATACATACACATAAACTCTCACACATATTCACACACATATACACATTCACATAAGCATGCATATACACCTGCACACACACACATACACAGACACTTGCACACATATACATGGAGACATAGACATACATCTATACACACACACAGACACTCGCACACATACACAGACACACACATACACAGACAGTCGCACATATATACACACAGACATAGACATGTATACGCACACATGCACACACACACACATGCATGCACACACACACAGACACTCGCACACATATGCACGCAGACAGGGACATACATATATACACACACATGTATGCGCACAGGCTTTTGTTTTGTCACAGTGAATAAGGAGATATAAATGACAAGTACATGTGCCTATACTTATTTTGAGTAATTTGGAGACTGTAAAAGGTGATAACAAATTAAACCATTGTACCTAATTTTAGGATTC
The DNA here is from genome assembly GCF_037038515.1 of Microtus pennsylvanicus. Taxonomy (NCBI): domain Eukaryota; kingdom Metazoa; phylum Chordata; class Mammalia; order Rodentia; family Cricetidae; genus Microtus; species Microtus pennsylvanicus. Next base: position 13,285,557 of record NC_134596.1, read on the forward strand.
AGCAATCCTTACTGTTAATATTTTAAAAACTTCCTTTTACTCTTTTTTTTTTAAGAGAGGGTGGCCTAGATGTATAAGCTTGCAGTATTACTGCCTTTACCGAGTCTTTTTTAAATAATATTTTTATTTCATCTTTGAAATTGTGTGCCTGTGTGCAGTGTATCAGTCCACCACTGCCTCCCTCCACCTTCCTCTAGAGACTTCTCCTCCCTCTCCTTCCTATCTCCATGACCTGCCTGTGTTTCTGTTATTAATAAACCCCCTGCATCCAGTGACTTCTACCTCTCTTCATGCCTATCCCCAACTGCCAGCTCCTATGCCCAGGAGTGAGTGCTCCCGGGTCCCTCTGCCTCCCATGCTGCAGTTCTTTTTTTTAAAAAAAATATTTATTTATTTACTATGTATACAATATTCTTTCTGTCTGCATGCCTGCAGGGCAGAAGAGGGCACCAGACCTCATTACAGATGGTTGTGAGCCACCATGTGGTTGCTGGGAATTGAACTCAGGACCTTTGGAAGAGCAGGCAATGATGCTCTTAACCGCTGAGCCATCTCTCCAGCCCCCATGCTGCAGTTCTTACTGACTTGATATTGGACCGGCCTTGTGCAGGTGACCACAGCCCCTGAGTTGATCTGTGCTACAATCGTGTCACATCCAGAAGTCAGCTTTCCACTGCCCTTCTCCCCATCCATCCTGCTAGTATACTCACACCACCTGGTCTTCCGCAAATGCTCCCTGAGCCACAGATGGGAGGAAGTTAGCATAAAGAGCTCACCCACCGCTAAGCACTCGCAGCTACCTAGACTTGGTACCTCGACCAGTTATGATTCTCCGCATAAACCACCACCCACTGTAAGAAAAAGCTTCTCTGACCAGAGTTGAGAGCTCACAGATCCAAGGATGTGAGCATAAATATTTAGAAGGCTGTTTGCAGTGGGACCAATCATCATAGCCACAATGGGTACTCTGCCCGTCCAGGGCCCATCATCTCCCCAGTCATGGACTTTTGAGCAGGTCTATGGTATAGGGTATGTAGACTCTCCTGTGACACAGGCCTCAAATCCATCTGGAAAGCAGCTGGTTACTCCCATAATAGTCAGGCCACTATTGCAAACAGTTGGGCATGGTCTTCAAAGAAGGTTAGTATTGTTGCATGCAAGATATAATGTCAGTTGGGGCTGTAGATATCTTTTCTCCCCCAACAATTCTGCATAGCTCCTTCGGTCACTATGTAAGCCAGCAACCAGGAAAATGTTGGCGGACATTTCTTTCCCACCTGCCAGTTCCCAAATAATCTACATGGAGACACAATATTAATTATAAACGCTCAGCCAGTAGCTCAGGCTTGTTACTAGCTAACTCTTACATTTAAATGAACTCATATTTCTTAGCTATGCTTTGTCACATGACTTGGTACCTTTTCTCAGTACAGCATGCCCATCTTGCTTCTCTCTGCATCTGCTGGAGACTCCTCCTTTGACTCTGACCTTCTTCCCAGGATTCATTCTCTGTGTCAGGCTGTGTCCCCCAATCTCTTCCTGCCCAGCTATCATCCAATCAGCTTTTTATTAACAATGTGAACAATACATATTTATAGTGTACAAAGAGTGTTCCCTAGCAGAAAAAAAAATGGTTTCCTGGTCAGTCAAGGTTGATTTCTGTATAGCCTGCATTCAGAGCACATGGTGTCTTCAGTAATACGGTCTTATCAACTAGTTTTGGTGGACAACCCAGAACAATGTCAGCAGTCTGTGTTATTTTTGTGTCCCTCCAAGAGCCTCCCTCAACAATAGCATAAAGGGAAATATCCTGTGACTGGCACTGAGGTTTTATTTTAATAATCCACGTCTTCTGAGAGCACCATTGCTACCCTACCCATGCAGAGCTGTGGTGGAATATTACTTTAACGATGTAAAGATGTGTTACATTTGTTTATGTTGCATGGGTTCAATGATGTAAAGACGTGTTGATTTTCCTGCCTATGGCACCTGATTGGTCTAATAAAAAGCTGACTGGCCAATAGTTAGGCAGTAAAGGGGTAGGCGGGTCTGACAGGTAGAGAGAATAAATAGTAGGAACAATTTATGCTTGAGACAATGAGGGAGCTGCCTGGGACCAGTCAGCCACCAGTCAGCCAGACATGGAGGAAGCATTGAAAGTAAGGCACGCATAATGAAAAGAAGGTAAAGAGTCCCAAGGCAAAACATAGATGAAGAGAAACAGATTAGATGAAGTTATAAGAACTAGACAAGCAGAAGAAAAGGCCGAGCATTCGTAACTAATATTAAGTCTTTGTGACTTTATTTGTGAGCTCATTGATGCCCCAAAGAAGGCCTGCTACACAGGGTACTTCTGTTTAGACTAAAATGTAATGTAGTATATATATGTGTGTATATAGAGTATCTTTATCAATTTATAAGCTAGTAGATTTCCATTAGACTTCTTCATACATCCCCACTTTAAGTTATCCCACCCACGACCCTCTTCCATTCCCCATCTCTCTGTCCCCATGCCCACTTAAACCTTTACAAGGAACGTTCTCTCCTTAGGAATGTAAGCTCTTCAAAAGCAGCCATGCACGCCAGGAAACTGAAAATGCCGTACACACGATCAAGCAAATTCACACTTACTAAGGCTCCTGTCTCAAGCTGACCTTTAAGGCCAAGCACACCCAGCTAATCAGCAGAGGCGTGCCTCGGAAAGTCTGTCTGCAAAACATGCCTGGAGATGTGGCTCGGTTGGCAAAGTTCATGCTTTGCATACATGAAAATTTGGGTTCAAGCCCAGCCACCCCCCAGTCCTGTATAAACCAAGTGTGGTGGCATTCTGTTATCCTAACACCGGGGAGTAGAGACAGGGAGAATCACAAGATCCAGGTCATCCAAGTCTACACAGCAGATTCAAAGCCAGCCAAGTACCATGAGACTCTACCTTCTAAGAAATGCATAAAAAGCTAAAGGTGTCAAGTGAAATTTAAAAACTGAATAAAATTAGAATATCAACACAAAGACTAGAATTGTCCAATATAACCGAACAAAAATTTGGAGCTGAAAAATATAATAAATGGCATCTGAGTGTGTATGACATGTGTGTGCATGCGCATGCTCATGTATGCACTTGCATGCTCTCCCATGTGAGAGGCTGATGGTGTTGGAATATCTTTCTTAGTTTCTTCTTCACCTTATTTTTTTCAGATGAGAAGAAATAATAAAAAGAGCTTTTTAGGTTGAAATGACACATACCAGGTCAAAGATTTGAGGTTTACTTCAATAATGCATTAAGGTGAGGACCCAGGGTATAAAAAAATTCACCAAAGTTCATCAATATGTCATCAGGGAATGAAAAGAGACTTCCTCTTGGAGTCATTAAGACCGAGAGTGAACCTAAATTTGAAATCCTCACTTCTCTCCCTGTGATTGATGGTCCATCTCTGCTGCCTGGATCTTCTGTAGTCTGTGGTTGGAGGTCCATCTGTATCACCTGTCCCTGACAGAGGACTTTGTTCTATATTTACTGAACAGTACAGAAAACATAGTGGGGGAAGGAGTGAGGAATATTTTTCTACAGAAATCTTCAACAGAGTTAACAAGGGAAGAATATACCTTTTTGACCCCAAATGACCCAGAATAGCATGCAAAACAGCAAACGGATGTAAAAAAATATAAAGCCATATCCACATTTGCTTCCAACATTCACGGAATATCTCTTATTTAAGGTTGCTTCCAACGTGTTGGCGATTTTCAGCAAATGGTTACAACTCAAACACGTTCTCCAGTTAGGGGTACAGGTGAGTACATCATTTAAGATTGAAGCTATGCAGTTAGCTCAGGTTGTAAATGTATATATATGGGGGGATCTAAGGCATAGTGAGATTGGTTACACCGTTGTCTCCAAGGCAGCTCAAACAGGCCGAGTACACAGTATGATAGCAGATTGAACACAGTATCTTAAATGATGCAGGCATGTTATTTTTTTTTAATATTTATTTTATTTATTTATTATGTATACAATATTCTGTGTGTATGCCTGCAGGCCAGAAGAGGGCACCAGACCTCCTTACAGATGGTTGTGAGCCACCATGTGGTTGCTGGGAATTGAACTCAGGACCTTTGGAAGAGCAGGCAATGCTCTTAACCACTGAGCCATCTCTCCAGCCCTGCAGGCATGTTATTAATGTGACTGTACGGTCTGGCAAAAGTTCTCCAAAGGCAAAGGTGTGTCCTGAAAGAGGCATGACCACAGACCTCTGCTCGAGTGTGCCTGCAAGTAAACGTAACTAGCATTGTTAGAACTTTGGTGCTTTACCAAGTGAACTGCCTCGAACCAGCAGGATGATTGCTGAAGTCTGAGATTCAATGAGAAGGTTAAAGTCAATTGAGGATGAGGGATCAGGGGATGGCTTTCCCAGTTGAACAAGAACTACCTATATTTATCCCAAAACTAAATGTGCATTGCTATTCTTGCAAGTTTTGCTGCTGAAGTGCATGGTTGCTCAATAAATGCTAAAAATACACATGCAGATACACACACACAACACACACATGCGAGAACATACACCACACACATGCACACTATACACATGCACACCACACACAAACACACACATGCGAGAACATACAACACACACCCATGCACGCATACATATGCACACACACACCACACACATACATACACACATGCGAGAACATACACCACACACATGCACACTACACACATGCACACCACACACAAACACACACATGCGAGAACATACAACACACACACACATGCGCAAACACAACCCACCCATACACACACCCCACACATCATACAGTCCACACATGAACACACACACCACCACACACATGATACACATACCACACACAGACACACACCATACACATACGCACCACACACACATACACACACCATACATACGTCACCACACACACCCCACACACATACACACACGCATATATGCTCATGCACACACACATATCACACACATGTGTGCACACATGCATAGCCCACATATGCACACCAAACACACACACACACCATGCCGGCAATCTCTCTCTGGGCCCTCATACAGGCAGTCAGAGAGAACCTTACAATCTATGACTTAAGTGATTTCCTAGACATAAAAAGCCTGATCCTTCCTTTTCAAAGCCAATGAGTGAAGTGGGAATAGTGATGTCGGGAGGGTTGCTGCCGTGTAATAAGGGGGTCCTCACAGTGGGAATAGTGATGTGAAGAGGGTTGCTGCCGTGTAATAAGGGGGTCCTCACAGTGGGAATAGTGATGTGAAGAGGGTTGCTGCCGTGTAATAAGGGGGTCCTCACAGTGGGAATAGTGATGTGAAGAGGGTTGCTGCCGTGTAATAAGGGGGTTCTCACAGTGGGAATCGTGATGTCGGGAGGTTTGTTGCCGTGTAATAAGGGGGTCCTCACAGTGGGAATCGTGATGTCGGGAGGGTTGCTGCCGTGTAATAAGGGGGTCCTCACAGTGGGAATAGTGATGTCGGGAGGGTTGCTGCCGTGTAATAAGGGGGTCCTCACAGTGGGAATAGTGATGTGGGGAGGGTTGCTGCCGTGTAATGAGGGGGTCCTCACAGTGGAAATAGTGATGTCGGAAGAGTTGCTGTCGTATATAAGGGGGTCCTCACAGTAGTGATGTCGGGAGGGTTGCTGCCATGTATAAGGGGGTCCTCACATCTCAGCCCAGTGAGCAATGAACACATTATTCAAACAATTGTTTTCCTTCAGAGAAGAGAAGTCATTCAGTTCAATTAGCCAGAAAGCCCAGAAAATTAATCACTAATAGTGTGTGAACTTGAGGTAATTAATTAAGAGACAAGTATTTTCATTGCACAGAAAATAGAAGCATGCCCCTGACACACACACACACACACACACACTGATGAATTACATACATGCTTTCAAGGAAAGTTAATGAGAGAAGACCCGGCCTGTGAAATACATCCCAGCCTTGCTAACAGGCTCCCTCGGTTCACAGAGGCATGAAGGAGCGCTGAGTGCCCCCTTGGGATCCTCGGCATTGCCAGCAGGGCTAAGATGACCCAAGGCACCTTGGCTCACGGTGTAGCTGGAGTTGCTATGTCTTGCCATAGCAGACGGCCCTCAGGAATACCACATTCTTGTATCAGGAATATGTGGAGCGCTTGCTCAGCAGTGATGTCTCACTTAGAAAGAGGAACGTATTTTTTTAAAAAAAAAATTATCCTAATCATTACTAAGTTAAAAATCAATAAAGCATTCAAGGACATCTATGGTAAAGAATGAGAACAGATACCAAAGTATGTCCAGAGCAGACAGCAGATTTGGCCCATCCCCTTACCCCAGTTTCTGGCAGATGCTGCCAGTGGCATCCTTACTACAGTAAGACCTCCATCATATCACTGGTTCTGTGTCTGTGCAGAAGACAACCACCTCCAGTGTCTGCATCAACACTAAACGTGCACAGAGTTCCTTCTCATTGCTCCCTAACCAGTGTGTTATAACAACTCTTTATGTAGTTTTTATGTTGCATTAGGTGCCGGAAATCATCTACCTACAGGTGATGAGAGCCCGCAGGAGAATGCAGATCCTACAGGGGATGGAAGCCCACAGGAGAATGCAGGTCCTACAGGGGATGGAAGCCCACAGGAGAATCAGGTCCTATAGGTGATGAGAGCCTGCAGGAGAATGCAGGTCCTACAGGGGATGAGAGCCTGCTGCAGGAGAATGCAGGTCCTACAGGGGATGAGAGCCTGCTGCAGGAGAATGCAGGTCCTACAGGGGATGAGAGCCTGCTGCAGGAGAATGCAGGTCCTACAGGGGATGAGAGCCTGCTGCAGGAGAATGCAGGTCCTACAGGGGATGAGAGCCTGCTGCAGGAGAATGCAGGTCCTACAGGGGATGAGAGCCTGCTGCAGGAGAATGCAGGTCCTACAGGGGATGAGAGCCTGCTGCAGGAGAATGCAGGTCCTACAGGGGATGAGAGCCTGCTGCAGGAGAATGCAGGTCCTACAGGGGATGAGAGCCTGCTGCAGGAGAATGCAGGTCCTACAGGGGATGAGAGCCTGCTGCAGGAGAATACAGATCCTACACAGATACCATGCCATTTCACGTGAGGAACTGGAGGATCCTTAGGGAATGCAGGAACCATTCCATACAGACACCAAGGGATGACCGTATTTCCTGGACACTTCTTGAAAACATGCTAGCCTATCACGATAGAGCAGGCCTTTGCCCTGGTGGGCTGGTCAAGGCCCAACACTTGCCTCATCTGGTGTCTCAGTCTGGGAAATGACCACAGAGTCAGTTTGAGTGATTCAGGCCTTGGATCCAGGTAAAGTTTCAAGGATTTTCTGTCTGGTTTTTTTGTTGTTGTTGTTTTGTTTTTTGCTTTTTTAAGTCTTTACCAGGAGACGGTATGAAGATTGCTGTGGTTCCCTCCTGTGTGAGGTCACTTTCTGCTTGACTATTCTGAAGGCCTGTGACTAAGTGCACAGCATCAACAATTATAGTTTTGATGAACTTACCGCCCCACCAGAACAATGTGGCCTCTTCCTCGCAGACAGCGTCTTCCTCTACAGTCAACTCTTGATTCAGAAAACAGACCCTTCTAATGCAATTGCTTTTTTATTGATTTTATTGATCTCTCCATTTTTCTCTGCTCCCCTCCCTGCCTCTCTCCTCCCCTTCTACTCTCTCATGATCCTAAGTTTACTTAGAAGGTCTTATCTTGTCTTCTTCTACTTCCCATGTATATTAGACCCATGTATGTCTCTCTTAGGGTCCTATTGTTGTCTAGGTTATTTGTGATTGTGAATTGTACACTGGTTTTCTTTGCTTTATGTCTAAAAGCCACTTGTGAGTGAGCACATATGATATTTGTCTTTCTGGGTCTGAGTTATCTCACTCAATGTGATGTTTTCTAGATCCATCCAGTTGCTCACAAATTTAAGATATCATCATTTTTCCCATTGTGTAGTACTCCATTGTGTAAATGTACCACATCTTCGTTATCTATTCTTCAGTCGAGGGGCATTTAGGTTGTTTTCAGGTTCTGGCTATGACAAACAATTCTGTTCTGAACATACTTGAGCACATGTCCTTGTGGTACAATTGAGCATCCTTTGGACATATACCAAAAAGTGGTATTGCTAAGTCTTGAGGAAGGTTCTTTTTTAATTTTCTGAGAAATCACCATTCTGATATCCAAAGGGGCTGTACCAGCTTGCACTCCCACCAGCAAGGCAGGAGTGTTCCCTTTACCCCATAACCTCTCCAGCATAAGTTGTCATCCGTGTTTTTGATCTTGGCCATTCTGACACGTGTAAGGTGGAATCTCAGAGTGGTTTTGATTTGCATTTCTCTGATGGCTAAAAATGTTGAGCATTTCCTTAAGTGCCTTTCAACCATTTTAGGTTCCTCTGTTGAGAGTTCTCTGTTTAGGTCTGTACCCCACTTTTTTATTGGGTTATTTGTTCTTTTGATGACAAATTTCTTGAGTTCTTTGTATATTTTGGAGACCAGACCTCTGTCTGATCTGGGTTTGGTGAAGATCTTTTCCCATTCTATAGGCTGCCATTTTGTCTTGCTGACCATGTCCTTTGCTTTACAGAAGCTTCTCAGTTACAGGAAGTCCCATTTATTAACTGTTTCTCTCAGTGTCTGTGCTACAGGGGTTAAACTTAGGAAGTGATCTCCTTTGCCAATGTGTTCAAGTGTACTTCCCACTTTCTGTTCTATGAGGTTTAGTGTGATTGGTTTTATGTTGAGGTCTTTGATCCATTTGGACTTGAGTTTTGTGCATGGTGATAGATATGGGTCTATTTTCATTCTTCTACATGTTGATATCCAGTTATGCCAGCACCATTTGTTGAACATGCTTTCTTTTTTTCCATTTTGTATTTTTAGCTTCTTTGTCAAAAATCAGGTGTTTGTAGGTGAGTGGACTGATATTCAGGTCTTTGATCCAATCCCCATTGGTCCTCCTGTCTGTTTTTTATGCCAATACCAGGCTGTTTTCGTTACTGCAGCTCTATAGTAGAGTTTGAAATTCGGGGTTGTGATGCCTCCAGAAGTTCTTTTGTTGTACAGGATTGTTTCAGCTATCCTGGGTTTTTTTGTTTTTCCATATGAAGTTGAGTATTGTTCTCCAGAGGTCTGTGAATAATTTTGCTAGGATTTTGATGGGCATTGCATGGAATCTGTAGATTGCTTTTGGTAAGATTGCCATTTTTATTGTTAATTCTACCTACCCAAAGGCATGGAAGATCTTTCCATTTTCTGGTGTCTTCTTCAATTTCTTTCTTCAAAGTTTTTAAGTTCTTGTCATTCAGGTCTTTTACTTGTTTGGTTAGCATTACCCCCAAGTTATTTTATGTTATTTGTGGCTATTATAAAGGGTGATATTTCTCTGATTTCTTTCTCGGCCTATTTATTACCTGTATAAAAAATGTCTACTGATTTTTTTCAAGTTAGTCTTGTATCCTGCTACATTACTGAAAGTGTTTATGAGTTGTAGAAGTTCCTTGGTAGAATTTTTGGGGTCACTTATATAAACTATCATATTATCAGCAAATAGTGAGAGTTTTACTTTTTTTCTGATTTGTATCCCATTGATTTCCTTTTGTTGTGTTATTACTCTAGCTAGAACCTCAAGTACTATATTGAAAAGATATGGAAAGAGTGGACAACCTTGTCTTGTTCCTGATTTCAGTGGGATCGCTGGGAGTTTCTCTCCATTTACTTGGATGTTGGCTGTTGGCTTGCTGTATATTGCCTTTATTATGTTCAGGTATGTTCCTTGTATCCCTGCTATCTCCAAGACCTTTATCATGAAGGAATGTTGTTCTTTGTTGTTGGCTTTTTCAACATCTAATAAGATGATCATGTGGGGTGTTTTTCATTTGTTTATATGGTGGATTACATTGACAGATAATCATACCATCTCTGCATCTCTGGGATGAAGCCTACTTGGCCATGGTGAATGATTTTTCTGATGTGTTCTAAGATTTGGTTTTCCAGTATTTTATTGAGGATTTTTGCATCAATGTTCATGAGTGAGATTGGTCTGTAATTCTCTTTCTTTGTAATGTCTTTGTGTGGTTTGGGTATCAGGGTAATTATAGCCTCATAAAAAGAGTTTGGCAATGTTCCCTCTGTTTCTATTGTGCGGAACAATTTGAGGTGCATTGATAGTAGTTCTTCTTTGAAAAATCTTGTAGAATTCTGTACTAAAACCATCAGGTCCTTGGCTTATTTTGTTGGGAGACTCTTGATGACTGTTTCTACGTCCTTAGAGGTTATAGGTCTATTTAATTTGTTTAACTAGTCTTGATTTGATTTTGTCAAGTGACATTTATCCAGAAAATTATCCATTTCCTTTCAGTTGTTCAATTTAATCCTGCACTTGGGAGGCAGGACCAGGCAGATCTCAGTGAGTTCGAGGCCAGCCTGGTCTGGTCTACAGAGTGAGTTCCATGGCGGCTCACAACTGTCTGTAACTCCAGGATCCAACACCCTCACACTGACATATATACAGGCAAAACGCCAATAAAAAATTAAAGTAAAATAAATAAGAAGAGTGTGTGAAGTTAAGAAGCTTCTCCACAGCAAAGAGAATAGTCACTAAAGTAAAGAAACAGAAGAGGAGAAACAGTTTTGCCAACCGCCCATCATGCAGGGGATTAGTGCCCAAGATACATGAAGAACTGCAAAAATTAAACACCAAAAACCCTATAAGCCATCCAGTCAATGAACAGCTAATGAACAAATGAATTCTTGAAAAAGAACTCAGCGTATTCGGCCATCAGAGAGGTCCAAAGTAAGACGCTGTGAGACTCCATCTCATTCTCCTCAGAACGGCCACCATCAACAGAGCAAATGACAACAGTTCTGGCAAGGATGTGCAAGTGCGGACTTGAATAACCACTCTCGTTCCTCTTGGTTATGTTTAATTGTTGTGAAACGCGCACTGCGAAATTTCTCCGCTTAGCCGCGTTAAGTATGTCTTTCAGAGATGCTAAGTACTTTAATCATGTCCAGAACTCAGGTGACCACACTGAAATTCTGCCCCACTAAGAAAATCCACATCATACCGTCCCCCAGCCTGGAAACCACCACGGTGCTTTCTGTCTTTCTAAATATGTTTTCCAGAGTACCCCATGTAAAAGGAATCACACAGGCCCTGTCTTCGTGTGACTAGCTTGTTCCACTTAGGCAATGCCCTCAAGGCTTGCCCATGTTACCATAGGCATCAGAATTCCCGTCCTGTTAGAGGCTAAGTGGGTTGTAGGCATAGACCCCAATTCACTTATACATGCGTATGCTTGCTTGATGCTGTTGTGAACATGAATATGAAAATATTTCTTCGGTATGCTGTGTCTGGGGCCAGAGAGATGGCTCAGCAGTTAAAAGTACTTCCTGCTTTCACAGAAGGCCTAAGTTCCGCTCCCAGCACCCACCCAGAGTGGCTCAAAGCTGCCTGTAACTCCAACACCAGAGGATCCAATATGCGTCTAGTGACCCCACGCATATGCAGGCAAGCACTCAAACATACAATACGTGAATCCTTCCAGAGATGCTCTGTGTCTTCGTCCATCTGTGCTATCATAACAAAATACCTTTTGTATTTGGACTAATTTTGAAATGGACTAAGCCTAATTTTGCTTTTATAGTCTCAGAGCTGAGGAACTCTTCTTGCTACATTCTCACAAGGAGAAGACAGAAGGCGGAGTAAGGCCTCACCAGCTTGTCCTCTTATAAGGTCATTACGCTGTTCATGAGGACTCCAGCTCAGAGCCTGGCCACTTTCTGATACTGTCACACTCAGGAGGTGATATGAAGTTTCAGAGAAGGCTCTGTCGACCATAGTAAGGAGCTCAACGTTCCCTGAGTTAGCTGGACACAGTCACCCAAAGGGTGATGCTCTCAGCATTACTAGGAAGTATATAAAAAGCGAAAACTAGGAATTTGTGGTGTGAACATTGATGTAGAAGGTCTGTTCTCTTTACATGAACAAGTATTTTAAGGTTTATCAAAAGCTATTCGTGTATATGTCAGCTCAGGGATTTCTCCCCCCCCCCCATCACATTTGCCAATCCCTGCCTGCCCCAGCTCCCTCTTATCCAGGCTTCTCTGACTTAAAAAATTATTAAATTAATTCAAATGCTATGTTTATAGAAACTAAGTATTTCCTAGGATATAGTTTACAGATCCTTCCAAAATTATATACTATTTGGAATACTTTATTGATGTGGGAGTGTCATATCAATCTGTTGATTTCTTTGACTAAGCAATAAAGAAACTGCTAGGCCCATTTGATAGGCCCACCCTTAGGTGGGTGGAGTAAACAGAACAGAACGCTGGGAGGAAGAGGAAGTGAGGTCAGACTCCGCAGCTCTGCTCTCCGGAGCAGACGCAGGAGAGACGCCATGCTACCTGCTCCAGGGAAGACGCACACCATGCCCCAGCTCCGACCCAGGATGGACTTAGGCTAGAATCTTCCCGGTAAGACCGGTGCTCACAGATTGTTAGAGATCGGTTGATTGGGATATCAGAATTAGCCAGTAAGGGCTAGAGCTAAGGGCCAAGCAGTGTTTAAAAGAATACAGTGTCCGTGTAATTATTTGGGGCATAAGCTAGCCGGAGCCGGGCGGCTGGGGTATTGGGGACGCAGCCCAGCCCTGCCGCTCCTTATTACTACAAATGACGCCCAGACGTGTGGCTAACTGAGTCCACAGAAAGCCTGAGAAAGCTTGGAAAAAAAATAGAGTAAAGCATGTTTCTTATGGCAATTTCTTGGGTCTACTCTGCTTGCTAGAGGCAAGCAAGTGCCTCATCTAAGAGAGGCTTCCTGACTCAGCTTTAGCTGCAAAGCCTGCAGCTCATTAAGAGGTCCTGCCACGAAACACTTAAACGGTGTTGACGAAAAGCTGAACACATGCTTTTCGGTTTTCAGCCATAGCAGGAAAAAAGCTGTACCGTTTAAAAATGCCGGCTTTCTGGGCCATCCTGCCAGGGCACACTCTGACTGTTTGAGGCAGGAGGGCCGGCTACCGAGAGAGGACTTGAGTGTTGTCTGTTGTAGCTTGCTGGCTGGCAGGGACCTTGAAATGCTATAAACATGGCTACAGCCAGTACCTCAGCCGTGAGGCCGGAAAGCTAAGGATCCAGCCGGCAAAGCCACGCCTTTAGTCCTACTGATATTGCTCAGTAATTTAAAGGCTCTTGTGGTCAGAAAAAGAGAGATATACAGTAAAGAGAGATTCAAAGACAGAGAAAATTTCTGAATGGTTTAAAGTGTGTTAAAAATATATGCAGACTAAAAGTTAAAATTCTTAAAGTAAACTTCTGTGACTTCAAGGTGTGGTAGCACACGCCTTTAATCCCAGTGCCTAGAAGGCAGAGACAAACAGATCTCTGTGAGTTCAAGGTATAGTAGTGTACGCCTTTAATCCCAATGCCTGGGAGGCAGAGACAGGCGAATCTCTGAGAGTTCAAAGACAGCCTGGTCTACAGGGTTATTCCAGGTCAAAGATATGCGCTCAAAAAGCAAAAAGTTAACCTAGAAATGTTGCAGCTTAGCGCCTAGTGATTTAAAGGTGTAAATCAAAAGTGCTCCTGGATAGTAAAAAATTGCAGATTCACAATAGGACAGATTCAGACCACTAAACGAGTCACACTGTTGGATGAATGTACGTAGGCTTGAGAGAGAGAAGAAAAGGAATATAGAGAATAAAGTTAATGGTTAAAAAAAAAAAAGGTAAAGTCTTTAAAGAGACAGAATAAAGTAAAGTGATAGAGTAAAAATAAGCCGCGTAAAGATGAAAAATTCACAGAGAGTCTGGATTCTTTGTATTATTGTGTTTTCTTTAAAATTTTTGACTGTGAAGGAGCTAAGTACAGAGAGATATTTCATTACATGGGCTGCCAAGCTAAACCAGAATGGATATAAGGGTATTACGATTTCAGAATTTGGGTCTAAGGATATGATGCTTTGGAGAGAGTCTTCTTTTGTTTTCACAGAGGATCAGACCTTGTGGATTGCATCTATCCCGATTTGGTATGATGGACCACGTCCTCCTGAAGGTTTGCTGTGAACATCTTCAGAAAATTGCTTTGCTCAACTGCCAACTGAGATGAAACTAGCACACAGGTTATACCATGAAAGACCTAATTAACGACGCCCCCATTCAGCAGGAAGCAGTTTGGAGAGAAAAAACTGCGCCCATGTTCCCAAATATAGTTTATAAATGTTCTTTTACATTTAAAGGGGGAAATGATATAGGTATGAATAATTTGCATTAGTATGGATTTTAAGGTCAATTTTGTCATATGTATATGCATATTTCTGCTATTGATTAAGATATTGTGATTGTGTAGTTCATTAAAAAATGTAATGTATAATTAAGAAATACAGATTAGTGGATAATCATCCGTAATAGTCAAGCTTGTAGTCATGTTAGATTTTCTAGATATATAGAGATATATTTTAGATAGACATTCTTCATGTCTTTCAAAGATTACAGAATAGGACATTTAATGTTTTAATAACTGAGGACTTTTCATGACAATGAGACACTCTGCTCCTGGCAGCACCAATCTACTTCAAGAGGAAGATGGGCATCGAAGAGGCACCTTATGGAGTTTGATAGCCATTTGGGCAAGAAACTGCTCTTACCTGGACTATTGCATAAACTGGACACAGAGAACCCGCAGAGAGAGGACTACTGAACTTGCCTAAGGTGAGATGATCTTTCGGGGTTCCTGATTCATGAAAGAGTCTGCGAGACATTCTGCAGGACACAACAGATAGTGACTGAACTGACTTTGAATTTTCCTGCTTTATGGAAATGTCTGCTGGATACCATGGGCCTGAAGGCTGAAGATGCATGCCCCAACGGTACAGAGGAACTTTGAGTGACTGTCCAGGCAGCGAGATGTCTCTGTCATTTCTAGAGTTTTAAAAGTTGCTTTTTTCTTGTTTGCTTAGGTCATATTGTATCTTTTTGGAGTCTTTGATGAAGTTAAGAATAGTTAGTTATAGTTTTCCTTAGTTATGATAAAGTTTATTGTAACTTTTACTTGATAACTGTTTTGTTATATGTAATTTTGCTATGTGAAGGTTAAAGCCTTCCTTTTTTTGTTTAAACAGAAAAAGGGGAAGTGATGTGGGAGTGTCATATCAATCTGTTGATTTCTTTGACTAAGCAATAAAGAAACTGCTAGGCCCATTTGATAGGCCCACCCTTAGGTGGGTGGAGTAAACAGAACAGAACGCTGGGAGGAAGAGGAAGTGAGGTCAGACTCCGCAGCTCTGCTCTCCGGAGCAGACGCAGGAGAGACGCCATGCTACCTGCTCCAGGGAAGACGCACACCATGCCCCAGCTCCGACCCAGGATGGACTTAGGCTAGAATCTTCCCGGTAAGACCGGTGCTCACAGATTGTTAGAGATCGGTTGATTGGGATATCAGAATTAGCCAGTAAGGGCTAGAGCTAAGGGCCAAGCAGTGTTTAAAAGAATACAGTGTCCGTGTAATTATTTGGGGCATAAGCTAGCCGGAGCCGGGCGGCTGGGGTATTGGGGACGCAGCCCAGCCCTGCCGCTCCTTATTACTACACTTTATCATGCAAAATCACCACAGTCTTAGACAATCTTTCTGTCTTTATTATCATCTGAAGCTACGTTTATTGTCTTTTAAAAGTAGCGCTTGTCCAAAATAAACCAGGAAAGATATTAATGCTGAAAATGTCTTTATAAAATTTCTGGGAATCTTCCCCACAAAATGAAGGAAAGTGTATTTGTAAGAACTTAGTTTTTAGCAGCTCCATGCCTAGCCCATGGTCTATTTCACACTCACCTCCCCTCCATGAGGAACGAGCTCAACTCTGAGTGTTCAGGAACACAAAGGCTCTTCCCAGCCGCCTGGCCAGCATAGGGGACGCAGGGGTCCGCTTGGCCATGCTGATGGTTTCCGGTGGTGGGTCCGGCTGTCACCAGCCGTCCAGGGTCGGAGCATATCGGGACTGACGCAGCAGAAGTCTGGAGGAGTTCCACCTCCAGTACGGCCGAGGTTAGCCTGACGTCTTTGTTCTCCAGATGCATGACCTGTCGCCACTCCTTCTAGGTCAAACAGAAAGAAGCCACTCACTGCTGTTGCAAAGCAAACTCCGTATCACCAGAGGGTAGCTAAGACACAGCCCTTCTAGAAGGACACACAGGAGAAGTGTGTGCTTGTCTTCAAGGCTGACAACACAGCACATTTCACACTAGCGATGGCCTGCACCTTCTATAATACACAATGCATTTTTTCAAGTATGCAAATTTTTTAATTTTCATTTTATTTTTATCGTACGATATATTTGGATCATAGTCTTTTCCTCTCCCCCAGTTTCTCCCAGATCCCTCCCATCTTCCTACCCACCCAATTTCATATTTTTTCTCCCTCAAAAAAAAACAAACAGCAATTTAAAAAATGAAAATCAAAACAAACTAAAATCACACGTGTGTGCACATGTGCACGACTGCACACACACACATCCATGAAGGCCATTTTGTGTTTGCCAGCACTCTTGGGCATGTGACCTGCCCAGTGTCACTCTGCTGGAGAAATCTGCTTTTCCTGTTTTCAGCAGTTGACAGTTGTGAACAGCCCATTGGTCAGGACCCGGACTTTGTGTCCAGTTTCCCTTCTCAGTGCTCGGATTTAGAATACAAAACATTTTAAGATGTGCCTAGTATGAAATACTGTGAAGTCATAAAAATTATGGAAATGGCTGTTCAATGCTATTGGTAAATATTGAGAATATATAGGGGGCTGGAGAGATGATTCGGCAGTTAAGAGCACTGACTGCTCTTCCAGAGGACCAGGGTTCAAGTCCCAGCACCCACATGGCAGCTCACAACTATCTGTAACTCCAATCACAAGGGATCTGATATCCTCACACAGACATACATGAAGACGAAACACCAATGCACATGAAATAAAAATAAATTATTTTTTTAAAAGAAAGATGTTTCATTTAAAAGTTTTAATTTGAATCCCCTTGATCTCCTTATGGAGAACCTGGAAACAACCAAGATGCCCCTCAATGGAAGAATGGATAAAGAAAGTGTGGCACATTAGAGTACTACTCAGCATTAAAAAACAATGACATCTTGGATTTTGCATGCAAATGGGTGAAAATATAAAGCACTATCCTGAGTGAGATAACCCAGACCAAAAGATGAATATGGTATGTACTCACTCATAAGTGGATTCTAGCCATAAACAAAGGACATTGAGTCTATAGTTCACGAGCCTAGAGAAGCCAAATAATAAGGTGAACCCAAAGAAAAACATATATAGACCCTCCTGGAAATTGGAAGCAGACAAGATCGCTGGGCAAAAGTTGGGAGTGTGAGGGTGGGGGTAGGGTGGGGGGGAAGGGGAGAGGGAGAGAGAGAAGGGAGAAGGGAAGGATCAGGGAGAGCTTGGGGGAGTGGGATGGTTGAGATGAAGGAAGGGCAGATATAGGAGCAGGGAAGAAGATATCTTAATTAAGGGAGCCATTTTAGGGTTGGCAAGAGACTTGGCTCTAGAGGGGATCCCAGGTGTCCATGGGGATTTCCCCAGCTAGGTCCTTGGGCAGCAGAGCAGAGAGTGCCTGAACTGACCTTGTCCCATAGTCACACTGATGACTATCTTGAATATCACCATGGAAACTTCATCCGGCAATGGATGGAGAGAGAGACCCACATCGGAGCACTGAGCTCCCAAGGACCAGTTGAAGAGCAGAAGGAGGGAGAAGATGAGCAAGGAAGCCAGGACCACGGAGGGTTGGTCCACCTACTGAGACAGTGTGCCTGAGCTAATGGGAGCTCACCAAGGCCAGCTCGACCAGGACTGAAGGACTGATGGAGCATGTGATCAAACTGGACTCTCTGAATGTGGCTGACAATGGGGGCTGACTGAGAAGCCATTGATAATGGCACTGGGACCTGTTTCTACTGCATGTACTGGCTTTTTGGGAGCCTAGTCTATTTGGATGCACACCTTCCTAGGCCTGGATGTAGGGGGGAGGGCCTTGGACTTCCCACAGGGCAGGGTACCCTGCCCTCTCTTAGGACTGGAGGGGGAGGGAGGAGAGGGAGTGGGGGAGTGGGAGGGGAATGGGAGGAGGGGAGGAAGTGGAGATTTTGAATGGAAAATTAAATGTAAAAAAAGTTTTAAAAATATATATGAAAAAGATTATATGAAAGACAACCTATGCTGTGTGATATTCCTATGGAAACATGAATAGTTTATCTGTACAGTGCTTCAGAGCAAAATATCCTGCAAAGCATGGTACCTCTGACTAGGCTTTTAATGTCTTTCTTTCTTCCTTAAGGTGTTTACAATGTTTGCTCCTAATTGTGTGTGTGTATATATATATATATATATATATATATATATATATATATATATATATATATATATATAATGTTGCTATAGAGATGAGAAAATACACTGTAACTACCACTGAGGCTATGTTTCAAACCATTTGCTACTTTTATTTTTCATATTTATACCACCCAATAACTCAAGCAATGATCTCTGGCTTTATAGCAACCCGGTTTGCTGTCAACATCTCTGTGGCACCAAGAATTCCTGTGTTTCTTGGTCGAGTCAGTTTTGAAACTCCAAGGAAGAAAAGCCGGTGCTTCTGCTGTAGGTAACACAGCATATGTGCCTGCGACTCCTGCTGCACAATCCGCAATACACTCTGAGATAGGATTCCTGCTGATCCACACGAAGTAGGGGTTCAGCAAGACTCAGAACAGGTACAGGACAAGGATTTTGTAGCTACAGCTAAGTACCCTTGTGGTACACTTTAAATGTAGAGTGTCCACAAACCACCACATGTGAAAGGCTTGGTCTTCAACTCTACTGGGAGAAATCAGAAACTTATACAAGTAAGGTTTGGTGAGAGATCTTCAGGTCACTGGGGGGTGGGGGTGGGGCACATGCCTTTGAAGAAGACCGTGGGACCCTTTCTCTCTCCCTTCCTGAACATGCAATGATGGAATTTTCCTGCCATGTGTATATATGCTACCACAACCAAAGCATTGATGTCAGCCCATCTTAGACTTCCACCTGCAAAACTGCGAGCCAAGATAAGCATTTTCTCTGTGTAATATGCTTACCTTATACATTTTGCTGCAGTTCCGAGAAGCTGACTAACACAGCTAGACACACGCCTAGGGGAGCTAGAATTTATGTCAAATATGAAAAGGTACTAGCATTGAAAAGCCTACACATTTTGTACCCAGCTTTGGCTAGCCATGTTTGATGAAAACAACGTGTAGACCAATGTGACAGAGACCAAGTGCAGGTGGTCTCACTTGTATCAAAGGATGAATAAGAAAGCAGTTGAGCTTGGTTCTTCCAAGACTTCCATCCTAGTCAGAACAAATCACATGTGTACATGTGTGTTACAAAGCACCAGTTATGTGGTCCAGCGGAGTCACACATACAAAAACATAGGCTCCAATATTTAAATTTAAAACTGACATTGCAATATGCAAAGATGACTAATAAAAATTTTTCATTACTAAGGAAGTGGCATTTAACAGAAATTTTGAAACATTATAAATAGCTAGGTATGGTGGTTCATATCTATAATTCTGGAAATTGGGAGACAGAGGCAGAGGGATTGCAATGATTTGAAGCCAACCAGCCTAGGCTACAGAGTAAGATCCTATTTTTAAAGGTAAATAAAAGCAAAAACCTAAAACAATGGAAAATATGCCGTGATAGGTTAAGAAAGAGTAGGGGCTAAAGGAAAGATTTATTTTAGCCTTATTGGTAGAAGTCTCCCCAGGTCTTTTATCAAAAGGCTCCACAGTTCTGTGATTAGCCTTAATTCAAGAGCATTATCTTCTGCCTGAGCTAAATACTACAGTACTTATAGAATATTAAGATGGGTTTTGGGCTAAATACTTGAATCACCAACCTCAAATTCATATATTGCTATCTTCATGCATGTGATAGTTAGGAGGGGGTCTCTGGGGAGGACTGGGGTCTAGTGTGTGTGATAGTTAGGAGGGGGTTTCTGGGGAGGACTAGGGTCTAGTGTGTGTGTTAGGAGAGGGTCTCTGGGGAGGACTAGGGTCTAGTGTGTGTGTGTTAGGAGAGGGTCTCTGGGGAGGACTAGGGTCGTGTGTGTGTGTGTGTGTGTGTGTGTGTGTGTGTGTGTGTGTGTTAGGAGAGGGTCTCTGGGGAGGACTAGGGTCTAGTGTGTGTGTGTTTTAGGAGGGGGTTTCTGGGGAGGACTAGGGTCGTGTGTGTGTGTGTGTTAGGAGAGGGTCTCTGGGGAGGACTAGGGTCGTGTGTGTGTGTGTGTGTGTATTAGGAGAGGGTCTCTGGGGAGGACTAGGGTCGTGTGTGTGTGTGTGTGTGTGTGTGTGTATTAGGAGAGGGTCTCTGGGGAGGACTGGGGTCTAGTGTGTGTGTGTTTTAGGAGGGGGGTCTATGGAGAAGACAGAGTCTAGTGTGTGTGTGTGTTAGGAGGGGGTCTATGGAGAACACTAGGGTATAGTGTGTGTGTTAGGAGGGGTTTTATGGAGAGTACTGGGGCCGTGTGTGTGTGTGTGTGTGTGTGTGTGTGTGTGTGTGTGTGTGTGTGTGTGTGTGTGTGTTAGGAGGAGGAGGTCTATGGAGAGGGCTGGGGTTTCGTATATGAACCTGACCATACTGGGGCTTGTGGTCTATCTAAGGAGGAAGGAGACAGTTAGAATGGAACTTGCATGAATAGCATCATTTTTTTTCCTGAGAGTCTTTAGAGCTTGCTTCTCTTCTTGTCATGTGAGGACACTGACTGCACACTCCATACGAGAACCAGAATCTGCATATACTTTGATCTTAGACTACCTAGTTTCATAAAGTATGGGAAATAGTCATTGTTGTTCAAGCTTCCCAGAGGCTGTTATCTTGTCCCTTGGATAAATAGAACACGGTTTAGCCATGCAAGAGAATAATGATAATTAGTAAATATACTATGGGGCCCACACAACATAGGATAATTCAACAGCAAGCGACAATTTTGTGCAGACACCTGCCATTCTACAGAAGAAGCTACAGATATGATGGTCGGTGAAGGAATCAGTCAACACATAAATTGCCTAGCTTTACGTAAACGCAAAGCATTCCAGATAGACAAATCTACAAGGACATTAGGTCAGTGGGTCACAGAAAAGACGGGAATCTCTGCTATAGGCTTCGGATACTGATGGCTTCCTTCGCCTTTGGGTTGGTAGAAGCTAGTGATCTGTTAATGGATTCTGAAGGCTTTCACTTTAGAACAGATTAGTTAAAAAGATGCTGCACCCAATACAGAAAGTAGACCCTACAGGGCCACTAAAGGTAACTCAATGTAATCTGAGTCGCGACTGGCACCATTTCACCCCTCTGCAATTATGAAGTTCTAGTCAGTCCATCGTTCACCTTGAGTATTTAGGGTAGGTGCGGCTTCTTTTCTGAGAGCATCGAGTCCCACCCACATCACCCAGGAATTCCCTCCTGGACGTCTTTCTCAACATTGATAGATGTTTCAGCCAAAATGGGAACAAATTCACAGGTTCAGTGCATTTGTGTTTAAGTGAAGGGGTGCATCTGTATCCCAGGAAGCCCATGGACACAGCAAGATGTATGAGCTTACAAAGTGCGAACTCGGTGAAAGAAACAAATCTCAAAAGGCCACACACTGTCTGGTCCCACATGTCGGCCTCCATGAGATGGATGACTACAGGAGAGACGGGAAGGGTAGATCAGTGCAGCTGAGCAGGGATAGAGTGTGGGCAAGAGCGCATGAGGACCATGCAGGGGTTAGGATGCCCTGGACCCTGATCACGTCAAGAGCACATGAGGACCATGCAGGGGTTAGGATGCCCTGGACCCTGATCACGTCAAGAGCACATGAGGACCATGCAGGGGTTAAGGTGCCCTGGACCCTGGTCACGTCAAGAGCACACGAGGACCTCGCAGGGGTTAGGATGCCCTGGACCCTGGCCATGTCAAGAGCACACGAGGACCACGCAGGGGTTAGGATGCCCTGGACCCTGGCCACATCAAGAGCACACGAGGACCACGCAGGGGTTAGGATGCCCTGGACCCTGGCCACATCAAGAGCATAAGAGAACCACACAGGGGTTAGAATGCCCTGGACCGTGGCCACGTCAAAAGCATGCACAAGAGGACCATGCAGGGGTTAAGGTGCCCTGGACCCTGGTCACGTCAATGTCTGTGTCCTGGTTGTAATGGCTCACTATAAGTCTTGCAAGCTTTTAGCAGTAAAAGACATGGGCTTCAGGCCACACGGGATCTCTCTGGGTTATCTTTTGAGTGTATAGCAGGCATTCTTCAGTACGTATGTATGTATGTATATATATACATATACATATACATATATATATATATATATATATATATATATATATATATTCCGCTCAGCTCATCTCCTCCTGAGCAGAGCTCACTCGGCTGCCAGGTTCTTTTCTCCTCCACTCCTCCTCCAGGCTTCTGCCCTCCCACCTTGATGGCCAATACTCCTGTGAGAGTCACCACTAACTCCTGGGGTCCACCCAGCTCTCAGGCTCCCAGAAGCTAGTCCACAACTGCTGAGGTTTGGACTCGAGGTGCTTCTCTGGGGTTTTCTAGTTCTTCTACTAGCTCCTTCTACTCTTACTGGCTTCACTCAAGAGCCCAGAAGCCTCCCCAAGAGACCCCACCACAGCTTTCGATATCAGTCACCCAATGGAAATGGTCTCCAATGAGCATTCCCTGAGCTCGGCCATCTCCAACGGACACACTCAATATCCAGACTCGGCATGCGCGATTCTGCGGTTGTTTGCCCACTTCCTGTGGCCTTCTCTTGGGGGGGGGATGCTGCAGGCACGGCTTACCTGACACACACGTTGTATCTAGTTCTTCCAAACACATCCTACATCCAGATGGAACGCCTGGGCATCACCTCTAACAGTGAAACACCCGAGTCCTAGCCTGTCCTCTGGGAATCCAACCCATGACCAGTCTTGGGAACATCCATACTGCCACGATCTGGCTTCTGGAGTCACTCTGCCACCCTAACACCTGTCCGTCCTTGAGGGAGGGGAGGGGTCCAACCCCCTCAGTTCCTAGCATGAGCACTGCCTGGTGTTCACAGCCGCAGCTTGGCTGAGCTCTACTGAACACCATGTTACGGGCTCCCTGCCAGGAGCATGTAATATTCACCCTGAAGACTTCATACGTGAGGACATGGCCTTGTACCTCAGGCTGGCCACAGACAGCTTTCTCAGCAAAATTTACACCCCCCCAAAAAAATCAATTATCAATCAATTAATCAATAACTTAATCATTCTTGCATTTTAAGGAAAACAAATAGATTCCATGGGTTTTTTAAAAAGAAAATAATAAATGGTTCAGACTCAGGGGAATCTTGCACCCTGTACCCCTCTTTGCGGCTGCTACCCTCCTCCTCCGAGTTCTGCCCCCCCCACCAGCCTGTGGCAGCACACCCCCAACCCTGATAGGTGCAGCCAAGCTCCCTCAGTGCTGCCAGGCCAGCAAGGCCATCCATGCATACCTCAGCAAGCAGCTCCTTGGTAAACTACCAGCCCCTGCTATTCTGATCTGGGGCGGGGGGGGGGGGGCAGTGATGCCTTCTTATCCCACCCTCTGCCAAACAGGACACGGAAGCTGGATCACTCGATGTCTCCCTGTACCCGATCCATTCGGGATCCTGCACATTCTCGTTACTGCCTGTTCTCCTCTGTGCAGAACATCACAGTCCCAGACCATCCTGTGTGCGCAGAGCTGTTGCAGGGATGAGCCTGCCAGGGTTGACTATGACCCTACACCCGTTTCATGTGGGGCCTAGGCACGATCCCAGTCAAAGCAGCTGAGTTTGGGGCAGCCTTGCTAGCCCAGGAAATCCAGGATGCGCAGAGTCAAATGCACGTCACGCCAAGGCCAGCTAAGTCTAGCCCTTCTGCTGTCCTTCTGCAAGGGCAGGACGCGGACCGCGGCTCTGTTCGTTTCTATTTGATTTTCTCTTTTCCAGCCTGTGCGCTTGACGGAAACGTCTCAGTCATTCAACCAAATGGCATGGCTATTCATCTCTTCTTCTTTTAAAGGGTCCTCTTGCAACCATGAAGGACAGCCTGGGGCAACCCAAGCAGGTGACCCTCTCTCTACAGCAAGGGGTCTTAGGGTGAAAGGGGCTTCATTCTAGAAACACCCACAGGGCCTCCAGATCAGAGACAGTGCCTTATGGGGATCTGAGCTCCCGGAAAGGAAGAGAAAGCCATGCAAAATGCACAGTGATGGCCTGGGCTCCTGACTTTCTCAGAACCAGACACCACATGCAGCAAAGGCCATCAGCCCCTTGAACTCCAGGGGCTCTGTTTCCCACCCGCTGCTGTGCTGGCTTTCCTTGGCACACCCTGCAGCTCATCTTGGAAACTCTGAACCTTGCCTGAAATAGGAGAGACCCAAGCCCCACCCGAGTCTGAATCCCCCTGCGCTGCTGAATCTGTTCACACCCCGCATCAGCTAAAGCAGGCCAGGCTGGAGCACGGTCCCTCTGCAGAACTCAACCAGTTAAGTTCCCTGTATCGCTGGAGGTTCTTGGATCTTGGATAATATTTGTTCCCAGGCTAGGACAAGCCCTCTAGTAGAGGGTGGCAGGACTTCTCAAGGTACCAGGGAGTGCCTCTGCCCACCCTAGGAGGGACAGCCAGAAAAGATGACAAAAATTCTGCATCAGAATGCTGGGAAAGCCAATATCCTGCAAGGTCAGAAAACTGACTGCTTAAGGCAATTGGTGGTGGGGTGCTCTCTTGTCTCCCGTACAACAGAACAGGCACACCAGGCTCCTCCCTTCCCCAGCTGTTTCCTAAACTGTGGAGGGACTTTCTACCCTGGCATTTCTGAGCTCTCATTGCAGGCTTCCTTCCTTCTACCTCCAACTAAAAGACCTTTCTTCCAGCTCCTGGGAAACCTTATCCTCACCTATGACACCCCACCCCCACCCCCACAGCTCCTCTGCAGCCCAGACCACTGTGTCCTCTTTGCTTCTTGTTTCTGTGGAAGTGAAGATGCTCAGATGCCTCCAGACTCCCAAACAGTTCCCTTAGGGATCCCATGATACCCCCATGCCTGATCCTACCACATACCCAAATCCACAATCTCCGTGTCTCGCATTCTCCCTAAAGATCCATCGCTAGCTAAACGCTCCCTGCCCCGACCCAGCAGCCCCTTTGGGTTTCATGGTTGTGGATTTTTGTTTTGCTTTGAGACAAGCAGGACTTTTTCAGCAGGGGGTTTTTGTGAGCCCTCATTTCTTGCCCCCAACTACCTAGCCCACACCGTCTTTTCAAACTACATGTTTGGCCATATACTGGCTAAGGCGGGGACATTGTTGGTCTCCAGTGGTACTCACAATAGTTGCTCATGTCCTTAGGAACTCAGCTAACTGAACCATGAGGTTGGGGTGTCAAGGAAACTTACACTCTTCAGTCAACCCCATTTTACACCGCCACATGAACAACTGCACTCTAGAGTTTGTAAGCCCAGCCTGAACTCCTCCCCTGCCCTCTGGAGCTTCAGCGGCTTCCACAGGAGACTTGGTATCAACAGCTACACTGGAGCTCATAGACACCCAGCCTCGGTCAGCCTTGTTACCAGCACTGCTCAGGCAACAGCCAGCACGCGCACCTCAGGTGGGAATGGACTGTCAGTGGGCAGCTGCAGTTTACAGTTATTAGCTCAACCCCAGGCTTTGCAGAATTGTCACATTGGTTTAAGTCAGTGTTTTTCAAACATCACCGCAGGTTAAAGATGCTGAGCGAGCCTTACAAGTCAGAGGGACGTAACTGGGCCCCAGGGCTCAGATTTCCCAAGGGTGTCGCTCAGACTTCTGTGCTGAATAACTACGTCAAGGGAAAGAGCTGGCTGTGCAGAAACCCGTTCATTTCCCTGGGTGTGACCAGATGACAGGCAGCAGCTTTGAGGGCCTTAATGGTCTCACTTCAGTGAGTTCCATTTCAAAGAGATGCCTAAGGGCTAGGCTCTCATTTCCAACTTCCCTTCCTTATCCCCCCCCCCTTGTCTTCCATGGAGCTGTCGGCTGAGACATTGCTGCTGCTGCTGCTGCTGCTGCTGGACCCCCCATTAAATGCTCAGACAAACTGCTCTGCACATTTCTATCATACACCTGTTACCCTGCTAGCATCCCAGAATAGGAAGCTATTCCCTCCCAACTCCCAGCCACCATTTTACCTGATGGCTTGCCTGATCTTCCTCCAACAGTGAAGTCTAGTGTCCAAATCCAAAGGCTCTGAGTAGTGGCTGGGACAACAGCCCTAGTCAGATTTCTCAGCAGGCACTGGCAGCCCTGGGAGGTTGGGTAGCATGTGCTCCTCCCCCCCCACTGGCCACACCCACCACCGACCTTTACAGAGCTAGAAGTCTCAGTGCCCCCAACCCCCACTTGAGAATGGTCCAGCAGCATGAGAGGGCCTCAGTGAACTCTGGGAAGTAGAGAGTCTTGCTGCAGAAACCAGGCTTCTGTAAAATCCCAGCCCCGTGCATCAAGCTCAAGCCCCAGTTCTCAGGGGGCCAAGGACGTGGCAGACTTTTTCTTAAAACAATCATTGAGGAAATGTAAGCTGTTCTGCATGTTAAGAACTCTCTACTGGAGATGATAAACTTTCTCCTTCCCTTGTTCTCCTTCAACTCAGGACTCGCAAGGTAGCAGGGAGAGCCTGAGGTTACACCCGAGGAAAGCTCGGTCATATAACACACATGAACACGAACCGATAAGCCAAGTCTGCTCACAGAACTTAAAAGCTGCACGGAAACACACAAACTCTATACAAACACCCAGAAACCTTATAGAATGTTGAGACACAGAGAAACAGACTACACACGCTTAATACACCTAATACACACATGAAGTGCATACATACACGGAGACACAAGCACCAAATCAGGCACACGACACACGTACATACATAAACTACAAGATAACACAGATGCCCACAGTAGAGCTCCCTGATGCCTCCCTACAGGTCAGCAAAGGGTCAGAGCAGTCTCTGCTGCAGCCCAAGGAGCTGCTTCCCCTCCCCCAGCATCACGGATTTTAAAAATTTAAATGTGTGTGTGTATGTATGTGTCTGTGTGTGTCTATGTATGTGTGTATATGTGTGTGTGCACGTGTGTGTCTGTGTGTGTATATGTGTGTGTGCGTGTCTGTGTATATGTGTGTGTGCATGTGTGTCTGTGTGTATGTGTGTGTGCATGTCTGTGTATATGTGTGTGTGCATGTCTGTGTATATGTGTGTGTGCGTGTGTGTCTGTGTGTATATGTGTGTGCATGTGTGTCTGTGTGTATATGTGTGTGTGCGTGTGTGTCTGTGTGTATATGTGTGTGCATGTGTGTCTGTGTGTGTATATGTGTGTGTGCGTGTGTGTCTGTGTGTGTGTCTGTGTATATGTGTGTGTGCATGTGTGTCTGTGTGTGTATATGTGTGTGTGCATGTCTGTGTATATATGTGTATGCGTGTGTGTCTGTGTATATGTGTGTGTGCGTGTGTGTCTGTGTGTATATGCGTGTGCGTGTGTGTCTGTGTGTATATGTGTGTGCGTGTGTCTGTGTGTATATGTGTGTGCGTGTGTGTCTGTGTGTGCGTGTGTCTGTGTGTATATGTGTGTGCGTGTGTGTCTGTGTGTATATGTGTGTGCGTGTGTGTGTATATGTGTGTGCGTGTGTGTCTGTGTGTATATGTGTGTGCGTGTGTGTGTATATGTGTGTGCGTGTGTGTCTGTGTGTATATGTGTGTGTGTGTCTGTGTGTATATGTGTGTGCGTGTGTGTATATGTGTGTGCGTGTGTGTCTGTGTATATATGTGTGTGTGTGTCTGTGTGTATATGTGTGTGCGTGTGTGTGTGTATATGTGTGTGTGTGTGTGTGTCTGTGTGTATATGTGTGTGCGTGTGTGTGTGTATCTGTGTGCATGCGTGCCACAGGACATACTTAGCTAGGCGACAACTTACAGTCACCAGTTTTCTCCTTCCACCACATGGCTTTCAGTGACCACAGTCAGATTACTGGGTTGGGCATCAAGAGTCTGCACCTTGTTGAGCCATTTTGCTTGCCCCATTTCGAGATTTTGGGGTAGCTTCTATAAGTGAGCCTGCCAGAGAGGCTCAGTCAAGCCTTACAGGTGCCCTTCAGAGCCAATATGGTCTACTTCTGAGGTCTTGCCTGGTTCAAGCTTCTGTTGGGGAAAGCCCCATGCCGAACTTCTCACAGTCAGAACCCGATAAGGAACTTGTGGAAAGGAGTCAACACCCCCCCCCCCACACACACACACAGCAACTGTGCTGCCCACTGTATGTGGACTTCTTCTCTGTACATAGAAATGGCCTGGAGCACCACACACAGGCACATTACCCGCAGGCGCTGGGCGCTAC
Source organism: Microtus pennsylvanicus (assembly GCF_037038515.1). NCBI lineage: Eukaryota > Metazoa > Chordata > Mammalia > Rodentia > Cricetidae > Microtus > Microtus pennsylvanicus. Next base: position 13,314,045 of record NC_134596.1, read on the forward strand.
ACAGGAATTGGCTGGAGCTCAGAGGCTCTTGGCTCTGTCTTCAAAGCAATAGCACAAAAAGCCTCCTTATAAGAGGAGCTCAGGAATCTCCCGGGGAGAATCATTTATTTATTCCTGGAGCTTGGTTGTGGTTAGGAATATTTCATTTTTAAAACATTTAAAGATTTAATTTAATAGTGTGTGTGTGCACGTGTGTTTGCATGTGTGTGCGTGTGTGCACACGTGTGTGTTTGCGTGTGTGCATGTGTATGCGTGTGTGTTGAATGTGTGTGTGCACATGTGTGTGCACCTGTGTTTGCATGTGTGTGTGTGCGTGTGTGGGTGCATGTGTGTGGGTACCCACAGAGGCCAGAAGAAGGCAGCTGGAGTTAGAGCTGATTGTGAGCTGCCTAATTTGGGTGCTGGGAATCGAACATGGGTCCTCTGCAAGAGCAGCAAAAACTCTTGACCACTGAGCCATCTCTCCAGCCCCAAAATTTTTTAACTTTTACTTTTTAAATATTGCTTATTTATTCTTTGACAATTCATACCTTTACACAATGTTTCTTGATCCTGTCTGCCCCAATATCCCCCAACACGCCCCTTCCCCCCTCCATATCATCTCCTTTTATCTTATAGCTGATTGGGTTCAATTAGTATCGCCTGCTGATCTCATACACACAGGTAACGGCGGCTGCAGTGAGATCACGCGTGCAACAGGCAAGTCACATGCAGAAGACAGCCTTTCGCAGCCTTACTCACGGGTCCCCAGCTCATATGGTCTTTCTGTCCCCTCTTCTACCATGTTCTCTGAGCCTTGGGGTGTGGGGGTTGATATACGTGCCCCATTAGGACTGGGCACCCCCAGTCACTCATTCTCAGCCCTCTGACTGTTGCCCACTGCAGAAGAAGCTTCTCCAGCCAAGGTTGAGAGCCCTGCTAGACGTCTGTAAGACACGGGCTTTAAACCGAAGCACATTACGCAGTGATGGAGGGATAAGGGCTGCCCAATCAGCGGGGACCCATTGTGTCCACAGCACAAGGGCACCAACACCCCATTTCTGCATGAAGAAGAGCCCAAGCTTGCTGTGGTCGCCCCTACCGAGATGTTTGTAGATGTCCCAGTCCAGGCTGCCTAGGGATCAGGTCCACACCCGGCTCATGGTCGCTATGCATGGCAACCTGGCTGCACGGCAGAAAGCATTGGGGGTCTGCCATAAGGATTATAACCAAGAACGGTGCAAACACTGCCAAACATCAGCTTCCCTGTGCCTCACAGATCCTGCTTGTGTAGCTGGCGACTGTTTGCCGTGGACTCCATTCCCTAACTCTGCCGATGGATTATATGACCTTAACCCTGGAGAAAATCCTACCCCTGCTGTGGATTGGCTCAGACAACCAGATTGTCATACCCTAAACCAATAGGCTGGGACCTCTGGGGAGAGACATGATCAAGCTCCCACAGACAAAATCTTTGCGATCAATAGCCAGCCACTTAGGTACCATCTGTTTCCAGCGCTCTTAGCTGCTGGAGCAATCAGTTCTCATGGCTGGTAGGGGAGTGTCTAGATGGCAGATTCTTGGCAGCTACGAGTGAGTACTGAAAGAAAACAGAAGCCTTTGCATTCTGCGGGGGCACAACTCAAGGGTCGCCTAGGAGCCTTACAAAGAGAACAGGCTCCCTCAGTCAGAAGTGATTAGGGCCAAGCCTAGCAATCTCAGTTTTCGTCTGAACTGCAAAGAGGGGTTCAGGTACAAAACAAGATATGACCATATCTTCGTACGGCTCAGAATGTTCTAGAAAGAAATTCCAAATAAGAGTTCCTTTATGTAACATAGAAATCAAGTCTGGCCGGGCGGTGGTGGTGCACGCCTGTAATCCCAGCACTTGGGAGGCAGAGACAGGCGGATCTCTGTGAGTTCGAGGCCAGCCTGGTCTACCAAGGGAGTTCCAGGACAGGCTCCAAAGCTACAGAGAACCCCTATCTCGAAAAACCAAAAAAAAAAAAAAAAAAAGAAATCAAGCCTGTACCTAAAAGTGGCTGTTTTTAAGTACCCGGATGTAAACCTAGCATGTTTATAGAATCCCTTTGCTCAGGATGTGAATATGTGTGTGCATATATTTTGGTGTGTCGGGGAGCCAATGAAGGCAGCCTTCCTTTCTTGCTCTTAACTATCATGGGATCCACACTGGAACCTTAGTACCAGGACCACACCTATCTCTATAGGGAATCCTGCCAGGACAAATGGCCAGCCAAATGCCTATGGCCACTCAGATATGTTGGCAAGAATAGGCACAAGAGGCCAAGGATGAGTCCCATATTGGTGGTAACGTGTCACACGTGTAGGGCATGTGGCTTATGTCACCCATAGCAGAGCTGGGGTGTCACCATTGCCTAGGAAGGGTCGGAGCTATCCTGAGGGACACCTAGGAAGGCCAGACCCCTTGTATAAGAAGGTTCTCATGAGGATGCCTATGTGTTTGTCTTTGGGTTCACCTTCTTACTTAGCTTCTCTAGGAACATGCATTATAAGCCCAATGTCCTTTATTTATGTCTAGAAACCAAATATGAGTGAGTACATCCCATGTTCCTCTTTTTGGGTCTGGCTTACCTCACTCAGGATAGTGTTTTCTATTTCCATCCATTTGCATGCAAAATCAGGCGATGAAAGGAGACAGAGACAGAGGAGCACGGGACAGAAATCTCAAGGTCCAAATCAGGAGCAGAAGGAGAGAGAGCACGAGCAAGGAACTCAGGACCACGAGGGGTGCACCCACACACTGAGAGAACGGGGATGTTCTATCGGGAACTCACCAAGGCCAGCTGGCCTGGGTCTGAAAAAGCATGGGATAAATCCGGACTGGCTGAACATAGAGGACAATGAGGAATACTGAGAACTCAAGAACAATCGCAGAGGGTTTTTGATCCTACTGCACGTACTGGCTTTGGGGGAGCCTAGGCAGTTTGGATGCTCACCTTAGGAGACCTGGATAGAGGTGGGCGGTCCTTGGGCTTCCCACAGGTCAGGGAACCCTGATTGCTCTTCGAGCAGATTAGGGAGGGTGACTTGATCAGGGGAGGGGGAGGGAAATGGGAGGCGGTTGCGGGGAGGAGGCAGAAATCCGTAATAAAAAATAAAAAAAAAAAAAATAAAGACAATAAGAGGGAAAAAAAAAAAAAAAGAAGGTTCTCTTCACCCTGCACCGCCCAAGGCACACCTCTGGAGACAGAAATGGCTGGGGTCCCCCCAACAGCCAGGAAGTCCTGAGACTTCCCAGGAGGCAGTTCCACTCACTGGCCCACCATCCCTCCTCGCTTCCAGCTTCATGCTCCTGGCCCGGTCACCGACCCTTGAGCCTCACCACCTCTCCGGTGTGGCTGGTGCAGGTTTCATTCTGCGCAAAGTCAACAGGAAAAGCGAGTTCACAGGACCCCCTGACCCTGAGGTCAGAAGCCCCTAGAGCTGGCTTCTGCCAAAGGTGGTGACCCTCCGCAGCACGTCCCGCAGTGGGGGCGGGACAGAGGGAGGGGCTTGGACTCCTTGGCTGCACCTGCCACTCCCTGGAGTTACAGCTTCCTCACAGGCTTGTTCTCTCACCCTAAAAGGATTCTACCTGAACGATGCGATGCGATCTGAGTCAGGAAAGAAATGCTTAGGCAGCGACCACGGCTGCCCTGCCGTGTCACTAATCAGCTTATTGTTAATGCCAGAACTTGAGCTTCACCAAGGAGACTGGCAAAGGATCACAAGACCCAAGGCTACAAGGCCGACTTCTGCTCCCAGGAATCTCACACTCACGTGTTCCCCGGGCTGCTCTGGTGGACTAATCCTTGTGGAGGTTCTCTGTGCGCAGTGAGGCCCAGCGCATGGCTCAGGCTTGGGTGCCTTTGGAGTCAGCCGGTCAGCTCCACGAACTGACCTCAAAGCCGTTCAAAGAGGATTTCACAAAGAATGCCGGTATTTCTAAAAGGAACCCCGTTCCACAGACCTCTCTCCTTCAAAGGAATGGGTTTGCAGGTCAGATAGCATACATTACATGGACTTAGAGAGCGCTCACTAGGAAGCCTAGACTTTTAATTAAACCTGAGGACAGTAGGGGGTAACCACAGACTGGGCACAGACCTTACTGGCAAAAACAAGCCCATCTAGGCAAAATCACATCCATTGAACATAATATAAGCCAGGCATTGCTATTGCAAACCCTCTTGTTCAGTCCCTGGGTTACATGTAGCCTTTGATCAGTTTAAAAAAACAAACAAAAACACCACCATTTACTCTTTGATAACTTCATATATGAATTCAAACATTTTTATTATATATATACACATATATGTATATATACGTTATATGTGTGTGTATATATATATATAGTGCCCTAACCCTATCCCATTCCCCTACCACTCATTTAAAAAGTTAAACTATTTTGTGTGCGTGCGTGCATGCGTGTGTGTGTGTGTGTGTGTGTGTGTGTGTGTGTGTTTACACGCGCCACAGGAAGTGTGTAGCTCGTGGACAACTTGCAGTGGCCGGCGCAAGAGCCTCTCCCCGCGGGAAAAGCCCCCTCCCCAACTTCTCGGGAGAACCTGATGAGAAACTTCCTACACCTACCAGTTCGTAGAGCTCTTGACCAAGTCTTGGGCAGAAAGGCAACTTGTCTGCTGGGGACAAGAGTGGAGTCCGTCCATGCAGAGAAATCAGCTGTTGACGGGGAGCATAACGGTGAAGTCTATGAGACCTTGCCTTGCTTTGAATTTGGGCTGTGTTAGAACTGAGTCTTCGATAGGCAATGTCCAGAGTGAAAGGAGCTGAGCGGTAGGTGAAGGTCAGTGGAGAGCCCTTAGGTCACGGTGTGTCCGTGGAAGAGAGCTAGGTCCTGGCTCAGTTCTTTCACGCGAAGCTTTTTACGGAAGAGCCAATCGATCCTTCCTTGGCGCGCATCTAGCGCTGTGACTCTACTGCGCATGTGCATGGCATTGTGCCGCTAAATACCGGGAAGTACCTGAACTGAGCTGCCTTCAATCATCCCCTTCCCCCCCCCACTCTTTTGAGATAGGGTCTGCTGTGTGTTCCCACTGGGTTGGTCACAGACACGGTTAGTACCATCTTGATTCTGTGCAGAGGGCCCTCCAGAGATACAGCCCATTAGCTTCCCTCCCAGGGGACGAGAGGGAAGGGACCCAAGGCTTTGAAGACCTGAGAGACTCACAAGGTGCCTCACACTGCTGTCGGGGCTCATGGAGTCTACGAACCTTCACATCCGAAATCACCTTCCTGAGGCTATACTATAATAACCCGTGCAAGAAAGACACAGACTACCACGCTGGTTAAAAGTGGATTGGGTCTTTATTGGCCAGTGACCAAGAGCCGGCTCGTGCCTCAAAGCGTCTAAGTCCTGAGACTCAGGAAAACCGCCTTTTTCAGGCCGAAATTATGAAGAACATAATTGACATGGACGGTAGATGAGGGTCAGAGTAAACGTTGAAACATTCATTTCTGGCAGAACATAGTAATTATTTCACACAACATGACATTCATTTTCACCATCTTTAGTTATCTTGGTTTATGTTAAGTTGATATAAACATGTCTTACTTTGGCTAACACCTCTGGGCCAAGGCCATGGAACTCTCAAGTGTGTCACCAAGGCAGATGTGGCTGTTGTGGGGTAGAAATTTGAGGACGGTCTAAGCAAACACAGAACGGAGTCAGGACAAGATGGCGTTACCTAAGTCACTTCAGTATCTGAGACGAACAATTACCTGGAGGTAATTCAGGAGTGTGGCAGCCTGTAAGTTATCCAGGGGATGCTCTAGTTCCCAAAGCAATCTTTGGAAACTCACCTGCTTGGAATGGACCTTTAGAAATCCTGATATACTCCATCACTAAAGACGCTTTACGGCAGGATGTAAGACAGAAAAACCAGGCTGGGTCTGAGCCAGAAGCTCCCTGTGGGCTGGCATTTCTAGTACCAACAGGTGGCATGCAGGCTGCAGAACCGCCACCAGTGTCCAGCTTGGCTATGGGCCCTTGCATATTGCACTGCTAGCTTGTCTAGCAAGATGCCCCCGCTGCTCTAGCAGTGGATTCACTGTTACTTCCCAAACTGTAGCTAAAGCCAGCCCCATAGGAGGGACTTGTGTTTGGTACCATCCACCTGAGGCAGGAAAATCCTAATACCCCGTGAGGTGGCTACGGCTATTGTCTTGTTAAATAGGTATAATGTGCTTATCCAATTATTTTCTAACCATTTGTGTTTATGTCCTCGGACAACCGCTGTCAGGGGAGGGGAAGGCAGTTATCTTACTGGTGGCGGTGACCAAAGACACGCCTATGCAGTCAGTCGAAGTGCGAGGAATGTCTGTTGCTGTGTAGCATGGAGGCCCAGTGGCCAACCATAAACGAAAGAGAGAATCCGATCGCCCAGTACCCATCAAGACTCAACAACAGAAGGGTAGAAAGAAATGTAAGGGCTGGAGGAAGATGGAGAGTTACATATATTCCCTCCAGACTGAGTACAACCATCGCTGCCCTGATTGAGAGTAGCTGTAATTATCCCCACGAAATCAGGACTACTACTATTTACTCGTGGAGGGCTGGAGAGGGCTCACAAAGCTCACGGTACCGACAGGGTTTTCGAACAAGATTCTAAGGAAGCCTCTCCGTTCCGTGAGGTTCTATAAGCAGTAAAGCAGCGCCTGGGAGGGGCTCTTCAATAATGCAGCTTTCTTTAAGCTGCCCAGGGGTGAAGGCCGTTCTTGGTTGTCATTTTGACACGCCTGGGAAGTAGTTCCCTCAAATGAGGAACTGCCTTCACCGGACTGGGTTCATGGGTGTGTAGACCGGTTCATGGGTGTGTACGTGGGGGCATTTTCTTGACTGCTAATGGATGCAAGAGGGCCCAGCCGACTGTGAGCGGGTACCATCCCTAAGCAGGTGGCAAGCCTCTGCTTCCCTAGACGATGATCTGAAAGATGAAATAACTCAATTGTGGCCAGAGCGATTTATCCCATGGCAGAAAACAAGGACCACTCTTCAGTGTTGCGGTTTGCCCATCGTTTGCCCAGGGGACTTCCCAGGGGTGCAGTGGCCTTCTGAGTCCTGCATGCATACTCCTGACACCCCATACACTTTCCATTTTACCAACCAGGATTGCTGGTGCAATTGCTGAGGTCAATCGAATTTTATTTTTTACACCTCCTCAGGAAAAGTCATGACAGGTCTCAATCAGTAGTCCAGGCTGACCTTGCATCCATGATCCTCCTGCCTCAGGCTCTTAGGTGCCGGGATATCTTTTACATGAAATTAAGTCAGCTTCAGTATTTTGTTATAATTAACGGAAAATAGATTACTGCAGGCACCACACTTCTTATGAATTCAAGCAGACTACTGGTTTATGTGCATTCTAAATATGTAATCTACTACCACTTTTATTAGTAAAACAAAACAAAAATCACATGCTATATCCAACCAACTAATCCACAATTCAAAATACTGGGGAAGCCTCACAGCAGTGTCAAGTGTGACTGAAGAGCCGTATTCCTTAGACGGCCCACCTTTGCTACCGTAGGTTTTTCTTTTTTTTTCTTTTTTCTTGGTTTTTCGAGACAGGGTTTCTCTGTGGTTTTGGAGCCTGTCCTGGAACTAGCTCTTGTAGACCAGGCTGGATATATTTTACCATAGGTTTTTCTGCACAGATTTTGATCTATTTAAGTTGGAGGTTGAACAGCTAAACGCTAAGGTGTAGCTCTCCCGGTATCCTCTTGGGTCTAAAGGAAGAGCCTGCGGCTGACAATCAAAGGCATCTCACTCTTAGTTCACAGTTTATTTTTGCAAAAGTTGCCTTCCAAGGTAAACTACAAAAATTTTGACTCCGTCGGGTACCCGATCTCAAGATCTAGCGTGTTAGGCCTATCTTCCAGTTCTTCTACGCTGCCCTCTATTCTTCCGTTTGCAGAGAGCTCACCAGGCCAGGGGAACAGGCACTGGAACCGGGCATAGGGCAGGTCTGGAGAGAAAGTCAGAGGAGGGAGCTCTGGGGGTCCCTCGGCCGTCTGGGCCCTGAAGAGTGTCACGGAGTGTCCTTTGGTTGTAGTAGATCCACATGTGCTAGTCTGATTGGTTAAGAAAGCTCAGCCTATACTTTTGTGACACATGTTTTATTTATAGGGGATTAAAATTTTGGCATATACATGACACAAGCATTAAATATAGCACACTTTCCATGATAGAAATGATCATACTGTCCACCAAGACGCCTCAATTCCAATCACATATTGCATATGCTAAAATGGTACACCTGGGGAAGGGGGAATGAATGCATTTTATTTTCTGTAACTTCTAAATGCATCCAAGAAATAATAATTTAATGTTCAAAAAGCTTTTAATAAACAAATTCAGGGTAAAATTAGTTGAAATATTTATAATACGATTTCATCATTACACAATATGTTCAATATACAGTCGCTGACACTGCAAAGGAAAGGGGATCAACTGCACCCACAAGGAGAAGGCTGTGCACGATGCTGTCACATGAACATCCACGCCGCAGGAAACACTGGGCCCTACAGGTAGTGCAGCACGGGGAAGAAGTACCCACAGTGTTCCTCACGCACAGGCCATCTTCCCGCTGTCCTGCCGCATGGTACTTCATCTCAGACAGCCAGGCCATCTCTTCCACACATCAAGGGTGACAGTCCTCATCCAAAGCACTCGACATTTACAATTTACAGAGCACTGCTTCTCCTCATTGCTCAGCCGCGTTTCACCTTAGTGCCCGGTCAGGTAGTCCTGGGTAGAGTCTGAAGCAAACGAGTCTGCGTCCTCATTGTCCGAGTCCTCGCTGCTGTCGTCGGCAGCCGGCTCTCCCGTGAGCGCTATGCGGGCATAGTCATCCGTGTCTATGGACTTGCAGAAGTGGATGGCGTACTTCAGCTTCTCCTCCAGCACCTGCTTGCAGGAGTAGCGGGGCAACTTGAGCAGAAAGAAGCACGTGTAGGACTCAGGAAGGAAGTGGTCAGGAGGGTTGTATTTATCCAGGACCTGTCGGGAGGAAATATTAAATAATAAGAGTGCGGGGAGGGGCAGTGAAACTCTGGGTTTAGTTTACTGTGTCTACTTCAGCCTCACAGATGCTATCTATTTGTCTATAAAAAGAAACATGTAAGAAAATATAGAATCTAACTCATTTTAGAATTTTTTTTAAAAAGTAACTCATTCCTAGGGCCGGCAATAAAAGAAGCAAAATCGTCTAATGGTGTGGCAGAAGCCGGGAAAGGGCACGCGGCCACCAGAGGTCGCTCTTTCTGAGAGTGTCAACTCACTTTCAGGTTAAGACACTAGGCAGCAAACACGATTCTTCACTGCTGTTTAGGAGAAACCTTTTGTTTGCTGTCAAAGACGGTCCTGAAAGATGGGTATTTTCATAACCCCAGCCACAGACGTGTCTCTGTGCTACTGCTACCAGGACAAAGAGAGTGTTAAATCTGGTTTACCCACCTCAGTGACCTTAAAAGGCAAACTGAGCTCGTTTAAGTCATCAGACTATTGAGTTCTAAGACAAAGCAAACTTGCTCTCAAAAGTACGAGCAGTCTCATTTTCTTAGTAAGCATAATATTTAGTGATCTATCTGATCCAAACAAACACTTATGAAATATGTGTGTCCAAAATCTGTATGCTGCTATAACACTAGCATACTCTGCTTATGGTTTGACTTTGCAGAAATATGTGATGGTATTCAAGATCAGCAATTGTAAAATTTTAAGACTTCAAATTATAGAAGTTAGATATTTTCCATTTTCATTTCACAAAAAGCTGCTCTCAAGTGTTCTGCAGCAGAACACACACTAGGGCAGGTCGCTTCTACCCATGTCGGTACAGTGCTTTGCAATCGGGGAGAGGAGCCTACCTGGATGACAAAGTCTCTACCCCGGAAGTCGGCAATGGTCCTGGGCAATCTTGTCCGGCCCCACACAAAGCGAAGGAAGAGAGAGCGTTCCGTGTTAGAGAAAGACTCCATCACCTCCCAGAACCACTGGACCAAGGATGCAGAAGGTTCAATCCCTTTATACGTTGCCACTGACTTTAAAAGATGCAGTGGAATGTCTGGGCTCCCACACACCTAGGAAAGACATCCTATTAGTGCAGGCTCACACTTCCGTCTTTTTTCTTTCAACAGGATCACCCTTTTCTTTTTCTCTAATAAGGTTCCTACAGACCCAGGAGAAGGAGAGCACCACTCTGAACCTCAGTATCTAGTGGGCAGGCAGTGAAGAGGGCACACTGTGTTTCCTTTCATTTACTGTCATAGTCAAGTCTTTACAAATGCAAGGGTTTAAGTCCAGGATCAAATAGTGAGTGGGCCAGCATGCCAAGGAGGTTCCAGACAGCACAAGGCAGCACGTACCATCGTCTCCAGCTCGTATCCAGTGAAGAGAGAGAGAAGGGGCACAGGCACCACTCGGGCCATCCCTTCCCGGACAGCAGCCACTTGCTCATCAAATTCATGGAGTCTTAAAAAAACAAACGAACAAAAACCAAATTTTCCTTACACTTGTGCCTATGTTTACCAGGCACCTTGTCTTGCTGGTACCAAGCACTCCACACAGCACTGCCACCACACACACCCCAGGGAGGAGGAGAGGAGGGCTCTGTGACAGCCTTCTAACACAACACCTAAGAGTTCACCTAGACTGGTGCTCAGTACACACCTTCATGATTAACTAAGGCCACACACACTCCGGGCACTGTCTGACGGCAGTGCTGGGCAGCGATGGTGCCACAGCTCTCCAGGGCTTTAATGCCAAGGTACAGGCACACTGGGTTAGTGGAGGCTACTCTGTGTTCACACAGCCCCATCTGGGTCCCTGTCCCTGAGGAGAGGGGCACAAAGAGGCCTGATATCCCCGTTGGGACTGTCCTCTAAATGAGCACACTCTTATTTCCCTCGCTAGAAATTTTAGGTGTGAGTAACAAGTGCTCTGAACCCTAGCCGCCAAATAAAACTACTAACAAAGATCAGCAATAGCTGAAGAAAAATGAGCATAGTTTTATATATGATACATCTGGAAAAACGCAGATAGCCAAGTAACTGTTACTTTTGCCATTTATTAGGTCAAAACGATTGGAAGGAAAGATGATCACAAACCTGTAGTTTATTGCCAGCCGGACATACTCTGCACGGTTGTCCAGGGTGATGTGTGTGTGCTTGGAGCTCAGCTGGATGTCCTGGCCACTAGCACTTGGCACTGTGAAGGGCAGGCTCATGGCCTCAAATTCCTCTGAAGTGGCTTCATTGTCACGAATGTACATGAGTCCAGGAATAAAATCTTTATCAACCTGTCAAAGAGAAATATAGCATACATGCTAAATCTGGGTGGTCCCCACCACAGAACCAAGTCCTTCCCAAGCACGCCCAGTCATACCTGACTTTATCTGCCTCAGAGTGTCTCTAGAATACAAGGGTATGGCAGGTTCTCCCAATCCCCCCAAAAGATTTCTACAAGTATTTCACCCAAGGAGCTAAAGAAAGATCCAGGGAGTTCTTAAATTAACTGCTGAGAAAATGACTGTGCCTGGTAGGTGACAGGCACTCCCCTAAACCCTGAAGAGCACGAAGAGCCAGGGACACCAGGCTGTGACTGCGCTATCAGTCCCTGTTTCTGGGAGCCCGGAGTGTAGCATGTGGCAGTGATCCTCCTTGTTGCTGAGCACCAGAAAGTGCACAGCACGCCAACTCTCACACCCATACTTTGCTCTGTACTAGAATGTGGTTAGAGGCCAGCTGCCTTCATACACCCATGGGTGTTAGGTCAGATCCCAGAAAATCCCAACCCCTTAACAAGACCCCCAGCCCAGATGATCACCTCACTGAGGTCCGCAATGGTGAGGCTCATCCCAGCCAGCTGCTTCCACACAGGCTCAGCGAGATTCAGGCTCAGAGGACTCCCAGTGCGGATAGCAATGCCCAGTAACACCCCTGGTCATTCAAAACAGAAGGTCAGAATACTTGGAACGGATGAGAAGTTGCTTCTCACTTATTCAAAAATGCCTTGGAGTATCAGCTCTGTACTGAGGTCATGGAGCCTTCTAAACCAGTGGCACCAAAACTGAGAGCTGGACCCTACAGCAAGTCCTACTCAAAACTTACTTCCTTTTCTTCCTACGAGACAAGTTTCTAACTTTTCATATTCTTTTAATACACAGGATTAAACCACAGGAAGCCAACTCTTGTCCCTTTGAGGACAGAGCAAAGAGACGGGTTTCTCCGCTAAAGTGGGTATTTAGCTACGGGGCAGTAAGAGGCGGAGCAGCGCTGGAGTGCCCTGCACAGACCCAGACAAGGAGGGACTGCCTACTGCAAAGGCCATCTCTTCCCATGCATTCCTGAGTTTCAGATATGCTGGGAATGCAAACCTAGTATTTTGGCTCCTCTGCATGCCAAAAGAGAGCATCTAGCCTCAAGCACATAGTCACACACTGCCTACCCATAGAACAGCCATAACTTCGGGGGGCTTATCACTATCAAGTCCTTAACACTACATGTAAGATGAAGAGCAGAATCTTTCCCTCCATAATGTCGGTAAAATGCATGACATCACTGCACATCCCTTCCACCCCTAATGCCTGAGATAAACAAGAGATCCTGCATTAACTCGAGGCTGGGGCAGAGTGTATGGAGATGACCGAGAGGCCCACCCAGGAAGCGGAACATGCTGCAGTGTACAGGTGCCCGGGTGGCAGGGTTCAACAGGTAGCAGTCTCTGTTGGCGCCAGATTCATCCCTGCCATTGGGAGTCACGATCAGAAGAGGAGTGAGTCCATTTTGTAGCTCCTCGCAAATCTCCGCTATGGACTCGCTGTAGCCGCCCCCACAGTCATCCACAGATTCACCTAGAAGGAAAGGAGAATCAGCAACACACAGGCCACCCAAACCCGCCTGCAGGCACAGCACCAGGCAGTGCCGCTCTGCCCCTCTGTCCCTGCTACACTATTCTGCTCACTGTCCCCCAGGCGCCCTCCCCCAAGCGAGCATGTGCAGCCAAATCTCACCAACAAACTTGACTTTCCAGACTCGGTGAGGAAGGAGTAGGCTGTCAGGACTGAAGGAACTCATCTTAGCACACATCTGCCCAAAAACAGACTTGGTACCATCAGGACCGGCTAACCCACCTTTACTCCTGGAGCGCTTAACCTAAAAGACAGAATGAACAAAAGCATGAGATACCAGGCGGCAGAAAACACACAGCTGGAAAGCAGCTGTAGAGAAGCCTGCTATACAATTCTCAGAACTCCTCCCCTCCACTCTGTACTCTGAGACCCTCTCTGCACCTGGACCCTACCACCTCACAACACTGTGGCTCCTGCTATGTAACACCTGGATGATTTCTCCCATAAGCAGGTCCTACAAGGAGAAACATTTCCCTTACTACCTCCAGAAACAAACAAGTCCATGGACAAGGCCCACAGAAACAGAAGGGTGCTGTGGCCCTGCACCCACTCCTGGGTGTGAGATGGTGACAGCATGCTAAGTCTAAGAAAAACTGGCCATGCAAATGTACTTGTATTGTGAGTCCTCCAGCGAAACCTCACCATCTTCAGCCAACTTCCAGGGAATTCCAGGTCAAGCTTAAACCACTAGCTTTCTTCAACAGCAAAAGGAACCACATAAACTAAGACACTACAACAAAAATCACAACTTCCTACAGAAGGTCTCTGTCTCTGTCCATACACTAAGCGACAGGCTACTCTCTATAAACTGCACAGCAACCCTGAAAGGGATTCATAGTCTCCGGAGGAGATGAGCTTCAGGAAGACAGCAACAGGGCTGCACAGACCAGCCATGGAAAAGCACCAACTACTGGAGCCCAGCTGCCTGTGCATTTTACCAAAAAAATGAGCAGAGTGTGGACACGTTTACAAAAGTGACAGGCAGTAAACCTCCACAGGTGGACACATTCACAAAACTGACAGGCAGTAAACCTCCACAGGTGGACACATTCACAAAACTGACAGGCAGTAAACCTCCACAGGTGGCACTTTCTCTGGTCAATAGAAGCACAGGGGACATCAGCTGACCTTAATTTGAATTTTCCAAAACGAGCATGAGTGAATGCTGCAGTAAATGTAAAGGGACTTAAACCAGGGTAGTGGCACTGTAGTCCCAGCACTGGGGAGGCGAGAGTAGGAGCCCGAGGTCAGTTTGGGCTATACAAAAAGACTCTGTCTCTACAGCACCCTCCAAAAACCCTCACCCCTGCAACCAAAAAAAAAAGCATGTTAAATACTTTTTATGGATACTGATTTTTCAGAATTTTCTGGTATCAAACATTTTCCTCGCCAGGGGCTCAAAGTCCCAACCCTCCCTGACTTTATTAACAGTTATGGTTACTAGGAGCAGAGGGTGTCACTTTTTCCAGTGGGATAGTCACTGATACCTGGTAAGCCTCCCAGTGACCCAATAAATAACCCTAATTAAGTCCAGCGGGTCACACAAACATCAACAACATCAAAGTACAGAAGGTCCTGTGGAAAAGAAGCAGGTTTCAGCAGGAGAGGGAGTGAGCACAAGAGAGGGCGGGGCGGTGGGGGCGGGGGCTGGCTAAAATTCATCATAGAAAACAGGAGATAAACCTTCCCAGGAAGATGACCTGGGGCTCACATCTGCAGCCCAGGCAGTGGGCAGTGCTAATCTCTCCCGAGTCTTCACAAGCTGGAGCTGTGCAGCATCACTGTAGATGGCAACCGCACGGCCAGTCCGATTCAGTGCTGTCATCCTGACCTATTACATCTTTACCTCAAGGGTCTAGTTTCGGTGGAAAAAATTCTGTTCCAATATCTGGAGAACTCTCTACTCTCGGGAGATCACACTGCACTTACTGTAAGCTCTGGTGTCCAAATACTACGGGTGGTGCAGGAGCCCCAAGATGTCAGTCTACACTGTACACCGGTCTAAGGATGTCTGCCTTTTTTTTTTCTTTTGCCATTTGTTAGTTTTACTTTTAAACATACTGAACATTTTTAAGACAAAATTAAGAACATAAAGACAAGTAGGAAACAGGTATTACTGAAAATCTACAAGGAACAAAGAGAGTAAGCAGCAGCATGCCCACTGCAGGACTCCAGGCAGTCAGGGCCTCATTGACACCTCCAGCCCTGGACTCCCCATCGAGACTCCCGGCTCCAGGGAGCCTGTAGGTCTGTCTGAGACAGGAACCTGACCCAGGAATGTACAGCTTTCCTTGTCTTGCAAACTTTCGAATGCACGTCATTCAAGGTGGGGAAATAAAAGCTTTTTTATGGACCTAATTAAACAGCCATTTATTTGCGGAACTAGCTGACCGACTCCCAGCCAGCACTAGCTGCTGTGACGTGTACCACTAGAGACACCAGCTCCACCAATGTGGTCACATGTGCTGCCCAACAAAGGCAAGAGTTTCATCTCTTAATTCAAAATGCCCCCAAGTACAACTCAGAAAAAATTCTTGTCATGTAATCAACATCAGGATAAAAATCATGTGTTAATACAAAGGCTGAGTAACAAAGAATTTGTTCTTCGCGGCTCTCTGCTTCTGATCTAAGAGGCGAGGCTAATTTCATTTGCGTACTAAATGTCAAATGCCACGCACTGTCATAGTCACTAACTGAGATTCCTCTCTATTTTTAATGAAACTTTCAAAGTCTATGTGTATGTGTACTTAGAAGCAGTGTTCATTCAGAAATGCCCTGCTTTCCCTTCTTTCTCATGAGATCTAGTAATATGGGCTCATTAACCTGGAGAACTCAGAATCGGGCGCTCACAAGGCTCGAAGGGATGTGAACCGTTACGTGTACAAGTAACAAGAGCGACCTAGCTTTGCCTGTAACAAACATACAAAGGCCACATAGAAGAAGGGGAATTATCACCTTGGGGGGAAAATACGGCTGCTCCTTACTTTACCTTTTAAAAACTTCTCTTTGTCTGTGCTTTTGGGTTATGACAAGTAAATCTTTCTTATTTTTACATAAACAAAAATCTCCCCCTCACCTCCCAACTCTTTAAAGCCTCCTGCAGAGCACTACACGCAGGAAGCCTGCTCCGTAAGCCAGGAATGCTGATTTTCTCCAAGACTATAGTGATATTTTATTTATGTTTTAAAAAATAAAGCTTGTGTTAAGATCAGAAGGGCAAAGCTAAGCCATTAGAGGTCAGGCAGTGGTGGCACACACCTTTAATCCCAGGATTTGGGAGACAGAGGTAGATAGATCCCTGTGAGTTCAAGGCTACCCTGGGCTACACAAGATCAGTGCAGAAGCAAACCCAGGTGGTGAGGCCTTAAACCTTTAATCCCGGTACTAGGGAGTTACCCGCCTTTAATCCCAGCACTAGAGGGAATATAAAATGAGAAGAGAAAGAGGCTTGGATTGCTTAGTCTGTAGTCACCCAGTCTTGGCAGAGGTTAAGACTCCTCTAGTGGCTTGGCTGCTTTGTTCTTTTGGCCTTCAGTTTAACCCATATCTATGTCCAGGTTTTATTATTCATGCTGCACTCGAGACTGCAGGGCACCTCCTGCACCTTTATTATCTATCTGTGCTGCACTCGAGACTGCAGGGACACCTCCTGCACCTTTATTATCTATCCATGCTGCATTAGAGACTGCAGGGACACCTCCTGCACCTTTATTATCTATCCATGCTGCATTCGAGACTGCAGGGACACCTCCTGTACTTTTATTATCTATCCGTGCTGCACTCGAGACTGCAGGGGCACCTCCTGCACCTTTATTATCTATCCATGCTGCATTTGAGACTGCAGGGCACCTCCTGCACCTTTATTATCTATCCATGCTGCATTTGAGACTGCAGGGCACCTCCTGCACCTTTATTATCTATCCATGCTGCATTTGAGACTGCAGGGCACCTCCTGCACCTTTATTATCTATCCATGCTGCATTTGAGACTGCAGGGCACCTCCTGCACCTTTATTATCTATCCGTGCTGCATTCGAGACTGCAGGGCACCTCCTGCACCCTATTATCTATACTGCATTTGAGACTGCAAGGACACCTCTTGCACCCGATTATTCATGCTGCATTTGAGACTGCAGGGACACCTCTTGCTCCCGATTATTCATGCTGCATTTGAGACTGCAGGGACACCTCTTGCACCCGATTATTCATGCTACATGTGAGACTGCAGGGCACCTCTTGCACCATGGAAGCATCACCTGTACAGCTGTCAGGCTGGGAAGGGAGTTACCTGGATGCGGTTCAGCTCCACCACAGGTCCATGCTGGCGGTCTCGCACCATAGTTGCTTGCACTACTTTTCGGAAAGCTGCTTCCTGAAATGTGAAAAACAGATAGAGTTTATAGGGTCTGAAATAGAAATCAGCATGCCAGGAGAAACCATGTCACTGTTTTATATCCTCTATTTCTGAAAGCCAGATTTCCTTAAGAAGATAAAATGGCTGTCCTTTCCAGGGTGTGCAATAGAGCCAAGTAGCCTGGAGAGCTGTGTAGAGGACCGGAGAGTTTGTAAGCATGACCGACAGTTGAGCAAAGACTCAGCTCTCTGAGAAAGAGCAGACAGGAGGGCTGGAGCTTTGCAAACACCTGCCCAACACAGGCCCAAAAGATGCGCAGTGGCAGCAGGGTCTGATGCTGACACTCTTAACTGCATCACAGAGCAGCTGGGAGTCAGACGTGCATGGGGAGCACACTGTGAGCACACACTGAAAGAAACCATAAGGAAGATGGCCAGGACAGTGTGGGCATCACACTAAGGATTCGGACATCATCCAGAAGGGACACGTGAGGAGCATTCAAAGGAAACAGAGCCAGTAGTAGGTCTCAGGCCTCTTTGCTAAGGGCACAAGAGAACCTTTTTTCAGAGCTGGGAAGGGGAGATCTGTAGAAACACAGGCCTCCGACAAATCCTAAGCCCCTCGCTCAGACCAGACTCTTAAGAATTCCAACCCAAGACAGCAGAAGCAGAGACATTAAGTAATCCAAGAAGCACTAGAGGTAAGATTTGGTTTCAGAGGTGGAGAAACATCAGCACCATGCCTCATGCATAGCCTCACCTGCCTTCCTGCACACCCCACTCACACCTGGGGCTAAGTTCCTCCCCCAGAGAGGCTTTCCTGCTTTGAATCCCTGGTTGTCCTGCTCTTCTCCAGTGATACTGGTGGAAATGTTCTGTTTAGTTCATTTTTTAAGAAAAGGTCTTGCAACTCCTGCTAGTCAGCTTACACTAGCCCTGAGCCCATTACGTAACCTGGGATGGTCTCAAACTCACAATTCTCCTGCAGATTACAGTATTTATCACCACACCCAACTCCTTGCTGGTACCCTGAGTTAGAGGCAGTAGGACTTCCTTCCTTTGCTCAGCTGCTGGAGCCCTTCAGATGCCCACTTCATGCTGCCCTATCCTGTTATTGCTTCACTGAAGAACCCCACACCACAGCCCATGCTTTCCCGCCCAGAGGTTCCAGCATCTGTAGGAGATGCTCTCACACCACCTCATGAGGGTGCAGCCTACCTTTTAAGTTCTTCCCCTTTGCTGCCTACCGCCCTCTCTTCAAAAGACAAAACAAAGTAAAAATGACAGAATTGCTATTTTTAACTATTAGAAAAACAGTTGAAATTAGGTTTCTTCCTGCACCTATCAGCAGAAAGTGCATCTTCCCTTAGACACCCTCAGGCACCGTGGACATAAAAAGCACACAGTCCTCCTGCTCAGTACAACAAAGCCCCTCTTAAAAAAGGATTACTGTTTGGATACACTCTAAAACATCTACATTTTATTTCATCAGCAAGAATAGACTATACTCCTTGAGCACAACATATATCAAAGACTCAGCCCGTCGGAGCGAAGTGGTCTTGAGGTATGTGCTCTTTTTCTTACAAAGCTCCCACACCTGCCCTCTAAGATCCCACTAAGATGTCCACCAGAAATTCAATAGCTTACCCTTTCACTTCTCAGCCTGACATTCCTTACAGGGAGCTCTGATTAATAAAAAGAATGTCAGTGGGTCAAAAATCTATCCCATGCCCTTTAGATGCCAACAACCCTGACTCTGTCTACTCCTCGTCCCTGTGAAATCTCCAGCCCTGTGCTGGACACATGGAGGAACCCCAACACCACTGCCCATGTTGTCCTAAGATTCCCCCTCCAGTGTCAGTGGGACTGACGACCATCCCTCAAGGTCAGGCAGGGAGAGAAAACCACGTGCACATGGCTGGTTTTTTGTTTTTTTGTTGTTTTTTTTTTAAATATGTTCTAAGTACTTAGAACTGTAGAGGAGACACTCAAAGACCATTTGCTGAATGAAATAAAATTTATATCCATAGTCCCAGAATAAAGATGTTGTGAGTAAAAGACACTGTCCACAGACTGCTACACAGTACCTTTCCCTGGGATATTAAGATCCCTCGGAGAGTGTCAAACCCAACTGAAGGCCCAAGTCCAGTTTCATCCAGAGAGCCCTCTAGGTCAAACATGGGAATGCAGGGACAGAAGAGCTCTGAGATGTGGTGCAGCAGCAGCAGCCGATTCCTGAGGGCAATGATGGGGATCTCCTGCAAATGGTTGTACTCCATGGGCACCTGAAACACCAATGTGTTGCTGAGTCCATGTGGAAAAACACAGAAAGCCAAAACAGTCTTATGATTTCTGACATTTGTCTGTAAAACTTCTCATGTTCTTTCTAGATAGTTTGATTATTTGAGGCAAATAGTGTAAATACCAAAAAATGTTAAAAATATTAGTTTACAGAAATAGTATTTACCAAGATATACACAGGGCACATACATTATCAGTTGTTTTATGTAGTTTACTGGCTGGTTGGTATCAGCATTAAGGCCCTTTTCCTCTACCCCGTTTTTTCAGTTCTGTTGGGGACTGAACCCAGGGCCTCGTGCATGCCAAACAAGTAAGCATTCTATCACTGAGCTATGCTACCAGCCCAATATTACAGTTACTAATATCATTGTTTTGTGGCATTAAGAACTGACTGTCATAGTGAACACCTCTACAAACACATAACTCAAGAATCAGTCATGCTGTTGGACCTGCATGACGGCTAACTGTCACAGTGTGCTCCCGTTCGGCACAGCTACCCAGAGAGCACTGACCTGTGCAGGGAGCTTGCCGGCGCTGGCTGGCTTGCTGGTTGACCAGGCAAGGGTATGTGCAGAACCACAGGCCACACGGTTGACCTTCTTACCCTGAAGGGCAGCTACCAATCGAGGTCTCTGAATAGCATTAGTTGTTCCATCTCCTAGCTGCCCCTCGTCATTGTCACCCCATGTGTAAACTTCACCTAAAAAAGGCAAATGCAATGAACTTAATAAGGGAAACAACAGGCCGGGTGGCGGTGGCGCACGCCTTTAATCCTAGCACTCGGGAGGCAGAGGCAGGCGGATCTCTGTGAGTTCGAGGCCAGCCTGGTCTACAAGAGCTAGTTTCAGAACAGGAACCAAAAGCCACGGAGAAACCCTGTCTCGAAAATTCAAAAAAAAAATAATAATAATAAGGGAAACAACGAATCTACACAGCCCCAGTGTACCCATCACACTGCAGACCTTTCTGCCCTTCTGTGTTTTCTCTAAGCATCAGCTAAAAGTCACCGCACACTGATTGCACATCCAGAGGAAAGCATACTTCCCGGGACTCTCCAGCACCTGCTAGCTAACACCCCTTCTCTGGTCTGGTCCATTAGTGCTGGACCAGGTAAGCAATAGCAGCATTTCTCCATCAGAACAAGGAACATGAAACATCAAGAAATATTCCTAAAAACCTATCCAGCTCCTGAATGCTAAACAGAGGAAGAAAAGCCCGTTTCTAAGATGAACAAAATCCATGCTCTTCATAACCCTGGCATAAGTTCCATCAGTCACAACACTGACCATACTGTTTGGCCCAAACTGGATGCAAACAGTGCAGCACTACCATAGAAACAGTCTACGGGCAAGGTCATGTGCTGAGCAGAGCGGATGGGAAACACCACGTGCAGTCTCCTCAGGGTGGGTCATGTAGGACTGCTGTGTGATCAACAGCAATATGCCCATGTCTGGTTCCTTCCTGCACAAGAATTCAGCTCCAAAGCCACAGGGTGAGTACCTGAGCACCACCTCTAAGAAGATGCCTCTGCAAAGATGCACACGGGTACGGAAGGCACTGAGTTTGAGAAAAGGAGGCCCGAAGCATCTACCTGTGTGGCTGTGTGGCAACCTATTACAGAACAAGAGCTCACAGAAGGCAGGACAAAAACTACCCCAGGATGCTGGTCACAACACAGTGACGAGTGAATAAATTATTGTATGGGATATACATGGACCCAGATTCATCTCCAAGAAAGAAGGGGTCATACATGTGTGATGTGGGTGGGGTACCCTCTGTATGCTGTGACTAAACTATTGTATGGGAGATACACAAACCCAGATTCATCTCTAAGAGAGAAGGGGTCATACATGTGTGATGTGGGGTTCCCCTCTGTATGCTGTGAATACCGTTGGTTAATAAAGAAGCTGAGATAGGGCACAACAGAGCTAACAGGGAAAACTAAACTGAATGCTGGGAGAAAGATGGCAGAGTCAGGAGAATCTATGTAGCCCCACCAGAGACAGATGCTAGAACTTTTCCCAGTAAGCCACAGCCTCGTGGCGATACACAGATTAATGGAGATGGGTTAATTTAAGATATGAGTTACCCAGAAATATGCTTAAGCTATTGACTAAACAGTATTGCAAATAATATGATATCTGTGTGATTATTTCGGCTCTGGGCAGTCGGAAACAAACAGCCCTTCTACAACACATGTGGAAAACAAACAAGCTAGAATGGAACTGGGGTGCTGAATGGAACTGGGGAACATATGTGAACGCAATCTTTAACCACAGAAATAAAGCACAAGTATGTGTGCTTTTAACATATGTTTACTGACTCCAATCAGTAAGGTGGCCTGGAGAACATGCATCTCTGTCTTAATGACCATACTTAGAACGTGAATCTATCTTCTAGATCATTCTCTAAAGAAACAAGGGCTCCTCAGGCCCACACCGGAGGATATGCCTTGGTCCATCCCATCATCCACCCTTTCCTGATCTGAACGATCTAGTGACTGCCTGAGACGGCCCACTAACCAACAGTAATTTCCAAATGGCAATGTCGAGTATTCAGCAGCCCTGACACCATCTGGATGGTTCCTTTGACTACTGTGTCAAAGTCTATAGAACCTCCTACAGTCCACTTCTAGGACTTACTCATAAGCCTCAACGTGAAGTTACACTCACAGCTAGGATATGCAACAGTACCCTGCTGTCTTCCTATGGTGAGATAACACGTGTGTACTGTCCTCCTACATGGGTTCCAGGGATGGTGACTACAGACCACACACAGTCTGAATTCTCACCGGGGTGGACTGGTGTAGGAAGTTCTTTTGTTTGTGTGTTGCTTTCACTGGTTGAATAAAGAGACTGCCTTGGCCTTTTGATAGGGCAGCCCTTAAGTGGGTAGAGTTGACAGAACAGGATGCTGGGAAGAAGGGAAGTGTGGCAGACGCCATGCTTCTGCTTGAGACACTGGTTAGACTCATCCCAGTAAGCCACAGTCAAGTGGCGATACAGATTATTAGAAATGGGTTGAATCAAGATGTGAGAGTTAACCAATAAGAGGCAGTGTTTAATAAATACAATTTCCGTGTGATTATTTTGGGGGGTTAAGCTAGCCGGGCGGCCAGGAGCTGGGCAGCCAGGACAAAAAGCAGGCCCACATCCTCCTACTACAGTGGACAACAGTCACCAAGCACAGTCTTAAGCTCCAGACCCCAGAGGAAAGAACATGTCACACAGACCACATTATATGAAGAGTGCAGGCTCAGTGAGCCCCACTCATCATCTGGAGGAGGAAACTGTCTGGATAGAGTTCCCAGATGCCAAGGGCTGACACGGCATGCCTGTCTAAGGACAGCCTCTCAGGACTTTCTGCATAGCCATACAACTCAACATGTTGTGTGGCTAGGCACTGAGATGATAGGACCAACCCTACCCTCAGTCTCTGAACTACTGTAGTGATGTTTCATTTCTATTTTAATAAATAAGGCTTGCCTGAAGATCAGAGAGTAAAACAGCCCCACTGGCCAGCCTTACAGACCAGGCAGTGCTAACACCACCTTTAATCCCAGAAGTCGCACTAGTTGTCATAGAAACTGGGCGATAGTGGTGCACGCCTTTAGTCCCAGCACTAGAGGGGAACATAAGTTGGGAAGAGACAGCTCTCAGACACAGTCTCATTCTGAGATTCCTGGAGGCAGGATCGCCATTTCGGACTGAGGTAAAGGTGAGCCAGTGGGAGGCTGGCTTTTCTGACCTTCAGATCGAACCCCACTTTCTCTCTCTGAGTTTTTATTAACTGTGCTACAAATTACATTAGACCAGTGGTTCTCAACCTTTCTAACACTAAGACCCTTTCATACAGCTAGCTCCTGCAGTATAAACTACTTCCTCACTACTTCAGAACTCTAGTTTTGCTACTGTTATGAATCACAGTGTAAACATCTGATATGCAGATCCTGTGAAAGGGTTGTTTGACCCCCAAGGGGTCACCAGCCACAGGCTGACAACGGCTGCTGTAGACAATCCTAGAATTTTGTGACCTCAGGCTCAATTTTGTGACGTCAGGCTTGTACCTACCATCTTCCGTGCAACACACACAGTGCAGGGAGCCGGTGGCGATAGCAATGACTTTCTTCCCCTGCAGCCCCTGGACTTGCCGAGGTCTCCGAACATGGTCGTCAGAGCCATGGCCCAGCCGGTGGTAATCACCTTTGCCCCTGAACAAAAAGAGAGCACGGAACTTACTGGACTATGGTCATCTGCACTCCACCCTGCCACCTTCATGCTATAAGCTGTACACGCCAGCATACGGATCACAGTCTGGCACAGAATCAACAAGAAGGTAGTCAAAGCAGTTTTAACGGTTTTAGGAGCAGGAAAGATGGCTCATCTATCAAGAGAACTTGCTGTTCTTCCAGAAGACCCAGGTCCAATTCTTAGTACCGACATGGTAGCTCACTGTCATCTCTAATTCCAGTTCCAAAAAATACGACACCCTCTTCTGGCCTCCGTGGGCACCATGCAGTACACAGACAAAATACCCAAATGACATTCAATTCTTTGAAGCTATGGGTTTAGTGAGGTTGCACAAACAGAATCTGGCATACCATGTATAAACAGCTCCAGATTTGGTAAGAGCCACAGAAAACTGAGATCCACATTCCACTTTAACTACTCCAAGGCCAGTGAGAGAATCAATCTAGAAAGGAAAAGAATCAGTCAGACAGGGTCTGTCATGGTCACTGTTGAATGCTGCAATCAGTGAAATGTAACTAAATCTATTAGAAACTCTGAAAATCCACAGCCATGTAACACACACACACACACACAGACACGCTTTTTGAGACAAGGTTTTTCTGTGTGTAGCCCTGGCTGGCCTTGAGCTGGCAGAGATCCGCCTCCCGAGTGCTGATTTTAAAAGTGCATGCCACCGCCCATCATGCAGAATATTTAATAGAACATTAAAATTAACATCTAATACAACCAAAGTAATTGCGGAAAGGAAACAGAAACATGTGAGAAGGCCCAGTAAGGCCCAGGACATGTCAGCAGGGGAAGTGGACTGACAAGAAGGTACCAATCTCTAATAGGCTCTGTGCTGTCTCATCTGCTGCACATACTGTCAAACTCCAAGACCCACAAGGAAGCAACCCCAGACAGCCGGGTCCTGTCGTCTGTTCAGGCCAGCATAATTCACGTGCCCAGTTAGCGATTCTGCGACCTGTTTTGGCCCCACGTGCACACAGTGTCTCCATCCTGTGCCTAGAAACCCTGCTGCCTCACTTATTAATCATCACTCCGCAGACTCTGCTCCTTGTGATCTCAGTGAACATCTTCCTACTTAATATCCTGTACTTCACTTTTAAACTGACTAAAGCTCACTCTCTTCATCGGTCTCTCTGGACCTGCTGTCCCGCCACAGTGCCAGCACTAACAGCTCCTCCAGATTTGCCCATGCCCAGCGTCCTGTACTTGGATGCAGAAACCTTCCTTAGCTACATAGTCAAAGGCAAACCATTTTCTAGCACACATCTCGAGCAACTGTGAGGTTCCGGTGTCTATCTGTACAGACGAGATGGGCATGCGTCATCTCAGTGTGGGTAAGGGAGAGCACAACTGGAGTACTGTGATTCTATCATATGCTGCTCTGCAGCAATGTCTCGCTGTGAATTTTCATTTTTAAAATTTAAACTAACTTAGACTGAAAAAGTCATTCTGAAATCAATAGTAGATGTACTGGGAAGCACAATTCCAAAACTAAAGTTATGTGGTTGAGCCCAGGACTTCCCTCATATAAGGGCGGCTGATACAGAGCCCGGGACGCCTGTGTCCCAGAGCCTCTCTGCTCATCTGTGCTCAGTTAGGGAGGGCACTGAGCACACACACCCTAACTGTACACCACTACCACATTTACACACTGGGCACACACACCAGCTCCAGTCTATATCCTACATGAGATGATGCGGCCCTATTGACACTGTAAATTGAGAGTGGACCAATCTACAAACTAAATAAAACTACAGGCTCTCTGGAGCCCTGTGGACTCCATGTCTTTCCCGAATGGACACAAACGCACCTAAGGGATCCAAATGTCCCGGTCCCTCACTCCCCTTGACTCCAGGGTACTCCCGCAATGAACAGGACGCTCCTGAGAAGCACACCGAAGGGAAAGCAAGAGGAGATCTGGGTGGCACAGACAGAAAATACCTTCATGGGCACTTTGCAGCCGTCACTGCCTCCTCTGCCCAGCTTGCCGTAGTCTCCATCTCCCCAGGACCAGACAGTATCGTCATCAGTCAGGCAGAGCGTCTGGGCATCACCGCTGCCACAGGCAATGTCTATGACACGGTGGCCCTGCAGCGCTTCCACCTTCAGGAGAAAGGGGTGCAGAGTTCAGCTGGAGGCACACAACGGAGATCACTAGGGAAAAGCTCAGTACCAGTGTTACCACATTACAACCTTCAAGACGACACAAAGACAAATTTGATAATTCTTTAAGAGAGAAGGGCATTCCTCTATTTAACAAGATACATCTGAACTGTAGGCGGCAGGCATGCACCAGCATGACGGGGGCTTATTCATAAGCAATAGATATGTACCAAGACAGCTTGCTTCCGGAAACAAGAAACCATGCTTCTCAATGGTGAGCCTCTAACCACTGACCTGAAAACACAAACTGCCCCAGCCCACTGCAGCACTATAGCACGAGCAAATGCTTGAGCCTGGACCTGGCCTTCAAAGCCAGCACCTTCTCACCAGTTTGGGCTTCAGCTGGTCCTCACTGTCGCTGTGCCCCAGGCGCCCATATCGCCCTTTGCCCCATGTGTAGAGGTCCCCAGCTGCTGTGACACAGGCACTGTGGGCTCCGCCAGCAGCGACATCAACCACTTCGATTCCTCGCAGGGACTCAATGACACGAGGACGGTCACATGGACTGCAGGAGATAAATATGGCTGAAATAGCTAAACCTACATTTAAATTTTAAACACTTTTGTTTGCACTTAAAAAATTTCAACTTTTCTGGTTGCTACTTATTTCTTCAATGTGTACCTCTAACTATTCCTTCTCAGTCAAGTGATTATTACATAAATCAAGAAGAACCATCTAGAACTAAAATCACAATTTCATGATTTTCCATCTATCTTCCTTTACACAAAGTAGCAGAATGCCAGAAAGTAGGGCATTCACAACTTTGCACCAGGCCCATGAGCTAGAAAAAACTTTGTGTGTGGGCAGGTGGTAGGAGTGGGGCATGGGGGTTACCTGGCCCTACTCAGTCTACTCAAGATGCTATATGACTACCGTGTTCTTTTCATACTGACTCACTTTCTTGAGCTGCTCTGATCTAAGAATTCTGGCATAAATGCCACCTGATCATATAGTACTATTTTTTTTGCATACTGTTGGATGTGATTTCTTAAGAGATTAAGAATTTTTATAATGTATGTAGATGTAAGATACTGATTTGTATTTTCCTAATAATGTCTGAGTCTAGCTTTAATAATCTTTAAGAAAATAAATGAGTTAATGTATAAAACTATAGCTTGGTGGTTGAGAATCTGCCCAGCATCCTAAAGGCCCCAAACAACATCAACACAAGTTAGTGGTGCACATCTGCAATGTCAGAGGCTAGCAGAAAGAACACAGGCCTGAGGCCACCCTGGGTTAAATAGCAAAATAGAAAAACAAAAAAAGGGAGAATTCTCCTTTCTCTTCAGTGTTCTGAAAAAGTAGGTCACAACATAATATTTTATATAAGTTTTAATAAATAAAGCTTGCCTAAAGATCAGAAGGGCAAAGCTAAGCTACTATAGGTCAGGCAGTAGTGGCACACACATCTCAAGATTTGGGAGAGGCAGAAGGATCTCTGTGAGTTCAAGGCCACCCTGGGCTACACGAGATCACCACAGAAACAACTCCAGGTTGTGATGCCTCACACCTTTAACCCTGGTACTAGGGAGTCACGCACCTTTAATCCCAGCACTAGAGGGAATATAAAATGAGAGGAGAGAGAGGCTTAGGCTGTTTCGTCTGCAGTCACCCAGCCTTGGCAGAGGTAAGACTTCTTTAATGACTTGGCTGCTTTGCTTTTCTGGTTTTTGGGTTGAACCCCAATACCTGTGTCTGGGTTTTTATTATTCATGTGACATGACATTATATCCAGAAACCATGGGTCATTTGGTTTGGGAGATGTATTTTCAGGAAATTAATATTTTGGGTCTGTGGATTGCTGGCTTTTTTGTTTAAGTATGTTCAATTCTTTAAAAAGTCATATTTATGTTGCCATAAAGTTGTTCATTTAACTGCATTTTCTGCTTTGTTTAAGACAGTCCTCAAAGGCCAAGATTCGCTGTGTAGATCACAGACAGGCCTGGACATAATCTGTGACCACTACCCTGCCTCTACACCCAAGTACCTTGATTGTAGGAAAGCATAATCACACTTGGTTGCTGTTTCAACGTTTTCTGTTTGCTTTTTGCTGTAGTGTTTGTTTTGTTTGTTTTAATTTCAAATATCTATTTTGTTTTTGTGGTTCCAGAGATTGAGCTCAGGCCCTGGGATAAGCTAAGAAGATGGGCAAATGCTTTAACCACTACACTACATCCCCAGCCTTCATCTTTTAATACCTGCAAACTATGTACAAACCCTTTCAGCAGCAGCCAGGCAGTACTGGTGCACACCATTAATCCCAGCACTTGGGAGGTAGAGGCAGGAGCGTCTCTGTGAGTTCCAAGCCAGTCTGGTCTACAGAGCTAGTTCCAAGACAGTCAGAGCTACACAGAGAAACCCTGTCTAGAAGAAGAAAAAAAGAAAGAAAGAAACCCCTTCGTCTCTTCAATTCCTCTGACCTGAAATTTCTTCTTACCACCAGCCTTGACAGAAGGTTTCCTGGTTGCATTTTCCTCAAGAACCAGTTTGCCCACTATCTCCCACCACAGCTTCATCAGCCCATCCCTACTGCTTTTCAAGATTCCACCTTGGTGCAGTCTTTTCCCTCTTTGTGTTTCTCTTGTGAGATGGAGGTGACCGCGCCTATTTCATTTATGTGCTCTAGCTCTAGATTCACCGGCCTTTTTTTCTGTAACATCCATTCGGGCACTAATTCCATAGAATTTACTTTTCCTTTCTGTGAATGTATTTTTAATCTTTAGAACTTTTTCATTTGGCCATTTTAAATAATTTTTTGTTCTACTTAGCAAACTCGAGCTTTTATGTGCTTACAACATGGTGTGTGATTAAAATAAACTCTATCACTGTGGTATTTCTGAATCAGTTTTGATTGTCTGTGTTTGTTCTCATGTGGGTTGTATGGTTTTGTTCTTCTGCATACCTGCAATTTTTGAGTGGGTACAGAACACTGAAAAGTTTACCTTGAAAAGGGTTTATTTTTATTCATAAAAATAATTGAGCTTTGATTTCTATTATTTATAAAAATGATTTCAGTTTTTAAGTTTTGGTGGAGGAACCATAGCCAACAGTAAATGATTCATTTTCCCCCTGCTAATGTACGATTACACATTTATTGTTATATATGAGTGTTTTGCTTGTAGGCAATTATAGCATATACGTGCAGTGCCCGCAGAGGCCACAGCGTTCCCTGGAATCACAGTTACTGGTGGTTGTGTGCCTCCCAACAAGGGCGCTGGGAACCGAGCCCAAGCTAAAAGTGCTCTTAAGCCATCTCTCTGGCCCTTAGTTAGTACTCTTTGTACTCTAACCGCATATGAATGACCAGGTTTCTGGGAGCTCTGTCTCCTCTCTGTGAGTACAAGGAAGGTTTCCTGCAATCATTTGCAGTGTTGGTTCTTAGGCTGCATATCGGATTGCCTTACTGGGCTCTCCAGATCTCTGGGGTCTCCTCGTACCGCTCTCACCTGCTCTGTGCTACTCTGGGCCTCCTTCCATCTCCAGTTCTGTCTCCAGCTGCCAGGGTCTCTCCTTCCCATTGTGGTATGGAAACATCTACAGATGATCCACTGGGGTAACTTTCTCAACTTGCCTTGCTTATGTTCTATTCTCAGGGAATTTTATATCGCTGCCTCCTATTCAGTGTGTTTGGGGCTGCTGTTTATTTTGCCTGGTGATTTTAGTTATTTCTAAGCTACATCTCCACTTCCACTTTGGGTAGTAGATGCAATAAGTTTTTCATGAACAACTGACTCTGGTTCCTTCCCCATCACTTGTGCTATTTCTTCTATACTTATAATCTTGGAATCATGCAACAATATACACAATGCCCGATGTGATTCCGTGGACAGTAGCAAGGTAAAGGACAGAAAGACATTTATTAATTGTCAAATTTGTAAATACAAACCTCAAGACTTAATGCTTCCCTACCAGTACAGGAAGCACACAGGTAAGCTCATGTAGAGAGACCTGTAGACGTGTTTCTGGACAAATAAGTCATTAACACCATCTAACTTAAGCAGGTTATTCCAAGGGTTCCAAAAGGCAAAAATCAACACACGGTAGAATCACGAAAACAAAGCAAAGAAACATACTAAAAATGATATTTTCACATTTACCTTCTGTTGCCAT
The DNA here is from genome assembly GCF_037038515.1 of Microtus pennsylvanicus. Taxonomy (NCBI): domain Eukaryota; kingdom Metazoa; phylum Chordata; class Mammalia; order Rodentia; family Cricetidae; genus Microtus; species Microtus pennsylvanicus. Next base: position 13,344,156 of record NC_134596.1, read on the forward strand.
GCCCCAACTTCCCATCTTCTGCCTCACCCCACGAATAAACTTCTCCTTCTGAAGAGAGAGCAAGGCAGTGCTTTCCTCCCGAGTTCACAGCGACCTTCTTAATGAACACATGCTGTATGGACTCCAGCAATGTCGGCGTAGACACTGACTCTGTCCCTCCGACCCCCAGTCTGCCACCAGCACCGTAGCCAGTAGCATAGAGCTGAGATGAGAAAGCATAAAAATTCCTGCATTTAGTAATCACCTCCAAAGAGTTAGCACTTTGTACATTTTTACACCAGAGGACATTTTAACTTAAAATTAAAAATTTTGGGAAACTTTAAGATTTTATATATCGTTGTGGTTTGGAGTATTCTCCAAACCTTGGTCCCTAAGGTAGTACTACTGAGAGTTGATGGTGGGGACTTTCCTGTAGGTTACTGGTGGTAAGTCCATAAAGGTATCATAATAACTGCAGGACTGTGCTCCCTCCCCCCATCCAATGCTTTATCTCAATTTCTAACTATAAGGACAGAGTTCCTTTCCTCTCATCTAAAAGGAAAAATTATAAGCAGGCAAACTTGAAGATCACAGATATCTACAGAGACTCATGAGCTGCACTACAGAGAGAAGACTGACAGGCATCAGATGTTTATGATTTTTAAAAGAAATACAGCTAACAGATGTAGTGTACTTCAAAATAAAAATATGTATGAAGTAGTTAAAATACAACTAAAGATTATACAGAAATATGGAAGACCACTACTTGCTTTTAGTATATCATAAACATTCTTCAGATAGCAAATACAAGTCCTTACACATACAAAAATGAAACAAAATATATCTACCCATAATGTTCTCAATCTTAACGACAGCAGAACACAAAAACATCACACCCTTACCTTCCCATCGGCTGTCACAGCAAACAGTGTCTGCTCTCCTCCAATCAACTGCACTGGTCTGAGAGTGGCCAGTGCTTCACATGGAGTGGGGACTTTGACTTTCGCACCTTCAATCCCTCCAAGCTGCCCCCGATGATTATGCCCCCACCCATAAATGGTTCCACTGCCACCAGCAGAGAGAGTCCAGTCATCCGGTCGCCTACAAGAAGCAATAAAAGAACATGTGATGTTAGAAAGCCCTTTGTACAAACGCTTATGTACGACGCTGTGTCTTGGTTCTGAAATACCTGTTCATCCACTGCACAAGCTGTTCATCCTGCTCTCTTTTAAAGATGCTGTGGCTCTCATGGAGAACATCCATGCTTTCGCTGTCTGCCATTAACTCGCGGATTTTCTTAGCGACCTACAAAGCATTATCATGAGATTATGAACCAAACAAATGAGCTGGCTATGGTGACTCACACTCGCGACCCCAGCACCTGCGATGCAGAGCAGAAATTTAAGGGCGTCTAGGCTATTTAGTGAGGTCCAGTCTAGGATATACTATGAGACCTTGACTTACCCTTTCTTCCTTGCAAAAGGATAAAAAACAATTAAGGTAATAAAACAGGAGGAATCTCTAAATGGAAGTATGAGAATATACCAACATCAACGTCATAATTTTATACTCAGTATGAAAAATCAGTATTACCACATCAACTCTGAGAAGGTAAAAGTCCATATCATAGCATTAAATGTTAGTTACTTTGCTAAAAATTAATGTTAATTGGAAATTCATGTGTTGTAGTGTCTGTTTTTAATCTATGAGTTTTTTTATGATTTTTTTTTTAGCAAAATGAACTATGGCTTATTATATTGGCATCTTTTTCATTATATTCACATCTCCAAAGCAATTACAAAAATAAAATAAGTTTATTTTTTTACCTCATCAAGAAACAGACGAGGCAATGGGGTTCGTTTGTCCAGGGCCACAGCAACACGGGAGGCCATGCAATATCTTCGGAACCAAGCCCATTTATGGGTCTCAGCACAGCAAGGGAGTGTGTCTAACTCCAGGTCACAGGCAAGAGCTACTAGCACCTGTAGTCAGTGAAGTTTGGAAACAGAGGGATACTCAGAAACACAGCTAATGTTTGAGCAAAGGCCACTGGCTGCCATCCCAAGATTTGAGGGCGCTTCCTTGAGCGAGTTTCTAGGAGTACAACAGCTTCTGGAGACACAGGGCCCCAGACCAACAATTGCTACAACACCCACAGCATGCGCTATTACCGTCTGCATGTCTCAAAGCATGCTAACGTGAGAACACAGCTTATGAAACGAAGGCTCTGATCCCAGAACCACTTCTTGGGATATATTTCATATTATTACTATTACTGCAATAATAGTAAGGACGGCTCCCAAAGAGTTTACTACGGTGTACTACCATAACAGCCCCCGTGGCTCTCCCAGCAAACGAGCTATGAACTACCACTTTAAAAATAAGCCAAACGCTACCTTAAAGAATGGGCTATGGAGCAACTGTTTGCCACCTCTCACAATAGGATCTTCATATTCAAACTGCCTTTGCAAAGCTTCCGGAAGGCCTTTCACCAAAGCAGCAAGAGCACTGCCTGTAAAGCTCTTCAAAGCAACAAAACAATATTTTATTATAGAAATCCATAATGCAGGGGAGCCCCTAGATTTGTTTCATTCCTGTAAGTAAAGGGTTTTAATCCCCTAAGGAAAAAAATGAGCATCTAAATTCCCAATTAGAAAAAAGTATGTCTACAATGAAAAGGAAGTGTCAGCAATCAGAATGTTTGGTCTTGGTTTTAGAAAGCCACTCCCAGGGAACTTCCACTCTGGCACACAAATCCTGCCCATCTTCTCCGAGGGTTAGAAACAACCAGAATGGAACCATCTCATACAGTACAATAAAAGGAATGTGGGCAGTCAAGCCTGTAAAGTCTAACACAGACCTATACTCATAGGGGTCAATACGTATACACAGACATTAAAATAGACATCAGCCCAGCTGGAACCTAGCATATTCGGTAGCATGAGAAGAAGCCCGCATGTAACAAAAGGTCCCTGACACTTAGACAGACTTCCCAAGCCTTCTTGCTGGTTCAGAGATTTTAATGATTAAAGCAGCACATTTGTCCAAAAAGAGTCAAAGGTCTAGAAAGCATACCAAAGCTCTTGTTTCCCCATCGTTTTCTCCCAGGAGCCTGTTTATGTTAATCGACTGCCCAAATTCTGTGGTGAGCAGTCTCCTCAGTCTCTGAAGAGCCCACATCCTGTGGCTGGCAGCTGAAACAACAGACAGGGAAGGTCAGAAGTTGAATTGTCTTCTACCCAGGTAAACAGACATGACCAAGGAGGTTCCACTCACCTAGGGCACTCAGCTGAGCACACGCAGCCAGAGAGGCAGCAAGGCGAGGGACAATGCTTCTGTTGGAAGTGAGATTAAGTCGGAAGTCCAAGAGACAGGTCACTAGGTCCATGGATGGACAGGAGAGGACACAGCGGTCGGAGAGGAGGTCCTTAGGGCCTGTGAAGAAGTCCTAAAAATGTCCCTATGTGATATCATGGGGTCACCTCCTATGGAAAAACTCTCAAACTCAACTCCCAGCTGGAACACAGTGGGAAGTAAGGCCACAGCCCTGTCTAAGTCACTTACATAAGCCAACCATTTTGCTCATTGGTTGCTTGGTTTCCCCCCTGTACTGGGGACTGAACTTAGGGCTTGTGCGTGCTTTGCAAGCATCTCAATCCTGAGTCATGCTCTTCAAACTGACATGCAACCGTGAACCAAAAGCACCAACTCCTTTCTAGAGAGGTGAGGGTTGGGCTAAGCCCCCTGACAAATGGATGGCGCAGGTGGCTCTTTGTCTGACCCTCCCCAGGCAGACAGCAGCAGCCAGTCCTTAAGTCACACAGTGAAGTGTGCATAGTTCACTGGCTTGGGCAACAATCACAGCAAGAGGTTAATGACTAGAGCCCCTCTCACCTGCGGCTGGCATGATGGGATAGACTGTGAAGCGCCAGCCCCACCCATTCACAGACCCATCACTGATAAACTTCCACTTCAGCTCATCACCAGGGATGCGCAGCTCACTGGACCAGTCAGACCATTCTCGACCTAGCGGAGTAAAGTACACCCTGAGTTAGGACAATGCTATCATCTAACCAAAAAAAAAAAAAAAAAAAAACTCCTTAGAAGCAAAGCAAAGATGTTCACACCAGGTCAGGCCAGCTGGCTCTTCAGCCCAAGACCACCCAAGCTCCTGTTCACCATAGTCGAGGACTCTCTACCTCCCAAAGATTTCTATTCAGCCTCTGGAAAGCCTGGGGGCACATACAAATGCATTGCCCCACAGAAGCACCTACCACATGGGGAAAGACTGTACATACAACTAGGACACAGTGTGTCAACCACAGGGAGGGCAAGCCCACAGCAGGGTAGGTTCTGGGACACTTCTGAGTAAGGCAGAAAGAGCTAAAATTCCCACAAAAGGCAAATGTAAACAATCCAGCATGGCCAAGACAGGCAGTACTCAAGAAATGTATGGAGCAGCCTGGTCAGATCCAAGGGTCTGTGGAGCTATGTCACAGCCTGTGCAAAAAAGCAGGAGATACTGGGCAACTCAATGCTGTAGGACCATGAGGCAGCTGCATGGGCACAGCCTGCTGGACTTCCTTCTCAACGCAGAGAGATCCAGTACAACTAAATATACTCTGAAAACTATTTTGACAGACATTTGCCAAAATGTCAGAAAAACCATGTCCATCATCCCTGGCCACATTAGCCCAAGGACTACATATACTCTGAGTGGTGAGACAGAGGCCACACACAGCCCACAAAACCTCAAGCATTTGCATACTTAGTCTTTCACAGGGAAATTTCTCCCCTGTATAAAAGAGGATGTCACTTAGTGGTTGAGTGCTAGCTACCATGCACAAGACCTTGAGTTCAACACAGCATAGGGAGGTATGGGGTATGAATCATTCAAACACACACACCACCACCACCACCACCACCATTAAAATGGCCTGAAAAGAGACACATATCCTTGCATCAACAATTCTAAACTGCTCAAAGTTTTTAGAGCACTGAGTTTATTAGCCCCTCCTGCTGACTTCATGGAGCTCAGCAGAGCAGACGAGACTACACAGCATGCCTCCCATCCACCGCACACTCTGCCCGCCATGCAGACACAGCACTCCATGAGTCATGTCCTCATCGACATCAGTGCTACACAGGCTTCAGTATTCTCACAGTAGACACTCAATAACCCCTCTGCAGTGGTACACAGCACACATCACACAGATCATATCTTATTTCAAAGTACTGAAAAGAGGAAAATCAAACCTAGTGTTTTACAACTCATTATCTCAGAGTTCCCATGCAATGAGGTATCGGGGTCCTGCCTTGTGCTAACAACTGCACTGATGGGGCACTAGTAAGAACTGTCCCTACTTGCCCTCCCTTCTTCACCTGACCGCACGGACACAATCCTGTTGACACCATCCATGACAGTGAGAGGATCGTGGCGCCTCTCTGTGGAGCACTGCCGGTCAAACTCCACCCTGAGTCCTTCGGCACCTGGAGTATAAGCAAGCAGAAAACACAGTGGAAACTCCGGAGAGCAAGTAAAAGTTACAGTTCAGCAAGCATGAAGAGTGAGACCAAAACCACAGTTAGGAGCTGGCAAAGAACCAACACCAAAATCACAGCCTGATCAGTTTCCCCATCATTTGCCCAACAAGAGCTCTGCCCATGGACTAATGGGCTGGAAAACCACCCATTTGGCCAAACGGTTCTGGCTATTCTCTCATCTCCAAGCAAGCTCCCATGTTGCAATTCTATCATCTGAACAAGCGTATAGCACATTATCAAGTCTGGAAGGGGTGGTAAGGGTAATCCTAAATCACCCCTAAGTCTGTGAGTTATAGACCGAGCCCCCCCATTTGGCACTATGAGAGATAAAGCAATCTTTGAGAGGTGGGAGGAGCCTTGTGGGAGGCCCTTAAGCCATTAGGGATGTGCTCACAAAAAGGATCAAGGGACTCTGGCTCCTTTCTGTCTGTCTCTTTGATTCTTGGCTATGAGGTGAGTGATTTGTGTTCCACCCCCTGCATGGTTTGCTGTGGCATGCTGTCTTGTGCTAACTGACTATGGGCTGTAACCTCCATAACTGGAAAGCAGAATGAACCCTTACTTTTTATAAGCTGATAATGTCAAGCATTTTGCTATCATGATGGAAAGGTAACTAACAATACTGTGTTGTGGGAATTTCTGACTTACAGTAAATGTGATGTAAGCTGTGGGTTGATACCTGAAATAAGGACAAACGTGTGGCACTGCACCCTTAACCTTTTGGGTGTTCTAGTAGTGGCAGAACTGAGCTCAACTGTGGCATGCCAGCTGGTGTTCACTCAGAATTGCTTAGTGTAAAATATCACATATCTGCTGTCCAAAGCCTTGTGAGAACAATCAGAGGAGACTCTAGCGAGGGCATGGGAGCAAAGGAGAAAGCAGTGGTCTTGGGCCGGACTTTAGATCATATCTAGTTAGAGACTGACTGTGCAGTTCTTCATGGATGCCTGAGAGCTCTGACTAGTTTTAAAGACTGGATTTAGATGTTGTATGAAGGGAGTAAGAAGTAAGGAGTGGGTGAAAAACATACTATACTGGACTGGCCAAGGTGGCACAGAGTTACTAAGAAATTATTTGGAACATACTTTTGGTTGGTAGAAGATGGGTATGAAGTGAGAAACAGGTAAGAGGATTTCTGTCTTAAGATAACTGCTAGGTAGAAATTGAATTGAATTTTGTTCAATTTCTATTGCATGTATGTGAGCAGTATGCGTGTATGTGTGTATGTGTGTATATGTGTGTATGCATATATGCATGTGTGTATATGTGAACAGTATGCGTGGATGTGTGAACAGTATGTGTGTGTGTGAGCAGTATGCATCTATATGTGTGTATATGTGAACAGTTATGTGTGTATGTGTGAAGAGTATGTGTGTATATGTGTGTATGTATGCATATATGTATGTGTGTATATGTGAGCAGTATGTGTACATGAGTGGTTAAATCCAGGACCTTATGTGTCTACCTCTGACCCTTTCTGTCAGTTTTAGCAGCACTATGTTGTGCTGAGTCGTCTTTTTCTAGTTTAAGTCTTCATTTGAAAAAAATTCTTATTGTAAGTTATTTGTGAGTTTTAGCACTTACTTTTTTTTTTATTTTCCTAATTTTTATCTGATTTTGCTCCTTACTGTCTGTGTCTTTCTGTTGTTTTGAGATGATGGTGGCAATTCTTGGTGGTTTGTGGAACCTTTCAGGCCTGTATTCATTTTCTATTTGGGTATGACTGACTCCAAACTTTTGGTTTTTCTAAAAATGAGTTTTAATACTTTTATTTTGCTCATTTTTCATGTGCAGTTCATTGTCATGAACTTAAGAATGAGGTAGGGTTTAGGAACATATTTTTTTATCTAGTTTTATTTTTATTTTAATCTGTTGTACTTTCATGATAAAGTTTAAAAACAGAGCTGTTCATGGTAGCACAAGTCTTTAATCTCAGCACAGAGTCAGCTGCTGTGCGCTGTGTCCACTGAAAATGCCTAGAAACAACGACAACACAGCAGCCATGTCTGGCTGCGTGAGAAAGCTAGCTGAGTATGAGCTAGTGAGCAACACAGTGAGCGCTATCGCTCCATGAATTCTGCTCCAACTCAATACAGACTGGAACCTGGAGGTAAAAGTCAAATAAGCTCTCTCTTTTTTTAGTCTCAAGCTACTTTTGGTAATAGTGTTTATCACAGCAACAAAAAGAAAACTAATATAGTGCAGCTTCTGTGTTACATTTTATTTGACAAAGATTTCAGAAAAAGATCTGAAATGATCCTATTTCTTTTTTCACAAGAGGGCGATGGTTGTAAAACAAGCCTTCCACAGACGGGCCCTCACAGCCTTCCCAGGGTTGGTTCACATACCTGGTATCTTCACTGTGCCACTGGTGGAAGTGTCATCTGTGTAGGGATGGCTACTCTCTACCACCACAGGCTGGGAGGAAAGACGGCCACTCTGTGAATCTGTAGCCACATCTTCTAACTCAGTTACACAGAGCTCCAACAACATGTCTGCCACCTAGGAAAGAACCAGAGATGAGTTGATGCTGCCCCTGGGTCATGCTGGCCCTACGCACGCTCATCCTGCTCTCTGCTTTCTACAGGGACAAGGTGGCGGGGTGGAAGACTTGGAGTTCATACAGAGTTAAGGGGCTGGGAAAATGGTTCAATGGTACGTAAGCATGCAGACCTGAGATCAGATCCCTCGATTCCATGTACAAAGCCAGGTTATAGCAATGCACACCTGCATTATTGTGCCTAGGAAGTAAAGACAGGCTGTCCTGTCTTTCTAGCCAATCATTGTGCTCTGGGTCCAGTGACAGACGGCATCTCAAAAAACAAAGTATAAGAGTAATGGATGAGGGTGGTGGTGGTGCACACCTTTAATCCCAGCATTAGGGAGGATGAGGCAGGTAGATCTCTGTGAGTTCAAGGCCAGCCTGGTCTCCAGGACAGGCATCAAAGCTACAAAGAAACCTTCTCTAAAAAAATGGATGAAGACACTTGACACTGACTTCAGGTTTCAACACACACACATACACACACACACACACACACACGCACGCAAGCACACACACACCAGAGAAAAAAGGAAAAAGCCATCAAACATGAAAAAACGATTCGAGTCTTGAAAACCAAAATAGAGAGAACAAAAAAAATCACAAACCAAGGAAATTCTGGAAATGGAAATTATGGATAAATTATCAGGAACCGGAAATGCAAGCATAAACAGCAGAATACAAGAGATGAAAGAAAGAATCCCAGGTGTTGAACATACAATAGAGGAAATAGATTTGTTGGTGAAATAAAACATTAACTCTAACAAAAGTTTAACATAAAATATCCAAGAGATATGACACAACATGAAAAGATCAAACCTAAGAATAACAGGGAGAGAAGAAGAAGAACTCCAACTAAAAGGCACAGAAAATACATTCAACAAAATCATAGAAGAAAACTTTCCCAACCTAAAGAAAAATATCCCTTGTTCTGTACAAGAAGCTTACAGAACACCAAATAAACTGGAACAAAAAAAAAAAAGTCCCCATGCTACATAATAATCAAAATACTAAACATACAGAATAAAGAAAGAATATTAAGAGCTGCAAAGGAAAAGGCCAAGTAACATATAAAGGCAGACCTAATAGAATTACACCTGACTTCTCAAAGGAAACAACGAAAGCCAGAAGGTCCTGGTCAAGTCTTATGCAGACATTAAGAGACCATGGATGCTAGCCTAAACTACTATACTCAGCAAAGCTTTCAATCACTACTGATGGAGAAAACAAGACATTCCATAACAGAACCAGATTTAACCAATACCTAGCCACAAATCCAGCACTACAGAAAATACTAGAGGGAAAACTCCAAAACAAGGAAGTCAGCTACACCCACAAAAACACAGGCAATAGATGATTTCACAGCAGTACACCACAAAGAAGGAAAAAATATACACAATAACATCACCACCAACAAAAACTAAAATGACAGGAACTAGCAATCACTGGTCATTAATATCCCTTAATATAAATGGACTCAACTCACCACCTATATAAAAGGACACAGGAACAGACTGGATACGAAAACAGAATCTATCCTTCGGCTACATACAAGAAATACACCTGAACCTCAAAGGTAGACATCACCTCAGAGTAAAGGGTTGAGAAAAAATTTTCCAACAAGCTGGTGTAGCTATCTTAATATCTAACAAAATATACTTTGATGTGGAATTCCCTTCTGTATGCTGTGAATATCATTGGTTAATAAAGGAACTGCTTTGGGCCTATAGCAGAGCTATAGGGGAACAGAGCTAGGTGGGAAAAACTAAATGGAATGCTGGGAGAAAGGAGGTGGAGTCAGAGAGAAGCCATGGAGCCACTGGAGACAGATACCAGAACTTTAACCAGTAAGCCACAGCCTTGTGGCAATACAGAGATTAATAAAAAAGGGTTAAATTGAGATATAAGAGTTAGCCAATAAGAAGCTAGAGCTAATGGGCCAAGCAGTGATTTAATTAATACAGTTTCTATGTGATTATTTTGAGACTGAGCAGCTGGGAACTAACTAGCAACTAGTTAGACTTCAAACTAAAATCAATTAAAAGAGACAAAGAGAGATATTTCATATTTGTCAAAGGAAAAATCCATCAAGAGGAAATCTCCATACTGAACATCTATGCCCCAAATACAAGGGCATCCCCATATGTAAAAGAGACATTACTAAAGCTTAAATCACACATAAAGCCCCACACACTAATAGTGGGAGATTTCAACATCCTACTTTCACCACTGGGCAGGTCTGCCAGACAGAAACTTAACAGAGAAATAAGGGAACTAACAGATGGACATAACAGACATTTATTAAACATTCCATACAAACATAAAAGAATATACCATAGAACCTTCTCAAAACTTGATCACATACTCAGTAACAAAGCAAACCTTAACAGATACAAAAAAAAAATTGAATAACCCCATGCATCTTATTGGATTAACATGGTTTAAAATTAGAATTCAACAGCAACACTAATTTCAGAAATCATACAAACACATGGAATTGAACAGTGTTCAGCTGAATCACCAAAGGGTCAAGGAAAAAATAAAGAAATTAAAGACTTTCTAATATTTAATGAAAATGACCACACAACATACCCAAACTTAAGGGAAATAACGAAAGTAGTGTTAAGAGGAAAGTTCACGGCACTAAATGCCTACATAAAATTCCACACTAGTGAGTTAACAGAACATTTGAAAACGTTACAACAAAAAGAAACAAACTCATCCAGGAGGACTAGATGGCAGGAAATAATCAAATTGAGAGCCGAAATAAACTATATAGTAACAAAGAAAACAATACATAGAATCAATGAGAGAAAGTTGGTCTTTCAAGAAAATCAACAAAATAGACAAACCTTCATCCAAACTAACCAAAAGGTTGAGAGAATAACCAAATTAACAAAATCAGAAATGAAACAGACTCAGAGGAAATCCAGAAAATCATCATAAAGCCAGCCACATAGAAGAGAAAGTGGGAAGGACACTTGAACACATTGGCACAGGAGATCACTTCCTAAATATAACCCCAGTAGCACAGACACTGAAAGAAACAATAAATGGGACCTCCTGAAACTGAGAAGTTTCTGTAAAGCAAAGGACACGGTCAACAAGACAAAGTGGCAGCCTACAGAATGGGAAAAGATCTTTACCAACTCCACATTGGACAGAGGGCTCATCTCCAAAATATACAAAAAAACTCAAGAAACTTGACATCAAAAGAATATAAAAAAAAAATGGGGTACAGACCTAAACAGAGAACTCTCAACCGATGAACCCAAAATGGCTAAGATTCCATTCTATACCTGTAAGAATGGCCGAGATCAAAACAAAACAAAAAACTGATGACAACTTATGCTGGAGAGGATGTGGGGTAAAGGGAACACTCCTGCATTGCTGGTGGGAGTACAAACTTGTACAACCTCTTTGGAAATCAGTATGGCGATTTCTCGGATAATTAGGAAACACTCTATCTCAAGACCCAGCGATACCCACTTTGGGGTATATACAAAAATGATGCTCAATCATATCACAAGGACATGTGTTCAACTATGTTCATAGCATTGTTTGTCATAGCCAGAATCTGAAATCAACCTAGTGCTCCTCAACCTAAGAATGGATAATGAAAATGAAAATGTAGCACATGGAGTACTACACAGTGGTTAAGAAAAATAATGACATCTTCAAATTTGCAGACAAGTGGATGGATCTGGAAAAATACATATTGAGTGAGATAACCCAGACCCAGAAAGACAAATAGAATATGTATTCACTCATAAATGGCTTTTTGACATAAAGCAAAGAAAAACCAGCTTACAGGCCACAACCCCAGGAAAACTAGACAACAAAGAGAACCCTAAGAGAGATATACATGGGTCTGCATAGGAAGGTGAAAAAGACAAGGTCTCCTGACCAAATTGGGAGCATTGGGGTCATGGGGGAGGGTAAAAGAGGGAAAGGGGAGGGAGGGAGGGAAGGACAGAGGGGAGTGGAAGAAATACGTAGCTCAATAAAAGCAATTAAAAAAAAGTGAGAATTCCTGCAGGGCAAACAATATCAGACTAATATCTAAAGAAAAACTAGTGGCAAACTGTAAAGCATACAGAAAGACTTACTTAGTAAGAATAAGGTACACAGTGCTACCAACACCACTCAGGTTCTTGCCACCATGCCTGATGACCTGAGTTCAATCCCTGGAACATATAATGGTGGAAGGAGAAAGAAACCAATCCTTAAACATGTCCACACACACACAACTAACACAAGCTAAAAAATGAAATAAAAATAAAATAATGTGGATTTTGTTGTTCTTGTTGTTTTTGAGACAGGGTTTCTCTGTGTAGCCCTGTCTGTCCTAGAACTAGCTCCTTAGACCAGGCTAGCCTTGAACTTACAGAGATCCACCTGCCTCTGCCTCCTGAGTGCTAGGATTAAAGGTATGTGCTACCACCACCCAGCAATAACAATTTTGTTTTTAAAAAAAAACAAGAGTTAGAGAGATGGCTCAGTGGTTAGGAGTACTTGCTGCTCTTCAAGCATCCTAGGTTTGGTTCCTCCCACCTACACAGTGACTTACAACCATCTGTAAATCCAATTAAAGGGGATCCTATCCCCTCTTCTGGCCTCCCCAGGTACCATGTGTGAATGTGGTATGCACAAATTCTCATACACAATTTAAATGAATAAGCAAATAAACGAAGGAATAAACAAACAAACGAACAGGTAAATAAATTAACACATGTTTAAAAACAGATATACACACTAGTTCTAGGCTGGATAGAAGACGTCACTGGGAGAACAGTGTCACATGTTGTCATAAAGGACTGCTCCTCACCCTCGGTGACACCACACGTGAAGATACTGGGTGCTGCAGAGAATACCGGCCCCAGGACTCACCTGTGGGTAGGCGGTGCCCATGCCCGACAGCACAGCGGAGAGCACCTCCCTGCCCCTGTCTCCAGCCCTGCTGCAGACTGACAGCTTGAGCAGGTCCACGACCACCCGGGTGTCATCAGCAATCAGCAGGCTGGTGAACTCATCCAAAGACTGGGGCTCTGGACCTGATGTTTTACTTTGGCTTTCAACATCCTAAAACAATTGAAAATGAACAGTTAAAGAGAGAATGGAATATGGAGAGATGAAACTGACCAGCTGAGTCAGGACATGTCAGCAATGGGGAAGGGACATCAAAAACCAGATCAAGACATGATGACCCCAAAGTCTCTACTGAAAAGCAAGGAACTATTTTACAGAGCTACAAGAGCATCCATCAAAGAATAATGCCTTCACTATAAAATGCAGTTTGCTGCTGTGACCACCCAGGCAGCACAGGTAGGTGACACAGCATGAGACTGGAAGGAGGCCACGGCACGTACAACCTACCGCTACTTATCAGATTTTATAACTTTCCTCTAGATATCCTCAAGTCTCCCACAGAACCTTATTTAAAATTAATCCTGTGTGTATAACACATCATTCATACTATCAACTCCCCTTGGGTTCCTCAGAAAAGACATTTTTTAAACATTTTCAGATAACATTTTTAAATGTGTTTACTATTTTTCGACAGGACGTAGAAGAAGCCCTGGGTGAATGTGTGCTGCTGTCATGGGTGCAGTCATTTCAAGGCCCTTAGCCTCACACACACTGGAAAATGAGAAAATACCATGAGTGGGGGTGGGGAGAGAGATGAGACTCAGATAGCAATAGCAAAGCCTTCCTTTCTGGCCCAAGCATGGATACTGTAGTATGTGCAGAAAATGTTCACCATGGCTGTGGTTTGAAAGAAAATGGGCCCTCAAAGGGAATGGCACAAATAGGAGGTATGGCCGGCCTTGTTGGAGTAGATGTGGCCTTGGTGGAGGAAGTGTGTCACTGTGGAGGCAGGCTTTGAGGTCTCAATGTTCAAACCACTCTCAATGAGACAGACGCTTCCTGCTGCTTGTCAATCAAGGACTCTCAACTTCAGCACCAAGTCTGCACACTGCCACATCCCCTAAGATGACGATGGACTGACATCTGACACTGTAAACCACCTCACACTCCACATCCCCTAAGATGACGATGGACTGACATCTGACACTGTAAACCACCCCACACTCCACATCCCCTAAGATGACGATGGACTGACATCTGACACTGTAAACCACCTCACACTCCACATCCCCTAAGATGACGATGGACTGACATCTGACACTGTAAACCACCTCACACTCCACATCCCCTAAGATGACGATGGACTGACATCTGACACTGTAAACCACCTCACACTCCACATCCCCTAAGATGACGATGGACTGACATCTGACACTGTAAACCACCTCACACTCCACATCCCCTAAGATGACGATGGACTGACATCTGACACTGTAAACCACCTCACACTCCACATCCCCTAAGATGACGATGGACTGACATCTGACACTGTAAACCACCTCACACTGCCACATACGCCACGATGACGACGGACTGACCCTGACACTGTAAACCACCCCACACTCCACGTCCCCCACGATGATGACGGACTGACCCTCTGACACTGTAAACCACCCCACACTCCACGTCCCCCACGATGACGACGGACTGACCCTGACACTGTAAACCACCCCACACTCCACGTCCCCCACGATGATGACGGACTGACCCTCTGACACTGTAAACCACCTCACACTCCCATGTCCCCAATGACAACAGACTGACCTTCTGACACTGTAAACCACCCCACACTCCACGTCCCCCATGATGACGATAGACTGACCTTCTGACACTGTAAACCACCCCACACTCCACGTCCCCCATGATGACGATAGACTGACCCTCTGACACTGTAAACCACCCCACACCACCACGTCCCCCATGATGACGATAGACTGACCCTCTGACACTGTAAACCACGCCCACACTCCATGTCCCCCACGATGACGACGGACTGACCCTCTGACACTGTGAACCACCCATTGAATGTTTCCTGTATAAGTTGCCGTGGTCACGGTGTCTCTTCACAGCGACAGGGACCCTAACTAGGACAACAGCTTTTTCCTCCCAAGATGTTTTAAGGCCACAGGCTGTCCCTCTATGAGATACATACTATACTTCAAGGTTTATCAGTCACAGAGCTCTCCCTTAAACTTCAGAGAGAGTGGTACTAGTGTATGTTACTTGGAAAAAAAACTACAGTTTACAGATGTATCTTTTAGTTAAATGCCTTAGTTTGGGTTTTTATTGCTGTGAAGAGACACCACGACCACAGTAATTCTTAAAGCATACATTTAATCGAGGTGGCTTGCTCACAGTTTCAGAGGGTCCGTCCATTATTGTCAGTAGATGTGCTGGAGCTGAGTGCTCTATCTTGCAGGCAACAGGAAGGTAACTAACAGCTGCACTGAGGGAAGCTTGAGCAAGAGACCTCAAAGCCCACCCCCACAGTGACACACTTCCTCCAGCAAGGCCACACCTCCTAATAGTGCCACTTGCTTTGGAGCCATTTTCTTTGAAGTCTGTCAGTATTTCACAGGGAAGCAAGGGTAAGGACAGGTGGCAAAGGAGAAGAGTGAGAACGGGAAGGAGTGTCTCACAGAGGAACAATCTGTGGCCTTAAAACATCTTGGGAGGAAAAAACTGTGACTGATAAACCTTGAAGTACAGCATGTTCTAGCTTTAAATATGACTCTTGAACTTTTGAGTACGATTAAGGCAATTTTATATTTCAAATCAAAGAAGATCTCCTGACCTCTTTGGTTTTGGTCATGGTTTCTGCGATAATGCTGGCAGCTCCTGGGTCATCTGTCACGGGGATAAATGGCCGAGATGAGGCTGAGGGAGCAGATGGGGTCACAGCAGAGGGGGTCACAGCATCCTCAGAGGAAACAATCTAATTGGAGAGGAACAGGGAAAACACTTGTCACTTTCTGGGATGACCCAGCACTTATACCACATTCCTAGCTAGCACCCTAGTGAGCCAAAATAGCCCTAGAAACATCAGGCATACAAACCACTCTGCCCCAGCTCAAGCGTCTCTAAGGAGTCTTTTCCCAAACAAGCTAACAGTTTTCAACTTTCTGATTCCTAACATTTCAGAAGCTTAAGTGACAGAATGAGTAGAATTCCTTCCCTTTCAAATTCAACACAGCATAAAGCTGCCCCTTTACCTCTCTCTTTTCTTGCCATAGATTTGGACTCAGTCTGTCCTCAAGATCAGCAGCCAGCATGCCTTCCTCTATGTTCATGGGGCTGGCCATTGCCGATGCATCAGAAGCAGGTGCTGAGGAGGAGAAGGAGGGGCATTCC